>NC_139540.1:76984225-78184225 GCF_965153285.1 Podarcis tiliguerta | reverse complement strand
AGTTCTAAGCCAGCACTGGACACAGAAAGCTTGTAACTTTTTAAAATGCATTTTTTAAAAACAACAATGGCTTATTGGCATAAGTCCAACTGAGCACATGCAACAAATAGTATTCAGTTGTTTTGGGTTTTTTTGTACAGTGGGCAAAATGTTGTCCTTCAACCCTAGAGTTAGTATTTCTTCATTCCTTCCAAACTGGATCTTCGTTCCTAGGGTGAGAGCCATTACGTTGTAGTCAAAAACCTCTTTTTAAAAAAACAAAATGTAAATACATACTTGCATGACACACTATTGTGCCAATTATATTTCGGCAGGGAAACTAGGCCTTTTTCTTCTATATTGACATAGATAGCATAAAGATGGGAAGACGTTGCTTAAAGCACCTAATAGAAAACAGAGACATCAGAAGGGAAGTGTAAAGAGATTCTGTTGCAAATCTGCCGCAAAAGGAAATGAACTTTCCAGTTGCCATTGCTTGGGGGGGGGGGAGGGTGTTGCAGGGTTTTAATCTTTTGCATTTTAATTTTTTTTTTAATTTGGATGTGTTGATCTAATCAAATAGCGTCACTAAGTCACTTTATTTTGAGCACGTTCAAAATGCAAGTGAAGATTTCTTATAAAGGATTTTCACTTGTATCACAGCATGACATTTAGTAGAGCTACAATCTCACCTGTCCTTTTTGAGCTTTGATCTCCAATGAATTCCATGGAATTTGGACTCTAGGATTTTTATTGAGACGCTGTGTGCACGTTGGCCTAATCCCCCCACCCCATCCAATGGATTGGCACATAGGGCCCGCTCCCCGCTATGCATGCTTAAGCCCATTGACTTGAATGAGACTTGAGTATGCTTAATGGTGACCTTCATTACTAAGAGGTATTGCATTCAATATGGTTGAATATGCATGTTCGTTCCGCACTCTAGCATCAAAAGATGCACTGGTACTTTATTCTCTCAGACGACATTAGGTTGCATAGTTTCGGGTGTCAAGATACTTTAGAAATCAGTTTTGGTTCCTCAGGACTCTTTTCCCCCCTGCTATATTTTTATATTTTTAACTGGGAGGTGGGGATGTTGGCAGTCAATTAAGTTCTCTGTCTTATTTTTTCATTGGAGGCATTCTCTCCCATTGAAATGAATGGGCCTTAAAAGAGGCACACTATGGTTGGATGGCGCCCTTTTGTCTTCAGCTTTCAGTTTATCTGGATGCTGAAAGTTTCTGAAGTCGTTCCCCAAACCCTGAAGTTCTGCATTTGGGTAGCTTTGTCTTTCAACATTCCTTCCTTCCTTGCTGTGGTTTCCCTGGCAAGTAGTAATATTTTGAAGTGCTAACAAGTGCCTTTGTAATCTCTTTTTAAAAAAAAAACTCGTTTTTTTCAGAATTACGGTAAACTTAATAAAATTGTTGTACTACTAAGTTGAATGTAAACTTAAAATATGGGCACAAAGCAGTCAAGAGTTCATTCCCATGGATTTCGCTGGGAAAGATTTAAACACTTACTAAAAAATCACAGGCCCCAAGAGTACTTGATGGGAGAAGTAGACCATAAATCTAAATTTCCAATAAATTCAAACTGGTAGAAGCTTCTTATTGTTTTCAAATTATAAAGAATAACCTCTTGGCAGAAATATTAATAGCACATGTTTGTTTTTCTGTTTGGTGTCTAAAAGTACAGAATATCAGTGATTAGCTGAATAATTTGCAGTGCAAACATTGTTTGGTTTAAATGAACATGTTTTATTTTTAAACTTGAATGAGGAGTGTATTTGGGAACATCAAAGTGTCCTGTCAATTCAGAGTGACCTGGTTAGCCTCCCATCTAGTCAATGATATTTGTTTCCTTCATTCCATGTAAATAAATGTTTATGGGTATGCTTTTGTTGTCTCTACTTGACATTCTCATTACGTTGTTGAAGAGTACTCTTCACATTCTGTTTCATTTAAAAAATGCATATGTTCATACTTGTGAACAATCCCTCTTCCTGGGGAAACTTGGGGAATTGTAGTTCTGTGAGGGAAATAAAGGTTTGCTAACAACTCTCAGCACCCTTAACAAAATAAAGTTCCCAGCATTCTTTATGGGAAGGAGGAGCCATGACTGTTTAAACTGGTACAGTGGTACCTCTGGATGCAAATGGGATCCGTTCTGGAGCCCCGTTCACATCCAGAAGTGGACGCGGGTGTCATACCTCGGGTTGAATGTGCTTCAGGTTGAGCGCTTTCGGGTTGTGCTCCGCGGCAACCCGGAAGTAACGGAACGCATTACTTCTGGATTTTGCCGCTCGCACATGTGCAGACGCTCAAAATGACACGCTCATGCGCGGAAGTGACAAAATGCGACGTACGACGTCGCGTCTTATGTTCCATTCAGGATTCGAACGGGGCTCCAGAACGGATCCCGTTCGCATCCCGAGGTACCACTGTATAACAGTTCTTCAAATGTATGGAAGTGGCCTTAGGCAAGTTGCTATTCCTCCACCACCCCACCTACAATTAAGATTTTTTAAAGAATTACTGAAAGAATAATGGTGAAACATTGCAAGCACATGCCGCCTTGGAATGAGTTCAGGATGCTATACAGAAGGATTGTCTCATTAGGTGAATTGGGATTGCAGGCTCACACAGCCTCTGCATCCCTAACCATCAAGAATCTTGCTTCTCCATTGTTGGCCATTCCGTTTCCCAAGCTTGGGAGGTAGGAGCAAGTTGAGGATGAACTGTTATTGAAGTTCTGCCTTCTGGCCATGAGGGAAGCAGGCAGTGGGGGTGCGAGGGGGGAGGTAAGTGGAACCACTGATCCCGGAACCAAAGGGAAAGCCACCCAAAAGAATCTGCTTGCTGGTGTTTGTCCGATGTCATTGCTGTGAAGAGGTTGCGAATTCCCCGACGTCCGTGTAATTATGACTTGCAAGTATATGGATGATGCAAGTTAGTAGAGGATGGAGCCAGGGAGTTTGTTCCTTTCGCATAGGCTGAGGTGATGTACACGAATGTCATGGTGTATTCTGCCTTTAGAAGATTGGAAGTTGACTTCTGAGAGAGCCTGCAAGGTCCTCTGCCATCAGCTGGGCTAAATGACCCTTGTGGTCCACTCCCCAACCTTATGATTTCTTCCCTTTAACTTTTTAAAAATACAATACACAGCGCTAATTTGTTGTTTAAAAAGAGCAGCTGCGCAGCAGAGTCCCCCACCTCCCCGGGCAAATGGAAAGCCAAGCTAGGAAATGAATAAAATAAATCCAATATTGTACTAGGTCAGAGACGGATTTATGCATAAGCTAAACCAGAAAAATTCAAAGGAAAAAAACCCCTAGGTGTACAATTTCAATTAAAATAAAACCTACATACAGCAAGAGTGTTTTGTAGGCTCCTATTTGTTATGTGCACATGGCTTTAGATAGCTATTAGGTCCATCAGTTACCATATAGCATATATTCAACACAAAAAACAGCGACAATTGGTTGTTGACAAAGGACAGCTGGAGATATAAAGGGCCCCATTACCTCCAATAGCTTAGGGCCTCATCAAACCTAAATCCAGCCCTGACTAGGATCGAGAAATGAATAAGACAAAGCCAGATGCAACAAGACCGCTCAGTGCATATCACAATGGGGAGGGCGGTGCTGCAAAACAACGTCGCCAAAGCGCAAAGCGCTTTCCCGCGGCTTGCCTGCATTTTCCCTGCCCTCAAAGCAGGTGTTTCTCAAACTTCCCTGAGGATGATGGGAGTTGTAGTCCAGCAACAGCTTGGCGACCCGCGTTTGAGGGGGCGAGGCGGGGCGAGCACGCGCAGCCTCCCCTCGCTCCTCGCGCGCGCCGCCTTCCTCCTCGCGCTCCCTCATGGCGCGTCCTCGGCGCTGCCGGGCGGTGCGGGCGCTGCTGCGGAGCTGCTACGCGGAGCTGCTGCCGCTGGAAGCCTTTGTCCGGCGCCTGCAGGCGGCCGCTCCTCCGGGAGCCCCGCCTCAGCCTCTGCTGCAAGACGGCGACCCCAAAGACTACCGCGCCTTGGTGGAGCGGTGCTTCGTGGGGCGGGCGGCAGGGGCCAGGGCTCCTCCTCCGCTGCTCACCTTTCAGCAGGTAAGGAGGGAGGGAGGCCGGCAGGCCGGAGAACGGGCTGGGCTGTGGTCCCAAATGGCTCCTTTGCTTGGGGAAGAGGGGGACCACAGGAAGCTCTCACAGGCCCTGGCACAATAAATGCATAATGCCAGCAAGTAAAGGGGCCAGGTTTTTAAAAGCAACAGGTGGCCTCAGCTTGAATAACAAAACAACAACAACAACAACAACAACAACAACAACAATAATAATAATATTTATTATTTATTCCCCGCCCATGTGGCTGGGCTTTCCCAGCCACTCTGGGCGGCTTCCAAAAAAATATTAAAATACTGTAATACATCAAACATTTAAAGCTTCCCTAAACAGGGCTGCCTTCAGAGGTCTTCTAAAAGTCTGGTAGTTGTTCTTCTCTTTGACATCTGGTGGGAGGGCGTTCCACAGGGAGGGCGCCACTACCGAGAAGGCCCTCTGCCTGGTTCCCTGTAACTTGGCTTCTCGCAGTGAGGGAACCGCCAGAAGGCCCTCGGTGCTGGACCTCAGTGTCCGGGCAGAACGATGGGGGTTCAGTGCCACATTTAGGTAAAAGTAAAGGGACCCTTTGGTGCTGTGGGTTAAACCACAGAGCCTAGGACTTGCCGATCAGAAGGTCGGCGGTTCGAATCCCTGTGACGGGGTGAGCTCCTGTTGCTCGGTCCCTGCTCCTGCAAACCTAGCAGTTCGAAAGCAGGTCAATGTGCAAGAAGATAAATAGGTACCGCTCCACTTTATTGGCCGAGGGAGCCGGCGTACAGCTTCCAGGTCATGTGGCCAGCATGACTAAGCCGCTTCTGGTGAACCAGAGCAGTGCATGGAAATGCCATTTACCTTCCCGCTGGAACAGTACCTATTTATCTACTTGCACTTTGGTGTGCTTTCGAACTGCTAGGTTGGCAGGAGCAGGGACCAAGTGACGGGAGCTCACCCCATCGCGGGGATTCGAACCGCCAACCTTCTGATCAGCAAGCCCTAGGCTCTGTGGTTTAACCCACAGCGCCCCCCGTGTCCCTCTTGTGCCGGATTTACGTATACGCTAAACAAGCTATAGCTTAGGGCCCCACTCTCTTGGGGGCCCCCCAAAAATTAATAGAGGGAAAAAAACTGGACATACATTTCCAAATTATGATAAAAAAACCCAAATGAAATAAAACCTACATACAGCAACAGTGTTTTGTTTTGTGTTGTGTAGGCTCCCATGATGTAAGTAATGGGCCCCGCCTGTATTTCACTGTTAATATACTTCTTCTTAATCGTATTTCAGTTGAACAATTACTTTGATAAAATACATGTTTTGCTATGTGCAAATGGCTTCAGATACCTATTAGGTCCATAAGTTACCATATAGCGTATATTCAACACAAAAAAACAGCGGCAATTGGTTGTTGACAAAGGACAGCTGGACATATAAAGGGCCCCATTACCTTCAGTAGCTTAGGGCCTCATCAAACCTAAATCCGGCCCTGGACTTGCAGCAGATGTTGTGGGAGACCCAGCAGAAAAAAAACATGCAACCCACACAGTTGATAATCTACAAGAGGTCTCTCTTCGGAGGCATGTTCACATGCTGGGAAGTAGCAATTAGCTATGGCCATGTCGGCATTAGTATCATCATTTTAAAATTTTCTTTACCGCCCTGCATCTGAGGATTACAGGGCGGTTTGCAATATAAAAAACACAAAAATACATACCACAATAGCAAACCAAAACTCTTCCCCGCAAAAAAAGTTTATTTGGGGTACAATACACTTCACAACCTGCATTATGTTGCACAGAACGCATCCTCAAGGTATATTAGCCACTTCACTTTCAGCGATTGTGACTTCCCTTCTTCAAATATTTGTCTGTGTGAGCCAGCCTTTGATATCTTTGAATTGTGCGTTGCTGGTCCATGCCAACAAGTTTCTGTTTGGCAGGCTCAGCTTAAGTAATTTCTCCGTATAAATTGTGCAAGCAGGCATCATTGTGGAGTGCTTGAGTCACATGCTGGCGGCATTTGGGGGGGGGCTGTTTTCTTTTGCGGAACTGTAGCACACAGTAATGAAGGAGCATCTCCACCCCCATCGTTCAGCCCGGACACTGAGATCCAGTGCAGAGGGCCTTCTGGCGGTTCCCTCACTGTGAGAAGTGAGGTTACAGGGAACCAGACAGAGGGCCTACTCGGTAGTGGCACCTGCCCTGTGGAACACCCTCCCTTCAGATGTGAAGGAAATAAGCAGCTATCCTATCTTTAAAAGACATCTGAAGGCAGCCCTGTTCAGGGAAGTTTTTAATATTTAATGCTGTACTGTTTTTAACACTTGATTGGGAGCCGCCCAGAGTGGCTGGGGAAACTCAGCTAGATGGGCAGGGTATAAATAATAAATTATTATTATTATTATTATTATTATTATTATTATTATTATTATTATTATTATTATTACCAGTCTTTCAGGCACCTGCTAATGAAAATGTTGCTGCTTTTTTTTTTTTTTTTTTTTTTGCTGCATTTGCAGGTTTCCAGTCAGGAGGATGTTGTGGCAAGAGTCGTTCAGAGAATCTGTGAAAAGAAGAAAAAGAATGTCCTGGCGTTTGGCTACGGACCCTTGAACGAGAATAACCGCCATCTGCCCTCCATGCCAAATATCTGCAGCTACCAGCGTAATAGCACAACAGAAACCATTCGCCAAAGTGTTCTCTGGGAAATAGTCCTGAGCAGAGTTGGGGATGATGTCATGATGTACATACTGGAACACTGTTCTCTCTTCATGCTCGTGCCTCCCAGTTGCTGTTACCAAATTTGCGGCCAACCCATCTACGAACTTGATTTAAGAAGCGCAAAAACCTCTCCTGCGTTCTTCAGACAGAGATATCCCAGGCCGGCACCCGGCGTCTTATCTAGCTACCTGCGAGGAAGGCTTCGGCCTTGTGTGAAATACCTCGCGAAGGCAAACGGGGGGAAATGGAACTCTGGGAAGCAAAGATGGCGCAGATCACAAGAAGGTGTAAGCGGTGACTCCCAGCAGCTTTTAAAGGTTCAGAGAGCTGCCAGGCTGAGCCCTACAGGAAATGAACTGGTTACAAGGTCCAGTGACTACCTAGAGGACCAGCCAAGCCCCAAACACTGCCGGTGTTTAACAGCACCGCCTCGTAAAAGGAAATGGAAGGACTGTTATGAAATTAGCGCTAAGAGAAAGAAAACCACGCAGACGGACGAGGGCCTGGGAGAAGAAACAAGAAACCCAATTCCCAATGAACGCAAAAAACAAATAATTCTGGTTGGTGGTGGGGATGCATCCAGAGGGTGTGTAAGGCCAATTTCAGAGGAGCAGGTAGTTTTCGTGGAGCCTGTTGCTCAGAGAAGTGAACTTGGAGCACAAACCTCGGATTGCACAGATCTGGATAATCCAGAGTGTGGTACGGAGAGCAAAACGCTGTGTGGATCTAGAACCAAAACAAAACCTCGCACTTCGGTGCCAAAGGTAGAACCTAGCATTTCTGATTATTGCTCAGTAAAGCTTGCGAACGCTACGGCTACAGACAGAGGCCTAAGAACATCTAAGCCAGCTCAGGAGTTTTCTGATAGGATTTCTGCTCCTGCCGTGCAGATTGAAAGACGTTCCCTCTTGTATTCTTGCCGGCAGTTGAAAGAGCGTCTACCTAAATCATTTGTGCTGAACCGCTTAAAGGGCTATCCGGCAGGCGGGTGGCGGCTTGTGGAAGCCATATTTTTGAACAGCAAGATTCCAAAGCAGCCGGGCGAATCAAGTCTTCCAGGTTACAATAGGAAGAAGAAGCGACTTCCAAAACGCTACTGGCAGATGAGAGGCATCTTCCAGGAACTGTTGCGGAACCACACAAAGTGTCCTTACCTAACAGTGTTAAGAAATAATTGTCCCATTTGGGAGTTGGACAAAATTGGCCCAGGAAGACGGAGTTGCAAGCAAAACGTCTGTCAAGAGGGTCAAAGCTTGCCAAAGAAATGGCAGGCGAAGGTCACAGAAAATTCCCCAAGAAAGGTATCGGGTGATTTGGGTCCATTCTCAGGTGCTTCCTGTAGAAGCTTTGAAAAAACTGAGTTGCATCAAAAAAGAACTGAAATGCGAGCTCCCCAAGTCTCCCCTAGTTCTGACGTCACAGTGTTCCTTAAGCAACATAGCAGCCACTGGCAAGTGTACACTTTTGTGAGGGGCTGTCTGGAGAGAGTGGTCCCTGCTGTACTCTGGGGCTCAAACCATAACAAATGCCGCTTCTACAAGAACGTAAAGCAGTTTATCTCTCTGGGGAAGTTTTCCACGTTTTCGTTACGGGAGCTGATGTGGAAAATGAGAGTCAACGATTGCGCTTGGCTTCGTCTGACCAAAGGTATGGACTGTGGTTATTAAGATGAAAGCTGTTGAGTTGAAATAAACGACAGACGAGTGACAAGTGTCATACGGGAGGCATCTCTCGAGCAAGTCTCAGAGAGTCCCTTTTATTGAATATTACAGCATTGCCAAGCATTGCCACGTATGTGCTTGTTGCTGATTGGTTAACACAAGGACAAAGCAAGGGTTGCATATAGGCTGCATATAGGCATTAATCATCAATAGATTAAAGGGTTGGGAAAGGAACACAGAGTTAGACAGGTATGAAAACTTCCTTATTAAACTATCACTACATGATTGATATACTCATTATTAAACTAAGTGATTAATATAGTAAAACTTAAAAGGCATAGCCATCGCCTTCCATAGATGTGGTCAGCTGCGCATTCAGAACAGGAACAGAACAGGAACAAGTCATGGTACGATGTTTCATGAACTTAATATGAACTGAACATTCTAGGCAGAAACAAAACATCCCATCAAAAGCAGCATCTCCTGAAAGTGGCTTTGTTTTTAGACTGTCCTTCCTCATGTCAACATAGCAGGATAATTTCCAACCTAGTGCGAAATGCAGTCCTGCAGGGATAACCTACATCAGGCATGTCCAACAGGTAGATCGCGGGGTGTTCCTGGTAGATCCTGGCGGATTTCTGGCCCCTCAGAGATCTCCTTATAAAAAGGGGGGACGACGACCCAACTTTGCCTTTCCTAAAAAAGCTCCAGAACTTTGGCTTCATAAAAAAACCTCAACAATTTTGGATAGATCACACTGCCAGTTTTTTTTATCGTGTGAGTAGATTGCAGTCTATTGGGAGTTGGACGTCCCTGACCTACATAATGCTCTGTGTGTGGTGTTAGAATATAGCCCCCATCAGCCCCAGAAAGCATGGTCAACGACCAGGGATTTGATGGGAGTTGCAGCACCATCTGGAAGGACTCAGCACTGGCTATCGCTACAATAATACACAAAGTGTATAAATGAAGTTGGTAACTTAGGAGTGTAACGTGTTGGGCAACCATCCATTGTGTCCCAGCACAATTCTGTTATCTGAGAGATATACGTTGATGATGCTGTTTTATTCAGATACATTTTGTGGGACATCCTTTTGGAAAAAAGTGATGAGTAGAACTAAAATAACCCATGAGACATCCCTTCCTGTCCAAGTTACACATGCTTTTCTAGGCTTGAGCCCAGTGAAGTAGGCTCTGACAAAGGCCACCAAACCATTGTTCTCAAAGCTAGCTTGGCCGCAAAAAGTATCATCATTCTACGAAGTTGGAAATCATAGAATCATAGAATCATAGAGTTGGAAGAGGCCGCAAGGGCCATCGAGTCCAACCCCCTGCCAAGCAGGAAACACCATCAGAGCACTCCTGACATATGGTTGTCAAGCCTCTGCTTAAAGACCTCCAAAGAAGGAGACTCCACCACACTCCTTGGCAGCAAATTCCACTGTCGAACAGCTCTTACTGTCAGGAAGTTCTTCCTAATGTTTAGGTGGAATCTTCTTTCTTGTAGTTTGGATCCATTGCTCCATGTCCGCTTCTCTGGAGCAGCAGAAAACAACCTTTCTCCCTCCTCTATGTGACATCCTTTTATATATTTGAACATGGCTATCATATCACCCCTTAACCTCCTCTTCTCCAGGCTAAACATGCCCAGCTCCCTTAGCCGTTCCTCATAAGGCATCGTTTCCAGGCCTTTGACCATTTTGGTTGCCCTCCTCTGGACACGTTCCAGTTTATCAATCGTATCTTCCCAGTGTTGAGGATTCTTTTGGGAAACAATCCCAAAAGAATGTGACAGAGCTTGGGTTCAGCTTGTTTTTAACAAGCAGAGATTTAACCATGCATCCTGGTTTGGGTAGCTCAGTCGGTAGAGCATAAGACTCTGAATCTCTGGGTTGTGGGTTCGAGCCCCACGTTGGGCCAAAGATTCCTGCATTGCAGGGGGCTGGACTGGATGACCCTTGTGGTCCCTTCCAACTCTACAGTTCTATGGTTTAAAACAACCCAGTTAATAAATACAAGCAATAGAGCAGCTGCTTGAGAATAATAAAACAAAAGAGTGTGTTTTTTGAGAGTGCCTGGGAGAACAGGGTTATTTATACTTGCCATCTGAAAGCCAGCAAGAATACTTGCTCTCAGAGTCTCTACAGTCTGAATTTCTAAGAGCAAGGCATTCCAGAGTTGGGAGAGGGGGAAAATAGCGATGGCACTCCTATAGCAAGCCCAGCTATAACCAGAATTACTCAGAATAGGATGCTGATATTCTCTGGCAGATTTCAGCCTTGCAAATAAGTCTGCGGAATTTACTAGCCCGCAAATATTTTAATGAGCTTGCCCGAATGGTGTGATTTTGTGTGTGCGATACTCAAATGGTGTCATGGCCCAGAAGACAAGTCTGCGCCGCCACCCTTGCCAGATCCTGGGCTTCCAAGGGAAGAAATTGGCATTCCTACTACATGGCTAAGTGTGCGTATGAGAGGGGACAGATCTTGCCATGCCTGTCTCATAATGTAGCCGCAGCAGAAATGTCTGTTGGTGTTTCCAGCTGTGTGTTTTCACTTGGAGGAACCCATCTTCGTAAAATGTTAGCCTATACTTTGGTCGTGGTGGCGATTTTTTTTAGAAAGCTCTTTCTAGACTTAATCTAGAAAGCACTGGCTCCCAGTGGAGTACAGGATCAGGTTTAAGGTGCTGGTTTTAACCTTCAAAGCCCTATACGGCCTAGGACCCTCGTACCTACGGGACCGCCTCTCCTGGTATGCCCCACAGAGGAACTTACGGTCCTCAAATGGAAACATCTTGAAGGTCCCAGGCCACAGAGAGGTTAGGCTGGCCTCAACTAGAGCCAGGGCTTTTTCGGCTGCGGCTCCAACCTGGTGGAACGCTCTGTCACAAGAGACAAGGGCCCTGCAGGACTTGACATCTTTCCGCAGGGCCTGCAAGACAGAGCTGTTCCACCAGGCCTTTGGTCAGGGTGCAGCCTGACTCCCTCCTTTGGCAATCTTTACAAAACTTTAGTTTATGGTTGCCATCAATTTTGATTTTAATTAATTTTATAATGTTTTATAATGTTGCACTATTTTAGTGTTGTTAGCTGCCCTGAGCCGGGCTTTGGCTGGGGAGGGCGGGATATAAATAAAATTTATTATTATTATTAACCGTCAATAAACCTGCAATTCTGCTTATAGAACTCAGGCGTTTTGTTCCTGCCTCCGAACACCGTTTCCGTGAAGATCTGATGTCCAAATTCCTGTACTGGCTGATGAACTCCTTCGTTGCAGAACTGCTGCGATCTTTCTTCTATATCACGGAGACTATGTTTCAAAAGAACATGCTTTTTTACTTCAGAAAGGCTGTTTGGAGGAAGTTGCAGAGGATTGGCATTAGGTATATATTACTTGAAGCACCGTAATTCGTATCCTGCGCAAGGGGGGTGGGGAATGTGTGCTCCCTTTGCACAGTCTCCCATACCTTCCTCTGGGAAGATGCCATTTGAAGAGGGTCCCATTTGCACTGCACATTTTATTATATTATGCCACTTTAATCCATCATGGCTTCCCCCAGAGAATCCTGGGAAGTGTAGTTTGTTAAGGGTGCTGGGAGTTGTTCAGAGATCCCTATTCCCCTCACAGAGCTACAGTTCCCAGAGGGGTTAAAAAGTCAGTCCCTCTCTGCGAGGGAGGCTAGGCGGTCTCCTAACAACTCTCTGCACTGTTAAACTACATATTCAGCATAAATATGGGAACTTTTTAATGTTTAATGCTGTATTGTGATTTTAATATTCGGTTGGGAGCCGCCCAGAGTGGCTGGGGAAACCCAGCCGGATGGGTGGGGTATAAATAATAAATTATTATTATATTATTATTTTAAACAACTGTTTAAACCAGTATGATACTGCTTTAAACGTGTCATGCAGACGAGGTCTAGGACTCTGAACCTTTCAAATGTAGCTCACTGATTTGAGTGTTGCCATTTTGAGGGGGTGGGGGAGGTCAGATGAATCACGCGTACCAAAAAGGTTGAGAGCATATGTGTGAGGTGTCACAAGCTATTCCTGCCCCTGATGTGCCAAATTGGTGTGCTATCATCCAGAAATATTGAGATATTGCAAAGGTCTCTTAAGTTCATACTGGTGCGCAGGTGTGCGAGCGAGCCTACACAGCTTCTCCACGTGAGGATTGTGGTTGAGCCAGGATCCCACTTGTGTGATGTGCTCTAGTGTGTACATTGGGAATGTACCCAACCCTCTGAAAGCACAGATGGGGACATGCCCCCTGGCATATTGGGCCATTGAATTGCAAGACCACGTCTCAGACACACACACAGAGCCGTTGGTTTTTTTTTAATTGAACCTGAGCTTCAAAGTTTCTCTGATGAGATTTATGTCCTAGCATTGTTCATGAAGACAAAGTGGAAAACCAGATGTCCTGAGTAGTCTTGCCCCTCTCTCCTCTATACCTTGGGTTACGTTACCTTTGGGTAACATAACTTTCAGGTTGCGAATGCAGAATGCGCAGAAGCAGCGCCTCTCGTTGTGGACTTTTCAGGTTGCGCATGGACCCCCGGAATGAATTAAGTTCGTATCCGGAGGGTCCATTGTACAGTGGGACCTCGGGTTACAAACACTTCAGGTTGCAGACTCCGCTAACCCGGAAGTAGTACCTCGGGTTAAGAACTTTACCTCAGGATGAGAACAGAAATCACACGGCGGCGGCAGTGGGAGGCCCCATTAGCTAAAGTGGCACCTCAGGTTAAGAACGGTTTCAGGTTAAGAATGGACCTCTGGAACGAATTAAGTTCTTAAGCAGATTTACCACAGTATTAATGGTAGATCACATGGCTTGCTGTGTTACCAAGACAAACAAAGTCACACATCTTCCCAATTTCCAGTTGGTTGAAAGAATCTCTTCTAAAACTCAGTTCTGGCACCTCTCAAGTGGGCGCCATTACCATTGTAGGAGAGCAATGGCAGCGCTCACGGTGAGTTCCGGCACCTCTTTTTCTAGCAAAATAGCACGGATTGTACGGAAGCAAAACTCGAGGGGAATTTTGTGATCTGCTTCGTAGTCTGTTGTAAAAGAATAATGTTCCTTTCCACTTTAGAGGTCATCTGGCCAAAGTGCAGCTTCGTGCCTTATCAAAGGAGGAGATTGAAATTCTGCAGCAGAAAAAGTGTGTCCCCCTGGCATCGAAACTCCGGTTCATCCCCAAAGCGAATGGTCTGCGTCCCGTGGTCAACCTGAATGACGTTGTAGGGGCTGAAGCATTCTGTAGAAAGAGCAGAGACCAAAAGGTTCTTATTTTCCAGTTGCATAGTGTGAAGTTCATTCAGTGAGCAAGTGTTGTCTTTATCATCGTTGTAGCCCTCTTCTGAATTCTGAATATTTGGGTGTCTTCCAACAAGAGAGTAAAAATACATTAAATCATCAGTCATTAGAAACTTCCCTAAACAAGGCTAAATCCTATTCCTACATCCTTCTTAAATGCAGCATGCGTCCTTTCCAAGAACTCTTCATTTTCTACCTTTGCTAATAATAGTAATAATAATAATTTATTTGCGGCCATTGGCCCATATCGAAAACAATACATCAAAATTTATCCATAAACAATACAATTTAAACAGTTCCAAGTTAAAACACCCATATAAAACCGATTTTACTTCAGTTAAGTAAACACTGTACACAATAAGCTCCCTCTATGTAAACCGCAATTCAAATCCATCAGATTTTGGGGGTATGCGTCTTAGTTCTGGCACTTATTGATGGTTCTTAAGATTAGCTAAGCTGTCAGAGTCATACAGTGATCCATTTCTCCTCTTTTGAAATAAAACATTAATCAGGTATCTAGCGACAGCAAGGGATCTACTTGTATCTTCGTCGTTTAATAAGTATATTATTTGGGCTTCCTGAGGTCCGTCAGCAATTCTCGATAAATATGGGGCCAGAAACTTGGACCGTGAGGCCAAATGTAATGGACAGCAGAAGATTATATGATATAACGATTCTATAGATCCACTTTCTCCCTTTGCTAGTTGCCTTCTCTTCCAAGAGATCAGTCAACTTGGACATGCATGAGAACGCTTTGTCCTTTGTGAAACACTAACGCCCCCTAATTTCTCTCTCTCTTTAATTTTCTCCTAGGTTCAGTACTTCAACAAACAACTTAAAAACTTATTTAGTGTCCTTAGTTATGAAAGCACCAAGAACCCCATCTTGCTTGGCTCTTCTGTGTTTGGAAAAGATGATACTTACGCAATATGGAAGAAGTTTGTTTTGAAGGTTTTAGAGTCAAACTCTGAAATGCCGAGATTCTACTTTGTGAAGGTAACGCTTAGTGTCTCCGTTGGGTCTGGATGTTTTCCATTTCTTGAAAGTGGACAGAACCCAGGATTTTTCTTTGCTTAAGGCTGTAGTTCTGTGACCAAGCTCTGTTGAACCCAATGGCATGTAGGTCTGAATAAACATGCACTGGGAATCAGAAATATTTCATAAGCTGGGGTCCGTGGCCCCAGTTGGTTTCATACTTGGGTTGGGATAGAATTCACGTGACCGCCTCTCCTGGTATGCCCCACAGAGAAACCTACGGTCTTCAAATAAAAACATCCTGAAGGTCCCAGGCCTCAGAGAGGTTAGGCTGGCCTCAACTAGAGCCAGGGCTTTCTCGGCTGTGGCTCCAATCTGGTGGAACGCTCTGTCACAAGAGACTAGGGCCCTGCGGGACCTGACATCTTTCCGCAAGACCTGCAAGACAGAGTTGTTCCACCAGGCCTTTGGTCAGGGCCCAGCCTGACTCCCTCCTCTGGCAACCTGCACAGAATTTTGCTTAACGGTTGCCATTAATTTGATTTTAATTAATTTTTATAATGGAATGTTTTTTAGAATGTTGGATTATTTGATTGTTTGATTATTTAATTGTTGTTAGCCGCCCTGAGCTTTGGCTGGGGAGGGCGGGATATAAATAAAATTTATTATTATTATTATTATTGCTCAGTTTTGTAACACTGATGGCATTGAGCTGTTTACTTCTTTCACTTCACTCCTGGTAATCAAACCTGTAAGGAAGGATAGGGCTCTGTAATATCTCAAGAAAGAACAGTTGTAACTGGAGTTGGTTTCATACTTGGGTTGGGATAGAATTCACACTAGGCTTCCAAGTTTTGCCCTGCGCAGAACTGAGGTCGATTCAGGGGTTGTTAACTTGAGTCAGCGGAAACCAGCCACGTTACAGAAGGTTTTTGGTTTGCCGAAACGTGCCAGCCCCCAAAAGGCTGCCATTGAATGACATATATAGTCTTATCCACTCTTCAACACACTCACATTATCACTCATACACGGACACATCACATTGTCTCTCATGCACACACGCAAGCTTTCTCTCACCTGCGAGTCCTCCACCTGCAACATGTACGAAGCAAAGTTTAGAGAGAAACTCCAGCAGCAAGGAGCCTTTGCAGAACCCAGCAAATTTCTCTGTTCTGTGCAGATTCCAGCCAAGGATTTGGAAGTTTTACAGGTATCCATCCTCCACTCCAGTTCCAGGGCTCTTGCCTCTCAGCTGCTCACCCCTAGTTTGTTGAAATTTCCATTAAAACCCTCCTGAAATCTACAGTCCACATCCCCTGTTGAAGCTAAGCATGTGTTACTGAGCAGAATATAGGTTTGTCCTCTGTTACCCTCATCCCTGTCTTTTCTTCCTCCCTCTGTTCCCTTTCCCTGCACTGAAGTTTAGTCTGTAAGCTCCTCGGGGCAGCGGCCTATCCTGTTTGTAAATGCATTATTGCTGATGTTATCATTATCCTTTGCAGAATACATCTGTACCGGTTAGCAAATGCCCTTGCGTTGCAAGTTCTTTGCTTTGTGTGATATCTGATGCACGGTTGAAAGTTTAAAATAATGGAATTTATTCTCCCCCCCCCCCCCCCCGGTTCTCTTTCAGGCTGATGTCACAGGGGCTTACGATACCATTCCCCATAATAAACTGATAGAAGTAATTTCACAAGTCCTTGCTGTGGAGAGAGAGACCAGTTACAACATACGCCGCTATGCAGTGATCATGAGGACCAGAAATGGACTTAAGAGAATATGCTACAGGAGACACGTAGGGTGGATCTTTTTCTTTCTCTCACCCCCATTTTCTGTTCTCTGATAAGTATAACAACCGTGGGAACTCTGTAACGTCTTTGCAAATATTCCACGGAAAAGCTATCCAACGAATACCATCCTTAAGGCCAGAAAGCAACACATTTTGAAATGTCCTACCTGCTAACTAAAAATGGTTGCTCCTGCTTGTGGCGCTTACCGTATTTTTCGCACCATTGGGCGCACCGGACCATAGGGCGCACCCAGTTTTAAGGGGGGGGGGGAAATCAAGAAAAAAATATTTCCCCCCCCCCAGCCCCCAAAAGCAGCGTACAGGCTGCACACAACCTCTCCCTGCCAGAGGGGTTGCGCGCAGCTATGGAACAAGGGATCCATCCCGCTCGCTGTTTTGCCTTCCCCTTCAGCCCCGTGCAGCCTCTCCTTGACGCTGCGCAGGGCTAAAGAAGCCATAGCCCCGTGCAGCCTCTCCTTGCCGGAGGGGTTGCGCGCAGCTATGGAAGAAGGCAAGGCAGCGAGCGGGATCCATCCCGCTCGCTGTTTTGCCTTCCCCTTCAGCCCCGTGCAGCCTCTCCTTGACGCTGCGCAGGGCTAAAGAAGCCATAGCCCCGTGCAGCCTCTCCCTGCCGGAGGGGTTGCGCGCGGCTATGGCACAAGCCTGCATTCGCTCCATAGGACGCACACACATTTCCCCTCAATTTTTGGAGGGGAAAAACTGCGTCCAATAGAGCAAAAAATACGGTACTCTCGCTCGCTCCGGGGTTTTGCAAGAGGTTCCAATGGAACCTCACTGATGCCTCATGCGGAAGTGCAGCAGCAGGGCTTTTCCTCCCCCAAGTTTTCTATGGAGGTAGGCAGAGGGCCTTCCCTCATGCTGAGCTTTGGCAGGATGTAGAAAACCTCAGTGTCGTGCTCCTGCAAAAGTCAGACCTGGAAGAGGATCCTTGCGCTGGGCATGCAAGATCCGCAAGCAAGCAGGTTCATAGAGCCCTGTTCAAAATAGTTGAGCCATATCCCTGTTCCAGAGGTGAATTCAGCTGTTCTTAGCTAGGTGGCAGTGCCTGCATTTGAGACTGCTCCTGGGCTGACCATTGCCTTGATTTTGAAGTAGCATCAGATGGTATCGTTGATGGCAGAGAGGCTGTGCCCTAGCTTTTGCAGGGTTTTTAATTTATTTTACACCATGGAAATGCATATCTGCTGAATAGTCCAGGATTTTAAAATTGTAATGTTTCTTCTGAGTGCACCAGGAGCTTCGTAGTTCTTATTTATTGATTACCACAGAAAAGAAGGGAGGAAGTATGGGCTGAGGAGCACATGCTAGCAGCTCCTGGGAGAAATGTGGGGCAGCCCTTGCCCGAACCCTTGGGAGAAGCTGGGGGGGGGGTGCCAGGAAGTAGAGTGGTCTTCTGCCTGCCTCCTTCCACATTCTCTTCTCTCAATCCAGCTCCTTGTAATTGTTAACCCTGACATTTTTACTATGCTGGAGGTCAACTCAAAAATGTCTCAGTCTGGATGTTGTTTGCAGGTATCTGTTTCCAGTGAGTTTAAGCCTGATATGAAACAGTTTCTGTGTCATCTTCAAGAGAGCACCTCACTGCGGAATGCAGTAATAGTTGAGCAGGTAAGCTTCTGTGTACCATTCTGTTTAACTAGGGAGGCTGAGATTTGGAGGTCTTTAAGCAGAGGCTTGACAACCATATGTCAGGAGTGCTCTGATGCCTTATGAGGAACGGCTAAGGGAGCTGGGCATGTTTAGCCTGGAGAAGAGGAGGTTAAGGGGTGATATGATAGCCATGTTCAAATATATAAAAGGATGTCACATAGAGGAGGGAGAAAGGTTGTTTTCTGCTGCTCCAGAGAAGCGGACACGGAGCAATGGATCCAAACTACAAGAAAGAAGATTCCACCTAAACATTAGGAAGAACTTCCTGACAGTAAGAGCTGTTTGACAGTGAAATTTGCTGCCAAGGAGTGTGGTGGAGTCTCCTTCTTTGGAGGTCTTTAAGCAGAGGCTTGACAACCATATGTCAGGAGTGCTCTGATGGTGTTTCCTGCTTGGCAGGGGGTTGGACTCGATGGCCCTTGTGGTCTCTTCCAACTCTATGATTCTATGATTGAAAGAGGATTTCCTAAGGCTGCCCCATTGGTGTGTTTTGAGGTCCCAAGCTGTAGGCAAACCTTGCGATTGGTTGTCTCTCTCTCTCACACACACACACACACTCTTCTTTTTTTTTTACTTTCTCTTGCCATGCCGTCTGAACTTGTCAAACCACAGTAAATCTTAACTATGGTTTGGGTAAACCCCAGTTTAAAGTTTGGGTGACATGCTAAAATGTAGCTTTGCCAGCAGCAAACATGTGGGGCGAGGGAAGCATTCAATCCCAAGGCTCACTTAGACTTGTTCACCTTACAATAAACCATAGTTGTTCAATAAACCATAGTTTCTTTTAATACCTGCTGAGTTCAGGACAGCCAATAAATTCATGGCAGAGGCAAGATTTGAGCAGTAGACTGCCTCAGTCATAACTCCTTCAGTTAGGCTGCAATCCTAAACCCACTGCATCCAGTAGGATTTACCTCGTAGTAAACATTCATAGGTTTGTACTATTAGTCACTGCATTTTACCATTTCTGAAGATGAGATTAACTTCAAGACGATATATCTCCCACTTGGACTACTGCAATGCACTCTACGTGGGGCTACCTTTGAAGGTGACCCAGAAACTACAACTAATCCAGAATGCAGCAGCCAGACTGGTGACTGGGAGCAGCCGCCAAGACCATATAACACCGGTCTTGAAAGACCTACATTGGCTCCCAGTACGTTTCCGAGCACAATTCAAAGTGTTGGTGCTGACCTTTAAAGCCCTAAACGGCCTCGGTCCAGTATACCTGAAGGAGCGTCTCCACCCCCATCGCTCTACCCGGACACTGAGGTCCAGCACCTGGCGGTTCCCTCACTGCGAGAAGCCAAGTTACAGGGAACCAGGCAGAGGGCCTTCTCCGTAGTGGCGCCCTCCCTGTGGAACACCCTCCCACCAGATGTCAAAGAGAACAACAACTACCAGACTTTTAGAAGACATCTGAAGGCAGCCCTGTTTAGGGAAGCTTTTAATGTTTGATGTATCACAGTATTTTAATATTCTTTTGGAAGCCGCCCAGAGTGGCTGGGGAAACCCAGCCAGATGGGCGGGGTATAAATAATAAATTATTATTATATTATTATTATTCATTTGGGGTTGACGCTAGTATTTGCATTCCTATTTAGAGGTTGCCCACATCTTGCATTGTGCAGTTTTCACTTTTAATATTTTAACCCCTCTTACCACGATCCTGCAATCTGAACTTTCCATATCTTGGTGCACAAGGGAGAATTCTGAAACTTGCAATGTTAGCAGCTTTAAAAGAGGGGATTTTGTAAAGCTCTTAACAAGTGTTTAAAATATGCCCAAGAGAAAATTGTATGGAGCGTTAGTTTGCTCAGCTATACTGAGCCACACATGTTCCTCCTTTTGAATAGCATCGTCAAATGCCACGTTAATTCACTGCTGCATCCATTCCACTCCGTGACTTCTCAATTTAGCCCTTTAGTTTCCCAGTTTGAGTGCATGTCTTTGCCACTTCCCGCCAGTAGATGGTGCTGACAGACATCCTTGTTTGAGGGAAATCCTTCATTGTTAAGCTTAACATTTTACAACTGGGTCTTCTGTTCGTTTGGTGGCAGCTTCACTGGCACTTGGCTCTTAGCTGTTTAGTCTGGGCATGCTTTACAAGCACACCTGACCTCAGAGCAGGCATAGGTGTTAACATGCTAATATTAGGCCAAATATCATAAGCCAAAGTAGACAAAGTTCAAACTTCTACTTTTGTCTTTTCTTCTTTCAGGGTGTCTCTTTGAGGGAAAACAAATCCAGCCTCTATGAGTTCTTCTTGCAGTTGATCCACCATAGCATTCTGAAAATTGAGAAGAGGTAAAGTCTCTTTTATTATCATTGGTTACATGAACTTTTCAGGTACCAAAATGTATTATTATTATTATTATTATTATTATTATTATTATTAGCCTGATGGCACACAGCTCACCCCAGCAAACCATGAATGGTAAACAAAAAGCAGACCTTATCTTCCTGATTTTTAGTTTTCTTGGTGGGGGGTGGGGTGGGGGGACACAAACTGTGAAGACTGCTTCAGACACAACCCTAAAACCATGGTTTATTTACCTGCTCAAGGTAGGAGGGAGGAGTTTTTAAGTTGAGTTCACAGACTACTTTACCAAATTGTAGGTTTTTAGCCAGCATTGCTTCTGAATGCAGCCAGTTGGCTGAGGTGATTTCTGAATTCAGAATAAAACAACGAAGAGTCTTGTAGTTCATTAAAGACTTAAAAATTTCAAAGCATAAGCTTTTGTCTGCTTATTCAGAAGCTTGTGCCATAATAAATTTGCTACAATGCTCTTAATTTGCTGCAGCCAAAATAATTAATATCCCTCTGGAAGCTGAATCAAGAACGTTGTTCCAAATCCAATCTTTCAGAGGAGTCTTAAGCATTAGTCTGTATCCATTTCTTTTAAACCTTAAAAAGTAATAATAAGAGGCTTTCAGAATGGAGAAGTTAATGGAATGGGTTTAGCTGAGTGCCCAAAGGGGAACTGCATTCATTCAAATCGGCATCCATTAATTTTGCAAGAACAATCAAGTGTTTGCCAGAATCTTTTCAGCAAAATTAATTGACTCCCCCTGCTTTCATAATTATGATAAGCCATGTAAGCTGTTTCTTTGCATTGATCTGGTGGACGTTGGTATCTTCAAAGACCAGTTTGGGTTCAAGAAGATCATTTTCCCTTTGTGTTTTTAAGCACTCTTCACACGATCAGGCCCACTCCTCTTATCACTTCATATGTTCCAGGGTTGACGGTTGCCATTCCAAACTACAGTGGTGCCCCGCAAGACGAATGCCTCGCAAGACGGAAAACCCGCAAGACGAAAGGGTTTTCCGTTTTGGAGGTGCTTCGCAAAACGAATTTCCTATGGGCTTGCTTCGCAAGACGAAAATGTCTTGCGAGTTCCTGCGGGGGTTCCCCCCCCCCTTTTCCCCAAGCCGCTAAGCCGCTTAACAGCTGATCCGCTAAGCCACTTAACAGCTGATCTGCTAAGCCGCTTATCAGCTGATCCGCTAAGCCGCTTATCAGCTGATCCGCTAAGCCGCTTATCAGCTGATCCGCTAAGCCGCTTATCAGCTGATCCGCTAAGCCGCTTATCAGCTGATCCGCTAAGCCACTTATCAGCTGATCCGCTAAGCCACTTATCAGCTGATCCGCTAAGCCCGCTAATAGCGCTAAGCCACTAATGGGTTTGCTTCGCAAGACGAAAAAAACCGCAAGACGAAGAGACTCACAGAACTGATTCTTTTCGTCTTGCGAGGCACCACTGTAGTTCCAGGTCTTATATCTCTTCCTCAAACCCGGGTGGTCTGCACTTTGTCTGTGTTGGGTCTAAAGAACTACTGTGGCTCCAAGGTGGCCCTCGAGAGTGTCTCATCAGTACAGGGGATGGCTCGCTCTTAATAAATGAGTACAACTGCTTGCTTTGTTAACCTGCAACCGTTTTTTCAGGGCTGACCCTGACTCCTTTCAGATCCCTTCCTTTATGGAGACCTATGCTGAGTCTGTTAAACTGTTGTCGGACTAACAGATATGTTGCTCAGACACAAGGGATTCTGTGAAGCATTTGTAGAAGCATATGATGGATTTGCCATTTGGTTGATAAGTTATTTTTGCTAAAACTATTGACTTTGGGCACAAAAGAGCCATGAATATTTTGGAATTCGCTGGAAAATTCTAAAGCTCTTGGATGAATATCTGAGGGTGCCGGCGGCATGTGCTAGACAAATAAGCTATCGCCAATATACACAGTGCTGACTGCGTGTTTGAAGGGTAGAGTTACGTAAGTGATCAAAGCTGACAAGGAGGAAAGATCAAAGTCTTGTCTGAATGCCCCTTCTTCCCTCTCTATGAATGCTTTCATTTCAGTGCCGTGTTGAATGCAGACTAAGGTTTCATAAGACTCTGCAAAGTGTATTTTTATTGTAAATCCATACAGCTGAGAAGTACAGAAGTGACCGGCAGCACTTTGAGAGCAGCCTCAGAATGCGCGGGATACTTTTTCATTTCTGTATGCGATGAACCATTGATTTGTGGACCTGTCTAGTTCTGCACTATGTGACTGGCAGGACCTCTGGATGTGGGCTTTCCTAGTCCCAGTTCCAGAGAGACACCTAACAGAAGATTCTGGGAACAGGGGACCTCGTACACATGAAGCATGTGTCCTGGCCAGTCTATCCAGACTGAGGACACCCATTTGGGAAATGCCATTTTGGTTGTCATTTCTCTCCTGGAGTCCACAAGGGCCCTGGGGCTTGAGAATTACTAGCTAGTAACAGAGAGAGGTAAAACAGAGAGAGGATGCAGGTGGCGCTGTGGGTTAAACCACAGAGCCTAGGACTTGCCGATCAGAAGGTCGGTGGTTCGAATCCCCTCAATGGGGTGAGCTCCCGTTGCTCAGTCCCTGCTCCTGCCAACCTAGCAGTTCAAAAGCACCTCAAAGTGCAAGTAGATAAATAGGTACCGCTCCAGCGGGAAGGTAAACGGCGTTTCCATGCGCTGCTCTGGTTCGCCAGAAGTGGCTTAGTCATGCTGGCCACATGACCTGGAAGCTGTACTCCAGCTCCCTCGGCCAATAAAGCAAGATGAGCGCCGCAACCCCAGAGTCGGCCACGACTGGACCTAATGGTCAGGGGTCCTTTACCTTTACCTTAGAGAGAGAATCCAGAATGTTCTCTCTGTGTGTTTTATTGCAGTGTGTTTTTGTTTCGTTTTAACATGGGGGACCATATTTCAAATGCGATCTTCCGCCCCATGCCTCCACTCGGTTTCTGAAATACAGGCAACTCCCAAGTTTACGTGGAGATTTTGTTCTACACCTCCGGGCTTGTAACTAAAATCGTGTATATTGGGAGCACCCTGGAGAGTCCTCCTGGCTCGCAAGGAGAGCCTGTCCAGAGCCCAGGGAGAATGTCCCAATATACGTGATTTCAGTTACAAGCCTGGAGCTGCAGCAGGAAATCTGCCCTACTGTTGCTTGTGGGGAGGGTGTCACAGGGGTGTCCTTGTTTGCAGGGTTTGGTGGGCTCCTGAGGCAGCTGTCAGCATCGCCCTTGAGCCAGTGCCACTAACTGGACTCATCCACTTCAGCCCCGACTGGGCTAGGCGAGCTGGGTAATAATAATAATAATAATAATAATAATAATAATAATAATAATAATAATAATAAATTTTATTTATATCCCGCCCTCCCCAGCCGAAGCTGGGCTCAGGGCGGCTAACAACAATAAAACACTTCCAGAGACCACCTTCTGCACATGAACAGGTCAAAGTGCTGTGGACTCACAGCTTAGAGTTGTGAGCACCGGATTCACTTCCACAAGTAGACAGTCGTCGCACAGCAGAGTACAGCAGAGTCTAGCAGAGTATATAAACAACTCGGAGAGCAGCTCTGTAGAATATTCTCTTTATTCTATCTACAACTATTATACAACTATATACAGAGCTAAATAGGTCTAAGCATAAAGAATGCTGAACCGCACTGAGTGCCTGCAGCTGCTCTTAGCAGCACACAATCTCTAACACTCAGTCTCTCTCTCTCCGACACACTGACTGACTGACCGACCGACTCAGTCACTGACTCTTTGATGTGGTGCTGGAGCAGAATAAGTAGAGAGCAGAACACGCCTCCTCCTCTCTGCAGAATCAGCAGACTCCTCAGGAGATTCTTGGATATGGGAGGGGTGAAATCTCAGCAGCATGCCCTGGTATTTATTAATAATAATAATTTATTATTTTTCCCCAGCCACTCTGGGCGGCTCCCAACAGAATATTTAAAACACGATAAAACATCAAACATAAAAACTTCCCTAAACAGGGCTGCCTTCAGATGTCTTATAAAAGTCAGAGAGTTGTTTATTTCCTTGATGGGAGGGCGTTCCACAGGGCGGGCGCCACTACCGATAAGGCCCTCTGCCCGGTTCCCTGTAACCTCACTGAGTAAGATGCTTGGAATTGTTAGCAGATGAGGGAAGAGGCAAGTCATGAGGCCCCAGCCAAGAATCATGGAGTCCACCCTTGTATTAAAAAATGTATTGCATGGTTTTTTTATTTTAAAAAAATTGCATTAGAATAAAAAAGAAATTGCATATGTAGGCTGGCCACGTTCTGGCAGCGACAAGCATCTCATTCGTTCCTGCAGTCAGCTTTCAGCATTTGTGATGGAGACTTTTTGTTCCCTGGTACTTGCTAGGTACTATGCCCAGCGCTGTGGAATCCCCCAGGGTTGCATCTTGTCAACTCTGCTATGCAACCTCTGCTATGGAGACATGGAGGACAAGTTGCTGCGTGGTGTGCAGAGAGATGGGTATGGTAATATTCTGCTACCTGCTATATGATAGTTGCTCCCCCCAAACTCCTGTGTGCTCAGAAAGGGTTCATAGATATTCTGCATCAGTTGTTCAAGCTTCTACCAGGGAAGACCAACAAGGATGGAAAGGGCATGACATAGCAAGTGGGTAAAAAGTTGAAATGTGGAAACGGTCTGTGCCAAGGTTTTGAGTATAAACTAGCAAGCAACATGGGGAACTGCAGTTCTTTGGAAGTGTCTGGGAATCTGACGTAGATTTCCTTGGACCAGCAGTCCACAAAGATTGTGACCTGTAGTGACTTGGTGTCAGGCTTCGGGGGATCCTATCCCTCCCACGGTGGCAGCAAAGAAGCAGATAAAAACAAGAAGAGATCTTACCAATTACCGTATTTTTTGCTCTATAAGACTCACTTTTCCCCTCCTAAAAAGTAAGGGGAAATGTGTGTGCGTCTTATGGAGCGAATGCAGGCTGCGCAGCTATCCCAGAAGCCAAAACAGCAAGAGGGATTGCTGCTTTCACTGCGCAGTGATCCCTCTTGCTGTTCTGGCTTCTGAGATTCAGAATACTTTTTTTCTTGTTTTCCTCCTCCAAAAACTAGGTGCGTCTTGTGGTCTGGTGTGTCTTATAGAGCGAAAAATATTGTGGTTTATTCAATAATCACAGCGAGACAAAGGTCTCTCTCTAGAAAATGGCATTGCTCCCAGTAAAACCCAGTCCCCTCCATCTCCCTTATCCTAAGTTATCCCTGCGCCAGCTGATCTGAGCTTTCTGCCCTCAATGCCCGCCTAGTCCTGGGGGGGGTGTCAGGAATGCTCTCCCAAAACACTTGTCAGCTGTCTCTCCCCTGGTGCGTCTTCTTCCTGCTGTTCCTTTCCCAATATTTCCCATCTTTCCCCCTCTGCAGCCTCCGAACTATGTCCTTCTGCCAACCACTGTTCTAAATCTATACTGTTCTCAGGAAGGTTAAGGAGAAGTGGGGGGCACCATTGCTCCTCAGTCCAGCCCCTTGGTTGCCCAGTGGTGTAAGTTTATCAACCATTACAGGAAACGTGAACTCATTTTACGTCAAACATGGACACCACCAAGCCCTCAGTGAACTGCCGGGTGGAACTACCTGGATCTCAAACCTTTTGGCTCCCGGACACCGCAAACCCGGAAGTGATTGTTCCAGCTTGCGAACATTCTTTTGGAACCCAAACGTCGGGCAGGGCTTCCGGTTGGTTGCAGGAGCTTCCTGCAGCCAATCAGAAGCCGCGATTTGGTTTTCAAAAGTTTTGGAAGCCGAACTGACTTCCGGAACGGGCTCCGTTCGACTTCCAAGGTACAACTGTAGCCCGATTTCTCCTCATGTTAAAAAAAAATAAAAAGTATGCTCTTACTCTATATTTTATGATTTGGAATTTATATTTAAGCATTTTTAGTTGCATTTTGGTCATGTATGTGGTGCTTCACAAACTGCTTTGATGCTATTGGCAAGAAGCAGTGTACAGTGGTACCTCGGGTAACGTACGCTTCAGGTTACAGACTCCGCTAACCCAGAAATAGTACGGCTTAAGAACTTTGCTTCAGAATGAGAACAGAAATCGTGTGGCGGCAGCAGGAGGCCCCATTAGCTAAAGTAGTGCTTCAGGTTAAAAACAGTTTCAGGTTAAGAATGGACCTCCGGAACGAATTAAGTACGTAACCCGAGGTACCACTGTACACATCATTCGTTATCAGTAATCATTATCTCCATCCATCCTCAGATTAACTTTATGGGAAAGGAAATCTGGGGGGGGGGGGGGGTGGAGACAAGCATCCCCTGCATTGTCCTGCTTTAAGCGCTCATAAAAATGTAAAATGTTCTTCTAGGTTCATGTTCTGTGCCCAATGGCTAATTAATATGCAGATCTGCTTATACAGAGAACCATAGAATTGTAGAGTTGGAAATGACCCTGAGGGTCATCTAGTCCAACCCCCTGAAATGCAGGAATCTCAACTAGATCATACATGACAGGTGGCCACCTCTGCTTCAAAACTTCCACTGAAATGAGATTCCTCTTGTGGGAGCCTGTTCCACTGCCGAACAGCTCTTAAATAAATTGGAACGCCACCAACTCATTTCCCCAAATGGATTCCATAATAATATTGATAATAAAAGCAACACTCCTACTTAACGCAGTGTAAATTTTTATTTTGGCGACGCAGGCCTGTTTTAACACGTTTTTAAAATTCACATTTCAGGGTGCTGATGCGATTGACAGATGACTTTTTGCTTGCCACGCCTCATTTGACAGAAGCAAAAGCATTTTTGAGGTATGGTCTAAAGTATGGAAGTTTGATCAATTGAGTCTCCTCCTTTGCACAAAGGAATGGCAAGAAATCTGCCCTTGTTCTGCTGTTTCTCTTTCATATTCTTAGTGATGAGTTGATCTTGTATGTATATGCTCCTGTTCCACAAAGGTGCAAGTAAAGCTGTGAATGTGGTGTTCATTTCTCCATTTCCAGAGAACCTTGGCTTTGTGCGTGTGATTTTAGGCCTGTGAAGACATGTTTGAAGAAGTGTGTTCATTGTGCCTGTTGACATCTCAGCTGCCTCCCCGGCTTCTGAATATGGGTCTTGCCCTGAGTAACTCCTTCCTTCTCTCCATGCCTATGAACAAGCATCATTTACCGTATTTTTTGCCCTATAGGATGCACTTTTCCCCCTCCAAAAATGAAGGGGAAATGTGTGTGCGTCCTATAGGATGCACCGGCCCCTCTCCCTCTCCAGGCTTCAGGAACCTATCCGCAAGCCGTGGGAGCCCAGCGCGAAGTCGCGCAGCTCTCCCACGGTTTGCGGAGAGCTGCCTGCATCCTGAAGCCAGGGGCGCGCTGAGCTCAGCCGCCCCAGGCTTTGAGCTTAGCGCAGCTTTCTGCAAGCCGTGGGAGAGCTGCGCAACTTCGGGCAGATATCCGCAAGCCTGGGGAGACCGGCGCGACTTCCCACCGGGCTCCCTAGGCTTGCGGATAGCAGCCTGTTCTGGGAGCTGGGGTTGGGGGAAGCTCAGGTTTCCCCTGCCCCAGCCCCGCGCCTGGGGGGGGAAATAATTTTTTTCCCTTTGTTTCCCCCCCAAAAAACTAGGTGCGCCCTATGGGCCGGTGCACCCTATGGGGCGAAAAATACGGTATAAAGCATAGGGAAATAGGTCCAGAAGTTCTAATACTTTGGCACACAATTGCTTAAAACGAGCAATTGTAATGAGGCTTGCAAGAGGGCAATCTTAATAATCCGCTTAAATTATTTGCAGCTTATTTTTTCTATTAAAAAACCCCAGCCACGTTCTGTCATAGAACAAAAGCAAGACTGCAGGAGACAGTGTAAAAATGCAACTGTGTAAATAACATTTCTAACCACACATTCTCATTAATTTAGGACTCTGGCCACGGGCGTTCCAGAATATGGCTTTGTTATAAACCCAGGGAAGACAGTAGTGAATTTTCCAGTTGATAAAGATATCCCGGGATGCTCAGCGTTCAAACAATTACCAGCTCGCACTGTCATCCCATGGTGTGGATTGTTAATTGATACACAGACCCTTGAAGTTTATTGTGATTACTCCAGGTAAATGAGAATAATATTTACTACCATGTTAGGACAGCGTACTGTAATCAGTGTAGACTAATCAATAACAGTTGATTAAATTATTTTAGTTGATTAGCCAGTGGGGGCAAACTTCACTTAGACCGGTGGACACAAGTTGTGGAGATCAGAGGGGTGGGTGGGACTGTAATGAAAGAATTGGGATCCATTCTTGTGACCTTCTAACAAGTTTCCAGCCTCGTATTATTTTTTACCCTGAATTGCACCACCCTGAATGACAAACTTACCAGGCCCAATTGTTTGGGCTAGAAGTATTGGGTGCATTGCCTCTTCAGTTGGCAAGCATGCATTATTTGTGGTTAAACTTCCCTTTTGATTATACCAGTTGGGAAATGGTTGCTGATTTGCATTTTATTTTTTAAAGCGCATTAGATATTTCCTCCCCAAATGTGCATTTGTAAAGCAGGTGACTTTTCGTGTTCTTAGTCCAAGCATAGCTGTCAACTGTCCCTTATTTGGCGGGAAACTCCCTTATCCGAGCACCATGTCCTGCTGCTGTCCCTTACTGATGATGTCCCTTAAATTTCCCAGGTTTCAAAGGAAGCAGCTCCTCTCCCTCCCTCCCTGCCTGCCAGAGGGAGGCTCTGACTGTGTTGCTTGGCTGCGTTGCTCACCCAATAAGGAGTCTGAGAACGACTGGGGGGAGGAGCTTGCATGCCTTGTGTGCGTTGCCTGGGGACTCGCCTTTGCTCAGCGCTTCCCAGCGGCGAGGTGACGGTGGTTTCCCTTGCTGCCCCCCCTTTGCCGGGTTGCGGTGCTGTGGCAACCACCGCTTGAGGCTTCGTTTGGCTGATGGCTGGGATTTCTGCCTTTGGCTCGGGAGCTGATTGACTAAAATCCCTTATTTTGGCTGCTAATCCCTTATTTTCGAGGCTGCTGGTCTCTTATTTTCAAATCTGTAAGTTGACAGCTATGAGTCCAAGCCAGCAGCAGTATTGTAAACAAAGATAAGATGCTGTAATGTCATTAAAATTCTGCTGCTTTTTTTTTAGTTTTGTTTTTTTGGCACGCCGAAGGACCTGTGATTGTGGAGTTTTGAAGTTATTGACAGAATAGAAGGCATCCATGTTTCTCTGCGGGTGGCGCTGTGGGTTAAAGCCTCAGTGCCTAGGGCTTGCCGATCGAAAGGTCGGCGGTTCGAATCCCCGCGGCGGGGTGCGCTCCCGCTGTTCGGTCCCAGCGCCTGCCAACCTAGCAGTTCGAAAGCACCCCTGGGTGCAAGTAGATAAATAGGGACCGCTTACTAGCGGGAAGGTAAACGGCGTTTCCGTGTGCGGCTCTGGCTTGCCAGAGCAGCGATGTCACGTTGGCCACGTGACCCGGAAGTGTCTTCGGACAGCGCTGGCCCTCGGCCTCTTGAGTGAGATGGGCGCACAACCCTAGAGTCTGTCAAGACTGGCCCGTACGGGCAGGGGTACCTTTACCTTTATGTTTCTCTGCATGTTGCATAACAGAAATGCATGTCTCTTGAGACTGTATAGCACGGAAACGCTGTTTACCTTCCCGCTGGAGCGGTACCTATTTATCTACTTGCACTTTGATGTGCTTTCAAACTGCTAGGTTGGCAGGAGCAGGGACCGAGCAACGGGAGCTCACCCCATTGCGGGGATTCGAACCGCCAGCCTTCTGATCGGCAAGTCCAAGGCTCTGTGGTTTAACCCACAGCACCACCCGCGTCCCTGAGACTGTATAGCAGTCAACAAAAAGAGAAATTAAGCAGGCCAACTTCAGACCATCCCTGTAGTAGGAGAAATCTAACCTGGTTGCATCAGAAAGCTACATAACTTCTGCGTTTTCTTCCCTTTATCACCCCTGCATCTCCTCGCTCCCCAATTGCAGTTATGCCTGTACATCTATCAGGTCAAGCCTCTCTTTCAACTCGAGCAACAAAGCCGGTGTCAGCATGAGAAATAAACTTCTAGTAGTCCTGCAGCTGAAATGCCACAGTTTATTTTTAGATTTACAGGTAAGACGGTTGTGACGCTTGGGAGAAGCCTTTCAGACCGAACATTTCCAAATGTGCAGCGTACTCTGAGCCTTCCGACACTGGTGCAATTCCCGTTCCTTTAGATTTCTGCGTGAAATACTGCAACCCATTTAATTTTTATGTATATTTTAAAAATTAAGCCATAAACAGTGAATTTTTTTTTTTTTTTACTCCTCCCCTCACCCCAATTATTTCTCCTCTCTAAATTTAGATCAATAGCCTTAGGACTGTCTGTATTAATATCTTCAAGATCCTCCTGCTGCAAGCCTACAGGTACGTGTGATAATTTTCAAAGCTTCATACTATGCAATGCCACTGGAAGGCGCTGTGAGTTAAGAAAACGCAATGTTTCACCTTCCATTGTTGCCTTTTGTTGTGCAGTGACTGGTCATTTTCAAGGTCCACACGCACTGGGCTTTCTAAACTGCTTTTATATATTTCCCCACCACCACAATGTTAAAAACACCCAGAACTTTTGACTCTGTTTTAATGTTTCAGCATCAGATGACTGTTCTATAGATCTAGGAAATGCAAAACATCTGTTTTTCATGTAGTGTTATAATTTCAGTGCCGATGCAGTTGTAAGTTCCTCCAAACAATCCACTAGCCTTTAGCCCTTATTTTTAAAATCACAGTATATCCTAATTATTGATGCTCAGTGATTAAAACTACAGTGGTACCTCGGTTTTCAAACAGCTTGGTTCACCAACAAACTGGAACCCGAATGCTGCAAAACCGGAAGTGGGTGTTCTGGTTTTTGGACTTTTTTCCAGAAGCTGAACATGCGCCGTTTTGAGTCCTGAGCTTCTGTTTTTACTGTTGCGCAGCTAATTTGCGTCCCCCCCCCCCCATTGTAATTCAAGCCTTCTGCTTCCGTGTTTCCTGTTGCGCTGCTAATTGGGGGGGGGGGCATTTAATTAAAGCCTTCCATTTCCGATTGCAGTGTTCTGAGGTGATATTTGGAGCTTATATTTGGTCTTTTGTTTTTGCTATATTTTTTGCGTTTTTTGTTTCGGAGGCTTTTTCAGTTAATTTGTTTTTATGACTGTGTGGAACCCAGTTCAGCTACTGATTGAAAGATTGTGTGACTGCAGAAATGGATGAAAGCCCCCCATTCAAACAATGACTATCATCAGTGAAGGTAAAAAAAAAAAAAATTTTATTTTTATCATCTACAGTAGTTTTATTTATTTATAGTACAGCACATTGTTTGTTCCTTTCATTTTATGGATCAATGGTCTTGTTAGATAGTAAAATTCATATTAAATTGCTGTTCTAGGGGTTGTTTTTAAAAGTCTGGAAGGGATTAATCCGTTTTGCATTACTCTCTATGGGGAAGCACGCCTTGATTTTGGAACGGACTTCCGGAACGGATTAGGTTTGAGAACCAAGGTACCACTGTAATACAGAAGATCAGCATCTGATATAAATTCACTTAAATTGAAACAAAAGCGAAGGGTGTGTAGCTGCACTTGCTCAACATTCGTGAGCATGTTCCCCGATGCCTCTGCCTCTTCATCATGTAATTCATTAACATTTTTAAAAAAAATATCTGGAACATTATGTCTAGCTGAACTCTGCCAGGACTTTGACCTGTTCTCTTTCAGCCTTGTCCTTGTGCTTTAGACTTCCTGTCTTCACTTTCTGAAGTTCTGATTATCTTTTAATGGCTTTGTAAGCATCTTTCCTCCTGCAAGGGTTTCCCCTGCCCCCGGCAAACACATTCTTATCGCACAGAACATACACTTTGGTCAAGGCCAAATGGGAACGGCTCGGGTGTCACTGGAAACCACCCGGGTTAGGTTTTTAATCTCAGCGCCATTTTTTCTCTTCCGTGCAACAGCTGTCAAGGACTGGGACAGAGATTCCAGGCTGCCTGCACACTATAAATTTAAAGTACGTGGTTTTCCCCAAAGAATCCTGGGTGCTGTCAAGGGTGCTGAGAATTGCAGCTCTGTGAGGGGTAAAGTACTACAGTTCCCAGGATTCTTGGGGGGGGGGGAGTTGTGCTTTAAATTTATGGTGTGTACACAGCCCCCCAGACCATGGGGAGGTCTCTTGAAAAGAAACAGATATGTATAAGGCTGAACAAGGTGTCACTGTAATTTTTTCTCAAACAGCTGCCTGGTTTCATTCTTTACAGACCCTGCTTACAAAACGCAGGCTCCTTTTATTGCTGAATTGGGTACAATTTAATTCTTCACAGAGCTGAGATTCTGTGCATATTTCAGTGGGTTTTAAACCACTGAAAGTTGCTTCTTTTTTAATTCCAGGTTTCATGCGTGTGTCCTCCTGCTTCCTTTTAACCAACAAGTTAGAAATAATCCCAGTTTCTTCCTGAGGATAATCTCTGACACTGCCTCATGTTGCTTCTCTCTACTAAAAGCCAAAAACGCAGGTAGGAGAAATAAATGTACCAAAACCACAGCCCTTGGGGAACAGTTACTTACTGGAGTCGTTCTTCTGACTTAACGTTTCTTGCTTAGGCCCAAACTAGACATGACATTAAGCATCTCACTGAACGTTGCATCCTTCTCTCTCTCTCTTTTTAAAACCCCTCTCTAAATAGCCACAGGGGGCAGAATGTAATAGGAGAAAATTGGGAATGTTGTGGATATTAGTAGAGGATATATTGATTAAATATTATCCTTCCTCAGGCTAGTGAGTTAGTGGCAGAGCACATTACCTGTATATCACAGGAAGCTAGTTGGTGGATTCGTTAGAATCTCTTGTTAAGCACTCTAGTCTGGCTTGTCCAGATTGGATTGTTGCTGGTAAATTCCCCTTTAATTCCCTCTTAAAAACAATAATGAGACAATAGTCTTCTTTTAAGAATAAGAAGTTTACTTACCTTCAGTTCACAGTTGAATCCCTGAAGGCAGGCTTTAGCTTGTAGCTACAGAAGAAGGTTGTAGAGTGGGTTTTCTGGATCCCTGTGTATGCCCCTTTCACTCTACAAAGGTACAAGTTCATCCCACGTGGGGAATGAGCCCATGTGCTGCTGGCTGAGATCCAGCAGATAGCAAAAGAGCATCAAGAAGAGCCAAGAGAGAGAAGGGAAGATGGCTGCATGACTGCCCCTTTTGTAGGGTCTGCCAGGGTCACGCCCATCTACCTGGTCACACACGGGAGGGGTGCTCCAGACCAGGCGAGACAGGAAGTCCTCCTGGCTGGAACAACATTCCCCTGCATGTCCACTCTAGGCAAACAGGAAATGTTACACTTGACTGCAACAGTGATGATACATCCCACACGAAGTGTGACGTGATTTTTTGTGTGTGTGTTTGGTTTGGTTTTCTTTTTCCTTCACTCTTTTTGATTCTTTTCCCCCCACTCTTTTTATTAGATATTAAATCTGCTTGTTTTTGTTGTATTATATGTTGAAAACTTGATTATTAAAAAAAGAATATAAAATCTCTTCACTAAACAAGCTCAAGTCTTTCTTGCTTGCTTTATGCCTAGATATACCTTTTTCTCCTGCTGGTGGTTCAGCGCCGCTTACATACAAAGCTGTGCAATGGCTCTGCTATCGTGCCTTCAATGTGAAATTAGGAAATCACAGAGTTATTTACAAGTGTCTTCTTGTACCTATCCAACAATGTAAGTACCTCTCCGCTTCATGCCAAGACATGCAAATGTTGTTCATGTCTCTTAATTTTCCTTTCCAACTAAGAAGTGACTCTTTAATTTAGTTTCTGTTATCATTATTCTTGACAATGTGGGGGTGGGAGTAGGGAATAACTACGGTTGCTTTTGAGAAATTAGGATATTGTTGGGTAGGAAAATGCTAGTACAGGTGACTCTCAACTTACGCAGGCGTTATGTTCCGGGGATAGCGCATAAATCATGTATAGTCAAAACACATTGGGTTCAATGGCAAGTGGGACTGCCAAAGTCTCTCCCCACGCCCACCCCCTGAATGCCCGTCCCCTTTAAAAATAAATAAATGTAAATGTGAAGCTGACTGCACTAACTTGCAAGTTTTCTGAAGAAGCCTAATGTCTTCTAAGTCATTTGAAATATTTATAGATACAATTATAGTATATAGTAAAGATATGTGGATTTTATGATGTCAAGCTGATACTGCTCTGATTGGGGCATCTTATCTGTATAGTCACTGGCATAGTGCTTGCAATAAAAGCTAATCTGTATTTGAGATTCTCGAGGGCATTGAACTATTTTTAAAGAGCCATATAATTCCTTTTTATATATATTAGAGATGGACAAGTTTATGGTCAAACTACGAAACTTTCTCCTCCAGGAAGCAGTGATGGTCTCCAACTTGGTTGGCTTTAAAAGAGGATTAGACAAATTTATGGGGGAGGAGATGGGTACTAGCCGTTATGACTATTGCTCTCCCTCCACCTTGGGAGGCAGCACTGCTTCCAAATACAGTGGTGCCTCGCAAGACGAAATTAATCCGTTCCACGAGTCTCTTCGTCTAGCGGTTTTTTCGTCTTGCGAAGCAACCCTATTAGCGGATTAGCACTATTAGCGCTGTTAGCGGTTTAGCGGCTATTAGCGGCTATTAAAGGCTTAAGGGATTAGCGGATTAGCTGCTAAAAGGCTATTAGCAGCTTAGCGCCTTAGAAAAAGGGAGTGGGGAGCGGGAAAAAACCTCAAGAATCGCAAGACATTTTCATCTTGCGAAGCAAGCCCATAGAGAAATTCATCTTGCGAAGCACCTCTGAAAACAGAAAACCCTTTCGTCTAGCGGGTTTTCTGTCTTGCGGGGCACCACTGTACTGGAAACCACAGGAGGGGGTGCTTGAAGCAGCTAGGAAGCCTGCTCCCCATCACGTGCAGTTTCAAAATGTCCTTGGGAGTGCAGGGATGCGGTGTGCCAATGTACCATGCAGCCCAGAGGCATTGCATTGGCAAAAAATGGCCGCCCTCGTTTTAAAAGACAGCCTGTGGACCACCCAATAACCCTGTTCGGAATTATTTGTCTATCTGATCAGCGATTTTAACATTCATCTTTTCAGGTGAAATACGGTTGCTCCGGCAAATTCCAGAAGCTTCTGTACAGCTCCTGAAGGAAGTGACAGAACCATCACTATATGAAGATTTCAGAGCCATTCTGGATTGATAGATGCGGTCCTAATGTAGGTAAACTGTTTTATTTTTCCTTTAAAAAAGAAAAAGAAATAAATAGCTAAGTCAACCTCCTGTATCTCAAAGCAGGAAAAATGTAATTTGGTGCCTGAAAGTACGCTTAGTGCCATGAATACAAGAGCTCAAAGCAATGTTTTCAAAGTATTTTATCAGCAAAGTAAGTAATGGGATATGCTCCATTTTTATTTCTATTTTTTACTGTGTAAAAAAATCACCTAACCTGGAATTGTCAGGGGGAAATACATTTTTCTATAATGCAACAATGGTGAGATGCCTATTCTGGTATCTTGCCTAAAAAATTATCTGTGGCTGCAAGTTCCATTCACTAAGCCTTGTAAATTGCTTTAAAAATGTGACTTCTGTTTTAAAAACTCGGTAGCACATTATTTTATAATTGTGGCTGTCAGAACCATGTGGTTTTCCTTAAACCTTGTGTGATGGGATGAAGAGCTGCTTGTGTGTAAACTGCAAATCCCTCAGAGTTTGAACAGTTTCTCAAACCTCTGCCTGTGACGGAGCCCCTCCAGCATGGCTGCGTCAGTCGCTAGCAGAATCCGAAAGTGGTTGCTTTCGGAAACGTTTCCAACATAAAAGCTCCTTAACGGAAACACGTCTTCTGGACTCTCTGCGTGACAGTTTCCGGCGAGGAACGGGTGTCCCTATAGGAGGACCTGAGACATCCCCACTGTTTTCGCTGGAAGCATCTCTGAGCCATTCCTCCGACTCTCCTTCCCTTGACATTCCTGTTCGCCCCCTACTGGTTCCCTCTTCAGGTGTTACGTCTCTCTCTACTTCAGAGAGCCTTGGCACCTCTTGTGCTGCCGATGGCAGTTCCCTGACATCCACCTCCCCTCCAGGGCCCCCTTCACCCCCTCCCGTCTCCTCCCCTTCGGGTTGGGAGGAGGCAAAACCCCGGAAAGAACCTTCCTCATCGTCTGAAGTTTCGAACACCTTTCTCCACTTGTTGCGGTTCCTAGTCTCTCGGTACTCCTCGTCGTCTGAGTCCGTTCCTTCTTCCAACTCCGACTCCGCGAATCCTTCCAGTTCCTCTTCCTCGTCTGTGGTGCCGAAATACTCCCTCCTAAACCTTGCTGCCGGCTGTGGTTTCCTTGGGAATCTTTGGTGGAACGTTTCTGTTAAAACCTCGTCATTGACCTCCTCTGCTGTCACCCAAGTGTTTTCCGACTCCGGTTCCCCTTCCCACGCCACTAAATACTCCACCTGATTGCCCTTCCACCTGGAATCGAGGATTTCCGCTACATGGTTACTGCTCTCCCTCTCTTCCAAGACTGGTCCCCTGTTGTACTCCCCTTCACCTCCCCCCTTGTACGGTGACAGTAACGACCTGTGGAACACTGGGTGCAATTTCATGTGGTTGGGTAACCGGAGTTTGAAAGCCACTGGGTTGACCTGCTGAATGACCTCAAAGGGTCCCAATCTCTTGGGTCTTAATTTCTTACAACCCCCTTTGAACGGCAACCCTTGGGTGGACAACCACACCTGATCCCCCACCCTTACTGTTTCACCTTCCCTCCTGTTCTTGTCTGCCTGCTTCTTATATTGTGCCTTGGCCCTTTCTAAGTTGAGCTGAAGCTGACGATGGATCGCTTCCATCTCTTCTACAAAATGTTCGGCCGCTGGGACGCTCCATCTCTCGCCTCCCTCCCCCGGGAATGCCCTGGGGTGACACCCGTAATTGGCCAAAAAGGGGCTCATCCCTGTGGATACATGCTCCGCATTGTTGTAGGCAAATTCTGCCAGCGCCAGCTTTTCGACCCAATCATTCTCTCTGTCATTGACATAACACCTCAGATATTGTTGGAGGATGCTATTTGCTCTTTCCGCCTGCCCGTTGGTTTCAGGGTGCCGGGCCGTCGAGAAATTGACTTCCACGTGCAGCAAGCTCATGAGCTTCCTCCAGAACCTGGAAGTAAATTGTTTCCCGCGGTCTGAGATAACCCTCAAGGGGGCGCCATGCAGCCGGAAGATGTGTTCTACAAACAACTTCGCTGTTTCTTCCGCTGTGACTGCATGTGAACATGCTACAAAGTGGCACATCTTAGTCAACAGGTCCACTACTACCATGATGGCCGTTTTCCCTTTGGATTTGGGCAGATCCGTCATAAAATCTATTGATACCGCCTCCCAAGGCCGTTCTGGCGTGGGTAGTGGTTCTAATAACCCTGCCGGCGCCCTTCTTTCCCCCTTGGCCCTCTGGCATTGGTCACACCCTCTTACATACTCCTTTACATCTTCCCTCACCTTGGGCCACCAAAATTCCCTGGTGACCATCCACATGGTCTTGTGTTGTCCAAAATGTCCCGCCGTGGGACTATCATGCAACTGCTTGAGTACCCTCCCTCTCAATTCACCTTCTGGTATATACAGTGCCCCTTTGTAATACAATGCCCCATTTCTTTCTTCAAAACCCTCCGGGCTCTCACCCTCTCCCCTGAGACCTCTGAGCTTATTTTGGGCATATTCGTCATTTTCCGTTTCTTCTACCAGTTCTCGTCTCCCCACCAGCGCCGCCCCACACACCCAGCGGTCCTCAGGAATGACATGTCTTTCTTCAATTGCCCCCTCCCCCTCCAAGTACTCTGGTTTGCGTGAGAGAGCGTCCGCCCTGACGTTCTCTGGGCCTGGTACATAACAAATCTCGAAGTGGAATTTGGAAAATTCCTGTGCCCATCTCACTTGTCGTTGGTTGAGTACTCGAGCTGTTCTCCAATACTCCAAATTCTTGTGGTCGGTGCACACTTGCACCTTGTGTTGTGCCCCAATCAATAAATGTCTCCACCTCCGGAACGCTTCGTGAATGGCGAGTAGTTCCCTGTCATACACCGTGTAGTTCCGCTCGGACTTATTCAGCTTCCTCGAGAAAAAGGCACACGGTCTCCACTCCGACGTATTTCTTCCCGGCTGAAGAAGCACCGCCCCCACCGCTCTGTCTGACGCGTCTGTCTCCACTCTCATGGGCTTCTGTAGGTCCACATGCAGAAGTTGTTCTTCCGAAGCGAAAGCCCTTTTCAGTTCTTCAAAAGCTCTCTCCGCCTCCGCCGTCCAAACAAATTTCTTCTTGCTACTGAGGCAGTCGGTGATGGGCGCTGTCAAGTGTGCAAAATTCTTGATGAACTTCCGATAAAAGTTCCCAAACCCCAGGAACCTTTGCACATCCTTCTTGGTCTTCGGTGTCTTCCATTCCAGCACCGCCTGGACCTTGCCTGGATCCATGGCCAATCCTTTGTCTGTCAAGCGGTACCCCAGGAATTCCACCTCCTTGGCATGAAACTGGCACTTCTCCAGTTTCACCCACAGCTGATTGGCTTGCAGCCGGCCCAACACTTCTCTCACGTCCCTCACATGCTGCTCTTCATCTTCCGAATACACCAACACGTCATCCAAAAAGGCCACACAATTCTTGTAGAGCAAAGGTCCCAAGACGTGGTTGATAAAACTTTGAAAACATGCGGAGCCGGCTTGGAGACCGAAGGGCATTACGAGGTATTCAAATGCTCCCAAAGGGGTGAACATGGTGGTCTTCCATTCATCCCCCTTCCTTATCCGTATCAGATTGTACGCCCCCCGCAGGTCCAGTTTTGTAAAAATCTTCCCCTTCCTTACCCTGGTCAGAATGTCATCAATTCGGGGCATAGGAAAAGCCAGGGGTTCCGACACGGCATTTAGGGATCTGAAGTCCACTACAAGCCTCGGCTTATCTGTGTTTTTTTTGTCCACAAAAAACACTGGGCTGCCCCCCACCGCTCGGGACTCTCTGATGAAACCCCTCTTCAGGTTTTTGTCAATGAACTCCCTCAGCTCCTGCATCTCCCTGTCTGACATGGCGTACAGCTTGCCCACTGGGAGTTGAGCCCCAGGGAGTAGGTTGATTTGACAGTCAAAGGGTCTATGCGGCGGCAGTTTGTCCGCTTCCCTTTCGCTAAATACGTTGCTCAGATCTGCATATTGCGGAGGCACCTCCCCTTGCTTCATTACCTCCATCCCAGCTAGGGTGAGCTTGGCTCCCCCTGGATCCTTTCCCTGCTTGCAGTGTTCTAGGCAATGCGCTGACCCAAAGGAGACCACCCTCTGGTGCCAGCCCACTAGAGGATCGTGTAGTGCCAGCCAGCTCATCCCCAAAATTATGGGAGCTCCTCCCAAGGTGGCCACATTAAACGCTATCCGCTCGGTGTGCCTTGCCACCCTCATTGTCATGGGGACTGTCTGTTGGTTCACTTCTCCTCCCAACAACTCTCTGCCGTCAATCGTGGTTACCTGCAGGGGTTTACTTAAGGGGAGGGTTTGTATCTGGTGCTCAGCTGCGAACTCCTTACTCATGAAATTACAGGAGCTGCCTGAATCCAGAAGGGCCTTGATCTGTAGAGGATGTCCGTTTGGCAGCTCTAGCAACACCTCTATCACTAGAGCAGGTCTGGGAGGTTCTGGTGCGGGCACTCTCACTGCTTTTGAGCCTGGCTGCTGTGCCCCGACGGCAGCCAGTCGTTGGCTTTTACTTGCTCCGTGCTTTCCTCCTCCTCTCCCCCAACAGCTCCTGCCATGCCTTGCCATTCCTTTCTCCGTGGACAGACTCTGGCAAAGTGTCCTGGCTGTTGGCAGAGATAACATTTCTTCCCGCCCTTTCCCTCCTTCTTCCGCCCTTCACCGATGTTTGAAACTGCGCGCGCACGCGCTGTTCCCACTTCCATCGGCTCTGCCGGCGGGAAAGGCTGCTCTGGAATGTCTGGAATGCGGAGCTCCCTCCAACGTTCTCCTTTCCCCTCCCGCTTCTCCAAAGCCCTCGCTTCCTGGCGCGCCCCTATGGCCAGCGCGGCTTTAGTCAGCTGGTCCATAGACTCCGCTCTGGGGGTCCGGGAAAGTTCATCTTTCAAGGACGAAGACAGACCTTCTTCGAAAAGCATCTGAATGGGCTCAGAAGACAAGTCCCACCCCAATCTATGAATCAGCATAGTGAACTCAGTCCAGTACTCACGGACAGTCCTGTTTCCCTGTCTGCAAGCCATTAACTGCCTTCGCACCCCTCCCTGCTCAATGTCGCTGGAAAACATCAGGTCCATGGCACGAAAAAACTTCCTTGTGTCCTTTAGGATCTCATTATTTGCTGCCATCAAGGGTCTAACCCAGTCCTTCGCCCCTGATTCGAGATGGCTAATTACAAAAGCCACTCGCGATTCCTCATCAGGGAAGTCATCAAATTGCAGATTGAGAGCGTATTGCATCTCTGTCCTAAAGGCATGATAGTTTCTGGGGTCCCCCCCAAATTTCTGCACCAATCCTGGCATCTTTCTGTTGAGTGGGGTGGCTTTCTCCTTCCCCCTTTCTGCATCCTGAGCCCTCCTCTCTTCCAGCCTCGCCGTCTGCAAGGCAAGCTGGATCTCCAACGTCCTGTACCTTTCTTCCAGGCTTGGACCTCCTCCAGCTGCCCCTCCAGTTCCGGCTGGTTCGCTCATGATGCCTCTCCCTGGCACAAGCTAGCTGTCGGTGACTTTCGGATTGCTGTGATGGGATGAAGAGCTGCTTGTGTGTAAACTGCAAATCCCTCAGAGTTTGAACAGTTTCTCAAACCTCTGCCTGTGACGGAGCCCCTCCAGCATGGCTGCGTCAGTCGCTAGCAGAATCCGAAAGTGGTTGCTTTCGGAAACATTTCCAACATAAAAGCTCCTTAACGGAAACACGTCTTCTGGACTCTCTGCGTGACAGTTTCCGGCGAGGAACGGGTGTCCCTATAGGAGGACCTGAGACATCCCCACTGTTTTCGCTGGAAGCATCTCTGAGCCATTCCTCCGACTCTCTTTCCCTTGACATTCCTGTTCGCCCCCTACTGGTTCCCTCTTCAGGTGTTACGTCTCTCTCTACTTCAGAGAGCCTTGGCACCTCTTGTGCTGCCGATAGCAGTTCCCTGACACCTTGCTAAGTAATCCTCCAATTATTTGCATGTTCTAGACTATTATTGTATTGCACATGGCCTTTCAGCCAAAACAGTTGTTGTATCTTTCTTGGTAATAGCCCATTTACTTGGTAAGACCCAGATCTCCAATTTAGAAAATACAACTTGTGACTTAATGGACTGTGTCTTCTAAATTCCAGTTAAGATATATATATATATATATATGTCGTAAGGGTAGTGCCTGAAATGATCCTTAGCGTGGAATTACCATGTTCTGTCCACTTATGTTTTGGAGGGTGTCCACTTATAATGTCATCATTTTGTAATCAGCCCCTAGCAGTTTCCCCCTTTCTAAATCTCATGTACCAGATGACCTTAGGCAAAGCACTTTCATTCAGTCTCAGCCCCCACACCTGCAATATAGGGATAAGAATGTGGACCTGCCTTATATGTTTGGCGTGGTAAGACTTACAAGATAATTATTTGTTATGTATTATGAACATTCTTGAGTGCTATATATAAAGATGCATTTATTTAGAAAATGGTTTTACGTAGAAATCCTTACATTCTTACTGATTGAATACCTTAAATTTGAGGATACATGTGTGGGGTTTTTTAATGGTCAGGATAGGATGGGGGAAACAAGGGTGACCAGATCGCTGAAACAAAAGTTAAGATCGGGTGCTACTGGTGATACCAGGGATACCAGTGCTGGTGTCTGGATGTATTTTTTGTAGCAGTTTCTTTTTCAACACAATTCTCCAGAGTTGATAAATGGCTCCGAAAGGGATCATCAAGCATGGTACAGTTTCAAGCATCTCAGAGATGACGACAGCTAAGATAGGATACTTTTTCGATTCTTTTGCAGGAAAATGTACCTTTGGGAGAAACAAATGTATTGCGTGAAAGCCACACTGAACAGCATAATCTTCTATGCGTTTACACAGAAGGAAATCCCATCAGGTTATATGGCTTGCTCCCAGGTAAGTGAGAACAGGAATTACAGCTTGTTAATACCGTATTTTTCGCACCATAGGACGCACCGGACAATAGGACACACTTTGTTTTAGAGGGGGGAGAACAAGAAAAAAAAAATCTCCCCCTCTCTGCCCAGCGCCCCTTCAGCGAAGCAGCAGGAGGCGCTGCGCAGAGAGGGAGAGAACGTTCCCCCTCTTGTTTTCCCGCTCTAAAACAAGGTGCCGTTTAAGGTGCGTTCAGGCGGCTACCTTGGAAGCCTGGAGAGCGAGAGGGGTCGGGAGCAGCGGAAAGGTGCAGCGGAGAGGCTCCTGCCATAGCGGCGCATCACCTCTCCAGCCGGGAGAGGGTCACGGGACTATGGCTTCTTTAGCCCCGCGCGCACTCTCCCGGCTGGAGAGGTGACGCGCGGCTATAGAGGCTCCTGCCATAGCCGTGCGTCACCTCTCCAGCCTGGAGAGGGTCGCGGGGCTATGGTGTCTTCGCTCCATACGACGCACACACATTTCCCCTTCATTTTTGAAGGGGAAAAAGTGCGTCCTATAGAGCGAAAAATATGGTACTTCAAAGTGGGAGGTAAGCAAAGGTTGGCAATATTCCAAAAGGGAAAGTGGTTGCATGCAGTGTAGGGTTAAGACTATGGCTTCATCAGCACAAGGATGTCTCCCCATATATTGGGATGTTCTCCCTTTCTGCTCCCCTTATGCACCCCGAGCAAATTTTGGGGTGCCATGGGAGGAGGAGAGCTAGGAACCACATGGGGGCGACCTTGAGCTCCATAAGTAAATACAGAAATTGCAGCTGATGCCCTGTTGTTGTTGGCATCCATCTGTCTTGGGAGACAGCGGAAGAGTTTGCAGGTAAAGCCAAATCATTAGAAAGGAATTCTGTGCTTAAGCAGAGCATCTTTATCAATTCAGGAATTCATAGCAGCAATAATGGAGTGAGAGCTCAATGCCCCCCCCCCCCAAAAATGAATGCAAATTAGGGAAAGACTAGTAATGACTTGTAGAAAAGTACCGTATTTTTCACTCCATAGGACGCACATTTTCCCCTCCAAAAATGAAGGGGAAATGTGTGTGCGTCCCTGGAGCGAATGCAGGCTTTCGCTGAAGCCTGGAGAGTGAGAGGGGTTGGTGCGCACCGACCCCTCTCGCTCTCCAGACTTCAGGAGAACCCCAGCGCCAGCCCCACAAGCTCCGAGGACAGCGGGGAGGCGCAGCGCGTCTTCCTGCTGTCCCCGGACCTGGTCTGCATGCAGGCGGTGGGGAGAAGAGCGCTTCTCCCCGCTGCCTGCCCCGCAAGCTCCGGGGACAGCTGGGAGGCACAGCGTGTCTTCCCGCTGTCCCCAGACCTGGTCTGCAGGCAGGCGGTGGGGAGAAGAGCGCTTCTCCCCGCTGCCTATCCCCGCAAGCTCCGGGGACAGCGGGGAGGCGCAGCGCGTCTTCCCGCTGTCCCCGGACCTGGTCTGCAGGCAGGCGGTGGGGAGAAGAGCGCTTCTCCCCGCTGCCTGCCCCGCAAGCTCCGGGGACAGCGGGGAGGTGCAGCGTGTCTTCCCGCTGTCCCCGGACCTGGTCTGCATGCAGGCGGCGGGGAGAAGAGCGCTTCTCCCCGCTGCCTGCCCCGCAAGCTCCGGGAACAGCGGGGAGGCGCAGCGCGTCTTCCCACTGTCCCCGGACCTGGTCTGCATGCGGGCGGCAGGGAGAAGAGCGCTTCTCCCCGCTGCCTGCCCCGCAAGCTCCGGGGACAGCGGGGAGGCGCAGCGTGTCTTCCCGCTGTCCCCGGACCTGGTCTGCATGCAGGCGGTGGGGAGAAGAGCGCTTCTCCCCGCTGCTGGCCCCACAAGCGCCTGGGGGGGAAATAAAAATTTTTTTCTTTATTTCCCCCCCAAAAAACTTGGTGCATCCTATGGGCCGGTGCGCCCTATGGAGCGAAAAATACGGTAACTTACATAATTTGGGTTCCACGTATTGTAGGTTGCAGGTGGCTCAAGAAGTACGTAGAACACAAAAATTAGGAACATTATCGCTGGGGAGAAAAATTGCCACGTTGCCTTCCAGTAGCCTTTTAGTGGTCTTCCTGTCATCTCTTCCACATCTGCACTGAATCTGTTAATGAAATGGATACATTTAAATGAGGGATCTGTGGACAATTCACTTGCATACAACCTTATTAAAAATGAAGCCAGCTAAACTTCTGTTTCTCCTCTGACCGCATGCCTGCTCACCACTTGATGAAAGCAGGAACAAGTAGAGCAGCTACATAAGCATCACTCAAAAGAGGGAAATGCAAACAAAAGAGGATTTAGGCTTGCGTAAAACGTTTATGTGCTAATTTAGAAATGATTTCTGTGACTGAAATAGAAAGGTATTACATGTCTCCATAGTGGGGAAGACTGATCAGCTAGCCTGTTCCTTTCCAGGTGTTAACTTTGAAGCCCCTGCTCTCCCTGCCTGGAGTTCTTCATCTTTTAAACCAGAGGGATTTTCAAATCAAGGACTACCTCAAATAGAGATCTATCCTCTCTGACAGCTGCTTGGGCTGTTAAGTAGCCCCCCCCCCCAAAAAAAAATTCGCTCCCGCCCCAACATCAAATGATCACTTGCACAAATGAATTAAATACAACAGGAAACCTTTATCCTATTGCAAATTGTGGGTTGTATATCGCCAAATTATGCATAAGGCTGCAAATCTTAGCTGGGTTCATATTCTCACTGTATGCAATGGAATTTATTTCTGAGCAGGGGGACATGGGATTATACTTCAAATACAATAACCAGGTATCACTTGCTGCACCTAGGCCAGTAAGAGATCTGGCAGACTCCCTCACTTTTGACTTTCCTGCTTCTCCTAAAGATCAGGCCTTCGTTGCTGTTTAATGTTTGTTTGTTTTTGTTCTGCAACTCTATTATCCATACATTAAAGACAAATCTTCCAATTCAGCATATTCTAACCAGCTTTAATAACCATTCTGATCTGGTGGAAACCTTATCACTCTTTGCTGTTTAATGTTTTGATTAGCTATCCACTTCCATAATTATTTGTACTGTTTGCAATTGTATTTTTAACATAAACGTTGTGCATCACCCCAGTGTTTTATTTGGCGGTATAGAAATGCTTTTATAAATAAATAAATAGACTAAATAAAGGTTTGTTGCTTAGAGTGTTGTTTTCACAGGATAAAGGAGGGAAATGGAAGCGTCACACCTCACCAGCTTATCAATGGGCTTGGTTCTCATGATCCCTATGATGAGGGGGGCTGGTAAATCTGGGTCCTGGGCCATACCACTTCAAATAGCAATGGCTGTTGGCGACTGTACCTCTTCAGACTGAATGCCCCTCATACTAAACAAGAACTGCTCCCCCCTATGGATTAGTATTCAGTTTTGAAACACAACTCAATAAAGCAGTCTGAAGCAGTCCAGATTAGACACCAGTTTACCTTGTAAACCCTCTTCAAGCATTAGAGTTAGTTAAACATAACTGCTCGCTGCCACCACCACATAGAAAACTACCATATGAGGGAAGAGTGAGTCTAAAAGAAAATTACAGTTAGTTACCAAGTAAGTGGGAGAGCAGCCCGGGGGGTGGGTGGGCAAGGCACTCCATCACTAAAAAATCCTGATTTGCATTACAATATATAGGTGGATTAGGCTAATTTTGCTGAGAATTTTCAGGCATTGCAGAATCTGTCTAAACGAATCTGCAGTTAAGTTTCACTGGGTTATGCTGAATCAGTAGTTCTGTTGAATCACCTAACTTCTCCATAGTGTGTTCATTTCTTAATAGAATTGCTTAGTTATGAATACGGCCGCAAGTGTTCATCTGCCTTGAGTTGCTTCTGTGAGTTAAATGCTGCAAAAAGTGCTTTCAGTAGTAAAGAACTCACAAATTCAGCCAAAAAACACAGGCTTGGTTCAGAAAGCTATTAGCAGCTGGGAATCGAGTCTCCAAGAGCTGAGCTGTTAATGAGGAAGTCCTCAGTTCAAATCTTATTTCTGCAGTGAATTCGCTAGGTGGGTCTACTGCACAGGGTTGTCTGAGACATTGTAGAGGAAGGACATTGAAATGTTATTTGAATGCTAACACTGTTAATAAGGATTACTGCTGATGTTGCTACAGTACAGCAACCAGCACCTAAGGGCTTATCCAGATACACACACAAAGAAACATTACCTTTTCATTCCATAAATATATACAACACCGATCACTTCAAAAAAAGCAATGACGAGCAAAGGCATGGTCCCCGCAAAGGCATCAAACATCTCAAGCCAGTAGTTTCCTGATCTCAGAGTAAAAACCAGGCCCAGCAGAAAGGCAGTAAGGCATATTAAACCTACAGACAACAACATTTGTCATTCAACACAAAGGAAACAAAAGGAAACCTAACCAGTGGTGTTTAGATGTGTGTTTATAGATGTTCCGTTCTTGCCATACACCCATGTTTTGCTGCTCACCTATCCTCCTTAACGGTTAATGGGTGCAATCTGGCATCATCAAAACTATATAGTTTCTGCCGAACAGATTATTGTTATTATTGCTATTACTATTTGTTAATTTAAATACCACCCTTCAGAGATCTCAGGGCGGTTTCACAAGATAAAAATACAGGATAAAAGCACAAAATAAATAGAACAAAAACGAGACACTAACCCCCTTGCTCACACAAACACAATTAAAAGGCCATAGAATTAGCACAAGGCCTTGTTGAAGAGGGACTTTTTTTGCCTGTATTAATCTTGAGCACGGTATTGAAAGAAAAGTATTTGAAGAAGATGCCTTACCGCATACTGCCTCCTTGCATATGTATCTAGACACAATGCGAGATTCTGTGAGAGGCGTCAAGATACTTTGAACAAATCCAAACATGGTAGATACACCAAGACTGAACAGCATGAGAAAAAACAGAATGGCCCAAGTGTTTGATCCAGGCATCTTAAGGACGATTTCAGTGAACAGAATAAAGGCCAAGCCGGTTCCAGAAACACTCTGCAAAATTCACAAATAATGGTAAAAACTGTCAGATTGATTTCTGAGTGTCATTTATTCTAATGCAGAGGCAAAATGTTGTATTACTCAACATTTAGCCATCATCTGGAATAACATACAGTCATTACGGACGACAAGTTCTTATTGGGGTAGGTGGGGAAAACAACAAACCCTTGACCTTCGGCACCTGAGATGTGCATTTTTAGGACTCACCAAGTGTTAGTGGTATTAAGTTGCCGTAATCTGTTTTTAGTGTTGCATTTTAAATTGTTGTCACTTGCCCTGGGATCTAAGGGTGAAGGAATGGTAATAAAATAATAAAAGCAGCCACCTAAGCTCACAGGTTGCTTTCTGTGGCTCTTTTAGTGCTCATACGTGCAGACACAGGTATGGTTTCTGTGTGTCTCTGCAGAACTATAAGGGGAAACTTCTCAAGCTGGACTAGAGTTTTGGTGGGTACCCTGAGCCCCTTCTATGTGCAAGCATAGTGGGGGGGGGGGGGGAGGTAGATCGTGTTTCTTCAGGCAACAACCAGGCAAGCAACCTGTGGTCTCTATGCACTCATACATCTGGGTAGAGTAACATGCTAGTTTACCAGAGACAGAGCAGCTTGTATGAAGCCAAAGAGCTAAACACAGCTCTTCTGAAAGAATTTCCTGCCTGGGCCATCACATCAATGGTAGCTGAAAAGCCAGGCCTGTGACCACCTTGCAGCATGGCGGAGGTCCAGCAGAGAAACTACAGAAAAATGCAGTGGAAGCTGCAGAAACCTTCATGGAATGTGACCAGAGAAGGAAGCTCCATTCATTCATAACAAAGCTGTTGACATAGTCAGTGTTGTCTGTCATCGCTTCCTCTCAGGTGAGGTTGCATTGCTAACCTGGCTTCCCAAAATACCACATGCCGCTGTGAAGGAGAGGAGAAAGGTGGCAGGGAGGTTGGCATGGTGCACATGCTGCAACAGGAGCAGCAGGTTGGCTCTGCCACAGCAGCCACCCTCGCCAAGCTCCCCACTGTCTTGTCCTCCCCCATAAGCAATGGCAATGTGCACTGTTGGGAAGCTGGGAGAGCAACCTAGCCCTACTTGTGCCACCCTACTGGTCCCTACTCAATGCACTACTTGTCGTGGCAAAAACCGCAAAAGCTCTGGAGGAGCCCTATCACTTCAGATCCTATTCAGTAAAAGCCCATGGTGCATCATGGCTGGTAATGGAGACACCATTATGCCCAAGCCAGGGAACATATAGCCATCAGTTCCTATCAACAGACGCAGGCTTGCCCTTACCATCCATGCACCTGCTTAAAACCTGCATGCCATGAGGGAAGGCAATAGCCAGAAAACCAAGCTCACAGAGATCATGCATAAGGTGCTGAAGTCTGAGACTATTTTGTACCATTTCCTGTACAGGAGCTGCCTTGGCAGAAAAAGAGCATATGAATGCCATCAGGAACTAATGCCGTGTCTGTGGCAATAGCCCCAGCAAGTGGCGTTGTTTGGGCGACTACAAAATCAGTGCATACTGTACTTTTACAACTGGATCATTTTGTAATGGAGTACGATACCTGATCAAGGAATTTCTGGCGATCACAATTTGCCAGGTTGAGAGATGTAAGTTTATTGATATCCGTTCCGTTCAAGTAACTGAGCCAAAATGCGCTGCTGTCTACAGTGATGTTGTCTTTCCTGAATGCCTTGGTGATGTATTTAACATTTCTGTCAGTAAAGTCAGGAATGATACGAATTATTTGCATTGCCACAGTCCCTAAGAAAAACAACAGCAATTTGCTTCAAATAGGGGCAGGCCAGGGACAGAACAGAACCCCACACAAAAAGGAAGTTGCCTGTATACCTCAATTAATGATTATGCACATGGAACATGCAGGATTGTATACTTTGTGTTCTATGCTACAATCTTATTTTAATTCTGCCCTGTGGGGTCCCCTAAACTGATTTAAAGGGGGGGGGAGAAATGACACTAAATTCTAGACAATGAAAAACAAAACAAATTGTGAACAGAGGGCTTGGACCAACACCTTAAATTGGTTCCTAACTGTGAAACTTGAATGGCTCACCTTTCCAAACATTCTTCATAGGCCACTGTTGCTTTGAACCCCAGAATTGAAAAAATTGGGATTGACGCAAACAAAGAAGTCAAAGAGTTTATTCCTGCTATCATGACAGCATCCATTTCACAGTCATTTCTAGGAAAAACAAGTACATAACAACCCGATTAAATGTTACGAAGGCCAGCACTGTCTCCTTCTAATGTTATACATTTCAGGTACTTGTACTCCACTCTTCACTGAATATTTTCAATCCCAGAACAGTAAAACAATGCAATAGACAGTTATAGCTGGGGATGGGGGATAACAATATATGAAAATAACAGCTGGTCAGCCTAAAATCAGCTCCAGTAAATTACAACAAATTTAAACCATCTGCATCACAAGGCAAGTAAAGCTTAAACCACAATAAGGACAACAGGTAGCATTTCCAATTTAACCAAATACCTGAATAAAAACAGATAAAAAAGTCTAAACAACCAAATGGCCTTTGCAACCCTATCTCTCACCTAAGGCAGCCCACTAACTCCCCTTGTTCCGCTGCCTTTCACTCAAAGAGGGACCCACTCTGTGCCAAGAGAGTAGCTTTTGAGCAACTTAACATCTTTTGTGCACACTCGCCAACCCCCATCCAGTGTATTATAATAATAATAATAATAATATTATTATTATTATTATTATTATTATTATTATTATTATTAATAGTAAATGGAGATTGCCATTTACAGGACATACTCTCGGTTTAAGCTTGTGTATGCTCTCAAACAATGCCATTTCCTGGAGGCTTCAAATCCATCTTTCCCTTTTAGGCTGACAAGCTAGAATGCAAGAAGCAATGAACAATTTTGCTGGAGGCAAAATTAGTCCTAGGGTCCCTCTTCCAATGCTGTGAATGCTGGTTTCTGCAGAAGACTTTAAACTGGTTAGAAGAGCTTAGCCTGCCAGATTCTCTTTGGCTGCAAGATGGGCCTGAAGAAATGGCCAAGCACAGGGGACATATTGCCACAGAAACTACATAGCTGGAATGTGTTGTTTTGTCATTGTTATTAATTTGTTTATACCCCATCGTTTTCCCCTGACGGGACTCAAAGCAGCTTTCAGTTTAAAAACATGAACCACTAGAGAACCACTAGGTTTCAGGTTAAGAACGGACCTCCGGAAGGAATTAAGTTCGTAACCAGAGGTACCACTGTATTGAGAACATGCAGCTGCCTCAGTCACTTGCCTTCTGATCAAAAATAAAATCTCTCAAGTCAGGGCTCTGCAGCTGACTTCAGTGGGACTCATTCATCATGAAGTATTGCATCTCAAACTTAGCTGAAATTTTCCCACTTCCACTTTCACTCCCATCCTTCCTGCAGATGATGTGGAGATCTTCACAGGCAGACATGCATATGCAACCTACCTGTGTTTGTGTGCGACAGCCTGTGTACTGGGGCATCTGCCCAACACTGGCATTGCAGAAAGAACAATAAAGGGCATCTTTGGGACTCAGACAGGGAAACATCAATCCAACTGAGCCAGACACTTTTCCTGGGCTCCAGTGTGGGCTGAATGAATTGAGTCTTGTCTCCAGAGATCACTGAGGCGCTATCTCATAGAAGTCAATTTGACTGTGTCAAACAACTCTCCACATTGTGAGCGGAAGCTACAAACGTACCTTGACGGGTTGTAGCTTGCATATGCTATGTGTCCCCCAAATCCTAAAGAAAGAGAGGAAAAAATCTGGGTGGCTGCATCAAGCCAGGCACGTGGATTGTTGAGTTTCGTGAGCTGTGAGAGAGAAAGAGAGAGCTCAGGGCTAAAAACATCATTAGTCTCATAATACCTGTGTTTCACAAACTGCCTGCTGGGGGCGTGCTGGAGGGGGAGAATCAGTGTGTAGGAGAGAGCGCTAAACTCTTTCCATGTTTGGCGATAGTCCCTTACAAATGCTCACTAGAGTGCTTTTACCTTCACTTGGGTGTCTTGCAGTCTTGGACCCTGCCAGATGGAGGAACAAGAAGCAGTCCAGGGGAGCATTTGTAGGGAAGAATTGGTGGGCATAGAGAGGATTAATGACCTGGCTTCCTCTGCAAATGCATCTCTCCATCTCTGCATTCGCCAAGCATTACAAGTCAAATACAGAACTGGGACACCCCATGCTGGCACAATGAAGTGTAGTTCTGCCCTGTCTTCCGAAAAATATTATTTGACCCAGGGTTGCCTATATTCGTGAATTTTAGAAAAGGGCACTTTTTACACAAGTTTCTGTTCTTCATAGATTCCAGAGGGAGTTAACAAAGTACAATTGCCAGAATATGTGTGGATCCCAACTAGTATTAAGTGGTAAACAAAGAAGAAGCATGGAGGAAAGTTCAAAGTTCAAAGCCACCTCTAAAAGACCAAGTCAGACTTTCCGTACATCATCTGGTACACCAAGGATCAATTGAATAAATACTTGCATTAGGAGTCATGAAGTAGAGTAATCCGTGAACGGCTCCTGGGAGAGTCAATCCATAAATTAGGAATAATGTTAGAATTAGGTAAGGAAACGTGGCTGTAAAATATATTGCCTAAGAGGAAGAGCAAAACAGAGAAGAAAAAAGTGAGTGTCAGGAAGAGGTTAAGGCAATACCATGAAACAGATACTGTGCACACAAAATTACTGAACAGTTGCAGCTAAATCCAACTCAGTGAAAAACTGTTTTTGTTTAGGGTGGTTTGAGGAAATGTAGCAGCTCATGCATGTGTGTAAATCACCACATAATGGTGCCATCCAGCGTGGTGCAGCAGTGGTTAACATGGCAGACTAGAATTGAGGAAACCTGTGGAGGTGTGCTCCACGGAAGTGCAGGGAGGTGGAGGAAGTGCAGGCAGTGGGGGCCGCCTCCCAACATTTTGTCCAAGTTGGTGCCTATGGCCATGAAGCCAGTTCTTGAGACAGTTCTTGAGAAAGTTCTCCAGTCTAACCGACTGAAAGATTGTGAGCAGATTGTGTGCAAGAGGAAAGAGAGAGTAGCTTGAACTCTTTGGATGAGAAGTAGGATACTAATTGGCTGATTGATTGATTGATTGATTGATTAAAGAGGCAAGTATGCATGTGTTAACCAGCCTTTAGTCTGTTGCAGAAAAAAGAAGATAGAAAACACCTTGTGACAATTTAAAGACCTACAGTCTGTTTTATTAGATGCATCTAGGGCTGCCATACATCCAGAATTTCCTGGGATTCATCTGGGCTGCTTTTTCAGAAATCGGTTGTATGGCTGCCCAATCAGAAATAAAGCTCAACAGCTTTTTGTGTCGGGATCTTAACTTTTTGAAATATGGTTTATCTACAGTGGAGAAGAAGCAGTTTCACACAGTGGACCTCAAAAGTTAAATACACCATAAGACAGGCAATATATTATTCAACTGCTTATTCATTATGACGTTTTATGACGCAGTCCGAGTCAGGCCATCTAAACTGCTATTCCTTCCCAAGGTGCTTTACCCCTGTAGTCTAGTAGGAACCCTTGTGTTCATCATAGTTGTAATTTATAACTAATTAATCCACAATTTTCCTCCTCATTTGCTTCACATATTGGGAACCATTCAGTGGAAATATCACAAACATAAGCCAAGATATTAATGCTGAGTTTGCGATTCCTATTCTGCAAGGATGCTGCTATTTCAGCTACAAAATGGCAGGCCCTCGCCCCCAAAATTTAAAAATAGAATATTCGATAATACTCTATCTTCTGTCTAGGCAGTACCATTTCTAACTGTAGATGATCAAACACATGCAAAAAAAACCCCTCTTTCATGTGGGTTCTAACCTAGCCTCCTCCCAGATGCATTAGTTTTCAATGGGCAGGTGCCTTTTTAAAATATGACAGAACATTCATTCATGTGAGCTGCCTTCTGTCTCACGTGGTGCAGTCCAAAGATGGCTTTACCACCTCAGTAAGGACCAGGTCAGTGAAATACAGGTGTCTGGTAATAATCCCTGCTCACCTTTCCAGTCGATTCAATTCCTCGTACTGTACAAATGAACACAAGTAACCAGCAGGCTGCCAAACATAAAACCAGCCACCACTGAAGCGTACCACTGTTCGTAATATCCGTGCTTATGTTTAAAGTGTACCTATACCAGAAATAATTGGTAGGTGTGCTTTTGTGACATTCTTCAATAAGTTCTGAAATAACAAGCACAGAAGGCATTATCAAAACAGATGGAATCAGTGGATGACAAAGACAGATTCATAAAGGACTACGGTGAGGACCTGCAGAAGGGTCTTGGGAAGGAGCAACGAGTCCCAGGGAGAGGAATAATAGACAGAGCAAGAATCCTTTTTGGAGTGGACAATTTGGGGAAGGCGGCACCATTGACAGAAGAGGAAGAAGTCTTGGGAGCAGTAGGAGGAGTGGGAGAATAACTACAATATGTCTTTGCAACTATTAAGTTGGAATTGTAATGGACTGAACTCCCCTCGAAAAAAGAAACAGGTTTTTCATTTGTTAAAAAAGGAACAAGTGGACTTGATTTGTTTGCAGGAAACTCACGTGACTAGGCTACACAGGAAACTACTAATTAATAAAAGATTAGGCCAAGAATTTATATCATCGGACAGAGTGAAGAAAAGAGGAGTGGTGATCTACGCAAAGGAGAGCCTATCACCAAAATTTATTTTTAAAGATGACCAAGGAAGATATGTGGCGATTGAAATTCAAACACATGGAGAGAAATTTTTGATAGTAGGGGTTTATGCACCAAATGAAGGGAAATCAGAATTCTTTAAGAAGTTGCATGACATTTTGACAGATTATCTGGACTATAATGTTATCCTGATGGGAGATATGAACGGTGTGGTTTCTACGAACATGGATAAAGCTCAGAGGCAGGTAATCACTAAAGATGGTAGATTACCAAAGACTTTTTTTGAACTGACGGATAACTTGGATTTGATTGATATTTGGAGAACAAAGAATCCCCTAGAAAGAGAGGGAACCTTCTTTTCTGAAGCCAAAATGACATGGACAAGAATTGACCAAATATGGATTACTAGAAGTATGGCACCAAAGACTAAAAAAGTGGAAATCTGCCCTAAAACCTGCTCTGACCATAATGCGGTGAGATTGGAAATGAACTTAACACCAATTGGATCCTTCAGATGGAGGATGAATGACAATCTATTTAGAGATGAAGAAATAACAAAGAAGGCCCAACAAACTTTGAGAGACTATTTTGAGATTAACATGAATACTTCAGTTGAAAAAAGAGTGATATGGGACGCAAGCAAGGCCGTTATGAGAGGTTTTCTGATACAACAAAATGCATTAAAAAGGAGAATACAAAATGAAAAGAAAGAGAGAATTTTGGGGAAAATAAAGGAAAGTGAGAAGAAATTGAGAGCCAATCCAAAGTCGCAAGGAATATTGAAAGAAATAAAACTACATCAAATACAATATATGAAAATAATAAACCAAGAGATTGAATGGAAGATAAGACAAATGAAGCAAAGGACATTTGAATCGGCTAATAAATGTGGGAAACTCTTAGCATGGCAAATGAGAAAAAGACAGAAGTTAAACACTATTACAAATTTGGAAGTTAATGGAAGGATTGTACAAAACCCAGTAGAGATCAGAAAATGTTTTCAGAATTATTTTAAACAACTATATACACAAAAACCCCAGAAAGAGAAAGATATAGAACAATTCGTGAAAATGAATGGATTACAAAGAATCTCCCAAGAAAATGGATTGAAGTTGAACTATAAAATAACTGAACAGGAGGTGGAGAGTGCCATTCAGAATATGCAATTGGGAAAGTCCCCAGGACCGGACGGACTGACTTCCAGATATTACAAATCTTTGAAAGATTGGTTGATACATCCTTTAAAGGAAGTTTGTAATGAGATATTGGAAGGGAAAAAGGCACCAGAGACGTGGAAAGAGGCATATATATCTCTTATACCAAAGACAGAGGCTGAAAAATTACAACTGAGGAACTACCGCCCAATATCATTATTAAATGTGGATTATAAAATTTTTGCTGACATTTTGGCTAAGAGATTAAAATCAGTTTTAATGGAAGAGATTCACAAAGATCAGGCAGGCTTTCTCCCGGGCAGACACCTGTCTGATAATACAAGAAATGTAATTGATATTTTGGAATTATTACAAGAGAACATTAATACAAAGGCTGTTCTAATTTTTGTGGACGCGGAGAAAGCCTTTGACAATATTTCTTGGAGTTTTATGAAGAAAAATCTCCAGGGGATGGGGGTAGGCCAGCAGTTTGAGAATGGTATAGGGGCAATATACTCAGAACAGAAAGCAAAATTAATTGTTAACAACGTAGTGACGGAGGAATTTAAGATAGAGAAAGGTACACGTCAAGGTTGCCCAATCTCTCCACTGCTTTTCATATCGGTCCTGGAGGTCCTTTTGAATATGATCAGAAGGGACCAATTGGTTAAGGGTATACAGGTCGGAGCTAAACAATATAAATTGAGAGCATTTGCAGATGACCTTGTATTGACATTGCAGGAGCCAGAAACTAGTACTAAAAGGGTCTTAGAACTGATTGAAGAATTTGGTCAAGTGGCAGGATTTAAATTAAACAAATTAAAATTTAAACAAATTAAAAACAAAGGTTCTGGAGAAAAATTTAACTGAAAAGGAGAGAGAAAGGTTTCAGAAGGAGACAGGTTTGACTGTGGTTAAGAAGGTGAAGTATTTGGGGATTAATATGACATCTAAGAACGGGAACCTGTTTAAAGATAATTATGAAAAATGCTGGTCGGAGGTGAAAAGGGATTTGGAAATCTGGTCAAATCTGAAGCTATCATTGTTAGGTCGTATTGCTGTGATAAAAATGAATGTATTGCCGAGAATGTTATTTCTGTTCCAAACACTGCAAATTATTGATAAAATGGACTGCTTTAAGAAGTGGCAGAAAGATATCTCCAGATTTGTCTGGCAGGGCAAAAAGCCAAGAATAAAATTTAAAATATTAACAGATGCAAAAGAAAGAGGAGGCTTTGCCCTGCCAGACCTGAAAATTTACTATGAATCAGCAGCTTTTTGCTGGCTGAAAGAATGGCTACTTCTGGAAAATACTGATATTTTGGACTTAGAAGGGTTTAATAATGCTTTTGGCTGGCATGCATATCTATGGTATGAGAAGGTTAAAGTGCATAGAATGTTTAAGATCCACATTGTAAGGAAAGCACTGTTTAACGTCTGGATAAGGTATAAAGATCTACTTGAGAGCAAAACTCCAAGGTGGTTGTCACCAATGGAAGCGAAGGCCCTTAAAAAGCTTAATATGGAGGACAAATGGCCGAAATATTGGGAGATTTTAGAACAAGATGGAGAAAAATGGAAAATACAGAGTTTTGAGAAGCTAAAAAATAAAGTGCGTGACTGGCTTCACTATCACCAAATAATGGAGGCATATAAACTAGATAGGAAAGTGGGCTTCCAGGTGGAAAAATCAAAATTGGAAACAGAACTGTTAGAGTCCAAAACTAAGACTTTGTCAAGAATGTATAACTTGCTGTTGAAATGGAATACGCAGGACGAAACAGTAAAATCTGCTATGATCAAATGGGCACAGGATGTTGGACATAATATAATGATGGCTGACTGGGAACAGTTATGGACCACCGGTATGAAATTCACGGCATGTAGTGCCTTAAGAGAGAATATTATGAAAATGATATACAGGTGGTACATGACACCAGTCAAGCTAGCAAAAATTTATAAGTTGCCTGATAATAAATGTTGGAAATGTAAAGAAACAGAAGGTACATTCTTTCACCTTTGGTGGACGTGCCCAAGGATTAAGGCCTTTTGGGAAATGATCTATAATGAAATGAAAAAAGTATTTAAATATACTTTCCTCAAGAAACCGGAGGCCTTTCTCCTGGGCATGGTCGGCCAATTGGTGCCAAGAAAGGACAGAACCTTTTTTATGTATGCCACAACAGCAGCAAGAATGCTGATTGCGCAGTATTGGAAGACCCAAGAACTACCCACCGTGGAAGAATGGCAGATGAAGGTGATAGACTACATGGAACTGGCAGAAATGACCGGCAGAATTCGAGACCAGGGAGAAGATCAGGTGGAAGAAGATTGGAAGAAATTTAAGGATTATTTACAGAAATATTGTAAAATTAATGAATGTTAGAACGATGTTGGATTTTGATTAAGGGGCTTTCTGTAAAAAACGAAGAAGTAAATGGGAAAAATAGTGTAAAAGAGAGGGAAGGGTAAAGCCAAAATATTAAGATAAGAAGGGAGATGAAAGTAAAAGAGGGAAAGGATTTGCTGATCGAACAATGGAAATGGAATACAAAGGAGGGAGGTACGGGGAAGTCCAGGAAAAAGCTAATGCAAGATCTATTTTGAAAAGTGAAGTTGCTTTTAACCGTTGTTATATTATGTGTTAATTTTTTGTTATGTGTTAAGGTGTTTTTTTTCTTTTTTTTTCTTTATTGTATCTTTGTTGTTGTTGTCTTGTTGTTTCTGTGTTATGTTTGGCTTATATTATACTATGAAAACTTAATAAATATCAATTAAAAAAAAAAAACAAAACAGATGGAATCGTAGAAGTGTTGGAAAGGATCCTGATGATCAGGAATATGCAGTTGTCCCATTCTGCACCAATTGAGCGTGCAGATGGTATACTGCATTTTAAAAACTCCATTCCATGTTTTGTTTTGTTTTTAACGAAAATGTAAACCTACCATAAACCCCTCTCCTCTGGAGTTCTAGACTGAGGCATTGTTTAGTTTGGGGAATAGCCTCCTCTTGATTGACAAACAGGGCTTCCCAAAAGAATGACATCCAAGAGGAGATGCTTCACCTCAACTCTTCCAGACCAAGCCTGGAACAAAACTCTCCAGCCCTACATATATTTGTGTTAGGGATGCAACCAGGCACAGCCCCGGGTGAAGGGATATGTGCCTTATCCTCTCAAAGCTATTCCATGAAGGGGAAGGGGCAGGAATGGGGCCTTTCTTCAGGCATCAGTTCTCTCTGCACAGGAAGCTCTTGCTTTGGCATAACTAGCAAACTTTAAGCCAGGATAGGGAATCTTTGGACCTCCAGCTGCCATTGAACTACAACTCCCATCAGCCCTAGCAAGCATGGCCTAGGGCCATTGATCGTGGGAGTCGTAGTGCAGTAACTGCTGGAGGGCGTGAAGATGCCCCACACCTGCTTTAAGCTATTGGCCCCATCTACACAGCACTTTAACCCATTCTTAAACTAAGCTATGCCTTAAATGTAAACTTACCGCTGCTTCTTTCAGATGGGCAGGGTGTAAATAAAAATATTATTATGATTCTACCTCTGCTGCATTACTTTGCCAAGTGTTTAGTTCAGTTCATATCCTATTCCCTACGGCCAAAGAAGGCATAGAGCAGGGACAAAGCTGGGTCTGACAATTGCTGACTGTGGTAGAGTTGGACAAACAATTTAATGCAGTGGTTGAAGGATATATAGAAAAGCAGATACTAATAACAGAAAGCAGCAAGAGACTTGGGAACTCACCTGGTTTGCTGGTATCTGTTGGGCAGGAACTCCAAGGTAACGGGTTTCGGAAAGAGTTTATAAGATACCATATCACCAAGGCTAAAAGCATACTGTAATAGAGAATCACTAGGAAGGAAACTATCAGAGAAGTGTAACCTGTGGAATATGCAAGCACACGCAGAATTGGCATGAACAAAGACAATTGCAAGAGTCTGATCTGCACAAATGAAAGATCAAATCCAATGGCTATCTGAACTCTGGCAGTCTGGAAAAGAACATTGCTCTGTGAATTAAACAAACCGAGTGGGGTGGGGGTGGGGGAGGCCATTTCCATTTAGCCTCAGGTGGTGAAATCGGAAAGGCTGCCCCTGAGTGGCCCTGTTTATCTTCCAGACAACTGCCTGAGTTTACTACGGCTGAGTTTGCTATTACAGCCTCATAGAGCCCATGCATTTCCAGGAAGGAGCAATGATTAGAAGATTAGAATGATTAGAAGATTAGAAGACAAGTAAAGGCAGTTACAGAAACCTACCCAGTCCTCCCAGGTAAGGAGAGATGTGCCACCAGAGTCGAATGCAGCCTTTTTTCAAGCATTGCCCAACAGCTAATTCAAGGAAAAATACAGGGATGGCTCCCAACACAAACGCAATGAGGTACGGAATCAGGAATACCCCTAGAAACACAATAGCCAAGCACAGTTAGCTCATAGCAGTGGCATAGCGTGGGTTGCCGGTGCCACCTGCCTGCCCATACAGGGGAAAGCCCAGCAAGCTGCCATAGCCCTTGGAGGGCAAATCCCATGAAGAGGAGGGCCAGGCCGTGCTGGGGTGCCCCTTGTCCATCTCCCTCCATCCCTGCCGGCATACCATGGGTCTGGACTGCTTTTCTGCCTTTGCTGGGGTGGGGAAGCCAATGCATGGGGGGGGGGCGCTGGTTGTGTTCCCTTAGAATTCTGCGCCCAGGGCTATGGCTGCTTTTTCATTTTCATTTTAAGGATGCTTTTAGTAATGCTTTTTAAATATAAGACCTCAATCCATAGTGTGTGTGTAAAATTTGAAGAGTGGCAAATTGGCTACCTGATAAAACTAGGATGCATAGAATCAGATAAGGGTTGCAAATTTCTGGGAATGTAGCTGATAGGTGACCTCAAACGGCTCCAAGATATACACATTTAGCAAAACCTGTGGTCAGAATGCACGGAATGTCATATAGCTTGTGGTTAAGACCCAGACACGAAAACCCGCTGACACCTGGAACTGGAACAACTGATTAGCAAACTGTGGTTTGCCCTTTTTAGCTTTATCAGATATGAAACTAGCTTGTGCTTGCATTGGGAACAAATAGTGGTTAACCAGAATATTACTAGGACAGCTGCTTATGTCAATAGGTAAAATGCAAGGGAGCTTTGACCATATTTGTACAATGATGAACAGGGGAAGTGAGCTGGAAATTTGTTAATAAGGCGGACGTGGTAGGCTGTAAACGTTGCCTTCTCCTTCCTAGTGGGCGGGCGGAGGAGGGACTTTCAGCCGGACGAGAGACTTTATAAACTGCGTTTTTCCAGAACCAGGTGTGCCTGTATTGGTCACCCACCCTTGCAATGGTGTTTTCCTTTCAATAAATTTTGCTACTTCATCAATTTCGCCCAGAATTTCTTTTTAAAGGGTCCTGGGACTTTAAGTCTTAGGAACCAGTGTTTTAACTCTTACATGGAGTCAGCCAATTATGTTCTTCCTGCTTAGGTCTGTGCAAAAAGGCAATAATATACAACTAATTGTTAGAGGGGTTTTGTTTTCTTTACTGTGCATGCATTGAAAGCACATCTAATTGGTGCTGTGGAAGATCTAGAAGGTGAAAGTGATGAAAAAAATATTGTTTCATTGATCTGAGGGTTCCTAGCTGCTGTTTTTACAGTTACATTTTAGTTTGTTTTTATTCATTTTTTTCTGGAATATGTGGGGGGGGTGGAGGGAGAGAAGAAGCTCTCTGCAAACAATCCATTCTAGACAAGGCTTTTATGATTCTGTCATATGATACTTCAAAAACTGGGAAAGCATAAAGCATTTATGCCTCCCCTACCAATCATTTACCTCGTCCCACGTTAGTGTTCCTAAAAGTAGCAGTAGAACAAAATGGCTTTGTCTCTTTTGATTTGGCAGTGTTGTTTTCTAAAGTTAATCAACTTTGACGGAAATTAGCTAGAGTCAGCTCAGGTGTTCATAGCTCCTTTGGTCTATGTCTAAAGTTGCTCTTGCATTTAAGTACCCTTGCAGCTGCAGCTGCATTTGAGAGCCTCTTGAAGTCCACATGTGGTGAATTTTGCATGTTTCCTTAGGGAATGAGGCTGAGACTGCAGTGTCTTTAGGATATATGGTTTATTTACACCTATATGCAACCTGAGCCTACAATGGAGGTGTTCACAGCATCAAGACCCCTAAAGGCTTCAGCTTTGTATTCAAACAGAAATCAAACATTGCTCCCAAACTTTGCTCCGACTCTCTCCCCAGCTTGCTGCTTTACTTCAAGGCCACATAAAGGTAAAGGGACCCCTGACCATTAGGTCCAGTCGTGGCCAACTCTGGGGTTGCGGCGCTCATCTCACTTTATTGGCCGAGGGAGCCGGCGTACAGCTTCTGGGTCATGAGGCCAGCATGACTAAGCTGCTTCTGGTGAACCAGAGCAGCGCACGGAAACGCCGTTTACCTTCCCGCCGGAGCGGTACCTATTTATCTACTAGCACTTTGACGTGCTTTCGAACTGCTAGGTTGGCAGGAAAACGGACTGAGCAAGGGGAGCTCACCCTGTTGGAGGGATTCGAACCGCCGATCTTCTGATCGGCAAGTCCTAGGCTCTGTGGTTTAACCCACAGCACCCCCCGCGTCCCTCCAGGCCACATAGAGCCCCTTAATCTTCCTTAATCACTCACCACCCAGGCTAACACCTCACTGGGAGGCTAGCCTGGCTATTCCAAGAATTAGAAGCATTGATTAAATTTTAACAGTTGCTGGATCCAGAGATTACAGGGGTCTGGAACACAGCCTAACACCCCAAACAGATAACATTATTTTAGAACACAAGTAGCTTGTCGTAGTTTAATTCTGAACAATCACTCAACTAATCTCCAATGAAAAGGTGGGTTTTCTCTTACCTCCTCCATAGGTTTGGCACAAGTATGGAAAACGCCACACATTTCCAAGACCCACAACAAATCCAGCACAGCTTAAAAGGTACTGGAATTTACTATCCCACTTGGGTCTTATGTACTCTTCATCGCTGCCTTCAGATTCATCAGTTTCCATCTTTACTTTATACTCTTCAACGCCACCTTCAGGTTCATCAGTCGCCATCTTTGCAACCTCTTTTTCCCCCTTTCAGCACAAATTTCTCCAATATGAGCAGCTGCCAGGCAACTGAACCTCCTCACTGAACCAAGTAAGTAGCAAGGGGGGGGGGGGGAGAGCAGCAGCAGAGGTATTCTGAACAATGGATGGAACTTCCATCTGCGACATCACACCAAAGAATCCAGATAAAACAACCTAGCAACCTACAGCCACACAAATTACAGAGTTGAGATGAGGCACTGAGGTTAACAGAAAAAATCTTACTACTTCGAAGCAGTAAAGAAATAATTTAACCCTTTCCGTCTAAACTCTAAATTGTATTACTTTTCCCAAAGGTTCCCTCTTCCCCAGCACAGGAAAAAGGCCACAACGTTTGGCAAGTTAAAAAATGGTTTGCTTTCACACTCTTCAAAGGTCAGGTTCATGTGTTGCATAAAAGGTTGCTCAGGCAGTAATATTCACCTTAGTTACAAAGCTGTGAAAGGTCCTAAAGTATTGGTAGAGGAACTCAAGAATGGATGCTGAGAGCCATGCAGTTGAGCTGGAGCAACCAACTCAAACCTTTGCATGGTGAGCTTCTCAAGTAAAGTGGAGAACAAAGGCTTGATTACTAGTTCCTTCCCAGGTGAGGGGAAGTAGATAGTTAAGCCTGTAAGGACAACATACTCTATGGTATTAACCCCTTCATGCATTAATTCATCATCAATCTTTATTACGGTCCAGAGACCCAACAAATATGCATTAATTAGAAACTTAAGCATGTTGGTTGGCCAACATGATTTCCCATTAGGACAGTCGTGTCCAAAGACTGGCCCATAGGCCAATTGCGACCCGTGTTCTGGTTTAATACAGCCCCACAAGTAACTTGGCAAAATCTATCTGTTGTGGCTCCCAGTGAATCCCCAAGCGCCGCTCAGGACCCTTGGGATCTCTGGATGTTTCTACACCGTGGGACTGCACGTCCTCAGTCTGCGTTCTCACGATCTCATGGACCTCGTGGGATTTGCTGCATTCCTTCTCCCTGCGCTGTGTCTACACCACACTTAGTCACAAGGGCAGGCAATTCACCTTTGCTACAACTGAGGAGAGCCTGCACTTGCCATCTCTATTCAGGACGGGGGACAATAGACAATAGTGCAGAAGGGCACATAAGGCTAAAAGTAAAAAAAAAAATCAAAGTTTATTACATGAGGCTACAAGACACTGCCTCCAAACACTACCCCTCACTTGTCATTACAGCGTAACTTCATTTGGAAGAGATATCTGGCGAATTCTTGTTGGACAGTGTATTAGTGCTCGGATGAACACACTTAGTATAATTAGGGCTTGGGCGAACACACTTAGACCAAAACCTCTGGCACTGCGCTCACATGATCTCATCCCCTTCTGGCCAATTTTTAAAATGGCAACTGTAAATAAGGGAAGGAAAGTTGACAGGACCACCGCTTCCAGTACAGGTGGAAAGTGGAATATTTCTTCACTGAAATACAGAATCACTGTGTTTGTCTGATACGCCAAGAGACTGTGGCTGTTTATAAGGAATTTAATGTCAAGAGACACTACCAGTCGAGACATAGCACATACGACAAACTAACAGGGCACGACTGCAGTGAAAAGTGTAAGCGCTTGAAGCTGTTTTAATGTCACAATAGTGATTTTTCACAAGAGCCTGCGAGTCAAATGAAAATGCCACAATTGCGAGCTATGAGATGGCAACTGACTGAGCAGCCCTACTTAGGATCCACTCTGCTCACCCCAAAAAGTGGGAGGGACTAGAAAAGGCATTCTAAACATAGTCTGTCTCCCTTTTCCCCTGACTGGATTACGCCCAGTGGGATCACCACCCAGCGGTCGTAAAAGACAACTGAACTTTGGAACATGGAATATACAGACCCTGTCGGATAACACTGATAATGAGCGTCCCGAAGGCAGAACTGCCATAATTGGAAGACAGCTGTGATGTTTTAACATTGATATTGCAGCGCTTCAAGAAACTCAAAGAGCAGGTGAGGGACACCTGAAGGAAGAAAAAGGAGGCTACACATTCTTCTGGAAAGGTCCACCTGAGCAAGAACATCGAATACATGGAGTAGGCTTTGCTATCAAAAACAATCTTGTAAACCTCCTGTCAGAAGTCCCTACCAGCATTAATGAGCAACTTTCAACCCTTCAAAAAAAAATCGCCAAAAACCAACAGGCTACTATTCTAAGCGCTTATGCACCAACATTGGAAGCTGATGAAGACATCAAAGAAATGTTTTACTCCCTGCGGGATACCATCCTATCAGGGATGCCTCAGGAGGATAAAATTATCCTCCTGGGTGATTTTAATGCAAGAGTTGGGCAAGATTTTGACTATTGGGAAAGAAGGAATTGGCAACAGCAACCAGAACAGAATCTTACCTTTGACTATATATGCAGCGCACAACCTTGCTATTACCAACACATCCTTTTGACAAAAAAATAAATTTAAAACATCATGGAGGCACCCTCGGTCAAACCAATGGCACCTCTTAGACTATGTAATTATCCAAGCTGAAGATTGCCGTAATGTACTCCTTATCAGAGCTATGACGAATGCTGGACAGATCCGACCGATTAATACGCCCCACAATGGCTATCAATATTATACTTCAACATATGATTCAAGGAAGGAAACCAAGGCGGAAATGAACACTCAAGTCCTTCAAGATCCTATTAAGCGGGACTGCTTCCAAAGGACCCTTAAGGACCATCTGCTTTTGGAATTCCCTGATGACATCAAGGAACACTGGACCAAGCTAAAAACATCCATTATTGAAGCCTGTGAACAAACTATTGGATACCAAACCAAGAAACACCACGAGTGAGAGTGACAGTGAGATTGAACGCATTATTGACAAGCAAAGGAAGGCCTTTCAGATCTGGCAAAGAGATAGAAACTGTGCCACTAAGAAAAAAACCTATGCCAACGCTAAGGCTGAAGTTCAAAGAAGAATCAGAGAACTAAAAAGCACCTGGTGGATAAAAAAAGCTCAAGAGATCCAGCACTTAGCCGACACAATAAATCATGGCATATGCCCCCTGCACTCAACAAATGGTTCCACACTTCTAAAAAATGAAGCTATTGCACTGCAGTGGAAAGAACATTACCAAAATCTCCTTAACCGCAACTCCCCCATAGCTGCTGAGGTCCTCTCACAAATTCTGCAAAAAAAAATTAAGATGAGCTTGCAGTATCTCCAAATCTGGGAGAGTTGTGTACAGCTATTAACCAAATGAAAATCAACAAAGCCAGCTCCTAATGGGATACCTGCCGAAGTCTTCAAAGTAGGTGGAATTAAACCTACACAACAACTTCACAAGCTCATCAGAAAAATCTGGGAGAGAGAGGAGATCCCAGTATACTTTAGGGATGCCAAAATTGTCAATCTCTTTAAAAAAGGTGACAGAATGGATTGTGGAAACTATCAAAGACATCTCTCTATTAGCTGTGGCTGGCAAAATCCTTACAAGGATCTTAGCAAACCACCTCTTAATAATATCCGAGGTGACACTTCCTGAATCCCAAAATGGTTTTAGACCTTCTAGGGGGATGGTGAACATAATTTTCACCGCTTGACAGCTTCAAGAAAAATGTGGAGAGTATATTGTGTTTATTGAACTAACTCAGGCCTTCAACAGTGTAAACCGTAATGCCCTGTGGACTGTCCTTCTGAAAATTGGCTGCCCAGATAAATTTGTGATCATCATTCAGTTCCTCCATGATAATATGACAGCAACAACTGCAGGTAACAAGGGCTCTCAAAGTGAACCATTCACAGTGGGATCAGGTGTTAAACAGGGTTGTGTTATCGTCCCAACTCCATCATAGAGCTTCAGTATGCTGATGACAACTTAGTGTGTGCACGCTCAGAGGATGACCTCCAATCCAACCTAAAAATCTTCTCAGAAGCTTATGAAAAGCTTGGCCTATCACTCAACATCCAAAAAACCAAAGTAGATTGGGCAATCAAAGGCATGCTGAGCATGTAGAAAAACCCGTAAAATAACTTGGGGTGTGTTTCTTTGAACATGTGTACTTACAGATTTGGGATCCCAGACAACGTATCGTAATTCTTCTCCCAGTTTCACCACAAAGTAAAAAAAGAAGATAACCAACATGATAAGAGGACTGATAAATCTCCAGGTGGCCTGCCAGAAGATATTGGGTTTGTGTCCAATCATGAACTTATTATCATCATTAAATCTGATAATAAAGACAGAGGAAGTTTAGAGAAACCAGACTGCTTTGGACAGATTAAGGGCCAACTCACACATGCATATTCATTACTTGATAACTGCCATAAGGAAAGAGGCAAAGAGGCCTTCCCTTTTTTTGCAGGAAATTCCCTTATTTCAGCACTGTTTCCCGCTGCTTCCCGTTGCTATCCCGGATTGTTAGATATCCCGTAGACTGTCTCCGGGACAGGCGAGCAACTGATCCCTTATTTTCAAATCCGAAAGTTGACAGCTATGGAAAGAGGGCATTACAGATATGGCAGAACCGACAGAACTTCCATATCTGCTTGCATTGCCTAAAACATTATAGCTTGCGCAGGGGCGTAGGAAGGTGGGGGTGGGCCGTCCCCTGTGCCATCGTGGAGGGGGGTGACAAATTATCAAGGAACTATTACAGTAGTACCTCAGGTTAAGAACTTAAATCATTAGGATTTAAGGGTATAAGATTTAAGGGTTTTCTCTTTTCTCTTCTTATTAGATTGGAGTATAGATAATTTTCTAGATGTTGATGGGAGGATAAGGTTTAAATGGATTAAGATAAATAAGTGAGTAAGCAGTGAAAGATGGAAAGAATTTGCTGACTTAATTAATAACTGGAATACAAAAAGAGGAGGTCGAGGAAATAAGTTATTGAAGGATGGAATTTTGAAAAATGGAAGTGTTTCTTTTTTAATTGTTTTTGCTTTTTGTTTTTTCTCTTGTTGGTGGGGTAGAGGGATGGTTTTTTATGTATTTTTAATTTTTATTTTTGTTCTTTCTCCCTTACTCTACTGTATTTTGTCCTTTTCAAAAAAAAATTCTTGTATTTGTGAAAATTGAAATAAACATTATTATTATTATTTTTTAAAAAGAACGTTTTGGAGGTCTATCTTAACCTGAAGCACCACTTTAGCTAATGGGACGCCGCCGGAGCACGATTTCTGTTCTCATCCTGAAGCAAAGTTCTTAACCTGAGGTAATAATTTCTGGGTTAGCGGAGTCGGTAACCCGAAGCGTATGTAACCCGAAGCATATGCAACCTGAAGCATATGTAACCTGAGGTACCACTGTACTGCCCTACTAGGGCGGTTCATAAAAACCTTTTTTTAAAAAAATGCTTGCTCCAAAGGTCTTATCTTACTGCACTGGGTTTTATATAGCTATATATGAAATTTCATGCTTATCAGTTAATATCTTGACCCTCCTCCACGAAAATAGCTGTTTACTTTTTCCTATGTCATGAAGGCTGAAATTTAAATTCAGTGCAGGGTCAAGATATTAACTGATATGCATGAAATTTCAGATATAGTTCTATAATCCCTAGTGTATTCAGATAAGACCTTTGGAGTAGGCATTTAAAAAAAAGTTTCTAATGAACCGCCCTACTGCCTTACCTTCTGCTGTGTTTCCTCGGTCCTGGAAAGTCGGCCTATGTGAAGAAAATGAGACTAGGCCGAGTAGGTTAGGCCTTGCCCTACCTTAGCCCCGCCCTCTGCCCACAGCTGATTGGCCAGCTGGGTTGGGGGCGGGGTCAAGGCAAGGCAAGGCCAAATCTAGTTGGCCTAGTCTTATTTTCTTCACATAAACTGACTTTCGGGGCTGCTGAGGAGGCCTGCTAAGGCCGCTGCCTGTCCTTCGGGCCCCAATTCCCCCCCCCCCCCCGGAAAGCCTCTGCTGCCTCCGAAAGTGGAGTGTGCGCGAGAATGGCAGTGCTGGAACCCCATTTTGCCCGCGCGTGGCGCCGGGAGGAGCAGCTCAGTGCCACCCTGGGTGCAGGGCAGGCCAGCCTCCCCTTTGCCCCCCAGTCTCCCCTGCATGAAGCCAGGACACCCCCCACCTCAGCCACATATCCCAGTCTCCCCTGCATTAAGCTAGGACACCCCCCTCAGTCAAACCCCCCAGTCTCCCCTGCATGAAGCCAGGACACCCCCTCACTCAGCCACACACCACAGTCTCCCCTGCATGAAGCCAGGACACCCCCTCACTCAGCCACACACCACAGTCTCCCCTGCATGAAGCCAGGACATCCCTCACTCAGTCACACACCCCAGTCTCCCCTGCATGAAGCCAGGACACCCAATCACTCAGCCACACACCCCAGTCTCCCCTGCATTAAGCTAGGACACCCCCTCACTCAGCCACACACCCCAGTCTCCCCTGCATGAAGCCAGGACACCCCCTCACTCAGCCACACACCCCAGTCTCCCCTGCATGAAGCCAGGACAACCCCCCCCCCTCAGTCAAACACCCCAGTCTCCCCTGCATGAAGCCAGGACATCCCTCACTCAGCCACACATCCCAGTCTCCCCTGCATGAAGCCAGGACACCCCCTCACTCAGCCACACACCCCAGTCTCCCCTGCATGAAGCCAGGACACCCCCTCACTCAGCCACACACCCCAGTCTCCCCTGCATGAAGCCAGGACAACCCCCCCCCCTCAGTCAAACACCCCAGTCTCCCCTGCATGAAGCCAGGACATCCCTCACTCAGTCACACACCCCAGTCTCCCCTGCATGAAGCCAGGACACCCAATCACTCAGCCACACACCCCAGTCTCCCCTGCATTAAGCTAGGACACCCCCTCACTCAGCCACACACCCCAGTCTCCCCTGCATGAAGCCAGGACACCCCCTCACTCAGCCACACACCCCAGTCTCCCCTGCATGAAGCCAGGACAACCCCCCCCCCCTCAGTCAAACACCCCAGTCTCCCCTGCATGAAGCCAGGACATCCCCTCACTCAGCCACACATCCCAGTCTCCCCTGCATGAAGCCAGGACACCCCCTCACTCAGCCACACACCCCAGTCTCCCCTGCATGAAGCCAGGACACCCCCTCACTCAGCCACACATCCCAGACTCCCCTGCATGAAGCCAGGACACCCCCTCACTCAGCCACACATCCCAGTCTCCCCTGCATGAAGCCAGGACACCCCCTCACTCAGCCACACATCCCAGTCTCCCCTGCATGAAGCCAGGACACCCCCTCACTCAGCCACACATCCCAGTCTCCCCTGCATGAAGCCAGGACACCCCCTCACTCAGCCACACACCCCAGTCTCCCCTGCATGAAGCCAGGACACCCCCTCACTCAGCCACACATCCCAGTCTCCCCTGCATGAAGCCAGGACACCCCCTCACTCAGCCACACACCCCAGTCTCCCCTGCATGAAGCCAGGACACCCCCTCACTCAGCCACACATCCCAGTCTCCCCTGCATGAAGCCAGGACACCCCCTCACTCAGCCACACATCCCAGTCTCCCCTGCATGAAGCCAGGACACCCCCTCACTCAGCCACACACCCCAGTCTGCCCTGCATGAAGCCAGGACACCCCCTCACTCAGCCACACACCCCAGTCTGCCCTGCATGAAGCTAGGACACCCCCTCACTCAGCCACACACCCCAGTCTCCCCTGCATGAAGCTAGAACAACCCCCCCCCTCAGTCAAACACCCCAGTCTGCCCTGCATGAAGCCAGGGCACCCCCTCACTCAGCCACACATCCCAGTCTCCCCTGCATGAAGCTAGGACACCCCCTCACTCAGAGTGGATGGGGAAACCCAAAGTAAAACCATTTTTGCAGGCAAAAAAAAAAATCAATGGGTGGGTGACAAGAAATTTTCTGCACCAGGTAACACCTGACCTTCCTACGCCTCTGAGCTTGCGATGTTATTGGCTCTCACATTCAGAAGCTGGTTATCAAGTGCAGACAAATCAAGTGATGCACATGGACACATAACTGAGCCATAGGTCAAAATCAGCTTTAACAGCATGATTTCAAGACTCAGGAGCACTTTCCAGGGTCTGAAAATACGTGCCATCACGACAAGAGATGTTGACATGCATAAACGTCAAGAGATAGATGTATGTATTGCCATACAGGCAATAAGAGAAGCCTTTTGTGTTATATATGGGTTGTAGGGAACGAGATACCCCAATTCTTCTCCCTTGCGCCATAGTTGTCTCTCCGTTCGGCTCTGACAGCTACGCCAGCCAGCTGCCACCATTGTGTTTCACAAGTATCACTGCTGGTGCAAAGGGTCCCCTTCTGCTCACTAGATGGGCAAAGTGCTGTTGGCAGGACGCCCAGCAACAGCAGTCAGCAGAAAGCCCCCAAATGGAGGGAAGGCCAACCTCATCCCTTGAGTGTCATGTGATAGCACCAGGCCTGATGTGAGCCCAACTGCTGCACCCAACTGGTGCAGAGATTGCCCTGACTGCCCTCCTTCCAGCAAAACCCTGTCAGGTGGCTGCCTTGGGTTTGGCTTGCCCCCTCAGTGTGCAAAGGAGTCTTCTGCCACAAGCAAAGTGCAGTCATGCTAATGAGTCACATTTAAGTGACTCTAATACCTGTGTTCAAAATTACTGCTTGGAATAAATAGCACCTAGTATTTATAAAGAACTTGTCAGAGCTGCAAAGCATTTTGTATGCATTATATTTGTAATCCTTAAAACAGTCCAGAAAGCTGGGCTTATAAATCATTTAGAGATTTTATTACAATCAAGCAGTATATTATTTTTGTTAAAGAAATACAATTATTTCCCTTGTACTTTTGAGGGGCATAGTTCTTGCAATAAAAGCTAATCTGTTACATGTATTTGAGATTCTTGAGGGCATTGAACTATTTTTAAAGAGCCTTGTTGTAGATTTGAGCCATATAATTCCTTTATATATATATTAGAGATGGGCAAGTTTATGGTCAAACTACGAAACTTTCTCCCCGAGGAGGCAGTGATGGTCTCCAACTTGGTTGGCTTTAAAAGAGGATTAGACAAATTCATGGGGGAGGAGATGGGTACTAGCCGTTATGACTATTGCTCTCCCTCCATTGTGGGAGGCAGCACTGCTTCCAAAAACTGGAAACCACAGGAGGGGGTGCTTGAAGCAGCTAGGAAGCCTGCTCCCCATCACGTGCAGTTTCAAAATGTCCTTGGGAGTGCAGGGATGGGGTGGGCCAATGTACCATGCAGCCCAGAGGCACTGCATTGGCAAAAAATGGCCGCCCTCATTTTAAAAGACAGCCTGTGGACCACCCAATAACCCTGTTTGGAATGATTTGTCTATTGGAACAGAAATTGGTTGATTTTAGCATTCATCTTTTCAGGTGAAATACGGTTGCTCCGGCAAATTCCAGAAGCTTCTGTACAGCTCCTGAAGGAAGTGACAGAACCATCACTATACGGAGATTTCAAAGCCATTCTGGATTAATAGATGCGGTCCTATTGTAGGTAAACTGTTTTATTTTTCCTTTAAAAAAGAAAATGAAATAAATAGCTAAGTCAACCTCCTGTATCCCAAAGCAGGAAAAATGTAGTATTTTGGTGCCTGAAAGTATGCTTAGTGCCATGAATAAAGGTAAAGGGACCCCTGACCATTAGGTCCAGTCGTGGCCGACTCTGGGGTTGCGGCGCTCATCTCGCTTTATTGGCTGAGGGAGCCAGCATACAGCTTCCGGGTCATGTGGCCAGCATGACTAAGCCACTTCTGGTGAACCACAGTAGCACATGGAAATGCCGTTTACCTTCCCGCCGGAGCGGTACCTATTTATCTACTTGCACTTTGACGTGCTTTCGAACTGCTCTTTTGGCAGGAGCAGGGACCGAGCAACAGGAGCTCACTCCGTTACGGGGATTTGAACCGCCGACCTCCTGATTTGCAAGTCCTAGGCTCTGTGGTTTAACCCACAGCGACACCTGCATCCCAGTGCCATGAATACATGAGCTCAAAGTGACGTTTTCAAAGTATTTTATCAGCAAAGTAAGTAATGGGATATGCTCTATTTTTATTTCTATTTTTTACTGTGTAAAAAATTCACCTACCCTAGAATTGTCAAGGGGAATTATATTTTTCTGTAATCCAACAATGGTGAGATGCCTATTCTGGTATCTTGCCTAAAAGTGATCTAGGGCTGCAAGTTTCTGTGTTCTGTTCACTAGGCCTTGTTTGCGTAAATCACTTAGAAAAATGTGACCCCTGTTTTAAAAACTCAGTGGCACATTATTTTATGATCGTGGCTGTCAGAACCATGTGGTGTTCCTTAACCCTTGCTCAGTAATCCTCAGATCATTTGCATGTTTGAGACTATTACTGTATTGCACATGGCCTTTTAGCAAGAACAGTTGTTGTATCTTTCTTGGTAATGGCCCATTCACTTGGTAAATCTGAATAATCTGTGTGAAGGATGAATGGCATGGCTGAGTTCAGGTGGTTAGATATAAATAAAGTACTGATTCTGTCCAAACTAGTTTATGTTTCTACAAATAAATGGGATATTCTATTGGCTATAGGGGAAATCATCAGAAAAAAGACAGATCTACAATTTAGAAAATACAATTTGTGACTTAATGGATTGTGTCTTCTAAATTTCAGTTATTTTGTGTGTGTGTGTGTGTTGTAAGGGTAGTGCCTGAAAAGATCTGATGAATTACAGTGCTACCTCGGGTTAAGAACTTAATTCGTTCTGGAGGTTCGTTCTTAACCTGAAACGGTTCTTAACCTGAGGTACCACTTTAGCTAATGGGGCCTCCCGCTGCCGCACGATTTCTGTTCCCATCCTGAAGCAAAGTTCCTAACCCAAAGTACTATTTCTGGGTTAGCAGAATCTGTAACCTGAAGCGTCTGTAACCCGAGGTACCACTGTACCATGTTCTGTCCACTTATAATGACATAATTTTGTAATCAGGCCCTAGCACAGGGGTCTGCAACCTTTAAGACGAAAAGAGCCACTTGGACCTGTTTCCGAAGAAAAAAAACCTGGGAGCCGCAAAACCATTGCGACATTTAAAACAAATATATCTCCGGAGCCGCGATCTGACAGCGGGCGGGAAGGTGACGTCGGGACGGTGCGTGACTAACGCACGCACCGCCCCCATGCGATGTCACAGCCAGTACAGCGCCCGCCACAGTGGGGAGTGTCGGGGCGCACAATGCGCCTCCACCCCTCACTAGTATCCGCCCCGGAGCTGCGGCAAAGGTGTAAAAGAGCCACATGCGGCTCCGGAGCCGCGGGTTGCAGACCCCTGCCCTAGCAGTTTCCCCCTTTCTAAATCTCATGTACCGGATGGCCTTAGGCAAAGCACTTTCTTTCAGTCTCAGCCCCCACACCTGCAATATAGGGATAAGAATGTGGACCTCCCTTATATGGTTGGCGTGGTAAGACTTACAAGATAATTATGTGTTATGTATTATGAACATTCTTGAGTGCTATATATAAAAATGCATTTATTGAGAAAACTGTTTTACATAGAAATCCTTACATTCTTACTGATTAAATACCTTAAATTTGAGGATACATGTGTGGGGGTTTTTAATGGTCAGGATAGGATGGGGAAAACAAGGGTAACCAGATCGCTGAAACAAAAGTTAAGATCAGGTGCTATTGGTGATACCAGGGATACCAGTGCTACCGGTGCTACTGGTGATACCAAGGATACCAGTGCTACCGGTGCTACTAGTAATACCAGGGATACCAGTGCTACCGGTGCTACTGGTAATACCAGGGATACCAGTGCTACCGGTGCTACTGGTGATACCAGGGATACCAGTGCTACCGGTGCTACTGGTGATACCAAGGATACCAGTGCTACCGGTGCTATTGGTGATACCAAGGATACCAGTGCTGGTGTCTGGATGTATTATTTGTAGCTGTTTCTTTTTCAGTATGATTCTCCCAAGGTGGTAAATGGCTCCGAAAGGGATCATCAAACATGGTACACTTTCCAGCATGATAGAGATGACGACAGCCCAGGGAGGATACTTTTTTGACTCTTTTGCAGGAAAATATACCTTTGGGAGAAACAAATGTATTGCATGAAAGCCACACTGAACAGCATAATCTTCTATGTGTTTACTCAGAAGCACATCCCATCAGGTTAAATGGGGATTGCTCCCAGGTAAGTGAAAACAGGAATTACAGCTTGTTAATACTTCAAAGTGGGAGCTAAGCAAAGGTTGGCAATATTCCAAAAGGGAAAGGGTTGCATGCAGTGTAGGGCTAAGACTATGGCTTCATCAGCACAAGGATGTCTCCTCACATGATGGGATGTTCTCTTCTCCACTGGTGCACCTCCTAAATACCTTCTAGGGATTTCCCAAACCCTCTGGAGCAGGCATCTCCAAACTCGGCCCTCCAGATGTTTTGGGACTACAACTCCCATCATTCCCAGCTAACAGGACCAGTGGTCAGGGATGATGGGAATTGTGGTCCCAAAATATCTGGAGGGCCGAGTTTGGTTGTGCCTGCTCTGGAGCAAATTTTGGGATGCCATGGGAGGAGGAGAGGGGAAGAAAGTCCCATTGTGCTAGTGGTGTGTTGTATCTAACAAAAAACAATTTTTTTATGAATGCTCACTCCTGTCACATGAAATGGTAAAATCTCTCTTTTTTTATGTAGGCTGGGACTTGATAGCAAACAGTTATCATCAAGGCTGATCATCTGAAAACTCATGAAGCTGGACAGATCTGGGACTGGTCAGTGTCTGTATGGTTGACTAGCTAGGAACCACATGGCATCCATCTGTCTTGGGAGAAAGTGGAAGAGTGTGCCTCTGTGGGTAAAGTCAAACCATTAGAGAGTTACAGCGCCTACTGTGACTGTACAGAAAAAGCATGTTTGCTGCTACAGGTGCGCTACGGCACTCCTTTCTGCATCCCACCCCCATTCGTCATTCCTCCTCTGTCCACTACTGTGGATACACACCCTGACTGTCTTTCTCCAGGCAATACCATCTTGCAATAGGTACATACGCAAGTTTGCTGGCTCACTACAGGTACAGCAGACACACACCTCCTGTGCCCCACAAAGAAGAAAACCCCCCAGCAGGCATGTAGGGTTCTGTAAAGCCTGTTTTAGCTTGGTGTCCTAGATGGCAAGAGCCAGGATCACTGTCAAGCCCTTGGTGGGCTGTAGTATATGACTGATGGCATCCTCGGGCTTGGTGTGAAAAGAGGATGTCTGTTTATTCAACCTGCTTTTAAGTTGCTCTTCAGGAATGCTCTTAGAGCAGCTTAAAAAGGTAAAGGTAAAGGTACCCCTGCCCGTACGGGCCAGTCTTGACAGACTCTAGGGTTGTGCGCCCATCTCACTCAAGAGGCCGGGGGCCAGCGCTGTCCGGAGACACTTCCGGGTCACGTGGCCAGCGTGACATCGCTGCTCTGGCGAGCCAGAGCCGCACACGGAAACGCCGTTTACCTTCCCGCTAGTAAGCGGTCCCTATTTATCTACTTGCACCCGGGGGTGCTTTCGAACTGCTAGGTTGGCAGGCGCTGGGACCGAACAACAGGAGCGCACCCCGCCACGGGGATTCGAACCGCCGACCTTTTGATCGGCAAGCCCTAGGCGCTGAGGCTTTTACCCACAGCGCCACCCGCGTCCCTTAGAGCAGCTTACAGCAGAGTAATAAAATCAAAATGTAAAACCATTTATTAAATGTCCGGCTGAAACAAAAGAGGCAGGACATTAAATAAAAAGGCCAACATAAAGCATCCTCAGTTGATTATACTTAATAATTTATAATTCTATTATTTATACCCCACCCATCTTAATGGGTTTCCCCGCCCACTCTGGGTGGCTTACAGCATATCTAAAAAAATTCAGCATTAAAAATCTGGTGAGGTTAATTAGCTGCAGGACCCCCTGTAACCCCTAGTGAAACATCAGTGATGGCCCAGGAATTCTGTGCTTAAGCAGAGCATCTTTATCAATTCAGGAGTTCATAGCAGCAAGATTGGAGTGAGAGCTCAATCCCCCCCCCCCATGAATGCAAATTAGGGAAAGACTAGTAATGACTTGTATAAAGGTAACTTACATAATTTGGGTTCCAAGTAGAGTAGCTTGATGGTGGCTCAACTAGTACATAGGACAAAAAAATTAGGAACATTATCACTGGGGCGAAAAATTGCCATGTTGCCTTCCAATAGCCTTTTAGTGGTCTTCCTATCATATCTTTCACATCTGCACTGAATCTGTTAATGAAATGGATATATTTAGTGAGTGATCTGTGGACAATTCACTTGCATGCAACCTTGTTAAAAAATGAAGCCAGCTAAACTTCTGTTTCTCCTCTGACTGCATGCCTGCTCATCACTTGATGAATGCAGGAACAAGTAGAGCAGCTACATAAGCATCACTCAAAAGAGGGAAATGCAAACAAAAGAGGATTCAGGCTGGCGTAAAACATTTATGTACTAATTTAGAAATGATTTCTGTGACTGAAATAGAAATGTATTACATGTCTCCATAGTGGGGAAGACTGACCAGCTAGCCTGTTCCGTCTCCTTTCCAGGCTTTAACTGCTGGTGGGAAACTTTGAAGCCTCTGCTCTCCCTGCCTAGAGTTCTTAATCTTTTAAACCACAGGGATTTTAAAATCAAGGACTACCTCAAATAGAGATCTATCCTCTCTGACAGCTGCTTGGGCTGTTAAGAAGGCCATATGCACCCTCCAAAATCCAATGATCTTTTACACAAATGAATTAAACACAACAGATAGGAAACCTTTATCCTATTGCAAATCGTGGGGTGTATATCCCCAAATTATGCATAAGGCTGCAAACCTTAGCTGGGATCGTATTCCCACTGTATGCAATGGAATTTATTTTTGAGCAGGGGGACATGGGATTATACTTCAAATACAACACACCCCTTGGTGTGTGGAGTGCCTCAGGGTGCGATACTCTCCCCGATGCTTTTTAACATCTTTATGCGCCCCCTCGCCCAGCTTGTCCAGAGTTTTGGGCTGGGTTGCCATCAGTATGCCGATGACACCCAGCTCTATCTGTTGATGGATGGCCATCCTGACTCGGCCCCAGACACACTGACCAGATGTCTGGAAGCTGTGGCTGGATGGTTATGTGGGAGCCGGTTGAAGCTAAATCCTTTGAAGACAGAGGTCCTCTGGCTGGGACGGGGCGATATGGGATTGAGGGGGCAACTCCCATCTCTTGCGGGGGTGCAATTAGTGCCAGCACCGTCCGTTAAGAGTTTGGGTGTAATCTTCGATACCTCCCTCTCTATGGAGGCGCAGATTACAGCTATAACAAAGTTGGCCCCTTATCTCTCTCGCCCTGACCTAGCCACTGTGATCCACGCGACGGTCACCTCCAGACTGGATTATTGTAACTCGCTCTACGTGGGGCTGCCCTTGAGACTGACCCAGAAACTCCAGCGGGTGCAGAATGCCACGGCGAGACTCCTTATGGGGTCTTCGCTGCGAGATCACATTCATCCGGTACTATACCAACTGCACTGGCTCCCGGTGGAGTACAGGATCAGGTTTAAGGTGCTGGTTTTAACCTTTAAAGCCCTATACGGCCTAGGACCCTCGTACCTACGGGACTGCCTCTCCTGGTATGCCCCACAGAGGAACCTACGTTCTGCAAATAAAAACATTCTGAAGGTCCCAGGCCACAGAGAGGTTAGGCTGGCCTTAACTAGAGCCAGGGCTTTCTCGGCTGCGGCTCCAATCTGGTGGAACGCTCTGTCACAAGAGATTAGGGCCCTGCGGGACCTGACATCTTTCCGCAGGGCCTGCAAGACAGAGTTGTTCCACCAGGCCTTTGGTCAGGGCGCAGCCTGACTCCCTCCTCTGGCAACCTGCACAGAATTTTGCTTAACGGTTGCCATCAATTTGATTTTAATTAATTTTATAATGAAATGTTTTTAGAATGTTTGATTATTTGATTGTTTGATTATTTGATTGTTGTTAGCCGCCCTGAGCCCGGCTTTGGCTGGGGAGGGCGAGATATAAATAAAATTTATTATTATTATTATTCTTACAATAACCAGGTATCTCTTGCTGCACCTAGGCCAGTAAGAGATCTGGCAGACACCCTCACTTTTGACTTTCCTGCCTCTCTTAAATATCAGGCCTTCATTGCTTTTTAATGTTTTGATTAGCCAGCCACTTCCATAATTATTGGTACTGCTTGTAATTGTATTTTATGCTGTGCATCACCCCAGTGTTTTATTTGGCAGTACAAAAATGCTTTTCTAAATAAATAGACTAAATAAAGGTTTGTTGCTTAGAATGTTGTTTTCACAGGATAAAGGAGGGAAATGGAAGTGTCACACCTCACCAGCTTATCAATGGGCTTGGTTCTGATGATCCCTATGATGAGGGGGGCTGGTAAATCTGGGTCCTGGGCCATACCACTTCAAATAGCAATGGCTGTTGGCAACGGTACCTCTTCAGACTGAATGCCCCTCATATTAAACATAACGGCTCCCCCCATGGATGAGTATTCAGTTTTGAAACACAACTCACTAAAGAAGTCTGAAGCAGTCCAGATTAGACACCAGTTTACCTTGTAAACCCTCTTCAAGCATTACATTTAGTTTCCATGTAAGTGGGAGAGCAGGCTGGGGGTGGGGTTGGGGGGGTTGGGAGGGGGCAAGGCACTCCATCACTAAAAAATCCTGATTTGCATTACAAGATGTAGGTGGATTAGGCTAATTTTGCTGAGAGTTTTAAGGCATTGCAGAATTTGTCTAAACAAATCTGCAGTTAAGTTTCACTGGGTTATGCTGAATCAGTAGTTCTATTGAACCACCTAGTTTCTCCATAGTGTGTTCATTTCTTAACAGAACTGCTTACTTATGAATACAGCCTCACGTGTTCATCTGCCTTGAGTTGCTTGTGCACCTAAGGGCTTATCCAGATAAATATGCGAAGAAACATAGCCATACCTTTTTATTCCATAAAAAAATACAACACCGATCAGTTCAAAGAAAGTGATGACGAGCAAAGGCAAGGTCCCCGCATAGGCATCAAACATCTCAAGCCAGTAGTTTCCTGATCTCAGAGCAAAAAGCAGGCCCAGCAGAAAGGCAGTAAGGCATATTAAACCTACAGACAACAACATTCATTAGTCAATTAACACAAATGAAATAAAAGAAAACCTAACCATTGGTGTTTACATGTGTGTTTATAATCAATCCCAACACGTCTGTTCCGTTCTTGCCAAACACCCAAGTTTTGCCACTCACCTATCCTTAATGGTTAATGGGTGCAATGTGGCATCATTAAGACTGTACTGTTTCTGCTCACCAGGTTATTGTTATTGTTGTTATTACTGTTTATTAATTTATATAGTGCCCTTCAGAGATATCAGGGCAGTTCACAAGATAAAAATACAGGATAAAAGCACAAAATAAATAGAACAAAAATGAAACAATCACCCCCGCTCACACAAACACATTTAAAAGGCCATTGAATTAGCCCAAGATCTGGTTGAAGAGGAACTTTTTTTGCCTGGCTCCTAAAGATGTATAATGAAGGTGGCAGCCAAACCTCCCTGGGGAGGTTAATGAAACTGGAAAGAATGTATCTTGAAACAACAGTAGCAACTATAAGAATGAGAAATGAGCCAGGATATTCCCCCATCGAAATACTGTCTTGCCCACGAACCCTATCTCAGCCCCAACCTGCAATACAGAGATAATGTTAAGCTGTTGTTGTTTTTGATTGCTGAAATAATGTAGGTGAAGCACTTTGAACCGAGTAAAGCACCGTATTACTCTTGAGCATTGTTATCAGCAAAGAAAAGGATTTGAGGAAGATGCCTTACCACATATAGCCTCCTTGTATATGTATCTAGACACAATGCGAGATTCTGTGAGAGGCGTCAAGATACTTTGAATGAGTCCAAAACTGGAAGATATACCAAGACTGAACAGCATAAGAAAATACATAACCGCCCAAGTGTTTGATCCAGGCATCTTAACGACGATTTCAGTGAACACAATAAAGGCCAAGCCGGTTCCAGAAACACTCTGCAAAATTCACAAACAATGGTAAAAACTGTCAGATTGATTTCTGAGTGTCATTTATTCTAATGCAGAGGCAAAATGTTGCATTACTCAACATTTAGCCATCATCTGGAATAACATACAGCCATTACCAATGACAAGTTCATATTGGGGTGGGTGAAACAAAAAACCCTCTTGACCTTGACCTTCAACACCTGAGATGTGCATTTTTAGGACTCACCATAAAGGTAAAGGGACCCCTGACCATTAGGTCCAGTCGTGGCCGACTCTGGGGTTGTGGCGCTCATCTCGCTTTATTGGCCGAGGGAGCTGGCGTACAGCTTCCGGGTCTTGTGGCCAGCAGGACTAAGCCACCTCTGGTGAACCAGAGCAGCGCAGTGGTATTAAGTTGCCGTAATCTGTTTTTAGTGTTGCATTTTAAATTGTTGTCACTTGCCCTGGGATCTAAGGGTGAAGGAATGGTAATAAAATAATAATAAAAGCAGCCACCTAAGCTCACAGGTTGCTTTCTGTGGTTCTTTTAGTGCTCATACGTGCAGACACAGGTATGGTTTGTGTGTGTCTCTGCAGAATTATAAGGGGAAATTTATCAAGCTGGACTAGAGTTCTGGTGGGTACCCTGAGCCCCATCTTCTGTGTGCAAGTATTTGTGGCTAAAAAAGTGGCCATGGAACACCCCAGTAACAGTAGTTGTAGGGGGGAAGGTAGATTGTGTTTTTTCGGAGATAACCAGGCAAACAACTTGTGGTCTCTGTGCACTCATACATATGGGCAGAGTAACAAGCTTGTTTACCAGAGACAGAGCTGCTTGTATGAAACCAAAGACCTCTTCTGGAAGAATTTCCTGCCTGGGTCATCACATCAACGGTAGCTGAAGAGTCAGGCCTGTGACCCCCTTGCAGCATGGCAGAGGTCCAGCAGAGAAACTACAGAAAAATGCAGTGGAAGCTGCAGAAACCTTCATGGAATGTGACCAGAGAAGGAAGCTCCATTCATTCATAACAAAGCTGTTGACACAGTCAGTATTGTCTGTCATCGCTTCCTCTCAGGTGAGGTTGCATTGCTCGCCTGGCTTCCCAAAATACCACATGCCAATGTGAAGGAGAGGAGCAAGGCGGCAGGGAGGTTGGCATGGTGCACATGCTGCAACAGGAGCAGCGGGTTGGCTCTGCCGCAGCAGCCACCCTCGCCTTGTCCTGCTCCATAAGCAATGACAATGTGCACTGTTGGGAAGCTGGGAGAGCAACCTAGCCCCACTTCTACCACCCTACTGGTCTCTACTCAATGCACTACCTGTCATGGCAAAAACCGCAAAATAGGTGCCTTGGCAGAAAAAGAGCATATGAATGCCATCAGGAACTAATGCCGTGTCTGTGGCAATAGCCCCAGCAAGTGGCGTTGTTTGGGCGACTACAAAATCAGTGCATACTGTACTTTTACAACTGGATCATTTTGTAATGGAGTACGATACCTGATCAAGGAAATAATCGAGATCACAATTTGCCAGGTTGAGAGATGGAAGTTTATTGATATCCGTTCCGTTCAAATAACTGAGCCAAAATGCGCCGCTGTCTACAGTGATGCTTTCGTTCCTGAATGCCTTGGTGATGTATTTAACATTTCTGTCAAGCAAAGTCAGGAATGGTACGAATTATTTGCATTGCCACAGTCCCTAAGAAAAACAACAGCAATTTGCTTCAAATAGGGGCAGGCCAGGGACAGAACACAACCCCACACAAAAAGGAAGTTGCCTGTATACCTCAATTAATGATTATGCACATGGAACATGCAGGATTGTATACTTTGTGTTCTATGCTACAATCTTATTTTAATTCTGCCCTCTGGGGTCCCCTAAACTGATTTAAAGGGGGGGGGGAGAAATGACACTAAATTCTAGACAATGAAAAACAAAACAAATTGTGAACAGAGGGCTTGGACCAACACCTTAAATTGGTTCCTAACTGTGAAACTTGAATGGCTCACCTTTCCAAACATTCTTCATAGGCCATTGTTGCTTTGAACCCCAGAATTGAAAAAACTGGGACTGACGCAAACAAAGAAGTCAAAGAGTTTATTACTGCTATCATGACAGCATCCAGTTCACAGTCATTACTAGGAAAAACAAGTACATAACAACCCGATTAAATGTTACAAAGGCCAGCACCGAGGCTGTAACTTCTAATGTTATACATTTATTGTTTTATTTGAAGTACTTGTAATCTACTCTTCACTGAATATTTTCAATCCCAGAACAGTAAAAAATAGCAATAGTAGACAGATGGCATGATGCTGTTTTATACTCACAGGAACTTTATGGAGTAAAGCTATATTGAGAACATGCAGCCGCCTCAGTCACTTGCCTTCTGATCAAAAATAAAAACTCTCAAGTCAGCGCTCTGCAGCTGACTTCAGTGGGACTCATTAATCATAAATCTGCTCCACTTCCCAGCGTGGCCGCGTGGCCACCCACTCCCCACCGGGGGCGGGGGACTTTATCCCCCGTTGCCTGGGGGATCCCAGCCATGTCAGAGCCCGGCCAGCCAACCCCTGCTGGCCAGGGGGCGTGGCCGGGGCCGTTTAAACGGAGGAGCGAGCCAGAGGACTTCCTCTTTGGCTCGCTTCCTCAATCACCCGCCCTCCCTCCCTATTTTGCAGGTTAGGCTATGGCCTTGCTATGGACTTTGATTGGTCGCCTTGGTTGTCCGAGGGGCCTGGTAGGAATTTTTCCACTTGGCAAATTGGCACTGGCCACTTGGTTTTCGCCTACCTCGTAGCAATCGTCACTACTTAGTTAGGGTTGCAGTTAAGCATTGTTTGACCTTGTGTGGGGGAGGGGAGGTGTGGCCATCACCTGCCCCTCCATGCTTAAGGGTATTCCATTAAGGGAACCCGGGGGTGTTGATCTAGTTCCCGATGGGAACACCAGGGTGAGCTTGAGTTGGTTCGCATCGACAGGGCTCCCCCTACCGGTGGCTTACCCTTACTGGACTTCCTGCACAATGGGCAGGAGTCATATATAGTCAGGTCCAATCAATGCCTATGCTAATACCGCTCACATTCTGTAATTTCAATAGAGTTGTGGCCAAAATTTGCCCAATAACATAAACCTAATATCCGTATCCTTGTGTGAGTTATTTCCAACGAGGGGGTGGCTGTGGGGTCTCAAGTCAGGGCTCTGCAGCTGACTTCAGTGGGACTCATTCATCATAAAGTATTGCATCTCAAACTTAGCTGAACTTTTCCCACTTCCACATTCACTCCCATCCTTCCTGCAGATGATGTGAAGATCTTCACAGGCAGACATGCGTATGCGACAGCCTGTGTATTGGGGCATCTGCCCAAATCTGACATTGCAGAAAGAACAATAAAGGGCATCTTTGGGACTCAGACAGGGAAACATCAAGAGAACAGAGCCAACGGCTTTTCCTGGGCTCCAGTGTGGGCTGAATGAATTGAGTCTTGTCTCCAGAGATCACTGAGGCGCTATCTGACAGAAGTCAATTTGACTGCGTCAAACAACTCCCCTCCACATTGTGAGCGAAAGCTAACAAAACTGCAAGATTATACCTACTTTGGCGGGTTGTAGCTTGAATATGCTATGAGTCCCCCACATCCTAAAGAAAGAGAGGAAAAGATCTGGGTGGCTGCATCAAGCCAGGCACGTGGATTGTTGATCTTCTTGAGCTGTGAGAGAGACAGAGAGAGCTCAGGGCTAAACACATTATTAGTCTCATAATTCCTGTGTATATTTCACTGATACAGGCCTTCCTGGCAAGCAGTGGAAAATTAGTGTGTTTTCTGAATTCAACAAATTCAGAACAGAACAATGCATTATACTGGCAAACAAGTGTTTCACAAACTGCCTGCTGGGGGCTTGTTGGAGGGGGGAAATCAGTGTGTAGGAGAGAGCGCTTAACTCTTTCCATGCTTGGCGATAGTCCCTTACAAATGCTCACTAGAGTGCTTTTACCTTCACTTGCGCATCTTCCAGTCTTGAACCCTGCCAGACGGAGAAAGAAAAAGCAGCCCAGGGGAGCATTTGTAGGGAAGAATTGGTGGGCATAGGGAGGATTAATGACCTGCCCACTGGCTTCCTCAAATACAGAACTGGGACACCCCATGCTTGCACAATGAAGTGTAGTTCTGCCCTGTCTGCTGAAAAATAAGATTTGACCCAGGGTTGCCTATATTCGTGAATTTTAGAAAAGGGCATTTTTACACACGTTTCTGTTCTTCATAGATTCCAGAGGGAGTTAACAAAGTACAATTGCCAGAATATGTGTGGATCCCAACTAGTATTAAGTGGTAAACAAAGAAGCAGCATGGAGGAAGGTTCAAAGTTCAAAGCCACCTCTAAAAGACCAAGTCAGAGTTTCTGTACATCATCTGGAACACCAAGGATCAATTGAATAAATACTTGCATTAGGAGTCATGAAATAGAGTAATCCGTGAAAGGCTCCTGGGAGAGTCATTCCATAAAGAAGGAATAATGTTAGAATTAGGTAAGGAAATGTAGTTGTAACATACATTGCCTAAGAGGAGGAACAAAGCAGAGAAGAAAAAAGTGAGTGTCAGGAACAGGTGAAGGCAACACCATGAAATATATGAGCACTTAAGATAGATAATATTCTATTTTCTGTCTGGACTGTACCATTTCTGACTATAGGCAGGTAATAAGATAATCAAATACATGCAAAAAAAAAACACCTCCTGCATATGGATTCTAACCTAGCTTCCTCCCAGACGCATTAGTTTTCAATGGGCAGGTGCCTTTTAAAAAATATGATAGAACATTCATTCATGTGAGCTGCCTTCTGTCTCACATGGTGCGGTCTAAAGATGGCTTTACTACCTCAGTAAGGACCAGGTCAGTGAAATACAGGTGACTGGTAATAATCCCTGCTCACCTTTCCAGTCGATTCAATTCCTCGTACTGTACAAACGAACACAATTAACCAGCAGGCTGCCAAACATAAAACCAGCCACCACTGAAGCGGACCACTGTTTGTAATATCCGTGCTTATGTTTAAAGTGTACCTATACCAGAAATAATTGGTAGGTGTGCTTTTGTTACATTCTTCAATAAGTTCTGAAATAACAAGCACAGAAGGCGTTATCAAAACAGATAGAATCATAGAAGAGTTGGAAAGGATCCTGACGGTCAGGAATATGCAGTTGTCCCATTCTGCACCAATTGAGCGTGCAGATGGTATAAAGGTAAAGGGACCCCTGACCATTAGGTCCAGTTGTGGCCGACTCTGGGGTTGCGGCGCTCATCTCGCCTTATTGGCCGAGGGAGCTGGCATACAGCTTCCGGATCATGTGGCGAGCATGACTAAGCTGCTTCTGGCGAACCAAAGCAGCGCACGGAAACGCCGTTTACCTTCCCACCGGAGCAGTACCTATTTAGCTACTTGCACTTTGACGTGCTTTTGAACTGCTAGGTTGGCAGGAGCAGGGACCGAGCAACGGGAGCTCACTCCGTCGTGGCGATTTCAACCGCGACCTTCTGATCAGCAAGTCCTAGGCCCTGGTTTAACCCACAGCGCCACTACATTTTAAAAACTCCATTCCATGTTTGTTTTGTTGTTAACAAAAATGTAAACCTACCATAAACCCCTCTCCTCTGGAGTTCTAGACTGAGGCATTGTTTAGTTTGGGGAATAGCCTCCTCTTGATTGACAAACAGGGCTTCCCAAAAGAATGACATCAAGAGGAGATGCTTCACCTCAACTCTTCCAGACCAAGCCTGGAACAAAACTCTCCAGCCCTACATATATTTGTGTTAGGGATGCAACCAGGCACAGCCCCGGGTGAATGGATATGTGCCTTATCCTCTCAAAGCTATTCCATGAAGGGGAAGGGGCAGGAATGGGGCCTTTCTTCAGGCATCAGTTCTCTCTGCACAGGAAGCTCTTGCTTTGGCATAACTAGTAAACTAGCCAGGAGTGGGGAACCTTTGGACTTCCAGCTGTCGTTGAACTACATCTCCCATCAGCCCTAGCAAGCATGGCCTATGGCCAGGGATCATGGGAGTCGTAGTGCAGTAACTGCTGGAGAGCGTGAAGATCCACCACACCTGCTTTAAGCTATTGGCCCCATCTACACAGCACTTTAAACCATTCTTAAACTAAGCTATGCCCTAAAAATGAACTTACTGCTGCTTCTTTCAGATGGGCAGGGTATAAATAAAAATATTATTATTATTCTACCTCTGCTGCATTACCAAGTGCTTCTCTCAGTTCATATCCTATTCCCTTTTGGTACAACTTACAAGTGCTGCTTTCTCTGTAATTCTGTCCTTTTGGAGCTGTAAGATTTGGGGTGCATGTTCACAGGATGCAACTGCAGACACATGTTCATGAGGACACAGCCTAACTAGGTGAGTCTTGCTCTGAAGAGCAGGGCTGGGGGGGGGGGAGAGGTCAATTTAAAGTGCAGAGCATCTGGGTAGGAGGGGGAGCTAAACCCCCCCCCCCTTCTCATCTGTGCTTTTTTATGCAAGAGGAGAAGAGAAGAATTGCATCCAAGCTTTGTACACATTACCATTTACTCTTGCTCTAGTGCGCTCCCAATGGTGGATTTTGAATCCAGAGACATACAACATTACCAAAGATGTAGAGCTAGCCTGGAGATTTTTGATAAATGCTGCTAGTGTGTGTGTTTTCCATCAAACCAGCTTCAACCCAAAAAGAATTCTTAAGCCACATTTGATGTGCAGTTCAGCTGAGGTGTGTATCAGCGTATGCACAGATGATAGCACCATGAACGGTAAATGGGAGGATTGCAAGCGGGAGGGGAAATGAAGCAAGTAATGCACATTGGGTACAAACATCCCCATCCCGTCTCTGGTGTGCACAAATGCAACCTGACACACAGACACAGCTGATAATGTGTGCATAGCCTACACAGAAAAAATGGGCACCTGTAGGGCTTTGTGTCTAGACCTTGCTTATCCCAATCTGTGGCTAGGGCCAAAACAGGCATGGCAGGAACACACCTGGGTCTGACAGTTGCTGACTGTGACAGAGTTGGACAAACAATTTAATGCAGTGATTGAAGGATACATAGAAAAGCAGATACTAATAACAGAAAGCAGCAAGAGACTTGGGAACTCACCTGGTTTGCTGGTATCTGTTGGGCAGGAATTCCAAGGTAACGGGTTTCGGAAAGAGTTTATAAGATACCACAAAATCCAGGCCATAAGCATATTGTAATATAGAACCACTAGGAAGCACACTATCACGGAAGAGTAACCTGTGGAATATACAAGCACACTCAGATTTGGCATGAACAAAGAAAATTGCTTTTTAACATACATATTGATTCACACAATGGAAAGATCAAATCCAATTACTACCTGAACTCTGGCAGTCTGGAAAACAATATTGCTCTGTGAATTAAATGTTGGTGCTAACAAACTAAGCAGTGGGGCGGGGGGGGGGAGCAATTCCCATTTTGCCTCAGGTGGTGAAATCACACAGGTTGCCCCTGAGTGGCTCTGTTTATCTTCCACACAGATAGGCATGTAACTGCCTGAGTTTACTACTACTGTGATGCGGGTAGCGCTGTGGTCTAAACCACTGAGCCTCTTGGGCTTGCCGATCAGAAGGTCAGTGGTTCAAATCCCTAAGACGGGGTGAGCTCCCATTGCTCTGTCCCTGCTCCTGCCAACGTAGCAGTTCAAAAGCACACCAGTGCAAGTAGATAAATAGTTATCACTGTGGCGGGAAGGTAAACGGTGTTTCTGTGCGCTCTGGTTTCTGTCACAGTGTTCTGTTGCGCCAGAAGCGGTTTAGTCCTGCTGGCCACATGACCGAGAAAGCTGTTTGAGGACAAACACTGGTTCCCTCAGCCTGAAAGCGAGATGAGCACTGCAACCCCATAGTCGCCTTTGACCGGACTTAACTGTCCAGGGGTCCTTTATCTTTTACCCTACGACTAATGGGTTTGCTATTACAGCCTCATGGAGCCCATGCATTTCCAGGAAGGCGCAACGATTAGAAGATTGTATAGTCACAAGTAAAGGCAGTTGCAGAAACCTACCCAGTCCTCCCAGGTAAGGTGAGATGTTCCACCAGACTTCAATGTTGCCTTTTTTCATGCGTTGCCCTACAGCTAATTCAAGAAAAAATATAGGGGTGCCTTCCAACAAAAACGCGACCATGTATGGAATCAGGAATGCTCCTAGAAACACAATTTCCAAGCACAGTTAGCTCATAACAGTGGCACAGAGTGGGTTGCTGGTGCCCAGTGCAGACAAGCCCCTGACACTGGCGGAGAACATCTCCAGCCAAGTGGGGCCTTGCTGTGCCAGCTGCCTGCAGGGGCATGTCTGGCCAGGCCAGGCCACACTGGGGATGCCCCTTGTCCCCTCCCTGTGCTCCATGGGCCTGGACTGCTTTGCATCCTTCACCAGGGTGGGGAAGCCAATGCCTGGGGGGGGGGTGCCTGGTTGTGCCCCCTCAGAATTCTACCCCTTGGCCCCCACACACTATGCCACTGCTCATGCCCTCCTCCACCTCTAACTTTCTACTAGCATTATCTTCATACCAGCAGCATCTGTTAGGTACGTATGTTGTACATAAAATAATTATTAAGTAAAGCAAAAAAGCTGTAGCAGTTGATCTAGAGAGGATTCCCCCCCCCCATATGGTGATAAACTGGGGGTAAGAAAACCTGGGGGCACTACCTTAACTGCTATGGCACCCAGTTGTGGCTCTTGAGAATTTTTCCATGAAGGGACAAGGGTTCTACAGCTAACGATCATTAACTTCCTCCATTGAGGAAGCTGTGATGTTGATATCAGATTCAAATCAGGACTGCCCCTGCCACCATGCAAACAATATGAGGGGCAGGGAGGTGTTGTGGAGAGAGCTAATCATGTCCTCCTGCTTAGGTCTGTGCAAAAAGGCAATAATATACAACTAATTGTTAGAGGGGGGTTTTGTGGTTTTTTTACTGTGGCATGCATTGAAAGTGCATCTAATTGGTGGGGATTAAACTGCATAAATTAGACCTGCTGTGAGAGATGTAGAAGGTGAAAGTAATGAAAAAATTGCTGCTTCATTGATTGAGAGTTCCTTGCTGCTGTTTTTGCACTTACATTTTAGGGTTTTTTTCATTTTTTAAAAAAAATTCTGGAATGTAGGAGGCGGGGAGAATCAACTTTGAGGGGAATCAGCTAGCGTCAGCTCAGGTGTTCATAGCTCCCTTGGTCTACATTCTTAGGTCTAAATTATCTGCTTTCCTTGAGAAGAAGAAGAGATTGGCAAAAAGTTACAACCAGGAATGATCCTGCAAAGGAAGTTGATCTTGGACAAAGTAGCTTGTTTCTAATCTCTTCACTTTTCAACAAGGAATAATACACATTTTAAAATCATTTATCAGTGTTAAGAGTCAAAGCACAGAAGCATTTGAAGAACTCTTATTGTCACAGTTGCCTAGAAGCAAGACTATTTCTTGCCAATAGAAAAAAAAAAACATTTTAAAAAATCCATGTCCATTTAGTCAGAGAAAGTAAATGACTCAGACACTAAATCCATGCAGTGAAACCAAATCAATCAGTAACAATAGATAACAATTCCAACAAGACTTAAAGCTTGGGTTGTAAGTCATTCAGTGATACTATTAAGCTCTGTATGCCAATCAGAATTGCAGTGAGGCATTGAATTTAACAGAAAAATTAGGGACATATCTTTCCCAATGACTCTTGTGTTGTTGTTTTGCTCTGTGCACATAGCCATCTGTCAATCAGAAGGAAGAGGAGGATGTAAATAGCATTATTTTTTATTTTATTTAGCAATTAATTTCTCAAACCAAAAATAAAAAGGACCCCTCCCTTTTACAGAACCTGTGATAGTCTCCTTCTTCTAGCTGTCATCTGCCACAGATGAGGCCATCAGGTGGAGAGTCGAGACATTTAAGTAGCTTTGCAGCTACCTCTGCAGAGCCATTTTAGGCCACCTTTGTTCCCACCTCTGGCTTTTTTTGCCATCTCGCATAGAGCCCCTTCATCTCCCTTAATGGCTCACCACCCAGGCTAACACCTCACTGGGAGGCTAGCCTGGCTATTCCAAGAATTAAAAGCACTGATTAAATTTTAACAGTTGCTGGATCCAGAGATTAGAGGGATGTGGCACACCCCAAACACATATTATTTTAGAACAAGAGGAGCTTGTCATAGTTTAGTCTGAACAATCATGCAACTAATCAATTAAAAGGTGGGTTTTCTCTTACCTCCTCCATAGGTTTGGCACAAGTATGGAAAACGCCACACATTTCCAAGACCCACAACAAATCCAGCACAGCTTAAAAGGTACTGGAATTTACTATCCCACTTGGGCCTTATGTACTCTTCATCGCTGCCTTCAGATTCATCAGTTTCCATCTTTATTTTATACTCTTCAACGCCGCCTTCAGGTTCATCAGTTGCAGGCTTTAATTGATACTCTTCAACGCCGCCTTCAGGTTCATCAGTTGCCATCTTTACTTTATCCTCTTCAACGCCGCCTTCAGGTTCATCAGTTGTCTTCTTTACTTTAGACTCTTCAACGCCACCTTCAGGTTCATCAGTTGCTTTCTTTACTTTATCGTCTTCAACGCCGCCTTCAGGTTCATCAGTTGCCATCTTTGCTTTATGTTCTTCAACACCGCCTTCAGGTTCATCAGTTGCCTTCTTTACTTTATCCTCTTCGCCTCCTTCAGGTTCATCAATTTCCTTCTTTGCTTTATCCTCTTCAACGCCGCCTTCAGGTTCATCAGTTGCCTTCTTTGCTTTATCCTCTTCAACGCCGCCTTCAGGTTCATCAGTTGCCTTCTTTGCTTTATCCTCTTCAACGCCGCCTTCAGGTTCATCAGTTGCCTTCTTTGCTTTATCCTCTTCAACGCCACTTTCAGGTTCATCAGTTGCTTTCTTTACTTTATCGTATTCAACGCCGCCTTCAGGTTCATCAGTTGCCATCTTTGCTTTATGTTCTTCAATGCCGCCTTCAGGTTCATCAGTTGCCTTCTTTGCTTTATCCTCTTCAACGCCGCCTTCAGGTTCATCAATTTCCTTCTTTGCTTTATCCTCTTCAACGCCGCCTTCAGGTTCATCAGTTGCGTTCTTTGCTTTATCCTCTTCAACGCCGCCTTCAGGTTCATCAGTTGCTTTCTTTACTTTATCCTCTTCAACGCCGCCTTCAGGTTCATCAGTTGCTTTCTTTACTTTATCCTCTTCAACGCCGCCTTCAGGTTCATCAATTTCCTTCTTTGCTTTATCCTCTTCAACACCGCCTTCAGGTTCATCAATTTCCTTCTTTGCTTTATCCTCTTCAACACCACCTTCAGGTTCATCAGTTGCCTTCTTTACTTTATCCTCTTCAACGCCGCCTTCAGGTTCATCAGTTGCCTTCTTTACTTTATCCTCTTCAACGCCGCCTTCAGGTTCATCAGTTGCCTTCTTTACTTTATCCTCTTCAACGCCGCCTTCAGGTTCATCAGTTGCCTTCTTTACTTTATCCTCTTCCACGCCGCCTTCAGGTTCATCAGTTGCCGTCTTTACTTTATCCTCTTCAACGCCGCCTTCAGGTTCATCAGTTGCCGTCTTTACTTTATCCTCTTCAACGCCGCCTTCAGGTTCATCAGTTGCCGTCTTTACTTTATCCTCTTCCACACCGCCTTCAGGTTCATCAGTTGCCATCTTTACTTTATGTTCTTCAACGCCGCCTTCAGGTTCATCAGTTGTTTTCTTTACTTTATCCACTTCAACGCCGCCTTCAGGCTCATCAGTTGACATCTTTACTTTATGTTCTTCAGCGCCACCTTCAGGCTCATCAGTTGCCATCTTTGCTTTATGTTCTTCAACACTGCCTTCAGGTTCATCAATTTCCTTCTTTACTTTATACTCTTCAACGCTGCCTTTGGGTTTCTCAGTTGCCATCTTTACAACCTCTTTTTTTCCTTTCACCACATATTTCTCCAATATTAGCAGCAGCCAGGCAACTGAACCACCTCACTCACCAAGTAAGTAGCGGGGGGGGGGGGGGAGCAACAGCAGAGGTATTCTGAACAATGGATAGAACTTCCATCTGCGACATCACACCAAAGAATCCAGATAAAACAACCTAGCAACCTACAGCCACACAAATTACAGAGTTGAGATGAGGCACTGAAGTTAACAGAAAAATTCTTACCTCTTGGAAGCAGTAAAGATATAATTTAACCCTTTCCGTCTAAACTCTTAATTGTATTACCTTTCCCAAAGTTTCCCCTAGCATAAGAAAAAGACCACACGTTTGGTAAGTTAAAAAATTGTTTACTTTCACACTCTTCAGAGGTCAGGTTCATGCGTTTCATAAAAGGTTCGCCAGGCAGCAATATTCACCTTCGTTACAAAGCAGCGAAAGCTCCTAAATTATTGGTATAGGAACTCAAGAATGGATGCTGAGGGCCATGCAGTTGAGTTGGAGCGACCAACTCAAACCTCTTCACATGCTGAGTTTCTCAAGTAAACGGGAGAACAAAGGCTTGATTACTAGTTCCTTCCAAGGTGAGGGGAAGTAGATAGTTAAGCCTGTCAGGACAACATACTCTATGGTATTAACCCCTTCATGCATTAATTAGACTTAAGCATGTTGGTTATGTGAAACTGATTATCCCACAAACCCCTTCTCAAGAAAATATAACAATTGCATGCACAATAAATGAACCTCCGGGAATAACATCAAAGGTTCTAAAAACTGTTTCTTGGTGAGAATGTCAGCTATCATTTCTTTGGTTTGACAATACCCCAATTCAAGTCCATCTTGTACCACATCATACACATAGTGGTATTTCACCCCACTATGAGCTTGCAGTTTCTCTAGATCTGGGAGAGTTGTGTACAGCTATTAAGCAAATGAAAAACAACAAAGCCAGCGGACCTGATGGGATACCTGCTAAAGTCTTCAAAGTGGGTGGAATTGACCTTACACAACAACTTCATAAGCTCATCGGAAAAATCTGGGAGAAAGAGGAGATCCCGGTATACTTTAGGGATGCCAAAATTATCAATCTCTTTTAAAAAGGTTAGAGAACAGATTGCAGAAACTATCAAAGGCATCTCTCTATTAACTGCAGCTGACAAAATCCTTATAAGGATCTCAACGAACCACCTCTTAACAATATCTGAGGTGACCCTTCCTGAATCCCAAAATGGTTTTAGACCTTCTATGGGGACCGTGAACATGATTTTAACCGCTTGACAGCTTCAGGAAAAATGCAGAGAGCAAAACCAACCCCTGTGTATGGCATTGATTGACCTGACTAAGGCCTTCAACATTGTAAACTATAATACCCTGTGGACTGTCCTTCTGAAAATTGGCTGCCCAGATAAATTTGTGAACATTTGGCTCCTCCATGATATGACAATCGCAGGTAACAAGGGCTCTCAAAGTGAACCATTCACAGTGGGATCAGGTGTTAAACAGGGATGTGTTATTGTCCCAACTCTATTCATTATTTTCATTGCCATGATCCTACACTTCATTGAAAGGAAACTCCACACCAGAGTAGAAATCATATATCAAACAGATGAAAAGCTCTTTAATCTGAGCAGGCTGAAAGCAAAGAGTAAGGTTACCACAACTTCCATCATAGAGCTTCAGTATGCTGATGACAACTTAGTGTGTGCACGCTCAGAGGATGACCTCCAATCCATCCTAAATATCTTCACAGAAGCTTATGAAAAGCTTGGCCTATCACTCAACATCCAAAAAACCAAAGTGCTGCACCAATAAGCAAAAAACAACATCTGTAGCGCCACAAATCCAACTCAATGGTCTAACATTGGAAAATGTTGATCACTTCTCCTACCTGGGCAGTTATCTTTCCACAAGGGCTGACATTGTTTCCGAAATCCAGCATCGCTTGAGCTCTGCGAGTGCAGCTTCCTCCCGTTTGAAGTGCAGAGTCTTTGAGGACCAGGACATTCGCAGGGAAGCCAAAATGCTTGTTTACAAAGCTATTGTACTACCAACCTTACCGTATGCTTGTAAAACATGGAGCACCTATAATTGCCATCTCCAACTCCTCGAAAGATTCCATCAACGGTGTCTCCGAAAAAAATTACACGTTACCTAGGAAGACAGGTGAACTAATTCCAGTGTACTGGAAGAAGCAAAGATCACCAGTGTTGAAGCAATGATTCTACAACATCAACTTCACTGGACTGGTCATGTTGTGTGGATGCCTGATTATCGTCTTCCAAAGATTATCGTCTACTCTATTCTGAACTTAAAAATGGAAAGTGTAATGGTGGTGGTCAACAAAAGAGGTTTAAAGACTCTCTCAAGGCAAATGTAGTAAAAAAACTGACAACTGGGAAACACTGGCCTGTGAGCACTCCAATTGGAGAACAACCGTCACCAAACGTGTCATGGGCTTTGAAAACGCTCAAACTCAGGACAAAAGCAGGAAACATGCTAAGGGAAAGGCACACTTGGCAAATCCACACCGTGATCAACTCCCGCCCAGAAACCTATGTCCCCACTGTGGAAGGACGTGTGGATCCAGAATTGACCTCCACAGTCACTTAAAGACTCACTGTTAAAACCGTGTTTATGGAGAACAATCTTACACAGCTACGACTGATCGCCAAAGAAGAAGAAAAAAGAAACCTTAACAGAGATTGTGATCAATCATTTAATTTCAATTAGTAAGCAATTTAGAGCAGCTAATTCATTTTCCCTGAGGGGAAAACAAATTTTATTCATCTGCCCCAACAAGATATTCAGCAAATAGTCCTTGTGGGTAAGGTTGCAACTGTGGATTGGGCAATCAAAGGCATGCGAAGCATGAAGAGAAACCCATAAAAGAACTTGGGGTGTGTTTCTTTGAACATGTGTACTTACATATTTGGGATCTCAGACAATGTATGGTTATTCTCTCACTTTCACCACAAAGTAAAAAAAGAAGATAACCAACATGATAAGAAAACCCTGTCAGGTGGCTGCCTTGGGTTTGGCTTGCCCCCCTCAATATGCAAAGGAGTCTTCTGCCACAAGCAAAGTGCAGTAATGCTAATGAGTCACATTTAAGTAATACCTGTGTTCAAAATTACTGTTTGGAATAAATAGCACCTAGTATTTATAAAGAACTTGTCAGAGCTGCAAAGCATTTTGTATGCATTATATTTGTAATACTTAAAACAGTCCAGTAAGGTGGGCTTATAAATCACTTAAGAGATTTTATTACAATCAAGCAGTATATAATTTTTGTTAAACAAATAAAATCATTTCCCTTGTACTTTCAAGGGGCATAGTTCATGCAATAAAAGCTAATCTGTTATACGTATTTGAGATTCTCAAGCGCATTGAACTATTTTTAAATAGCCATATAATTCCTTTTTATATATATTAGAGGAGGGCATGTTTATGGTCAAACTACGAAATTTTCTCTCCCAGGTGGTAGTGATGGTCTCCAACTTGGTTGGCTTTAAAAGAGGATTAGACAAATTCATGGGGGAGGAGATGGGTACTAGCCGTTATGACTCTTCCTCCACCTTGGGAGGCAGCACTGCTTCCAAATACTGGAAACCACAGGAGGGGGGGCGTGCTTGAAGCAGCTAGGAAGCCTGCTCCCCATCACGTGCAGTTTCAAAATGTCCTTGGGAGTGCAGGGATGGGGTGTGCCAATGTACCATGCAGCCCAGAGGCATTGCATTGGCAAAAAATGGTCGCCCTCATTTTAAAAGACAGCCTGTGGACCACCCAATAGCCCTGTTTGGAATGATTTGTCTATCGGAGCAGCGATTGGTTGATTTTAGCATTCATCTTTTCAGGTGAAATACGGTTGCTCCGGCAAATTCCAGAAGCTTCTGTACAGCTCCTGAAGGAAGTGACAGAACCATCACTATATGGAGATTTCAAAGCCATTCTGGATTGAATAATGCGGTCCTATTGTAGGTAAACTGTTTTATTTTTCCTTTAAAAAAGAAAAAGAAATAAATAGCTAAGTCAACCTCCTGTATCCAAAAGCAGGAAAAATGTGGTAATTTGGTGCTTGAAAGTACGCTTAGTGTCATGAATACATGAGCTCAAAGCAATGTTTTCAAAGTATTTTATCAGCAAAGTAAGTAATGGGATATGCTCCATTTTTAGTGTAAAAAAATTCACCTAACCTGGAATTGTCAGGGGGAAATATATTTTTCTGTAATCCAACAATGGTGAGATGCCTATTCTGATATCTTGCCTAAAAAAGTGATCTATGGCTGCAAGTTTCTGTGTTCCGTTCACTAAGCCTTGTTTGCGTAAATCACTTAGAAAAATGTGACCCCTGTTTTAAAAACTCGGCAGCACATTATTTTATAATTGTGGCTGCCAAAACCATGTGGTTTTCCTTAAACCTTGCTGAGTAATCAAGACTATTATTGTATTGCACATGGCCTTTCAGCAAAAACAGTTGTTGTATCTTTCTTGGTAATAGCCCATTTACTTGGTAAGACCCAGATCTCCAATTTAGAAAATACAACTTGTGACTTAATAGATTGTGTCTTCTAAATTCCAGTTATTATTTATATATCTCAATCTGACGTAAGGGTAGTGCCTGAAAAGATCCTTACTGTGGAATTACCATGTTCTGTCCACTTATGTTTTGGAGGGTGTCCACTTATAATGTCATCATTTTGTAATCAGCCCCTAGCAGTTTTCCCCTTTCTAAATCTCATGCACCGAATGGCCTTAGGCAAAGCACTTTCTTTCAGATTCAGCCCCCACACCTGCAATATAGGGATAAGAATGTGGACCTGCCTTATATGGTTGGCGTAGTAAGACTTACAAGATAATTTATGTGTTATGCATTATGAACATTCCTAAGTGTTATATATAAAGATGCATTTATTTAGGAAATGGTTTTACGTAGAAATCCCTACATTCTTACTGATTGAATACCTTAAATTTGAGGATACATGTGTGGGTTTTTTTATTGGTCAGGATAGGATGGGGAAAACAAGGGTGACCAGATCGCTGAAACAAAAGTTAAGATCAGGTGCTACCAGTGCTGGTGTCTGGATGTATTATTTGTAACAGTTTCTTTTTCAACACAATTCTCCAAAGTTGATAAATGGCTCCAAAAGGGATCATCAAGCATGGTACAGTTTCCAGCATGATAGAGATGACGACAGCCCAGGGAGGATACTTTTTTGACTCTTTTGCAGGAAAATGTACCTTTGGGAGAAACAAATGTATTGCATGAAAGCCACACTGAACAGCATAATCTTCTATGCGTTTACACAGAAGTAAATCCCATCAGGTTAAGTGGGGATTGCTCCCAGGTAAGTGAAGACAGGAATTACAGCTTGTTAATACTTCAAAGTGGGAGCTAAGCAAAGGTTGGCAATATTCCAAAAGGGAAAGGGAAGACTCCTGAGTTGCATGCAGTGTAGGGCTAAGACTATCATCAGCACAAGAATGTCTCCTCACATGATGGTATGTACTCCTCCTCCTCTCCACTGGTGCACCCCCTAAATATTTTCTAGGGATTTCCCAAACCCTCTGGTGCAAGCATCTCCAAACTCGGCCCTCCAGATATTTTTGGGACTACAACTCCCATCATTCCTAGATAACAGGACCAGTGGTCAGGGGTGATGGGAACTGTAGTCCCAAAACATCTGGAGGGCCGAGTTTGGGGGTGCCTGCTCTGGAGCAAATTTTGGGATGCCATGGGAGGAGGAGAGGGGGGGAAAGCCCCATTGTGCTAGTGGTGTGTTGTGTGTAACAAAAAACACTGTTTTTATGAACGCTCACTCCTGTCACACCAAATGGTAAAATCTCTCTGCTTTTATGTAGGCTGGGACTTGATAGCAAACAGTTATCATCAAGGCTGATCATCTGAAAACTCATGAAACTGAACAGATCTGGGACTGGTCAGTGTCTGCATGGTTGACTAGGAACCACATGGCATCCATCTGTCTTGGGAGAAAGTGGAAGAGTGTGGATACACACCCTGACTGTCTTTCTCCAGGCAATACCATCTTGTAATAGGTACATACGCAAGTTTGCTGGCTCACTACACGTACAGCAGAAATACACCTCCTGTGCCCCACAAAGAAGAAAACACCCCAGCAGGCATGTAGGGTTCTGTAAAGCCTGTTTTAGCTTTGTGTCCTAGATGGCAAGAGTCAGGATCACTGTCAAGCCCTTGGTGGGCCGTAGTATATGACTGATGTCATCTTTGGGCTTGGTGTGAAGAGGATGTTTGTTTATTCAACCTGCTTTTAAGTTGCTCTTCAGGAATGCTCTAAGAGCAGCTTACAGCAGAGTAATAAAATCAAAATGTAAAACCATTTATTACATGTCCAGCTGAAACAAAAGAGGCAGGACATTAAATTAAAAGGTCAACATAAAGCATCCTCAGTTGATTATACTTAATAATTTATAATTCTATTATTTATACCCCACCCATCTTACTGGGTTTCCCCGGCCACTCTGGGTGGCTTACAGCATATCTAAAAAAATTCAGCATTAAAAATCTGGTGAGGTTAATTAGCTGCAGGACCCCATGTAAGCCCTAGTGAACCATCAGTGATAGCCCAGGAATTTTGTGCTTAAGCAGAGCATCTTTATCAATTCAGGAGTTGAATTGAGATTCAGGAGTAGCAGCAAGATTGGAGTGAGAGCTCAATCCCCCCCCCCATGAATGCAAATTAGGGAAAGACTAGTAATGACTTGTATAAAGGTAACTTACATAATTTGGGTTCCAAGTGTTGTAGCTTGATGGTGGCTCAACAAGTACATAGAAGAAAAAAATTAGGAGCATTGTCCCTGGCGAGAAAAATAGCCACATTGCCTTCCAATAGCATTGTAGTGGTCTTCCTATCATCTTTTCCACATCTGCACTGAATCTGTTAATGAAATGGATATATTTAGTGAGGGATCTGTGGACAATTCACTTGCATGTAACCTTATTAAAAATGAAGCCAGCTAAACTTCTGTTTCTCCTCTGACTGCATGCCTGCTCATCACTTGAACAAGTAGAGCAGCTACATAAGCATCACTCAAAAGAGGGAAATGCAAACAAAAGAGGATTCAGGCTTGCATAAAACGTTTGCGTAAAACATTTATGTGCTAATTTAGAAATGATTTCTGTGACTGAAATAGAAATGTATTACATGTCTCCATAGTGGGGAAGACTGATCAGCTAGCCTGTTCCATCTCCTTTCCAGGTGTTAACTTTGAAGCCCCTGCTCTCCCTGCCTAGAGTTCTTCATCTTTTAAACCAGAGGGATTTTCAAATCAAGGACTCCCTCAAATAGAGATCTATCCTCCCTGGCAGTTGCTTGGGCTGTTAAGTAGGCCACATGCACACACACACCCCCCCCCAAATCAAATGATCGTTTGCACAAATAAATTAAACACAACAGATAGGAAACCTTTATCCTATTGCAACTTGTGGGGTGTATATCGCCAAATTCTGCATAAGGCTGCAAACCTTAGCTGGGATCTTATTCCCACTGTATGCAATGGAATTTATTTCTGAGCAGGGAGACATGTGATTGTACTTCAAATACAATAAAAAGGTATCACTTGCTGCACCTAGGCCAGGAACAGATCTGGCAGACACCCTCAACTTTTGACTTTCCTGCTTCACTTAAAAATCAGATCTTCATTGCTCTTTAATGTTTTGTTTAGCCTGCCACTTCCACAATTATTTGTACTGTTTGCAATTGTATTTTATGTTAATGTTGCGCATCACCCCAGTGTTTTTTTCAGCGGTACAGAAATGCTTTTCTAAATAAATAGACTAAATAAAGGTTTCTTGCTTAGAGTGTTGTTTTCACAGGATAAAGGAGGGAAATGGAAGTGTCACACCTCACCAGCTTATCAATGGGCTTGGTTCTCATGATCCCTATGATGAGGGGGGCTGGTAAATCTGGGTCCTGGGCCATACCACTTCAAATAGCAATGGCTGTTGGCGACTGTACCTCTTCAGACTGAATGCCCCTCATATTAAACATAACGGCTCCCCCCATGGATGAGTATTCAGTTTTGAAACACAACTCACTAAAGAAGTCTGAAGCAGTCCAGATTAGACACCAGTTTACCTTGTAAACCCTCTTCAAGCATTAGAGTTAGTTTCCATGTAAGTGGGAGAGCAGGCCGGGGTCTGGGTGGGCAAGGCACTCCATCACTAAAAAATCCTAATTTGCATCACAAGATGTAGGTGGATTGCCTAGCTTCTCCATAGTGTGTTCATTTATCAATAGAAATGCTTAGTGATGAATACAGCCTCACGTGTTCATCTGCCTTGAGTTGCTTATGCACCTAAGGGCTTATCCTGATACATATACGAAGAAACATAGCCATACCTTTTCATTCCATAAAGAAATGCAACACCCATCACTTCAAAGAAAGCAATGACTAGCAAAGGCATGGTTCCCCCAAAGGCATCAAACATCTCAAGCCAGTAGTTTCCTGATCTCAGAGCAAAAAGCAGGCCCGGCAGAAAAGCAGTAAGGCATATTAAACCTACAGACAACAACATTCATTAGTCAATTAACACAAATGAAATAAAAGAAAACCTAACCATTGGTGTTTACATGTGCGTTTATAATCAATCCCAACATGTCTGTTCCATTCTTGCCAAACACCCAAGTTTTGCCACTCACCTATCCTTAATGGTTAATGAGTGCAGTGTGGCATCATTAAGACTGTACAGTTTCTGCTCACCAGGTTATTGTTACTGTTGTTATTACTGTTTATTAATTTATATAGTGCCCTTCGGAGATATCAGGGCAGTTCACAAGATAAAAATACAGGATAAAAGCGCATAATAAATAGAACAAAAACAAAACAATCACCCCCACTCACACAAATACATTTAAAAGGCCATAGAAGAAGAAGAAGAAGAAGAAGAAGAAGAAGAGGAGTTTGGATTTGATATCCCGCCTTTCACTCCCTTTTAAGGAGTCTCAAAGCGGCTAACATTCTCCTTTCCCTTCCTCCCCCACAACAAAAACTCTGTGAGGAGAAGTGTGACTGGCCCAAGGTCACCCAGCAGCTGCATGTGGAGGAGCGGAGACGCGAACCCGGTTCCCGAGATTACGAGACTACCGCTCTTAACCACTGCACCACACTGGCTCTCTCTCCCCCAAGGCCTGGTTGAAGAGGAACTTTATTTGCCTGACACTTAAAGATGTATAATGAAGGTGCCAGCCAAACCTCCCTGGGGAGGTTAATGAATCTGGAAAGAATGTATATTGAAACAACAGTAGCAGCTAAGAGAATGAGCAATGAGCCAGGATATTCCATCGAAATACTGTCATGCCCACGAACCCGATCTCAGCCCCCATCTGCAATACAGAGATAGTATTAAGCTACTGTTATTTACAATAGCCAAAATAATGTACAGGAAGCACTTTGAACCATATTAATCTTGAGCATGGTTAACAGCAAAGAAAAGGATTTGAGGAAGATGCCTTACCACATACAGCCTCCTTGCATATGTATCTAGACACAATGCGAGATTCTGTGAGAGGCGTCAAGAGACTTTGAATGAGTCCAAAAATGGAAGATACACCAAGACTGAACAGCATGAGAAAAAACAGAATCGCCCAAGTGTTTGATCCAGGCATCTTAATGACGATTTCAGTGAACACAATAAAGGACAAGCCGGTTCCAGAAACACTCTGCAAAATTCACAAATAATGGTAAAAACTGTCAGATTGATTTCTAAATGTAATTTATTCTAATGTAAAGGCAAAATGTTGTATTACTCAACATTTAGCCATCATCTGGAATAAGATACAGTCATTACCGATGACAAGTTCTTATCTTGACCTGGACCCTTGACACCTGAGATGTGCATTTTTGGGACTCACCATGTTTTAGTGGTATTAAGTTGCTGTAATCTGTTTTTAGTGTTGCATTTTAAATCGTTGTCACTTGCCCTGGGAGCTAAGGGTGAAGGAAAGGTAATAAAATAATAAAAGCAGCCACCTAAGCTCACAGGTTGCTTTCTGTGGTTCTTTTAGTGCTCATACGTTCAGACACAGATATGGTTTGTGTGTGTCTCTGCAGAATTATAAGGGGAAATTTATCAAGCTGGACTAGAGTTCTGGTGGGTACCCTGAGCCCCATCTTCTGTGTGCAAGTATTTGTGGCTAAATAAAGTGGCCATAGAACACCCCAGTAACAGTAGTTGTAGGGGGGAAGGTAGATTGTGTTTCTTCGGAGATAACCAGGCAAACAACTTGTGGTCTCTGTGCACTCATACATATGGGTAGAGTAACAAGCTAGTTTACCAGAGACAGAGCAGCTTGTATGAAGCCAAAGAGCTAAACACAGCTCTTCTGAAAGAATTTCCTGCCTGGGCCATCACATCAACGGTAGCTGAAGACCGGGGGCTGTGACCCCCTTGCAGCATGGCAGAGGTCCAGCAGAGAAACTACAGAAAAATGCAGTGGAAGCTGCAGAAGCCTTCATGGAATGTGAGCCGAGAAGGAAGCCCCATTCATTCATGCAATGCAAGTACAATACCTTATCAAGGAAATACTGGAGATCACAATTTGCCAGTTTGAGAGATGCCAGTTTATTGATATCTGTTCCATTCAAATAACTGAGCCAAAATGCGCTGCTGTCTACAGTGATGTTGTCTTTCCTGAATGCCTTGGTGATGCTTTCAACATTTCTGTCAGTAAAGTCAGGAATGATACGAATTATTTGCATTGCCATAGTCCCTAAGAAAAACAACAGCAATTTGCTTCAAATAGGGGCAGGCCAGGGTCCAAACGGGTTTATGCACAACCACGGACGTGCGCTGGGACCAGGAACGCAACCCCCATACAAACAGGAAGTTGCCTGTATACCTGAATTAATGAATATGCACATGGAACATGCAGGATTGTATACTTTGTGTTCTATGCTACAATCTTATTTTAATTCTGCCCTCTGGGGTCCCCTAAACTGGTTTGTGGGGGGGGGATGACACAAAATTCTAGACAATGAAAAACAAAAATTGTGAACTTGGACCAACACCTTAAATTGGTTCCTAACTGTGAAACTTGAACGGCTCACCTTTCCAAGCATTCTTCATAGGCCATTGTTGCTTTGAACCCCAGAATCGAAAAAATTGGGATTGATGCAAACAAAGAAGTCAAAGAGTTTACTCCTGCTATCATGATAGCATCCAGTTCACAGTCATTACTAGGAAAAACAAGTACATAACAACCCGATTAAACGTTACAAAGGACAGCACCGAGTCTGTAACTTCTAATGTTATACATTTATTATTTTATTTGAAGTACTTGTACTCTATTCTTCACTGAATATTTTCAATCCCAGAACAGTAAAACAAAGCAATTGACAGATGGCATGTTGTCGCAGAAACTAAATAGCTGAAGGCACTACTGAAATATGTTGGTTTTCAACAGAAACCAGCCCTGGTGCATGCACTGGAATCCCTGAAATCTCTCATCATTCTGGGACTGGAGAGGGCCCAGATATTATACATTTATCACATTTAGAGCTCACTTTTCTCCAAAGGATTCCAAGGTAGCATACAAGCAGGTTATGCTGTTTTATTCTCACAGGAACCTTAAGGCATAAGTTATACTGAGAGCATGCAGCCGCCTCAGTCACTCGCCTTCTCATTATTGCATCTCAAACGTAGCTGAACTTTGCCCAGCACTGGCATTGCAGAAAGAACAATAGAGAGCATCTTTGGGTTGCTCACACAGGAAAACATCAAGAGAACAGAGCCAGCTGCTTTTCCTGGGCTCCAGTGTGGGCTGAATGAGAATTGAGTCTTGTCTCCAGAGATCACTGAGGCGCTATCTCATAGAAGTTTATTTGACTGCGTCAAACAGCTCCTCTCCACATTGTGAGCGAAAGCTAACAAAACTGCAAGATTATACCTACATTGACGGGTTGTAGCTTGAATATGCTATGAGTCCCCCAAATCCTAAAGAAAGAGAGGAAAAGATCTGGGTGGCTGCATCAAGCCAGGCACGTGGATTGTTGATCTTCTTGAGCTGTGAGAGAGACAGAGAGAGCTCAGGGCTAAACACATTATTAGTCTCATAATTCCTGTGTATATTTCACTGATACAGGCCTTCCTGGCAAGCAGTGGAAAATTAGTGTGTTTTCTGAATTCGACAAATTCAGAACAGAACAATGCATTATACTGGCAAACAAGTGTTTCACAAACTGCCTGCTGGGCGCTAGTTGGAGGCGGAAAATCAGTGTGTAGGAGAGAGCGCTAAACTCTTTCCATGTTTGGCGATAGTCCCTTACAAATGCTCACTAGAGTGTTTTTACCTTCACTTGCGCATCTTCCAGTCTTGGGCCCTGCCAGACGGAGAAACAAAAAGCAGCCCAGGGGAGCATTTGTAGGGAAGAATTGGTGGGCATAGGGAGGATTAATGACCTGCCCACTGGCTTCCTCAAATACAGAACTGGGACACCCCATGCTTGCACAATGAAGTGTAGTTCTGCCCTGTCTGCCAAAAAATAAGATTTGACCCAGGGTTGCCTATATTTGTGAATTTTAGAAAAGGGCATTTTTACACACGTTTCTGTTCTTCATAGATTCCAGAGGGAGTTAACAAAGTACAATTGCCAGAATATGTGTAGATCCCAACTAGTATTAAGTGGTAAACAAAGAAGCAGCATGGAGGAAAGTTCAAAGTTCAAAGCCACCTCTAAAAGACCAAGTCAGACTTTCCGTACATCATCTGGAACACCAAGGATCAATTGAATAAATACTTGCATTAGGAGTCATGAAGTAGAGTAATCCGTGAACAGCTCCTGGGAGAGTCAGTCCATAAATAAGGAATAATGTTAGAAGTAGGTAAGAACATGGGGCTGTAAAATATATTGCCTAAGAGGAAGAGCAAAACAGAGAAGAAAAAAGTGAGTGTCAGGAAGAGGTTAAGGCAATACCATGAAACAGATACTGTGCACACAAAATTACTGAACAGTTGCAGCTGAATCCAACTCAGTGATAAACTGTTTTTGTTTAGGGTGGTTTGAGGAAATGTAGAAGCTCATGCATGTGTGTAAATCACCACATAATGGTGCCATCCAGTGTGGTACAGCAGTGGTTAACATGACAGACTTGAATTGAGGAAACCTGTGGAGGAGTGCTCCACAGAAGTGCAGGGAGGTGGGGGAAGTGCAGGCAGTGGGGGCCACCTCCCAACATTTTGTCTAAGTTGGTGCCTATGGCCATGAAGCTCACTGGTGACCTTGAGACAACTCTCCAGTCCAACCGAATGAAAGATTGTGAGCAGAATGTGTGCAAGAGGAAAGAGAGAGTAGCTTGAACTCTTTAGATGAGAAGTAGGATACTAATTAAAAAGGCAAGCATAATTTTTTTCTATGTTGCATAGAAAAAAGGTAGAAAACACTTTCTGACACCTTAAGGACCAACACTGTAGGCTGCTTGCATAAAGTCACCAGAGTGACTGCATAAAGTCACCAGAGAATGCTGGGTTTATCCATACATCCAGATTTTCCTGGACATAACTGGGATTCGTTCTCCGAAAAGAATGTCTAAATCAGTTAAAATGTAAGGGCGTATGGTAGCCAAAAAGCTCAACATATTTGCCCAAAAAAGCAATATATTATTCAACTGACTATTCATTATGACGTTTTATGACACAGTCCGAGTCAGGCCATCTAAACTGCTGTTCCATCCCAAGGTGCTTTAGCCCTGCAGTCTAATGGGAACACTTGTGTTCCTCATAGTTGCACTTTATAGCTAATTAATCCATAATTTTGCTTCTCATTTGGTTTACGTATTGCTGATCAAACACATGAAAAAAATACCTCCTGCATATGGATTATAACCTAGCCTCCTCGCAGACGTATTAGTTTTCAATGGGCAGGTGCCTTTTAAAAATATGATAGAACATTCGTTCATGAGAGCTGCTTTCTGTCTCATGTGGTGCAGTTCAAAGATGGCTTTACCACCTCAATGAGGACCAGGTCAGTGAAATACAGGTGTCTGGTAATAATCCCTGCTCACCTTTCCAGTCGATTCAATTCCTCGTACTGTACAAACGAACACAATTAACCAGCAGGCTGCCAAACATAAAACCAGCCACCACTGAAGTGGGCCACTGTTTCCAATATCCGTGCTTATGTTTAAAGTGTACCTATACCAGAAATAATTGGTAGGTGTGCTTTTGTGACATTCTTCAATAAGTTCTGAAATAACAAGCACAGAAGGCATTATCAAAACAGATGGAATCATAGAAGAGTTGGAAAGGATCCTAACGATCAGGAATATGCAGTTGTCCCATATAGAGATCGAACCTGCAATCTTGGTGTTATCCACACCATGCTCTAACAGACTTTCCTAATATGGTGCCATCCAGATGTTTTGGACTAGAACTTCCATCAGCCTCAGCCAGCACAGAAAAATGGGCACCTGTAGGGCTTTTGCTTATCCCAATCTGTAGCTAGGGCCAAAGGAGGCATGGCAGGAACACACCTGGGTCTGACAGTTGCTGACTGTGGCAGAGTTGGACAAACAATTTAATGCAGTGGTTGAAGGATACATAGAAAAGCAGATACTAATAACAGAAAGCAGCAAGAGACTTGGGAACTCACCTGGTTTGCTGGTATCTGTTGGGCAGGAACTCCAAGGTAACGGGTTTCGGAAAGAGTTTATAAAATACCACAAAATCCAGGCCAAAAGCATATTATAATACACACACACTAGGAAGGACACTATCAGAGAACTGTAAGCTGTGGAATATACAAGCACATGCAGAACTGGCATGAACAAAGACAATTGCTGTTTAATGTAAATATTGCAAGAGCCTGATTCACACAATGGAAAGATCAAATCCAATTACTACCTGAACTCTGGCAGTCTGGAAAACAACATTGCTCTGTGAATTAAATGTTGGTGCTAACAAACTGGGTGGGGGGTGGGGGGAGGCAATTCCCATTTTGCCTCAGGTGGTGAAATCACACAGGTTGCCCTTGAGTGGCTCTGTTTAGCTTCTACACAGATAGGCATGCAACTGCCTGAGTTTACCACTACTGGGATGTGGGTAGCGCTGTGGTCTAAACCACTGAGCCTCTTGGGCTTGCCGATCAGAAGGTCAGCGGTTCAAATCCTTAAGACGGGGTGAGCTCCCGTTGCTCGGTCCCTGCTCCTGCCAACGTAGCAGTTCAAAAGCATGCCAGTGCAAGTAGATAAATAGTTATCGCTGTGGTGGTAACCACAAACTGGGGGGGGGGGGGAGGCAATTCCCATTTTGCCTCAGGTGGTGAAATCGGACAGGCTGCCCCAGTGGCTCTGTTTATCTTCTAGACCAGGAGTCAGCAAACTAAGGCCCATGGGCACGATCAGGCCTGATTGCCCTCTGGATCCGGTCCTGGAATCGCCGCTTGGATCGGCTTCATTTTTGCAATTTTTTCCCTGGGTGCCTTTCCCCCTCCACTCCATTCCCTCACACACACCATGGCGGCGGCGCCTCCCTCCTCTTGGCTTCTCCATGCCCTGTGGAGGGAGGGAGCTGGGCTTTGATTGGTGCCAGCAGCCAGCCCATCCGAAGCCTTGACACCCACCCACTGGCTTCTCCGTCCATGGCTGCACTGTGGGCAATGTGACAGGCACGGGGCTTTGTCTGGAGCTTGGTGCACCTGCTGGCCCGCACCTGGTGCCCGAGAAAGCTGGCCCAGAGAGGAGAGGGGCTGCCACCACCACTGGCTTCCAACCGCAGGCAGAGCGGCGGAGGACGTAGGAAAGCAGGGGGAGGGGCTGGAGGAGAGAGAGAAGCCCCCCTCCGTGGGGTGCGTGCACACACATGTGCGCAATTTGGCCCACCACAAGGTCTGAGGGGCAGTGAACCAGCCCCCTCCTAAAAAAGAAACTGCCTGAGTTTACTACTACTGGGAAGCGGGTGGCACTGTGGTCTAAACCACTGAGCCTCTTGGACTTGCCAATCAGAAGGTCGGCGGTTCAAATCCATGCAGCGGGGTGAGCTCCCGTTGCTCTATCCCAACTCCTGCTACCCTAGCTGTTCGAAAGCACGCCAGTGCCAAGTAGATAAATAGGTATCGCTGTGGGGGGAAAGTAAACAGCATTTCTGTGCGCTCTGGTTTCCATCATGGTGTTCCGTTGCACCAGAAGCGGTTTAGTCATGCTGGCTACATGACCGAGAAAGCTGTTTGAGGACAAACACTGGCTCCCTCAGCCTGAAAGCGAGATGAGCACTGCAACCCCATAGTCGCCTTTGACTGGTCCTTTACCTTTTACCCTACCACTACTGGGTTTGCTATCACACCCTCATGTAGCCCATGCATTTTCCAGGAAGGAGCAATGATTAGAAGATTGTATAATCACAAGTAAAGGAAATTGCAGAAACCTACCCAGTCCTCCCAGGTAAGGTGAGATGTGCCACCAGAGTCGAATGGTGCCTTTTTTCAAGCATTGCCCTACAGCTAATTCAAGAAAAAATACAGGGATGCCTCCCAACACAAGCGTGGTGATGTATGGAATCAGGAATGCTCCTAGAAACACAATTTCCAAGCAGTTAGCTCATAACAGTGTTAGCGGGTTGTTGTTATTTTACTGTGGCATGCACTGAAAGCACATCTGATTGGTGGGGATTAAACTGCATAAATTAGTCCTGCTGTAGAAGATCTAGAAGGTGAAAGTCATGAAAAAATGGCTGTTTTTGCAGTTACATTTCAGCTTGTTTTTATTCATTTTTTAAAATTCTGGAATGGGGGGGAGCTCTCTGAAAACAATCCATTCCGGACAATGCTTTTATGATTCTGTCATATGATACTTCAAAAACTCAGAAGGTATAAAGTATTTATGCCTTCCCTACCAATCATTTACCCTGTCCCACGTTAGCATTCCTAAAGGTCATATAGTGGTAGAACAAAATGGCCTTGTCTCTTTTGAGTTGGTAGTGTTGTTTTCTAAAACCAAAGTTAAATCAACTTTGAGGGGAATCAGCTAGAGTCAGCTCAGGTGTTCATAGCTCCCTTGGTCTATGTCTAAATTATCTGCCTTCCTTGAGAAGCAGAAGAGATTGGCAAAAAGTTACAACGAGGAATGCTGCTGCAAAAGAAGTTGCTCTTGGACAAAGTAGCTTGTTTCTAATTTCTTCATTTTTCAACAAGGAATAATATGTATCTTAAAATCATTTATCAGTGTTAAGAGTCAAAGTACAGAAACATCACTTTTAAAGAAGAGTTTGGATTTGATATCCGGCTTTATCACTACTCTAAGGAGTCTCAAAGTGGCTAACAATTTCCTTTTCCCTTCCTCCGCCACAACAGACACTCTGTGAGGTGAGTGAGGCTGAGAGACTTCAGAGAAGTGTGACTAGCCCAAGTTCACCCAGCAGCTGTATGTGGAGGAGCGGGGAATCAAACCTGGTTCACAATTTTACCACTGAAATGAAGAAGACTGAGACGGAAGATTACATCAAAGTACTACAGACATGGTATGTGGAATGCAACGCAATGGAACTGAAAGGGGGGGGGGCGACTTTTTATTTTTTTGCTCTATGTGATTAACTAATAACCCTCCCTCTTAGAAGATCCGTCACAGCAACTAATTGCAAATGGGACTAAAAATGAATTGTGTGGGAATAATATGAACTTAAAGGTTTTACTCTGTGAAGGATTTGGAAAGAAGAGGGGCTCTCTTTGTGACGCAGTTAGAATGGAGATGTGATATGAGACCTGTGTTGCAGGAGGTTTGGTCTTGGGGAGGGCGAGCCGAAGATTTATTATTTTCGAGGAGATTGCGATCTGGAAGGGGCAGCCCTCCTGGAAAAAGACTAATTTACGATGCAACAGGTCGGGAAAGTTAAAGAGCGAGCTTTTAGACTGCATTTCATCGGAACAACAAAATGGCGATTGCTTGCTCGAGCAGAAATGCCTGGACTATTGGATGAGAGTGATTTACGAGAGAGCAGCACAAAGCCCACACAGAAACACAAATAAGACTGGTTTTTTTCAACCCACTTGCGGAGCAACTCGGAGGTGGATGAAAAGGAAAATGAGTAACGACAAGGATTGAGAAGAGGGGACTGGAAATATCATTCTTAAGATGAAAGCAGCAAAAATATTCGAGGATTGGACTCCTGACGATCAAGAAGCATGGGTACCCCCCACAAAAATTTATAATTTGGAAAATAATTGGATTACATGATACGTATTGTTATAATTTGGATTAATTGGTTTGATGTGTTTAATTTGGTAATATTAAACTTAATAAAAATTATTTTAAAAAAACAAAAACGAACCTGGTTCACCAGATTATGAGTCCACCACTACACCACCCTGGCTCTTATTGTCATGGTTGCCTGGAAGCAAGGCTATTTATTTTATCATGTTTCTTGCCAATAAAAAAAACCAAACACTTTAAAAAATCCATGTCCATTTAGTCAGAGAAAGTAAACAACTTGATTCACTCAGGCACTAAATCCATGCAGTAAAACCAAATCAATCAGTAACAATAGATAACAATCGCAACAAGACTTAAAGCTTGGGTTGTAAGTCATTCAGTAATACTATTAAGCTCTGCATGCAAATCGTAAGAGTTGCAATGAGGCATTGAAGTTAACAGAAAAATTAGTGACATATTGTCCCCAATGTCTCTGTGTTGTTTTGCTCTGTGCACTTAGCCATCTGTCATTCAGGAGGAAGAGCAGGATATAAATGGAATTATTATTATTATTTTATCCAACCCACCAAAAAAAGTACTTACTCCACCCCCTTTTACAGCTCCTGTGACAGTCTCCTCCCTCTAGCTATCATCTGCCACAGCTGAGGCCATCAGGTGGAGCGTAGCAACATTTAAGTACATTTGCAGCTGCCTCTGCAGAACCATTTTAGGCCACCTCTGTTCCCACCTATGGCTTTTTTTACATCTCACATAGCGCTCCTTAATCTCCCTTAATGGCTCACCACCCAGGCTATCACCTCACTGGGAGGCTAGCTTGGCTATTCCAAGAATTAAAAGTACTGATTAAATTTTAACAATTACTGGATCCAGAGATTAGAGGGGTGTGGCACACCCCAAACACATATTTTAGAACAAGAGGAGTGTGTCATAGTTTAGTCTGAACACAACTAATCAATTAAAAGGTGGGTTTTCTCTTACCTCCTCCGTAGGTTTGGCACAAGTATGGAAAACGCCACACATTTCCAAGACCCACAACAAATCCGGAACAGCTTAAAAGGTACTGGAATTTACTATCCCACGTGGGCCTTTGGGAGTGTTTAGAGCTGCTTTCGGGTTGATCAGTTGCCATTTTTACTTTAAACTCTTCAACATTGCCTTTGGGTTGATCACTTGCCATCTTTACAACCTCTTTTTTTCCTTTCACCACATATTTCTCCAATATTAGTAGCAGCCAGGCAACAGAACCTCCTCACTCACCATGTAAGCAGCAAAGGGGGGGGGGGGGGAGAAGAGGAATTATGAACAATGGATGGAACTTCCATCTGCGACATCACACCAAAGAATCCAGATAAACCAACCTAGCAACCTACAGCCACACAAATTACAGAGTTGAGATGAGGCACTGAATTTAACAGAAAAATTCTTGCCTCTTGGAAGCAGTAAAGATATAATTTAACCCTTTCAGTTCAAACTCTAAATTGTATTACTTTTCCCAAAGGTTCCCTCTTTCCCTAGCATAGGAAAAAGACCACAAGTTTGGTAAGTTAAAAAATGGTTTACTTACACAGTCTTCAAAGGTCAGGTTCATGTGTTTCATAAAAGGTTGCACAGGCAGTAATATTCACCTTAGTTACAAAGCGGCAGAAGTTCCTAAATTATTGGTAGAGGAACTCAAGAATGGATGCTGAGAGCCATGCAGTTGAGCTGGAGCAACCAACTCAAACCTCTTCACATGCTGAGCTTCTCAAGTAAACTGGAGAACAAAGGCTTGATTACGTAGTTCCTTCCATGTTGAGGGGAAGTAGATAGTGAAGCCTGACAGGACAGCATACTCTATGGTATTAACCCCTTCATGCATTAATTAGACTTAAGCATGTTGGTTATGTGAAACTGATTATCCCACAAACCCCTTCTCAATAAATGAACCACTGGGAGTCCCATCTTAACTCAAAGGTTCTCAAAACAGTCTCTTGGTCAAGGACTGGTCAGAATATTGACTGTCATTTCTTTGGTTTGATAATACACCAATTCAACAAGTCCATCTTGTACCACATCATACACATAGAGGTATTTCACCCCAATATGTTTGGTTCTTGCATGAAACATCTCACTTTCAAAGAGTGAGCAACAGTGTAATATTTCTGTGTAATTAGAGAAAGCACATCTAAGTCCTGTGATTCTAAGAGCTCTGTCAAGAACGGATGAAATTGCTGTGTGCTGCCAATATTGGCTCATCTAGTGCATTATTGTCTACTTTGACTAGCAGTGACTAGATGTCTTTCCCATTATCCTGTCACCTGATCTTTTAAACTGGAGATTGAATCTGGGATGCAAAGCATGGGATCTGCTACTGAGCTATAACAACCCACTGCCACCTCCCTTTATAACTTCAAAATAGCAGAACAGGTGACAAGCTGAGTCATTCATACAAATGTCTGTTGTTTTCAGCATTCAGTTCTACATACAGTTGCAACTGAAATTATTCAACTCCCATTGCAAATCAGGTTTATTATCAAAATTTACAGACTTTCAGCTGTTTGCAATGAGCAAATCAAACAAAAGCAATTGAAATAGCTCAACACAGAATCAAAACAAGCGGTAAAAAAGAAGAATCAAAACTATGCATATTTCACTCGAATAGCATTTTGTTTAATAATACATTATTTGACTACATGGTGGCACACATAAGATAGGAAACAAAGCATTACAGGTGCATGTTTGGATAACCACCTGCTAATCCAGCACAACTGGTAAGGAGAGTCACTCAAAGTGCATTAGTCTCATTTAGACTCTGGGTCCCGCTAACCTTTTAACAGCTCTTATCCTGAACTCAGGAGAGGGAGACATCAGTGTTGCACCATCTCTCACTGAAAAGTCTTCCTGTAACACCTCGGGAGGGTGAGTTAATTACACTTTGTTCTTCAGTTCCCCATTTATTGATGCTTCTGATACGGCACTGATCAGATCCTGCCGTCCAGGATTTCTCCTCTTGCATAAACTTTGGATGCCTTTGTAGATAGCAAACCCAGGGATAAACAGGCTTGGTATTCCTGCAAGGACTACGATGATAGCATAAACCCAGTCAGGAGCATCCAAAGTTTATGCAAGAGGAGAAAGGATGATCAGTGCCGTATCAGAAGCATCAATAAATGGGGAACTGAAGAACAAAGTGTAATTAACTCACCCTCCCGAGGGTTACAGGAAGACTTTTCAGTGAGAGATGGTGCAACACTGATGTCTCCCTCTCCTGAGTTTCAGGATAAGAGCTGTAAAAGGTTAGCGGGACCCAGAGTCTAATGAATACCCAGCACTGCTAAAGGGAACTGATAACTCAGCTACATTAGTAAAGAAAAAGTGTATTAAAACACTGTGACACCAGACAGCGCTGTGGAGTTCTTTCGCCAATGTGATTTCACATTATGTTTACAAGAAAATTTACAAGCTTTTTTTTAATGTGTCTATATCCAGTCTGAGGTCCCATTCAATGCAAGCATGCCTTAACAGGGATTGTGATCAATCATTTAATTTCAATTAGTAGCCAATTTAGAGCAGGTAATTTATTTTCCCTAAGGGGGAAACAAATTGTTCTTCTTCATCTGCCCCAACAAGATATTCAGCAAATAGTCCTTGTGGGGGTGTGGGAAGGGTTGCAAACTGTGGATTGGGCAATCAAAGGCATGCTGAGCATAGCGTGAGTGAAGAGAAACCCATAAAATAACTCGGGGTGTGCTTCTTTGAACATGTGTACTTACGTATTCGGGATCCCAGACATTGTATCGTAATTCTTCTCTCACTTTCACCACAAAGTAAAAAAGGAAGATAACCAACATGATAAGAGGACTGATAAATCTCCAGGTGGCCTGCCAGAAGATATTGGGTTTGTGTCCAATCATGAACTTAATATCATCATTAAATCTGATAATAAAGAGAAAGGAAGTTTAGAGAAACCAAACTGCTTTGGACAGATTAAGGGCCAACTCACACATGCATATTCATTACTTGGTAACTGGCATAAGGAAAGAGGGCATTACAGATACGTCAGAACTGACAGAACTTCCATTGCATTGCCTAAAACGTAATATCTTGTAATGGAATCGGCTCTCACACTCAGAAGCTATTTATCAAGTGTAGACAAACTGTTGCAGGAATTTATAGGTTGGGGGGGTTGCCCCTCCAGCAGATATCATGCACATGCAGCCCACTACCAAAACCAGCACAATTGTTTTTGTGACTTTTCTGATTTGTCCCTACAAAACACACCATCACAGTTTCTTCCTATCTATTGAAAGGGCCTTTGCTGCGCAATACCAAATGTAACAATTCACTGATAAATGTATCTATGTACTGGCTCACTGGGAAAACTTCAGAAATTCATATAGACATGTGAGCTCAGCTACTCAGCAGCCCCTCTGCCTGAGTGATAATTCCTGGCATCCTGATACCTGAATGCCAGACAGGTAGCCATTCCAGGAATAACAAACCCAGATGAAGACAAAAGGGTGTGATTAACTTGGCTGGGAAACAGGGAAATGTAAATATCTTTTTTGTTACACTTGATGGGTGTTTGGTGGAGGGCAAAGAGAACCATGGGGCAGGGTCCAGGATGCAAAGCATTTTGCATGCATTATATTTGTAATCCTTAAAACAGTCCAGTAAGGTGGACTTATAAATCATTTAGAGATTTTATTACAATTAAGCAGTATATAATTTTTGTTATGGGACGCGGGTGGCACTGTGGGTAAAAGCCTCAGTGCCTAGGGCTTGCCGATCGAAAGGTCGGCGGTTCGAATCCCCGCTGCGGGGTGCTCTCCCGTTGCTCGGTCCCAGCGCCTGCCAACCTAGCAGTTCGAAAGCACCTCCGGGTGCAAGTAGATAAATAGGGACCGCTTACTGGCGGGAAGGTAAACGGCGTTTCCGTGTGCTGCGCTGGCTCGCCAGATGCGGCTTTGTCACGCTGGCCACGTGACCCGGAAGTGTCTCCGGACAGCGCTGGCCCCCGGCCTCTTAAGTGAGATGGGCGCACAACCCTAGAGTCTGTCAAGACTGGCCCGTACGGGCAGGGGTACCTTTACCTTTTAAATTTTTGTTAAACAAATAAAATTATTTTCCTTGTACTTTTGAGAGGCGGGTGGGAGAATAAGTGGCTTGCACAAATCTAGCTACAGAATTTTTGGCTGACAGGAATCCAGAGACACTTTCTATTTGAGAAAGTTTCACATCTTACCTGTCTATCCCATATATGTAGACAACGGAAAACATCTCGAAGAAAGCAATTATCAGCAAAGGAATGGAACCAGCAAAATTATCAAACAGAGCCAACCAATAGTTTCCTGATCTCAGCACAAAAATGATGGCAAGCAAGAAAGATGTCACACAAATCAATCCTGTAAAGAAACAGCAAACACGATCAAATAAAATAAAATGTGAAGCAGAAAGATTAACTAAGAAAATTAAATAAATATTATAATACAAGAAACATTGGCAACACCTCAAGGATCAAATCAGCTAGACATGAAGAAAATGTATTGATCCAGTTTTCACACATCATGGTGAACAAGTTAACAGTTTATTGCAAACACACTGTCTCTCCCACCCTCTGCTCATTCTGGTAGGAAAGAAGCTGATTTCTGCCATAGTATTACATCCAATCCAGGAGCTATGATTTGTTTCATTCCAACAAAGCATGCTCAGTAAGCCAAGAAGAAACAATGAGTACAGGTTGTGGCTTGTTGTGAGTGCAACAAACCAGGATCCCTGGCTCAGACATCAGACACTAAGCCAAGAATGGTGTGTTTTTTCCTCTGAACAGTAGCTGGGAGACAGAAACAGACCAAAAAAGTTGCAATCTATGGTTGATTGCAATGTGCAAACAAAGCCATTCAGTTTTTGGAACTCTATGGAGGATTTAAAGTCAAGGGGAAAAGAAAATAAATGGCTCCTTCAATTATTGTTATAGATTTAGGAAGTCTTCTGAAATTCAAAGTTCAAATTCCTCAGCTAGACTGGTCCATCTCAAAAGAGTTGCTGTGCAAAAAAAAAAAAGCAAAAGCAAAAATGCTGACTGCTATCCAAAGCTACATGCTCACAATCAACTCCCTTCTCCTCCATCAGCAATATTCAGCAGCAGGGGTTGCTTTACTGTGTTTGGCTGCAACTGCAGGTCCAATGAGTAGCTGCAATGATTTCACTCTGCCAGGCTTGCTGGCAAAACTCATGAGCAAGTTGCTGACTTTTTACCATCATATTTAAAACATGCTTCATTCATACTGGCTCAGATTCAACTAAGTTGTTGTGCTAGCAAAAGCCAACACAACAAAGCCTGTTGATGCAATGGTACTTTCCCCAGCTGTCCTCTGCACCATGACAGCTGCAACCAACCCAAAACTCCTGAGGAGGGTCAGGAGGACCCCACAGAACAGGGGGAAAGGGAAAGAACATTCTTTCTAGCAAGCAGAAATGCTTTTTTCTGATTGAACTATTGTCTTAGTGCAATACTGAATTCCACCCAATGAAAATAAAGTATTACATCATTTAACTTGAAAGAAGCAATATACTACTTGAATTCTGACGACCACTTTGCAATCCCTCTGTTGCCACACCCTGATTATACTACCATTTTTTTCAACTAACCTGTAACAAGTTCCTTAGGCCATTTTTTCGGTATGATTTTGAGATCGTTCAGTGGCACCATAACACCCTCTATATTCCCAAACATAGATGATAAACCTAAGCAGAACAGCATGATAAAGAAGAGGATGGACCATATTGGCGAGGCAGGCATTTTGGTGATGGCCTCAGTGAAGACAATAAATGCTAAGCCAGTTCCTTCAACACCCTGCAGAAAATAGCAATAGATATAGATGTAATAAGACATACAATTATTGATCATTTTAAAATGCACTTTAAGTCACTCAGGTTAGACCAACTACAGCCAGCTTCCTAAGCCAATAGGACCGTATCATTTATCATTCTATCACTAACTGCTCTTCCACCAAAGCACCCAAGGAAGAGTACAAGAATAGAACCAGATAAAATCATCACAAAAGCTACAATGAATAAAGTTTTTGTTCAAGCAACAGCAGCCATATGCTAAAATCAGTTATGATAATTTCCAAGAGGGTAAATAAATTCTCTCTCTCTTTCATTTATGTTTATATAATTTGGGTCTTACAATGGTCCAAGACACATGTGGTAAATCATAATCAATGGTTCACCAGTAATATGGAAGTGACTCATGCTTATTGATATAAAGTCCTTTATTATAATCTTGTTAGCTTCCATGTTATCACCTTACATCACTTAAGAATGATTCCAGGTCACAGGTCTGAAATGTAAGAGTTGCAAAGGTTGCTGGATCTGTCGTGTTGAGCCAAGCTTGCATTTGTTCAAAGTTTTCCTGGGTTACATTACCTTCTGGCAAATCAAATGCATTTGTCAGAGTGAGGATATTTCTGCAAATGCAAAAAGAAAGCAGTCAATGCCTCTTCAGTCAATGCCTCTTCACACAGATTTCTTAAGTTTTATCATTATGACAATGAATTAGTAAATAATTTTTTTATGCTCACAGAACAACACATTTAAAAGAATGCAGATACATTACAGTGGGGTCAAAAGTAAGTTCTGACTTTACCATCTGCTTCCTAATTTCTATTGAAAATAGAAAGTATTTTGCTACTTTATCAGGCAGTAATAAAAATAGAGGCATCAGTTAAATAAAAAGATATCAGATCCTTAGAGGCAGAGTTCTTAATAATAATATGGAAGGGTATGCCTCCCAAATCCTATATTTCCTGTGCCACAAGGATAAAGTTGTTAGCTAAGTTAAGAGAGCTGAGGGCAGAACATTAAAATAAATTAACTTACATGTTCTCTCCTATTTGTAAATAGCTAATGTTTGCCCAGATACAACAAGGGTTATTTGTACATAGAAAAATGTTCTGGCAACCACATGCCCACTGTTTTCCCACATCATTGACAGTTCTGCCCGTTTTGCTTGCTTATTAGAGAAGACAAGTGATCCCACAAACCCCAGGAACTATAATTGTCTGTGCAATTGGCACTCATATTGGGGAGGGGGAAGAGAACAATGATCTGGGATGCTTTAATTGGAAAACAGGGAAAAAACAACTTACTGGCTAAAGCAATTGTCATATCTCTCTGTTGCTCTGAATCCAATGATTGAGTATATGACAGTAGCTGCATAAATGGATGTGAGGCCATTAATCAGAGAGATAGTCAGAGCGTCCTTCTCACAGTTGTTACTGGAAACCAAAACACAGAAACAAGCTCACTGGGTGATCTTGGGCCAGTCACTGTCTCTCAGGCTTAAGTTCCTCTGGGATTTGTTGTGAGGTAGAAATGTGCGGGGTGGGGAGGTGGAGAAACGTGTGTGTGAGCCCTGGTTGCTCAGTTTCCTACATCTTGCATTATAATAATTGTGCTACAAACAGTAATACACAGTCTTCAATATGAAAGTAAGGAGAAGGAAGGACTTTTCTAGACCTCGATCTTGAGCTACCTTGTTTTGTTCTTCCCATTTGTTTTTTGTTTTGTTTTTGTTTTGCTCAGGAAGAACATATGCCTTCCAAGATACTTATGAGATAGGATTGGAGGGTGTCACTGTCAAGAAATGAACTACTATCAATTGTGAAATTGTGTTCTAAAATTGAATTGACTTTTTCTATTTGGTATGTCAACTTACTGAATTGAATTATAACTAGAGAATGAGATGAGGCCTCCAAAGGCAAGGGAAAATGAAAAGAATACTTGAGCTCCAGCATCAAGCCAAGTGGTTGGGCTAGCCAATTCTGCAACCTGAGGAACAGAACAAAAGAGCGTCAAAAATTGGATAACTTTACAGCTAAAATGGAACAAAGGCATGTCCTAGCTGACTCTGAGCATGCAACCTGTTCATTTAATATAAAGTGTGGTATGGGAGAATCCCACCGCTAGGACCATCCTACTCCTGTCATTCAGTGCATAATCCAGCAGGCAGGTTGAAGGAACTGTCCATAGGAGGAGAAGGGTGCAGAATGCACAGCCAAGGCAAGGAAGGCTATGCGTGTGGACAGCCAGGCAAAAGATTTCCAACAGAAACCTGCCTTAGCCCTGTCTATCCAGCTCCTTTCAACACTGACTGCCAGCAGTCCTCCAGGGTCTGACGAAGAGGCTTTTCCTACGTCTTTTACTTGCGATCTTCTTACTGGCTATGAACCATGCTTGGACCTCATTTGCTACCTGTGTGCAAATGATATATGCTTCCATTGAAATAGGGCACCTCCCATGCTCTTGATTAAAGAGATGAGTTGCTTGGACTGAAGAGCCAGGCAGATTGAGGGTTTTATGTGTCAAGGTGGAACACAACTGGCCCCCCCCCACAGTCATCTGGGAAACTGCTGAATCAGCAAGTGATATTTGCAGGAGCCTCAGCTAACACGTTAAACACATCTGCACAGGTAGAAGAGGGCAGGGCATCACCATTTACTATGCAACCCCTCTCCCTCAGCAAAGTGGCATGTCTGTCTGTCTATATGACTTTGATCATGGAGGGCTTAATGATATCCAGAAAATAATCAGTGTAAATAATGCTGCAAATGGCTCATTTCTCTTCAAACTTCCAGTTATTCTGTTTACTTAGGGTGGTGGGTGGGGATCTAATCAATACTTACATCAGGCGTGAAGAGATATACAATTCCACTGGTTGATCCTTTCAGTGTTAAGCCACGGATCAGGAAAATTGTAAGTACAACATAAGGAAGTGTTGATGTTACATACACGGCCTGGAGAAGGAATATGTCAATTGAATACGCACAACATGAATACGCCACTTTTGTTACTCTTACTTCTTTCATTCCTTCCCATCCACAGCTCTATTGTCTCCCACACTGTTGAAATTTTTATTTGTCACTTTCAGAGCAGAGAATTGCCTTCCCCACTACTTAACATTACTCTGTAAATCACCATGTGCATTGATGGCACAACATAAACCCCCAAGGAAAATTTAAAGCATTGGGTGAATTTGTTTCAATGAAAAACGGCATGGAAAGGAGGAAACTGGGAGAAAAACCATAAAGATTTGCATGTATTATCAGTTGCCAATATTGCAGGTGTACAAATTATAATTGTTCTACGGGAGCTACTTCTGCAGGGTCTGACTCCACATTATATGGGTGTCATCTAAATCAAGAACCAAGTCGATCAGATAAATGATGTAGCTCAGGAAGGAACCACATCACTCAGTCTGTCTAGATGGTAACAGATCAGATTGAGGCTGTACCACATGAAACCCACACTGCATAAGCACTACAATAATCTGGTTTGTATCTACATATATTTACAAATGACTTTTCTGATTCAGCAATACATCTGAACCCGGCCTCTGATGACACTATGTGCTTCAATTTCTCTAGAGTTTACAGGTCACACATTGAGACAAGGGCCTGCTCTAACCTACAATGCCACAAAATAGACATTGCGGCAAACATGGAATTTCCATCCCTCTGTTTGTCCCCTTGTGCTGTGTTTGGTTGTTCTGGGGCTTGTGTGTACACTGGTGCCGATACGTGTTGTTGTTGCTAGGCTTGATCATTATTATGAACTGCTTAAATTTTAGCATGTTTTTAAAACTTTGTTTTATATTAGGGCTCTGTATAGCCGATCGGCCCATTGATTGAGACAACTGATAAAAATAACAAGCAAATAAAATAAATAATAAAGTGAATTTGAGGCAGGGTGGAGAAGGATCTGTTGGGAAAGAAGTGGCTGGCAACAAGGAGAATGTTTTGCCCTCTTCTGGCCCAAAGATACCATCCAGGGTATTAAACACACCCCAAGCCCCACTTAAATCAGCACACACACAGACAGGTCTGTGAGCCCAGTTTGGGGGAAAGCAGCTGCAGCAATCCCTAAAATGGTTGGAAAACAGAATATAAGAAGTAGCTCTGATTTCGTTCATACAAGACAAAAGTACCTTTCCTGTTGTTTCAATGCCTCTAATTGTGCACACGTACACCACTCCCCAGGCACATACTAAACATAACAGCAGCCACCACTGTACAGTTCCAGTCTCGTCAATATTGGTGGAGACATTTAATGTCTTCCTGTACCAAAAATAATCAACAGAAGAGCTCTTTGCACATTCGTACACGTAATCTGAAACCAAAGAAACAGTCCTATTAAGCAATGCTACAATCCAGTGGGAAGCTTTTCTGTGCAAGCTCCATTATAATGAGAAACCACAGTGCACTCTTGCACATCTCCCATTAATTTCAACAGAGCGTGCACAATAACTTTTACAGATTTGTTTCATTTAAAGAATCTATACCCTGCTTTCCACTGCTTGTCTCAGAGCACTTTACAGTAAAAATAAAACATACAATGTACAAAATTTAAAACATTGGAAACAGAAGCATTAAAACAAAGGTTTCCGAGGGTGGGGAAACTTCTTAACCTAGCATCTGACACTTAGCAAGGACGATGACTGCCTGATTTCGAACTTTCAGTGGCCTATGCCACAAGTTTTGTTTTTGTTTTAAAAACATTGGCAAGAAAGCTCCTGACCTTTGCAAGGACACCGAGAGTGGCTTGTGAAATTCATACCCAACTGGGGTGCCTCTTTATGCAATTGAGATGTTTTGAGTCAATTCTTCTACTCAATCAGTAAAAAGCTGCAGACTTATTTAAAATAAATATGACTGGGTGTGGGTGGGTGGAGTTGCTATTTCTTCCTCCTCTGCCTATCAACCTTTGACCAGTCACTCCTCTTCCCTCAAGAACAAAAGAGAGAAGCACACATTGGCATTGCATGAAATGCAGCAAACAGGAACCCTCCATTCTACCAGCCTGGTAGAAACTGAGCTTTTCTGTCTGAGTGCTTTTTAAACTTTTGCCCTGCCATTTTCCCCATTTAACTCTGAATTGGAACAAACAGCAATTCGGGTTTTCCTCGGAAAACCCTTTCCTGGGGAAAGTGGCAGGACCCAACAAAAAAAGTGCAGACCTATGCCTAGAGATTCAGCACAAAAGAAAGTCTGGGTGAGCCCTTTGTTTGACTGATTGTTTCAGCCAATCGGCTACTTTTAATTGGTGGTCACTTTTTTTATTGAGTATAATAATCAGTGCCACCCTAGATTGCTGGTAGAAAGCAGACATGGATTTATTTAAACCAGTCAGACTTTACTGAGTCGCCAAAACAATTCATTTCCAGGGCAGTTCACAAAACAAAAACAAAAAAACAATTAAAATGCCATGCAATTTCTAAGCCAGACTAAAAGATTACAACACCTTGAAAATAATGTTAAGGTCAGTTCTCATAGTGGTTTTCAGAATTCAAGATGCAACACTTGGCTCAACCTGCTAAGACTATAGCTTACCCAACAGGCCTTCCAAAACAGCCAAAGGAAAGCCAGTGGTGAGTCGAACTGATAAGCCTCCCTTGGAAGAGAATTTCAGATCATGGGCACCCATTATTAAGAAAAGTCTGTTCCTCAAAGTCATTGGCAGTTGGAACGGTAACTCACCCTTATTTCCAAATGGTTCTGATGCCAGAATAATGTGCAGGATAGCTCAGTTAATATAGCTTCCTGGATCTTGGCCCTTCTGTTTGGACAGTCACTTAGATCTTACCGCTGGGCAATAGTGATGTTTCTGGGATTTCTCTGCACCCACCAGCTGTGCTCAGGGCTGGCCTTGCTATGCAGCAGTGTGAAATAACCTGCTTCGGGTGACACTATGAACGGGAATGGTGTCTGAAGGCAGGAATTGTTGCCTGAACGGTGGTTCAAGACTTTTTAAAATGTTATTCTTACCATGGGGAGATGCCATTTGGGAAGGGACCTAGAGCATCTGCTTTGCGTACAGAACATCCCACGATCAATCCCTGACATATCCAGGTAGGATCGGAAGAGACTCCTACCTAAAAACATGGACAGTCATTGCCAGTCAGTGCAGACAATGGTGAGGTAGATGGACCAATGGGGAAATCCCTATGTTCCTATATTTGTTCCTAATGGCCAGCACGAGGCAGGAGGTGGGGTGATAGAAAGTATTTATGGGTTAGATCCAAACTATGTAGGACACATTTGCTTTCCAATGAAATCAATGAGCTGAATATTAGTGAGAAATGCAATTAATTTACTGGCCCCTACACAAGGTTTTCATATGTGCAATAGGTGAAATAAAATAACGTTCTGCCCTGAGCCTTACGCTACAAAATGGTCTTGAGGAAGCTTTCCTATTGTTGTTGTCTCCAGCTCAGCAGATTAAAACATTACCCTAATTCAAAATGATATTTGGTAAAAGACTGTATTTTCTTGTGCTGTTTGCAGAGAGAAGACTCTTTATGATAGACTGCTAACTATTACAAGCATAATCTGTACCTGTTCTGTTTTCATCAGCAAGTGGGCATTCACTCCAAGGCAGTGGCTCTTGGAATGAGTTGAAGAAATACCACATCACCCAAGCAATAATAGTATTATAGTATAAGCCCACAAAGAAGGAGACAATCATTGCTGCTATACCTGTAGGAATAGAGAGAAAGCATTTAGATAGATCCTTTTTGTATTTTTTTAAAAATAATGATTTTGAGGAACAATGATGAGGAAATGAAATTGACAACAGAACAAACCTTAACAGGTGCAAGAAAATTTTGAAGATGTATCCCTGTCCCTTTCCACACTGAAATATCTAGTACAGTGGTACCTCGGGTTACGTACGCTTCAGGTTACACACTCCGCTAACCCAGAAATAGTACCTCAGGTTAAGAACTTTGCTTCAGGATGAGAACAGAAATCGCACGCCGGCAGCACGGCAGCAGCGGGAGGCCCCATAGCTAAAGTGGTGCTTCAGGTTAAGAACGGACCTCCGGAACGGATTAAGTACGTAACTAGAGGTACCACTGTAGTTTTCTAAGAATAATCCACAGAAGGAAGCAGAAATCTCCATATATTTAAGGGTGCTGACCTCACAAAGCTACAATTCCCAATACCCTTAACGAAACATAGTGCCCAGAATCCAGGCTTGTTTGAGTGGCATAAGAGGGTTTTGGATGTATGGTGTTAATTGTTAAAATCAATTTGAGGCCACAGACTGGTCCCTCATCAGTGTGTGTATCTGAGTTTCAGTCTCAAGTCAAGAAAGAAAGTCCAAATTATTTTTCACCAATACATAATATACACATAGCTGATAAAGGACAGGTTGCTGGATTTTATTGAAAGACTTGTCTCTTCCCCCTTCAACCAAGTCACTGTCCATTTCTTAAAGAAAATGAAAAAGTAGCACCATGTAGATTGCACTACTCTTCCATTTTTTCTCAAAAAAGAAGCCGGGATTTTCTGCTCCAAGAAAAATGACTGGAGGGTTGCAAATTGATTATGGTGGTGTGTGGAACCCCCCAATAAAATTTGAGTGAGTGAGGCATGATGATTCCAACCTATACACCTTGCATGAAAGCATATGTATGCTTGTAATGCCAACATGTTGCTGAGTATTAAAATACATTAAAACTTACCTACGCCCTTCAGGGCAGGATGGATAGCACTCCAGACACCCACACTACCTCTTCTAAGTCTTTGTCCAATGGCAAATTCAAGGTGGAGCAATGGGATGCCTTCCAGGACGAGCAAAATGAGGAAAGGGATCATAAAAGCTCCTGCAGGGGTAAAATCCAAAATGAGTATGTTTTATACCCGGGGTGGAGAACCTGTGACCTTCAGATACAGCTGGACAACAACTCCCCCCATCCCTGACCATTGACCATGTATGGGCCAGGGCACGGGGGCTGATGGGAATTGAAATCTAACAGCAACTAAAGAGCCGCAGTTCACGATTGTTTTATTTTTCTTTAAATGCAAATGGACAACTGGGATAAAGTGGTAAGGAAATGCAGAAACGGAGCTACAAGAGCAATTATAGCATATCCTTTTGCGAATAATGTATATTTTACCACGGTTTTCTAAAGAAGCAAGTAAAAACAGTGCACTACTGCAGAATTTCAGGCATCATCTGTCGCCACACTCTAATATGCTATCAACATGACTACCTCTTCAAAATTAAACTTGGGTATTCTCAGGAGAGTCTTACTTCTATACATTGAGGGAGAAGTTACAAAATAAGACTCAAACCTATGTGTGGGGTGGGGGACAGACAGACTGGAGTAAAAGGGCATCAAAATTATCTCTCTTCTTTAAAAAGTACTTGTAGTTTTATAGCCAGCATTGCTTGGGAATTCCAAGAAACCCAAAACTCAGTGTGGTTTTGAAATCGGTGGTTAACATCAGTGCAGTTTTGAAAGGTTCATTCTACCATCTTGTTTCAAATTGTATTCAAACATAGACCAAAAAAAAAAAAAAAAACCCTACTCAGAAGCCATCATGCAAAATTTGGCTGTGAAGCATCCAAATGTGTAGCAAACAGCTTTCCAAAATGCATAGTAGATTCACTAATTTTCCCATAGCCAATTGCTCACTGGGCGTGTTGTCTGTTTCTTAAGCAAAACAGCATGTCAAAAGAGCGAGCAAAAGAGAGAGAGAAATGATCCAGAATAGCACTGACAAAATCATTTATCTCATACGGCATTTCTGTTCAGTCACTAACTAAATATACTGGAATATTTCCCTCCAGAGGGGAATTCTCTTACAGAATCATCATAAATCATTTAATAGCCCTGTGCAGAAAAGTGATGCTTTTTAAACTGTTTTAATCCAATGCTGAAACATTTGCACAGCTCTACCTTATAAAGCGGAACATGAAGTAAATTCTCTCAAATGGTTACGATGATCTCACATTACCCTCTATGTTGAAATTTGGAGCACACATTGTGGTTACCTGAAAAATCTGAAAGTGGCACTTTTTTTACATTGAACAGCTGAAGTTCAGGAGGCAAAGTTTATCTCATAATGTAGCCCTGCACTCCAGCCACACATTGAAAACAATCTTAGGCTGATGTTTACCTGCTAGAACTAGCATGCAGGGTGGGGATTTCCTATAACAATGAGGAATGTGTGTCTGAGCAAAATGCAAGCTTCTCTTACTAATATTTAATTGCCATGTTAATCAGTACGCCAAATATGTAACACATTGAGTACAGTATTGAAAGTTTAGAAATTGGCATGTCCTCCTTCAGTGAGTGAGAATGTGTGACTGGCTTTTAAATAAACACTTTCCTGAGATAAAGATTAACACACCCGAAATGCAGTGAAAGCAGGACAGGAGGAATGGGAGTGAAAATAAATCCCTGAATTTGTTTTTTAAAATTAAAAAAGAAAATTGTCAGAAGCAGCTTGAATCTCTCTCAGATTGTTGGCCTGCCTGTATGACGTCAAGCAGATCATTATACACAGTGGATCAGCACTTTGGCAAGGTGGAGATTCAGTAAGTATATTAACAAAGAGATTTAGTGGGATATGGACTTTAACCAAGTGAATGCAGTGACATATGTTTTCAAGAAGCCTCGGACTTACCCAGATGGCACTGTGTCTCCCTCTTTTAGAATGTGCTAAAGCCAGGATAATAAAGAAATAAACAATACAAATCTCCCCTTTCCCTGTTGTCGTTTGTCTATTGTGTTTGTTTTTGCAGTGTGAGCAAGTCTGTATGTGTAGCTGGAATAATATTTTGTAGGCAATGGTTGCTGATACATGGGTAGGGTTATTTTGCTCAGGGTAAGGGACAGGTAATTTTAGAGGGGTGTGAGTGGATTGGTAGATCTTATTTTTCTGAATTTTTCTTCTTCAGTAAAAGCAAACTTGCATGAAAAGGCGCAGGTCCTAAAATATTACAAAGTGATTAGCTGCATCAAGTAGTCTTATATTTCAGAGCATTGCCCCCAAATACACTACAACACAAAGTAGGTGCAATGGTAACTATTTTAGACCTATTTTAATTGCATGAAAGTTAGAAAAACCTCTGAATTATGAAAAAAGCTGCTTAATTTAATAATGATAATAATGATAAAACCACCACCACCCATGGGAACTGGGTTGTTCACAACAGTAGTCATTTGTACAAAGCACAGCATTTCTTGACTAATCCTAATTTTAAATTAGCTCATGTTTGTATTTAAAATGTTAATGACTGTTTCCCTTTTACAGTCAGACACAAATGAGAAACCACAAGAAATTTGGGTCAGCCTTTCTTAACTTTCTGAGAATGCCCATTTGTTTTGAAATTTGTACCTCTGTCATTATTGCTGCAATTGCATGCATGTTATAGTCAGGCATTTGGCTGACTGAACTCAACAGAACTTCATTCTAAATAAATGCAACCATATAGCACAATCATATGCAAATCTCTCAATTTCCTCAAATGATAGGGTACATGATTGCTTTGCACGTTCTCTCTAAACTAGGCGTGGTTTTTTGGTCATTGAAAATAATAGTGATTGAGAAAAACATTACAATTTTCCGCTCCATTCAAGCATTTTGCCTCCACCATCTGCGTGATCTGAGACATACCTCCTCCGTGGCTCTGGCAGAGATAGGGGAATCGCCATACATTGCCCAGGCCTACACAAAACCCTATGCAGGTGAGCATGTATTGTGCCTTATTATCCCATTTGGGTCTTGAATCCGCCTCTGTAGCCTCAAGGTTTTCAAGGTCCTCATGGGAAGGTATTCTCAGTTCCAAGTTGGGGTTTGGCAGCTGCAGTTTTACCATGATGTCTCTGTGCTTGGATGTCCTTGCTCAAGATTCCGTAGCTGGTTCTGGGGCTGGCCAAAGAAAGGGAGCCTTGGCTGCTGGCTTCAGCTCTTTATAGTGAACCTTTGACACTAAACTTGATGGTGCTGACTTGGGGTAGAAAGGAAGCGTCAGCAAGTCATTTGATTAACCAAGGTTACTCAGAGACTTATTAATGCCTTATCTGCCAAAGCTCCAACTGAGTGCAGTGATTGCGTGGTATCAAAATGATCAAGACAAGTAATGGCAATTCACAGGGCAATTTGCTCCAAGGTACATAAAGCAGTATGTTTAAATAGACCTTGCCACACCCCTCTGCTAACCATCATTTGCAATAAAGTGAAGGACATTACCCCAGCAAAATCAAAGCCCATAACCAAGTTCCTGTAACTCCCTACAATCTCTGTTAGTAATCATGCTTGCTGAGACCTCCCGCCCCTTCCAGTATCTGCACATCCTGCATCGATGCCTTTACAAGGCTTATATTTCATTATTCTTAGTAAGCAAAATATTTGGGCTATAGATCAATTTGGGTAAAAGTGTTACAGGTGATTAGAAATGAAGTTTTGTGAGTCACTTAACATGTTTAAGAAATGGTACCAAAAAATTAAACCAAAGGGTGGATTCCTCAATTTGATTTAGACGTTACGGAGCACTGAATTTCATTAGAAGTAGCAGGTGGAACTGCTCTGCTGGCATGGAGGGTTCTGGCCTATCTGAAGGGTTCTAACAGCCTCTCTCAGCCATAGAGATGAATGAATCTGTAAATTTTGGTTTTTCTTTTGTTTCTCATTTTTCTAATCTTAAATTCGATTCAACACATTCCTGAAACAATTTGCTTCTTTAAAAAAGCAATCACAAAAATCAGTTTTTGTATTCATTGACATGCATTTCCCCTAATGTACGCATTGTTTGGACAACTGCAATGCAAAATCCAAAGTAGTGTGGATTTCAAAGGATAACTGTTGGTTCATTTATTGTTTCAGAAAGTGCAAATTAGATAGGTTCCCATTAAATTGCGAACTGAACTGAACTGTGTTTCCCCCCCCTATCCCTCCTCAGTCAGAAGCTGAACAAGATCTAATTTAAGTACAGTACTGTAGTAGAAAAGTGCTGGCCCAGCTCACATTTCTGATGTTCCCATATTTAAACAGAACATTACTTTCCCCACAACCAGTCTGGAAATTATCTGAAATTCCACCTAGGACTCTCCCATGACATATACCTTGGAGAAAGAAGTGGATATGAGCATACCCTCAGGGTATTCATTGTGCAGAAGTTAAAGATTGCCAGAATCAGAAATTAATCCTGTTATTAGCTGAAGGTGACACATTTAAAGTATCCACAGTTGACAATCTTTAAACCAGGACCAGATAATTTTGTAAAACACTTGATCTCTGTATAACTTGAGGGAATTAAAACACAGTATCTCTATTTTTAGCAACCCATTTTAACTTTAAATATTGAATAATATTGAAGAGCTGTGTCTTAGTAACTGCAAATTATGATAATTTATTCTAATAAAACACAAATACAGTGTCTTGAAAAGAAAGAACTATGAATTCAAATACTCACTTTAACCATTTAAATTCTGGCAATACATGTATGAGTAAGTTTCAAAACCAACATAAGCACTTAAAGCTGAAATGAGGGTTCAGACACTAAGTATACAGGAGAGGTTTAAGCACCCTCAACTTCTAAAACAATTGCACTAAGTTAGAAAGCTGAGTTCTTTAGAAATCATTCATGTCATTCAAAAGATACAGGCAGCAACAATTTTCTGCTGGTGATAATGCTTTAGGAGGGCTGAGTGCTTCCAGTAAAAATTTGCTGTAGTATCGGTGGGAACAGAAAGCTGGTGGGAGAAGGAGAAAGGGATATCACACTGAGAACACTGCTTGACAATGTGGAATATCAGCAACTTGGGTTTTCCGGGGGAAAGGAAACCTGTGATAAGGCTCATCCACACTACCTAGAAAGCATGGGTCCGAGTGGTTTTCCTGTTGCCCTGCTGCTTTCCCAAGGAAAACATGCTATTTAGTGCTGAACTGGAGCAAACGGCGAATCCATGGGAAACCTGATTGACGTTTGCACCAATTCAGCGGAAAAGATCGGGTTTTCCTGGGAAAACCAGTGAGAGAAGAGGAAGTCTGGATGAGTCCTTCCTACACACTAGAACATTTGTGCTGCATTCCTTTCAAAGCTGTGCTTATCAAGTCACATCACTGTCCCCACCCTTATCTTTTTACAACATGCAAGCAGACAGACAATATTGCACCACTCTAGAAACATGGGAGATACACACAACACACACACACTATGCTAACAGCACACAATCGCTTATCCCTAATATACAGGAATTAAATTAACCGCCATGCTACGTCGTTTGGGGAGCATGAAGTCTTACTGGTATATATATGTGATGGGATGAAGAGCTGCTTGTGTGTAAATTGCAATCCCTCAGAGTTTGAACCGCTTCTCAAACCTCTGCCTGTGACGGAGCCCCTCCAGCATGGCTGCGTCAGTCGCTAGCAGAATCCGAAAGTGGCTGCTTTCGGAAACGTTTCCAACATAAAAGCTCCTTAACGGAAACACGTCTTCTGGACTCTCTGCGTGACAGTTTCCGCCGAGGAACGGGTGTTCCTATAGGGGGCCCTGAGACTTCCCCACTGTTTTCACTGGAAGCATCTCTGAGCCATTCCTCCGACTCCCCTTCCCTTGACGCTCCTGTTCGCCCCCTACTGGTTCCCTCTTCAGGTGTCAAGTCTCTCTCTACCTCAGAGAGCCTTGGCACCTCCTGTCCTGCCGATGGCAGTTCCCTGACATCCACCTCCCCTCCAGGGCCCCCTTCACCCCCTCCCGTCTCCTCCCCTACGGGTTGTGAGGAGGTAAAACCCCGGAAAGAACCTTCCTCATCGTCTGAAGTTTCGAACACCTTTCTCCACTCGTTGTGGTTCCTAGTCTCTCGGTACTCCTCGTCATCTGAGTCCGTTCCTTCTTCCAACTCCGACTCCGCGAATCCTTCCAGTTCCTCTTCCTCGTCTGTGGTGCCGAAATACTCCCTTCTAAACCTTGCTACCGGCTGTGGTTTCCGCGGGAATCTTTGGTGGAACGTTTCTGTTAAAACCTCGTCATTGACCTCCTCTGCAGTCACCCAGGTGTTTTCTGACTCCGGTTCCCCTTCCCACGCCACTAAATACTCCACCTGATTGCCCTTCCACCTGGAATCGAGGATTTCCGCTACATGGTTACTGCTTTCCCTCTCCTCCAAGACCGGTCCCCTGGTGTGCTCCTCTTCACCTCCCCCCTTGTACGGTGACAGTAATGACCTGTGGAACACTGGATGCAATTTCATGTGGTTGGGTAACCGGAGTTTGAAAGCCACTGGGTTGACCTGCTGAATGACCTCAAAGGGTCCCAATCTCTTGGGTCTTAATTTCTTACAACCCCCTTTGAACGGCAACCCTTGGGTGGACAACCACACCTGATCCCCCACCCTTATGGTTTCACCTTCCCTCCTGCTCTTGTCTGCCTGCTTCTTATATTGAGCCTTGGCCCTTTCTAAGTTGAGCTGAAGCTGACGATGGATCGCTTCCATCTCTTCTACAAACTGTTCGGCCGCTGGGACGCTCCATCTCTCGCCCCCCTCCCCCGGGAATGCCCTGGGGTGACACCCGTAATTGGCCAAAAAGGGGCTCATCCCTGCGGACACATGCTCCGCATTGTTGTAGGCAAATTCTGCCAGCGCCAGCTTTTCGACCCAATCATTCCCTCTGTCATTGACATAGCACCTCAGATATTGTTGGAGGATGCCATTTGCTCTTTCCGCCTGCCCATTGGTTTCAGGATGCCGGGCCGTCGAAAAATTGACTTCCACGTGCAGCAAGCTCATGAGCTTCCTCCAGAACCTGGAAGTAAATTGTTTCCCGCGGTCCGAGACAACCCTCAAGGGGGCGCCATGCAGCCGGAAGACGTGTTCTACAAACAACTTCGCTGTTTCTTCCGCTGTGACTGCATGTGAACATGCTACAAAGTGGCACATCTTAGTTAACAGGTCCACTACTACCATGATGGCCGTCTTCCCTTTGGATTTGGGCAGATCCGTCATAAAATCTATTGATACCGCCTCCCAAGGCCGTTCTGGCGTGGGTAGTGGTTCCAATAACCCTGCCGGCGCCCTTCTTTCCCCCTTGGCCCTCTGGCATTGGTCACACCCTCTTACATACTCCTTTACATCTTCCCTCACCTTGGGCCACCAAAACTCCCTGGTGACCATCCACATGGTCTTGTGTTGTCCAAAATGTCCCGCCGTGGGACTATCATGCAACTGCTTGAGTACCCTCCCTCTCAATTCACCTTCTGGTATATACAGTGCCCCTTTGTAATACAATGCCCCATTTCTTTCTTCAAAACCCTCCGGGCTCTCACCCTCTCCCCTGAGGCCTCTGAGCTTATTTTGGGCATATTCGTCAGTTTCCGTTTCTTCTACCAGCTCTCGTCTCCCCACCAGCGCCGCCCCACACACCCAGCGGTCCTCAGGAATGACATGTCTTTCTTCGCTTGCCCCCTCCCCTTCCAAGTACTCTGGTTTGCGTGAGAGAGCGTCCGCCCTGACGTTCTCTGGGCCTGGTACATAACAAATCTCAAAGTGGAATTTGGAAAATTCCTGTGCCCATCTCACTTGCCGTTGGTTGAGTACTCGAGCTGTTCTCCAATACTCCAAATTCTTGTGGTCGGTGCACACTTGCACCTTGTGTTGTGCCCCAATCAATAAATGTCTCCACCTCCGGAACGCTTCGTGAATGGCAAGTAGTTCCCTGTCATACACCGTGTAGTTCCGCTCGGACTTATTCAGCTTCCTCGAGAAAAAGGCACACGGTCTCCACCCTGACGTATTTCTTCCCGGCTGAAGAAGCACAGCCCCCACCGCTCTGTCTGACGCGTCTGTCTCCACCCTCATGGGCTTCTGTAGGTCCACATGCAGAAGTTGTTCTTCCGAAGCGAAAGCCCTTTTCAGTTCTTCAAAAGCTCTCTCCGCCTCCGCCGTCCAAACAAATTTCTTCTTGCTACTGAGGCAGTCGGTGATGGGCGCCGTCAAGTGTGCAAAATTCTTGATGAACTTCCGATAAAAGTTCCCAAACCCCAGGAATCTTTGCACATCCTTCTTGGTTTTCGGTGTCTTCCATTCCAGCACCGCCTGGACCTTGCCTGGATCCATGGCCAATCCTTGGTCTGACAGGCGGTACCCCAGGAATTCCACCTCCTTGGCATGAAACTGGCACTTCTCCAGTTTCACCCACAGCTGATTGGCTTGCAGCCGGCCCAACACTTCTCTCACGTCCCTCACATGCTGCTCTTCATTTTCCGAATACACCAACACGTCATCCAAAAAGGCCACACAATTCTTGTAGAGCAACGGCCCCAGGACGTGGTTGATGAAAGCTTGAAAACATGCGGAGCCGGCTTGGAGACCGAAGGGCATTACGAGGTATTCAAATGCTCCCAAAGGGGTGAACATGGTGGTCTTCCATTCATCCCCCTTCCTTATTCGTATCAGATTATACGCCCCCCGCAGGTCCAGTTTTGTAAAAATCTTCCCCTTCCTCACCCTGGTCAGAATGTCATCAATTCGGGGCATAGGAAAGGCCAGGGGTTCCGACACGGCGTTCAGGGCCCTGAAATCCACTACAAGTCTCGGCTTATCTGTGTTTTTTTTGTCCACAAAAAACACTGGGCTGCCCCCCACCGCTCGGGACTCTCTGATGAAACCCCTCTTCAGGTTTTTGTCAATGAACTCCCTCAGCTCCTGCATCTCCCTGTCTGACATGGCGTACAGCTTGCCCACTGGGAGTTGAGCCCCCGGGAGTAGGTTGATTTGACAGTCAAAGGGTCTATGCGGCGGCAGTTTGTCCGCTTCTCTTTCGCTGAATACGTTGCTCAGATCTGCATATTGCGGAGGCACCTCCCCTTGCTTCATTACCTCCATCCCAGCTAAGGTGATCTTGGCTCCCCCTGGATCCTTCCCCTGCTTGCAGTGTTCCAGGCAATGCGCCGACCCAAAGGAGACCACCCTCTGGTGCCATCCCACTAGAGGATCGTGAAGTGCCAGCCAGCTCATCCCCAAAATAATGGGAGCTCCTCCCAATGTGGCCACATTAAACGCTATCCTCTCGGTGTGTCTTGCCACCCTCATTATCATGGGAACAGTCTGTTGGTTCACTTCTCCTCCCAACAGCTCTCTGCCGTCAATCGTGGTTACCTGCAGGGGTTTACTTAAGGGGAGGGTTTGTATCTGGTGCTCAGCTGCGAACTCCTTACTCATGAAATTACAGGAGCTGCCTGAATCCAGCAGGGCTTTGATCTGTAGGGGGTGTCCATTTGGCAGCTCTAGCAACACCTCTATCACTAGAGCAGGCCTGGGAGGTTCTGGTGCGGGCACTCTCACTGCTTTTGAGCCTGGCTGCTGTGCCCCGACGGTGGCAGCCAGGCGTTGGCTTTTACCTGCTCTGTGCTTTCCTCCTCCTCTCCCCCAACAGCTCCTGCCATGCCTTGCCATTCCTTTCTCCGTGGACAGACTCTGGCAAAGTGTCCTGGCTGTTGGCAGAGATAGCATTTTTTCCCGCCCTTTCCCTCTTTCTTCCGCCCTTCACCGATGTTTGAAACTGTGCGCGCACGCGCTGTTCCCACTTCCATCGGCTCTGCCGGCGGGAAAGGCTGCTCTGGAATGTCTGGAATGCGGAGCTCCCTCCAACGTTCTCCTTTCCCCTCCCGCTTCTCCAAAGCCCTCGCCTCCTGGCGCGCTCCAATGGCTAGCGCGGCTTTAGTCAGCTGGTCCATAGACTCTGCTCTGGGGTTCCGGGAAAGTTCATCTTTCAAGGACGAAGACAGACCCTCTTCAAAAAGCATTTGAATGGGCTCAGAAGCCAAGTCCCACCCCAATCGATGAATCAACATAGTGAACTCAGTCCAGTACTCACGGACAGTCCGGTTTCCCTGTTTGCAAGCCATTAACTGCCTTCGCACTCCTCCCTGCTCAATGTCACTGGAAAACATCAGGTCCATGGCACGAAAAAACTTCATCGCGTCCTTTAGGATCTCATTATTTGCTGCCATCAAGGGTCTAACCCAGTCCTTCGCCCCTGATTCGAGGTGGCTAATTACAAAAGCCACTCGCGATTCCTCATCAGGGAAGTCATCGAATTGCAGATTGAGAGCATATTGCATCTCTGTCCTAAAGGCATGGTAGTTCCTGGGGTCCCCCCCAAATTTCTGCACCAATCCTGGCATCTTTCTGTTGAGTGGGGTGGCTTTCTCCCTCCCCCTCTCTGCATCCTGAGCCCTCCTTTCTTCCAGCCTCGCCGTCTGCAAGGCAAGCTGGATTTCCAACGTCCTATACCTTTCCTCCAGGCTTGGTCCTCCAGCTGCCCCTCCGGTTCCTGCTGGTTCGCTCATGATGCCTCTCCCTGGCACAAGCTAGCTGTCGATGACTTTCGGATTGCTGTGATGGGATGAAGAGCTGCTTGTGTGTAAATTGCAATCCCTCAGAGTTTGAACCGCTTCTCAAACCTCTGCCTGTGACGGAGCCCCTCCAGCATGGCTGCGTCAGTCGCTAGCAGAATCCGAAAGTGGCTGCTTTCGGAAACGTTTCCAACATAAAAGCTCCTTAACGGAAACACGTCTTCTGGACTCTCTGCGTGACAGTTTCCGCCGAGGAACGGGTGTTCCTATAGGGGGCCCTGAGACTTCCCCACTGTTTTCACTGGAAGCATCTCTGAGCCATTCCTCCGACTCCCCTTCCCTTGACGCTCCTGTTCGCCCCCTACTGGTTCCCTCTTCAGGTGTCAAGTCTCTCTCTACCTCAGAGAGCCTTGGCACCTCCTGTCCTGCCGATGGCAGTTCCCTGACAATATATATCTTTTGAAACCCTCAACAATACATTTTAGGGGTTTTAAAAACATAATTTTTGAGGAATTAGCATCAGAAAATAACCATTTTTAAGCTCACTTTTACAATAAAAATAACAAAGCAAATAACAAGGTACACTGTCTAAGAATATGACATGGAAAACCAACTAAGGTAAGGGAGGAAGTAAGTTGTCTCCAGTAAGAATTGTTCCAGGTATTCATTTTTTTAAACTGTCCCGAAACTTTTCAGCTCAATGACCCCCTTTTTTCAAAGAATGTATGTGTGGTTATTATCCTGTCAAAATTGAGAGTGTTTGTGGGTCTCTTCACCCACAGTTCTGCCCTCCCAATGTATTCTTGTTACTGATTTATTAGAATTACATGAGGAAAGGCTTTTGAAAAAACAATACACAAAAAGATTATTTGCTTCCTGTGCTCCTGAATACAAAACTTCAGACATCATCATACACATGCAAAACACATGTCATTACATTAATAGCCTCAGTAGGTTTTAGGGATCAAATTAATCTCTAACATAAATCCCTTACTGGAGCCAATGTGAATACTATACTGGCTCCTGCTAGGAAGTCTAGATGCTTTAATGTTATTACATTACCTTTTCAATAACTCTAAAAAGCCTTTAGCTTTTAACTCCACATTTTCCTCTGCTCTCTTTTGTACAGCTGCAACTTGTCCTTTCTGCGGGGCATTCTCTGTATTTTTTCTCCTGACATATGCTGCAGATTCCCCTATGTGCAAAGAAAAAATACAAATTATATGGGGAAAGAGAACAATTACTCTGAATTCAATTCAGAAAGTATAAAATCAACAGTGGCAATGCTAATGGACACCACCTTGTAGTTTGAATCTCTTGTGTTTTCCTACATGAAAGAAGATTTGTGGAGTTGGTAATAGGAAATAAGGCTTTTTTGGTGCAGTACCACATCTGTGCTACATTTTTCAGTCTTTCCAGTGCCAGGCAAAAATTTTTTTTTTTACTCTTGCCTTTTCATCATTTGAATTGGGTTTTAATCTCTTCTAAAACTTGTTTTATTGTTCTGCTATTTTTAATCCTTCCAATCTTTTTATTAGGTGAACTGGGATGTGGTTTCATTTTAATTATGTATTGTCATTTGTTGTAAGCTGTTCTGAAAATAGAAACACTAAAGAGTGGAGCATAAATAATTTCAAGAGATAAATAACATGAAAAATCTTCACCAGTTTGGTGAAAACCTGAGGCAGTTTACAGTTGTCACAGTTGTCTGCTGTCTTAACTCAAGGAAGGTCAAGATATGATCTTCATCACACAATTTCAAGGTAAGTTGCCCAAGGCTACCCAGTGAGCTGAGATTTTTAATCTTGGTGTTCCTAGTCCAAGCCCAGTACTATAACTGCTACACTACACCAGCTGTCATACCCTCCCCCCTTTTATACTATATCTTGTTCTGTAAGTCTTGATGTGATTCCTATGCAACCAAGGACAACCAATGGGGACCAGCTCCATGACTGTCACATGTAATGGCTACTTGCCATGCCCCCTAAATCCCATTGCATCTGAGCTTACTACTTTCCTTTTTCAGTCGGCTTAAACACTTCTCTGGGGTTTCTCTGAAGCTTCTCAAGGTACAGCAACCTTTGGCTTCCAAGTGCAAGTGTCTTTGCAATAAATTGAGACTACATGGGCTTATGAAAAAAATAACTAAATTACTGGAACAGAAAAAAATATTAAAGTTTTAAGGAAAAGATATTACAGGGAAAAGTTACAGAAAACCAGTATATTTCCCAATGGAGCTAACTAATAAAATGAAGTAGATTAAAATATGATCCTCTTTCCCTTGAGGTAAATCTCACTTTCTCTCATACACTCCTCATACAGTCCTTCTTTCCTACCTTCCTCTCTGGCATTCAAGTCCTTTTCTTATTATGCTGATATCCACATTTATCTGCCCACCTCCAAGCTAGATGCCTTTGTCTAAGGCCCAATTCCTTCACATCATGATTTGAACCCAAGCTTCCAAGAGAATTCCTCTTCATAGGCTCACACCTTTATAGTAATAATGTCATACTTACACAATCTCTTATTTTCATAATCATTGTTAACAGTGGCAGAGCCACAATATTGACACACAATTTCTTCTGGCTGATTCGGGGGGGGGGGGGAGAGGAGCAAAAATAAATTTAGCTATTTTTTCCTTTCCCCTTAATATTTATTTAACATATTTACAACCCACCCTATGTCACACATTATGGTTGGAAACAATAGTTTCAATTAAGAACAAATGCATGATCAAAGCATCAGGACTGCTAGATTCTTCATCATCCATTTTAAAACTCCTTAGCATAATCTATAAATGTCATAAATTTATACCAATTCATTTTATAATATCTACCTATAATATTGATGTGAAATTAACTTTCTCCCCTCTAGTCTGCATTTTACACAAACATTTATTAGCTAACCACAATGAAGGCCATGGAGAATGGATGCGGAGAATTCACATGTGAGAGAAGGGCTGCAGGTTGGGGTGAGATTTCACAGCCTTTCCCCATGAATTTATCTATGTTACACTGCACTAGCCATTGATATGTAGTTCAAGAGAAAATATGGTGACTGTAAGGGGGAGAGACAGCTACAAAACAGCAAAAGATCTTGAGAGCAGAGGTAAGCAGAAGTATAAAAACACAGAGTAATTATCCGGGTGTGGGATTTGAGCATTTGGAAGGGATTAAACTGAACGGGAAGAAACCCATTTACCCTACCTAGAGTTCCTTGGAGGAAGAGTGGGATTAACAGGGTGATAAGATAGGAGATAAACCAAGATAAGTTTGAGGCAACTGAAAAGAGGACATAGGCACATGTAGTCTATGAAGCTTATACTGAATTTATGATCAGTTTAGTCTGAAAAGTCGATACTAAGACTCAAAGTTCAAATCATTCTAATCTAAGACCAGCATCATTGCTCTTCTAGGACAAGATTTTCTGTTTTCTGTTTGTAAACTTTCAGCTCAAGATACAATTTGAATTCCTCAATAACTCACGGAAATATACATCCCAACTTTAAATAATGTATCATCATCTAGAGCACCTATGGACATAGCACACTTCATAAAGATTTAAATAAGAGTGCCCCTGTCCACAGACTTATGCCTTGGGAGGTTACATCTAATTTTGACTACTGTAACATTCTGTACATGGAGCTGCCATTGTGTTCAGAAACTTCAGCCTGATTCAGAATGCTGCAGTCACAGTATTGATCAGGGTACTGCTAGTTAGAGGGACTCCCAACAACTTCATGGCTATTGGTCCATTTCTGGGCAAAATTCAACATGCTTGTTATGATCTACAAAGTCCTTTATTATTTGAGATCCAATTATCTAAAAGACAGTTGTCTCCCATGCACGTTTGCCAAGGTTTTTATGGTCAGCAACATCATGTCAGGGCATGTCCTGCCAACATCTGGAGCACAAGAAATCAAGAGACTTTCTTGGTTGCTGCTCCCAGATTCTGGAACACCTTGCTTAGAGAGACCCAGCTAGCCCTGTTTTTGTTGACCTTCCACCAGAAGACAAGTATGTTTTTATTCAGACAGGCATATCACCCATAAGCTGGCTACTTATGGCCATTGTAAAGATGGTACAATTGACTTAAAGTGGTTTTACTAAAATGCTTTAGTTGCCCTGCTTTTATGCTTCTTTCTTCATATTTTGTTCATAATTTGGTGATGGAATGGTGGGATACCAATTTAACAAATCAATATATATAACATTAAAGATGGGAAGCACAAGAAAAGGGGAAGAAGAAGGAAATATATTTCATATCCTCACAAAAATACAATCAGTTACAAATGCATGGAAAACAAGTTATGTGAAGTTTCTTTGTCAGAGGGTTAGTACTTGATCCAGCTCACACTCGTTTGTGCCTTCAAACTAGAAGTTTGGTGTTATGTAATTAAGAACCTAACTACCCTTCCATGCAAATGTGTGCAAGTCGCTTTGTATTTTCAAACTGGGATGTGTGGACTTTGAGGAGAGTTTAACTTTCTTCCTGCCCACAATTTCCCTACTCTGCATTGCTACTCCACCAGGCTTCTTTCTTCCTCATGTATGCCATGATAAAACCATGGTTGGAATCAACGATGTGTTGCAGTATTTGCTATCAAAGCTTCTGGTGGAAAGTAATGCACCTGTACATAGTCATGTCAAGTGATTCAATCTAGAACTAATGTAAAAAATAAATAAAATACATTTGATACCTGAGTTGGATGAACTGTGTCTTGCCGAAGTCTCTCGTTTTCAAAGCCAACTTCTAGCTTGGCTGTGTCATGAATACAGGTTGTATTTTTAGTCACATTTCTACAAAGTAAAAATAAAATATGTATCTCATATGTATTCTGCACCAACAGAAAAGACTAAACATCCATTTGGAACAACTTTTTATAAATTGAGTATTTTGCCAACAGCAGGAAAACTTTTAGGATATTTTTTTCTCATATGTATGATAATTAAATAAAGATGGACTTCTAAGTGCCAACTGTTCATTTTCAAAAACATTTTTTAAAGCAGTTTTATTGTACAATGTATATGTGGATCTGTTTCATACACTGCAAAGCAATCATTTTGCTACACAACAATTTAATTTGTTTTTTTAAAGAGGTGTTATTTCTGAGTCCTTTTTAAATCACTTTAACTTCTATTTTTTCAATGTTTCAGTCTGCTGTTGTGATGAATTAACATTTTATTGCTGATCTTTATGTGATTTCATTAGATGCATTTCTTGATTTTTAATGTAATTTTACATATTTCAACTAAATTACTATTATATGTTTAGCTGGGAAACTGTGTTGAATATTTTGATGGGAAGGCATATAAACAGTGTGGGCCAGTTCATATCAAACCCTAAACCAACACTGCCCATGGCCCACCAGCAGCATGCAGCCACTGACAGATGCCCCTGAAGGGAAAGTGGCTCTTAATGGGTATGTTGGTGGGTGTAAGGTTCCCCCCCCAAAAAAAAAACACAGTTTAGCATTACCAGTATAAACTTCTGAGAGTTTCTGACTTGAGTGCTCCTGCTGTCCTCTGCAATCACCAGAAGAAGAGACTGGAACCATCTGCCTAAACTTTTAATCTGAAAAGTGTTCCCTATTGTATTCAATCTTGGGGAACTCTCCTTTAGATTAAACTCTGGTTAGCAAGCAAACCAGGATAAGAAAAACACAGCTTGATCTGGCTTGTTTTGAGCTAGCTATAATTTAGACTAATCAGAGTTCTCCTAATTACACCACAGGGATCAAAAATATAGGCAGATGCTTCATATCCCCCTCTTGTGTGTGAAATGGGAAGGGAGAAGGAAACATTTTAAAAGTTTTTTAAAAAAATTTAATTGCATTTATATCCCACTATTTACTCCAAGGAACTCAAGGTGGAGTGCATTGTTCTCCCCACTCCTCATTTAATCCCCACACCCCTGTGATGTAGGTTAGGCTGAGAGGCAGTGACTGGCCTGAGGTCACCCAGTGAGCTTCATGGCTGAGTGGCCTCCTAGGTCCTAGTCCAACACTTTAACCACTACACCACACTGGTTGAGCAAGCCCAAGGCTTGCTGTGGCTCATTTTTGCAGTGCTAAATTTTGATTTAGCATCATATGTGAACTGCCTGAGGTCTGTGGCAGCAACAAAATTAGAATTATTGATTGTAGTTTTTGAAGTGCTTTCTTTAAACAGCCACTTAACAAACAGTACTTTTTACAAGGAATCCAAACCTCTCCTCTGTTGTGGAATTCCATCCTACCCATTTCCTCCTAGGAGTGGTTGTATGCTATGTTTTTGCAAGGCAATTCTATGTTTATACTGCATCTGTTTCATGGTGAATACTCCATGTGTTCTCCATCTGGTAATCATAATAACTCTTAGCAATTATGTAACACTTTTGAATGGAGCAAGCAGCAAGCAGACCTAGTGGTGGGAGGAAAAAATCCTTAAATAAGAGACACGGGGGAATGACTAATGGACTTCAATGTCTGTACACTAATGCACAAAGCATGGGAAATAAACAAGATGAGCTTGAGCTCTTGGTACAGCAAACTAAATATGACATAATAGGCATCACTGAAACCTGGTGGGATAAGTCCCACGATTGGAATGTAAAAATGGAGGGATACAATCTATTTCAGAGAAACAGACCAGACAAGAAAGGAGGAGGAGTGGCGTTATATGTCAGGGATGTGTATACCTGTGAAGAGATCCAAGATTTAGAACCTCAAAGCCAAAGTGAGAGCATTTGGGTCAAAATTAAGGGAGAGAAGAATAATAGTGATCTCATTGTGGGAGTTTACTATAGATCCCCAAGCCAAACGGAGGACATAGATGATGCCTTCCTGGAACAGATGGCCAAGCATGCAAAAGGAAGGGAGATAGTAGTAATGGGGGACTTCAATTACCCAGATATTTGTTGGATGTCAAACTCAGCCAAGAGCATAAGGTCAAACAGATTCCTCACTGGCCTTGCAGTCAACTTCATTGTCCAGAAAGTGGGAGAAGCAACAAGAGGAACAGCCATTTTAGATCTGGTCCTAACCAATGTCGATGACCTGGTTAATGGGGTAGAAGTGGAAGGATCATTAGGCGCAAGTGATCATGCTCTTCTGAAGTTTACTATACAACGGAAAGGAGCAGCCAAGCATACTAGGACTCAATTTCTTGACTTTAAGAAAGCCGACTTCATAAAACTTAGGGAAGTGCTGGGTGAGATCCCATGGACAGTAATACTAAAAGGAAAGGGAGTTTGTGATGGCTGGGAGTTTGTTAAGAGGGAGATAGTAAAAGCACAACTTCAGGCAATACCAATGAGACGGAAACATGGAAGGTGCCTAAAGAAGCCAGGGTGGCTATCTAAAGAACTTTTAACTGAGTTAAGATTAAAAAAGGATGTGTACAAAAAATGGAAAAGGGGGGAAACCACCAAAGAGGAATTCAAACAAATAGCCAGCACGTGTAGACACAAAGTCAGAAAAGCTAAAGCACAGAATGAACTCAGGCTTGCTAGAGAGGTTAAAAGCAACAAAAAAGGCTTCTATGGGTATGTTCGTAGCAAAAGGAAGAACAAAGAAACAGTGGGGTCACTCAGAGGAGAAGATGGTGAAATGCAAACAGGGGACACAGAAAGGGCTGAACTCCTCAATACCTTCTTTGCCTCAGTCTTCTCCGATAAAGAAAACAATGCCCGACCTGAAGAATTTGGAGCAAAAGATTCAGCAGAGGAAACACAGCCCAGAATAACTAAGGAGATAGTACAAGAATACTTGGCTAGTTTAGATGTATTCAAGTCTCCAGGGCCAGATGAACTGCATCCAAGAGTATTAAAAGAACTGGCAGATGTGATCTCAGAACCACTGGCAGTCATCTTTGAGAATTCCTGGAGAACAGGCGAAGTCCCGGCGGACTGGAGGAGGGCAAATGTTGTCCCTATTTTCAAAAAGGGGAAAAGAGAGGACCCAAATAATTACCGCCCAGTCAGTCTAACATCAATACCAGGGAAGATTCTGGAGCAGATCATTAAGCAAACAATCTGTGAGCACCTAGAAAGGAATGCTGTGATCACCAATAGTCAGCATGGATTTCTGAAAAATAAGTCATGTCAGACTAACCTGATCTCATTTTTTGACAGAATTACAAGCCTGGTAGATGAAGGGAACGCAGTGGATGTAGTCTACCTTGATTTCAGCAAGGCATTTGACAAGGTGCCCCATGATATTCTTGTAAAGAAGCTGGTAAAATGCGGTCTTGACTATGCTACCACTCAGTGGATTTGTAACTGGCTGACTGACCGGACCCAAAGGGTGCTCATCAATGGTTCCTCTTCATCCTGGAGAAGAGTGACTAGTGGGGTGCCACAGGGTTCTGTCTTGGGCCCGGTCTTATTCAACATCTTTATCAACGACTTGGATGATGGACTCAAGGGCATCCTGATCAAATTTGCAGATGACACCAAACTGGGAGGGGTGGCTAACACCCCAGAAGACAGGATCACACTTCAAAACGACCTTGACAGATTAGAGAACTGGGCCAAAACAAACAAGATGAATTTTAACAGGGAGAAATGTAAAGTATTGCACTTGGGCAAAAAAAATGAGAGGCACAAATACAAGATGGGTGACACCTGGCTTGAGAGCAGTACATGTGAAAAGGATCTAGGAGTCTTGGTTGACCACAAACTTAACATGAGCCAACAGTGTGACGCGGCAGCTAAAAAAGCCAATGCAATTCTGGGCTGCATCAATAGGAGTATAGCATCTAGATCAAGGGAAGTTATAGTGCCACTGTATTCTGCTCTGGTCAGACCTCACCTGGAGTACTGTGTCCAGTTCTGGGCACCACAGTTCAAGAAGGACACTGACAAACTAGAACGTGTACAGAGGAGGGCAACCAAAATGGTCAAAGGCCTGGAAACAATGCCTTATGAGGATCGGCTAAGGGAGCTGGGCATGTTTAGCCTGGAGAAGAGGAGGTTAAGGGGTGATATGATAGCCATGTTCAAATATATAAAAGGATGTCACATAGAGGAGGGAGAAAGGTTGTTTTCTGCTGCTCCAGAGAAGCGGACACGGAGCAATGGATACAAACTACAAGAAAGAAGATTCCACCTAAACATTAGGAAGAACTTCCTGACAGTAAGAGCTGTTCGACAGTGGAATTTGCTGCCAAGGAGTGTGGTGGAGTCTCCTTCTTTGGAGGTCTTTAAGCAGAGGCTTGACAACCATATGTCAGGAGTGCTCTGATGGTGTTTCCTGCTTGGCAGGGGGTTGGACTCGATGACCCTTGTGGTCTCTTCCAACTCTATGATTCTATGATTCTATGATTCTATGAATACTGTAGTTGACCTGTTGATATTTATCACAGCAGGGCAAAGTTGAGTTTTCACAGTTTCTATGGCTTGGAAATACCACATGAGTATTCAGCTTTCGGGTGAAATTGCCACCAGGAGATACTGACATCACCATTTCATATTACCAGGAAACGAAGCAAAACTCATACCCTATCCCTCTCTGAACCAGAGCAAATGAATCTATATTTATGTGCAGCACTTTCCCTCTGAATTGTAAATGCTTATAAGTGTGTGTACCTACTATATCATATGACAACTTTTTAAAAACATTGTCAAATAACTGACACTATTTAGCACAACATTTGAGAAGTGCCATCAAGCATTTTAAAAGTAAGAACGAGGAATTCATGCGGGGTTTAGGAGGGAAGATCTTCACTGACCTGCCCCTGGATATCCGTGGATGTGAAATTTCTACTGTGTCTTCAAGTCTCCTCCACTTAATGGTTCTTTCTGTGTCCAGTTTATCTCTTTGGTCACTTCCACTGTTGTCCTATTAGGATGCATCAGATTGTCAAATTCATTTATTTATTCGTTTAAAAACATAACTTTTATTAACTATTACAAGGCTTGCAAGAAGATGTATTAACATATAATATAAACACATTTGCTTGTTTTTGTTTAAATTTAAGAATAGCATCTCAAGAAAGCTAACACTGCAAAAAAATGCATTTGAAAACACATGTTTGCACTTTATTGTTGTTTATGTATTAATAAATGTGTCTTTTAGCAAAAATTTATTAATATTTCTATGTCACATGCCTCTTAGAATAAATGTTTCCCCAAACCTGAAGTACATACTGTGCTCAATAGGCCATATTCCCAGGTAAATGTGTGACTGCACTCAATTCAATTGTTGTGCAATTCAGTTGTTGTGGATCCGATAGGAAGTGCCACTATATAACAATGTTTCACATGGAAGGCATGTTCACCAGTGATTTATCCACATGATTTTGGATAATCCAGTGACATATCTATATGAAAGCAACTGCACTAGAATTTCAGGGTCCCTGTGGAAATGCTAGATAGGGTCACCCCCAGGGTCACATGGAAACAGTTTTTCAGAAGTGTTCACATGGGCCATTACATTAGAATCGTTCCTTTTCCTGTACAGTGGTACCTTGGGTTACAAACTTAATTTGTTCCAGAGGTCTGTTCTTAACCCGAAACCATTCTGAACCTGAGGCACGCTTTCGCTAATGGGGCCTCCTGCTGCCGCCGTGCTGCTAGCGCGCGATTTCCGTTCTTATCCTGGGGCAAAGTTCTCAACCCAAGGTACTACTTCCGGGTTAGCGGAGTTTGTAACCTGAGGTACCACTATACTAATTTTCTTGTTTGTCTAAGGAACAATGCCTATTGAAGTCACTGGAGTTATGAGTTATTGGGTGCTGAACTGCAGAACACACAGCAACAGTGCAAACTTATGCATGTCTATTCAGAAGTAGGAGCCATAGAGGTCAATGGTCTTGTTCTCAGATAAGCATAAAGGATTACAGCCTAAGGCACCAATGTGCAACAAAGTTTACTTTATCTAGTTTCTTTTAAGCACATAGATCATGCAAATGGGAAGTTATATCCAACTAAGTTCTATGCAGAGTAGACCCATTCAAATTAATGGAACTATGTTTGTCATATCTATTTATTTCCATAGATCTACTCTGAGTAGGACTAGCACTGGCTACAAATACAAGTTTAGGCACATGCTGAAGCAGTTCTGTTCTCCCACCCCATTTCTTTAAACTTAAAAGTATTAATTCCGTCATAATCAATCCCTCTCTACTTTTTCCCATCTTATTGTCTGAAACTTCAAAGAAAATACTCACAGAGTTACAGGCCTCTCTACATCCTGCTTTACCTGAAAATATGCAACATGCTTCATAAAAGATAGGCCAATCCAAATTGGTAACTTATTTACTGGCAGACTTAAAATATAACACATTCCAGTACATGGAACTGCACATTTGCAAAAAGTGTAACAGCAAATTTCCAGGAAAAGGAAAGATAAACCTCTCAAACATCTTAACCCTACTATCATTAAAAAGGTGACTGATACACACATGGCCAGAGAAAGTGAACACTCCATAGCCAATAGATTTGGATCTGTTTTTGCAGATCCAAGAGTTTTTATTTTGCACATCAAGAGTTTTTATAGGCCTATAAATTGCAACATCGGGAAGGTCAGGGACTATCCCAACCTGTGCACTATGGGAAAATAGGGAAATCCTGGAGCCAAAATCAATTGTTTGTTTTTCTTGTGGCAATTATGTCAGGTTATATATCTTTAGACTTCAAACCTTCCTTCTTGAACTTCAGAACTTACCCCACAATGCACCATGCTTCAAGAGATTTAATTCTACATAGACAGTGCAGACGTAAGGATAAGGAACAAGAAACGTATCACCACGCATGAATCTCAAGTCTGACACTTTTTCCCATTGGTTTAAATCTGATCGGTACAGTTAAGACTCAACAGTTCAGCAGCACACTGGAGTAAAAGGAAGGTTGCAAAAATTTCGGTGTCATTCCTGGTTCAGTTTGGCTGCAGGGAAGACAGGAATGGAATGCTACTGCCTACCACTGATAGCCACATGCTTAGTGTGAACAAGTAAGCATCCTAGTGCGTGATGAGAAAATTGTCATCACTTCGCTCTTCCCTGGTCCTGCACAACCCAGAGTTAAGCCATGGTTTGGGCTTAAGGTTACATCTAAACCCAGTTTCATGGTTTGTCTTGCTCCAGACAAATGCACTGCATCCAATGTTTGTTTTTACATTACTGCCTGTGGATTGTTTTGAGAGAAACAAACCATGAGGCTGGGCGGAGACCTAAGGTTAAGCCAAACAATAGCTTAGCTCTAGATAGTGTGGTGGTGGCAAGAGCAAAACAGCCATGATTTTCTCACTGTACACCTGTACACTTGCTCATCCATGCTGAACTAGCCTTTGGCTTAGCGTTATGTGCAGAAGCTAGTAGGGAAAAGAGAAAACACTAATGTATCTGAGTGCAGAATTGGAGGCACCGTGGAGCTTTACACAAAAAGCTTTATGGATACAATGCTGTACAGTGGTACCTCTGGTTACAAATTTAATTCGTTCTGGAGGTCCGTTCTTAACCTGAATCTGTTCTTTACCTGAGGTACCACTTTAGCTAATGGGGCCTCCCGTCATGCCGCCAGCGCGCGATTTCTGTTTTCATCCTGGGGCAAAGTTCTTAACCCAAGGTACTACTTCCGGGTTAGCGGAGTCTGTAACCCGAAGTGTTTGTAACCCAAGGTACCACTGTATTGCAGCATGATAACAGATATAGCACCAAAACTTGCAGACCAAATATTTTCTACACTCGAGCAGAGATAACAGGTAAATTTAAGGATAAGAAAATAAGTCTACTGAATCTGCATATCTCATGAATATCTTATCTCACTCTTCAATGTTAAAAAAAAATCAGACTTAAGAAATCAAGCTTAATAATCTAAGGCTCTATGTACTTTGTAGCAAGCTTTGAAAAGAAGCTGGGGTGAGGACTGGTGTATTAAACTCTAAACTGCCACTCGCTGAAGGTCAGTAAATCCCGTGTTTAAAACCACTATTGTCTCCACACCATTCCTTTTGTCTCTGCTTGGAAAGGGAGGTGGGGGACAAAGAGAACACTTCTGGGAACTGCTTTTGATCCAGGGCTGCCAGTTGCAAATTCTTGATCTAAGGGTTATATAAGTTGTAAGTTAGTTGGCATCTGTCTGTCTCAGGAGACAGAAAAACAACAAAGCAGAGAGTGTGAAAAGGTGATTCTGAGCAAAGATGCCGTTCTTTGGTACAGATAGGAGAAAGCTTAGAGGGGCAAAAAGGAGAATAGGCATTTTTTAGGCAACTGACTGATGGCTGGGTGGAGACTGCTTCATAAACAGAAATTTACTACCTGGATATTATGTAGGAAACTGACATATTACTGCAGTAAATTACCATAGGCAAATAATGTGAAAAATGACTCTCATTATTTGCACAAGTATTTTCACTTCACTGAAAAATGATGTTGCATGTTTGGGAGATTTGCTCAAAAATGGAATTCAGCAGGATTTTCAAAATGCATACCTCATATTGTAGCAGAAGTATGCTTTCTATCTTTTCAAAATGCTGCATTCTTACTTCCAATCAAAATTATAACCAGCTTGCATGAGTTTAACCTTTTTCCAATTCTCACCAGCTTCCCATTTAGATGCCCCTTTAATGTTTCACTAGCGCTGATAATTCATCTCTTCTCTTCTCAGCTTCTTAATGTTGTTGTTTATTCTTGTTTCCCATTTGCCTGATTTCCAGCTTATTAGTGCACACATTCGTTCAGGTCCTAGTACAAATGCACATTGTTCTAATTCAAATGCTTCCTGGCTTCCAACTGCTTGTCCCTGTTCCCCATCAGAAACTATCTAGTGCACACTTCTTCATCCCTGTCCCTGATAAGCACATGCCTACACATTCAATGGCAGCCTACCTCCAATAAGTGTTTCTCTTGCGATTTTGTGAAGTAAGACTCTTCTGTGTTACATATGTCAGACGGGTTGTGTAGAATCCTTTTCCAGATTAGCCTCATGATTATTTATTTTTATTAACAGATTTATAACCACCCCCACTGTCAACACATGTTCCTTAGACAACTTACACTGATAAAAGGATACATGGAAATATTATCAAGTGTTCAGTAGTAAATGGGCATAGATCATTAAGGTTTCCAAGTATTACTCGAATAGCATCCTGGAAGAATTGAAGGAAATTCTGATACTTTATTAGTGCTTACAAATTTCTGATATTAAACACAGTGTAATAGACTGGACTAGCCAGAGTTCTTGTGATAAGGTTGTTATTATGTTTTATCAAGCTAACTTCTAGATCTCCTGATACTTATCCTCAACCTTCCAGGTGTTGCTGAACTACAACAACTCCCATTATCCCATGCTGGCTGAAGCTGGTGGAAGCTGGGAGTCCAACAACATCTGCACAACCACAGGTTCCTCTGCAGTTGACTTTATTACATCTTCTTCTGCTCAAGCAAAAGGATAAAAAAAGTTTGATGCACCAGTTTCATCTCTATGCTCCCAGTTTCATCTCTGTACTCTGCATAAGTAACACACTGAGCCCATTATACACTGCTTAATAAAAAGAAAACAATAATTTAAAGAAATTATTGTAGGATTGGCATATTGTAACTTGGCTTTACAAGGACTTCCAGGTAAAAGGGTTGGTGGAGGATTTCAAGAGTTCAGTAGGGAACCATAAGCCAGTCAGAAATGAAGCTTAGTACAATGCAATACAAACATACCATGAGAACAGAAAAATCATAATTGGGACCATATAAGGAAATGTACTACCCCCTCTTACACAAGACAAAGCCGTGTTTTTTGCAAGTATCCCTCCCAGCAAACAGGAAACTCCCAAACAAGAATTCACTGTGAGGTTCAAAGCTATCTGAATGGAACTTGAACTTTAAGTGAGTTCTGTTTTCCCAAAGCAGAGGACAAAGTCTAAATTCCACATCTATCACATGACCCTTTCTGAGATAAATCTGCTGCATATCTTACCTGTAGTTCTTCATTGACAATACTTCCATGAAAATCAATATTAACACTGTAACACAAATATAACAGAATTTAACTGCAGAAATCAAATGCAAATGGGCATTTAAAACAATTGCAATTACTGTAGTTTAGACTAAATATCTAACTGTTCATATATTCCCCTTTCCCCTCCAACGTGGCTTCAAGGATGTGATCAGAATTCTCTTGTTATATCTGCACTGGGGGGAACTCTGGCTGATTTAAATAATGGTTTTGTTCAAATTAACCAGGGTCAATCCAGAACATTCTGATATTTATAGTATAGTTATAGTAATAATAGCAGCAGCAGCTTGTTACAGTATTTGCCGGGTGTTCAATGTGCTTCACATCACTGGGGGAGGAAGGGGGTGCGGTGGGTGTGGTCCGTCCCGGCTGTCATCCCTGAGGGGGGGTGACATCGCTGCGCCACGCCCTGGGACGCTCGCCCCACCCTCGCAGGCGGCTAGCCCCGCCCCTGGGTGCACAGCATGTGCGCCGCTCCGGGTGCCGGAGCAGCTAGCTCTGCCTCTGCTTCACATAACTTCTCTGTTATCCTTACAACAACCCAGTGTTATTAGCTTCACATTGCAGATACGTAGAGGGATGAGAGTGACAGATGGCTTACCTAAGTGAGTTCAGAGATAAAGTTATAGCTTATTCTCTGGGTCATTATGATAAACTAGCTTTAGGTAAAGTATCTGTAATATTCTAATACAATTTTTGATTTTAACAAGTCTCAACCTAAGTTCTTTTGAGATGCTGAGCCTATCTTTTATTTCTGCTTCTTAATTTGAACAATTCCTCAATACTGTGAAGAGTGAAGGCTTTCAGTTAACTGTCTTGTCATACTTACCTCATAGAGTTGCCATATTTGATCTTAAATTTGTAGACATTTGCTCCTGCATGAAAAAACCTTGTCTCAGGCACTGGATATGTGAATGGTTTTAAAGACGAGTGTTCAGAAAACCAGCCTACTTAAAAGAAGAAGAAGAAACACTATGCTAAAACAAATCTTATCACACCAATTCCATTGTTTGTGGCAAGGCAACCAAAGTGTTATGAACTGGCCTAGTTTTAGAAATTTGTCCGGAAGTGTTATGAACAAGTTGACGCTTTATGGGTTCAGCAAATATATTAAAATACAACAGTTCAGTTTTTGTATGAGGCCAAAATATATGCTGGGATGATTCTCAAAAGTGCAGTTGGAAAGCTGAAAATATGCAGTAATCTTTCCTCAACATGTAGCTCATAAGAACTATTGCTAGTTTTCAAGCCCAGAAGTTTATTTTTCTTTCCAACAATTGCACTTTTCAGAAAGCATTATTGCAGGAGTTTGCAACAAAGTGGTAAATTAATATGAATGCAAAACTAAGCTGATCCATTATTCTCTTAACCTTGCTGGTTCCTGGATCATTAGAGATGACAGTATGTTCTTAATAGATTTTAAAGTAATGGCCTGGTTATGAAGATAAGCACTTCTTATTAAGTCATGTTGTGATCCATGTGTAAGCCATAATGCTATAGAATACAGATTAACCTTCAATTTACTAGGAATCTCATGTAATCGTGCTATTTTATGCCATCACTGCTTCAGTATTTGATATTATAGCCAAAGAGAATTCATTTGTAAAGCAAAATGCAAACATCAACTGAGCAGTGCCACTAAAATAACAGCACTTTCTCAAACTACTAATTTATTACAGCACAAGGGTAGCACAAGCACAAGTCAGTTTATAAATTTTGCAAAACAGGATGTTACTTGGACACTTAAGAAATTTTGTCCTGATGGTGGTAAAATTAGTTTGAGTGCTTAGAAAAAGCCCTGCATCAATACAAACAGGTGGGATGGATCATGGTATTTTATACTGGATACTAATTGCATCCTTTTTTTACATATACCATATTTCATGTATGACAAGTCAGTGTTTTGTGGTGGACAGCTTCCAAATTATAGATGTGATACAAGGAACGATTTATTGCTGTTTGGCAGAATATTTGCACCAAAATGATTCTCCTTCACAAATGCAACTATTTATTTCAGAATATACTCATGGTAACTTCAGTTGAGCTGCATCAAAAATACCAAATGATTGCAAACAATTTCATCTGGATTTTATTTTCCTCCCAAAGCAGGGAGGAAAAAAGAAAGTCAGGTGGTTCAGAATTCTGAACCATAAAATTATACATTGCTTGAAGCATAACAACTACATCAGTTGATTAGTCTGATCAAGTTCTGGGTAAATCTCATTATAAATTCAGGAACCACTGGTCTCTCAAACAACACAATTCCAGACAATACAATTCCAGTTGCTACAAGGAATCTATGGGGGGGGGGGATGATTTACATTTTTTGTCTGATCAACCTGAATTCCTTATTTATTTATTTATTTATTTAATGTCATTTTCTCATTGGAAAGAAAGGAAAGCGCTTTCCCATGATTTCCCTGCCAAAGAGACACACAGAGCTCATCTCTCATATTCTGGCAGTTGTCGGAATAGAAATAGCCATACACATCCCGTTGCATGTTGGTACAAGTGAAGGTGAATTCATTGTGTCATTAATAAACTGACCCACAAAATAATGTTTCTAAAAATATGGCAAAACCAGACTCCTGGTAACTTTTCACACTTGTACAACACTTTGTCCAAAGGCTGCCACATCTAAAAAGTTGTTGCTTCCACTTGCATATGCCATATTAATCCTACCTGTTTTCTTAAATTCAATTTTCTTTCTCTCTTTCACACACATACCTAAAATACTCTCTCACTCACATACTTTTTCCAGGTTTTAACTCTACTGACTGTACTTCTGCTCACAAATCCGAACATTAATAAAAATTCAAGGTTATATATCTGGGCAATGTTTCTGAAAAATCATCAAATTGATTTTTTTAATTGCTATTAAGTTATACCAAACGCACCCTCCAAGTCCCAGCCTGCTGTATTTCTGCTGAACCTCTTTGACCCATTACGCTGCAGGGACAGATGTTATTCCTCATTCTACATGGATTACGAGTACAGTTTTTAATTCCTGCCTCCGTCACAAATTCTTTAATCCTACCATCAACCACTCAGAACATCCTATGGGGAAGCCTGGATGGTACTGCAGATTTTTGCATGTGTTACAGCTGCTCTGCAATGCAATGCCCAGTGCGGCAGTAGTACAGCGGACAAAAAGCAAGCAGAAACTGCTTGGCTGGAGCTGGAGCAAGGATGAGAACGCCCTCTCCTGGCAAACTGCAGTCTTTGTTTTCTCTCTTCTAAGCCAAACAGGGAGATAAACACAGAAGAGGGCATTCTAATGAAGCCGAACCCATACATGAACTCCAGTGTGAGACAGCCGTCCTACATTTCTAAGAATCATTTCAAAATAAAACAATTTGAAATATTTACAAATGCTTATTTCTGTGTCCTGAGGGCATAATGAAGTCACATGAATAAATAAAAATGTCTGCCTTGCTACTGCATCCAATCGTTGGTCAGCACTGTTTACCACACTGGTTGACAGTGGTTCTACAGGGTTTCAAACATGGGTGCCCTACCCAGGAGTTATCAGGGACTGAGAACATGCAAATCATGTGCTCTGTTCTGGGCTACAGTCCATCCCTTCTTTATATCCTTGTCTATGTTCAGACTAGGCTCTCAAAGCCGCTTACAGATAAATATCATAATGAAAAAAGAATTGCACCAATCATCAACAATATCTGCTTTGTCTAGCAGTAGGCTCTCCAGAGCCCCAGGCACAGGTTTCTGCCAGCCCTGTTACCCAAGATCTTTGAACTAGAGGTGTCTGGAACTGAAACTGAACAAAATAAAAACACCACAAAACTGAATCCAAAGCATGTGACTCTGAGCTATGGAGTCTTCTGTTAACCAAGGATACCGCAAACTATGGACAAATCAGGATAAGTGTTCTTTAAAGGCCATTTCTTACAGAGCTATGGGAAGGAAGGGGTTACATTTGTCACTATAAATGGGCTCCTAGTGCAGATTTGGAAACTGCTCTTCCTCATCAGCTAGGCCTTTTTGACCAGGTTTGTGGTTGTATGTACTGTAGAGTAGTAAAAGAGATAGCAAGAGTAGTAAAAGAGATAGCCCCAGGCTTTTAAATAGTGAATCCTTTGAGATAGTTGAATTTTAGATCTGCTATACAGTATGTTTTTAGGGATGCTGTATATTTTTATGTGCTGTTCTACTCTCTGCTGATGAAATCTGTATGCTGAAATTAGTTTACTTTTTTTAATTCTGTGGTTATTATTGCAAAATAATGTTTTATTGTCTATAAGCCACCCCGAGAACACTGTTATGGGGCAGAATGTAAATGCTGCCAATATAAAAGGAGAGCAAACAAGTCAATAAACAAGCAATTCAGGAACTGAAGTTCTATGAGTGACTGAATCTAGGCATCTTCAAAAGAAAAAAAGACTTTGCACTAAATTACAATCCTGTGATTCTTAGAGAGAGCACAGCAGTTAATTGGCATGAAAGCACTTTAAGTTTGCAATGAAGATATAAGAATATAAGAATAGGCCTGCTGGATCAAGCCAAAGGCCCATCTAGTCCAGTATCCTGATCTCACAGTGGTCTACCAGAAACTTGTGGGAAGTCCATAAGCGGGACATGAGTGCACAGCTGATTGCAATTAACAGTTTAGAATATTTCTATTCATATGCATAAGTGAAAGGGAAGAGTGATAGGACACCATGAAATGCATGTGAATATCAATATTCTAAACAGTTTGCTATAAACAAGCCAACTTGGTTTTATTTACCCTCCAGTTCTCAGTGTTGCCAACCTGCTTAAAACAGCAATAACAAAACTATAAATCTTTCAGGTAAGCAGTCTATGGCCACAGAGATCATAGAATAACTTTTGCTCTCAGGTTTGTACTGCCTTGGAATGCTATAGAAACAGGAGCAGAGAAAAAGCAAGGCTACAGATAGCAGATTATTTGTATATTGAAAGTGGTGGCATGTCAACAAGCACTGGCACATAGTATGCAAACCCTCCAAGTGTTCCTATTTTCCAGGGACATCCCTGGTTTAGAGAAGCAACCCCAGTTTCTGATTTGATCCCGGAATGTCCCACTTTTCCTTAGAATGTCCCTATTTTCATTGGAGAAATGTTGGAGGGTATGGCATTATCCAACCCCTGAGTGATCTGAAGGCAATTCTGTATAGGGATTTTTTTTAATGCTTAATTTTTTTAATGTGTTTATGTATGTTGGAAGGTGGCCAGAGTAGGCAACCCTGTAAAGTTGTGTGGGGTATAAATAGTAAAATTATTATTATGGAATGGGACGTCCCTATTTTCATCAGAGAAATGTTGGAGGGTATGTAGTATGTATACTCATCCCACTATTTTATTTGGCTTATAGGTATTGCAAGCTTTTGTGGTATCTCAGGAACTGCAAAACCAGTGCATCCAGAGCCAGCCCCACCATTAGACATAGTGAAGCAGCTGCCTCAAGCAGCAAATGCTGGGGAAAGATGCAGTATTTGAGGGAAGAGATGTGTGCCTTGCACCCCCTAAGCTAACCTTCTGTCTTCAGGAATAGAGGGTGCTGTTTGACTACCAATATTGAAATAACATTCAATTGCCAGTCTAGTTACCTTTTGTACATGGGGACAGCACCATCATGTTGTCTGCTGCAGGCAGCAAAATGTACTGGATGGCCTGTACAGATCAAAAGAAATCAGTGCATCCTATTTACAAGCAATTATACCTTTATCGCATCACCTTTGACTAAAAATCTTATAGCACAATCCTATGCATGTTTAATCCAGAGGTTTCACAGGATCTCACACTGCAGTAAGCACAGGATTGGAGCCTAAAATTTTGTAGGCACTCGAGTGTTTTGAAAAAAAGGGTGTGTGCCTTTCATCCAACCTGCTTTTGTGATTTTTTTTTCATAATCACTAAGTACCCCATCCTAACAACAACACATTATCAGAAATATGACTAGATATTATTATTATTATTATTATTAAAGGGAGATCTAGTCATATAGAAAATAACGCCATTTCAATGCTACTTTTGAAACCAGTAAGATATATCCTATTTGGAAAGAGAAAATAATGCTATTTTAATGGTGCTTTTGAAACCAGTAAGATATACCCATTTGGAAAGAGAAATAATGTGGAGCGGGCATCCGTTTTCTAACAACAAAATACAAAGAGAGTCACAAGCAAGGCATATTTATGTACAGTCCTTACAATCTATTCCAGTTAATCGGGAAGCACTTAATCAGGAAATCCACTTAACTGGGACATCTCCCAGGAAACCAATCTAGCCTAATGATGGTGAATGAAAAAGATGATGGGCCATCTCGCTTGGTACTTAGAATATACATTTTGTTGTAGCTCTCGTCTTGCTTCCCTCCCCTCCGCACCCAGCTCCACTTACTCCTACTAAATAAAAAAGACCAAGAGGGGCATTGATTAACCAGAATACTAAAAGATCAACTTCAGCGAGAGCGTTATGCAACAATTCTATTTTCTTATAGAATTCATACTGCCAACTCTCATTAGCCATCTGTGGCACACAAACAAACAAAAACATCAGTACATTAGTATCCTGTAGCTCCTCACACACTCATCCAAAATCTCCAGAGAAGCTACCACTGGTGGTACTTTTGTTGGTGGTAGCAGCCATTAAGCCCCCAAATGGGGCCTTCCGGAAGGCAGGAAGGAGAAGCCTCAGTTCATTAGAGAGGCTTTAGGATTGACCCTTTCTCTATGCCAACCTATAGCTGGGGTGGGTGTGGGTGTGTACACACACACACACACACACATCCCTTTTACAGTGGTACCTCGGGTTAAGTACTTAATTTGTTCCAGAGGTCCATTCTTAATCTGAAACTGTTCGTAACCTGAAGCACTACTTTAGCTAATGGGGTCTCCCATTGCCGCTGCACGATTTTTGTTCTCATCCTGAGGTAAAGTTCTTAACCTGTGGTAATATTTCTGGGTTAGTGGAGTCTGTAACCTGAAGCGTATGTAACCCGAGGTACCACTGTATTTGGAAGTGGAGTGGGAAAACACAGTGCTTTTTTACTGGGGGTACAGAGGTACACATACCCTTAAACATTTTGTGAATCTTTGTACTTTTGTCCATTTACTGTATTTATTTTTCCTGATCTGAACTATAAAATGGTGATTTTCTTGAGTCAAAATGAGAGTACCCTTAAACATTAAGTAAAAAAGCACTCAGTTCCAGCACCTCTCAGGTGGGCACCATTGCCATGAGTTCCCACACCTCTTTTTCTAGAAAAATAGCACTGTGTATATAAATACAAGTGGCAAAAAAGAGGCTAAGAGCATTCCCTCACACCTTTTAATCTGGCTGCCCTGTAGCATCAGATTTAGGGCATTGCAAGGCAATTCCAATATTCAGGGTGCCAAGCTGATGGGGTGCAAAACAACAACAACAACAACATTATTTATATGCACACCTACTGAGAAGATTCATAAAAAAGCAACTGTACCAAAAGGAATTATTGTGGAAATAATAAAGGGTTTTTTTAGGGGTGGGGATTTTGTCCTGCCTCAGGGCACCATACTACCAAAGTTTGGCCCTGCTCTCTGCCTGTCCAACTTATGACTTGCACTCTTAACAAAACACCGAACACCTTGGTTAGTTGTTGTTGTTCTTGTTTGTTTTTTTAACAAGCTACTCAAATGGCAATAAGTTTGTGAGGGGAAATGGTGTTTATTGGTGTTCTTCATCAGGTTTCCTTCCACATGTATAAAGATCTCCTCGTTCTGGAACAGTATTTCCCTCAAGCCCAGACTTATAACGAAGTTATTGGAACGAACTTTATGCCCAATCATCAATGCGATTGAAGAGTGAATTTCCCTTGGAATATATATATATATACATATGTGTGTGTGTGTGTGTGTGTGTGTGTGTGTGTATATATATATATAATTTAAACAAAACATATTATCTTAAAACATATCATCCTTGATTCCCCCCCCCTAAAATGACCCACCCTCCCCTCCCCCCTGACTTCCTTCAGCTCCAATCTCTGGTTTCTCTACAAATGCTATTCTCTGCATGTTACAAAACTGTATAAATCCTTAATTTATCTGACTGGTTATTGTCAATAAAAAGTTTGTGAGTGTTTATTCAAAACCTCCCAAAGAGTCCAATTCAGTTTGTTGTTTATTTAAATACTTTGTAAAAGGTTCCCATTCATCTTTAAAGTCCCGTAGTTTATGTGTCAATTTTGCCAATTCCCTTGGAATATATTTTGGAGTCGCAAAGGAACACGAAGCCAGTTTTCAGATATTTTCAGATATCGTCAACCTTTTCTACACACACACCAGTTGTCCTTTTTAGAACGACTTTTCCCTTTGTACTTGTTTTAAGGCCAACCCTTCTTTGGAGACCTTTCTGGTCTCTGATCAGCCTGAGGCAAGTGAGCCTGAGCATGTGGGAGGGAAAGGCATAAAAGTACGGGATAAGGCTTTGCGACTGAAGAGTAACCTCTCAGAACATATCTTCAAGCTCCAAATTTAATATAAAAGAACAAGAAAGCACAGCGGTCTCCTAATTTGTGGGGGGTGGAGGTGGGGAAAACACCCTCTAAGTTGCTCCTACATGTCTGGAAAATGAAACCATATGAAGATATTAAAGAATATGTAAATGATTGGCTACACTACCGCCAGGTCAATGAAATGTTTAAACAGGACTCTAAAGAAAAAGGATTTGATGAAAGTGGATCAAAGTTTGAATTAGAGATATTAAGTAATGATTCTAAAATTTTGTCTAAAATGTATAAACTGCTGCTTGAATGGCATTTGAAGGACGAGGAGGTTAAGTCGGTTATGATTCACTGGGCCAAAGGTTTTGGGTATAATATACAGCTGAGTGATTGGGTGAAATTATGGAAAGAAGGTTTAAAATTTACTGCATGCAATGCCCTAAAAGAAAATGTGATGAAAATGATGTATAGATGGTATATAACACCTGTCAAGTTAGCGAAAATGTATAAAGTCAGTAACAAATGTTGGAAATGTAAAGAAAAAGAGAGAACATTTTATCACATGTGGTGGGAATGTAAAAAGGTGAAATGCTTCTGGGAGATGATATATAATGAGATGGAAAAAACGCTGAAATATACATTCATAAAGAAACCAGAAGCATTTTTACTGGGCATTGTGGGGAGTGATATAAATAGAAAGGAATGTAAGCTCTTTTTATATGCAATAACAGCAGCAAGAATATTATTGGCCCAAAAATGGAAGCAAGAAGAATTACCGACGATTGAAGAATGGAGAATGAAGTTAATGGACTATGCAGAACTAGATAAACTAACAGGAAGGATTCAAAACCAGCGGGACCAGAAATTCACGGAAGACTGGAGTAAATTTACGGACTATTTTAAAAGTATTTGTGAAGATCAGACGACGTTTGTAGGTTTGCAAGAGGTTTTGTGAGGAGTATTATTGGAAGTATTGCAAAATTGGAGAAGGGGAAGGATAATTTGTTAAGAGATGTAAAGCCAATATAAAGTTAAGAAATGCATAAGAAGTGGTTAAAACGGTGGATCATCAGAGGTGCTGATGGAAGTCTAAAAAGATTGTATAAGTGATAAGTTTTGTGCTACATTTTATAATTTATATGTTAAAATCAATAAAAAATAAATAAAAAGTTGCTGCTACATGTCTCCTCCTGGGAGGCTGTCTTTTTCCACAATTAGCTTCCTTCTTCCATTAACATTTCTTTCCAGTCTATCAACACTGAGGGGAAAATAAGCAGAGGAGAACTGAATACACGTGTCAATAAAAGGAGTACAGATGGAGGGTTCGCAAGAGCAATGTGTCCGCTGTGTTGTGTGTGTGTGTGAGAGAGAGAGAGAGAACAGGACAATGAGGAGGGCCTGTGTTGCAACTCCCTCCTCAGATCCTCTTCCTCCTCTTTTCCTTTTGCCCCTGCCGCCATTTTGTCCTCACAAAATTAGGCCTTCCACAGTTTTCATGCCTTTCGTTGTACAGCAGGCAAAAAGTGACATTTTCACCTCAAGTTGCAAGGATTTGGCCCCTGCTGGCAAGAGTAAGGGTTCCCTCAGCAAAGGCCTTAAACCATGGGTAGGCAAACTAGGGGACGGATCCAGCCCAATCGCCTTCTAAATCCAGCCTGTGGACAGTCGGGGAATTGGTGTGTTTTTATATTCGTAGAATGTGTGCTTTTATTTAAAATGCATCTCTGGGTTATTTGCGGGGCATAAGAATTCATTCTTTTTTTCCTCTTCAAAATATAGTCTGGCCCCCCACAAGGTCTGAGGGACAGTGGACTGGCCCCCTGCTGAAAAAGTTTGCTGATCCCTGCTTAAACCTTCCTATTTTCTTCTTAAAAACCTTAACCTTTGTGCAAGGAACCCACACATGCTGCCCTTTGAAATAATTTCTGCCCGTTCTGTACCTAAACAGCTAGTTCTATCTGGAGCATATGCCTGCTTTCTCAAAAAGACAGTTGAGGCACCAACAAGGGCAACCCACATTAGATTTCAAACTGACCTCCAATCTCAGTCTCCAATTTAATATGGGAAGAGTTACCAGTATACCACTACAAAATTGTGACTGTGACCCCTGCCCCCCAAAAAAGCCTGTCAGAGCCCATAGGCCCCCTATTGTGGTCTGTCAGCTGCTTGACTGCCCTACCCTCATTTTTCCAGTTCCAGGCAGGCAGTACAAACTGGAAAATCACTTGGCTCTCCCTGAACTCAAAGCAGGCCATGATACTTGGCTGGTCTGCATTTGGCTTGGTGTAGCCCTGATGCAAAGGGGAGAAGGCTTTTCTTGTGCAGAAAAGGAAATTTCAGGAGGTGCAGCCGTTCCACACCTGTAAATGTCAGGCTGTGCCTGCCACTGACCCCTTTTCAAAACCGTGAACCTGGGTATTTGCCAGCTTTTCAGGATTACCGTAATTTTTGCTCTATAAGACTCACTTTTTCCCTCCTAAAAAGTAAGGGGAAATGTGTGTGCGTCTTATGGAGCGAATGCAGGCTGCGCAGCTATCACAGAAGCCAGAACAGCAAGAGGGATTGCTGCTTTCACTGTGCAGTGATCCCTCTTGCTGTTGTGGCTTCTGAGATTCAGAATTTTTTTTTTCTTGTTTTCCTCCTCCAAAAACTAGGTGCGTCTTGTGGTCTGTTGCATCTTATAGAGCGAAAAATACGGTATATGTTTGTGCAAATGGATCAATGTGGGGGGGGGGGGAGGAGAACAAAAATAAGTATTTGTGACTTATAAAGTGTGTGTGCAGATACACGTAAGTTTAGCAGTGGCAGAAGTGCAATCAGGCAGGACACTTCAAAGCCTATTAATGTTCATTTGAGGAGCTTTTTCCTTCCTTCCTCAGCTGGAATATATAGTTGGTCAGTGTTGATCTATGTGCAGGGCCTGAGCCAATTGCCTCTTTTCCTTCCTGCTAAAAAGGCTCTGCACTGATGACTTTTGGGAGCACACTTGCAATCTTCTCCCCAAATCTAGTTCAGGCAAAACCTGTTAATCCAGTTTGCACCAGCAATCCTCTAATTGCCCAGCCCTTGTGTCAATCACAAAGCCTCCTACCTTGAAGTGTTTTTTTCCAAGAGCTTGAAAAAAAGTTTGAATTGTTTTATATGGCATCCAACAGATTTGACCAGATTAACATGGTAAGAATTTATGGGGAGGGGGACGGGATTATAGGGGATATCTTGTCCGGGACACAAGGGCAAAGGGCAATGAGAGAGACACAATCTGCTTTTAATTTAGATACAGTTGTGTTGTTTTAGTTTACAAGGCAAGGGAGAGGTGAGAAAGGAAGAAATGAAACTATGGACATTGGTTAGACTTGTTTCTCATGTATCAGCTGGGAATCTCCCAACACACTTTGTGAATGGGCGTGGGTAGGTGTGTTGTTCAAAGCAAGAAGTAAAAAAATCCTGCTTTGGTATGCTTCTTTAGGCCTTGAGATTTGTTTTTGTATGTTCCACACTTCAGCTTAAATACAGGAGATTTACTGTGCCAAGAATTGGGAGCAAACTAGAGATGGTGATGGAACATATATTTAATACATTTTTATGCACATTTAATTAAATATATAAAGAGGAGGAACTATCTGATATTAGAAGAAAAAAGTGCATGCGGACAAAGGTTGAAGAACAAATCACATTATTTGTGGTACTCTTTCCCTGTCCGCTTTTTGTAGTGTGTGGGGCCTTTGCCCTCTTTCTTTAAGAGATATAACTGATATGTAATAGAAACTCCTCTCTCCTCCTTGGGGGTGGTTCCCTCCTTAGTCAACTGGAAACCAGTTGGAATCATAATTATTTGAGGGAAAGAAATGTGTTCCAAATGTGCTTTAAAGGTATCATGTGTGGATGCTACAGTTTACTTTGGCTCCAGCGCTCTCCCACTGATGGTTTTTGAATCCACGTTGAAAAGCTATGCTAATAGTTTCTTGACAAGTACTGCTGTCTGATGCATTTCCATCGAACCAGCTTCAATCTGAAAGGAAATATTAAATTCACTCTGCAGTTAGACTTAGGTGTGTACCTTTGAGGCAGCCGTTGGACATGCACAGATATTGGTGCATGCACAGATGACAACTGAACGAATAGCATGAGACATATACAGTGAGTGGTACCTCGGGTTACATACTAACCCAGAAATAGTGCTTCAGGTTAAGAACTTTGCTTCAGGATGAGAACAGAAATTGTGCTCTGGTGGTGCGGCGGCAACAGGAGGCCCCATTAGCTAAAGTGGTGCTTCAGGTTAAGAACAGTTTCAGGTTAAGAACAGACCTCCGGAATGAATTAAGTACTTAACAGGAGGTACCACTGTAATGTGCATTTGGTGAAGTCATCCCCGCCCCCTCTGATCTGTACAACAGCATGCATACGTGATTTGAAATGCAGCACAGGGAGGCAACCTCACTGCATTTTATGCTGTGAATGCATTAGTCTTGCCCGTCGGGCTGTTATGCTGAGCTTTGGTCTGCTGTCCAGCAATAAATACTATTGAAGCTTTCCTGAGTCCTGTTGCTTCCTGACATTAGGGCACACCCATTACACGGTTTCCTCACACAGTGAGTACCTTTCCCGAAACATGAGATCCTACACCTTTTTCCTCATCAGGGCTTTGAAATCAGTAGTGAGACCAATTATCAGAAACGTACCCGGCAGGAAGAGATCAACATCCCTGGCTGTGCACTCTTTTTACTCAATAAGGCCCTTGCATTATAACTAGAGGGGTCTTCAGCAGCCATCGCATCTAATTCATTCCCCCCTCCTTACATTATTAACCCTAATCCAAGGCAGTCTCCCATTCAGTTTCTCATGCGGTTTCTCCCATTTCTTTCTCATGCAGGCACAAGACTTTTGGCAAGAAAAAGGCTGGCAACCTTATATAGCTGATCAAAAAGTTGGCAACCTTACACCAGGACAGACCTAGACAGGTTTATCTTCAGTAAGCCTTAACACCGGTAAATGCTGTTCTGTCCTCTGTTGTAACCAGTGTTATGTTTCTGGAAAAAGAAGTGCTGGAACTCACCACAAATGCTGCCCTTGTTCTTCTTTAATGGCAATGGCACCCACCAGATAAGTTCTGGAACTAAGTTCTGGTGAGTTGCAGCTGAAAAATAGCCCTGGTTGTAACTCTTTTTTTTTAAAAAAAAAAAGACCACAACAGTAAATCTACTTGTGTAGTTGCTTGTTTACTTGCATTATAATACTACACTTCCATGATATATCAACCCTGAATATTTTTATGTTGTTTTACTTTAGAATGCAGTGTTATACATTGTTCCTGTTATTTTGTGTGTGTGTGTGTGTTAGCACAAATTTACTGGCCAGAGTGCTGTGGACTTTAATTGGTACTTTAATAGCTACCTAGACCTAAACAAGTTTTTACTCCTTCAGATTCCTATCTAAATACTGTATTTCATAAAGTGGGCAGACAGCCAGCAATGGAGCATGTAAAACACTTTGTCCTGTCTGGCATTAAACTTACTTAGAACGTGCCTTTTAATTTATGCCTCTTCTTTCCCCTGGCATGTTTAATATTTCTTATTCAGTCATTATTGCTAATCTTCCGTGTTTTACAAATTCAAATTAAGAATGATTGAAAATCCTGTACTTTGGCTTGGTTTTACGCATGCATGTTGATCACACAACAGGATGCAAAATGCTTAGGGCACAACTACTCATCTTCATTCCCAACAGACTAAGTTCTTGAATGCCAACTTTTTTCCTGCCCAAAGTTCTGTCTGAAAACATTCAGCAGGTTTACTGTTCCTGGCATACAGATGCAGTGATAAGAAGAACCTTGCCTGCTGAAGTTCTAAAGCAACCCATATTCCTAACATTAATCTGCTTTTTGAAGAACAGTGTTTTCAAAACATTTGAAACTTGGGGCACAATACTCCTGCATTAAAATCAGAAACATATTATGCAGATATTTTCTCAGGTCAATACTCAGACAACTGAGAGGGCATCTTTTATTTTTTATTTCTTCTTTTCTTTTGTGCCTTCTACTCTTTCCCTCTGCAATGTCAGCTAGGTTTCAGCGATGTCCTTGTGTTTTCTGGGCAATGATGATGTAGAATAATGTACAATTATTCTACAAATAATTATAGCTCAGGCTGCTGGAGGATCATGGATCATCTTTATTCTGTCTGCCATGATGCTTTCATTACACACAGAGTGCCAGATAGGGTCAGAGGCAATCAGGTGGTTTATATGGTTCAAAAACATTGCTATAAATATAATTCAAAACTACATCTTCTTTTCAACACCTTGCTAAATTCTCCCCCAAAATATTTAGCACTTCCTCAGTTTCACATTTTCGGTGCTTTTGGCACCAACACTAGACAGCCACAGTTGGAAGTATTTATGCTTCTAAAAGCTTTATCTAACAGCTGTATGCTACCTTAAGAAAGTTTTGCCTCAAATGCACATTAAATATGTTTCTCATGAAACTGACTGTACACAGCCCCCTTTTTGTTCTGCTACAGCAGTTTCTGTTGAGTCATTTTGTTTTACACGATTGTTATTAACACAGATATGTCTCAGGACAAGTTAAATGTCCAAGATTCTTTAAGTCAAGTCTTGGCAAGTATGCTCAACTTCAAGAAAAGCATTTCTGCCTTTTTCTGGTATTCGAACAACCTGTCCTGGGGACTATCTTGAGGGATTTGAAAAACAGATTTGTACAACTTTGCTTTCTCATGGTGGATGAGAAAACTGATTCACCGACTTTTAGAAATGAGCAATGTGGCTCGGAGAGGGAGAGATGGGGATGATAGAGGAGGAATGTTAATCATAAAAAGTAGGTGGGAAGCCACAGGCACGGGAAGGTCAACAAGCAGCTTAACAGCAAAGGAGTCACCTTGTGGTATTATATAAACTTTACAAGCAGTTATTTGACAAGTACGGGAACAATTAGACAAAGCCTGATGGTTATCTTTGTGCAACTATACACAACCTCTGCCATAAAACATTACTGAAAGAACAAATCCAGAGATAGCACATTGCCCTCACCTTCCCTCTCCACCAGTTCTTCCCTTAGAGCAGCAGTTATTTAATCTTACATTAAAATAGGACTGCCTTGCAAAAATCAGGAGTATTTGCTGTGGTGGGAAATCCTCATTACTGCCACCATTTTCAGCATCTTTGGTAAAACGTTTAGCCTCATAATGGAACCTGAAGGACTTACCATAGAATAACTTCAAAATCCAGCAACATTTACCTTGAGATATGTTGTTGTGAGAAGGGGATAGAAAACAATATATTGACACTGTTTTCCAAGCACATACCCTTATATGCATGTACACTAGAGACAAACTGCATCAATTCCTGCAGGTATTTTGTTATTAAAGACCTGGGGAATAAGGATGGAACTTAAGGAACTGCACTCTCGCTTCTGTGGAGATAGCGCAGGTTAGGATTGGGCAATATATTGTCCAAAACTAGTTTGAAGTCCATACTGTGATATCGTTTCATAATTTTAGACCTAGCAATATATCTTGAATCATGTGTGTGTGTCTGTGCTATGCAAAAATCACAATGAGGGAAAAACCTTGAAGCTAGCCAATGCCTCTACAGTAGCACCATCCTTATTTCAGACATTGTGGTATATAATAATAATAATAATTTTTTTATTTATACCCTGCCCATCTGGCTGGGTTTCCCCAGCCACTCTGGGTGGCTTACAGAACATATAAAAACATAGTAAAACATCAAACATTAAAAACTTCCCGATACAGGGAAGTTTTAGATGTCTTTAGATATCTTCTAAAAGTATTGATATATTGCAGTGTTTAGCTGGTAATATAAAAAGGTAAAGGGACCCCTGAAAATTAAGTCCAGTCGTGAACGACTCTGGGGTTGCAGCGCTCATCTCGCTTTACTAGCCGAGGGAGCCGACGTTTGTCCCCAGACAGTTTTTCTGGGTCGTGTGGCCAGCATGACTAAGCAGCTTCTGGCAAAACCAGAGCAGCAAACGGATACGCCGTTTACCTTCCCGCCAGAGTGGTACCTATTTATCTACTTGCACTTTGAAATGCTTTCAAACTGCTAGGTTGACAGGAGCTGGGACCGAGCAACGGGAGCTCATCCCATTGTGGGGATTCGAACCACCAACCTGTTTAGACCACAGTGCCACCCCCGTCCCTTAGCTGGTAATATATTGTACTGCAATGTTGAAAACCAGATATTGCTCAGCCCTAGTGCAGGTCTTGGGCAAGGACTCAGAATGTGGGCATTGTAGTCAAATACCTTAACTATTGTTGTAAGCCACTTTGAGTACAGTATTTTAATAGAAAAGTGGAGTATACATGCTACATCTAATCTCATTTAACTTTGTGTCCGAGAGCAGAGGTTGATAATGGTGGTATCATGGCTGCTGGCTGAAGTTCTTTTTGTTTGGCTGAATATTTGCTTATAGGGTATTTCATCAGTGGGAACCAAGGGCAGGAGATGGTCTCCTGATCGCTAAGGAATAAGTCTCCAGCTTTGGGGATGAGATTTATCTCAGAGCTTAAAGAAAGTGATAACCCTCCAGCCGAGGAATGGGGACAGAGAAACAGCAAATACATGCATGCATACATACCAGCTGGAGTTTGAATTGTCACAAACAAGGGAGGAGCCAAGAGTTTCTAGCTGGGAATAACTTAGAACAGTGAGTGCAGCTGCGAAGGGATGTAAGTTCCTTGCTGGTGATCTACTACAGTGGTATCTTGGGTACTTAATTCGTTCCAGAGGTCCGTTCTTAACCTGAAACTGTTCTTAACCTGAAGCACCACTTTAGCTAATGGGGCCTCCTCCTGCCGCTGCGCCGCCGGAGCACGATTTCTGTTCTTATCCTGAAGCAAAGTTCTTAACCTGAAGCACTATTTCTGGTTTAGCGGAGTCTGTAACCTGAAGCGTATGTAACCTGAAGCGTATGTAACCCACGGTACCACTGTACTTGCTGTAGGAATGCTTGTTTGCTTCCACTATGCTGTGCCACTATAATTGTAAGCAAAACAAATATTACAAAGACACCATCAGTCTCCAGTGTCAGGTCTTGCTGAACTAACCTGCATTTTAAAAAAACCAAAACAAAATACATCCACGTTTGATATACTATAACCAGCCCTAGACACATTTCTATAAGATGGCCTATGAGGGCCTGGTCCCTTACAGATGGCCCAGGATCCCATTCTGCATATCTAGCTTTCATTAAAGAAAAGAGTACATATGTAGTCATTTTACACAGAGTTACGAGAGGAAATATGCAAGCAGTAGCCTCCCAGTTGCCCTTCCAGAGAGGGATAGCTGCAATAGGGCTCTGGAGCTGGTTCTTGTTCTTGTTCTGAATCACTTTATTGACTGAACAGTCATATGCCTGTTTCATAACCTTCTCTTCCTTGACCCTTTCCTCCTTGTTTGCCTCCCCTCCTCCAATGTCAGCAATGGCTAGTGAAAACTAAGGGCAAAAAAATCTCAGTAGGGCCTACACAATTTTGCGGCTGCAATTTCTATTTAATTTGGGGAAATTGCCTCAAGGATGGGTTAGGAACATAGCTGTCAACCTTCCCTTTCTTTGCAGGAAATTCCCTTATTCCAGTGTCGTTTCCCACTGCTTCCCGCTACTATCCCGGATTGTTAGATATCCCGTAGACTGTCCCCGGGACAGGTGAAGCTGCTGATCCCTTATTTTTGAGGCTGCCGATCTCTTATTTTCAAATCTGAAAGTTGACAGCTATGGTTAGGAACAGTGGTGAAGATGCATGCTGCGCTACCGGGGGCGGAGAGCAGGAGGGGGCATGGCTGGTGCCCCCCGGGGCGTGACGCCGCCCGCAGGGGTGTGGCACGTGTTCTGGGGGCGTGGCGACCGACGTGCAGGGGGGCACGGCATGCTTCGCTCCCTCTGCACCCCCGTTCCCACGCCAGTGGTTAGGAAGGTGGTGGTGGTGGGGTGGCGTCAAGAGGAGAAAAAGGTGGTGGTGGTGGGGTGGTGTCAAGAGGAGAAAAAGAAGCACCCTGCTTCTCTGCGTTGGACTGCTTGTAAATTATTCCTTACAAAACTTACTGCAACATGTCTATAGAGTGTGTCCCTGAGTTTTATTTTGCCCAGCCTGTCCCATATTTTGCCCAACCAAAGGTGGCGACCCTAGATGTAGTGAATGAGAAGCAATAGGATTCTGCAATAAAATGTTGCCGTATATTCTCCATCCTAATAGGAGTGCTTGTGTTCAGGGTCTCAGCCAGCCACGCCACCCCCACCTCTTCCTGCCTCTCCTTTTCAGTTTCTCTTTGCCAAATGACTCTCAACACTTTGTGGCTACTAAAACATGCCCAGTCCTTCCTGAGCCATTATTTGAGGACAGGTGCCCTTGAGGGGTGGGGTATAAAAGGATTTTTGGTACTTTGGAAACAAGATCCCCCTGAACCTGATAGAGAGCCTCCTGTTCTCAGGGTCCTGTTTTCGCTTCAGTCCTGTTTACATTCACCACTTGAGTTTGCTGTTAAAAGGAATGATATAAAAACATGATGAATCATGGGTCACACCGGGGGGAACTTAGTGAGTGCCATATTACATCAAAAGCAGAAAGTCACTGAGTTTATGCAAATTTCTTTTACAAATGAATAACCATGATTAAACCCTTTTCCTCCAAGAGGGCATAATGCTCAAGCAAATTTAAACCTCAGAATCTCTCATTGTAGAAAAAGTACAATACTGTATTGTGCTGTGGTAAAGGACTAAATGGGGCATAACACCCAACTTGTCTTAGTCCCTTCTTTTCACTGCAGTAAAAGAAAGTAAAGGGACAAGTGAAAACGAGCCAAGGACAAGTTCTCTCTCAATGTGAAAATTGAAAATGGGTGATAAGCAGAGCTGGTCCACCCATGAGGCAAGGTGAGGCGACCACCTCAGGCAGCAGGGTCCACAAGGGCAGAAGATCATGACATTGATCTTGATCTTCCCTTGCCCCTTCTGCCCTGGCAGGAAGGGAGCTGTCATTTTGGGGTCTCCCTCAGGTGCCAAAAATGTATCAGGCTGGCCGTAGTGATAAGAGTTCCCCTAGGCATGCGCAGAACATTTTTCTCATTACACTCTAAAAACACATACATATTGCTTCACACCTGGTGTTATGGGAAGCATGTGGTTTTCAGGTAGGTAGAACTGTGACATCACTAAGTAATTAAAGCCCTGGTTAATATACATTTATCCCCCACACATATAATTCTACCTCCCAACATCTTTTGCCTCTCAAACGTCTCTTGAGAGAAGTTACACACAAATAACTTCTCCCTAGATGATTGGTGGCATATCATGCTGCAAACAATTAAAATATGTACATTAGCATCACAAATGCCAAAGGCACGTTTTTACATTTCAGATGTCTTCAATTTGTACTTTATGTAGTCACATAGCAGACACACATGCTAACCTGTAAGGAATTTTTAAATTTTCTTTTAATTGAAAACCTGTACTCCTTTATCCAAAGGAATTCAGAACGACATATTTCCCACTTCTACATTATTGTAATTCCTCCACTGTTTAGAGACCTCTCAGTTATCTAACATGTAGGTGGGTGGAACATTTTTACTGCCTTTAATGAGGTTGTGGTTCTATGTGTTCAAAGTGCAAACACTGTTTTGTCAGATTATTGCTAGACTGGGAAAACACACTCTAACTTTGAATTAAATCAGTTAGTGCTTACCCTAGAACCTCCTTGATGAGCACTTGAACACCTGGCATATAGAAGATAATTAAATTAATAAGTTGAGTAACACTAAACATGATGGACATATATATTTTGCTGTTTCACATTGAGTTAGGAGTTAGAAATAATTTGGCTGAGGGTACAGTGGTACCTCGGGTTAAGTACTTAATTCGTTTCGGAGGTTTGTACTTAACCTGAAACTGTTCTTAACCTGAAGCACCATTTTAGCTAATGGGGCCTCCTACTGCTGCTGCGCCGCTGGAGCACGATTTCTGTTCTCATCCTGAAGCAAAGTTCTTAACCTGAAGCACTATTTCTGGGTTAGCGGAGTCTGTAACCTGAAGTGTATGTAACCTGAAGCATATGTAACCTGAGGTACCACTGTAGTTGTAATCACACAAAATATGTTTAAGGTTTAGTGTTACCACAAGTGGGAGCTGCAACAAAGTGGTCCTGCAACAAAATATTGCAGTGTAGAGGGCTCATATTCAACCTCCTCTCTCTCCCTCGCCCCCTCCTTCCTTCCCTCTTGCTGGTGCTCCTCAGCAGCCGCCACCTGCTGGTCTAGCAAGGTGTAGGTCTGCCGCCACTTGGCCCCCTCCGCCACCCCGACTTGACCTCTCCTCCCACCTCCCTCCTCAAGTCTCTTCCAAAGCCAGCAAGAGGCTGGAGCTGGGGCTCAAGTCACCCGTGGGAGCCAGCCGGCTACCCCGTGGCCCTGCCCACCTTCATGAGTTGTGGGGGAGAACAGGGCAGTGGTGAGGGAGGCCAAATGTGGGGAATCCCACTCCTCAAAGGTGCGGGTGGGGGGGGAGAGGGTTTAGAGTCATGAGAGTGTGTGTGCCCCCAATCTTCACCCACCCTGGCTTGTCCTTTATTTTGCCCAGCCTCTCCCATATTTTGCCCAACCAGAGGTGGCGACCCTAGATGGGGTTAATGAGAAGCAATAGGATTCTGCAATAAAATGTTGCCGTATATTCTCTGTCCTAGTAAGAGTGCTTGTGTTCAGGGTCTCAGCCAGCCACACCACCCCCACCTCTTCCTGCCTCTCCTTTTCAGTTTCTCTTTGGCAATTGACTCACAACAGTTTGTGGCTACTAAAACATGCCCAGTCCTCCCTGAGCCATTGTTTGAGGACAGATGCCCTTTAGGGGTGGGGTATAAAAGGATTTTTGGTACTTTGGAAACCTCAAGATCCCCCTGAACCTGATAGAGAGCCTCCTGTTCTCAGGGCCCTGTTTTCGCTGTCTACATTCACCACTTGAGTTTGCTGTTAAAAGCAATGATATAAAAACATGATGAACCATGGGTCACACCGGGGGGAACTTAGTGAGTGCCATATTACATCAGAAGCAGAAAGTCACTTGCACTCCTTCCTTGAATGTATGAACTGACTTTTAATAAGCTCATTTAATAGGTCTCTGCTACAGAAGTAGTAACAGATTAGCAAGCTTCTGAAGGAGAAGATTAAAGGCTTAGCCAATTAAAGACTGTAATAAAATAAATTTTCTTATTAGTGTACAGCATATTGTTTTAGTCACACAGCTGTCAAAATTGTTCTCAGTTAACTGTGGTAGACTTGCTATGTAGAATCCGAACATTAAAAAAAACCTGTTATGTAGCATATTGACAATAACATTATTGTAAATCAACTGTATTTCATGTATCAATTTGACACTACCCCAATTCCTTAGATTATCTATAATAGATTATAGATTATCCCCACTGCCAGCCATTGACCAAGCAAATTAGCAGCCCCTGTGATAGCTTTTAAATATAAATCTTGAGAATTCTGATCAAAGGTCTCCTATATAATTTGTATGTGTGCTAATGAATGTAAAAGGCTTTAAACACACTAAATTTGCTATAGAAAGTCTAATTAATTTATTACATGGCCTCTATGCTTTCAGCAAACTAGAATTCTGTGGGTCAAGAGTAGACAACATGGTGCCCTCTAGATACTCCTCGATTACAGCTCCTGTCATCCTTGGTCTTGGGCCGTGCTAGGGGCTGATGGGAAATGTAGTCCAACAAACATCTGGAGGGCATCCTATGGATTCTCCCCAATTGTGGTGACTAAGGAGCTAATTTCACCAGTGTCTCTCATGTATATTTGTCGTGCATAAAATACTAGCAGCACTTACAGGACATATTTCTGAAAGAGGAAAGAAACAACTGTGGAACTATGGTTTGCTAAAATAAAGCAAATGTAAATGATAGACAAGTTCACCAGTGAGCACTAAATGATCAAGGTTAATGTAGTACAGTTTCTGTTCCTTGAATATGAAGAAGGCAATGCTTTGGGAGGAAAATGTGCCTAGAAAATGTGCCTTAAATGTATGTTGCACAAACTGAAATATAAATTAACTCCGTGGACCCCCTAGCCACTTTCAGTCTGTACTATTTATCTATCTTCCATGCCTTCTCTTTGATGCTTTCTCTTAAATCTTCCGCATCTCTTTTTCTTTTTCCCTCCCAGTCTCCATAAGATGGCCATGGTGCCATTTGTGTGACCTACTTAGGTCAGGTCACAGCTCATGATCTGAAGATTAATGGGTTAAGGTATTCCCTTGATTACACTAATCTTAAAAATAATATAATATATAATACACATTAGCTGCCACATAGGTTTCATCACCACATTTCATTATTGCATTTCTGCAGCAAATTACAATGTTAATCTGGCAGTTTGATTATGCCTGTCTACAATCTCTTCCCTAAAAGTTTTGCTATGACTTCTTATATTTGCAGGAAGGTGGACTTAAGAAGGGTTAAGTGAATAACCATAATTTTTGTTCCCTAAAAGAGACGAGCAGATAATATTGTCATTATAACTCATTGCACTTTCAGGGCAGTCAATTATGGGTTTGGCTGCAAGTCCTAAGAGGAGTAGAACATTTGATTTAAAACTTAAATATAGCTGAATTACATGGTAATGGTGACTGTAATGTAAGAGTGACAAAGCCAGCTCAACAACCCAACATGATCACCACAGTAACATTTAACTTCAATAAAAGGGAATTGCCATAAAACTAAAATACCAGTTAGAGGTAAATTATAAGGTAGACTTGCAAACATCATATACACACAAACACCAGAAGACTTTAAAACAGCATGATATAGTCTGAAAAGAAATGTATTCCTGGAAAAAAAAGAAAAAAAGTTGAGCTGTTGTTCCAAATAAGTTTTGAAAGAATACACCCTTTAAGAATAATTGATTAGCCAGAGCCATTTGTTAAGGAGATGCTCATATGCAGAAGCTTTGGGGATGCCAAACCTGAAACGAAGCCAGGATGCAAAAACCTGAAGCTACTTTTCAGAAAAATACCGTAGTCTAGGGCCAAAACCCCTACTTGCCCCCAAAGCCTCATGTACAATAATTTTGCACATATGCTGCTGGAATTTCCAGAACCAGAGGCCAGCTTGCAGGGGCAGGGAAGCAACATTAGGAACATGAAGAACAGCTGAGCCATCCCTTTGTCCCCGAAGTGTTTATTGCAGGGAGGGACTGGGGCACAGAAAAAACCATCTGAGCCCAACAACCCTGCAAGGTTTTTTTACATCGTAGTTAAGACTGCTGCCAGTCTCTGCTAATATAAGCATTTATTTATAATGTTCACAGCCTGCATATGTATTTTGTGGACAGCCTCTCTACTAAGTTTTGTAAGGGGCAGTGGCGTAGCGTGGGGGTGCAGTGGGGGCCGGCCGCACCGGGTACAACATCTGGGGGGGGCGCTCGCACTCGCAGCTCTCTGCCCCTACCTGGCTCACTCACTCTCTCTCACTGCAGTGCTCGCTGTGCGAATCCGATCTGAGCCGCCGGGTCACCGCCCACTGTGGAGGGGAGGGTGCCAGGCGTGCAGTGCGGAGAGAGAGCGAGGGACTATCTGGGGGAGGGACAGTGCAGTGGGGGGGGCGCAAATTACTTGCCTTGCCCCGGGTTAGGGGGCGCAAATTACTTGCCTTGCCCCGGGTGCTGACAACCCACGCTACGCCACTGGTAAGGGGGTTCTCAATGTGTTCCTTCTTCCCAGTCTGTTCTCGACAAGACTTGTGTGTGACACAAACTTAATTATGCCTCCTTCTTCCCAGAGTCCTCTTTTGCTGCTAGAGGATCTGCCCTTTTACTTACCTATGCCCTTTTACTTCCCCATATCTGTGGGTTTACCCTCCAAATTTCAGTGCTTTTTAAAATAAATATCACCATACACAGCCCTTTAAAAAATATTGCATGGTTGTGGAAGAGGGATGACAAGGAACAGAGAGTTCTCCTTCCCCCTGAATTCCTTGCTTGTTTGCACTATATAACACCACTGTTTGAGTTTTTGAGAATATCCAGTAGGCCTTGTACATTCTCAGAGGTAATACTGCCATCCTATATACACTTACTTTGGTGTACCTAGCTTACCTCTGAGTAGACATTTGTGGGATTAGTGTTAATCTAAATGTAAAAGAGTCAATGTCTGATAAACCCTCTGCTACTAAAATTATATGGAGGTTGGAGGCAAGAAAAAGATTCCCTGCTAGATTCTTATGCCAGAAAGAACTGCCCTGAGAATATTTTTTAAAGTATGTTATTTGAGTTTTATCTATTTAACTCCTCCCCAAACCCAAACACACCCTGAGATAGGCAGCAGACAGCTGGGAGGGGTGGCACATCTGGGCCCCCCAAAAGCACTCCTTTTGTCGCCTCCCATGCTTGTCACCTGTATCTGCTGCCTGGAAAGTGTGGCAAAATATCTCAGGCTGGCTCTGCCCTGAGTTGCTCTCTCCTTTTTCCAGTCTAACTGTTCTCTGCATCACCTTAGGTGTAGGTGTTGCAATGAGTCAAATGGGAACAGTATGTAGGATTCAGGCTACAAGCTGAACGTTCCATCAAGAAATAAACCTTTCTGGACTGCAATGGTAGTCTGGCCAGACAGGTTTAAAGTGAGAGGCGAGTGCCCTTACCTGACTGGTTGGGACAGATGCAAGGAAGAGATATGATGCACCTGTTTCTATTAGAAGAACAATTCAGGTCGTCTCTCAAACCTATCCCCATAGCTTACATCCACGTTCCCCTTCCAACTGCTTTCACATGGCTCTGTCCGCTCTGCCTCCAACTGTCACCACCTGCCATCCTTCCAAAACTTATTTTATTTTTACATTTGTCTATATCAGGGAAGCTGTACGCCGGCTCCCTCGGCCAATAAAGCGAGATGAGTGCCGGAACCCCAGAATCGGCCACGACTGGACCTAATGGTCAGGGGTCCCTTTACCTTTACTATATCAGGGCAGTGTACAAAATATAAATCATACAACATTGATAACAGCTGGCATGCAGTTAGAATGACAATTCACCACCACTCTTGTAGCAACGAATTCTACACTGAAGGGGCCACAGCACTTCTTTCTACCCCTAAGGCTATGTACAATTTCCACTACCATTCTCTGATTTCCCTGCTCTCTCTGTCCGTAAGCTAACTGCTGCAGAAGAATATGTATGCAGCAAGCCTTCTGTGAAGAGTGGCAAGTAGGAGTTGAACCTGGAGTAAAAGACAGGCTGCTGAGAGATGCTGGTTACTGAGAGGATGGAGAATATTGAGTGAGAAACAAGGAGGGGAGAAAGTTCCACACAAAATCATCTGGGACTGTAAAAAGCAACTTATTGGCTGGAGGAGAAATGAGTAGCATTGGTCCTGAAGGTTCACGTTAAGTGCCTTCTGGGAAGCAGCAGTTGTATAAAGCATTCCTGTATCAAGCTCTGAGCAACACGTGCAGATTCCACAGTGCAAACCATGAATGAAAAAACTGCCACTGGTATCATTATCTTAACTTGGAGCACTTGAAAATGTTCCAGTTTTAGAAGGGCTGTTGTTTTATGTTTAAAGATTATGGCTCTCATTGTGTACTCTCCCGCCCACTTTTCTGTATAACAGGACATCTGACCTTCACTCGGTTATTGAGACTGTATCTCTTAAAAAGAAACAGATATAAATAAACCTTCAGTTGCAGCAACCCTAAAAGCTATTGAGTCTTATCACCTATGTGCTACTTGCTAGCTTCTGTTTTAACCCTTCCACTCTCTGGTAAGGCAGTGGAGTTGATCCTCACTATTATTTCTTGCTGGCCGCCACACACAACTGTGCTATTATTTTAAGGGTACCGTATTTGTCGCCTTCCTATGGCTTATGGGATTCCATAATCTTTATGTTTTGCTGCCCTGAGATTTATGGGTATAGAGAGGTATACAAATTTAATATTTAATAATTTAATAATAATAAATAACCTGTTTGCTTTCTTGTACTTTTGAAAGCCACAGTTAGCTTCTAGTCTCTATTTGTATTGTGGAACTGATGCTTATCATTGCTGTTTTCTTGCTGATATTTTAATTGCCCTGTAAGCATTTTATTGATACGGATTTCCTTATTGTCTGGAAACAGCTTTGAAGTCATATCTGGCAGAAAGCACCATATAAAAACCTTAAAACAAGCAAATACTGTGGAACAATTGCATGGTGACTAGTGCTGCATGGGGGGGGGGGGGCTTAGCCACAGAAAAGCCACAATGAAGAACCTACTACCAGCTTCTTACTTTCTGTGAGGATGCTGTGTCACTGGGTTTTACAGATCACCTTTAGCATCAGTAACATCTCTGTCCTGAGATAATTGCCGTTAGCTGCTATATCGATGAAAAATATGAGCATCTCTGATCTGTGACTTTTGACGGCTAGTCCGTTATTATTCTCTAATGAGGGGGGAGAGATGCACCCCATATGGTCCCAAATGCACGTATCCTTTGCTGCTTTTGATGCCCCACATACAAAACCCTCTCACATTCAGAGCAAGCTTGGGCTTGCTCTCCTGGGTGTTGAGTCAAGTCAAGGTGTGCAAGTGTGTATTTGTAGGGGTGTGTTTTGAATCAAAGGGGGTGTTGAATAAACTCAAGGACTGTATGTGTGTGTGTTGAATCAAGTCAAGGTGTGTAGGGGGGTGTTTAATCAAATAAAGGGGGTGTTGAATAAACACAAAGGCCGGGGGTGTGTGTGTGTTGAATCAAGCCAAGGTGTGTATTTGTTGGGGGGTGTTTAATCAAATAAAGGGTTGAAGGGGTGTTGAATAAACTCAAGGGCTCTCTGTGTGTGTTTGTGGGTGTTGAATCACGTCAAGGTGTATATGTGTCTGTGTGTTTGTATATATGTATGTATGGGGGGTGTTGAATCAAATAAAGGGGGGACGTTCAATAAACTCAAGGGCTGTGTGTGTGTTGAATCAAGCCAAGGTGTGTGTGTGTTGTAGGGGGGTGTTGAATAAAATGAAGGGGGGACGTTGAATAAACCCAAGGGCTGTGTGTGTGTGTGTGTTTGTAGGGGGGTGTTGAATCAAATGAAGGGGTGGGGGTGTTGAATAAATTAAAGGGCTCTCTGTGTGTGTTGAATCAAGCCAGAGGTTGTGTGTGTTTTTGTGTGTGTGGGCCGGTAAAGGGGTGTTGAATTGAAGCTCCAGGGCTCTGCGTGTGTGTGTGTTGGGGTTGGGGCAGCCCTGGGCTCCCTCTGCCCCTCGCCGACGCCGCGTTCAACAAAGAGCAACTGAGGCGGGAAGCGCCTCTCTTCCCGCCTTTCCCCTCTGAGGCAAAGACTCCCCTCACGTGAGGCGCGGCTCCTGCCTGGCAGCGGAGGAGCTCCCGGCGGCCGCAACGGCAGCGCCGGCGCTTGAGGGGGCCGGCCGAGGAAAGAGAAGCGGAGGTGTGGGGGAAAGAGCCGCAAACTCTTCCCGCCGCCGCCGCCGCGGCTGCTAACGCGGGTGGGCGGGGAAGGAGGGCGGCGGCGGCCGTGCACGGCGGGACCCGGCCGGGGAGCTTCGGCGAAAGCGAGTTGCCATGCCCACCAACTTCACGGTGGTGCCCGTGGAGGCGCCCGGGGGCGGCGGCGGCGGCGGCGAAGAGGGCCCCGGCGCCCAAGCGGGGCAGCAGCCGGAGCACGCGGCGGAGGAGCCGGGCGGGGGGACCCTCGGGCGGCCGCAAGAAGCGCCCCTCGAGAATGGCCGCGTGGAGCCCGGGAGCCAAGGCGAGTGGTCGCGCGTGGGTCTCGGGCTGTGTGTGTGGTTCTCATTGCTGTTTATCCCCCCTCACACGCGTGTGGGTGGCATATGCGTGTTACAAGGAGGTGAAATGAAGGAAGGGGGGTCGTGTGTATGTCCAGGGGAAGGGGCACTTCCCTCCCCGCCCTAGGACATTGCGGGCATTTTTAACCTCCTGTGGGCGCAGGTGGATTTAAGGGGGAAGAGGCAGCAAACTTCGGTTTCGCCCACACTCCCGGAAGGAACTGGAGGAATCTGGGTGTCAACTGCGAACCCAGGTTTAGTGTATCCATGATTTCTTTTTTTGGGGGGGGAAGGCTGCCAAACGCGGGGTTGGCGCTGCAAAACTTTGGAAAGTACCCCAAACTTCGTGGCTCGTAGTTAATGAAACTAGGAACTGTGGGGGGCGGGGGGGGGAGCTTGGCTTTGTTCATTTTTTATTCTTTATTTCCCAGCACGTGTGCATGCAGGTAAGTTGTGGAGAACTCGCACAAGATAATAATGCTCCGGGGAACCTGCCAGTCTGCCCCGCAGGTTGTCCTAGCGAAAGTTCCGCCGTGGGGATTTGCAACTCCCATTGTTTGCTCTCGCCGGTCCCACAGGTGGCCTTTCCCTCTCCTGGCAGCGGATGAAAACAAGGAGGAGCTTCGCCAAGCCTGGGCGTTTCCGGCGCTTGCTTTGGTCAAAACGAGCCACGGTCTTGTGTATTTTCTCTGGAAAGCGAAGCCCCGTTTCTTATAGCTCCACCTCCATAAGCATGTTTCTTAAGGGAATTTTTAGAGGGAGCACTATCAGTTAACAGTTGGGGAAAGGTTAGGAAGCAGAAAGCAACGTTAATTTTGGGGGGGGTTTTTTTGTGGGGGAAGAATAGTTAGGAGCAGTGGCGTAGCGTGGGGGGTGCAGGGGGGGCCGGCCGCACCGGGCGCAACATCTGGGAATTAGGGTTAGGGGGCGCAAATCCACAGGGGGCGCAAATCCACGGGTTAGGGGGCGCAAATTACTTGCCTTGCCCCGGGTGCTGACAACCCACGCTACGCCACTGGTTAGGAGTATAGGCAGGGTAAATTGGTATGTATGTGTAGCATGTCAGGTTGCATTGGGAAAGAGGTGCTGTGTTTTTTAATATTCCCATATGTAAAAGACACATTTACATATGGCATCCGTCTGACTCAAGTCAATGGAGGAGGAGTGTGCCTTTGGGGGTGAAGCTAAACCATTGGGAGAGTTGCAGCACCTGCTGTGGCTCTAGAGACGGATATGGGAGAGACATGTTTTGTTTCAGCTGGGGCAAATGAAGGCGTCCGGTTGTATTGCTGTAGGTGCACTATGGCGTTTCCTCTCTCTGCGCTCCTCCCAGTGGTCATTTCTCCTCTGGTTACTGCTCTGGATACATGACCTGACTTTGTGCAGGCACTGCTGTCATCGGTAAGGGATTCCCACATGGCAGGGTTAATGTTGCCAGCCTTCATGTCATGTTTGCAGACATCTTTGTAACATAGAGTTGGTCTGCAAACGGGCCTGGTGCTTGGATGCAGAAAGGCTTCTCCCTGATACGCTACTTCAGGGAGCTTTTTACTTTTGAAGAAAACCTTGTGGGAATGTTCCAAAATAGGCCCTCACCTGCAGTCTTAAGTAGTATTGTGTAGAATGTATTCCACTCTATCATTTATGTAAGACAACTGTATATATGTTGTGGAATGTGGTGGTAGGGTCTTGAGAGGTATACTGCTTCATAATTTTTGAACGATTCCCTGTATTTAAAAATAACTCATTGCAAGTAGAAAACTAGCACTTCAGGGGGGAAGTCCCATCTGTGCTGTGCTAGTTTCCTTCTATATAGTTTTAAAATGTGGTTCCCCAATTCTAGTGTGAAGTGGCGCAGTCCATTCTACTATTTCATTTCCAATACTTCTACATGGTTAAATTCAGCCTGAACAAATGACTGAGGCTGCATACACATACTTTAAAAGCACATTTGAAGCACATTGCCTCCTAAAAAAATTATGGGCACTGTAGTTTACCTGCCACAGATTTACAAAGATCAGCAACCCTCAACAGACTGCAGTGCCCATAATTATTGCTGGGGAGGGGGTGCGCTTTAAAGTATAGTGTGTACTTTAAAGCTTGAGTCTGATGCTTAGTGTAGCTGAAGAGGAATCAACAGGTGTCCTGAAGACAAGGGAACTGAATAGCATAGGTGCAGAAAAAGCTGAGGGGAAAAGAGGGGGAAATGTGGAGAAGTTTGAAAGAAACACCCATGCAAGTCTAGAAAAAATATTCATCTAACTTTCTCCAAAAGGACAAAGCGAGAGAACAGACAAAAATAAGAGGAATAGGATTGGATATGAAGTGGTTTGAACAATTGGCCTGGAAGTAATGTGGAAAGGCAATATGTTGACAAAAAATTGGGATGGAGCTAGGCATGGCATCTGCTGAAGGCAATTATTGTACCATATGACTCACCCTATTGCATTAGATTACAGCAGTACCTCCCTGGTGCTTCCACTTTGACTACACATACTTGAAGTATATGTGAATAATTCTGGCATGCTTGCCAGCTGATTCCTTTGTAGTTTGGTTGGTTGATCATTCTTCAGTGTGAGCCTAACATAAAGAGATAGCTGGAGAATTCTCCTGACTGTTTTAAGGAGAGAGCTGGAGAATTCTCTTGACTGTTTTAAGGAGATAATCTTGGAACCTAGATAAGATGACATCCTCCAGCAGATGGGTGTGACAAACAGCAGCTGGTAGTTTTGGAGAGGGAGAAGAAGAGAGATGTGAGTTTGCTGAGCACACCCTGTGAATGCAGGGAATCACTCTGAAGATCTGATGTGATTTTGCTGTCTTTCTGGAGTGTTGTGTTGCCAGTATATGCCGTGCTTCTATATTTGTAAATATTATGTACACCAGAAGGGGCCAGAGTGCTCTTGTCCAAAGTACAGTAGTACCTTGGTAGTCAAACGCCTTTGTTGTTGAACAAATTGAATACAGAACGCCTCAAACCTGGAAGTGAGTGTTCTGATTTGTGAACGTCCGACGCGGCTTCTGATTGAAAGCTCCTGCAGCCAATCAGAAGCCACCCCTTGGTTTTTGAACCTTTCTAGGAGTCAAATGGACTCCTGGAACAGATTAAATTCGACAACCAAGGTACCACTGTATTAAAAAAAAACACCTGACATTGCGGTTCCTGAGGGAATTGGGGAGTATATAACAATACCTTGGTGCAATCTTATGCCTGTTTCCCTGAGGAATCCTGAGGAAACATGCATAAGATTCCACTGTAAGTATTTATATCAAAGGATTTCATATTCACCTCAACCATTCTTACAGCAGCTCTGTCAGGGATTGTGAAGAACACTGAAGGAATTTGTAGCATTATTAAAATAACAAATGCAGTTCAGTGTAAGAAAGGGTGAAGGGATGCACATTGGAGAAGAAAATCCTAACTTAACAAATACCCTAATGGGGTCTAAACTGGCAGTGACTGACCAGGATACAAGACCTCAGGGTCATGATGGATAACTTGATGAAAATGTTGACCCAGTGTGCTACAGCTGTGAAAAGGCTAATTCTATGTTGGGGATCATTAGGAAAGGATTGAAAATAAAACTACAAATATAATGCCATTATGGAAATATATGGTGAAACTACACTTGAAATATAAGGGACGCGGGTGGCGCTGTGGTCTAAACCACAGAGCCTAGGGCTTGCCGATCAGAAGGTCAGCGGTTTGAATCCCGTGACAGGGTGAGCTCCTGTTGCTCGGTCCCTGCCCCTGCCAACCTAGCAGTTTGAAAGCACGTTGAAGTAGATAAATAGGTACCGCTCCGGTGGGAAGGTAAATGGCGTTTCTGTGTACTGCGCTGGTTCGCCAGAAGCGGCTTAGTCATGCTGGCCACATGACCCGGAAGCTGTATGCCGGCTTCCTCGGCCAGTAAAGCGAGATGAGCGCTGCAACCCCAGAGTTGGTCACGACTGGGCCTAATGGTCAGGGGTCCCTTTACACTTGAAATACTGTCTGCAGTTCTTATAATTGCAGCTCATAAAAGAAATTGTTGAGCTAGAAAAGGGTAACGAAAATGATCAAAGGGCTAGAGCAACTTCCTATGAGGAAAGATTACAATATTTGTGATTTCTTTGTTTAGAAAAAAAAGGGTGAGTGACATTTCAGAGGTGGATACAATTATGCATGATGTGTGGAGAAAGAGAAGTTTTTCTTCCTCTCTTATAACTCTAGAACCCAGGGTCATCCAGTGACACTGCAAGTTGAGAGTTTAGGACAGGCAAAAGGGAGGACTTCCTCACACAGTGCAGTGGAATTTGCTGCCACAAATTGTAATTATGATCACCATCCTGGATGCCTTTAAAAGGGGATTGGTATATTGATGGAGGATATGACTATTGATTGCTACTGGCCATAATGATTGTGTACTAACTTCAGTGTCAGATGCTGAAAATAACAACTCTGCTCAGGTCCCGTTCTGGTCTTTTTGCTGCCACCACTGTGCTGTCTCTGTTTTAATGATTGTTGATGGTATCTGTCTAATGATGAATTACTTGCATTACAGTACATTTGTAAAAATGAGTAGAGAGAGGGGCTCAAAGGGAGCTTTATAGAAGTGTCTAGCCCAGGCACAGGCAAACTCAACCTTCCAGATCAGCCTTTCTCAGCCTGTGGGTCCCCAGATGTTGTTGAACTACAACTCCCATCACCCCTAGCTAGCAAGGCCAGAGCTCAGGGATGATGGGAGTTGTAGTCCAACAACATCTGGGGACCCACAGGTTGAGAAAGGCTGATCTAGATGTTTTGGAACTACAACTCCCATCATCCCTGACCACTGGTCCTGTCATCTAGGGATGATGGGAGTTGTAGTACCAAAAAAACATCTAGAGGTCCGAGTTTGCCTATGCCTGGTCTAGCCAGAGAACAGCAAAAGAACAGCATGCTAACAAGAAGCAGGGTATGATGGGATTTGTCAGCTTGAGTGCCTGCCTCTTTCCTTTTATTCTATTCCTGTTTCTTGAGCTTACTTCTGGTATTGGAGAAGAAAAGCCCCTGAGAAGACAGATTGTGAGAAGGAAAGTTAGGGTGAAGGGAGATTTTAGCACCCTCAACCCGCACTCCATTTGTTCTGAAAATTGTCCAGTTTAACCAAATGGAGATGTTACTGTCATGTCTGGTTTGGCTTTGAATCTATTGCAGAATGCCACCAATGTTAACAGGAAATTGCACAGATCAGGGAGAGTCTGATCTTTTTGCAATGATAACAATCGGTGGTTGGTTGTTTATTCAGTATTCTCACTCAGATTCTGTTTAGGTCACTGCTGCTTGTGTCTTTTATATCCCTTCCTTCCTTCCTTGTAATCTTTTCTCTGTTTATCTTTTCCCTTGTCTTTGTTCCTGTTTCTTTTGTGTTTCCTACCTGCAAGAATTCCCATCTCCCTGTGGGTTCTAGGCTCATTCCCCCCCCCCCCCTGTTCTCCACTATCAAAACTTAGTTAGCTAGCAGTGAAGTGCTTTAATTAAAATTTATAGATGAAATTCTCAAGTACAGTGATATGAAGATACTATTTTATGACATTTTTGTTGGCCCTAATAAAGGCATCACCTGATTGTGAAATACACATAGAGCTCATTTTTTAACTGTCCTGACACCTGTGGCTTTTGCTTGGTTTATATCAGGGCTATTCTGTTTTTGATGGATTTTTTGGGGAGGGTGGGGAGTTTAGAATATTTGTAATCTGAATATGTTCTCAGGATTATACAAAATATACAAAGCATGGGGATCAGACCTACAGGTTTAGAGACTCCTCTGAAAGAACTGGGGTGGAGTGGAGGTAGAAATAAACACATCAGTAAACCTAAGCTGGCAATTCCACACACCAATGTCTCTTAAAAAGAAGAAAAAGGTTGGATAGAAAGTGGGAAGATCCCTTCTCCTCTTCAGAATTTTTGTTTTATTAATTAATCTTATTAATTTTAGTCTTCCTCATATATAGAACGCCAACTCAGATTTTGTGATGGGTTTTAGAAGTTGTTGGATTGCTCCCATCCCACTATTGTATGTGCAACATGCAAGGCAGGCAGGGGGAGGGGAAAACATCAGCCCTGCATTTGCAAGCAAAATTGCAGATGTTTGCAAACTTCTGTGCTGAAAATATTGAAGAGAAATAGGCATTACTTTTCATCTGTATTGGGGGATGTTATATGATAATGGCAATTATAATTCTATATGCTAAATACTGAAAGGAAAGAGAAAACCCCAGAATTGAGAGCTGGGAAAAATAAATACAAATATGCAATTGTTGATGTAAATCAGGGGTCAGCAAGGTTTATCTTGCCTGGGCTGGATTGGTCCCATGCAGATCCCTCCGTGGGCCGGATTGCATGCGCACATGAGCGCCCGTGATTTTTGGTGTCTGTACGTGCGCAGACATGATTTTCGGCATCTACAAGTGCACAGTCGTGATTTTCGGCTTCTGCATCTGCACAGACACAATTTTCGGCATCTGCACATGTGCAGACACCATTTTCAGCACTTTGGAAGCGAGTCCCCATGCTGCGCTGCACCGGTTTTTCAATGTTCTAAATAGGTTTTTATTTTAGTTGTGCTTTTTAAACACAGAAATGTGTCATCTCTGGGAGGAATGGTAGTATATAAATCTAATAAATAAATACCTGTAAATATTACCCAAAATCCATCAAATCCCACTGAGTTCATTCAAATTCTGCTGGATTTCTGCCACTATCATTACAGTTCGATTGGTTATGTGTATTTAAAATCAAATTGCATTGTAACAACAAAAACATAAACCCAATACATGTGCAGTATTGGCATGTAATCACACAAGAAAAATGTTGTGGAGTTCTTGTAGACAGTACTGGAAAATCCCACTCTTGCAGTATAGGAGTGAGTGGGAGTTGACAGGCAATGGTGAAGAACCTGTCTTTGCTTATTGACTAGCCACAAATCTCCCTGCAGTCTGGGAGGAGTGGTGTTCATGTCTGCATGCGAGTTGTGAAGATATGGCTAGAAGTGTGAAGTATGACTGTCCTGTGAGTGAATAATTTGAAATACTGTTCAGTCTTTTTTAAGGGTTGTTGCCTGTCTCTGAGCTCAGAATATGCTGTAGATTAGATATCAATGTAAGAATATACTTGCTACATCAGACCAGTGGCACTTCTAGTTTAGCATTTTGTTTCCAACAATGGCCAGCTAGATGCTTCTGAGAATCCCACAGGCAGTGCATGAAGGTAGGCACCAGTCTGCCTTCATGTTTTGCCCCTCAGCAACTTGTTTTTGGATACCTGCTGCCTCTGAACTGCAGGTGGTCTTTCGTAGGCTACTAAACTAGGAATATGAGGAACTGCTTTTAAAGCCGCCTAAGCCAGTGGTTACTATGACATCTTGTTGCAGCAGATTGCATTAATTGGTTATGTGTTGTGTGAAGAAATACTTCCTTTTCTTCACTGAATTTATTTTTAGCCCAATGTGTATTACTGTATACTTGCCTACAACTTCTTCTGAGGAGGAAAGAGGTTCTGGTGCTTTGTCCTTCTTCCTCCTCCATTTCTCAAGAACCATGTCTTCTTAAGAGTAAGTGGCACCACGCAATCTGCTTTTTACTACTTTCCCATTTCTTATATTTTGTAACTCCCCCCATGAGTTCCAGCTGCTCACCTTGAGCTACTACTTAGACTGGACAACTTGTGTAGACTTCTTTGCCCTTTCATGCCCCTATACTCCTGCCTCACTCCCTCTCTGCTTGCTTTTAGACTCACTTCCTACCTCTACCAGAAGCAGGCTGTGTGCAGGGACTACAGTCATACCTCGGGATGAATACGCTTCAGGTTGAGCATTTTCGGGTTGCGCTCCGCGGCAACCCAGAAGTAACGGAATGCGTTACTTCCGGGTTTTGCCGCTTGCACATGTGCAGACGCTCAAAATGACATCACACGCATGCATGGAAGCAGTGAAACGCGGCATGCACAGTCGCGTGTTACGTTCGCTTCAGGATGTGAACGGGGCTCCGGAATGGATCCCGTTCGCATCCAGAGGTACCACTGTACCGGTAATTTCCCATTGCTCAGTTTGGCAGCCTTGATAACAAACTTCCTTTCCCTTTCAAGTGGTCTGATCGAGTGCTCCTGAAGATACAGATTGGAGTGCATGGAATTAAGATTAAGACCTCCGGTTTTGGTGCAGCTGACACTTTGGCTGTTCAGCAGCTGTTACTCCCAGCTTTCTCTATGCCTGTACCACAGCACTTCAGTTCCCTGCAAGTTTACTTGTTCCTTGTTTTAAGAGCTGTTTGTGGTGTACAGGATTATCTGTGTTGCTACAACTGTACATATCTTCTTTTTAAAAGAATATGGAACTTGAAAAGGAGAAGAGTGCTGATTGGGCCCATTGATATTTTAGATCATGTAGAAATGAGATTATTCCTTTGAATTACTGTGACCTTAAAAGGAAACATGCTAAACCCTTTCAGTAAATGCTCTTCAAGTGTACCTTGACTGTGAAGAAAAGCAAACTCTTGAATTTCTGAGTACAAATAAATCCTAGAAAATATATGATGGGCATTTTGATCTGTGTACAGTATATTTACAGTGTCTGCCTAGATAATAATTTTGGTTTGGTTATATAAGTTGAGGTTTGTTTATCATTTTAAATTGATTTTTTAAATCAAAAAATAACTTGATTAGCAATGAAAACTTTTAAACTGGTTCTGAGTTCATTCAGTTTTTATTGACTCAGAGAGGCAAACCTCAACAGGCTTACCAGGAGCAGAAATTGATTGCAGTATTTTATTGTAGTGAAATCTGGAAAGAATAAGCAGCTTTGATTAGAGTTGTTAATCAAATTGTTTGTGATTTCAGTGAAGACCTTTGGATAAAGATGTAAGATCAATGGTGTGGAAAGGTTTTCTTTTCAGCACTGTCCAATTGAGTGATCATATTGTTGATGTGAAATAAACTCCAGTGGTAATCAAGAGATCAATCACTTTTGAGTTTCTAATTATGTATTTTCAGTGAGTTTTCTAATTATGTATTTTCAGCCCATTCTAAACATAGATATAGCTCAACTTCTTGTCTAGTTAAACATTCTGAATGTTTGTTTTCTTGATTATTTAAATTAGCTTCTGATAGAACATAATTTGGTGGAAGTAGCTCTGGAATAGGTTGCTAAAGGGCTCAGTTTATGATACATAGACATTTATTTTAAGATACAGTAAAAACTATTTTTCCAAAGCATATTCTTGATTCTCTGCAGTGTCACATGATAATAATTCAAGCTTTGGAGACTGTTAATTTTTTTTTTTTAAATAAACCATACAGAAAGTCTTTGTTGTTTGGATTTGTCTTTACAATAGACTCTTTTAATTCCATAGAGAAGAAAAAGTACAGAAGAAAATTTTCTTTACTATTTTGGGAAAGATACTGTAATTCTTTCTCTCCCCACCCTAACCCTTAATTCTGTAACTGATATTTAGATTTTGTATTGTAACACTTCCCACATCTTCATACTCCCTATCTGATATCCCGAAAGCCAATTCAATGACTTACAGCTGGTACTGCCTCGGCACAGTTAGCATTCCACTTCCTATTGGTCAGCTGCAAGATCAAGGGCCTTCTTGGAGCTCTTTTTCCAAGTCCATCAACAGCCAGTACCCTCCTCTTCGCAGACACTTGTATTCTGAAGAAAGGAAATGAAAGGTGGGATTACAGAATATGGGGCTGGGTTGTGTTTTGGAATGTCTCCAGGGAAGTCAAGTCTACTCCTAACATTGCCTCAGTATACTAATCACATCTCATATTTTCTCTTCATCCTCAGTGTGCTAGTGCTTCTAAGCTTTTGGAGCACACACTCTTTGCAGTTTAAAATCAAGACTTGGGGCTTTTAGACATGCTCAGAATGTGGCCTAGCTGGAAGCTCCACTAAACTTAATGGAAGTTACTTCTGAGTAGACATGTAGAACAGTGTGCTGCAATGTTGAGAAAGGAGGAAATAAAAGAAGGAGAAATGGTGGGGGGGGGATCCCCCAAATGGCTACTTGTAGGGAGAAACATAAGATAAATTTGTCAGGAGCGATTGTGGTGATGAGTGGCATATTTTAACTAACTTAACAAGGTGGCTGTCTCAGCTGAGGTACTTTGCTTGCCTTTTTTTAAAAAGTCCTTTGCTTACCTGCTCAAGCAGGACTTGTAAAAAGCTATCAAGAGGCTTTAAAACTTTTTAAACAGTAAAAAAAAAAATGAGTAGAGTGTTGCAAGCTGATCGTAATATAGAATAGTCCCTTTCACTTTCAGTTGTGCAATGAAAGTGGGTCAGGGTGGATACATTTCTGTAAAGAACAGAGGCCCCTTTAAAAGTACCATCTTCACCATGTACTACAGCCATGAAGTGAAGACTGAAGAGTTAGGTGAGAAAATGACCCTGTTACCAAACAGAAGTGGCAGCAGTGTTAAGCAGACCTACAGAGGACTAAGCAGGGATGGATGGCTTTATTTCTGGCCCCTGCCTGGTCTGCTTGCCTAGCCAGGCTGCAAGACAGTGTGTATGTTTTTGGGGTTTTTTGCATCAGTTTGTCCAGTGAGATACCTGCCTGCAGGTAAGAGTGTTTGTGCTGATTGCAGTTTGGGGTACTGTTTGATTGCTGACTGAGTGAATACAGCTGGAAGGGGGGGTCCAGAGCTTGTCTTGCTACAAGAACAAGCTCTCGTTCAGGCAGTAGGGCTGTCCCCAAAGTAGGTGACACAAAAGGGTATTGCTGCTTTGACACATCACTTTGGGGAGTCACACCCCCTCCCCGGTCAGTACAGAACTTTAAAGTTATTACAGTGGTGGAGTTTTCTTGGCAGGGATACTGGAGTGGCTTGCCGGTTCCTGCTCCAGATGGATCACATTTAGTCAAAACTCTCCATATGACCTGTCCATCTTGGGTGGCCCTGACCGGCATAGCTCATAGCTTCTCTGAGTTATTCAAGCCCCTTCGCCACGGCAAGGCAGTGATCCATGAAGGGGGCAGTGACCCATGAAGAAAGCTGATGGCTGAAGAATTGATGCTTTTGAATTATGGTGCTGGAGGAGACTCTTGAGAGTCCCATGGACTGCAAGAAGATCAAACCTATCCATTCTTAAGGAAATCAGCCCTGAGTGCTCACTGGAAGGACAGATCCTGAAGCTGAGGCTCCAATACCTTGGCTACATCATGAGAAGAGAAGACTCCCTGGAAAAGACCCTGATGTTGGGAAAGATTGAGGGCACAAGGAGAAGGGGACGACAGAGGATGAGATGGTTGGACAGTGTTCTCGAAGCTACCTGCATGAGTTTGACCAAACTGCGGGTGGCAGTGGAAGACAGGAGTGCCTGGCATGCTCTGGTCCATGGGGTCACGAAGAGTCGGACACGACTAAACGACTAAACAACAACAACAGTGGTACCTTGGTTTATGAACTTAATCCGTTCCAGAAGTCCGTTCTTAAACCAAAACGTTCTTAAACCAGGGCTCGCTTTCCTATAGAAAGTAATGCAAAATGGATTAATCCGTTCCAGATTTCTAAAAACAACTCCTAAACCAGGAGTTTAACATGAATTTTACTATCTAACGAGACCATTGATCCATAAAATGAAAGCAGTAATCAATGTACTGTACTATAAAATAAATAAAACAGTATTGTAGACGATAAAAATTAAAATTATTTTTTCTTACCTGCACTGATGATAGTCATTGTTTGGATGGGGCCTTTTATCCATTTCCGCAGTCACACAATCAATCAATTAGTAGCTGAACTGGGATCCACACAGATTTCTCTCCCCCCCCCCCCCCCGCTGTGGGAAATGCTCCCTAGAGCGCATGCCTTTCACAACAGCATGGGGGGGAGTTGCGCTCCCACAAACCAGCTGGCTGGCAGGTGCGCAGCTTCTCTTGCGGTTGTAGGAAACACTCTCCTCCTGCAGCGGCATGGGGGGAGTTGCGCGCCTGAAAACCAGCTGGTGCGTGCGCAACTTCCCTCCCTCACGGCTGCGGCAAACACTGTGACGACCCCCTTCTCCACTGCCGGACAATTGAAGTGTGGCACTCAAAAAGGAAGTGCACCCCTGAACGGAGTACGTTCGTATTCCAGACAAAGTTTGCTAACCAGAACACTTTCTCCCGGTTTTGAAATGTTCATGTTCCAAAGAGTTCATGAACTAGGCTGTTTGTAGACTGAGGTACCACTGTATGATAAATACTTTGCTTTATTGCATTACAACATTTAACAACATCATTACACACAAAATAAACCCTAACCCAGAAGATACAGTACATCAAAAATAACATCCAGTTAATGTAAATAGTTCCTATCCCAGACATACAGGGATTGCATAGAAGGGGACATACAGTTTATGCTAAACAAATGTTTTATAATGGGAGAAGAGTCACCTTTTCCATTTTTAGCCATGTACACAGAAAAGCTGTACCAATTGGTTGCAGGAGAGTCTTTATTCTTCAAACCTTGTGCCAGTTTTATTTTATTAGTCAACTTTTCCACATGTGCTATTTGCCGTACACTATTGTAGCAACTTGTCAGAGTTCTCTCTCAAATTCCTCTAGTTTTTCTATGACTGTGAGCCTGGCTGGCTGCTAATTAAAGGGAACTTATTAGGGGTTTGAACTATAAGTTAGTATTATCTCCTGTGATACGATCGAGCAGTGCCAGCTCTGGACATTTAAAGGTGTTTCGTCCTGTAATTGTTTTTATTTTAACAAGTGGTTGTCCCAGAAATGAGCCACTATCCCACATGTCCGCCACATTTGTTGAACAGAGCCTAACATTTGACATCCTCTTCAACAGTTTGGTGAACAGTGAGGCTAAATTTGTAGGCATAAGATATCAATTTATTTATTTTTTGCACTATTTAAAGTACTACCTCTTTCATCAAGGTCAGGACATTTAAAAGGAAATCTCCCCCACATTGAAGTCAAGATCTCTTCATTAATAGTAATCTGCTAATCGGCTTCCCACATCTGCCTTAGACTTTCGCTGTATTCATATCTATTAAGATCAACACACTATTCTGTCTAGACACTGGACTCTGTTTTATCTTTGTGGCAGAGTCCAACAATAATTCATAAGGGGTAAGGTCCTTCAATGCCAGTTCCCTGATGTGTGTTCAACAAATAAAACTAGCAATTTGGTACCAAGTCAGTCTAGAGATTCTATGGTCCTTAATTTGGGATTTCAACATAACCCTTGGGAGTGGTTGAGATTCAAGAACAAAGTCACAGAGTTTATTTAAACCTGCATTGTGGAGACGTAAGAAATTAATATGTCTGCTGTTCTGCATGAGCTCTGGAAAAATGTTCAGCACCAGCTGTTCCTTCCACCTTTTCCAAACCTGTCAGACCACCTTCATAGTGGAGGTATTCTGTACTGACTTCTATACAGGGTACTTAATAAATATACAGTCAGTTCTCGAAATTCTAGCCCTGTTATAACTCTCGATTTGCACCCATTATGCACCTATTTTGGCAACCAAAAAATGAAAACAAACTGGCTTGGGGCCAGTTTACCTGTGAGATGCCCTTATCCCATATATGCCCCGTCAGCTGCTTTGATCCTCGAAACTGGCATTGCTACAGGTCTCACATAATACTTGTATTGCATTTGTAAAAATGAAACTAACAAAAAAATCAATCTTTTAGTGTTGCATCACCCACACTTCAGTACTCCTTGCCTACTGACATGAGGAATAGCGCCATACTGTCACAGTTCTAAATAGTAAGATTTGTTTACAAGTTTTAGACACTGCATGGCCATTTTCTTCATGCTCTGCTCTGCTTGTAATATCTGGCTGACCACAGTTAATTGGAATGTTGGGCTAGACAGACCATGAACTTAATCAGGAGGACAATTCTTAGGTGCATGGCAGAGTAGCTGTTACGCCCCCCACTGCCAGTATTTCTGTGCCTTTAACAAATGAGCAACATGCAAAAATTCATAAAATGTAAGGTAAAGGTAAAGGGACCCCTGACCATTAGGTTCAGTCGTGCCCGACTCTGGGGTTGTGGCGCTCATCTCGCTTTATTGGCCAAGGGAGCCGGCGTATAGCTTCCGGGTCATGTGGCCAGCATGACTAAGCCGCTTCTGGCAAACCAGAGCAGCGCACGGAAACGCCGTTTACCTTCCCACCGGAGCGGTATCTATTTATCTACTTGCACTTTGACGTGCTTTCGAACTGCTAGGTTGGCAGGAGCAGGGACCGAGCAATAGGAGCTCACCCCGCCGCGGGGATTCGAACCACCAACCTTCTGATCGGCAAGTCCTAGGCTCTGTGGTTTAACCCACAGCTCCAGCTTCTCCTAATTTGGAGATTTAATGAATTAAAAGGTCACCTGCTGGGTTTCTTGCAGTTAAAAGGTAAAGGGACCGCTGACCATTAGGTCCAGTCGTGACCGACTCTGGGGTTGTGGCGCTCATCTCGTTTTATTGGCCAAGGGAGCCGGCGTACAGCTTCCGGGTCATGTGGCCAGCATGACTAAGCCGCTTCTGGTGAACCAGAGCAGCGCACGGAAACACTGTTTACCTTCCTGCCGGAGCGGTACCTATTTATCTACTTGCACTTTGACGTGCTTTATTCAATGAATTAAAAGGTCACCTGCTGGGTTTCTTGCAGTTACTCAGCTGTTAAAGACATAGAAACCTCTGTGTAAATAAAGGTAGCAACCGTAAAAACTTGCAAGACAATAGTAATGACAAATGCATATATCTGCATTCAGACAGTGGAGGAACATAATTCTGGAGAGCTTATGACCTTTATTCTGACAAAGGCAGCTAGAAATAACCTGTTCACAACATAGATAATGGGATAATGACCTCATGTACAAAGGATCCAACATTACCAGCTGAGTCATTTTACCTGGCAAGGCTACTTTTAGATGTGGTAATAATTGACATCAGATGTTCTATTAAATACAATTTCCTTCATCTTTTTCAATAAGGAAAGTCATTTGTGTGTATTAGGAACCCAGCAGCTAAGTCTGGATTGGTGTCAGTTAGAGGCCAGAGGTTTAGACAGAAACACTAGCTAGGCTTCACAAACAACTTCTTCCTTGCGGGTGTGGATTTTGAATGATGCTGGCCAATAAAAATGGGATGAAGAGGAACCTCTGGGAAGGACGTGGAACACACAAGGCCAAATGGTCCAAGGCAATTTTGGTGCCTGAGCTGTGTAATCAAAACAGTACTCCCAATGTAAGGGCGCATTGTGAAATCTGAAGAGTAGGGTTTCAAGACACCTGGTTTCAGTTTGTTAGCTATGTCAATGTTTGTTACAATCCACCCTTCTACGTCTGTTTTCATTATCCTTGTTTAATCTAACCTTTTCAACTGCCTAAAATGTTTTGCTGTGCTTCAAATTGATTGTTATGTCGACACTTTGTATAGTTTTGCTGGTTTTTTTGTTTTGTTTTTTTACAATGGTAGCAGTATTGTATGAATGAAATTGACATTTTGTCCCATTTCATGGTGGCTTAAACCTGCCACTTTTGCTTCATACTTGGGCTTGCCCTGGTTTCCTCTAACCCTCTAATTCAGTTAAACACCTGCTTCTGTCTTTTACACCGCTCTGAAAAAGATAAAATGGTGAATCTTTTTAAAAATGTGACTCTTAAATTAGGCCTACAGAAATTTTGTCCTATGTTACGAATAGCTTGCAAGCCATGTATTGTACCCCCTGTTTTGCAGCCCTGGACCAAAACAGGTGGTCCCTGATGAGCTGCAAGCATCACACCTAGCTTACAAATTGCGTTTCGTTTGATGGTTTACAAGTTGTGGTATTTCTAAATCCATGTTGATCGGATATTGCAAAAGTTGCCATAAAATAACCAGATAGGTAATAAACCTTTATATTAGTCAAATAAATAGAAGTTATGTAAAATGTAAGGGATGTTAAAGGCTTAGAATCTGTACTGAAATACTACACTTGTTCCCGGCTCCTCCTAGGGAGGTCAGAGCAAGCTGTTTATCCTTGCAACAGCTTGTGAGGTAAGTTAGGATGAGGGTGTGTGTGTCTTATTCAAGGCCCACCCACTGAGTTTCATAGCAGAGAGGATTTCTATGGCCCTGATCAAGAACTCTAGGCTAGATTTGCACAAGCTTTGGCCTACTGGGTTGAATACAGACAACCTGCTATGTAAACCCACTTGCCGTGTGCTTGTTAAATATGTTGTTTCTACTGTCTGTCTAGGACAGCAAACCTGCATTTGAGATGCAAGATATCTGTCAAAAATGTACGGCTGTCATCGTGCAGCCCGCACCGTAGTGCTGTGTCACAATCCTGGATTAGCATGAAGTCATGACACAGGGAGGGGCGTAGAAGAGCAGGCAGAAGATGGAAGGCTACGAGGGAAATAGTGGTTTTAAACAACAGCAGAGGTTTGAATAAAGGAGGGTTGGAGAGGATCTGAGAGGCAAAAAGTAGTGATTTCAAACAATAGCAGAGAATCGAATAGAGAGAGCAGGGTGTGATACTGAGAGAGGAGCGGGGCAGTTTAACATAAGGTTTGAGTACAGTGAGAAGGGAGTTAGAAAAGGCTCTGTTGTGCTGGCTTCTTTGTTATACCCACCTCTGCTATTTCTCCTGGTTAAAACCCACACTGTTTCTCATCACTGCTTTACTCAAACCACAATTTTTGTCTAGGTGTCTGTCCACCTTTGCTTTACTCAGACTTCTGCCATTGTTTGAGTACAAGAAGGAACAAACACTAAAAGGAAATTTTTTTCTGTTTGTTTTAAGCTTCTCCCACTTCCATACCTCAGCTGCCTCATGTGTGAGAGAGAAAGGATGTGGATCTCTCAAATATTTTATAGTACAGGATGGCCCAATTTTTCATACCAAGTGGGTTGCAAGAGTACTTCAACATAGAACCCATTGGCCGCATACTGCTTTGTCTTGCGCACATGCACAGTGTGTGGGGGGGGGAGGCAAATTTTTTTTTACTCTCACACTGTGTTCACACAGATGGCTAAGCTAGGCACAGGGCTTTAGGAAGGACACGTGAGGCTTTGGCAAGGTCCTAGAGCCCTCCCACCTCCTTCCAAAATTTGGGAAAGCAGTAACTAGATAGCATGAGGGCTGTAGTGGTGGGTGGAGAGGATGTCAAATGTTGCCAAGCGTTGGACTCCTGCAATGTATTTCACTTCTGGTACCATTGGTTGTCTTCAACATGAAGTTCCAGATTCAGTGTAATAATTTAGAAAATATGTTTTATTAATAAGCAAACATGCAACCACTTTATTTAACCTTTTCTAATTGAACGAGCTGGTTGACATGCTTGCTCTGAAGAGTCTGTTCATCTTAAAGATAGCTGCATAATCATGGGTAATGTGCACAAAGGAGACTGAAGAATAGGAGACAGGAGGAGGCATGGGAATTGGGGGGTGGTTGGTGTGCAAGGGAGAGTTGAGAAGAGTAAGGAGGAGGGTGAAGGAAAAAGTGAATGTGCAAAGCGGGTTTCAGAAAAGGGAATAGGAGGCATGGGAATGGGGTTGCAGATGAAAGCAGGGGCATGAAAGGGCCTGAAGAATATAGGAGGTGACAATGACTTCACAAGTGAGCAGAAGGTGAAAAGTGTGCTTGTTGCCATGTGGGTGGTGGATGCAGGAGTTTACAATGGTTTGTATACAGGGGCAGTTGCACAAAAGGAGGAGGCATGGACATGGGGTGAAGGTGGAAAGTGGGGAATAGAAGAGAATTGGTTTCAGAAATCAGTTGGGAAGGGAAGCTTTAGGGTGTTAAATGTGGAGGGAGTGACAAGGGGAAGGGGTTGGTGAGTAGAGGGAGCAGGGCCACAGTCTCTAGTACACATATAATTACCATGAACCTCGTAAGCCCTAATAAATGGGTCGTATGCTGCATACGGCATGATGTGTCCTAAGTTACGCAGACCTGTTTCAGCTACCATATCACATATCAAGTTCAACACATCAAATTTATAAGCACATGCCTATTTTGCTGCATAAATGCAGATGATCTTGTTTAATGAGATGCTTTCAAAGCTGATATTCTCAAGACATTTTCTCTTTTTAGATGAGTAAACTTTCTCCATCGAGTTGCACAGTATAGATCTGGTGTTTTACATAACCATTTCATAGCTGGCAATAGATGTGACACGTGCGGATTACTTTCCAGAACATGATGCTATTTGCAGACAACATATCTAATATTGTAATCTCTGTGATCAGAGGCTAACATTTGTGCTTCGTTGATATTGCTTGAATATGTGCAAACACTATGCTGCTTAGATAGCAGATGGAAAAAAATCAAATCCCAGCTAACATACTAGTTGTGCCATCTGTGGTGTCAACTTTGACGTGTCCCTCCCCAACGTAATTGCTGTGTTAACATTATTTGAAATATATAATCAAAATATTTTGAATCGTCATTGGTAAGCCATTGTTGTTAGTATTGCTTTATAGCATTGTTCTCCAGTTTCATTTTTATGCCACAAGTGGGTAATATGTGGAAAATCCAGGCAGGAATCTTAGCATTTCCAGTAAAAGGATGTTTGGTACCAAGTTTGGGATAGACCTCAGCCTACACGTAAATGCATTTAACTAAACCACTTAAAACAAAACAAAACTGAAAAAAGGAAGCTGTGATTTTGAGAGGAGTGTGGGTGCTTAATCTTTTCCTGTTCAAATTCACAAACATCAAGCTCCACAACCATAATAGCAGTCTCCAGCAAGTCACAAAGCTGTTTCCTAATAGGTTTCAGGAAATATCACATTTCAAACTGAAATCCGTCCAGCTGGACTTCAGACTTTCCCCCTCCTTTCAACAGATCAGTGCCCATGCTGTTTTCAATCTTCATGGTCCCTCATTAAAATGTTAGCATTTTAAATGCTGTAGATTCTCAAATAAGACTGATATGGATAATTAAGGAGCCAGGAAAAAGGTGTTTCACAGATAGCACGTGGTTACTTCCCCAGTGCTATAACTTTAGCACAGTAAAACAACATTACCTTCACTAACAAAGTTAGATTTAACAGCAAATACCGAAAGCTGCCTTATTTCATTTCAAACCTTTGGCTACTGAGAGTCCTTCTAACTCAGCTCAGTCTTCTCTGACTAGCTTTCCATGATCTTTGGCAGAGATCTTTCCTACTCCTGTTGTCTAAAATATTTTCTCTGGAGATTGAGTTTAGGACTGTACAGAGCACTTGCTGTATCACTAATTTAGGGACCATTCTCATGAAAATGTTATTGTAATTGGAACTGTTCTGCTTATGTTTTTGTGGGGTTTGAACCTATAACATCATTGGCCATTGGCCAATTAAATAAGTTGTGTATTATCTGGGCAGCAAGAAAGACAGAACAGACTTGGTTTTAATAATTTACTTTGAGTTTAGGGTAATCTGTTAACGTGTGCTCTGACAACTATTAATGCACATTCATACTGATGGTTGTAACTTGCCCTCACCCAGTGCTTTTTTCTGGGGGTACTCATACCCCTAAACATTTTGTGAATCTTTCTACTTTTGTCCATTTACTGTATTTATTTTTCCTGATTTGAATTATAAAATGGTGATTTTCTTAGTCAAAATGAAAGTACTCCTAAATCTTTTTAAGAACAAAAGCACTGCCCTTACCACAACAGTAATAAAAAGAAACATGTTCTAAGCATAGTTACTTGGAATTGAGTCTTACTGATTTCATGATTTTTAAAATTTATTTGCTTATTTGGTTAAAGGGGGCATTGATCACTATCTAGTTTTTTCTGGTTAGGTTTCTTTTGGATATTCAGTCAGATAAAACATGAATATTTTGGGTCCTGTAGGAACTATATTTTAGAGCAGTGGGCTTCTTTACTTCTGCAAAGGGATAAACTACCAGAAATGAAACATTGATGCTTTCTCATTATATTGTTTTGAAGGGTTTTTTGTACATGTAAAGGTTTTCAAGGGCAATATATTTCGAGTCCCTCAGAATTGTCATTTACAGTCATTAATATAAAGTCATTGCATGGTGATTTTATAACCTTTTTTTAAAGAAAAAATCTGTTTAAAGTTTTAATTTATTTTAAATTAAATTAATCTGTGTTAAATAATAAACTCCCATGTGTTTCAACCACCCATTTGGGTAACAATTATTTATATTAATAATATTTCTGCATTGCTTAGAATGGTTTACATAAAACACAATAATATACTTAAAAGTTGGAAAAGATAAGATAAAAGTCGGAAAATTCTAACCAAAACGAAATGAAATGAAGAAATATATCAATAATAACAAGAACAAGAACAGTGTGATGAATTGTATGAACCAGTGAAAGGCTTCTTAAATAGATGGCTCTTCAGGATATGTTTCTGCCTTGTGTGGGAGGGTGTTCTAGAGAGTAAGTGGTACTACTGAGAAGCTAATTTTTGAGATAGCATTACTGTAGATGGCATTCCACCAGTTGTGGTATGGTCAGCATGGCTGTTCTAGGTTCGAGCCTGGATAGCTCAGTTGGTTAGACCATGGTGCTGATAACACCAAGGTTGCAGGTTCGATCCCTGTATGGACCAGCTGCATATTCCTGCATTGCAGGGGGTTGGACTAGATGATCCTCAGGGTCCCTTCCAACTCTTCAGTGCTATGCTATGCTGTGCTATCTGAGAGGAAGATCAGAGTTGCAATGGAGAGGCAGTTTGCTAGGTATCTTGGTCCCAAGTTTTTCAGGGCTTTATGCACCAGTAATGAAACCTGTAACAAGTCTGGGTAGCTATTAGACATGTAGAAATGCGTCAAAAGGTTAACAAATCACAAAGAAGACTTGAAGGTCTTCTCTCCGACAGAGCAACCTTTTGTCACAAATGGCTCCTTATATGAATTGTGAGGACTAGTGCTTCAGAACAAGTGTGTGAATTGGCCTTGATGGAAAACAAATATATTTCAACAAATAGCATTTGCCTCTTCTTCTGCAAGATCATTTCAAAAAGGAACTTGCACTGTTCCAAAAACTCTTTGCATTCAGATTGTCTTCTGAAATTAACTGTGTAATCCTATGCATATCTACTCTGAAAAAGTCCCACTGGGTTCATTGGGACTTGCTCCCAATGAAACATAAAAACCTTGCAGGATTTTTGCCTCGCTCTACCAGCCCTCTGTCTCCAAACTCAGCAGCAGTGATTCTTCTGGAGGCAAGTGGCCAGAATTCTCATACTACTGTTTGCATGAGTATCTGTGAATTTAGGGACTAATCCCACACTGGCATTAGAGGAATGGAACAGAGTTTCAGACACTCTCCTGAAGACACCCAGCCAGGGAAGGAGATGTATGGGGAGTGTGGTTGCTGTGGCTAGAAGCTCCCATGTTTTCCCTGCCTCTCCAGTTTCCACGATTACAGCCACCAAAATGCTGATACAAATGCTAAACCTCTACTGCTACGAGGAAAGTATCTTTGACTGATTGCTGCAGGATTTTTTTACCTCCTAGGTACTTTCCATCCAAACATATTCCCCAAGAGGTCCCACCTTGCAGTTTAAGAGCCACTAAGATAATGTAAATTAAAAATCATTTACTAGCTCTTTAATCCCATGGATTTAGGATTAAATATTTTATCTACGTAAAGTATTGGTTTATGAATAGTATGCTGTCGAAATGATTGGATGCTCACTGCTTTCATATCCACAAGGAGGGCTTGTGTAATGGAATAGCTTCAGAGACATCTGCTGCTGTAAAGAGCAAGTCGATTCTAGGTGTAATTTAAGGCTTTCTACCTGGCGACACTTGATGATAGAGATGTAGGCCCTGCCCTTACTTCTGTGTGTGGGGGATTTATCACTGATGAACATCTCTCTCAGCTTAATCTGTTGGAGAGTGCTGCTGCTGCTGCTGCACTGCAGCTTGGCTTTGTGTCACATGCATACTTTAAACTGCATGAAGCTTTGATGACTTGCTTCAGGATTAATCCACTACTATCGAGAGACAGGATTTGAGGTCTTGTACAAAACGAGAGAGCAACTGTCAGCTTTCTGCTCTTTCACTTTTTAACATTTGAAGAGTTGACTCCTGATTATGAACGAACGGGATTATGAGGAAGGTGGCCCAAGCCCAGGTGAGTCTTAATCTTTAATAAAGAAAAAAGAGAGAGAGAAAAGCAAGTGTTTTATAAACTGCTGGTTGTTCTTGCCAGCAGAAGTCATAGAAGCTTCTTCGGAGAATTCAGATACTGTTTTCTTCAGAGTTTTTAACCACATTGCGTTATTTCCCCCCAGTTCAATCCATTTCATCGTATTGGAGTTTAGTAGCACTGCATTGTAAGGCAATGCATTTAATTTTAGTGATGCAGTATTAGAATCCTCTGTTACATAAGGCAGATTAAGTACTTTTCATTTTGCTCTTCAGTATAATTTAGGTAAACAATGCTTTTTATAGATACTTTTAAAAGTGATTTGGATTTTAGTGCCTGTTTTCAGGAAATTAAAGCTCTATCAGAATGTACACATGTGATAAACTTTTTCAGTAACCAAGCATCTCGTAGTGCACTTTAATGATAATCTTAATGCTTTCTTGATTTTTGTTTTATAAATTAAAATTGAAATCCTGGAAAATGGTTCAATGTTAAACACTTCATTGATATTGGGGCCAATATTGATCAGAGCAGTTGATATTAATTAATGCACTGGATCACTGAACTCTCCTTGTAAATTCTCAAGGAATGTGGGGACGCAGCACCTTTATTCAGTTGTGGACTTTGTGGAGTCAGGAAAATAAAGGAAGGTACAGTTAGGACTGAGGTGGAACTTTAGTGGTAGCTGTCCCTTTTACTATATGCTGCATTTAACTTTGGATATTTAATGTAAATTCAAGTAGGAGTATCAGGGGAGAACAAAATTTTATTGGTAAAATTAAGGGGACAAGCCAGTCTCCTGTCAACCTTCTTCCCTGGTCTCTCATCAGGAGCCTTCCTGGGCTAAGATACTTGCAGATGGGAAGACTCTTATGGTGTGTGAAGGGGAAGGACTGGATCATACTCCCCAGACTACAAGCTGATTTTTTTTGGAAATTGGATTTGGTTTGTTAGGAAATATGAAATAACGGGAAAAGACTATGTACTGGATATGCACTCGAATATTCTGCACTGTTCTATCTATAGTTTTACAGGATTTTCATTGAAATTGTTGTGTTCAAAGAAAGTGATGGCTGGTTGTTTTATTCAGATTGGGGAAGAAAACAAGATTCAGGAACAGAGTCTCTATTTCCTCAGTATTGTGATGATCTTAACTGTTCTTAGTTTGCTTTTTCTCAAAATCTCACATGTGTGATTAACTGCGAATTACAAAGTGTAAGTAGTATGGGTGTTTCTAACATTTTTTTGTGAACTATGTTTGGAGCCCTTTTGGGAGTATGAGATGTAATACAAAGCTAAATGTATAAAACAGCCTTGGAAGTAGAAATATTCAGAAACTACAAGCCCATTAAATATTCTTCTAGCCTTTCCACTTACGCATATTCCTACATAAGCTCACTGTTACATGCTGACATCCAGAAAGGGAAAAGGTAAATAAATTTCTTACATTTTGCAAAAGCATCCCTTCCCTCGCAATTTCCCCTTGTCATAGACAACTAGATGAGCAGATATTTAAAATCCTGAAATAAAAAGGAACAATTCACAGAAATTTTGCGTGGCGGGGCTGTTAAAGTCTTACTCCTAGTGACAGAAATCAAACATGAGATACAGTTGATTTTGTGTGTCCTGATTCTATGATCCTCTGATATGGCAAATGAGAGTTCAGGATCGGGTGCTGTGTTGGCAGTTTTTACTATTTTAGTAACATTTTAAAAAAACCCAAAAACATTTATATACTGCTTAATATCACCACAGCAATTAATTTCTGCAGATCGGTGTTCTGCTGGTGTACTTTGTGCTCTGAAATGTACTGCAAATCCAGTGCATATATTGTGTTAATAAGGTTGTTAAGGTGGCTTCACATGTACACACCTTCCATGTTGACCTTCAGTGCCCTATAAAGAGCTAATACGTATATGTGGTCAGAAGGTAGCCGAGGTCATAAGGTCTTTACCCAGTGCACTGTTCTCTTTCTCTCTGTGATAGCATAATAAATCCATTCCTGAAAATCCTAGGGTGCTTTTCAACTAGGTTTTAATCAGAGTATAACAGTTGAAATCAGTGCCCACGATTAAGTTAGGTCTATTAATTTCAGTGGGTTTACTTTGAGTAAAACGCCATTGACTTAACACCCCTATTTCCTACTGAAATGTTCTTTTAAGTAGTGTTTTAGTTTGATTTACTTTTTTGTAATTAAACTTCGAGCTAAATGCATTCAAGAGAATGTTATTTGAAAGAACAGCTTTAAGTACATAAATTACTTTGTCTGTTGTCTAGCTGTAATTAGGAAAGTTTATGTTATGCTGAACTGTGTTAGTTGTGAAGGCTTCAACTTCCCTAAATTTTTATATACCTCCATACACAGGTTGCAAAATGCATATGTAGCTTCACACAAAGCAGTGTTTGATCTTGTAGGTAGCAGACCTCAAGAATACTTAAAACTGTAACTTGAACATATAGTTAAATTGTAAAAGAAAGCTAGAGCTTTTCTTCAGTAGTGAAATTACACCTCAGAAAAGTAGCCACTAGATCAGTGTGACTTTAAGTTACAACTTGTATGCAAAATACACTTTGACAACAGTATTATAAGCTTGCCATTAATATTCCCGTACACACTCACACAGGTTGTAGCTCTGTTATTCTGTCAAGTCTGTGTATTTAGCTGAATAAATAAGAGACTGCAGACTAGTCACCTTATACTTTTTAGATTCCCCCCTTTCATTTGAAACCTGAAGAGCTTCATTCCATGAGGATTCTAGTGGCTTAATTCTCTTAGGGGTGAATTAACAGGCCTTTGGAGTATTGTAAGGTTCCTTATTATATGTGGGGGTGGGCACCGTACCAAATGATTCTGACCTGCCCAGTATTGTTAGAAAATTGGGGTGTGATCATGACTCAATAGTACAATGTGTCTGAATTTGTCTGAATATGCCTTCAAGGTGGATTTCTAGGTTCTTGACTGGTAGTTGCCTGAAGCTATGGAGACCTGGAGACATTCTGCCCCATCCTACTAGACAGATCCTTGGTCTGACTCAGAGGATCCCTGTGCTCTCATAGACACTAGTACAAAATATTAGTGGTAGCAGAGCAGTTCATCTAAATCGCTGAAACTAGGCTAGCTGGTTATACTTTTCTCTTGATACGAGTGTTGCCAGTGCGGTTCACATTTGTGGTATAAATAAACTTTTTCATGTCAAATGTGTAATCAGTGCTTGAAATGTGCCATTAAAGGGCAAAAGGCAATTTACTAATGTGTATTTGATATCCTTCCGGTATGTTTGAACCCTGGTTGACCCATGAGAAAGTTTTAACCCTAAGCAATACTTCTATGTGCCTATAATCTCATTATACCTGGGTTCTGTGGCTATTCTTACAAAGATCAGGGTATTAGTTGTTTTTTTCAGATTTTGAAGGCTTGGGGCTGGTGAAAAGAATGTGAACCAAAGAAAGGAAAATATTTGTACATCACAGCACCTAACCTATTATAATTCATGTAGAAATCAATATATGTGTTGATATGTAGGGCAGAAGTAGGAATGTTCTTGAATAAGGGGAAATGGCTCCAGTGAACTCCAGCTTAAAGGAGTAATAGGTTAACAAATTCATAGCTGTCAACGTTTCCCTTTTTTAAAGGGAAATCCCCTTATTCCGAATAGGATTCCTCGCGAGTAAAGGGAAAAGTTGACAGCTATGCAAATTGTACGTAGCAGGCTTTAAGGAGAAAAAAAGAGTTTCTACAAAATGTGCCATGATCTAATTTTTCTTCATAACAATTATTTGTGGCAAGCTATTATTGCTCAGATGATTTGCAAATGATGGTCTGAAAATGAGAAGGGGGAGTTAGCCTAAGTCCACTCACCAAGTCTGTGGCTGAGCTGGGATTTTGAATCGGATCTCTCAGTTCTGCCCAGTGCTACTGGTACTGTGTAGCAATATTTGGACCTTCCAAATAGTAAATAGTGCGAGTGAAAAAGTTATTTTTGAGACAAAGTGAAATTATTATGTTTGTAAAGCTGTTGTGAACCTTGCTTCCTTAAACTGTGCCAAATAAGAGAATCATCACTAACGAATGCAGTTAGTGTGATTTATTCTCCAAAGAATCTAAGATATTCAGGACTGTTTGTATAGCAGCTGTTAGAGGAGACAGCTTGATAGTTGATCCAGCGTGTGGCTCTCTGTTGGAATGTATTGTGGTAGCCCACTCCTATGTTCACAGATCTAGCATAAGAGATAGAGACTTGAGTAAGAACTGATAGAAACATAGCCATCAGCTATGCCTTTTTCATTATTCTGACAAAACAGTTGGGAAATGAGAAGTTGGGGTATGCTTGAGTCCAAGTAGAAGCTTCAAAGCTTTTAAGTACTGTACAGTAGTAAGATCCAACAGCTGCTGAAGATCTGCAGTTTTTAAAAGAGAGAGTTGCTTGTTGACTGGTGCATTCTGTCAACACCATTTAACATATTTGCTGTGGGAGCTGCACTGGCTGCCAATATGCTACTAGATGCAGATCAAAGATTTGCTTTTACGATTTTAAGCCCTAAACAACTTGGAACCAGGTTATTTAAGGGACCGCCTCAGCCTACCTGGCAAGTGTACCCCTCAGATTGGGCAGTACTATACGCCCCAGGAGTGCACTTAGTTTGTACTAGAAACAAGGCTTTTAGGGTTGCATCTCCAACCCCTTAGAATCAGTTACCAAATGGAATTAGACAAGCATCTAGCAATTTGACATTTAGGTTTGACATTTGAATGTGTTTTTGGATAAGAAGACTCTCCTTGAAGTGTGAGCCAGTTGATTTATGGAATATCAGTTGTGCAATCTAGAAATGGTTTTACTGCTTTTAGAGTTTTTAGAAATTGTTTTATTATTTTTGGAGTTCATATTTCTAATAATTTATCACATTTTATCTTATTGTACACCAGTTTAATAGCTTCTGGCGTGAAGCAGTGTTATGCCTACCTGCTACACCCCTGACTTTCCTGAATTGAGCAGGTGTCAAGGGGTATTCTCAGCATGTTTGACTGAATGTGGTTAGAAACCTCCTCACATTTGGAACTTTGCATTATCAGGATTCCTTCTGTGCATTTTTGGCCAAAGGCACTTAAAACCCGACTTAAGGCTTTTACGCTCAACACAGGAGCCATTGCAGGTGGAGAATGTTTGGGCATGGCTCACCCACATAGCTATGCAGCTGCTACTGCTATTAAGCATTCAATGTTTAGGCTATTGTAAGACCAGTTATTATTATTACTGTGTTTAGACTACGAGAATAATTGCTTTACTAAAGCCATGTAGTGAATTAATGGCTAAGCTAGGAGCGGCCAGCATTGAGGAGCAGTGCCCATGGAGCCACCCTCCTGACAGATATAAGCGTAAAAACTCTGCTAGATCAGGCCCAAGTATTCTGTTACCACAATTCTAGGACTGCTAGGTTTACTCGGGATTGTTTGGTGAGGTACTTGTCAAAAGCTTTTTGCAAGTCTCCAAGCCCCTTATTTGTTTATTTTGCAAAATTTATGTACTGCTTGATTGTAACAAAACAACTAAGCGGTTTGCAAGAAATATTAAAATTATCAACAAAAACAGTTAAAACTATTTTTAAAAATCATTTAAAAAACAATTAAGCCAACAGTAAACTAAGAAGATTAACAAACTGTGTGAGAAATAGATTGTCATGTAGAAATAGTGGGGATGGGGGCTGTCACTGGAGTAGCGATGAGGAGCTGAAAGCCCCACAAGTCCCTGGGAATTAGCTGTCAAGAGCAGTCTTGCACAGACGTAGAAGATCAAATGCATTATAAACATACGCCTTTTTTGTAATTCAAGAGCATTTTAAAAACTTCTACTTGTATGTTAGCACAGTGCCTAGACCAGTGTACTGATCTGACCTCAGGAATGAGGCACCAAGTTTGCAACTATGGATGTTAGAATGCTGAATTTCTAGCCTCAGACCCAAACTACATGTCATGGGCTGCAGACTGCTTCAACCATCCTTCACTTGTCTGCAAGTTTCCTCTCTCAGCTCTCTTCCCCTCCTGCTGCTTTCTTTCAGCTTCATTCTCATACCAGCTCAGTTCCACTGGGATAAAACACCTAGGGGGAGGTGGTATGGTCATGGGGTGGGATTTAACCCCCCCCCCCCCAGCCTGTGTGCTTCTTTGGTCTTACATCTTGCTCCTGTTGGATCAGACCTACCTTAAAATACTGGATTCTGTTGTCATCACATCTAGCCTGGGCTGCAGGTGTTTCATCTGAGTTTAGATTTCCTAGATGAAAGGTACTTATGTGTATTCAAAAAGTGAAGGTTAAAACACTAAGCTTTCTGTTTAAGCTTTGATTATTTAGTGATCAAAATATTTGTGCTGCCTTTCTTTAAATAGTGTGCCTCAGCATGCCTTTGTCTTCCTGTCTATTTATCTTAATGTTACTTTGCTTGGAACGGGTTGTGAAAGGTAAATGAAGATTATGTGTGTGGTGGGGAATTGTTGCTGTGTTTGACTCTTAAGATCCCAAATTGCAGACTTGCGGGCTCCGTCATCATTCCCAGTGCTGCCTCACCTCTCTGTTTGACATACAGCAAAGTAAGAATGCTGGAGAACTCAAAAGTTTGCTTAGTATTTTGTGACTTATTGGATGGTTCTGAAAAAAAAACTCTGTGATGAAGGGGCTTGGTTAACTTTATATTAAAGATCAAATTTAATCAATATACATGATATAATGTCATGTTATTTAGTTATTAAAAAAAAATACACCGCATTTATAATAATGGAAACAGGTTGCCAACTACTTGATCTTGTCTTGCATTGAGATTCATCGATGCCTTTGTTAGACATTTCTTGGTTTTGAGTTTTCTTATTTATAGGGTGAAAAGTTCAAAGAGAAACCAAAAGGTAAATGCTCCTGTTTGAGGCTTGTGTTTAGGTTTGGTAAAACCATCACGTAAAAAGCACTGCAAAACCTTGAGCTTGTTAGATATATTATGCTCCAAGACTGTTGCTGCAAGGACAACATAACAGTAGCTGTATAGAAAGTAGATACCTGAAAACTTTATTTTCAACTGAGGTTAAGCTCTAAAGCCCATAGCAATACATTAACGCAGGCTTTTAAATCTCTGAATACTGGCAAGGTGCCAAAGTATGCACTTTACTCTCTGACCTCAGATTTACAAGGTCATATTAACTATGCACTTATTACTGTTCCTTCCCTTGAATGATTTACTAGTTTCAAAAGGAAGATCCACGGAACAATCCACAGTACCTTTACTAGACCAACCAGAATGGCAAAATGCCAAGAACAAAGCTTTCAAATTCTCCAGATTTCTTCCTCACAGTATATGTTGAACAAAAAGTGGGTAGGTAGCTGGGAAAGGACAGCATGCCCGGCAGCCTGCAATTTTTAACAGTTTGAGGTTGTTGCAGATGGGGTTATGTAGATGGAATTAGATTAGTTTTATCAGATGTCAAACAGATTTGAAGGAGCATCATGGCTACTAGAACAAAGAAGAAACCCTCCATTTTTCAAAATATAAATTCTAGTAGTTGGTTCTGACTCCATCACTATTTGGAATGCACAGATTCTCTGTGAGGCAGAAAACAGGACTGAAGAGAATCATATAGTCTTTATAGTACCAACACTAGAGTTTAGTTTTAGGTAGTATATTACAAGGTATGTTGTAAATAGTTGGAGGGGAGTGCAATGTTTTTTAGGACTGCTGAAGGACATTTTCATGGCCCCAATATGTATGTTGAGACATGTTTATTGCTCTGAAAGATCTTCTGTATAGATGTGCAGAGTAGAGAGGTTAATGTGCAAGTATGACTTCAGCAATGCAGTATTTGAAGAGATTATTTCTATTGCATTGTTTGCAGTACTCAGAATATGTCAGTATCTAACAAAGTTGATTGGCTAAATTCATGGCTATCAGTTTAAAATGAGGTCTACCAAACAGCTATTTTTTCAGGGTCAGCCATGGTAATTTAACTGCAGCCAAGCTCTAGCAGTTATGATCAAGCTCACCTGCACTATTTGTATGCTAATCTAGAGAGCCTTACATGAATTATCCAGATCAAGAGAATGGATCTTGACAGTCAGCTGTGTAACAGCTTAAAACTTAGGCTGCATTCTGTACTCCTTACTTGGGAGTAAGCTTCATTGATCTCAGTGGGTCTCAGTAGATCTGTATAGGATTGCATTGTAACTGTCTGAGCTGCATTGACAGGGTCCGTGACTGTGATGAGTTGTGATTCAAGGACCCACCACCCGCTTGAGGATAAGAAAACCACATGGACATGGTATACAGTGGTACCTCGGGTTAAGTACTTAATTCGTTCCGGAGGTCCGTTCTTAACCTGAAACTGTTCGTAACCTGAAGCACCACTTTAGCTAACGGGGCCTCCTGCTGCTGCCATGCCGCTGGAGCACGGTTTTTGTTCTCATCCTGAAGCGAAGTTCTTAACCCAAGGTACTATTTATGGGTTAGCGGAGTCTGTAACCTGAAGCGTATGTAACATGAGGTACCACTGTATAAGGTTAATGGGCTAAAAAGGCCACAACTTTATTGATTACAGCATGTGAGAGGTATTGGCTTAGGCACTGGATAAACCGCAGCAAGTGACTCCACCTCCTCAGGGAGCGGTGAGTCTATCAAGGGTTAACCACCAGTGGGAGGAGCCTGTTGATGCAAATACAACTGAAAGCTCCCCCTGATGTTACCGGGGGTCATGCCATGGCCCTAGGCACTAGCAAGGGCGTCCTTTACCAAATACCCATAAAGTGGAGGGGTAGGCGATGGCCACACCCTGCCCTCCAATACACAAACATATTCCAATGCTTAACCGTCAATACCAAAAAGTTGTGACGATTTGCGACGAGGTAGGCGAAAAACCAAGTGGCCGGTGCCAATTTGCCAGTTGGATAAAAATTCCTACCAGGCCCCTTGGCCAACCAAGGTGACCAACCACAGGTCCATAGCAACATCAAGAACCAAGCAATTAACTAGAGGGAGGATAGGTGGGTGATCTGACGAAAGGCAGCAGCACAATGGATGGGAAGTGCTGCCGCAGCCGCGTTTTGAGTGGCGAAACCCCGCCCCCAAGCCTCCACCTGGTTGGTTGGCTACCTGGGGGCATGGCGCGGCAGCCGGGATGGCTGGGCAGGGGCCGAAACGCCCTTTGCCAACGCTGGAAACGGCTCCTGCTCACAACTCCTCCCCTCTGCAAAGCTTTGTAGTAACTTGAATGTAGCTATAATTTAGGTTCCTTTCTAAAAACATGACAAAGATTCAATAACAACCTGATCAGTAATTTCTGCTGATTTAGGTGGGAATTATTTCTAACCCAAGTGTATTTAGGAGATGCAGAATTAATGACAAGTAACAACAAATGTTATATCAGACACTTTCTAAATAAAGGCACCACAATGCTGATGTATTTCAAACTGGAACTCGTTCTTAAAGATAATTCTGCAATAAAAACAAATACCATTACTACTACGAAACATAAATTTTAGAACTATTATGCCTATTCACACTCATCCTTTTCCTCTGAAATGTGTAAAAAAAAATTTTTTATACATGATCAGGACAGACTGGGTTTAAACAAACAGGTGTTCTAATTTTTTTTTAGGGGAAGATAATTTGTTCCTATGGAAATGATAGCGATTTATGCTTTGAACCATGCTTTCAATTGCAAGAAGGCTTCTAAGTATGTTTGGAAGAATACATTTTGAAACCCTGCAGACCTTAGATGTGTGAACATCTCAAGAGGAGGCTGTGCACCTGGTGGTTCTGAGGGCAGGTCTGATACACGTGTCCCTTTCCTGTGTAACTTTTTAGCCCTTGTATACAAGGGAAAATCTGAAAAGACTATTGTGTCTTTTCAGTACACACTTAAACCCATCTCACAATTCACAGTTTGGGACATTCATTTACAGTACGATCCTAATAGCTATAAGGGTTGGTTTTTTCATGGTCAAAAAATGTGAAAATTACTATGAGGAGTTGCTTCACAAGTCCTTTACTGAATAGCTTCCATGCAGTTGTGTTTTAAGTTGTAACTAACAACTGAAATCCACCAAGATGGAGGATTATTGGCCCCCAGCTTACTCAGTTACCAACATATATATATCCTGATAATTTTTTAGTTACTTTAAAAATAAAACTATACACATTTTTATTAATGTGGTACAGTACTTGTTTTGCTCAAATTTATTTGAACATGCTTCCTGTGTTCTCATCAGAAAAGGTGCAAGAGCACACAAATATGCCGCTATTAAAGTCTGTTGTTGCTGATTATCCAATAAGATGTTAAATATAGCAATCCTTGACAATTTTAGCTTTCCTTTGTGGAATTGGCAAGTGGCCAATCAATTAAAATGATTCTTCATATTTCAAGGAGCACCAGTATAGAAGATTATAATTGCTTCTAAAGTGGATGGTTCAACTTTCTTATTAAGTTGTGCTGGAAGAGTTCATAAACTATGTAAGATGCTTCTTGGATATAATAAACCCTAGAAACATTATGATCTTAATAATCAATCGTAAAACAATGTTCTCAAAAACAACCTTGCAAAAAGAGAGACCACAACAGCCTCCCCCCACCCCTCCGTTAATCATTTAATGGACAGGCAGTTTCCATCCAAGCTGTTCTCTTGCCTAATGTCTGAGCTTGTGTGCTGCCTATTGCTGCTCATCCTGGCTGGCCTTTTAAGAAAACTAGAAGGTAACCTTGATTGACACCCCTCTACCTTAGAACCATCTTCCAGCGGGGCTTCTCTTTTTCTGCCTGATGCTAAGAAAAAGCTGGAGACATCAGCTGAGGAGGTTAGAAAACTTGGAACATCTCTCCCCTCACAGCTTCCTAGTATCATCCAGCTCATTTCATTAGTATAAAGAGAGCCAGCTGAGTTGTGAGAGCTCCCAACAGGTCTGAGGTTTTCTGATAGCATTTCCCCAGATTCTTCTGGGCAGGGTTCCTTTTTTCAGCCTGTGGAGTGGCACAGAAGTGGATGTAGAAAACCCATGTTCTAGGTAGGAGAATAGGCAAGCAAGGATGTAGAGGGCAGAAAGTTGCAAGCTATTCATCCAGGGGCAGCAGTACAAGTCGGGGTGGAAATGGTTGTGGAAGAATGTGAATTAATATTATAGGAATGGAATGGTTTGTCTTCCAAGTTGAAACCTGTTGGTTACTGTAGAATGAGGCCAGGATATAAGCAATGGATGATATCCAACTTAACAGTTCTGCTGGTGCAAGGACTTTTAGTTGTGCAGTGGAACTTGTCTGCACTCAACTTTCCCCATGTGCCCTCTATATGCCCCTTAAATCTTTTTCAAAGGATTGGTGGAATCCCCAGAACAAATTTAGGGGCTCACTGGGAAAGGAGGGGTTGGGGAAGTTGCATTGCACAGCTAAAAGTCTTTATGCTAGTGGAACTGTTTAGTTGGATACCACCCAATATATTTTTCAGAGCAGACTGGCTGATTTGATTTCAGATTTTAATATGTTCCCCCTGTTGAGATCCATCACTATCAATGAATTTCAAACCAGCCATGGCAGTTTTTGCATCCCTTGCCAGCGTGGAAAATTACTTGAAGAGAAGGATCACTGATCCTTTCCTTTTCACACAATTTGCTGTGTGATGCATATATGCTGAGACATGGGAGCTTCTATCCTCACAGTCTGTTTCATGGTAGTTTATTGATGTGACAAAGGCTTGTTGATTTAATAGGATTTCACACTTTAGACCAAATAGCTTTGAACAGCTGGGAAATTTTTGCAACCTTCTGCAGAGTTTGTACAGTCGCCTCCCTAAAACCCTAGGTTTAATATGCCTAGAAGTGGGTGATATTGCACAATAAGTCAATATACAAACAATGGTTGCAAATATTTGGTGTATATTTGCCACATATCTTTCATTTTTTTTAGCTGCAGAACTATCACTTTTATTTTCCTAGGCTTCAATACTGCACTTTTAAAGCATGCCTTAGTCTCACTGGTTTCAACTGGGACTAAGTCAGGGTACTGATATTGTTGGTTATTATGGGACAACGGCCTCTGAATTCCAACTCTTGAATTGATATCAGATGTGAGTTGTGTGACTAACCACTGGTGCCTTCCAGATGTTGCTGCTTTACTTTGCCTAGACAAAAATATGTTTTTACAATATACCTGAAGCAGCTGGTGCGCAATCTTTCACATAGGGCAGAGGGAAGGAAATTCCATAGTACAAGGGTAATGGTGGGAAATGCCCTTTTTTGGATCACCGACCTGTGATAGAGGGACGTGGGTGGCGCTGTGGGTAAAAGCCTCAGCGCCTAGGACTTGCTGATCAAAAGGTCGGCGGTCGAATCCCTGCGGCGGGGTGCGCTCCCGTCGCTCGGTCCCAGCGCCTGCCAACCTAGCAGTTCGAAAGCACCCCCGGGTGCAAGTAGATAAATAGGGACCGCTTACCAGCGGGAAGGTAAACGGCGTTCCGTGTGCTGCGCTGGCTCGCCAGATGCAGCTTGTCACGCTGGCCACGTGACCCAGAAGTGTCTGCGGACAGCGCTGGCTCCCGGCCTCTTAAGTGAGATGGGCGCACAACCCTAGAGTCTGGCAAGACTGGCCCGTACGGGCAGGGGTACCGTTACCTTTACCTTTTTAGCCTGTGATAAGTAAAATTTCCCCAGATGATCCTTAGGGCTGGGCAGTGTTGGGTTTTCAACATCACAGTGTAGTGATAAACAGTGATGTTGAAAAAAGCTGCATCAGCACCACTCTCTCCATGGTGCTGCAACTCTCACCATGGGAACTGAGGCGTTTTGACCCCAGCACCTCACAGTCTGAGGCCAATATAGCTGGCTCAAGCCTGCTGCTCAGCTGGGGGACAGGTGAGCTCCTGCCCCCAGCGGAGCTAGCACGCAACCAGCAGGGGACTCAGGGCGCCTTGGCCATGCTCCCTCTGCTTTTGATGACGGGCGGGCGGGCAGGCTACCTTGCCTGCTTGCTCCCCACTCCCCAAAGGCAGACCAAGCATGTCAGGCTCCTTGCGTTTGACTGCCTTAGCCTTCGCCAGTGCAGGTGTGTTGCCTCTTTCCTCTGGGGGGGGGGTGTCATTCACCGCAGGAGGAAAGACATAGCCCACCCTCCCACTGAATTCCACAAGGTGTGGGGTGCAAAGCCACCTTTTCTCGCCCTTTGTGAGGGGCTGCTGGGCAACTCTGGAACCGCCAGCAGCATCAAAGAGCCCCTACACTGCCTGGCTCCCTTTCACTGGGAGGATGGGCTCCATCTTTCTGGCTCAGCACACCAGGCCTTTCTCATCTGGGAAAGGCGGGCTTGCACTTCTCAGCTGCGTAGCCCTGATCCCGCTCCTACTCTCGTGCAAGTAAGAGCGAGGTCGGGGCTCTCTCAGCTGGGAAGGGGAAGCACTTTAACAGAGCCCCCATCCCACCGCTGGCTCAGTTTTTGCGGGTCAGGGGCTCCGCAAAACTGCTTGGCTGAGGTGAGGGCACTCCTCAGCCAAGCAGATTAAAGAAGTGGAGGAAGGAACAAGCTGTATAAGAGTGCAATGGTGGTTTCACCAGCGGTATATTGCTGATGAAACTGCTGCCGCTTGAGTCCCTCTGCCTCCAGCTCCCGGCTAGTTTGTTTCTCCCTCAGCGTGCTCAGCAGCCTCCATACCGGTCCTGGGTGATATAGTGATATATCACCCAGGCCTAGTGATCTTAAAGTTCTGTACAAGACCAGGAGGTTTTCAGGTTTGGGGCTCCCTCTCAAATAGACTCCAGCCAGCATAGCCAGTAGTCAGGGATGATGGGAATTGTAGTCCAACAAACGCCTGCAGGCTACATACCAATCTATTTCTTAGAAATGTCATTTGAATTGGATGTGTCATTAGCCAGTGGCAAGATGAGGTATTCTTGTGTAATTTTAATTTTATCTTGAGATGGGTGATATTTATTTTTATTTTATTTATTTTAAACATTTATATGTTGCCTTTAGAAGTAAAAAAATTCATCCAAAGCAGTTTACATAGTAAAATAAGAATACATTGGCTGAAACAGAATAAAATAGCAACCCTAACATTCCTAAAGTAAAATATAGCTGAGAAAATTAGCAATAAAAGATCCACACAGGTGAATAATTTACCAGTCCGAAAGCCACTTGAAACAGCTTTGCAGTCCAGCTGTACAGGATTTCCAAATGTCAACATGGAGGAAGTTGCAGGGGCTACCACAGAGCAGGGGCTACCACAGAAAAAGCCCTTTCTTTCATATATTTCTCTTACATCTCACTGAATTTTGGTGGCAACCAGTACCTTAAAATGGGCCCAGATGTACAGTGGCAACCAGTGCAGCTGATAAGAGTGCTTTGTTTGATCTGGCCATCTATCACCTGTTGGGACTAGCAGTGGCATTTTCTACCTGCTGAAGCTTCTGAGCTATCTTTAAAGGCAGCCCCACATGAAGCAAGTTACAGTAGTCAAGCCTGGACGTGACTAGGGCAGAGGTTACTGTGCTAGGCCACACCTCTCTAGATAGAGACGCAGCTGGCCCACAGGGCAAAGCTGAAGAAGTCCACCTCTGGCTGTAGATGCCATCTGTACCTCTCCAGTCAGCATGTTATTCAGAAGGACTCCCAAACTGTGAACTTGGATCTTCAGGGGGATTGCCACTTCATGTAGGACCAGCTGTAAACTACCTTCTGGAGCAGACAATGGCCTGACTCACAATTCCTCCATCTTAACGTGAATTTAATTTTGATTTGTTTCACCTTCTCCATCCCAAAATTGCCCATGTAAGACTTCTACAGCCTCCCTGGGATCTGAAGATGGAAATGAAATGTATGTCATTTGTGTACTGATGACAGTGCGACCCAGACCTCTGGATTATTTCTACCAGCAGTTTCATATAAATGTTAAAGAGCATAAAAAACAGTTTTGAACCAGCGACCATGCGGCAAAGCAGCTGTCCTTCAGCACTACCTTCTGGAAATACTCTTCCAACAAAGGTCTGAACCACTAAGGGTGGGCCTCCCAAACCCAAACCATATAAGTGATCCAGGAGGATATCATTGTTGATGGTATTGAATATCGCTGAGAAGTCCGGGAGAATAATATAAATGGCAGCAGCAGGGTCTTCGTTGGATGGAATTTACAGAGAAACATGTCAATGACCCAAGATTAAAAATGAAGTCTAAGTTGGAGTTCAGAGGACTGTAGAGTAAAACAAAATTCCTTGTTCCTCTTGATGGGAGTACTTATCGCACAATAGCAGAGCTGGCATAACTGTCTATGAATCTTAATGATTCAGAGTTTGTTAGCACTGGGGTTGGACAAACAGTGACATGAGGAAGAGTTGGGTTTAGGGAGTTGTTCATTAAATTAAAATATTTATTCCCTTCCTTTTGCAGAATAGCTCAAGGTAGACTGCAGTAAACCTCAAAGTGCAATAAAATAAACAATGCAAGAATATAATAAAGGTAAAGGACCTCTGACAGTTAAGTCCAGTTGTGAACAACTCTGGGGTTGTGGTGCTCATCTCGCTTTACTGGCTGAGGAAGCCAGTGTACAGCTTCCGGGTCATGTGGCCAGCATGACTAAGCTGCTTCTGGCGAACCAGAGCAGCACAGCAGATAAAAAAAGGGAGTGACAGGCAAATGGAAAACTCATGTAAAAGCCGATTAAAAAGTAGAAGCAAGTTATAAGCCACTGAAGGCATGAGGGAATAGGTATGTAAAGCATAGGTGAACATTGTAGGTGAGCATGTCTAGTGAGTGAGTTTCACAGTTGTGAGTGCCACAGCTGAATAGGCTTTTGTCACTTGGAGAACTTCAGGCCTGTGGGGAAGATTTCAGTTGGTGAACAGGCTTGCACACAATCCAAATAATATTAGCAATACTAATCAGTATTACTATCTCTATTTGTGTATACTGTATTTAAATTTTAAATCTGTAACTAGTACAGTGAGGGACGCGGGTGGCGCTGTGGGTAAAACCTCAGTGCCTAGGACTTGCTGATCGTATGGTCGGTGGTTCGAATCCCCACGGTGGGGTGAGCTCCCGTCGTTCGGTCCCAGCTCCTGCCCACCTAGCAGTTCGAAAGCACCCCTAAGTGCAAGTAGATAAATAGGGACCGCTTTCTAGAGGGAAGGTCAACGGCGTTTCCGTGTGCTGCGCTGGTGCTGGCTCGCCAGCTGCAGCTTCGTCACGCTGGCCACGTGACCCGGAAGTGTCTTCGGACGACGCCGGCTCACGGCTTCTAGAGCGAGATGAGCACGCAACCCTAGAGTCGGACACGACTGGCCCGTACGGGCAGGGGTACCTTTACCTTTACCTTTAACTAGTACAGTATGAGAACAGGTGATAATCGGCTGCCAAAAAGCTGCTGTGATCACAGGTCTTATTTTACGTGCACTTATGTTGCTATTTCATACTGCCTACAGCTCTCAATTTTGTATTTACTGTAGGTGCTGATATTATTTGTCTTTGCCACAGTCAAACACATTCTTAAGTGTGCTTTAAGTCCCACTAAAAGTGTTTCACAATTTCCTCTGACCTCCTCTAGTGTTTGTGAACGAGGTTCTTCAGAAGACAAGTCCTGTTTGCTTGTTGGCTGCTAAACTGTTCCATTACTAAGTTTCAGGTAGAAATCTTGTTTCCTTTTACACCTAAAGTGTTGTGTTTTGAACATGAGATATGCTATACCTTGTCACACTAATACAAATGGGCTAATGAGGAATAATCCTTCCTTTTCTGAGGATGTGTAATGCTGAGGATTTTTTAAATAAGATTTATAGGCTTCCTAAGGATAAGACTCATTAGGCTCAGAGGTCAACAGGATAGTCATGCTCTTTATTTTTGTTCTGTTTGTTGCAGGTGCCTGTAGATAAGGAAGCTAGGAAAATTGGTTCGCAAAGGATTGTATTTGTTTAAAATCATTTTGTCGAAAGTTAATAGATTGTTACTAACCTATTTGAATTAACAAACCTTCCTCTACCCCATCTAATTTGCGCAACTGAATTCATGTAAACCTGTTTTTAACACCTCCACTGTAGATTAAATGCTGACCCTGTCAAGGAACTGTTGCAATAAAAACATCAAGCGGAGGCTTCAGCTGTGTGTACTACTTTTTCTTTTAGCACTCGTGTCCCTTTCTTAGCTATGAGGCCTAAATTTCAGTGTTCTCTTTAGAATGGAAGACTTTCCTAATAAATTTGGTCACATTAGTAAATTAATTCGCTTTGTTGTGAATTACAAAGGTTAGAAATGTTCCTGTAAACAAGTTGCTCTTTTTGCAGAGGACTGCTTCCTTTTTATATGGCATCATTCAACAATTCATACTATCTCAGTTGCCTCAGTATTTGTCTATGACATTTCATAAAGTGGGGTGGGGGCTGTGAGGAAGCGAGGACCTCTCCCCCCTTCCATCTTCTTTTCTCCATTTCCAGCCTCTCTCAGCTTTAGCCTCCCCTCCATTCCTGAGTTCTATTCTGCCCCTCTCTTTCCACATTTGTAATCGTTTCTCAACATTCTCAAATCAATTTTCACTTCAGGTAATAAAATGGGAGCATTTAATATTTGCTCATATTTTCTGCAGCCCAAGAACTTTTCAAAACCCAAATTGAACTCGGGAGGAAAGCAATGCATAACTCAGAAGATGTTTGCTTGGCATGTGAGCCTGAAACCATAACTTTTTTAAAAGGCAAGCCAGGTGGATAATAATCCTGTTCAAAAGTCTTGATAACCCTCCTTTGTTTTTGAAGAATGTACGTTATAGTCCTTAAGGTGTTTTACTGTTTTAACACTTGGGGAAACCCAGCCAGATGGGTGGGGTATATATAATAAATTATTATTATTATTATTGACACTGCACCTACTAATTCTACTATCAGTTTGATATATTTCATCTTAATTTTTTGTGTGTATTTGATAGCATATTTCCTTAACCTTTCACTATTTCTATCATGTAGTAAAGCCTTTCCCATAGCTATACATACATTCCCATAGCCGTACATGGCAATCTTGCTTAAGCTACGCATATGTCTATCCGGTCATTACTTGGAAGAGATATCTCTTAAGAATCTGAAATAAACCATGTAGAGTTCCAGCATGAAGGAAAGAGATATACAGGTCGTAAATACGAACACTGAAGTGTACCTATAGACAAGCAGGCAGAAATGCTGATTTTGACCTTTTAAAGCCCTGCACAGACTGGATGCTGCCTGTCTGAAGAAATACCTCTTCCCTATATTATATATATAGCTCATTGAGATTGTTGAGGGCTTTCTTCTGTGAGTGTACCTGCTTTCTATCCAGAGACCTCTGTCAGGAGAGAGACAGGGATAGTGTATCCCTGTTAAGTCTTCTCGACTCTCAGCATTGTTTGATACCCTTGACAATGATATCCTTCTGCAGCGGAGTTGTGGGTGGGTGGCACTGCTTTATGGTGGTTCCAGTCCTACTTGGATGGACGTTTCTAGAGAGTGATGCTTGGGGAGAGTTCTTCAGCCCCGTGGAGCCTTCAGTGGGGTTTCTCACTGTTCAATTTTATCCTCTAAATCTACATGAAACCACTGAGTTGGGGTGATCTGGAGGGTTGGAGTACATTGTCAGCAATATGCTCCTGACAGCTCTACTTCTCCTTTACGTTTGCAGGTGAGGTAGTGGATATGCTGGACCATTGTCTTGCCTTGGTAAAGGAGTGGATGAGAGCCAACAAACTGAAGCTCTATCAGATAAGACTGAGGCACTGTTAGTGGGTGGTTCAGAGATAGCCTAACAACTGTTGTTTATGCTCTGGTAACCCCTAGGTTTAGATTACTGCAACATGTTATCTGTACAGCTACCTCTAAAGATGGTTCTGAAACTTCAGCTAGTGCAGAATTTGGTGACCAGGTTGCTCACCGTGACAAGAGGGTTTGGGCATATTACACAGATCCTGGTCCAACTGAACTGGCTGCCAATGAGTTTCTGGGCCCAATTCAAAGTGCTGATTTTGACCTATGAAGCCCTAAATGGCTCAGAACCACAACACCTTAAGGTCTGCCTCTCTCCATATGAACCTACCTAGACCCTGATATCATCATCACCTCCTTCATTTGCGTCCTCCACAAGCAGTCCAGAAGGTGGCAAGACGAGAACAGGCCTTTTCTGTGGTGGCTCCTCCTTTGTGGAATGCTCTCCCAAGGAAGGCTTGCCTGGTGCCTTCATTATACACCTATAGGCGCCATGTGAAAATGTTCCTCTTCCACCAGGCCTTTGGCTGATAAACATCTTACACCCTTTTTAAAAAAGGTTGTGGGAGGCACAAGGTGTGGTGGGTATTGTTTTTTGTGTGGTGGTAGTTCTTGTTTTTATCGTGTATTTCCTACTTTTATGTTGTATTTTTGTGTTGGTGAGCCGCCCTGAGATCTGTGAGTGAAGGGTGCTATATAAATTTTAATAATAACAACACCAACAACAAAAACAATAAAATACCCATTAGCAATGTGGTTCTGGATCTAGATCTGCTCCGAATGTGGTCATTGGTGTTGGAACATGTTTTTGTGACTCTTACTTCAGCTAATGTCTGTAAATTGCCAAACATTGGCTGAAAAAAGAATTCTAAAGATACCTGTTATAGCTGGTGGATAGAAGAGTGGAAGTGTGCTGCCTTTTTCATGAAAAAAGTTCATTATTTTGAAAGCGTTCTGCCAGTCAGCATCTGGCTAATCTGCTACATAACTACTGCAAAACAGATACAAGATTTGTCTTGCCTGCTTTTCAAAACAGAAATGTATCGCTTGATTACATTGTTAAATCTTCATTGTGATGTTGATAGTTTCTAGCGCTACTCATATAACGTGTCTGGGCAAACCTATTAAAGCTTTGTTTGCAATTTATTGCTTTACAGTTTGTAAAACATGTATTAGGCTGTTTTTACATTCGTGTTTGGGTTTTTCCCCCTGTAGTAGTTGTTCTATTTTTAGAAAGAAAAACTGGTTGAAAGGTCTTTGCTTCATTCTTCATCTTCTTTTCTTTTTTAGTGGTCTAGAAAGTACTGCAGTTTTCCTTCAGGAGTAAGTCTTGCCATATGTAATTGGTAGGCACATTTGGCTTGTATGGCTGAAAGTCTTGCATGACTACAAACCTGTTTGATCAAAAGTGGAATCAAAGGATAAGGAGACTAAGGAACTGTGGCTTTTTTTCTGTTCTTTTTTGGACACTAAATGTGTAATGAAAGGAGAGATCAGAAATGACATTACGCATTCTCTCAGAGGTGAAGTTGAGTTGGTAGAAAGCAAAATGAGCAGAACTCAAAAGTAAAATGTACATTTGTTGCTCCATCCACTTGTTTCTGGATTCACCCACCACTGACATGTGGCTCTCAGGCTCGAAAAGATCCCCCTGTTAGGTTGTGATGAGGTAGAATTTGTTGGGATACTGCCAGGGAGACAGAGTCCATCATGACCCCACGTCGTCTCCGTTGCGATCCATCGACCTCCCGTAGACACGCAGTATCATTCAATTAGCGACACGAGCTCCAGAAATAGCTTGCCACATTCGAGAGCTCATGCACGCTCTATCAGCAGAATTCACACAGCGAAAGATGCACTCAGGAGAGCATATTTACAACTTTATTCAGCGTTGGTCAGAACAAAGAGAAAACATGACTGCCTGCTTCAGTGTCTCAGACACAGAGACAGAAACGAAAGCAATAGGCACAACAGAAACATCCTGTGAACAGGAAATACGCAGACTCTGTGACTCACAAAGCCTGCTCCCTTTTAAGGTGGAACAGAAATATCCTAACAGAATTATGAGGGAGCCAGTTCTTGTTGAAAGTATGCACTACACTGGTGCTGAAAGTCCTGTTTTCATGGATGTCTGCAAACATGATTTCTGTTGCAACTAATTAGAAAGAAGCTCATTATCATGTCTGGAAGAGCTTTCCTAATATAACTACACTAGAGAGACCACACATGGTGGGGAGGAGAGTATAAAAGTTTTGCAAGTAAACTGCTAGCGCAAAATAAATCACTTAAAATCAGGACCCCACAGGCTCTTGCTGACCTTTTACATGCTGGCGGCTTGTCTCATCCACTTTCTACTCCCATGCCCACTACTCCCTCAGATCTCATCCATATCTGAGCATTAATCCTTGATCTCTTGGAGAACCATTTCTAGAAAAAAAAATCTGAAGAAGTGTGCATGCACACGAAAGCTCATACCAATAACAAACTTAGTTGGTCTCTAAGGTGCTACTGGAAGGAATTTTTTTATTTTGTTTCGACTACGGCAGATCAACACGGCTACCTACCTGTAACTAGAAAAAAATGTCATAGTGATGAAAGAACTGGACTTGGGGGAGGAGTTGCTATTTGTTAGAGTTCTTTTATTGTATGGCAATTGCTTTAACTCACATAAACAACATTGAGGTGCCAAATAGTTACCCTGGACACAAGGAGGGTGGAAAGTCACAGAAGACAATTAGATGGCAATGGTTAAGATAATTTGCTTTGAAAAAAAGTTTTTTTTAATGCTAAATTCTGGTCTGGAAAGTTATAGTCACCTAACAAGGACAATTTTTTATGTAAACAACTACTACAAATAAAACTGGGAAGTAAGAACATTTGGAGAGTGTAAAAATAATAATTGTGATGCACACAGGGAAATTGTGCATCTTGAGGAAAACGGAGTTTGAATATGAAGCAGAATGAAAGTGTGTGGTTCCAAAAATACTGCATAACTATACCATGTTCTGCATGCCATTTAATACTTTGGAATTTTTTTGGAACATATACAAAGTTTTACATGAAGTTCTTGGGGAGCTTCTCAATTGTTTTCCTCTCTAGCAGATTGTAGTGGTGTTGACAGTTGGATATTCTTCCAGGAAAAGCGGATTTATGTTTAATAGGAACTTTTAGTGTCACTTAATTTATTAAAACAAGGTCTGAATCCCCACAGATTCTGTAAAATTTCATTCAGATACTCGGAGACAAATACTGTTCTGTCACACATAGAGTTACGGAATCAAAGGTCTTACTGGAGTATTTGTGTGTACAGGTAAATACTTTGATATATCTGCTTATAACTGTGGCTTTGTTTCTTGTACCTTACAATCCCACCAGCATAACATATCGGCATACGTGGTGGGTATGTAACTATACACAAGTTCTGGAAGCAAGTTGTAATGGAGATTGATATTATGGTTGGCAAACAAGTCACTTGGATGCTAAGCTATGTCTCTTATCCATTTCTGACAGTGTCAGTGTTGACTTAACCTCTCAACAATTAATTCTGTATCTGTTGTTTGCCACTTGTCTAGCGATCTCTCCAGGGTGGAAGGATGCATCTTGTTATTCTATGGATCTGTGGATTTAACAAGTCATATTTATTGTCATTTCTGAAAAAAGCTGACTCATAAAATATGAGTCCCTGTGGTGATGTGGACCCATTTGTTTCTGCTTGGGGACTGTTTGTGATGCATATGACCAAACATGGCTGGTGTATTCCCATTAAATATGATCTATTCGGCAACATTCATTATTATTTGGCATTTTTGGTATAAATATGAACCTTGTATATATTTTCTATGTTACTTACTCTTTTTAAAGCTTTTTTTATTATCATTATGATGGTTACTTTATTATTTGTGATTTTGTCACTTATGATTGTTTTTATTACTACTTTTAGGTTGATGTTTGGTTTGTTTGTACATTAAAAAATAACCCTGCTTGTATTCATTGTTTCATGGTAGGTGATGGGATTCCAAGGGAAAGCAGCCCATTTATCAATAATGACAGCATGGAGAGAGGAAACATTTATGAAGGGAAAAATATGGCTCTTTTTGAGGTACTTTTGATAACTTATTTCCCAAAATCCCTGTTACTAAGTTCTAAGTATGAAGTGTTTATATTTATGTGCTTTTATTCAAGTAGCAGTACTTGCTGTGTTTCTTGCAATCTATTCTGTAAGACCAGGGTCAGAATAGTCCCACTGAGGTTAATAAACCTAAGTTAAATATGAGTAACTTGGGTTTGTAAATTTCAGAGAATCTACTCAGGACTTAGCTGCATATATAACCCTAGGGATCCACAAATTGTCACTTCTATGAAGACTAATACTACCATGTTGATATATAACACTAAATCATGGTTTGTTGCTATTGTACAAGGAATAAGCTTGAGGGAAATCCTGAGTTTCTGCACTCCGCCTCTCCAGTGTTTGGGAAAATGAGTTTAGTTTCACTTTCCACTAAGCTTGGCTTGTTGTGTTGTGGTGCAAAACAAACTTTGGTTGTTTCAAAACAGGCCAACTTCAAACCACAAGTCAATAAGCTGCTTGTTTAACCAAGCAGAGTTTGCACTTGCACATCATATCTCTCTATATATGTATGTTCAGCCCAGCCTGGCATGATTTCCTCCTTCTTTTTGTTTTTATTCTGGAATCCCAGATAGCTCCAGTTAGCAAATATAACACCATTTGTCTTGCCTTCCAAATGATCATTCAGAGTGACTTGTCTAGCTTCTTGTATCTCTACATCTTTTAAACTTGACTGTATCATTGGAACAACCTTAAGCAACCTTTAAGCCTACTTGTGTGTCATTGCCTTATTCAGAGAGGGAGGAAGTAGCACTCACCAAAGCTGGGAGGTTGCCATGGCAAATACATTTATCTCATGTAAAACTTGAGTAAATATAATTTGCAATCATGAACTCTATTCACAAAAAATCATCAGAATTACTTAGGTGAGTTTGAATTTGAACATTTAACCATGTTAAGATAGAAATAGACCCGTGGTTTTATTTTGTACACAACTTAACAACTTTTATTTTGCAATAATAACAAAGAATCCTTGAAATCCTCATTATTTCACAGCAAAAAGGTTGTAGCAGGAGAATATGCATAGATATATGATGCTTTTTCCTGTTTGTTCTGAAATGTGTTCCTGTATATTGGACCTGTATATGTTCCTGTATATTGGACCTTGATATTTAACAAGTTTTTCAAAATCCCAACAGGAAGAAATGGATAGCAACCCCATGGTATCATCTCTTCTTAATAAGCTAGCCAACTATACCAATGTTACTCAAGGAGTGGTAGAACATGAAGAAGATGAAGATAGCAAACGTAAGGAAATAAAGGTACAAATGCCAAAACTTTTAATTAACAGTTGGTAGCAGAGCTTCTTCATTGGAGAGGTGGGCTGTCTGTCATACAAAATAGGTAATAAATATTACCAATAATGATAAAATAAAATATGATTCATTTCTCTCAGTTCCATCTAGGAAAAATTAAAATATTGCTAGTTATCAGCCATACATACAACAAGTTTACTTTTGGAGAGTGTCAAAATACACACTACACTCTCTTTTTCCTCTTCCCCTTTTCCATGGTTTGGAAAGAGTGACACAGTGATCATGGATATTAACATGCCAATAGAGGCAACTGAAGGAACAGGTGTTGCCATGGGCAAGTGGCTGGTAACACCTATGATATATTTCTTTTTCTGGGGCCTTGCAAAATAGGAGATTTTGTTCAAACTTTAAAATTTTGGGCCATGATCAATAAGCCCTAGAATTATTCAACCTATAGCCACAGAGCATACTAAAAGGGAATACAAGGGGGCGAGTACTCTGTGACATTCTTCACACAATGGGGGCAACCGAGGAGAGACCAGACAAAACCCAAATCTGTCAGGAGCCAGCTGAAGTTGAAGACTCTGAGGGAGTGCGTCTTTGTCAAATACGACTTTCCTCGTTATGGTGGGGCAACTGTTATCCTTCAGTTCCAATTTTTCTTGCTTCCCAAAATAGCTTCTTTTCTGTGGTTACAGTTGTGTTAACTACTCTCAGAAGATATGGCCTTGCACTATTGTTCTTGTCTGATCATGGTCATACCTACATTTGAGTGAAAGACTGAGATCCATGTGACTCTGTATGCAGTAGAAGCTTCTTTCCTAGGGCATATGTGTTGGGATACTGCCAGGGAGACAAAGTCCATCATGACTCCACGTTGTCTCCGGACGTCCATCGATCTCCCACAGACACGCAGTATCAGCAATTAGCGACACGAGCTCCAGAAATAGCTTGCCACATTCCAGAGCCGTGCACGCTCTATCAGCAGATAATGCACAGCGAAAGATGCAGTCAGGAGAGCATTATTTACAAGTTTATTTCTGCGTTGATCAGAACAAAGAAAAACATGACTGCCTGCTTCAGAGTTCCGGCAGAGAGAGAAAGAAACGAAAGCAAAGACACAACAGAAACATCCTGTGAAACAGGAAATACGCAAGCTGTGACACAAAGCCTGCTCCCTTTTAAGGTGGAACGGAAATATCCTAACAATATGACATACATTTCTGAGGTAGTAGTGTGAGAAACATAAAAGCTCTTCAAAGAGTTTCTCAATATTTCTATGATTCTCTATGTGTAGATGTTACTGGTCGCATCCCATGTCAGAGGATTTTTCAGCCTTTATGAAAAATTTGTTTCTTTGGGGAAAAGGCTGTCTTGCTTAATCTGGATACATTGGTCAAAAAGGATACTAACGAACTATTATGTTTTCTGTGGGTTTTTAGGCTCCACGTATGGGCACTTTCATTGGTGTGTATCTGCCCTGTCTACAGAACATTTTAGGAGTTATCCTATTCCTGAGACTGACATGGATTGTGGGAACAGCAGGAGTTCTTGAATCTTTCATCATTGTATTCATGTGCTGTTCTGGTGTAAGTACAACTTCCACTTTTTATGTTTAGCTAAATGCAGTTCTGCATTCTACTGATTTTCCATTGTCGTCTTGTAACTTTATTCAAGCATTTCTGGGGAGCAAGCTATGTAAAGCAAGACTGGGTGCAAGATAGAACACAGCAACAGAAGGACATAAACTCTGTCTAAGTGGCTGTGTTATGGATACATCAAGTAGCTTTGAGGAAGGCCAACATTTTTAACCTCATTTGCATATCTCAATCTCTAGTGCCAAAAGAGCAGCACCTTGTTTAGGCTAGGATTTCTCATGAACGAACCTTTTTCTCAGTTCAGAAATATAATGCAAGCCAAGTGTAGTTGCAGTTCAAAAAATAGAACTCTTTTGTGGCTGATTGGTGGAAAAGGGCTGTGCCAAGTAAGGGCTTAAAAAGACAATATATTTATAAAAATGTCTTTTCTCTGTGGCACACAACACAGGCACCAATGAATTAGGAAGATAAGCCATTGTCCAGGTTGAGCATCATGATGGGAACTAGTTGTTTCTCTTCCTTCTGATCAAATTAAAGGCTTAATTGGTGTCATCGCCCCTACCCCACATCTAAATCATAGAAGAGATACTCTTTCTGGATCACCCAAGTCTTTTGCTTTTCTTTCATTTCATTTTAGATTCTGACACTGTGAAAGAGATTTTAATTCTCAGGGGAAGTCATACATTCAATGAGAGAATAAATAGGATGTGAAAACAAATGGGAGGCTCTTACCCAACAGCTGATTGGCTTGGTCACCAGCTTGGACAGTTTCCCTTACTTTTGTTTCCAACTGCTCTCACTTTAAATAGCAACATCATTTCCTAACAACTCGTCAAGTGAGATATTGTTTCCGAAGTTGAGAGCCAACAGACACGGGTTCCGTGTCATTGTAGTGATTTGGGCTTAAGTCTGCACATGTTTCAGCCCTGGAGCTTTGACCCATACCTGGCTTTCTTCCATCTTCTGATTTGATTTCATGGCAAGGAATATGACTGAAAGAGGAAAACAATTCTTTCTAACCTTGAAATGTCATCCTGTTAGAGTGTTTTGGACATAAGGGTTTGATTTTTGTTTTTTTGTTAGGATGATATTAAACAAACATACTATATTTGTGTTTTAGTTAGGTTATGGAAAGCTAGCATAACATTCAGTATGTTTAATAGTTCCTTAAACCCAAATGCATTTTTTGAAAAGATTGGGTTGTATCCAAGAATGTCACTCAGCTTATGGTAAGGTTTTGGTCAGCGGAATGGGAAGGGAAGCAATTTTTTATTATTCCTCCTTCCAGTGCAGCCCCCCCCCCCACATCCTTCCTAAATCTGCTCTAGACCATCATAGTAGTAGTAATAATGGGGCACAAAGCAAAGGGGACTGAATGAAATTGTTTCCCTGTCTGTTCCACCGATGAAAGCCATACAGCCAGCTGACCAATACCCATGAACATTCCTTTCTTTCTTGTAGACTCACAAAATATTTTGCTTTAGGTTTAATGGTACAAACAGTGGTTTTCTTTCCCATTCCTGCAGCTGGACCTTCCCACTTGCCATTTTAAAACTACTGGAAGCACACAGACACACATATATAAATAACCCAATCAATTCACATCTATTTAAGTGGCTTGTTCTTCACCTGTTCTGAAGGGCTTAACTGTTAGAGAAACCAACTGTCAGACATTCTCATTCTCAAACTTTGCCTGTTGTATTATTTGAGGGCATCTAAGGCTGCGATGTTGTTAATGCCAAGCAGTTGGGACCTCATCAGTGCCTAAACAGCTCTGAACTTTGAAAGGAAGAATGGGATATAGATATGTATAAATAGCTTCTCTTTGCTGTATTAGGAGGCAGATGAAAAGGATACATGGGTGATGGCTAGTCTTTCTCACTTCTACACCAAGAATCCGATGTCTGAGCCTTTGTTCTTACCAACACTACTACATAAATGAAGAGTAATATGTGCTGAGTCAGTGACCATCAGTAAAACTTATGCCTTGGTTCTTGTCTCCACTTGAACCATTTTAGCTACAGTGTCTTCACCAATTTATATACTATTGTAAAAGCATGATTTCTGACATAAGATGCAAGAATAAGGAGATGCCACTGGTATTTCATATGGATCAATAGTTTTAGTGCTGTCTTGTACTTGAATGCATACATCTTTTGCTTTTTATAAAGATTTAACTCATGGGTCCTGTACCCTCAATGTGCTGGGAGCTTCTGCTCTTGCTATACTAACTGTCGTCAGCTGTGGTTTCTTAAATTTGCTAGTAACATTCTCCAATATCACTTGTGTTTTTTTGCAGACTCTGCTAACTGCAATATCAATGAGTGCAATAGCAACAAATGGTGTAGTTCCAGGTAATTACAAATTTTACTTATATATTCAAAGTATGTTTAGTGCACATGCTAAATGATAATGGGATACAGATGAAATGCCTCTCACTATGATGAAGTGGGTATGTGAGGAGTGGACAACAAAGCATCTCCTGCTGTTCTGGGCAAAGGCACACATTTCCTAGGTCTGTTAGTGTGGTAGGTACCAAAGAAAGGCTGTGGAATTCTTCCCATAATGGTGCTTGTTCCGGTCTCTGTCTTCTTGCCTGCTTTCTTGAGGACAGCTGACTCTGATGGAAAAGGACTGACTATATCAAGGTGCCTGCAATTCTGCCCGCGCCTGACTAGTTGGGGGGGGGGGGTGTCTGCAAAGGCTTTACCTTTGCTGCTCTTACAGCAACGGCAGCAGCATTGTAGCTAACTAAGCCTTTCTGTATCTCTTCCCCAATTTGCATGTGGAAATGGAGAAACAGCGTACACAAGAGACTTTATCAGAAGTGGGGCACCTATTTCAGCCCACAAATGTAATTTAACCTTGACCATGAGCTGTAGCAAAAGTTCGTTTTTACTTCTGAGTAGACATGCATTCTGCAGTGCTTTCAGACAGTGTCACTATAAGAAATTTGATACTGGTACTATTTTTCTTTGAAATGATATGTAGCAACCAAATAGCATTCACATTTATGCTGGCAGGAAACATTAGAAATGCAGCCCTGTCTGTAGTTGCACAATGGCACTTGCCTACATATATCTGTAGGTAGGGTTGCTTAATGAGACTGTAAAGCAAGCCATTTCTGTTAAAACACAGGCAAAGTGCTAAATGTGCAGTCTGATCCTATGCTGTGCAGTTACCTATGCCCAGTGATCTTACATTTTCTGTCATAACGAATTAATACATCTTCTAACATTAAACAATCTCCCAGATCATGGATTGCTTCTGACCTTTGAATTCTCCTCCAGTGTTCCCTTCGTTCTCCTTGATTTATGAACAGTGAAGCTGCAGTTATTATTCCAGCCACAGCCTTGCCAATCTCTTCCTTAGTGCTACTTGATACCTACTGTTTTATAATCTAAGCACTGTTAGCCAATTAGCCTGAACAGAGCACAGCAGGAACCCTTTGTTGTTAGTGGATTATCTAGGCTTTTTTAGTTGCTACCTTCTGAGACAATGTTCCAGATATTGTTTGCTTCTAGATGCGGTCCCTGTATTAGTAAAGTTGGCTGTTAGGGGCAGGGTATCACTCTCAGAAAAAGGAAGGGGGCAAGTATGGCTTCTTGCATACAGGGAGGGATCCCCCTCAGGCATGCAGGAAACTCATTACATTTGAGGAAAGGCCTCCTATGTCCCCCAGTCCCCCAAATCCACCACTATCTCACCCCATTTGGTCACTTTCTGACTTGCTTTTCTAGCCCAAATTCAGCACTCACTTGCTTACATAAGCCTTATGTTGCACTGTCCTGCATGTCTGCATCGCATGACCATACCAAGTCAACTCTTAAACTCTTGCCCTCTCCTGTCTCCTTGTTAAGAATCTATTTTTGACACAGAGCATTAGGGAATGCAACAGGTTAAATAGTAGAAATTGCAAATAACGTGAAAGTCCGTGTCTGACTTTCGTTTCACACACTCCTATCTGCATTCCTGGGGGCAAATGTGTATGGGGCTTATTAATGGTCACTCTTTGTTTCACACCTGCTTGATATCATAAAACAGCACATGCCGCTGCATCAGTTTTAAAGGAAAGAACCTATAAATAAGCATCTTTTTTGGTAAGAATCTTCATTTGAAGTTAGAAGAAACCAGGCTTCTGTCATTCATGTTGCATGTTCTGTAAGCAGGGCAGGGAGAGAGAGGCTCCTCTTGTGGGTCTCTAAATTAATCCACTTTTTCAGATGCCTGAGATAGTTGCACACTTTCTGTCTTTCCTTTCCTTTCCTAACCACATATCACAATCACACTATCCCCCATGAATCTCCTAATCGCCAACGCTAATGTACATTGAACAAGGAGAAACAATGGTTGATGTTCTGAAAGAACTGAGGTTTGCATAAAATTTAGTAAAGTTTAGGAAAGCTTGCATGGTCTTTAGTAAGTAACAGTACAATGTCTAAGCAGCCTGAGGTTGCAATCCTGTACCCGCTTGGCAGGAAATAAGGCCTATGGCACTCAGTGAGGCTTACTTCTGAGTTGACATGCCAAGCACTGCATTGTTGATTGCTAGTGTAGTGTACATTGCTATCAAAGTTAGAAGTAAAAATGCCAACTAAACATGTTAAGATGGGGAGAAAGAAAGAGAAAAAGTTCCAGACTACATGCAGAGAGGAATGTAACGAAGAGTTTCTATGCATAAAAAATAGAATGACATGTTATTACAAAGGGGAATTTATTTCAGCCTAGGGCCGAATGCATTTTTGGAAAACCACCTGAGGGCCGTATGCCAGTGGCTGGTGGAGCCGGAGGCAAAAAGGGGTGGAGCAACAAATGTATCAAAAACCCAAGCATCTGGGGTGATTTGTAGTGGGATATCAACAGGAAGCCGGTTGCTTAACCCTTTCTCAACCCTTTCTAATTGGATAATTGGAAAATAATTTGTATAGTAGGCAACCCAGATTTGTGAGACTGAATTATGGCAACCATACTGATGTCTGAATGATGGAATGCGTCTTTAAAAACAAAAAACACCCATTGCATCTTCCTGGCCTCTCCACTGGCCCAGTTCTCATGTCATAGTAGGCAAGTTCACATTAAACCATTACCTTTGCTTTACCTGGGCTGTGTGTCATCTCCTCAATAGCACATGGAGGAAAGCAACTGTAATCTTGGCATAGTGTTGCATCTGAACCAGGAATTGTGGTTTGCTTGGCTCCTACAAGCAACGTTCAGTAAGCCAAGAACAAACCTTGGTGGATTCAGCTATTATATAAAATCTAAAGAAATTAAGACCCAGAAACTTCGGGTGGCCCATAATGTTGCTGGCCCAAACGATTGATAGCTAGGTTGGCATTATCATGCCACTCCTTTTCTGAAGCAGCTGCACTGCCTTACCAGTCTATTTCTAATTCAAAGTGCTGGCTTTGAACTATAAATAAATGATAAGAGTTCTGATAATCTCAAGGAGTGTATTCTCCAATATCAAGGATGGGGAATCTGTTGCAGTCTGGTAAGCAAGGAGGCGCTTTCCTTGCTGGCCTCTGGGATGTCCCCAGAGCCCTTTCACCTCCTTCCCAAAGGCCAGTAAGGAAGGCGCCGCATACTGAACTTTGGAAAAGTGGGCACAAGGTCTCTGAGATGCTGTCAGAGACCTCCCGCTCCCTTCCCAAAGCCCAGTAAATGAGGAAAACCTGCTGGGTACATGGGTGGTGATGGGAAATAAAGGAGAGTAGAGAACAGTGGGTTTCCATGGCTCTCCATTTATTTATTTATCCCACCCACCTACCTGCATAAGGTTGTGATCACAAAAGTAAAACAAGTGCAGTAATAATATTATTTCTACACTGCCCATCTAACTGGGTTTCCCCAGCCACTCTGGGCGGCTTATAACACATAAAACATTGTAAAATATTATGCATTTAAAATTTCCCGGTACAGGAGTGCCTTCATATGTCTTCTAAAAGTCAGAGAGTTGTTTCTTTCCTTGACATCTGATGGGAGAGCGTTCCACAGGGTGGGCCCCACTACCAAGAGCTTGCTGTAGTTTCTGGAATTTGTGGTCTGGCTTGCCAATTGTTGTTGGTGTGCTTCTGTGCTTGCTTTTGCGGGGGGAGGTTGTGTTCATAATATTATTCGTGTGTGGGGGGGGATCTAGTGAATTTGTGGTCCTTGGTCTTTCGTTTCTGGGCATATTATGTGTCATTGTGGGCACTTTCTTGTGTGTGCTGTACGCTGTGCCTTACCATTTTCTGCCCTTTAAACTCTGCTTCTCCCTCTTTGTATTGTCCCTTGTCCCTAGTTTAAAGTGAACTCCCCCCTTCCTTTGTTTTATAGCCTGTTGAAGTGTCCCTTCCCTTCCTCATCCAAGCAGTGTAGTGTTCTGTGGGTTGTGTGAGCCAAATTTTTAATGCTTTTTTTCTCCTGCCTGCCGTTTTCTGAGCCTCACTAGAACTCCAGGCCATCAGCCGCACCAGCCCATGGCATTTCATAGAATCATAGAATTGTAGAGTTGGAAGGGACCCCCCTGCTGTTTCCACAAATCTTTGGTTCAGCAATCACTGCAGCTCTGTTTTATTTCATTTTTTTGGTGGTCTCCATTAGCTCCAGGCCAACAGCTGCAGTAGCTCTGTGGAAGTCTTGGCCCATGGACAAGAGGAAGCTGCTGAAGGCTGAGGCCCTTAAGGCAACATATAAATCAGCTCATAAGCACCGCCCTCCTCTGATGGTGTCAACCTCTACAGTCGTGGGTGCCAAGCCCAATTGGCGTGGGGGGAACAAGGGGACTGGTGAAGCTGCCACCCTCCATTACATCCCAGATACTGTGGCTGAGGGCACTGCCGTTGCCAAAGGTGTTGTGTTTAAGGTGAGCCACCAGAGTCTGGTTAAGTTTCCTGCCCTTTTCCCTTTTCAACCAGTTGTGATGAAGGGGCTCTGCCTGAAGTTTTTGTGCACCCTGAGTCCTTGTGGCGTCTTCTCTGAAGATGGATTTTGGGGATTTGAGGGTCCTTCCCCAGCCTCTCCCCATTTCTGTGCCACCTGATCCTTCACTTTCTTACTCTGTTTTGCCTCAGCCTCGTCCTCTCAATCTTTCTGTAGTATCCTTGCCCGTGTAAGGATCCATGCAAGCATTTGTTGCCTGTTTCATCACATAGCCCAGCTGCTGCCGCTGTTTCCTTGTAAACATGGCTTCACCTGATTCTTCAGATATTACTTCAAATCTTTTGGATGATTTACCTAAAGAGCTGCCAGTTATAGTTTCTAGTTTCTTCCTTGCGCTGATGCCTTTGGTTCCTGCTTCAGTTCCTATTTAGATCTTTGTGGCTTTATCTGTTCGACCCATGAAGTCCCAACCCTCTGTAACTCCAGCAATACCTACTGTTCCTGTTGTGTTACCTTTGCCAAACCACTGTTCACTGCCTGATAAACATGTGAACGCATGGTGCCACGCACACAAGAGGGTGAAATCCGCGTCTGCGCTCAGTGGTCTGCAAATCAGCTGTGGACCTGAACACGATGGAGGAGTCACCATCTCCTACTACATCAGGCCGTTCTTAAAACTGTATTATTGTTGAGTTATGTTTGTTTGCCATCTGTTTGACATTTTTGTATACTGTACAGAAATTAGTGGTTGAATAAATGAAGCAGTGTAAATATGTTTTGAATATTCTTGTGGCATTAAATATTGCGCTAATGTGTGTTTCATTGATGTTACTTTCACAGCTGGTGGCTCATACTACATGATCTCAAGATCATTAGGGCCGGAATTCGGCGGAGCTGTGGGAATCTGTTTTTACTTGGGCACAACTTTTGCAGGGGCTATGTATATTCTTGGCACAATTGAAATTCTACTGGTAAGTTGCCGTTTAAAAAGCTGATAACGTTAATGTAGCACTAACTACAAATCCCCTGCTTTCTAATGAACTACAATACTGTTTTTATTAAAAACATCAGAGAAGAGAGAGAGAGAGAGCTGTGACACTTGGAGAAGTACATATCCATAATGAATTTTATTTATGGAATAACATACTGTCTGAAATGAAGGGGCACAGACCGTAATACTGCATTTTTATTTTGTACCGTACTCTGGTATCTTATGGTGAAGGGTTGATAAGAAATCAAATTAATAACAATAATTAAAATTGAGATGACAATATTTAATTATTAGATAAAAACATTTACTTTTTTAAAGACTTCCCTGAGTTAATTGGGCAATATATGTGCTATCTCATGTGCGCACACATACTTGTGTACCATGCATGCATTTATGAAAATTGTTGGTGGCAAGAACTACCTTAAAGAGAGCTGTTATCCTCTTCTTTTACACAGAAGAAATTCATTTTTTAAAGAATGATGCTTGCTGTGATGCATGAATAATTTAAACCAGATTTGGTGAGCTTGTGGCTCTCCAGATGTTGGCCATCATCCTTGAGTGTTGGCCATGCTGGTTGGGGCTAATGGAGAATGGAGTCACGGCAACATCTGGAGGGCCACATGTTACTCACACCTGATATATGATTTTTGCTTCACAGATATTTTGCCTATAAGCACTTTTATGCAAACTTAATAAATAGATTAACTTGCACGGATATTTTTCAGATTATATTTCCTAGTTTTATTTTCTAAAACCATGTTGAAATAAAAGAAAAATCCTAATTCGACAAATGATGAAACGGTTGTCAAGTTCTAATTTCCCCCAGTTTTGTTTTAAAAGCTAACTTTTTGAGGTAACAGTCTTGCTGTTCTTTGATTACTTAAGTGATCTGAAAGTTAACTGTCTTGGAATTACATGCTAAAAGCTGTCTGATATTTGTTTTCCCTACAGAAATACATTTCCCCCAATGCTGCTATTTTTGAAGGTGGTGAGGAAGCCATGTTAAACAACATGAGAGTTTATGGGACATGCATCCTTGCTCTGATGGCCCTCGTTGTTTTTGTGGGCGTCAAATACGTCAATAAGCTTGCCCTCGTCTTTTTGGCTTGTGTAATTCTTTCAATTTTTGCCATTTATGCAGGGGTTATTAAAACTGCTTTTGAACCACCAATCTTTCCGTAAGTAAAGGATAAGTTTTTTTTAGATATATGATTATTATTACAGCATGCTTTAAATATCTGGAATCTACTTGGTTCAGACATTGAAGCAAAAATTTGAATTCCTGAACTCAATGAGCCCCCCTGAGTCATCAGAACCTTCCCAAACTCATATGCCCTTTATTAGTGTAGCTGGGAGACACTCTAAGCGGAATCTGGAGAGCTTGGCAGGTGTAATGGTTCTAGGGGTTGCTCGTGCGTAAGCTTGTCCCAACGTCTGGCTGGGTTGCCTGAGTGAACCTTTCCTGTCTGGGCAGCCACTCGCCTGTGACCGTCTCAATCGCTGGCAGAATCCGTCAGTGGGCGTTTCTTAAACTTCTTCCAGCAAAGAAGTTCTTTGACGCCCAGTCTCCGCCTACTCTCCCTGCGCGGAAGCCTTCTGCGCAAGGAGGGCGTGGGCAGCGGAGAACCCCTTCTCTCCCTGCTGGTCCCCGGCAAGGAGTCATGGGATCGCCTCGCCGATTCCCCCATCTCCCCACCTTCTCCACTGGAGCTACGCTGATTCTCTCCCCCGGAAGATGGGCTGCCTCTCCCACTCCCGGGACGCTCTCTGGGATCCCTTCGGAGCTTGCTCTCTCCCTCGGACACTGATGGCAGTTCCCTGACATCCGGGACTGAGAGAAAGGAAGAGCTTGATGCTCCCATCGTGGGGACAGTTGGGGTGGTTTCCTCTCCAGTTGTCTTCTGCCAGTTGATGAAGACTTTTTATTCCAGCAGGCCCAGCCAGCCAATCCTTTATCTGAAGACAGTGCTGCACGAGTGGAGTTCTGCTTGCACAGTGGGACTACCATTTCTTGTCCTCTCCCCTGTGCCCCCACAATCTGCTCCAGAGGATCCCCTAATCCTCCAGAGCAGATTTAGTGAGTGTGTGGAGGGCTTGAAGGGACAGGAGAGGGAGAGGAAGTTCCGCTGTCTGCAAATAAATTTGTTGTGCGAGTGGAACTGCCATGGTGGATACAGCCTGTTGTATTTTATTATATGTTACTCCTTTCTCTGCTGTGTTTTTCTTGATGGTGGTGGTTTTTTGACGTTGTGATTTTTAACAACTTGTAAGCCTTCTGAGGAAATGTCTTTCCTTAGAAGGGCAGGCTAAATTCTTCTGTGCAAATATACTCATGTGCACTTAAATGTAGATTTTGTGCCAGACGTCACTCACTCAACTTGCTTCTTTACATGACTTCATTAATTGTTGAACACATGTACTGATGAACAGGCAGGTACTAAAGTGGAAGTGAGAACATGCACGTTTCTAAAAAGTCTTTATTTTTCAAAATGCATATTCTCTGCTAGGGGAAAAATACATCTTTCCCAAATGGGGAAGCATTCTTGACTTTATAACTACAGTTATCCTAGCTTGAACATACTTGTTAAATCAAATCATAAAAATTTGTTAAATCGCATGTAGCATTTGATTGATTTTTATTTTGTGTTCTAGCGTTTGTCTCCTTGGAAATCGTACATTAGTAAGAGATACTGATTTTCCTTGTGTCAAATATTATGAAGAAAACAATATGACAGTGACTACCAAGCTGTGGGAAAATTTCTGCGATAGCCCACTGTTAAATGCCACCTGTGATGAATATTTCATGCTAAACAACGTCACAGAAATCCAGGGGATTCCAGGAGTTGCAAGCAGAGTCTTACTTGGTGAGTTTACATCTTGTGAGGTGACAACTGCACCTTTAACCACACGTGCAGAAAGTAGATAACCCAAATGTTTTATACTGTTAGGAGTAAGGAAGCCTTTTAATTCCTGCTCTTTTTATCAACAGTTTGTACTTACTGCTGCCCGAACACATCCTCTTCAGACTGTTGCGATCGCCCAGTTTGCCAGGGTTGCTTGTGCATGTGCAGATGACACTTCCCATATGAACTGGTCCTTAGTTCAGTTCTGGCCCTAGATTAACTAGTATCCTTCATAGCAGGCTGTGAAGGACTTGCGCACAAATTTATTGACAGCTGCACAAATGATTATAGTTAAAAAGGGGAAGGGGCAAGCAGGATATAAAATGGAAGAATGGTATAAAGAGGTGTGGGATATGGCTATTAATGGTAAATTAACATGTGCCATTAAGGTAAGGTGGGGAATATGCAGGAGAAATGATTTTGAGGAGATATGGAAAGCGTTTGTAGAATTTGTACTGTTGAAATGGAAGGGGGTCAAACCATTGCAGGAGATGTTGAAATTTTGGGAGGTTGGATGGTTACAATGGAATGGTCTCGATGGTGGGGTGCACATTTTTATTCTTATTTATTTATATTACTTAGTCTATTTTTAAAATTATTTTTATTTTGACAAACTAGTATCCTTGCAAGGAGTATCCTCAGCACCTTTTCTCCATTGCAGTCCATTTCATTACTTTTATGCAGATTTGTCAGTATGATTTATTTGTGCCACATAATATGCACTTTCTCATGAAAAGAAAAAAAAAAAGAACACAAATTATTGGCCATACAGATCAGTGTTGCCAGTTTTACAAGTGAAAATGAACTGTTTATATTACATTTTAGGATTCAGCCTAATAAACATCTTCATTCTGAGATAAGTAATATCCCAGAAACTTCAAGTGGTCAAAACGAATAAGGTTTTCTTATTGATAAGAGAACCATATTTTGAGGAAGAGTGAATGATTTGCATGAGTTAGTGTTCGTATATGTTTAGAAGCTGGCCTGAGTGAGTAAACTTTTGTTCTTATTCCTCACAGATAATTTGTGGAGTGTATATGGAGACAAATTCGCATTTGTGGAGAAACAGGATCAGCCATCAGTTCCTGTTTTAGAAGAGACAGATGCGAAAATGAAATACTATGTGTATTCGGATATCATGACCTATTTCACCATGCTAGTAGGAATTTATTTTCCATCTGTGACAGGTATAGTTCCCCTCCCCCCCCCTTTCTCTCTCTCACAACTGAAGTGATTCTCTGTGTATTGATTAGAATTGCATATTGGATTTAATTTGCTTAACTCAGCTCTATGTGTCCTAGTTGCACATACATGTAAAAAAAAAGTGCATGTAAATGTCTTTTCTGCCAGCACTTATAATGAGATATTTAGTTTAGACATAGTAATGTTACTAACACATGGGGTAATCAGACAACAGTCAAGAATTGAGAATCAAAGAATCATAGAATCATAGAGTTGGAAGAGACCACAAGGGCCATCGAGTCCAACCCCCTGCCAAGCAGGAACCACCATCAGACCACTCCTGACATATGGTTGTCAAACCTCTGCTTAAAGACCTCCAAAGAAGGAGACTCCACCACACTCCTTGGCAGCAAATTCCACTGTCGAACAGCTCTTACTGTCAGGAAGTTCTTCCTAATGTTTAGGTGGAATCTTCTTTCTTGTAGTTTGGATCCATTGCTCCGTGTCCACTTCTCTGGAGCAGCAGAAAACAACCTTTCTCCCTCCTCTATGTGACATCCTTTTATATATTTGAACATGGCTATCATATCACCCCTTAACCTCCTCTTCTCGAGGCTAAACATGCCCAGCTCCCTTAGCCGTTCCTCATAAGGCATCGTTTCCAGGCCTTTGACCATTTTGGTTGCCCTCAATAAAGAATGTACTACTTCATTGCAAAATAGAAAGATTGTGGCAATGTGAAGATTATTACAGAACAAAAAATAGTGGTTAAGCAAGCAACATTCAGATAATACTGACAGCTTATCTGCAGATGGGTGGCAAGAGATGCTAGACAGATATGTACAGCCTTATTGGTATATGGAGAGTTAAGTGCGTGCTGTTAGCAGCAGTGAGGTTAACTATAAAAAAAAATGGGAAGGAGGGAACAGAAATGAAATAAGAAAGAGAAGTGCCTTGGAGTGTGAGAAAAGGAGACAGAGATTGTCTTTGGCATCAGATTGTCAGGGCTTCCTGGGGTCAGATGCTATGTGGAGCTGGAGTTTGCTGAACCTTCAGGTCCCTGGAGCTCTTAAGACATTGCATGGCTTCCTGGAATGGGAGTAAGAGGAGAGGCACATAACAATTTTTCCTTGGTGTTCCTAACTGAACCGAGCTATCCAGGTCAGAGCTTCAGTGGTATGTGAGGCTATTCAGTTAAAGCCTTTAGTTCTGTTCCACCACTCGCATAATTTCTGCATTACTTAACGAAACGTATATACTACTTGATTGGTTAAAAGAACAACAACAACCTAAATGGTTTACAAAAAATTACTATATATTTTGGAAATGGTCTGTCTGTCTATTTGTCTGCCCGCCTGTTCTCTATGGGTTCAGACACCTGTCGAGTTGGTATCATTAAACTCTGTGTGAGGGTTCCTGAGGTTGTGGGGGTGGTCTTCACTGACATTTGGATGCCAGGTGCCATTGCGAATTAAGATAGCGGACCAAAACATGACTTTGCCCAGTTTGGTGTGCAGGCTCAAACTGCGCTGATGTAGATGCTGCTGAAAATATCACCCAGTTTCATGTGACTTTGCCCAATTTGGTGCTACAGGTCCAAACTGCACATAATTGGATGACTCTGAAGGTACTATTGCCCGTTTTGGTGTAACAGATCACAACTGTGTTGATGTGGATGCCTCTCAAAATATTGTCACCCTACTTGGTATGAGAGCTCCTGAGATGGAGGCAGCAGTCTTCATCTTTGTTTTGATACTGGATGCTGTTTTGATTCAAGATGGCAAACCAGAAAGATGACTTTGGCATGACTTTGCCCAAACTGATGTGACTGTTACAAATGAGACCTCCTGAGGTGGAGGAGCTGGTTTTTGTCTACGTTTGGATGCCGTTGGATGCAGTGAGCCATGTGTCTGCGTTGAAGGCAGGAAACGACAATTTAGGAAGTAGAACGCTCACCCTCTCTGCTGCAAAGCACCTCTGTATTTTTCATGGAGGCAAGAAGAGACCTTTCTTGAAAGTTGCATCTAAATTTCATAGAAAGCAGTAATTAGTCCTGCCCACCTTTTGTCTGTCTGCTGCTCACCATCTGGAACTGATAGGGCATTCCACAGATGTCCACAGGACCTTAAAGGGTATAGAGCCAGTGCTTTATATTAATGGGCATTATTTTGTCTCATTTCTTCCTTCTTACTTAGGTAAGAAAGTAACTAATTCAACATTATCTAGATCAGGCTTCCTCAACCTCAGCCCTCCAGATGTTTTTGGCCTACAACTCCCATGATCCCTAGCTAGCAGGACCAGTGGTCAGGAATGATGGGAATTGTAGTCTCAAAACACCTGGAGGGCTGAGGTTGAGGAAGCCTGATCTAGATGGAGTAGGGCTTTTATCTCCCCAGCCAATGAATCTCAGATACTGCCTGTGCCAGCCGGGATAACTACTCACTCAACGAGCACAGCAGCTGCTTCCACTGCCTTTTCTGTCAGTGCAGAGCGGCCACTAAACTCATTCAGTAGACCATTATAAGACAGGCAGGTATGCTTCAGCTGAAGCACCATTTGGTCAGAGGGTCCTGAAGCAGGTCCTTTGCCAATAATTTGGTTGCTACCAATTTCCCACCCTATATCTGGAGCATTTAGTATGTCTTGGATTGATGAGCTTCACTAGCAACATAGAAAGAACCATTGGGCTCATATCTGATGGGTAGTTATTATTAATAGTTTCCTGGCTTTAGGTAATTCTAAAGGACTATTTTTTTCGTAGTTTCTTTTTTAGTGGGTTTCCTACATTTTAGGCAATGTTGTTCCTCCTAGACTGACTTGGTAGAGCTTAGTGAAGACGCAACTGCATGCTGAGAGCATTCTACTTCCCTAAATTGTTATTTCCTGCCTTCATCACAAGGTGATACTGCAATTTCAGATTGAAGAACTTCTATCAGCATCAAGAACTACCTTTTGGGTAGGAACCAATGGTTCCTTTTCACTCATCTGTTGTTCAGACACCAGTCCAGGGCCCACACAATATCCTGTGATTCAGATGTCAAGCAGAAATGGAGCTGTGTCATCAGTGTACTGACCACACCTGGTCCCAAACCACCTAATGAGTGCTCTCAGAATCTTCATGTGGATATTAAGTAGTATTAGAGAAAGAATTGTTCCTTGCAGCACCACACAGCACAACCCCCAGGGGGCTGAAGGGCACTCTCCCAATACTGTTCTCTGGACTTAGTCCTGGAGGTAGAACTGGAACCGCTGTAACACAGTGGCTTGAGTTCAGATACTCAGAATTCAAATGTGTTATTCAGAGTGAAGCGTTTAATTTAGTAAGAACAAAGAAATAAGAATTTGTGTGTCTGTAAAAATCTTATATTCAGTATTTAGGGTTTTTTGGCGTGAGAGAAGTATTTTTGGGTACGCAATATGAACAAGTCTGCAGATGAGATAGAGCATATTATTTTAGTATGACTGCCAAAACAGGGAATGAACTGGAATTTTGTTGGCATCTCTTTCCATGTCTATAAAAATAAGGGCTTTGTCTTCCTTTGTGTTGCTTTGATTCCTGCAAGAAATGGAAGAAGCTGTCTGAACTTGTTCTCTCATGTAATGAATACTATTGGGACATAATACATTTGCTAAGGTCATCCATGTCCTGATTGGCTGAAAAGTATTGCTGGAACTCTTCCATAGAAGTCTCTTGTACAGCACACGCTGAACTTTTGTACTGACATCTTCGCATTTTCCTTTATGGTCATAACACTTTTCTTCACCTTTTTCAAAGTATAGAGGTAGACTTTGTTTTGAACCTTTTGGTTTATATGTCTTTTCTTCAGGAGTGAAGCTTGCTTGTAAAATAGTGAAGAAACATTCGTTTTGGCAAGCCTTTAGGGGTTGCTTCTTAGCCTTGCCAGAATGGGTTGCAGACTTGTTGCTAGAAGTTTGCTACAGTGTAGTTTTGCCTCATAATATGATTAAAATATATTCTTCTCTCAGTTCCAACAGGTAGCCTGGGCTGTATAATGTATCAAACAAGGTCGTTATTATGTTCATATGTCTGTGTCCACAAAAGAGACATTGACTACAGCTAATTATAGTTTCTGTATTTGAGTATCACCAAATATTGTTCTCAAAACAGAGTTCTTTTATCCTAAATTTATATTTGCACTAAAAGATATTTTCTGCTTCTACCAGTACTTTTCTGCTGCTGGTTTTGGATTTATTATTCTCTTTATTATTGGAAAACCATAATACATAGAAAAACATTTTTCTTTAAAAAAAATGAATTTATAAAAATACATTTGCAGCATTAGTAAACTAATCATTAACTAATTATCTTTTAAAAAATAATAATTTTATTAATATTATATTTATACACTTTGTAGCCAAGACCAGATATCAAAAATAAAGAAAACAGGTAGTGAGGGAAAGAAAAAAGTTGAGAAAATAAAAATAAAAATAAGACATATAAAGGAATATTATCTATCCTTAGGCATCTTTTTCTTCAGTAGTCCATGACTTTTCCAGCCTTTACCCAATAGTCCAAAAGCCTTCTGAACCTTTCTAGGCTCAGCAAAATGTGAAAAGCGCAGTATTTCTCCTAATACATAGCCTGAACTAATTTTCTAAACAGAGAAGACCCTTTTCTGTCTAGCAGCCTCATTGATTAGGCATGGGAGCCTTTGGCACACTGCAAGATGTGGCCAAGAACAAACTTTGACTACAGCTCTTGGTTAAGGAGGAGAGAGCTTAACCACAACCCCGGGTCTGAACTGCACACTATGCCAAAACTTGGCTTAGCTGTGCGCTGCACTGAGCTAAAAGGGTTGGGAAGGAACAAAGCAGTTATGAGCTTCTCCCCAGAATGTTCAGGCTAAGCCATGGTTTTGTTTAGCATTGGATGTGACTATGACCAGTGTATTGACATTGACCTGGTTCTCACATCGTTGTAAGTCTGAGTATGGCTTACCATGACTGCACTGACTCCCAATGGGGAGTTTGAATCTGCTTTGATTCTCTCTAGACTCTTTAGGTCAGCACAGGGCAGCAGCTCAGCATGTTGTCTGAAGCTGAGATCATAGTTAAGCTCTCCTACCTAATCATGAGCTATAGGCAAGGTGTGTCTTGTGGTTTTGGTTAAGGAGGACACCTTGCCCACAATCCCAGGTTCAGGCAATGTGATAAGCCATCCCTTAGCTTAGCTATTTCTCTAAAAAGCCCAGGGAGAGGCAAAGCAGCTGCAGCTTCCTCCTTGGGAGCCAGCAAATTCGCATATCTGTGCTAAGTTTTGGTTTAATGTGATGTGCAAACGCAGCCACTGTGACTGTTTGTAGAGCTGGCAGTTGGAAAGGACTTTTGGAACATTTGACTCTTGAAGAATCATCATATGCAGACCTTCTTAATAGTCTCCACCAAGTCTTGAAGTTGTTATTCCCTTCCCTTCTCCCTTTCCAGCTCTCTGCTAAAGGTGTGATTGACCAGATATAGTCCTTTGCTTGTTCTGGTAGTAGTATGTTATGGTTGTTGCTTTAATGACAGGTTGCATCTATCAACTTAATATGACTGGAATAATCAGAAACTAGATGACATCCCATTTTTTTCTATTTCTGTATGTATTTTAGGCATTATGGCAGGTTCAAACAGGTCAGGGGATCTTCGGGATGCTCAAAAAGCTATTCCAACTGGAACAATTCTGGCCATTTTAACAACATCATTTATCTGTATCCTTTTAATGCAATTTGCGGGGTCTAGATTTCATATTCTTGGTTTGTTTAATTAGGTTTTTGTTTTGAAAATGCACAGGTGGCTGACATATGATAGTAAAATGTGGTTATGAGGGAATCCTAAATATTTTATTTTCAGTATGAGTAGGGTTGTTGGGATTTGATGAACCTTTAAGCAGAAAGCATAAGCCACTTCTCCAGGAACAGTACATCTCGTATTAGTTTATTTAGAAGCTACACCTCATTCTGACTGATTGATAAAACCGATGGGATTTGCAGCATTAATATTGGTAGATACATATAAGAGCTTTGTACTATTATAAATGGAAACATGTGAACCATTATAGTATTTGTTTTATAACATTAAATTTAACCAGAGATATATGAAAATAATAAGCTGTAATGGAGCAAATAATAAAGCAAAAATGTGAATTTTTGGAGGGAATATCTCCCTTCTTTTTCTATTCTGATTTTTTTTAAAAAAATTAGGTATAGAAACAGAATATGGTACAAAGTTTAAATACTCTGCCAAATTCAATGTGGAAGTTAAAATCAGTGCTTAGCTTCTTTGGGATGTGCAGTAATGTGTGCTGTTCTTCTAATGCATGGGTAGGCAAACTAAGGCCCGGGGGCTGGATCCAGCAAAATCGCCTTCTCAATCTGGCCCGTGGACGGTCCGGGAATCAGCGTGTTTTTACATGAGTAGAATGTGTCCTTTTATTTAAAATGCATCTTTGGGTTATTTGTGGGGCCTGCCTGGTGTTTTTACATGAGTAGAATGTGTCCTTTTATTTAAAATGCATCTTTGGGTTATTTGTGGGGCCTGCCTGGTGTTTTTACATGAGTAGAATGTGTCCTTTTATTTAAAATGCATCTCTGGGTTATTTGTGGGGCATAGGAATTCGTTCATATTTCCCCCCAAAATATAGTCTGGCCCCCCACAAGGTCTGAGGGACAGTGGACCGGCCCCCTGATGAAAAAGTTTGCTGACCTCTGTTCTGATGCTTTCCAGGTGTTCTTGTGGACCTTCTGTTCCCCCCCCTTTTCCAATTTATGTTCCTTTTAAGTTCCTTGAGTCTTAATTGCAGATTTGTCCTGCATAGTACTTTTTGGAGCCTGTATAGAAGGAGTCGTCTTGAGAGACAAGTACGTAACAGTGGGAGGGTTTTGCTACATAATTTCAAAGGCTTCCTGTCCATACCAGTTTAAGTTGATGAAAATGTGAGATTGGGAAGTGTATATTGCAGAAGCTGGTATAGGTAATTCAAGATAATCTGAAATGGATCAGTCAGTTGCCTGCTTTAAATTGCACTTTTATTCATCCTGCATGCATGTCCATGTTGCCAATGCATGTCTTTCTAGAAATAACATAGCCCTAAATCTTTTTGTGTGTGGGGGGGGGGGGTGGTAGAGAGAAGCAGACTGATATTTGTATAAGTTACTTAACGTTTCTTCCTTGTTTAATGTTGCATATGATCTTTCTCCACAAGATTTGGACAAGCAGTTAATGGAAACCTGGTGATTGGTACGTTGGCATGGCCCTCTCCGTGGGTCATTGTGATTGGCTCATTCTTTTCCACATGTGGTGCTGGTCTCCAGAGCCTCACTGGCGCTCCCCGGCTGCTACAGGCAATTGCAAGGGATGGCATAGTACCATTTCTTCAAGTGAGTTTTTGCCTTCAAAATTTCCAGTGCTTTTACAATTTTGATTTAACCCCCCCCCCCAAATCTGTTGGGTAGCCCAATCTCAGCCTCTCAGTTTTAGCTGTAGTGATGTATATATGCCTTCCCTTGCTGTTGTGATAGGTGGGAGTTGATGTAATATTTCTAAGATGTGTCACACCCACAGCTGTGGTTTGTGAAGTGTACTGTGAATTGTAGCTGTGTGAGGGGTGAACTACAGTTCCTATAATTTTTTTCGGGGCATCGTTATGCTTTAATTGTATGGTGCAGATGTGACTGTGGTCTGCTAACATATGCAACTGAGGGAAAAACATTAAGCTCCATTTGATTTATGCTGCTTAAGGTTTGTGTGTAACAAATAATAGTTTGACTCTTTACATGGGGCCCTGTAATATTCACTTACATTACGTTCATGCCATGCATTTTTGAAACATATGTACTTCAGATAGATCAAAGCATTAATCCTTTGTGTGTTAATTTTTTCTCCTTTTTTGTTTTATAAAAGGTATTTGGTCATGGAAAAGCAAATGGAGAACCAACATGGGCTTTGCTTCTCACTGCGTTGATTTGTGAGATAGGCATTCTCATAGCTTCCCTGGACAGTGTAGCTCCAATCCTTTCCATGTAAGCGTGTGTATATAGGTTTTACCTATATTTTTGTAATTTATTTTGAAATAATAAGTAGTAGTAGTAGTAGTAATATTACAGTTACTGTTTAATTTATGATGCTTACACAAATTTGATGCAGAGAGTTTGAGTGACTTGTAAGAGACTTGCAAAGTAGAATGGGTAGTCAGGAAAGAGAGCATGCAATCTTTAATGTTTGAGGGCACTATAGGGGTGAAGTGAGAACACAGGGACGTAGTTGGGGAAAAGAACTGATAAGAAGGTGCAACAGTGAAGGCACTTAGAAGTTAACAGAAGTTAACATAGTATGCAACCATTCGGAAAACAGCAATTTGAAAAGATCAAGGGAATTAAAGATTACAAGTTAACGGAAAAAAGTTTTGATAAAAAGCCAAGTAGAAGAATTTTGCAACAGGCAGTGGGAGAAGAATGAGAAAAAGTTGTAGCTGCATCAAAAGAGAGAAAAGGGAAGCCTCTGCAGCCGGTGTGGAAACATAGACGACTAGCCTTTTAGCAGGCAAGTAAAAAATCAACCAAAAGCCTTTCATCAAGCAGAGGAAGGATCTTTTCTTCTTCCATGGTTAGCAGATAAGGTTGGGTGGCAAAGGAGCAGGGGAAGGGAGCTTTCTGGCTTCTCTTCATGAAATTCCATCAATTCATTGTTGCCAAATGACTTGCTAAATACTAGGCTGGAGTAAGTGATATTTCATGTTATGTTGCATGGCACAGTGAGGCCATTTTTAGCAGTAGCCTGATGACAAGTGTAATGGGCTATTCTTCCCTGACCAAAGTGTATTATATTACTATAGGGCACACACAGGCGACCCTTGCAGCATCTGTAGGCTCCCTGCTGCCCTCTGAATGTTGGAAAGCCCTTTTGCAAACAGCCATGTACTGTGCTTTGAAGTCCTTGCCCACCTGTCACATTTACCCCTCCAAGAATGGAGAGCTGAGACTCTGGCCTATAAGCAAAAAAAGAAAAATTCCTATCCTTGCCGTATATAAAGTGTGTGTGTGTGTGTGTGTGTGAAAGAGAGAGAGAGAGAGAGAGAGAGAATGATGATGATGGATGGAGGGGAAGGAGAGGAGAGAAGAGGAGAGAGAGAGAGAGAGAGAGGTTATCTGTCCGCTTTTGCCTGCCCACTGCTATATCTGGCCTTCAACCATTTCCCAAAAGCAATGCCCCCGACCCAGAAAAGCTTGTCCATCCCTGGTCCAAGATGTAGATGGAATTTGTTGTAGGGCTACAACTTCCTTCCTCCTCCAAGCCCAGTTGTTGTGGTATGTTTAGGACAATGCTGCACTTTTGAAATACAGTGGATGCTCGGGTTGTGAACGTGATCCGTGCGGGAGGCATGTTTGCAACACACAGCATTCGCAACCCGCAGCGCTGCGTCTTCACATGCGCAAAGTGCGATTGCCGAAACCCGGAAGTAACCTGTTCCGGCGTGGTGCACAACCCAAAAACGTGCAACCTGAAGCGTCTGTAACCCGAGGTATGACTGTAATTCAGCACAGGCAGTTATGTGGGTCATCTGCCTCAGTCCTTGATTACAGGCTGTGAGTCTAGCCCATTGTATCCTTAGGAGAATTGAACTTTATCAATTTGTCTGTGTCACTTTTCTTCCTCCTTTTCCTTTAACCTAACTATCTCTGTCCCCAAGATTAGAGTGGGTGGTGATACTCATGTCAACTGTAAATATATTTTTCTTTTGTAGGTTTTTCCTTATGTGCTATCTGTTTGTGAACTTGGCATGTGCAGTTCAAACTCTGCTCCGTACACCAAATTGGAGACCTCGTTTCAAGTATTATCATTGGTACGGCATGTTCTTTACAAATTTATTTTTGGAAGGAGAAAAACAAGCATTTGTTTTATAGTACTATGGTCTTTTTCGGTTTAGTAGAAATTGTATTGAGTTGTGTGTGTATGTGTGTATGCATGCAAGAAAGCTGCAAGAGAACACAAAATACCTATAAGAAACAATGGAAAGAAAAATGGATTTCTGTGTTGGTTATTCAGTTGTTTCCTATTAGTCTATAGAAGAACAGGAGGGTAGATAAATGCAAACAAGAACACAAAGATAGCTGTTGTTAAACAGAGTATAGGCATGAGTAATAGATTTCATGGGACAAATTAGAATGTAAAGAAAATTAGAAAGGGTTTCCCCCACACATTTGGCCAGTTATTCATGTTCAGAGCGAAGCAAATGAGAAACTGGATTTATTTATTGAGCTCTTGTCATAGCATAATTGTCACCTTTTTAATGCCATTTTCACTTACAAGAAAAGCCCCATGCCAGAGCACAGGCTTTCCAAAAAGGGGTTCAGGGACGAGCATCTCAGCCTCTCATCCCACTGAGACCCCAGGCCATGTGCCCTCTGGAGACCCTCCTCCTCCTCTGGAGGCACATGAAGGTTCTGCTGGGGGGGGCAGGAAAAGGGGCGCAGACAGACGGTGAAGGTTTTTGCTCACCCACTGTTCTCCTTGGTTTGCACTGTGGCTGTTCTTGACCATTTGCTGTGAGTCAGCCATGCCCAAGCGGCCTAGGCGCTCATGGCTGAGAAGGCCTAGGAGCTCATGGCCTAGGAGCTCATGGCTGAGATGGCGAGGTACGAGGGGACCAAGGGCGGTGGCAGCTGAGAAGGAAAGGAAGGGGCCTGAGGCCTAACAGAGCCTCAGAAGTTACAACACAACACTTATGCAATGAATTTTTGGAGTGAAAAAATAGAGTGTGACTATTATGCAGTGGCTACAACTAATGCAGTGAAATATGGCATTGTTGAAACACTAGTGGGTTGTATTGTACATTTCATAATTCATTTAGTACAGGGAGATTGGGGCAAGAAAATGGGAAAACCAGGAAAAATGCCACCCACCTGGCTGTTTCTGTTTCTTCTTCCCCCCAATCTGGGGTGACTCGTATATTTGTGTGTGTATTTGTGTAGATATAGAGATCTACTTGTACAGCATGAATGTTAACAACTTGTGTTATGTGTTTCTTTTAGGACTCTCTCATTCTTGGGGATGAGTTTGTGCCTTGCCTTGATGTTCATTTGCTCTTGGTACTATGCTTTGGTAGCCATGCTAATAGCAGGATGCATTTACAAATACATAGAATATAGAGGGTAAGAATACACATTTATCTGATATTCAGTGTAGTTGCTCAAAAAATAAATTTAAAAGGTACATTCTTCCTGAACTTCCTTGCATATCTGTATAACTTCTATTAAATTTCACCCAGAAAAAAGAATACCTCCCATCAACTTCTATAGGAAAAGTACGTGTGTGTGTTTTCCATATCTTGTTGGGGTTTTCGGCAATTTTCTGGGCTAGAAATGTGGAGGTTTAATTAAAGATATTGTTTATATAACCTTACATAAATGCCATTTAACTGCTACCCAGTTATGTGAGTTTGTGAAATTCATGAATCAGTGATGTTCAGATTTCTTGTGTGCTTTTCAAAGTCCTTCTGTGATTTTACAGTAAGGAGAATAGGGAGACAGCATATGTAGTTACATGACCCAACTACTGAAGTTGATGCTACTTTACCCTGTTTAACTTTGTGTAAATATAAATAAATATATCCTTGGGTTCACTAGCCCTACCCCATCCCCTGGACCCGTATTTAAAAATAAATGAATTACGTATAGGAGGGCTCATGCTGGCATGGCACATGGCCCACTTAGGAAATTATTCCACAAACTGGGCACCAGTGGAAAAAGGAACCAGTTAATATGAATATGCAGAGGTGCTCCCTCTAGGTACAGTTATTAGAGTGGGATCAAGTTGGGATGAGTCAGGATGCAATACGTCAATAACGTGTCCTGGTCAAGCTTTTTGACATGAACATGATCCTCTGTGTTTGTGCAACTCCCCATTTGTTTCGGTGAGGCATGAAAGTTCCTGGCAGATTATGTCATGTAAGTCTTTGTCACTTATATCTGGAAGCCCAGTTCATCCATTCCAGTTGCTTCATCATCTACTAAAGACTAAAACATAGACCAGGACTTAAAGAGGATATAAATTGGCTGCAAAGTAATAGAAAATTCATTTTTCTCATTTATTACTTTCATCCAATATAATCTAATTCCAAACCTACCAAAATAAATTAAATTTCCGGTGTTTTGTAAAAAGTTCTCTTACTCATATGTTTTCATTTAAACGAATTCACGTTTACTGTGTTTCAAACACTTCCACATGAAAACAGTGGTTCAAATATATTCCTTCATGGATTTACAGTCGGGTAGAATAGTTGTTTAAAATAAACTGTAATTGCAAAGTTGTGTCAGTCTAGACCCAATATATTTTTGTGTATTGTCTTATGTTTAGCGAAGCAATAGAGGTATTATCATAAACGTACAATTTTGTTGACTCTCCTTTTTATTTCTTCTTTTAAGAGCTGAAAAAGAGTGGGGAGACGGAATCCGGGGTTTGTCCTTGAATGCTGCTCGTTATGCTTTGCTTCGGGTTGAACAGGGTCCTCCTCATACTAAAAACTGGAGGTAAAATTAAATGCACTATATTTAATAGATCCAGATCCATTAAAGTTGCAATCCTATTCCTAATAATTGGAAGTAAGCTCCATTAAACTCAGTTTTTAAACTTCCTTCTAAGCCAGGCATGTCCAAAGTCCGTCTTGGGGGCCTAATTTGGCCTGCTGGTCAATTTAATCCGGCCCCCATGGCAGTATATGTCCTGGGGTAAAACCCTAAAAAAAGCCTCAACAACTTTGGTGTAAAATTGTACAAAAAACCCTCAACAACTTCGGTTGGCCCTCACACATGTTCACTTCATCAAATCCGACCCTCTTTGAAAAAAGTTTGGGCACCCCTGTTCTAAGCAGACATGAGCTAAGTCTGATCCTGGTGTCCCTACTTGTTGAGTTTAAAGCTTTCTGCTGTCTAAATAGTCCCATCCTGTATTCTTGGACCCTCAAGAGCAGGGGTAGACTTCCATTTATTGTTGGACTCGCAATTCCCATCAGCCTCAGTCAGCATGGCCATTGGCCCAGGATTATGAAAGCTGCATTTGGTTATCTCTGTACTAGAGTGTGATAGGAATGTCAGGAACGGGTTTTCTCTTCTCTCTCTCTCTCTCATGCGCGCACACACACACACACACACACACACACATATTGTTGTCATTAATCCTGCATTATATATTTCACTAACCCCAGAGTCGTCTGCGACTGGACTTAACTGTCAGCTATTTATCAGCTATTTTACTTACTTACTTACTGTATTACTTTAGGCCACAAGTCTTGGTTCTGCTGAACTTGGATTCAGAGCAGGTGGTAAAACACCCACGGCTCCTTTCCTTCACCTCTCAATTGAAAGCTGGGAAGGGACTGACCATTGTGGGATCTGTCCTTCCAGGAATATACCTGGATAAATTCACAGAAGCTCAAAGGGCTGAGGAGGTATGTATTAAAAACGCAGGCACAGTAATAAAATTTGCAAATATGAATAGCTTGGGTTTAATCATTTTAGAAAGCACTGATTTTTCCTGCTATAATATATTCTGTAATTTTGACTATATTTAAGCATGTTGGAAAAGGTAGTCAAAATATTTTGGATCTTTAGGTGCACTTAAATGATGGCAGATAATTATACATTTGTTGGATCTAATTACTACAAATGTGATTAGTTATGATCATATTATGTCATTGCTTTAGTGATATATATCTAGAAAACGCTGCAGTGAAAATGGTTTAACTTTTTTTAAAAACCATGGGCTAGAGATTGAAGCTAGTTAGTTAATACAGACTAAGGTGCAATACTCAGTCAGGGATAGTGCTGAAAAATGAATGGAGGAGTGTACGAGGGAGGAAGAACATGTGGACTCAAACTATTAACCAAAGCCAAGGGATTTTAAAATGTTCTGGCCTCGGCATCCATAGTAATTAATGATGTATCAAAAGGATTTTTACAAAGATGATATCAGTGACAACTTGATATTTACTATAGATTGGAATTATATTCTCTAATGATTTATATAAATACTTGTATATAATGTTCATGCAGGACCATGACCTTACATTGGTTGGTGTGCTGTGTGAGAGAATCATGTAAATGCCACTTATTATAACTGATATTATTATTTTTTGAGGGGAGACAAGGTAGTTAATAAAACCAACACCCTCACATCAGCAGCACTGGTCTTCTGTTTCCTTTGGTGAATATGAAAAGACTTACAGAGTTGGAGAAACACAATACAGTTAACCTGGATTAGTGTTGGATAATCAAGAGCCCCACATTACTGAGGTCATTAACGCCTTGCTGTTTGGAAAGGTGGGATTGCAATCAGATTTGAGGTCAGAGTTCCATCAAATATATTCGTTGAGATAGATAGCTACAAAATATAGTCCCAACGTGTCAGAAATCCTGCAGATTTCAACTGTAAAATTAACAGAATAATAAGAAAAGCAATTCATGAAGTCAAAGGTTTGTAATGAGCGTTACACTTCATTTTATGAAGACGCTAGGAAATGGGTAATTAGTACATGGCTTGGCAGTCCTAATTCTTTCTTCATTAGTTTCATTTTTTGAAATGTTAAGTCCTTCCAAAAAGTAAGCTTGGCTCTAAAAAGCTCACATAGAGATCTTCAGCCTGAACTAAGATTATCTTTGGAAGAGCTATACACTAATGGGGAATCTAATGTTAACACAAGCATTGAGTAGCCAGACTTTTGTATTGCTGTCAGTTCCATCTATTTTTTAATAGAATATTTGAGGGTAAATCTAAGACAGACTTTCTTTAATAAGCAAAAGGGAAAATTAGGGAAGAGCAGGTTTGCTCTGCCAAATGTACTGTTCTGCTGGCTTCTGGTTTAACTTGGAGGAATTCTAAAATTAATATTAGAATTGGTAACATTGCCTTTTGGTACCATTTACAGTTTTTAATCTTTGTTTTTTTGCAGGTTACCAATATGCACTGGCATATATGTGCATTGATTAAACGGTAGCATAAAAATGAATCCTGATGCAATTGCGTCAAGATCCTTTTTTACACTGCAGTTTCAGTCTATAACCTTGTACTGCTGCACACCCATAAGCCTGCAAGAAAAAGAAGATGTAAACTGAGAACTTAAGCAAACTGTGTATGCTCTGTAGTCTGTACAATGCCCAGCTTGGGCGGGGGGGGGGGAGATTGCAACACATTTGTGCCACTCCACAAGCAAAATCAGTAGTTCCATTAATTTTCCCCATCTGCATGAGGGATTCCAGCCCGGAATTTTGAGAAGGAAACATCCTTACAACAGGAACTTTGAGCACATTTTGCCTTTCTTTGGAGTTCTGATTCCTTCCCACAATTCCTTGGGTTAGGAGAGGGATGTAGGGTTCAGGGAAGACATTTGCTTATTAATTAGTAGCTTTAAGAGCAGGTGCTGTCTGGGAAACATCAGGGTTCAAGCCTGATACCCTGGGCTGGCTGGAACGGCCAACAGAATCTAGGCGCCAGTTGTCAGTCAACCAGGATGTTTTTATTAAAAGCATTGTAATGCATTGTGTCCCTGCCCCAAATGAGGGAGTGACACACGCCAAGTATTTCAAACAGCAGTATTTATACACTTTTCAAGCAAAGAGGAAGCAAATGGGTAGTTAAGTCCCTATATGGCAATACTTCCTTCTACTAGCTTATACTGGTTTAATCACGAGGCCTAACAACTTTATTATCTTTCTGTCCTTCCTGATTCCTCAACAGTTTACAGCATTAGCTCCTGCGTATGTGTTGTTACGTCATTCTCTTATGGTTCTCTTGCAAGCACAACCTCCACCTTCCAACCGTCACTTGTTCAGCCCTTCTGACATGTGACACAATTGGCTGTGGGGTTCCCCACTACACCTAGAAATATTCTCCTTTTGCCTGGTTTGAGGCTGCGCAGGCTCCCTGTGAAACTAGAGCAGTAAGCCAGTGGGAACAACTGTATCCTTAACACTTCTGCATGCTGGGGGGTGCACTGTGACATTTAAGCAGGCCAGCTTTGAAGTTGGATAGTACAATGCAGAGGACTGCTGTGACTCAGTGACCCACCCCTCATATTGATGGGTTCGTTGCTCTTGAATGTACGATTTTATGGCCACTTTCCTTCCCTGACTTTCCTCCTTTGGGTTCCTTAGGCATCCTTTGGGTCTCCCTTACTTCTTCTCCCTTACTTCTTGCCCCACCTCCAGCCCTTGTGCCATTGGGTATTCAGTGTGACAAGAGGAACTGCATAAATAACTGGATGAAGAAGACTCAGATCTTACATAATTTTATATAATTTCATGTTTAATTTACCAATTATCAAGAATACCTTTAAGCAGAATTTTTGTGTGGGTATCCCATGCTTTCTCATTCAAAGTGCGCTATAAATTAAAGGTTTGCTTTATTTTACATCTACTGTAATGCACCTCCTATGTGATTGCAGACTGACTTTTTTTTTTGTATTAAGCACCAAAAGTCAATATAATGTTTTTGAACAAAACGGTATCCAGGAAGACTCAAAATAGTTCCTTCCGTGCAGTGACAGAGCTTGAAATCGGACTTCGCACTGCAATGTGCAATTAGAATGAGCATGAGATCATTTGTGGCTTAGTGCTTAAAGCAGAACGCTTTATTCTTGGCCTGTGCAAGTCAGCATTTACTTAAATGTAGCACTCTCTTAATATTTAACAAGGTATTGAAGCTCGGAGGTCTGCCTGGAGTAATTCCCAGAAACGAAAGGAGATGGCTCAGCGGTTTGTAAATGGTTGCCGAGATGAATTTTTAATCACAATATAGTTTGATTATTTAAAAACCAGTTACTCTATTGTATTCTGAACACAATTTTACAATTGTCCCTTGCTACTGGAAAGATAAAAGTTTTATTTACTTTGAATAAACACTGTATACATACAGGTTGTGCAGCAACACGTTCTCTGAGCAACGCCAAAAAAAAAAAAAGTAAAATGAAATGAAATATTAAATACAAGAACAAAAGAAAAGACAGCATAATATAAAAGCTTTTTAACTCATAGAGAGGAGGAGGTAAGGCCAGCCACACCTTAAAAGCCCAGTGTCTTAAGATAACAAAAAGATAACCAAAAAGCCATGAAGAAGGCACTAGGTGAGCCTCTCTTGGGAGTCTGTCTGGGAAGCATCAGGGTTCCTATCTATACAACATATATTGCTAAAATTATTAAAGAATAAATGCAAATCATGCCAAGGATAGCTTTAAAACCAGGAATAGCTCTGGCCTGTACAGATTTTCTAGCTTTTTTTTTAAAAAAAAAAAAAATTATTAAGTTTCATATTACCAAATTAAACACATCAAATCTATTAATCCAAATTATAACAATACATATCATGTAATCCAATTGTTTTCCAAATTATATATTTTTGTGGGGGGTACCCATGCTTCTTGATCGGCAGGAGTCCAATCCTTGAATATTTGTGCTGCTTTCATCTTAAGAATGATATTTCCAGTCCCATCTTCTCAATCCTTGTTGCTACACATTTTCCTTTTCATTCACCTCCGAGTAGCTCCGCAAGTGGGTTGGAAAAAACAGTCTTATTTGTGTTTATGTGTGGGCTTTCTACTGCTCTCTAATAAATCACTCTCATCCAATAATCCAGGCATTTCTGCTTGAGCAAGCAATCGCCATTTTGTCGTTCCAATGAAGGCAACCAAAATGGTCAAAGGCCTGGAAACGATGCCTTATGAGGAACGGCTAAGGGAGCTGGGCATGTTTAGCCTGGAGAAGAGGAGGTTAAGGGGTGATATGATAGCCATGTTCAAATATATAAAAGGATGTCACATAGAGGAGGGAGAAAGGTTGTTTTCTGCTGCTCCAGAGAAGCGGACACGGAGCAATGGATCCAAACTACAAGAAAGAAGATTCCACCTAAACATTAGGAAGAACTTCCTGACAGTAAGAGCTGTTCAACAGTGGAATTTGCTGCCAAGGAGTGTGATGGAGTCTCCTTCTTTGGAGGTCTTGAAGCAGAGGCTTGACAACCATATGTCAGGAGTGCTCTGATGGTGTTTCCTGCTTGGCAGGGGGTTGGACTCGATGGCCCTTGTGGTCTCTTCCAGCTCTATGATTCTATGATTCTAAATACAGTCTAAAAGCTCGCTCTTTAACTTTCCCGACCTGTTGCATCGTAAATTAGTCTTTTCCCAGGAGGGCTGCCCCTTCCAGATCGCAATCTCCTCGAAAGTCATAAATCTTCGGCTTACCCTCCCCAAGACCAAACCTCCTGCAACCTCCTGCAACACAGGTCTTGTATCAAATCTCCATTCTTACTGCGTCACAAGAGATCCCTTCTTCTTTCCAAATCCTTCACAAAGTAAAACCTTTAAGTTCAAATTATTCCCACACAATTCATTTTTAGTCCCATTTGCAATTAGTTGCTGTGACGGATCTTCTAAGAGGAAGGGTTATTAGTTAATCACATAGAACAAAAAAATAAAAAGTCACCCCCCCTTTCAGTTCCGTTGCATTCCATTCCACATACCATGTCTGTAGTACTTTGATGTAGTCTTCCGTCTCAGTCTTCTTCATTTCAATGGTAAAATTGTTAGCAGATAAGAACCTCCTGCCTCTCTTGAAGCATGTGCGTTATCTTTCACCAATTTTTTTCCTTTTAAGTAACGCAACTAGTTAACTAGTTGCACACCTGGAAGCAGCTTCGGATGAGTTCCGAGGCCCGCTGAGGTTTGTGCACCCAGTGCCTCACCCCCTCCTTCTTCTGAACTCGGGGGTGATTTATGGCAACAGCGGGTGAAAACTGCATCTTTCCCCCCTGGAGAGATGAAGGGAGACTGATTTACTTCCCATAATCAGCCTCTAATTACCTTGTGCGGGCTGGATAGATGTTAATATCCGCCATCTTCCAAGGCGCCCCTAGCGCGCCCCCCCTCCAATTTTCTAGCTTTAGAAGCAAAGGCTTGTTAAGGTTCCATCAGCACAGATTTTCCTTGTGTAATGAAATCTTCTCCCGCACTCCCCCCATCTCCCCCTAAATACGTTTTGGGGTTCCCCCAACCCTCCAAAGCAGATTTGGAGATCCCTGGGGGAGAAAGGGGGAAATTTCTGTTGTATTCTCTGGAATCCTTGCACTGGTTTTTATTAGGGCAAATGAGTTAGTTGAAAACAGTGTCATATTATATGGAATTAGTAGTCCACATCACAGAAGAAGATTGCATATTTATGAAAATGGATAGATTTGCACCTTATTTTTAAGTAGTAAATCTAATTTCCAGATAACAAAGGTGATAATTAGTTCAGTAATTCATTTTCTCACTTTAGGCCTTTAAGTGTTTTCATTTAACACTTTCACTCTAATTCAACCTTGTTATTTAATAAAGTTAAATATCAAACTGGTATTTCTGGGAGTAGTTTAATAGTCATTGTAATTGGTTAGAATTGTGTGACTTTTCTTGGTGGATAACGTTTTAAATGTCTGAAATATAACTTAATAGGAAATCCTTATTTCAAAAGAGAAGCCTGATTTTATTGCCGGAAATCCTGCTTGCTTAAGTTTCCTTTCCTGTATGTTTACAGCTGAACAATGCAAAAACCCTAATAGAAATGTCCACAGTATTTTAGGAAATGCTTCATGCTTTAATACTCTGTTTATATGTATTTATGTATCTTTTATCCCTACAGAATATTCGATCATTAATGGGAGCGGAGAGGACCAAAGGATTTTGCCAGATTGTGGTATCATCCACTGTTAGAGATGGAATTTCCCATTTGATTCAATCTGCTGGCCTTGGAGGGATGAAGCATAACACCGTCTTGATGGCATGGCCTCAGTCCTGGAAACATACTGATAATCCTTTCTCTTGGAAAAACTTTGTTGGTATGTGTGGCTGTACAAGTTAGACAAATCATATTCGCAACATGCAATATAGTAACACTTCATCTAAAAATTCATCTGAATGTTCAAAATTTCCAGTATGAAACAGTGCCCTGAAATAGAGGTTTTGAAAAGAGCATTTCACAGATTGACCTTAGTGTCCTCCTGGAGTGGCGCTGTCACACTGTTTTATGGTGTTCCATTCCTAACTGTGGGGTCACTTCCAGAGAATAGCATTGGATGATTTCTGTTTGACTCCATGGCCATTGTGCTGTGGAGTCTTGCAGAGTTTTCTTCTTGTGCCTCGTGCTATTTAACGCCTGTATGATCTTGTGCCTTGGGTGAAGGACGGGCCTCTGAAAATACAAAAGCCAGTCAACCCTGGCTCAAGTAATTATTTAAAAAGTACTATGCCAGGGATGTCCAACAGGTCGATCACAATCTATTGGTAGATCCCTGGGAGGTTTTAGTAGATTGCGGTCGATCGCTGGCTCCCTTTCCTTAGCAGTGACAAAAGAGCATCCGCCCCCACCCCACCCTCCATTCTTGCATGATCTCTAGAACAGAATATGAATTTTTTTCGCTGTGAGGCTGACTGTCTTCTTAGCGATCTTTTGGTTTTCCCCTTTATACCAAAAAAAGAGAGCTCATAAACTTTGCCCTGAACCCCTTAAAAGGGTACTTTCCTCCCTTTCCTCCCTATTCTGTGAGTAGATCGCAGTCTCTTAGGAGTTGGACGTCCCTGTGAAAGTGTGACGTCCCAATGTGAAAGTGTACAGGTTACCTACATTTAATTATTTTGTGCATCACTGTGGCACAGATACAGCTCAAACTTTTATTAAACCTTTAATATGTCCAACATGACAAGAACCAAACTTCAGTGGTACGGATTCTGCTTTGCTTTCAGACTATTCCAGGCTCAATCCCAGGTAGAGTTAGATCTTCCTGCTTCAAATGCTGGAAAGCTACTGTCAGGCATTGTAGACAATACTCACTGAGCTAAATAGACCAGTGTTCAAACTTGGTATAAGGCAGCTTCTTAGGTTCCTAACAAGGATAATTTTTTTAAAAAAATACCAATAGTGGTTTTCAGCAGTCCTGTTTCTGTTTTCAGACACTGTTCGAGAAACAACGGCTGCACAGCAAGCCCTTCTAGTTGCCAAAAATATAGACTCGTTCCCTACGAATCAAGAGCGTTTTAGTGAGGGCAACATAGATGTTTGGTGGATTGTTCATGACGGAGGCATGTTGATGTTGCTTCCTTTCCTGCTGCGACAGCACAAGGTACTAGCCTTTCTTTCCATTGGAAAACTTTGCTTTTAAATGAACAAATGTTAAGCTCTTTGAGGCTAGAAGCTTTTGCATGTGAAATCCTATAAAGGATCCAGATAGTTCTGCATAAACAAAACAACAAATATCCCGGACTTGAGATATAACCAGTGCAGGATCTCTTCGTGCCATAAACCTTTGGAGTATAACAGAAGGCCTGGTTTTCTCTCACTGAGAAGTGTTTCTGTAACCATAAGGCCATGAATGATGCAACATCCGAAGTCATCTGCATACAGAGACGTTCTAAAGGCTGGAGATTATGTGCATGAAGTCACTGTGTTCTTCCTCACTTTCCTCTTGTCCAGCTACATTGGACTTCTTCTGGTAGTGGAAAGCTTATGAGAGGTGGGCATTAGGCAGAAATGCAGTTCTACACTGTTAGCAGTGCTAACAGCAGAAAACCACCGTAAAGAACCAGCAGCAGTACATTGCCAGCTATAAAGTTATGAGAAATCACTTCCACATTTGTAAAAAAAATAAAAAATATGTTCTCTCCTACTGACAGGTTTGGAGAAAATGTAAAATGCGCATCTTTACTGTAGCTCAAATGGATGACAATAGTATTCAAATGAAAAAGGATCTCCAGATGTTTTTGTACCATCTTCGAATTAATGCTGAGGTCGAGGTTGTTGAAATGGTAAGGTTTTTGATGCACCCAGTTAAGCTTTCGTTAAATGTTTATGTTTATCCTTAGCTGAGGAACGTTATTTAAGATGTCCATTGTGGGAAAAGATACCTACGTGTAATTTAAAAAACAACCAACAAAAACACCCTGCTTTTAGTGAGCCCCAAAGCAACTCACATCACTGTGTGTGTGTGTGTGTGTGTGTGTGTGTACGTATGTATGTATGTGTGCCTCGGGCTTGTGGTTTGTTTCATGCAAACAAACCCTGAGCTATAACGAAGATTTATTCTCTCACCAATCAAGCTTGTTTGTGGAGACAAATCTTGAGCCTGGGTTCCGACAGCACGAAAAGCCAAACTCTGTTTTGTTTTGTCCATGGCACATATTTCGTTTTAAATCAGTGTCTTAAAAAAAAAAAAGACACGTAATATAATTTTGAAACACTCCCAATCCAGATTAGGTTATGATCCAGTCAGGGCTAAGCATATTCACATCCTAGTGATTTCAGTGGGAAATTTAAAACAGGTGTCTCACTGAAGTTAAACTGACTTGATCATGTCCATTTATTTTTTCTTCCACCCTGGTAGAAATCTGAATGCTCCTTTAAGAGTTTACATCTGGCTGCACAAACGGGTCGCCAACTTGTGGCTGAGTGGGCAGTCTTTTCAACCAGTGCAAGTTAGACTTGAGGGACCCTTTCTTCTCTAATACTTTCATCATTTGTGGCTGTAGTCCCAACAGAGAGGAAACTGGCCTCTATTTTAGCTCCCTCTACTGGAGGATTTAGTTGAATAAGGTTGGAGTATGTGTGTTTATATCCATCCGAAAAGGGGACAGAGGATGAGAGTATGACTACAGCAAGCCTGCAACTTACTTGGGAGTTACATTCCGGGGAACGCTTGTGAAGCCAAAATCATGTTTAGACAAAACACAATGGGTTCAATGGCAGATGGGTTTGCCAAAGTCATTTCCCCAGAACTGCACCCCCTTTCTTCCCTTTTCCTTCTTTTTTTTAAAAAAAATTGCCTGGTGTATAAAGCTGAATGTGTATGAGTTAAATGCACGTAAATTGCGGGCTTAACTGCATATGTAAACCAATTAATATTTGTCCAAGAATCCATTATCTTCATAGTGTATATTAGCTCTATATTTTTAATGAGGAAATGTACAACTTTATGTTTCAGCAGCATAAGTTGCAGCAGAACAGTGTTGACCCCCTTCCTCCATTTTGAGGGGCAGTTAACTCATCAGGGTCTGCATAGACAGTTTGCATCTATTCTAAATAAAAATTAGCATGATTTCTCATTGCAATTTTAACTTAATGCTTCTTTTTTCATTTTTTTTATTTTTTTCTTCTTTCTTTTCTTTCTTTCTTTCTTTCTTTCTTTGCTTCAGGGGATTGATCCAAACATCAGGGTTACTAGCATATAGTTTCTTTATATTGCAAATAACATTTATTTATTTTTCCAGTTTGAAAATGATATTTCAGCATTTACGTATGAGAAGACCCTTGTGATGGAACAGAGATCTCAGATGCTAAAGCAAATGCAGCTTTCTAAAAATGAAAGGGAAAGAGAGGTAATCCATTTTATTTTCTTATTTTTAAAAACAACGAAAATAATGTATGAGCAAACCCAAACTCTGGTGCTAATTAATGAGGTCATTACTGGCCTTCCCCAAGGTATCAGAAATGTAATCAAGATGTAACAGCTATCCAAGGCATCAAATTATTTGGGGCAGCAGTTTTAACTTATGAAACATCATCCACCAGGATGAGCCCAACTATGAAATGAGCAGGGGCATTCATGTTAGTTAGGTTTGCCAAATGAGTGCTTTCTAGTAGATTCAATCCTATATTTATTAATTGGTGAAAGGTGTCACTTGGATTTACATTGTTCTCCCTGACTCACAGCTGTCCATGGAGGCGCAGGTCAATTCTGTGTCCAGGGCAGCTGTCTACCAGCTCCATCTGGTACGCAGGCTGAGACCCTATCTTCCCATGGACTGTGTCACCAAAGTGTTGCATGCTCTGGTTATCTCCCACTTGGACTACTGCAATGCGCTCTACATGGGGGTACCTTTGAAGGTGACTTGGAAACTACAATTAATCCAGAATGCGGCAGCTAGACTGGGAGTGGCTGCCAGGACCATATAACACCGATCCTAAAGGATCTTCACTGGCTCCCAGTACGTTTCTGAGCACAATTCAAAGTGTTGGTGCTGACGTTTAAAGTCCTAAACGGCCTCGGTCCAGTATACCTGAAGGAGCATCTCCACCCCCATCATTCAGTCCTGGACACTGAGGTCATCCTTCAAGGGTCTTTTGGTGGTTCCCTTCTTGCGAAAAGCAAAGTTACAGGGAACCAGGCAGAAAGCCTTCTTGGTAGCGGCACCCTCGTGGAACACCCTCCCTTCAGATGTCAAAGAGATAAAGAACTACATAACTTTTAGAAGACATCTGAAGGCGTCCCTGTATTGGGAAGTTTTTTTATGTTTGATATTTCACTATGTTTTATATATGCTAAAAGACACCCGGAGTGCCTGGAGAAACCCAGCCAGAGGGGTGGGGTATAAATCATAACATTATTATTATTATTATTATTATTATTATTATTATTATTATTATTATTACCTACAAGAGCAGTGCCATTTATATCAAAGAGGATTCAGTCCACAAGTACATGCTTACGAAGGTGAACATCAGAAATACTTTAAAAATATAAAAAATACAGTTTTTGTTCTAATAAAAGACTTCCCTTTAGAATATTTATTTCACTGAAAACATTCAAGGACAGCACTGATTTGAAACAAGAATTACCCTATCTAGAGTGGAGGCCCAATCTATGACTTCCAATCCCTTATATCAACATTTTAATTAGCGGGCTTCTTCACCTTTTTACCAACGGATTAGCAGACAGATTTTCTTTTTAAAGAAATCCTTGGCTCTTTCACTATGTCCGTAGGGTCTTCGGATTTTCAGATTTACTCTCATATTGGAAAACTAACTTAAGCACAGAAAGCATCATATGGTGGGGAGGAACACCACTGCACTCCTTGCCTTGGGTCAGCATCCTTGCTGTCCCTTAACGGGAGGTGGGGGCAGTAAGGAGCCTGCCACTGCAATCCATGATAAGTTACCCACTGCAGTACCCATTGTTTAGATGTACTATGCTTCCTTCTGTTGTTTAATAAGTGCCATTGTATTTTATGAGCTAATGATATGCTTTTTCCGGTTGTGCCTGGTGACCTTCCTGTCCCAGATTCAGAGCATCACTGACGAGTCTCGTGGCTCAATCAGAAAGAAGAGCCGCTCTAGCCCACAATGTATTGGTCAAGATGTAGACAATCTGCTACCTAATGACATTCAGGAGGAAGAGGTAGAAATTGTACCCACCTGACTGTTCCCTTCCCATGACAACACTTACAGTGCCATTGTAAACCATAGTTGTACTAATTACTACCACTAACCTGCTCTAATTCTTACTAATTACACTATTATATGTAGGGAGTACCATTCCTATGGTATAAAAGCAGATGGGTTTCTTAAAATAAAAATTTCAATGTGCAGCTTTTCAGAATAGACCATTCTGAATCTCCCCCCCCCCCTTAGTTGAATCACTTGGTTGAACAACATGGTATTCAAGTCTTATGTTCATAGGGAAAGGCCCCTGAATCTGGTATCAATACTATGTACATTAAAGAGAGACTTGTGGTACTGCTCTCCACACAAGAACACATGTGTTCAAAATTCTGAGTTTCCAGGAAAGACAGAAATTTGGAAAGTTGTTTTCAGAGCTTTCCTGGAATAAATCCAGGAAATAAATAAATAAATGTTCATAAGCATTCTGCAGTTATATTTATTGCAGAATTGTCACTCTGAACCAATCAAACAAGTCTAGGCAATATTTAACAAAAATATTTAAAGGCTATGCAGGTTAGCACTCAAGACACTCCCTTCAGGAAACATACAACAATAAGGTTCTTTATTTTTTTAAAAACATGATCTTTGAAATTAGAAGCCAAATCACTGATCGCAATCTACCACAATTCCAATATTTATGAGAAATCTCAAGCTTTATCACACTCAGCTGTGTGCAAAATCGTAGCCCTTCTCTCATTTTGTTAAGTTCATTAGATTTAATAATAGACTTCATCAATAATTTTGTGTTTCTGAATCTTGATTGTTCATATAGAAATAATGATTGCCTTTAACGTTCTACAGAATGCCATGATACATGTAATACACTTTAAGCCCGGTTATAATTTTAAAAATGGCACTTCAAGTGTGGCTCCTTGTGTTCAAACCCGGATGTCCTAATTTTAGTTCTTAGCAATGTGGAATGTCCTTTTGTAGATCACCTTTAGTAGGTTCAGTGTAGTTGTGTGTTTGAAGTGATAACAAAATAATCCAAAATTAGAATTTAGTAAATGTCACCCTTTTCTGTTCTTTTAAAATGTTGTATTTAAATCACATGATTTATCAGATCTTTAATGTTTTCAATCCAGCAGTAACTGACGTCAGTAATTATCATTTGTGTCCTAAAGCCTGAGGTATTTTTTTTAAAAAAATAAAAACATTAACCTAAATGTTAATACCTTCATTGGATATTGTTTGGCTTTATACCTCTGATAGTATCTCCTCTTTGGAATAAGTCTGAATTGTTTGTTGTTAACACTAGTGTGGTAGATTGTTGTGTTTATTACTTCATTATTCATTGCACTGTTCTGCATTCTTTGACGAACAATTTGTCAATATAAAAGTAGAATGTTTCTCGGTTATTGAAATTAAGGAATATAATAAGCAGTACTGTATAAGTGAAAATACATACATGTTAACTTTAAGATAATTCAGTAATGTAATTAAGACTTTGTGACAGAATTATAGCATTTCAGCATTTTGTGCATTAATGAAAAAGCTCTCTGGTTGAACTGGTTACATATGATATATAGGATGTTACAGACTTGTATTCAGAGGTACTGTGATACTAAGGTGACATACAGAGCCTTTCCAGAGAATAATTCTATTGCGCAGTGTTTCCTGCTATGCTGCTACATTTCATAGTACTCAAATATCAATATTTTGATGCTGTTAAAATGTATTCCCACCCCATCTATTGTGATAGCGGGTAATATGATGTATATGGAGGTGAGATATTAATGAACAATTTGGATGGTGGCTGTGACTTCTGGTGACAAGTGATGCAAGCTCCTACAACCAGTGAGCTTGCTATTTTGTGACAGCTTTTAATTTTAAAGTTTATACCACTTAAGCTTGGGCAGGCTTAGAAAGGTATAGATTTTACACCAGAGCTGTAACTTTCAGTAATCAAAAGCCCCGGCTTTGTAGTATCCTAAATGCCAGATTTTGTTTCAGAAGTTCCTTGAGCCAAAACTCTTTCACACTTTACTGTCATGTTGCTCTGTCTGAAGAACAGTAGCGCCATCTATGGAAATAGGATTGAATGGCAAGTGGCTTGCTATATTATCATGTAATCTCCCAACAAAAATATGTAATTTGTCTCGGGTCAGTCCCCATACCCAGGGACTGTAAAATGGCCAATGTAACACCAGTTTTTGAAAAGGGATCCTGGGAGGATCTTAGAGATTATATGCAGGTTAGCTTGCCTGTCCCAGCAAAACTGGTGGAAAGTATTGTTAAAGATAAAATAACCAAGCATGTAGAAGAACAAGATTTGCTGGAGCAGAACTAGCATGGCTTCTGTAAGGTTGAGTCCTGTCTTCCTAACGTATTAGAGTTCTTTGAGAGCGTCAACAAGCAAGTAGAGGTGATCTGGTTGGCATAGTTTTTGACAAGGGACTTCACTAACCTGAGTAAACTCCGCAGTCGTATGATAAGTAGAGAGGTCCTCTTCTGGAACAGGAGCTGGTTATGTAAGAGGTAGCAAAGAATGGGAATAAAAGGCAAATTCCATCCTATAAATCATTAGGAAAGAAATTGAAAACATGGTTGTTGGCATACGTTTGGCTCAAGAGACATTGGAATGTGCCTCCACGGGGTTCACTTTTGCCACAGAATCGATCTGTGAAGTGGCAACTCTCAGAAAAATGTGTGTTCTGTACCATATGTGTGTATAAATATATTCTTATTCTTCAAAATGAGCAGCTGCCTTCATGTAAGTCATCCTATCACAGACAGATGTATCTGCAGGGTCAAATACATTATTTCTACTCCTCTATGAGCCATGGAATGATCCCTCCATCCTCATTTAGAACTAATAATGTCAACCATTATTGTCATTAAACTGGTGAATAAACATCTTGAATACATTGCATTTCTCATAAGCTGAACATGAACTGCTTTTATGTACAAGCAAGCAAAGTATTTACAGGCCTCTGCCAGCCTTGAGTTCCCCGACTTGCCAAAATGCTGATCTTTACATTGCTTGTTTGTGTTTGATCAGGCTCAATTGATCCATGATAGGAACACGGCATCCCGCTCAACAGGAATGGTCAAATCTCACACTGCTGTTGCTACACCAGACAAAATACAAATGACCTGGACAAAAGAAAAGCTTATATCCGAGAAGCATAAAAATAAAGAAGCTTGTCTGTCAAGCTACAAGGATATCTTCAGTATGAAACCGTAAGTAGATACTTAAGGCATTAAATACCGATAGCATTGATCAAACCCACACTAACATTTAATGGTATTAAATAGAATGGGTTTATACCATTCTAGAAATGGTAGCTCATAGAAGAAAGCAGTAAGAATACCATATTTTTTGCTCTATAAGACTCACTTTTTCCCTCCTGAAAAGTAAGGGGAAATGTGTGTGTGTCTTATGAAGCGAATGCAGGCTACGCAGCTATCCCAGAAGCCAGAACAGCAAGAGAGATAGCGGCTTTTGCTGCACAGTGATCCCTCTTCCTGTTCTGGCTTCTGAGATTCAGAATATTTTTTTGTTTGTTTGTTTTCCTCCTCCAAAAACTAGGTGCGTCTTATGGCCTGGAGCGTCTTATAGAGCAAAAAATACGTACATTGGCCAGTTAGATTCTGGAGGTGTAAATGCCTTAAAATCATAAAATCCCATGCTGAAGATATAAATAATTCTATTTTTCTTTATACACACACTACTAGCTGTCTTCCCAGTACTACTTTTGCTCTTACATGAACAGAATTGTCTTCTAATTATTCTCTGGGTATCTTATCCTCAGTACTGCTCTCTTGAGTTTTAGCTGAGTTTTAGTTTGAAGGCTTATGAGTAAGCAGGAGCCATAACTGAAGAAAACTTTGTGAAATGTAAAGGAAGACAGAATATCTTTAGAAACGGGGGTGTTTCCTTCTGTTAAACTTTTATGCTTTGCGTGGCCTGGTATCATAGCAACATCATCATTTCAGTGGTACTATAAGGAAGTGAACCACTTTGTTTCAGCAACCACTAGATGGCGATGTAATCCTAGTAATCATTGCCAGGACTTGCAGCACCTACAGATTGAAAAAACAACAACAATGTTGTGTTTTATTTTTATGGAAATAAAAGACATGGTTATGTGTCACAACATGGCTTATTATGTTTATCATCTGTTGTACATGGGTTGTTTTTGAAGTACTACCCATTATGTTCTTTAGAAATTTTCTATCCAAACCCTCATTTATACATTAATTTCAGAACATAAAAATAAGTAATAGTTTAATATGTAAAGCATTACAAAGTTAGCACTAAATCTGAAAAGAATGTGATATATGTTTTCCGTACAATTTAGATTTTGATATCCTTTAAAATAAAGCAGAATTGATATAGATTCTTTCTGTAATTTGAAGAAATAATTTTAGGTCCATCCTTATTTGCACTACAATAAATATTATTTCTGTCATAAACTAGGACAGTTGGGGCATTTTCTAGATTTCTGTAGCAAGGAATGTGAAAATGGGTTGAGCTTTTTAATAAAAGTAACCGACTTCACATCTGTAATTGTCATACACGGTAGCGGAACAGGTGATTTGTTAGGAAGATTAATAATAGTGTAATAGAAAAGACATAAGTGGGTTTCTACACTGATCTAGAAAGCCTCATGTGCATTATGGTTTACAGCATTGCAACCTATGTGTGTGTACTTGCAACATGTTCCTATGTCTCCCTGTTAACCTTCCCTGCTGACCTATCTGCTTCAGAAGTTATTGTTTTGGCCTTTGGTAAGGTTACTGCTGTGGTTGCTTATCTCTCAGAAAGAAAATTTACATCACTTTAATTTACGTTTGATTGTCCAATTTAAGAACTCCGTGGCAATGGCAAAAACCGAATAGGTTCGTTTTAATCTGGCCAAGTAGCTGCAGAATTATTGTGTCCCTGAATGCTCAGTTGCAATCATACAGCTTTGTCTTTTACTGCTTGCTGCCTTTTGAAGAGAGCTGATGTGGTCAGATACTGTTTCTCCAAGAGGTAGGAAGCTGCTAGCCCAAACTACAGTCTCCCTGCTTCTCCTCTCTCTAGGTGAAAAATATCCAATCCCTTCCAAATATGATGTTCACCTGCCATCAAGGAGTTGTGGGGAGGAAAAATACATTAACACTAAAGCCAACTGCAAAAAAAAATGCAGACCACATTAAACAATTACAAAAAGAGGCTTGAAAACCATAACTAACATGAAAAAAAGCCAAAAAGTAAAAGCTAAAAACTAAAGCACCATAATAAAAAGCTTTGGAAATAAAAACTAAAGAAACAGAAAATTTAAGAGTAGGCATTTTAAATGCTGCAAGTATAGATGAATACAATATTATGTTGGGTCAGAATTTATTCCTTTTTCAGATGAAGGAAGATTTTGGAAAGGGAGCGTGCAAACTCAGGAGTTGCTTGTTTGCATAGTTTCATCTCTGTGTCTGCCCCTGAGCTATTAACACTGCAGGAAATCTCTTAAAGATTAGAGGGGCAACTTTAAGAGCAGTGCAGAACTGTTGTACAATATGAACAGGGGACAATTTAAACATTTCCATTCTTTTAGGATTGTGTGCCATGGTTTGTTTTTAAAAATCACACGGGACATACTAATTTTTAGCGATTGAAATATTTAGGAAATGAATAAAGTTATATTTTGTTTTAAGGTGCTATATTAGAAAAATGTGCCATATAGCTATGTAATATTTTTGCACGTTTGTTTCTCTTCCATGTAGAGAATGGGGAAATCTGTAAGTTGAATTTGATTTAATTTAGGTTGTTATTCCTGCTTTCTGTGCTTTATTGTTTAAGTGTTGTTGCATGCCTCTTCCAAATTAGCTGTTTTTGAATCTTCACTGGGTCTGTGCATTACGTTTTAGCATGTGAATGTGATGGCTTAGCCTTCCTGTCATATTTTCCTTTTATGCTTTTCTCCTTTTTCTAAGCTAGGTGCCTCTTTTTTATTACTACTTTTCTTCAGAGTAAATCACATTATGTGTTTCATAAAACGAAGGTCACCATTTGCCTGTATAAAACATTTGACATTTCCTTCATCAAAATCCCATGGGTGCAACTTTCCCCCTTAATTATCTCAATAACCAGATGCACAGTAGTTTCTGGATAAGCTAACATTGACAGAATAGCAAAGATTATAACAATGACAATAAAGGTGATTTTAAAATAATAATAATTAAGAAGTGGGAAAGATAGATGCAGATATTAATCTCATGAGTTTGTTAAGCTATATTGTGTTCAGTTGCTTAATTTGTAAGAACGGTGTGCAATATTGCATACCTTCAAACTCTCCACCCAAGGGGGGGGGGGGACATAGCAGCAGATAAGATTATAAAAAGAAACTAATGTGGATAAATGAGTCATTTTTGAGGCAGATCATTCAACCTCATGAAAGTGATTGCGATGCAAGTTTTTGTTCTCCTGTGACTTCTTCCATCCCCCTGCTTTGAAGCACTACTAAGGGCTCTCACCTGCCTTTTTTTCTTTTTTGTTGAATATCCCTGTCATTTTCTTCTTTGATTTTCCCTCTGTGTGAGTCATCAGTTCTTTATACCAAAAATCTTCACACATAGCATTGATGTTTCTCTCACTTTTTTTTTTTTAAATGTCTTTTTACATATCCATCCTCCATAATCATTGTATGGCCCCTAAGTGTCTGGATTCAGCAGATGTGATCAGCCTGCAGAAAGCTTCCTGCCCGTGGATCTGGTTTCTTGAACGCACAAAATCCAGCCATGTGGCAGATCACAGACTGTCACCAGTCATGCACACAGAAACCCATGACCTGTTCAATATACAGTGGACGCATCACGTCTGTGCATGCGCGGGTTGCGATTCGGCGCTTCTGTGCGTGCCCAAAGTGCGATTTAGCACTTCTGCGCATGTGCGACCGCCGAACCCTGGAAGTAACACCTTCCGGTACTTCCGGGTTTCAGTGGTCCGTAAACCGAAAAAACGCAACCTGAAGCATCTGTAACCCGAGGTATGACTGTACACCCGTGATTAGGCTTATGTAGTTGACTCCTTGCATATGTATGTAGCAGGGCTCTTGTGCTCCCACAATTCTCTAGGTGGGAGTGCTGCAATTAGATGATCATATCTTGGGTTAATAAGGCAAGGTATGAATAAGCCTTGCAGCTGTCCGTGAGACCTCTTTGTCCCTCCTTTGACATGAAGGAGCAAACAAACGAGGAAGACTTCAGATAATGCTTGTTTTCTGGACCAGGAAACTATGGCTAACAGCTTCAGAACAAGCAAAGATACTACCATATTTTTCGCTCTATAAGACGCACCAGACCACAAGACGCACCTAGATTTTGGAGGAGGAAAACAAGAAAAAAAATATTCTGAATCTCAGAAGCCAGAACAGCAAGAGGGATCGCTGCGCAGTGAAAGCAGCAATCTCTCTTGCTGTTCTGGCTTCTGTGATAGCTGTGAAGCCTGCATTCGCTCCATAAGATGCACACACATTTCCCCTTACTTTTTAGGAGGGAAAAAGTGAGTCTTATACAGCAAAAAATATGGTAAGTCATGGCTTGAAATTGGCTTTGTACCCTAGCTTGTTCCAAAGCATGTTATATTTAAAGAATAAGAAACAAAAATAAAGGGTAAAAGGACCCTAACAGTTAACTTTTGTATCCTCGCCACCCTTGAAAAATGTGATGGAACTCCTCAGTTGGAGAATCTTCCAGTGCATGTATTGCCCATTACTTTATTCATAAGAAGAATGGCATCTGCTTTTGAGTTTTTCGAAGGTAACATAGCAGCTGTTATTGTTCTATAAAGTTGTGTCCTTTAATTTTCACAATCAATGCACTTTAAAACTTTACTGTTATGTTAATGGGAGCAGCTGAGCGTATAATATGTCTAAAATAAGGCACATGCTGTACAGAAATCTAAGCCTAATTTATTGGTTCTCTTTCTCCAGTGACATTCATGTCCCCTGAGAATTAATATTAAAATGGCAAATACAGTTCAGTTTAAGTGTTGCACATTGGGGCAAGAAAATGTTGTTAATGCCTAACACATTTTGGAAAAGGTTTTCCACCTTCAGAGGCAATTCTCTTTGTTGCAGCACTGCAGAAAAATATTACAGGGCTTCTTCCTTGGCCAGATGCAGCCCACTGCCTTCCTTTCCTTGTTTTGGTTTTTGCACATGAGGGCAAAAAACTTAATTCCACACACACATTAATGGGGTCTGAGCTGACAGTGCCTGGGGCAGGATAGGGAAGTTGGAGTCTGCTGTGGAATAGCTAAATTAAAATTTTGACCCAGTATGCATCAGCTGTAGAAAAGGGTAAAATTAAGTTTGAGGGTTATAATAAATAAAACTACCAATACGGAAATGTGAATTTATGTTGTGACCATACCTGGAATGCTGTGTGCAATTTTGGTCACCACACCTTAGAAAAGGATGTTGCAGAATTAGAACAAATACAGAGAAGGGGAACCAAAATAATCAGGCTGGAGCAAGTCTGCTGTGCCACTAGGCAGTTCTTAGCAGATTATTCCTGGTGGAAAATGTGACTCCCTGAGAAAAAATGGGTTTCTTGACCTTGCTCTGTGTCAATGTAAGAATGAAGAAGTCATTGATGAAAGAACCCTTAAAGGAGTAAATTAACTTTGGTAGCCTTTTGACTTAGAAAAAGTGCAGAAACAATAACAATTCTATGCTACTTGGAACAAAATGTTTTATCGCTCCTTGATTTAAATTCTACAGAAGGGCCAGATATATTTGTTTCCAAAGCTCAATCCAGTCCACAAGCCCAGCAGTTGACTAGACTTCATAGACACTGTGCTCAAGTATTTTATTTTATTTTTAGGAAATGTCATGGCATTACCTGCTGATTACTAAGCATTTGCTATGTTGTATGGCTTAAGATTTTTTTGGCTGCAACAGTAACTTTCTCCTTGCACTTACCAGTAAGATTGTGCTGGCTGATCCATCTCTAATTGTTGCTATGTTGTAGGAACCAGTCGAATGTGCGAAGGATGCACACTGCCGTCAAGCTCAATGGAGTTGTGCTAAACAAGTCACAACATGCCCAACTGGTGTTACTGAACATGCCTGGTCCTCCAAAAAACAGGCATGGGGATGAAAATTGTATCCTTTTTTGGTGCACTTGAGGCATCAAAGCAGCCATCCAGCAACACCCAAAATCTGTTATGACATATTAGAATAAGATGAGAGAAATATTGAATAGAACTGTATGAAATAAAGGCAGTTGACCTATTATGCAGGGGAGATAAGTGATTTAATAAAAGCGTGGGAAGTCAGTTACATAATGATAAAATCTCAGACTTCCTGCTTCCGGATAAATCTACAATTTACATTCGATAACAGGTAACAGAAATTCCCATTTTACTTTCCCTTGTGGAACTGAAGTTGAATTTGGGAATGAGAGTGATTTGCCCAGTGAGATCATCGCTGATCAGAGGTATGAAGTTGGGCAAAGCAAGCTGAGTATGTTTTGCTAACACATACCTTAAGAGAGATGCAGTTTGGGTGTGAGAAGGGGAAGTATATAATCACCATAAGGTTTTGGTACAATTTTATTCCAGGTCTTAAAACCTTGACTACTTTGACACCCAGATATGGAGTTCTTGGAAGTTTTGACAGAAGGCTTGAACAGAGTGCTCTTGGTACGAGGAGGAGGTCGTGAAGTTATCACCATTTACTCCTAATAATTTTACTGAACACACCGATATCACTACACATAACATCTGTTTCCGGAATTAAATGTGGGACTTTGGCAAATCTTGTTGGGACGAATGACTTTTGCCCAGCCCTATTTATTGCATACAAAATAGAATCAAACAGTTGAATCCTCTTTTTTTTTCTTTTATAAAATTATGTCAGCAAATTTATTTCCTACATAGATCTCTCTAAAATGTGTCTTTATTGAATAAATGTATTATATGCTTGTATATTTTTTTAATGTAGAAAACTGGGAGACGATATTTTTTTGTTGTTCTGGGGATTAGGGTGGGACACTGAGGGGCATACTTTTTGCACATAGCTCCTAGTAGATACAATAGCTGCTTCTTGGACATAGGAACAGACTCCTAAGTTTGTACTACTTTTTATAATGATGGTTTTTAAAAAAGAAAACGAAGAAATGGGGCTTCCAGGAACCATTTTATAAGAGTCTGGCCTACATATTTTGTACCATTGACCCTGCTGACCGGAAGCAGGTTCTGTCTGCTTACCAAGTCTCTATGGTTCTGTATTCATTTTAATCCACAACTCTGTGAATTGTTTAGCATTGTATTTTAATTAAAGATCACTGGTTGAATAAAAGTCCTTTGATTTAGGAACCACAATTTTGACTACTTGAAAGTGGCCCTTATGAGTCGAGGCTTAAATTGTTGCTGAAAGCTGAGTCTACCTTAAAATAATAATACTTCACTTACAAATACAGCAAGATCCAATCTTATTTTTAGAGTGTTGTTTTGGAGTGTCTTGTTTTTAAGGTTTTGAACCCCAGCTCTTAGTTTTTAGGAAAGAAGAAAGGAAGAAATCCACTCGAATAAATCATTTAAGCCTTTGAAGTTACACATGTCCAGCTGCTGTAGGGAAATGGAAGACATCAGAATGCAAAAACTTGACAACTAAGAATACTCTTAAGCAATATTGACTGGACCCTATAAATGGCAAAATAAAAGTCTAAAATTTGTTCTCTAATACACTTGCCGACCTATAAGCTGCATAGTACCCATTTCATTTAGTAGGCAGGGAGTGGCTGGAGTTTTGCTTCTTCCTCAAATTTCTGGTAAACTCCTGACTTCACCAGATCAACACAAGCCCACTATCAGCCTCCATCCTCTTGGGCAGTAAGTAGCATGACTGTTCCACTTCCCTGACCTCCAGCACCAAAAGCATAACTTTATATTTCTACTCAATATTGGAAGGGGGCTCTTTTGGAGACCCAAATGCGAAACTGAAATACTATAAATAAGATATTTCGTACAGATGTAGGTAGAATCAAGCAATTGAGAGTTAAATACAGCAGCTGTTGAGCGCAAAATAAGGGCACTTGGTAACAGCACCAGCAGTGTTATTAATATTACTTAAAGTGAAAATTCTGGAAATTTCACCATGAGAAAAACCTTAAGTGTTTTTTAATGACTTTTGTGGGGGGTTTTTTAGAGGGGGTGGAAATGCAAATAAATAGAATATTGAATTACTTATTAGATCAAACCTTTATCACATTTAAAAATGTATTGTGCTTAAGTTAGGTTGGCATCCGTCTTGGGAGACAACGGAAGAGTGTCCCTTCAAGTGTTATGTCAAACAATTGGAGGGTTACAGTGCCTGCTGTGTCTGTAGAGATGAATACAGGAGAGACATGTTTTGTTGCAGCTGGGGCAGATGACGGCATCCAGCTGTGCTGCTGCAGATGCTTAAAGAATCATCTCTTCTTTCTGGGTTCCTCCCAGTAGTCATTCCTCCTCTGGTTACTGCTGTGGATCGTTTAAGAATCTATTGTACTTAAGTTACCCATGCATGAAATTAGAACTGTTTGATATAGTGGTAAGATTTTTTCAAACTATAACTGCAAATATAACCATTGTTAGAGATGGGATTGCAAGCTTCTACTCTCAGCAAAGTACCTGTAACGCAGAAAGAGAAGAAACTAAATTTTCTGAAGAGAGCTTAGAAATGAACATCTGAATCACAACATGATTTCACAGATCGTGTGCGTGGTAGCAGACAGGATAGTTCAGTGCCCGCACACTGGAGATTCAAGACACATCTGATATTTTACCAGGTACGTAATGACCAATTAGCACAATCCTTAACTCTCAGAATTGGTTTGTATGGGATGGAGAGAATGGATAGATTCCCTGTGCATTGGGCATATCTTTGAACACCTAACCAACTGGGTTCAGGAACAGTGCAGTAACGCTGGGTGTGTATGTGCATTTGTGTGGCTGGTGCAATGTTGATTTTCCACCATGCGTAGATGCATCATTTTTAGAGCCATCTTTTTAGCTCTAAAAAAATCCTCAGAGGTTTTCCATCCTGTTATCAAATTATTGCATATTGGGCCTCAGTGGGTAAAATCTTGACCTTGGATGTATGTTAACGTGTTCCTGGGGGTAGTGAGCATTTTTGTACTGAGGCTATATTGACGTCAGCACAACCATTGTTAGGGAGTAAGGTTATTGGCTGTTGATCTTTGAAATCTGGATAGATGAATAGTACCCATTTACTGTACTGCATATTAGTTAACGGGTGGGGTGGCGATATGTGAAAGCTAATTACTTTTAGCATTTCACATAAATATTACGGCTCACAAGTTTTTATTATGCAATGAAGGCTATTATGCTAGGAGTTGCTTCATCCCCTATCATTAGTTTGTTGTTTCTGTAGTTTATTTTTGTAACTTTGTCGTGATTGTTGCAATCATTAGGGATGTTCTAATTACTTATTGATTGTCCATAACGTATTTCACAGTTGAAGTCATACAGTGCTCCAGATAACTCCATGAACAGTTTGAAATTTGTCCTCTCAAGTGACCTTAATAGGGTGCTTTGAAACACATCACTTCACTGTCGTCATAGGCTTGGCAAGTGTCTATTGCTTTTGAAAAGTAGAAGAATTTCAGATGTACTGTAGTTGGTCAGTTTCTCAGAAGAGAATGGCTATTTTAAGAAGAATTGCTTATATATCTTTTAACATGTAAAATGTTTTCCTGTGTTTTCTCTTCTCAACCCTGTGAATTTATGGCTAAAACCCTTATCTCACAGGAAAAGGGTTGGCATACTAACCAGTGAACTCCTTGTGCCTAAAGGAGGATGGCACATTTAGATGAGTTGGCCAACCTGAGTGAAGAGTGAATCCATGTGTTCCGCTTCGCCTCCAAGGAATTTTTGGCATAGTGGCTCAGTTGAGATTATTTTGCTGGATATTCTGCATAGGAATCACTACCCTGTGGTCTAGTCCCACCTTACTCTGGCAACGTCTGTAAGAAAAAACTGGGTGGGTGAGCCAAAAGGCATGTCGTGATGCTGGCATGGGCAAAACCCATGTGATTTAGGAGACTCGTTTAGTTCTTACAGATATTCCTGGAGAAAGGTTCAGGGGGTGTATCGCTTCAGTAGCTTATGGATGTTGCTTCCACAGAATTTGTTTGGGTGGAGGTTGCAGAATTTTGGGTTGCACCATTTCAGAGTGTAAATGCTTATCAGGTAGGAAAGCTTCCGCTGTAGCTCTCCTTGATGTGCTAGTTTGCTCCATGCAGGGGACTCAAGCAAATAATAGCCCCAAATTTTATCACTTTGTTCCACACAATAAACATTTCATTCTCACTACAATCTACTTACATGGAAGATGGGCAGCTTTCGGCCTTGAGTGCCAGCTATTAAGAGAAGTGAATGAGATGGTTTATTTTAAATTATAAAATGCTATCTAATCGAGTACCCTTGATAATGTCCTTCAGATTTTTTAAAAAAATGCTCTCACACCAGCCTTGCACACTCAGGGTCAGCTGATTCTCATTACTTCCTAAGCAACCAATACTATCTACTGATAGTTTTAGGGGACTGACCCCACCAGCCGACTCCTGAGAAATGCCGGTGGTTCTTATCATAAAGCCAAGGGGCATGAACACAATTTGAAAAATAACACTGCCATTGTTGGAAGTGAGAGCCCCCCAAAGTTCACCAGCCTATCTTCGGTTCTGTTCCAAGACAGAAAGGGCGCTATGAAGCCCCAGTGTGGTTTTATTAGAACTCAAGCACTATGGTTTCCCCCAACCCTTTTGAGTTGATCTTTTTGTGCTCCCTCTCAGTAAATTGCTGCTGCTAAATGAGTCAACAGCTTGACCTCTGGATAGGCATGGGTTTGTTTTCTTGCTGGCAGGAAACAGGCAGAGGAGCTTCTCAAATCAGCAAAGAACTAGTCAAATTTGGCCGCTAGCAATAGTGATTGCCTCCTTGGCCACAGTGATTTTTGGGGCTGATGGATGGACTAAAGGGAACCATCTTGAGGGGCAATGTGCCCTCAGATGTGTGACAATCCTGTCAACAATCTGGCATCTTTAATGGGATTATGCCCACCGCAGAATCGAGCTGGTCTGCACTCCCCTGTTTATCAAATGTTCAATGAGTAATCTTCAGTGATAATGCAGCTGACAAGCAGTGCAGTGGAACAGAGTGGTAAAGATACTGCTGTAGTTATGTGCTGTGTATTCTCTTTGGGGAAATAATTTTAAAAGCCTCAAAAATCCAGATATAAAGCCTAGTATGAATTAAAAACAAGATTCAGCTTCTCACCTTGTCCATTCTGTTGCTTATTTACCAATTGCAGACCACTTACTAGGTAAAGGTAAAGGTACCTCTGCCCGTACGGGCCACTCTTGACAGACTCTAGGGTTGTGCGCCCATCTCACTCTAGAGGCCGGGAGCCAGCGCTGTCCGCAGACACTTCCGGGTCACGTTGCCAGCGTGACGAAGCTGCTCTGGCGAGCCAGCGCAGCACATGGAAACGCCGTTTACCTTCCCGCTAGTAAGCGGTCCCTATTTATCTACTTGCACCCGGGGGTGCTTTCGAACTGCTAGGTTGGCAGGCACTGGGACAGAGCAACGGGAGCGCACCCCGCCACGGGGATTCGAACCGCCGACCATATGATCAGCAAGTCCTAGGCGCTGAGGTTTTACCCACAGCGCCACAGACCACTTACTACCAGACATTTATTCCAACAAACAGGAGGCATACCAAGACAGATGATGGCAATTGCCAAGCTGGCTGTAGCTTTGTAATAATAATTAATTAATTAAAACAATAATTTTATTTATATGCCACCCATCTGACTGGGTTGCCCAAGCCACTTTGCAGTGTGCTTCTGCAAAGGGCAGGAGTAGAGGTTGATGGATCGGTCTGTTTTCAGTCCATGTCAGCTTTGCATGTGTTCAGTCTGCTCCATCCTGTTTCCATGTTAATTTGCATTTTTAAAGAAATAATCTGCACAAAAAATCCATATTTAAATTAGCACATTGAAACATTTTCTCACAAAATGCACAGTCCTAAACATATTTTCTATGAAAATGTGCATTTCCCGATGTATTTTATCTAAAAAAGTTGTATTTTAAAATGCATTTTATATATTTTTGGAGCAAGGATTGCATGATGGAGAGACACAGATAACTGAAGGATAACTGAAGTTCCAATCCATACGTTAGTCCCGGAGACACAGGTCAGGTCAGTTCACATACAAATTCACAAAGAATTCAGCATCTGTGGGCAAAAGTGAAAGCCTGTTGGAGGAATTCTCCAAATGCACAAGCAGCAAGCAGCTTGCCGCCCCCCACCAGCTGCCTACCCAAGTTGTGCAGTCAAGACAGTATCCTCGCTCCCATTAGTGCTGGGTTGCTGCTGCTAGAACAGAATGCTGCTGCATGCAAGCAGTATTTTCTGTAGAATTTCCCTGACATTACTTTGGTGGTTCTAGTCCCCATTCCAGCTTCAAAAGCTGCATAAACCAACATGTAATGGAGGGTTTGAGCCTCGTTTCAAACTCATCTAATCGTTACAGAGGAATCATAAGAGCCTGGGGGTGGGTGGGAGAGAAGGGGGGTATTTCCGGGGGGAAAACATTAAAACACCATGTGTTTCTTCTGCAGCTGAGTAAGGGAATAAGGGAAATGGAGGAGTCCTATAGGCTTGGGCTGAAGAGGAACATGACCAAGAGAGCCAAAGTTGGTCAGGTGAAACATAATTCCATGTGTTTCTGCTATGTACTTGCAATAGGAATAGACATTAGGAAAAAATGACACCTTGCTTTTGTGGAGAGGGAGGGTGGAATTGTTTTTTTAATATTATATATTTGGATAACAATACACATGTTCTAGGACCTATTTTGCTATTAAGGACATTTCTGTAGATCTGTTCTAATGGGATAATTTAAAAATCTGCCACAGAATTCAGATGAACTGTTTCCAAGACAAATTCAAGCACAGTGCTGAGATTTTTATTTAAAATAAGAAAATTACCCATCTTTGTGTTCCAGTTAATGCTCTGCAAATTGATCACTGGACGATTTGGCACAGAGGAGTAGGAATGTTTTCTTCTTCTGTAGGTCTGAATATGTACGTAAGAAGCAGGTTTTAATTCAGTCCTCTTTTTTATTTTAGAGCTAATCCCTGTGTTCCAAATTGAGGATAAACAGTAAATGGTGCAGAGCAAAGTACAGGTTAAATAAGATAATGAACTAAGATCATATTGGTTCTTTAACGAAATTTAAGCTGGCAACAAAACCTGCATGTCAGCATAGCTTGTAAAGAAAGATCAACAAGTTCCATCTGAAACAGTAATAAATTATTTCCATTTGGTACCACTTTTGTCTTTTACAATGTGTGGAAATATAGTTACAGTATGTCTGAAGAAGGCTTTCTCCCTTATACAGCCCTCTCTTGTGTGTTCCATTGCAATGAAGTCACACATCTCAATCTGGAAACATTAATCCACTTTGAAATTGTTGCGCCACCAAAATACGTAGTGTAGCATTACAGTGGTACCTCGGGTTAAGAACTTAATTCGTTCCGGAGGTCCGTTCTTAACCTGAAACTGTTCTTAACCTGAGGTACCACTTTAGCTAATGGGGCCTCCTGCTGCTGCCATGCCACAATTTCTGTTCTCATCCTGAAGTAAAGTTCATAACCCGAGGTACTACTTCCAGGTTAGCAGCGTCTGTAACCTGAAGCATTTGTAACCCGAGGTACCACTGTACTCCTTCATAACCACTGTTCCTTGGGTCCTATAGCTAAGTGCTAACACAGTACACAATATTCTAGATGTGACGATCAAGACTATATGTCCCTTGCAAGCACAGAAAAATCCTTAGCATATTGGCCATTGACTCCTGCGTCCTGAGAATCCCAGATTTTGTTTTTAAAGGGCAGGTTTCTAGCCCATATTAGACAAGCTATAGTATGTGGGAAATGAATCATGTGGAAACTCCCATAACTAGGGGAAGAGGGAGGGAGAGGAGGGTGCTCAGTAGCACTGCTGATAGTAAGAGGCAAAGCATCAGTAGTTTAAATAGCTCACTGACCCCCTCCCAAAAAACTAGCAACAATCATGGCAACAACAAAAGCCGCCAACCACAGGTCACACAATACATTATTGCTCGATGTAAATTTGGTGTCGTCTTTTTTAAGGCTTGGAGTGTAGTCAATGTTGGAACCACAAAACTGGGCAAAATCAAGGAACTTATTTCCAAAGGGTGATCTTTTGCAGGTAGGCAAAGTCTATAGGGATACATGCTTTGACACGAAAATAATCAGTCCCTTTTGTAAATATATTTATTTAGAAGTACAGAATCCAGCAACCACAAATGTTGAAGGAGCCATGCTGCTTCAGTGCCCACTGGATAGACAAAGGGATTCAAATTTGAATGGAAAATAAGAACCATGACAAGGTGTTTCATACATGTTTAGGGGGTGGAGGCGGCAGGAGATATTACAGCAAATGACAGCCATGGGTAGGTTTGGCATTTTCACACTTCTGAATTTAAGTCCAATATACTTTTTCAGGAATCTTCACCTCACTATTATTTCCCTGAATCCTTCGTTCTACCTACCCACCAAGTTGAATCACATAAAATCCACACACAAGAGGTGGGCTGAACTAACATTTGATCTAACCCAACATCCTGTTTCCCACAGACGTCAACCAGATGTTTCTGGCAAGACCACATGCAAGACCAGAGGGCAACCCCCGTCTTTAGTGGTTGCTTGTCCCAGCTCTGGTGCCCAAGGCCTCCGAACATGAAGGTCCCATTTAGCTATTTCTCCACAATGTTGCCTCCTGAGAAAACGAGGCCTGCGGCCACTGTTTTTAACCTGGCCTCTGCTTTCTTCCAGTGTCTTGCCAATATCACTGAATTCCCTTTCGCATCCCTAGTAGATTCCTCATAGCCTTTCCATTGCCACAGACGGCTCTCTCTGGCCATAGTCAAACAACCAACCAACTTTGCTACAGCTTTTTTAGAACAACCTTTGTCTAGCATTTCTGCTTAGGATGAAAAGAATTTAATCGTTCAACTGTAGCCTTCGAGAAAAGCAAGTTACCTGTTACTGAACTCATTTTCTCCCACCCCTGCCCCTTGGTGGAAGAGTCTGCCTGAGTAATGAGTCATTTAATTAGATTTGCACTGTTTGGTTGTCATTGTGCATAAAATACAGATACAGAAGACTAATGAAGGAACTGATGCCATTAAGATGCCTCCCATTAGTAATACCTGTTAAGATAAACGGCATTTATGTATATACATCAAAGGAGATCAGTTCCTCATTTCTACAGGGTTACATCAGATGATGATCCATTGCTTATAAACAAAAAACAGTATATACATATTGATATATTTTCCTCACATACCAGTAATTTAAACAACACACACCTATCTCAAATAGTGGTTTCCAAACTATGTTCCTGGACGGCATGGTGTTCCTTGAGAGTTTATCAGGGATTCCTCAATAGGAACATTTGTGACAACCAAGGACAAAGCTCTTGAAGGAGAGCTTGTCTGCCATCATTTATCATGCTGGGGAAGTTTTGTATGTGTCCTACAACATGCCCTCGTTTCGTGTGGCACCCCAAATGAATGGAGTGTGCTCTTGAACATGCCCCAGAATCTTCTGCAAAGAGCCAAGGTTTTCTCCAAGGTTTCATCAGCAGGCAAATCAGTTCAGAAGAAAGGGCTACTTGAAGGAAGTTTGAAAACCGCTCTTCTACATCTACCCAAATTGAAGGGATTGCTCCTTCCCTACCACAGTAGACGGGGATTTGCTATTTAGGCAGATTGCTTCAGATCCAATAGAAGGACATCCTCGTCGTCTTTTGCCTCCTGCTTGAGCACTATTTTTTCAGGAGTAATCACTATCTTCTCTTCGGCCTGAGAAGGGCCTTTTGATCCACCACCTTTGTCTTTCTTCACTTTGGTTATTACCTCTGTGTAGGAAATTTCTTCAGAGACTGGCTCGGCATCCCCACTATCAGCTGTTGTTGTTGTTGTTGTATCGCCAGTAGCCTCTTGGGTTCCATCTTGACCTTCAGCCATTGCCTGCTCTTTAGGTTTCTTCTTCTTCTTGAAGGTCTCCTTGGTTGGTGCTGCATTGGATATATTTTTCTTAAATCTTATCCCAGTTTGCCTCAGCCTCTCTCCTGACTGCCTTATTCGCTCTCTCCTCTCTGGCGTCACTATTCTAGTTCGGAGCCTGTCCACCCTCTTGCCAAAATTTTGCCTTGTCTTCTGGAGGTTCTCTCTTGAGAAGGCCTTCTTTATATTGTTGATACGTCTCATGCCTGACTTCTTAAACCGGGCTGCTTTGCTTTCTTCTATGTAATACTCCTCATCGGAAGAAAGATCATCAGGTGGGCAGAAGGCATCTGCTAGGTTTTCCCCTTGTGTTCGGTCTTTGATAACTGACAGAGACAATGGGCACGGAATGTCCTCCTGCAAGTGAAAGCACAATGTGTCAAAAAGGGCTTATTGTTGAGGGAGGAAAGGAATAAGGGTGCTTCCAGATGGCCAGCTCCTTAGCAACTGCTGCACCAAAACAAAATATACCTCAGAAGGGCTTGGCAGGCAGAAGATGCCAGATTCAATCACTGGATAGCCACAGCCAGCCAGTGTAGACAATAGACTCAGTATAAGCTTCCTATGTTCATTATCATTGTTTTATCTTCTGTGCTGCCTCCTATGCTAGCTCCCTGCCCCCCAGCCAAAAAAAGGCATTAGGTTTGTTTTGTATTTTTCTCCCTTGGGCCAGGCAGATATAACACTGATGATTGATAAGGAGTGGACAATGGCATCGCATGTTTTCTGCCATCTTCATCTCCTATCCTCCTCTTTGGCACGAGCCAAATTCCTGGTTAGTCTCTTACAGACATTTAAGAGTGTCACTGTCACACTTAACCATGGCTAGGAGAATCGGTCCAAAGAATCGATTCATTTGGTAAACCATGGTTAGGTCACACATAGTACAACAGAGCAGCAAAGCCTTAGAAGGGTAAAGTAGGCAGAGGCTGGTGGGGCATTTTGATGCAACTGCTTTATCTGACAATCTATTCATCAAGTAAACTGAATATATTACACGCAGCACCAATATTTCATTTAAGCTTGCAGGGGAAGTGGGAGAGGGCCTTCTTGTGGCTGCTCCCATTTGACTAGCTCCCTCCTTGTAGAGGAGGGACTTTTTTGATCTAACAGGAACTCACGGCTTTTAATGAAAGGGCTGGTGTCATTATTTGTATTTTTTACTTTTATAAGTAAAGTACACACTTTTATAAGTGTGTGTGTATAATTTATCAAAGTTTAATTGTTTTTAATGAATACTCCCCCCCCTCCAATGTTTTTAGCTGTTATTATTTTTATCTGTAAGCTGCCTTGAGTGTCAGGGGAAAAGGTGGGACATCATCATCATTATTAAAATTTTGATACTCTGCCTTTTGGTCTCCAAGGACCACCTTGGCAGCTATCTCAGTGTGCTATGGAAGAAGCTATTCCAAAAATTCCTGTGTGCCCGTCCCAGTTTTAGTAAATGCCATGTACTGATTTTGCTCCTGTCCTTTTTTGCTAATGATAAAGTCACTCCAGGCCTCCAGTGCAAAACAGGGAAGCCACCCTGTTGACTTTTGCACATTCCAGGGCCCTGCCCTGCTGCAGATGGCATGAAAAACATCTGAATAGATTGCAGGAACTGGGTGCAGCATCAGCTAAGAGGTAAAAAGAGAATGCTGGATACTCCTTTTGGACTATGAGGGAGCGGATGGGGTGTCATTCACAAACTTGACTGTTTGTATAACCATTTGGCTAAAAAAAATATCCCACGGCATAGTCTGTGATTACTGATCATATTTGATCAATAATCACATAAGCACATTTGATTTCTCAATGTAGTTTGATTTTTTCTAAACACGACTGAGGGAAAATGTCATGTTATAAATATAGCAAAGGGCCATTTCACACATTGTATAGCCAAAAAACCTGGTTGGCTACTCAACCAAATTGACACAGCTAATTCCAGCTTTCTGGCTGGTATTTAGGTGCACACTATTTAAAAAATGCTCTAAAACATAAATGAAAGTAACAAAGTCCTAACCATTGCATGGAATACTAAAGAACAAAGATGTCAAGTCGCTGTGTAGAAACAAAGAAAAAATAAATATAGAGAGGAAGATTCAGAACATACATGCACAGTGCAATCCTATTGAGACTTCCTAAGGAGTAGGAGAATCTAGTTCCAGGGAAACACGCATAGGAGTGCCCTGCAAATTTCCCTTTGGAATAAATGAAACTTTAAAGTTTTGATCCTATCAAAAGCCAGTGGTAAAGTTGGGAAATTTTAGACTGGCTGTAATGGTTTAAGGGAAGGGAGCTCTTTAGATGGCATTCTGCCCCAAAGTCCTGCTGTGACTAAACCACTATCAGAATCCCTCAACACAGTAAAGAAATTGCATAGATAGATAAACCATTCACTCACATATATATAGTATATTTAAGGGAGGGAGGGAGGATTCTCTCTCTCAAGGATCTCTGAAGTCCTTTCCCTGAATGTCCAATTGTCTTATCTGTAAGTCTCTGTTCCCTTTACATTACATAAAGAGATCAAAGGGGAAATGTGCAGGCAGAATTCTATGCAATTGCTTGGGAAATCTGCAGCTTTCTGGTGTTCTGGCCAGTGAAGGCAAAATTGCTGGAGATGAACGACAACAAGCACTTGGCACCTTGTTCACAGCCTACTATTCTCTACCTGGCAATAGCACCCTAGGATCTGAGGTGGGAGGTTTTTCACAGTCAGCCCTGATACCTGAGACCCTTTCCACCCCAGACCTCTAACCTGGGATCTTCCTATGCAAAGTATGTGCTTGGCAACTGAGCTATGGGCCCAACCCAAATTTCTGGCCGCCGGCCAGGCAGCTGTTTTTTTTTTCTAGAGAGAACATTTCATTCTCCACAGGCACAATCTACCACTCGGGGATTTGCCTGCCACTAATTTTGAGATTATTTCCAATATTTGCAAAAATATCATAGGTGGTAGAATCCAGATCATCTCATCTGAGATCTCAGCAGGATTATACACAGGCCTCATTTGCATGTGACACTAAGCCATAGTTTAGTGTGTCAAGAATGTGCCACACACTTGCATAGTGCTCCATCATATAGTCCAACCCCTTGCAATGCAGAAATCTGCAGCTGTCCCGTACAGGGATTGAACCTGCAACCTTGGCATCATCAGCACAGCTCTTTAAGCACCTGAGCTATGCCCACCACTCCTCCTCTAGGGTAGCTGCAAAGAGCTCTGGGGTAGCTGCAAGGAGTTCACTTCTGCCACAGTCTAGTGTGTCTTCTGAAACCTTAATGGAGTTTAATGTCAACTATGGTTTGTTTAAACAAGCCAGCCTCGGGAGCCATGCTCTGAAGTTGGCTTGAACCAAATGACAGCTACCCACAGCTAGTGTGTGCTATAAGTAGCATGCAGCGCTCTCCCCATCAGTGCCCCATGCTTTAGAGTTATGTTGCCAAGTTTAGCGGAAGGCAGGGATGCAGCAGGCTTGATTCTGTGCCATAGCTAGGCACATAGACCATCCTGTCCAGTGAGCATGCTGCACATTGACTATGTACTAATATAGTAAAGGTTGCTCTTGGTCTCCGAACATCAGTGAATCCCTGCACCTCACAGAAGAGACATGCCACAGGGGTGTAGAGCTACTAACTAAGTTCAGTAGTAACTTACTATTAGACTAGAAAATTCACACTTCATTTTTTGCCTAATGTGCTACAAATATATTTCCAAGTACCTGTAGTTTTTGCAGAGCTTGTGCGTGTAGAAATGACTAGAGTCTGCAATAAGCTGTAATGTGAATGGATAATTTCAAAAGATTTTTTTTTTTTTTTGTAATAGTGAACTACCATTTAATCCATAGGGAGAAGCAGTTGTACAGGGTGATAAGGGAATTTTTGCCTTCATACCCAAATATGTGCACTTTGCAAACTTATTTCCTTGGAAATAGGCCTCATTGAATTTTTTTGGAACCACAGGCTTGGTCCTGTCAAAGTTAATCACTTTTCAGTCCTGCTGATTTCAATGAAAGAGAATTAACACAGTATTTAACTCTGCCACTGAAATCGATGGGACTAAGTATCTTTAAAGAAGCCATTCACATGAAAGAAATTATTTAAGTGTCAATCACTTTTCACAATCTGAATCCTAACAGCCTGTCAAATCTAGATTTCCCCATCAATGGTTGCTTTTACAAGGAAGAAAACTGATGTTCTAATGGCTAGATGCTAAATATTCTCAATTCTGGGTGCCCTTATTGAGGATCCTGAATATCTCTTAAACATAGCACTGCAGATACAGGAAAGATCACTTCTGTGCCCCTGCATCTGAGCGCAAAAACTAGTCTTTTGGGCACACTTGGTACATGAAATATTTATGTATGCATCAAACACCTTCATTCAGCACAATAACTTTTCATTCCTTTCCACTTCAAGCTATTCTTGGGGTAAGTCATTTTGAGATCAGCAATTCCAAAGAAATCCTGAGAATGGTATGCAAAAGAGTCACCCCAGGAAGAGCTTAGAAGTAAATCACCGAGGTGGGGGATCACAACTTATACAATAAAGTCCAACAACCAGTAAGCAAAATATAAATCAGCTTTTTTTGAAAGCACAATTAATGGAAGGACTACTTTGTGCAGAGAAATTCAGAGGTTTAGCACTCTAGTTAATTCTCTGGAAAAATAACAGGGATGACAGTCAAGCATAGAATACTCTGTCAAGATGCCCAAGCGCCTGCCCAGATTGCCTTTCACAGAGGCAACAAATAGTCCTTGCTGATCTACAGTTAATCTTATGCTGGCTGCTGGAGAAGCCTCTTGACACTAATAATAGACCGAGTGCTTTGCCACTGGCAGATTCATACTGCAACACGTTCAGAGGCAGAAATCAATTTTTCTAAAAATTAAATAAATCAAAAGCATATCACACACACTTGATATCGGAAAGGCTGCTTTTACCTCCCCTCTGGTTTGTTAAACAACCAACAAGGATGTCAGAAACGGTGAGGAACGCGATTGCAATTAAAACCAAACCCCAAACCCTGTTTACCTGGTAGATGACAACACGAAACTTGTTTTTCCGCAGCATTTCCTCTTGCTTGGCCTCCACCTTCTGCACGTTTGCGTTCTGCTTCTCGACACGTGCCCGCACTTCTTTGACGCGAGCGCTCACTTTGCGGGTTTTCTCCAGCAGCTTGTTGACCGTGTAGCCGGTGTTGTTGTGGGCCTGAGCGAGCTTCAGAATGTCTATCTGAATGGTCTTGATGGCATCCTCCATTTCTCTGTGCCTCTCTTCGATGCGTTTCTGACTCGCCTGCACACTGTCCACAATGGTCGCCACTTTGTCCAGGACTCTGACAATGGTAAAGGCGGCATCTTGTTCCTCGTCGTCGTCGTCCGGGACGCTGGGCAGGCGATTCTGGTGGATTTTATCCGCCTCCAAGGTGGCTTCGCGGTGATCCATACCGTCCCCTCTTCGGATTGCTCTACAGGAGCTGAAATATAAACGCCTCGCGGCAGCTGCAGCTCCAACTCCAGCGGGGCAGTTCTGGCACTGGAGCAAGGAGGTTGCTCGACAGCTGGTTTTAGGGGATGTTCAAAAGCAGGGTCTGAAACTTCAGCCCAGGAGACTTGTCAAATATTTATAACCACAAAACAGCCTCGCAGGATTGTTCAAGTGCTTTCTGTATGCAACATGAAACCTCTAAAATTAGGAAGCAAAGTTGAGGAAAGAACATACGTACCAAGAATCACATATCTCTACCAATCAACTTTCTCGAGTTAATCCAGGAATAGTTAAGCAACTTATTAATTAAGCCAAAGAATGAACCGGCATGCTGTTAAAATCCACTGTTGCTTTTGTTTTAATTAAGCTCTTTTCTTGGGTGCAGGTGACGGGAGGGCATTCAACGTTTTCCAATGGCCTTTTGGCAACTGAAACGAAAAAGTGCTGCCACTATCTTCCAAACCTTCCAGTAAAGAATAAACAGACTCGGAGCAGATTAAATATCGTGGGAAAACATTGTATTGACATTTCTTTCCAGTTCAAATATTGAAAGCCTTTTTATTGAACAAATTATTAAATCCTACATGCAGAATTGGAAAGCCTAAAACTACATGTTGAACAGCTGGAACACACCCTAGTTACATTTTAGCTCTGGATCTTCCAAACAACTACTAACATCCTATTAATATAATAACTACAACCAGCAGACTTTATTTGCATGAGACACATTCTTAGCTCTTGAAAAGTATTCTAGACAAGAGCTCAAATCTTTTATGGTATTTAATTTTTTCTTTTCTTTTTTGCATTTTAATCACAAAGACTATACAATTTTATTTGTTGATGTGAAAACAGGTATCCTCTTTAGAAAACTGTAATAAGTATGAAAGCAGTTTAAATAGTGACCAACACAGGCTTAATCCCAATCGTGTGAGTTTGCTTATTAAACATAACTTAAAAAAAATAAAAAATACACAAGTCTACCAAGACCTGTTTCGGCAGGGCAAATGCCCTTTGCTCTACTGGGCAAGCTTTCAAATTCAGAAATGTATATTATTATCATCATCATTATTTTACAATTTAAAAATAAAGTGTCAAATATTTATGAAGACGGTGGTGCTTTGACCCAGTCCATACATATTGGGCTGGATCTAGACTAAATTAGTTGCACTGAAGTCGTTATGACTAACTTGTTCCACTGATTTCAATGAGAATTAAGTGCAATTGAATTAGTCTGAATTCAACCCGTTATAAATATGTAACAACTACACACAAGTACACATCTTCACAAGTCATGCGATTGGCAGTGTCTAAAAAAATCAGTTACTAACTTTCAAAAACATTTAAATATCTACGGTATTTAAACACAGTGTCTTCTAATTCCTTGTAAGAAAAGTACGCTGTAAACATCTTTACCCTTATGTCATGCCTTGTTTGCTAAGAAACAGGATGGGATCCATTTTGCTTTTTCTACAACCATTGGTGAAATGTCTCGGGTCCCCAAAATGTTACATTCCGTAAGTAAAGCACAAGTCTATTATTATAACCATGTGATACAATACAGGAAATAAACTACCGCATCTTCCAAATCATGAAATGAGAAGTTACTAGAGCAGTCCATTGCTGTCAGCTGCTTTTGGAATAAAACAAAACAGAGCTACGCTAAAAAAAAAAATGTCCAAAAATAAGGCCTCTGAAATAAATATTTCCATTCTTTTAAAAAAAGATAATAAAATTGTACATCACATGGGCATTGTAGGTATAAAAATTGCTCTAAACCATTCTGGATGACGTATCTGAAGTAAAGTGGCCTAGATTTTGCTTCTGCCGTCGTCCTCTGTTGTTCTTTGGGCATTTCCTGTTACCGGAAGCAGAAAAAGAAGGGAGGGAGGGAGTGGGGTGGGAGAAGAGAAATGATTTATTAACTGAGTGTATTTTAAAAGACCGCTTCACGATTAATTCACAGACAAAAGCCTCCAGAACATTAAAGGCTGCATCATCCATCATTGACATCTGCTGCAAAAGCTACACGTGTCGTCGCTTTGGGGTTTACACACCAGAGGCTCTACTAAGAATCACACTGATTGTCACACCTGCACGTTTAGCCGCATGGGAGCCATACCCTCCAACATTTCTTCGACGAACAGGGACGTCCTGAGGAAAAGCAGGACATTCTGCGATAAAATCAGAAACTGGGACGGCTTCTGTAAACCCGGGACTGTCCCTGGAAAATAGGGACCCTTGAAGTCACATGGGAGGAATCTTACACGGAAACTGAAAAATTGTCATCTGGTCTCGATATGGCCTAGTACAGTGATAACCCACATCAGCTGCCCAGGTTCTCAGAACCAAATCACACCCTACATTTTAAATTCCAGTACGAAAGGTACCATAGCTAATATGGCAAAATACACACATTGTAACATCAATCGTAAATGGGTTAAATGGCCGCCTTCCCCTACAAGAAAACCTGTCTTAATTCCTTCATCTCAATCACAAAAGCAGTTCTAGTTTAACTCAGAAGATGCTACAACCCGTTTGTGGTCTGACGTAGGCTTAAGGCCATGGCCTAAGTTGGCTGCGATAGAAGTTGTGTATATATTTATTCCATTAGTCCGCCCTTCCTTCAAGGAACTCTGGGTGACATAAAGAGGGTGTTCCCCTTTTCCTCTCACAATAACCCACATGGTAGAGTGGCTGAGCAGCAGTTACCATTTTGCCAAAGAAAACTGTAGTCATGGTTCAGCTGCAAAGCTACCTAATTCTATTTAACATATACAACATTGTTCCACTAATGGCACTGAGCTTGATGCACCAAGAATGGTCTCTTGGCTATTTGGAAATCACATATTGCCCTAGCTAAGGCATACCAATTCCTTGGCCCTCTGGCTCAAGAGACTAATGTGGGCAGCACCATTTGCCTCTGACTCGCCCAAGCCCAAAATTAACAGCTGAGGAAACAGGAGGGGCAAACAAAACTTTTGAGGGATGAAAAAAATCAAGCATCTCTTAGCCAATGAGCCTTTATGAATCATGCTGAATACATTTTAACCATGATTATCAGCACAGAAACGTAACAAAATATCCTCTCTCCCTTGATAACCATATGTGGCTGACATGTGCCTGACATGTTGTGCCAGATTAAGAAACCTAAAGGCTGGTATAATAATATTAATATTAATATTAATAATAATAATAATAATAATAATAATAATAATAATAATAATAATTTATTTATACCCCGCCCATCTGGCTGGGTCCCCCCAGCCACTCTGGGCGGCTTCCAACAAAACACTAAAATACAATAACCTATGAGAAGCCGAGTCAAATATGACAGAATAAGGCTGTATTCCTAGGTGAAGTTTACTTGGGGCTAAGGTGCATCTTTTCATGGGCTCATAAACGTGGTCTGAGAAAACCTACCTATGATGTACCTACACAGGAACTATTACTGGAGTCTTTCTGGACTCATGTTTTAGTCTTGATGTCAAGATCGAATACACGTACTTACTGACTTCCGTATGATCAGCTGCAAAATACATCTAAACCTTTTACCTCTAATCCTCTGAAAAAGCAACTCAGCACTGCTTGCTCCAGTACTCGCAGGCTGCCTCATTAGAGCCAAGCACTCAGGATTTCAGCAGAGTGCAGCAGCAAGCATGATGTTATCTCATTTTACTCAGCAGCGGGTATGCACTTCCGAAGGTTTTCCAAACTCTCTGCATTTCATTTTTTTATACTAGCCCATTTTGGCTTTGCTCCCAGAATACAGTCCACTCCTCATATAGTATTAAGAACTACAAGTTCCAGCCAAATCTTAAATGATGGGTGGGTGGGTGTGTTTCTGCCTAGCTGCAACTCTTCTACTGACTGATATTGTGTTGATTTCAATAACTGGGGGTGTAGACTGTCTTGGGCCATTTGTTGCCACTTCCAGGCCCTGACATATGATACAGTCAACTGGGGGGAAATATTCCATCCCATCCTGTAAACTTAACAATGCCAAACATCTAGGAGCCTTATGATTAATTCACCAAGACCTTTTGCTGCCGGACGTTTCCTTACGAGGTAACTAGCAGAATCTAGTAACATTGTCGAAATTGTAGACCTAGTTACAAAAATTACATGAATGAATAGGACCAACCCAATGCTCCAATCTCCATGATGAAAGAGAGACATATCCCCCTTGCTTATACCGTGTACCATGCGTGCACCATTGCATGTGCAGTGGACACAATGGCTTGGGCTTTGAATGATTCTTCAAGAGGTGACATCATACATAATGGCCTATATTTAGAACCCCAGCCCCATATTGGCATTACATTCCTGGTGACACATAGGAACTCAAGATGTTCCTCCACCATGAGAACTGGTGCTAGTTCAGTGTAAGCCAGTAGACCATAAATGCAGAGAATGCCCTCCTTGATATGGGTGTGGATGAATAGGCAATGGTCCTGTAGAAGTATTTTAGGCCATGGCATGTATAACAGGAACAAGGAGAGATGTATACGAAAATCATATCCCAGAGGAAAGATTTCCCCTCTACCTCTCCACCGTGCCTAATCCATCTCTGGAGCTGAGCCAGAAGGAAGCAGCCAACATTCCACCCTGCTATGGAAAGATCTTCAGCAGATTTTGTGGTACATACAGAGTTGGAAGGAGGGGACATAATGAGAAAATTTCATACTTGGAAGGCTCAGAATTCAGTGCCAAAACGCTACATGCAATGTCAACACTTGCACACATAATGGCAAAAACTTTAGAGAGATGCTACCTAGACACACCTAGTTTTTTGGGTGTTCAAAGCATTTCTTTATCTTAGCAATTCTTACAAAACATTCTGCAAGGTATCATGGCTTCTGTGTAACAGATTTGTGTGTGCGCACAAAGAACCGTGTCTTGCCTAAGACCATCTAGTGAGTGTGTGATTGAGATTTGAACCAGGAATAGCCTGACTCATCGCTCACACAATTAGCCACTACATCACAGCAGCTCCCAGCTTGAAGTCTTCTCTACTATCCAATGCATCACCTTTCAAACCTGAATCCTGCTGAATCAAATTTGTAGGCCCATAAATCCCACTGGAAGCTGAATGAATCAGGGCCATAAAAAGATATGGCAATAAGATTCCAACTGCGGCAGTCATGAAATTCTAAAAAGGGCGAAAAGCACCCATTGTACTTTCTCCAAAGCAACTTACCGAGTTATGCACATCACAATTGCAACAATAATGGCAATCTGGACAGCTCCAATTATTGCTGCAATGAGGACATGTGTGAGTTTTTGCCTACTCGGGACAACATAAAGTATGCTAAAGTCCGTCTTTTCACAGTGCTGTCCTGTGTATCCAGATTCACACCTGGAAGGGAAGAGAGAATGTTTTTAGAGGAAGTGTCTATTCAAAGTTCAGGCCATTACACAGACAGTGCTGAACTGCAACTGTGAGACAACAGTGAAAGACTCAAGGCAACAAATCACATATTCTCATAAAAGCATGAGAAAAAGCACACAAGGATCATCTATAAATTTTAAGATACAGAGCTATATGTTATAAATGGTAACTGTGGACCATTACAATTTAAAATGCTGGAGGCAATCTTTTTAGGGTGTGCCCACACTACTTGCGCCAGTTTTATACCAGTCTGATTATCATGATTATCTTCTCCTGCAGCCTTGACAAAACAAAACAAAAAAATCCTGGGAAACATTGCTTTCTATGTTGTTAAAATTTTGGTCTGACATTTAAGTTAAAAATTTAAGCCTGAATTGCATAGGACGTAATAGCCTGGTTTGAGTATTTTAAAAGTTTATCGAAATAAAATGCTGTCCCACTACTGCTTTGAGGACTGCTCTGGACACAGAGGATCAATAGAAGAGCACAATGAAACGTGCTCCAGTGTGTGTACAACAAGGATTTCTCCTCCCTTCCTCCCTCCCTCCTCTTTTCCTTTCAAAGCAGAATCAATTCTGCTGCAGAAATCTGTATGGAGGCTCAACTGGACCCTGTTTCGTGTCCCCTTTCCCCACCCTCCTCTTGCTAAAGGTTCTCAAGTTGCCTCAGATAAGGTGCCTAAAGACTTTTTGTTCCTGGAAGGGGTAGGATGAGAATTTAAAGTAGGGGTGGGCAGTATGCAAACACAGAACCTCAAGAAGATTGCACACATTGATTTTGTTAGCAGGTATTGGACAGCTGAGGTTCAAAGCCTTCCAAAAGGACAAGGGGAAAAGAGACATTCCACTGTGGGGAAGATGTAGCCAATGAGAGGATCTGACGGCACTTCCTCCATCAGAGCAAGGGATGCTGGGCAGCATCTTTTGCCATTTGGTACAGCTGGGTCCATCTACACACACCCAAGATCCCTCCTGGGAACTGATGCATCTATGGACCTCTTCCTGTCTTCATCAGAACTCTCCACTACAGCTTTGTTCTTTGTTCCCCAAAGTGGCTTCCTTGAGGGAAGGGGGTGGAGTAGTAAGCAATAGAAAGCTGGCATCAGTTGGGTCCCTCGTGCATTCAAAAGAAACACTCAAAGGGCCCGACTGATTTTGGGGGCAAGCACCAGGTTGTTCAACCATTTCTAGTGCCTCGCAATGCCTTGTCACGCTGTGGAAGATGGGAAGAGCAGAGAAACAGCTCTACGGAGGCCTATGCCAGTCTCATACCCAGAAAGCTGCACCAAAATGAAAATGAATTATGCCATCTTTTATAACTTTCCCCTCTCATTTTGTTTTAATCCAAGGGTTTATATTGTTCACTTAGCAACAGACAAGAATAGAACAGAGGTTAAGAGTATAGCAAGCTATATTTAGAGAATATTGCTATAATTTATTCATTCCATGTTAACAGAATGTGACACTCATTTGGATCTAGTGACAAGTCGATAAATAGTTAATAAAAACAAGAAGAACAAAAACTGGGCTTGCATAAACCCAATTTATTTGATGCTCACTCGGAAAGGGGGAACTTCAGAGATGGCTCTTTCTGCTTGGATCATCGTGAATACGCTAATTGTGGAGTTGAGCACAAATTTCCAATTTCCAAATCTTCTTGGTCGATTTACTTACCGACAGGAAGCCTTCTGTGTAGAATAAATGAATTCACATTTCCCATGGATGCAGTAGCCACTAAAACTTTCCGAGCAAGGAATATGGTTTCCAATGTAGATGTCTTCTCTTTGATCGCTTGCATCTTTGCGGAAAAACAGAAGAATGGTAGAAATTGAAGGAAGATTAAAAGCTGCTTAACTTTACTGATTTCGTTGGTGTTTTGCCTGCTTTGGTTTGGGTTATTTTTGGAGGGGGGGGGTCTTTATTGCTCTGTTATTTTTTTTTATTATATTTTATTGTACTTGGATTATTGTTGTTTGCCATCTTGAGTACCTTTTGGCGGAAAAGCAGGCTATGACGTCAACAAACAAATCCTTTTTTTCACTCACAGCAGTATATAACTATTGAAAGGGGTCCATAAGGAGTTCAAATTTGTCCCATGAGCATGTTTCTCCAGGACAACACCCACCTGCCTCACACATCATGCCAAATGTGATATCATGTGGCTGTCAACGCAAAATTGGGAGCTTTAAAGTGTATCCTCAATTTCACATTGACAAGGGAAATGTCGACGCCCATAGGATCAGCTGTGTGTGATACTTCAAAGCACCTGGTCACTGGGCATCATTGTGATGTCAGGCAATTGAAAGGTGGGCAGCCCTACCCAGATGTCAAATTTAGCCTGATAAGGATTTGGCTCACAGAGCCAAAAAGATTCTCTATCTGTGCCCACTGCCATATAAACAACAGCCATATCCTTAGATGACTTTGTATATTTATACAGAAGTATAAATATACTTACACACACACACAACTAATGCCTTTCTTAGAGCCTTCTCCCCAAAGGAATATCCCTAAGATACAAAAGAAGGACTCTGGATAATTCAACAGAGCAATAAATGTTAAATGTGATTCAGGTAGTAAAATAATATAAAATCAGAATAGTTCACTGTTAGAATTATGTTAAATGTTCACTCAGAAAATGACATCCAGGTTAGCTATACTGTTGGACGGATTTCTACAATACAGTCTGGATCAGTGTAACAGCAATATTAATTCCCCCCCTCCCCCCTTCAAACCATACAGAATTACATTAACATGGATCAAACAGACTTGTGCCTGGTACAAAACTGATAATTATTAGAACAGGAATATAAGAATTAGGTTATAGACCTAATTCTCTATTTACAGACTTCTAAAGATAATCAACCTTTCCACCTTTCTATTTATTGCTGCATAAAAGGCATTCGACTGCCTTGAAGAAATCTATGACTTCAGTAATGAAACAATTTGGAATGGAAGTCAACTTTATCAAATGGTTTAACTTCATTTGCAATGCAAATATCTTGGTAAATACTTACCTGTCTAAAAAGTTTAAATTAGAGGGGGGGGGGCAAAATAATTATATCAATCATCCCCCTTAAATCAATACTTTTAAAAATGATCAGTTTTATTATTGCCTCATGTTGTAATATTAAATTCATACTACTATTATTCAATGTTATCATGAATTCTCAGGAAATAAAATGAATGTACTGAAATCTGGAACGTAAAATCCCTTACAACAATACAAACTTTAAATAGTAGATCAAAATCAGGATTTCAAGAGTTCCGTAATGAGAAGAAAGCTGGAAAAACAAGGAAGTCTTTGCCTACTACTGAAATGACAGCACAGCAAACACCATTCAAAGAACAGGACACCATCCCCAAAATATCCTACCCTGGTCGCCACCTGCCTAACTTCAAGACAGTAGAGACATTTTGAAGAGAGCCTTTGAAGATGACCCAGAATTGCTGTTAATTGTTAAGTTCTAAATAAGAAAGTGGAGAAGGGTCTGTAAGCATGACCAAATTTATCTATATCCTGGCTGGAGAGACAGATGTCTATAAAAATATAGGAATTCCTAACATTTCTATTTCTGTTCCCACTACACTCTGTGATATTTGAATAATATGCAAACTAAATCTCTCTTCTGCTTTTTAATAACATGCAAACAAAATTGAACTTATTTATTTGGCAAGAAGGCCTGCCGAAGGGAAAGAAAGAAAGAAAGAAAGAAAGAAAGAAAGAAATATAAACTAGTAAAAGGCAGACATATCCTGCCCCGAAGCTGGCTCCCTTTCTTACATCTTGTCTACACTTCAGGTGGAAACTTCTGCAAATAGAGCCATGATAAGAAGATCAAGAACACTGCATAGGTATTTTTCTTCCTTCCTTCTCCCCACTTGTAGGCCAATTCCCCCTTTCCTGTCATTTTGGGGCCTTAAGCGCAATTAGTGCTACATCTGCAGCAGTGTTTTCCCAAATGGTTGTTAGCTTGAACCATGGTTTCCAAAACCCATTCCTAGGCATTGGTTGCAAACTGTGGTTTGAAGCTAACCATGGATAGCAAAAAGCACAGATATAGATGTAACACTAGTCCAGAGGTAGCTAACATGGGGTCATCCTGATGGGACTGTAACTTCAATCATACATGACCATTGGCTGTACTGGCTGGAGATGATGGAAGCCGGGAGTCAAACACATGAAGAGCACCAGGTTGGCTACTGCTGCTGTAATCATTATTAAGTTCCACCAATGAAAAGGTAGAATAATTCACTAAAGTACGTTTGAGGTGGGCAGGATGCAAGATGTTCTCCTAAGCCAGAAACTTGTGTGCACTTATTTACAAAGTTGCCTTAACATGTCTTCTTAAAAAGCAGCAAACTCCAAAGTCAATTGCTGTGACCCCGTTAAAGTTTAGCAAACTATTTTGAAAATCTCGGAGACAGAAACCACAACTGGATCTCATGGTCATTGTTGCTATTTTCTGGCTGATGGAAACTTTGCGTTCTCTGTTGTCCCCTCCTCCTCCCGGCTTGAGTGCCTGCACAACAGATGATAATTACATGGTAGGAAAGCAATTTCCAGCCTGGTTTGCGTTTTGGGTTTTATTAAGAAAGGTATCCCCCCTCCCCAAGGAACGCAGGTGGCGCTGTGGGTTAAACCTCAGCGCCTAGGACTTGCCGATCGCATGGTCAGCGGTTCGAATCCCCGCGGCGGGGTGCGCTCCCGTTGCTCGGTCCCAGCGCCTGCCAACCTAGCAGTTCGAAAGCACCCCCAGGTGCAAGTAGATAAATAGGGACCGCTTACTAGCGGGAAGGTAAATGGCGTTTCCGTGTGCGGCTCTGGCTCACCAGAGCAGCGATGTCACGCTGGCCACGTGACCCGGAAGTGTCTGCAGACAGCGCTGGCTCCCGGCCTCTAGAGTGAGATGAGCGCACAACCCTAGAGTCTGGCAAGACTGGCCCGTACGGGCAGGGGTACCTTTACCTTACCTATCCCCCCTCCCCACCTTGCATAACAGTCTGCATCTGCAATGTGAACTTCCCCCGCCCCTAAGCAAATGCCTCGCAGGTCCCAAGGTTTCTATCTCAAGCAGAAAGAGCAAGGAGAAGCTAACTGGGGCAGAACGGAAGAGAAACCCAGCAAAAAAATCCTTTCAGTTAAGTTCCCAGGAATTACAGACATCCCAAGGCTCCGAAATAGACCTTGGAGGTCAAACTTCTAGATAAAAGAGAGGTTGACAGGTTCTACAGAGCAGCTAAACCACTGAAGTTTCAGCTTGTACTGGATCTGAATGCTGATCTTTCAAGAGGAAGGCCTTTTAGCTCAGGAGATGCAAAGGCAGGCGAACCAAAGCGGCCTGGAAGCAGAGACAGCCAGAAACTGCAGAACCAGAACAGCGCTCCAGTCAGTTTTATCCTAGTTTCATCTATTAGGTTCTCCTATCTTAAAAATGGGAGGTGCAGTGGAAAAGGCCACAATCTCAACTGGCTTGTAGCAGGGATGGAAAGATTAAAAACACTCCCTGGTAAGAGAAGGGAATTCCAGGCATGGGGAGTGTGTGCGATTTTGCCCCACCTTTTTGTGTGAACTTGGGGAAATAGGCATTGAAGTGAGAGTGTTGTTGTCCCAGTGATAAATGCATACTTGTAGAATTGGTGTGTGGATCTGGTAGTGTCTGCTATATTTCTACGTTTTGGATCTCCTAGTAGCTGTTATTGTCCCAATATGATAGTTATTTTTCATTTATACTGATTTTTGTATATTGTACCTAATCATTCTGCCCAAAACAGTTGAATGCATATTCTAGATTGCTTAAGACAGGTAAGTTGTCCCTTACCTGTTCTGATGCAAGACGGAAAGTCAAAGAGACTGGGTAAAGGCTAACACTTTCAGTTTATGCACAAGGTGTAATAATTAGTTAATCCAGACTCAATTAATCAGAAATTGGAATGATTCTTTGATGTGCACACACAGAAATGTCCCTCTATCCACTGCCCCAAAGATAAGTTCAAACAAGCCCAGAGGCTTTTCTCACTTTCCTTTTCCTTTAGCACAAATTTATCCAATAAACAATAAAAGGGGGAGAGAGAAAGTGTCAGAAGGAGGAAATTGCTTTTCTGTAGAAATGGTTTCTTTCCTTAGTTTCTGCCAGCTTTAAAAGTCACCTTTAAATCTGAAGTGCAGAACACAGGAAATCTATTTTGTAGGAATAAGTCATCCTTCAGAACAATACATGAAAGCTTCCTTTTCCATGTTTAATAACAGGGGAGTGTTTAGCATTAATATAAGAAACACATGAGAGCTTGGGCACAATAGAACAACATCATAACTCCATTCGTGGAGCAAAAGGAACACAACATCAGTTCATTTAAGACTATTTATATGCTAAATTTTCCAGAATAAATAAAAATGGCTTTACTATACAAAATGTCTCATCACACACAGTGCAAAACTGCCAAGGCCATCAGAAGTGCTTGTAAAATGGTATTTGTTCAGGCAAAAATGCATTACTTTGAAACAGATTGGAGGCGGCAAGTTATTTTAACAGGTTTAACTCAATTATTGAAGGATGTCTGTGCCCTTTCCAATAAATATTTTCTGGAGGGAAGGAAATGCTTCTCTCTGCACTTAAATAACAGCAATGTGCCTGTCTTCATCAGGACCTGCGAGAACTGCCATCCTGCAAGAGAAAAACCTGCTTCGACAACCTATCCAGTCCAGCATCCTTGCTAGCGCTGCAGACAGAAGGGCAGTCCAGTGTTAGAATCCTACCTTTCACATCCGGCCGATACTGCATTCCATCATCCTTTTTCCCCAATAAGCTTGTGTCGTCGGAGTCTATTTGAGGAAAACCATAAAAAGAACCAAATATATTTATTGCTTTGTTGTATTATTTCGATACCTGAGAAGGCTACTGAACAGCAAGTAGGTGGTGAAACACTGTATTTTTCATGCAGCTTAAGAAGACCATATTGTCCAGAGTTGCCCTTATGTATTTCTGGCATGTGGGTTAATTTTTGAACTCCAGGAGATGCAGAAAGGGGAAACCAAGCAGCCAAACGTTCCACAGATTTGGTACGTCTCCTTAGACAAGGGGAGTCAAGTGTAGTGAACAAATGTGGTCATGATATCACATTTTAAGGTTAGTTGTGATACTTTATCTCAGTCCCAAACTAAATCAACCCTCAGCGTATGAGGTGTGATGCCTGGACAACATGCACACTCCTTCCTCTTATTATACTATAATACTTTCATTTTCCAAGCATCACAGCTTTGTTCTTTCAAATCCCCTAGGTGCAGAAACAGCCATTAGGGCAAGATTATGTTCAGTCTCCAAAAGCAGGCTATAAACTCGTGCCAGAAACATAGAAAACTGCATGGCCTTTCTCTGCAATGTAACCCTCTGAAAAAACTCCACCATCTCTCGCTCTCTCTGTTAATTCTTCCACCAATCTTCCTTTCACGAAGAGGGAACCTTGTGGCTGTGTCAGATAGCCTGGAGGACCCTAGACCGTGAGAACATACCTCTATTCTTTTCCAAGTCTCCTAAGCCATTTTGATAGTAAATGCAGTTTTCATTGTGGAACACTGGGCCTTTATGTGTGGGCACTGAAGTGTACCAACTGCATTTTATCCTTGGATATTCGTCTAAGCCCTGAACCACCAGCAAATGTTGTGGGAATGTGAAAGGAAGAGGAGGAGCCTTGCTGCTCTTGGCAGCTTTTGCTGGATGAGTGCTCCAGTGCTCAAACTGCACAGCAGGAGAGCATAGAACCACTAAAGACATCTTTTTGTTAAAAAATAAAGTTCACACAACAGCATGTGCTTCATTCTCAGTGGTGTCACAGACAATACCCAATCAGAGCAACGTTGCCTTTCTAAAAAATGTTAGATCCCTGCAACAGAACCCAGTCTGTCTTGAAAATCACTGGCTGTGGGCAACAAATCATATTTATTATGCAAAAAGAACTTATTGAAAACAGGATTGTGTGTATTCTGCACTTAAAATTGGGGTGGGTGGGTGATCACAATTCTGTGCCAAAACAAGTTTGTGAACTATATAAACTGCACTTTAAGCAGATTTACATGATTTCCCTTCTTTTGAAGACTACTGTATATTCTCCATTTTTAATTTATTCTGCAGTGGGTGGGACAAGACGGTATACAGAGCACAGAAATGCACGCACACACATTTGATGAAAACTGAACCTCTTAGGCAACTCAATCCTTCACATCTTTTCTGTGCTTCTGCAAAACCCTAATTCAGAACCCTATTTCTAACTCTTGACGTGAAAAAGCAATTGTACAATTTGCCCTTTCTCAGTCTGCTGGTGGACATCGTTTTCTACTGAGAATAAAATTTGGAGTACCTGAGCAGTGTCCAAGGTGTCTGATATCAATCTGTTCTTGTCTCAGGCAAGATGCTTCTCGAACAAAGCATGGGTTGTTATAGGAACTTCCGTCAGATGCGCACACAGGATTAAAACTGTAGCCGCTGCAGTCTATGTTGCAGACGCACCTATTGACACAAAAATGCACTTGGATGAGGACCGATTAATTCAGCACTCTGCATTTTGTACAAGTGGCACACTTGTATCTGCACGCTGCGTATAAAAGGCAACCATAGTCCTCATTAACACAAACACATACTTCATTTAATAATATTAGTGAGTCAAAGCATCTAAAATGCACCCTTGAACCCATGGCACATAATACTCACAGCCACTCTCACTCCTGTGGCCATCCTCCTAGAGATGTCCACTAGTTTGCACTGACATTAGACCACCAGGCTACCTGTTATTTCAAGGCCAACTTGCGGGTCACTTTGGTGATCAGTCTTGCACTAAAGTGATACAGGTGCCAAGGACAGACTTTGGTCATCTTCCACAATATGGCGCCCTGTGCAAGGCCACAATTTTGTACAAGCACTTCAGATGAGGACTGGACCACGTGAAAAATGAACATAAGATTTTAGTTGCAGTTCATTCACTTCCAGCTTTGTATTCTTGTCATTAGAAAGCACCTCTAGACATTCCTATTTCAGTTTCTAACACTGCCGGTATTCAGAGGCAAATAGGACTGGCTCCAGAGGGGTGGGACTACACAGAAAAACCTCTTAGCACGCATGAATTCCTTCTGCGGAATCAGTGCTATCATCTTTCAATGTCTGAGAAATGGTCCATTTAGTAAATGGCCCATTTAGTCTCAGAGTGGCCAATCAGATGTCTGTGGGAAGCATGCAAGCAGATCCTAAGTGCAACAGCACTCTGCCCATGGACAAGGAACTGCTGCCCATTGATTGCAATGGAACTAAGTGTATCTGGATCATGGGATTATATTCAGAGCAGATTTGGGGACAATGTCGGACGTGGGGGGGGGGGGGGAGAAGTCCCGTTATGCAAGTGAAAGTTGTTCTGCTCCCATATTTTTTTAGCTGAATACCAGCCATAATAATTAAACGTAGACTGAAAAATGCAGCTTTTTAAAAAAGAAATGCATCACATTTTTTTTGTCAGGGTGGCAGGGTATCACTAGGCAACAGACAAAAGGTGCCACTAAAAAGCTGCAAATTGTCAATTATTTCGTTTTCTCTTGTATTTTTTCCCCCCATCTAGGGTAGATGGAATCACTTTCTTGACTCCCATGAGGCTTTTCCTTATGGGACACCTCAGATCTTGTCGTTGCTGAAAAACCATTACAAAGAAGATACAACAGTCTAAATTTCTGCTCCTTCCTATAAGTCAGGAAAAAGTTGTGGTGGTGGTGGTTTTCTTTTAAAGCAAAATAAATAAATAAATTTATTGCTGCAGGGCGGGGGGGGGGGAGCTGCAGTAACAAAAGCATTCATTCATGCTTTTCAAAACCCTGTCACATTGGTTTGATTATGCTGTTCTGAAAAACAGGATCATGCAATCTGGATTATTTCCTATCGCATTCAGCTAAACCACTAGAAGGCTTTTCAGCAGAGTGTTTCATCTCACAAGCAACAGAGAGTTGCAAAAGAGAAAGCTTATGCATCCAGCATAAGGTCAAGAGTGCCTCTAGCCTTGCACAACTTCCGACATTCCCCACCTCCTCAAGAATGCTGAAGGCAACTGTATATTGCATCATGACAGGTACCTGAGACCCATTCAACCATCTTAGAGGGGCACCAAAAACAGGGTTTATTCAGATGCTGCAGAGCCACCATAGTTCTGCAGGCTATGGACAGGCACACCAAGGTCTACTCCATTTTCCAGGAAATGGGTTGAGGCCTGGAAGTAATCAGCTTCATAATAAAGATGGCATTATCTAGCATTGTGGGACATCAATGGGAGAAGAAAAGGCTGAGGAGCAAACCCGGCACAAATCCAGAGTTTCTAAGATGGTTGGATGGCGTCTTGTATGCCTCCTTCCAGCAATTCCTGAGCCAAGCTGGTGCCAAATGCATTGCGCTGCTTTCCTTTGGAGCACAAAGTCAAAAGGGGGGTCTTGTCATCTGGGCAGCCCAGGACCTCCATACACACTGTCCAGGCTTGCGCCCCTGGAAGGTGGTTTGACTTCGCACACTCCATTGTTTTATCGACACAGACAGAGGCCAACCACAAGCTAGCAGTGAAGGTTCACAGTTGCAGAGCATACAGGAGCTCCATTCAGGTACTCTGAATGGTCTTCCCCTCCACCACCAACCTTCATATGTTGAGAAGGTCTGAATAGGACTGTAACAGCATTTGGTTGGACACAGTTACTGTGTTCCCTGCAATGGTGAGACCTGATTGTACAGGGTTCCTATAAACACATCTGAGCACATCAGTCCTTTATCCTCCAAGTGGGAGAAGGGGCCAGGTAAAAAAAGGTAAAGGTGCCCCTGACCATTAGGTCCAGTCGCGGACGACTCTGGGGTTGCGCGCTCATCTCGCTCTATAGGCCGAGGGAGTCGGCGTACAGCTTCCAGGTCATGTGGCCAGCATGACTAAGCCGGTTCTGGCGAACCTGAGCAGCGCACGGAAACTCCGTTTACCTTCCCGCCGGAGAGGTACCTATTTATCTACTTGCACTTTGACATGCTTTCGAACTGCTAGGTTGGCAGGAGCAGGGAGCGAGCTACAGTAGCTCACCCCGTCACAGGGATTTGAACCGCCGACCTTCTGATCAGCAAGCCCTAGGCTCTGTGGTTTAGACCACAGCACCATCCGCCAGAGCACATAGTTTTCTGCTCTCTATGGGACATAATTTCAGAACGCCTGGATGGGAGGTTCAGATCAGAAGAATCTTTAGTTGAATCAGCCACTAGCCATAGCAATAAAATAAAAACAAAATGTACTGAAGACAGAGGTAAAAACTTAACTATACAAAATACATTTGGGAGGTTTACATCAATAATCAAATAATAGATCTTATTCTAATTGCCCCATAAACCTTGCAGTTTTTGCTGTCACCTGATCATCTTGATCTGCTACAAGAAAGGACACAGTAGCGATGGTTGAGCGACCTGGTATGGACAGTAGTAGAGGGGTAATAATCTCACTCCTCAAATCTTTATAAAGAGTGCAAGTCAGAAGCACATGAACAACTGATTCAATACTGCCATCTCCACATGGACATAACCCTTTTTCCAGTGGAATTTTCCTGGGTGGGAAGCATTAATGGCATGAATGTTTGCGTATTATATACATAATTGAAGCTATGGAGTACTGATTTCTTACCTAAGTTGAAAACATTCTTTTGGTGGTGTAAGTAGAGGCCAGATAAATGCTCTAGGGTCATATCTAGCCGGCACCCAGCCAGCTGAATGTCCCTGGTCTAAACTATCAGAGTAGAGTGTACTGGTCTGGACTGATACTGCTCCAAGGTAATATCAGAATCCATATTTGCTCCCTAAGGATTTGCAACTTATGGATCAGGAATTGGTTAAGTTGCAGGCAGCAAGAGTAGGAATAAATGGGCAGTTCTGTGAAGAGTAAAGAAGCTTTGGCAAACTCCTCCCTTTATTATCCCCTACAGGAAGAGTTTTCCCAAATCTTCTGGTGCTGTTCAATGTTGAGGAAATGGGTTTAAAGAGCACTGGCTACATATACACCAAACATTTAAAGCACCCTGCCAAAGAATTCTGGAAGTTATAATTCGTTAAGGATGTTGGGAACTGTAGCTCTGTGAAGGGTAAGCTAAAGTTCCCAGAATTTGGATGTGTGTGCTTTAAATGTATGATATGTATGAAGTCTGAGTTGCTGTGGGAGTCAATAAGTGGGTGGGGTAAATTTTGCTCACCATTCAGTCCTTGCTCAGTTGAAAAGGCCCACCCTCCAATTAAATATTAGTTGCTGACACAGGTGCTGAAGAAAAAAACCAGAGCTAGATTTGACAGATGTAGCTTTCCCTCTGTAAAGACCAAAAGCCACACATCACAACGGTGTCAAGTGGAATTTCCACAGCAGGCTATCCTAAAACCACAGTGGCTTGTGACTAGAATATTAGCTTCTTCCTCTCAGTAGGAAACCAAAGTTGCCTTGAGAGAGGTGATGTTCCATCCCAAGGGTTGCCATGGATACGTCCAGTCACAAGCTTCCAGCTGTGGCGTTCAACCCTATCAGTGTCATTTAAGGGTAATTGAAAACAACAGGTCACTAAGCAAAGTGGCACAATTTGTTCAAATGCCCATTTGCAGGGGGTCACTCTGGCTAAGCATGGAAGAAAGATGCCTTGCTCGACTTCATGGACCTCGGCAGAGAAACATGTAGCTTAAGAAGAAGAATATCTCTCAGGAAACATATTTATTTGTGACATTTGTATCCTTCCTTAACCTCCTAGGAGTTTGAGACAAGAGTCAATCCTTCTAATTAATCCTCACAACAATCTCGTAAGGTAAATTCAGCTGAAAGGGGATTAGGTGACTGAAGGTCACCCACTCAGTTTCATTACTGAAGGGACATTGAAGTTCAGGTCGACCATTTCTGGATAAGGCCCCACAGCCCTCTGTCAGTCAGAGGGGAAAGCTACATTCCACACATGGAACTTCTAGTTCTAACAAACTGGGTGCACCCCCCCCAAATCGAAATGTTTAGCTCTGACAATGCTTATCAACTTGTTTTGTGGGTAGAAGTCTTGGTTACTTGGCACCCTCACCTCCTAATGGATTAACACCATCAAAGCTCACAGCACTCTTCCATCCCTTCGCAGGAATTAGCTATGTGAGAGGATCTCTGAACAGATGCCAGCATGAGTCAAATCCTTGGGTTTCTGGGGCATCCCAAAATATGTGAGCGTTTCCCAACTGACCAGAGAAATCTATGGCCTAGTTCACATACAGACATGCATGCTTTGATGACTGTCCTCTGGTATATCCAGTGGGATGTCTGGATTCCACCTTTTGAACAAGACTCCCATGCCGTATCACATCGCAAGCTTCTTTTGCGAGCCTCCTCATTTTCAAGACTGATCTTATTAGCCAACATTGGGGTGTGTGTGTGTGTTGATGTTTGAAAAACACAAAGCCGAAAGAGACCTTTCACGTGTGGGATTGTTTGCACAGTTCATTGGAGCAGAGCCATTTGTTTGGCTTTTGTATATGTCAGGCATTGAACTTTTTGCTTTTGTAACCAAGCCAACACTCTACCTAAGAACATCCAGAGACCCTCATAAAACTTAACATATTTACATTGGTGTTCAGGAGTGCGGTAGGAAGATGTGATGCCATTGTTCTTGGCTGGGTTTTTAAAAAATATAGATGCAGAAAGCAAACCAAATCCCAGTGGCTCTTAAGTTCCGGTAACGTTTTAGCAAGTCTATATCAAGTGGCATTTGTTTCAAAAAACCTTGATCATTATCTGCTCAGTCTGTGATAATGTTAATCATATTTTGAAGAACCTCCTTGCACTTGAAAAATAGCAAATCAAATATCTTAGACAATTTTAGGGCATGCCTGGTAAATAACATGTGTCAAAGCAAAACAGGGAAGCACCTGATATACCATAATACCGTATTTTTCGCTCTATAAGAAGCAGCAGACCATAAGGCGCACCTAGTTTTTGGAGGAGGAAAACAAGAAAAAAAATATTCTGAATCCCAGAAGCCAGAACAGCAAGAGGGATCGCTGCGCAGTGAAAGCAGCGATCCCTCTTGCTGTTTTGGCTGCTGGGATAGCTGCGCAGCCAGCATTCGCTCCATAAGACGCACACACATTTCCCCTTACTTTTTAGGAGGGAAAAAGTGAGTCTTGTAGAGCAAAAAATACGGTACTTTGCTAGGAAACCTAATTCTTAGGATACACTTCTGTACACATTTAAAGATTTTGTCGCTCAAGTCATGAAATAGCTCCTCCCCAAACCTCTACTTCCATCGAGGAGGGAGAATTCAATGCAGGTAAAGGACTGAGAGAGAGAGCAAGATGCTCAGACCTTATTTGTAAGTTTCTTCCTATGCTGCTCTGAAGAACACTAGATGGACCAGAAGGATGGGAGTCAATGGCATGCTTGCATCCCATGCTGTTGATATGCTGCCAAAATAACCACCAGCCTCATCCGCATGTTCCTTCAAATGTAATTAGAGTTGTGAAGCAGCAGCTACACCACTGCTGGCAATGTTTGAATAAGTTTCTGTTAACTATGCTTGAAGATCTCTAGATCAGGAGAAGTTGGATTAAGTGCACCTAGTTATGTGTACGTAACCACACAAATTACTAGTACTTCCCTACAGCTCCAAACCCATGTCTGAAACATAACTCTGTGTACGTTTGGAAAAACAAAGCTGGCAGGAGACAGTTGTAGATAAATACCAATTAATGAGCAAAGCTTCTCTACTGCAAACTGCACCCTCTCCACCCCAATTTGAACAGGACAAGCAGGAGCTGACCTCTGGGCACATGCTATGGTTGAATTATGGTCGGGAAGGCTGAATTTATTGATCTGAAATGACTAGCCACGCCATTGGTAGCAGACAAAGCTACATTACTTTATTTGCTGGCAATATTTCTCTCCCGATTTCTCTTTCCTGCTTTCATTATCAAACTCCACTTGGAAAAACTCACACCTCTGCTATCCCTAAATCCAAAATTCATAGTGTGGCGCAAGGACAGCTGTCCGGTTGTGGTACATGCTATGGTTGGAATTGTTATGCAGGTTGATGTGGGCATGCAGCTGGAGGGGAAGGGTTCTGTTGGATTGCACTTAAAATAAATGTTAGGAAAACCAGATCATCACTCTCATAATACTGAAAATAATGCAATCCAATAGTGGGTCCAACAGTCAAGAAGGCGGTTTCTGCATGTGCTGCAGAGGGAAGTGAGGGGCAGCTCTGATCCTAAGCCTCTGCTGCCTTGCAAAAAAAGCTGATGAGTAAACCCTACACAAATCCAGAGTGGAATCTCTAAGACTGTTGGGTGGCCCCTCGCATAACTCTTTCTGGCAACTCCTGCAGCCAAGGTGGTGCCAAATGTATTGCTCTGCTTTCTTTTGGACCACATCAATGAGTCCAAGAGAGGGGTTCTTGTCTTCTGGGCAGCCCAGGACCTCCATATACCCTGTCCAGGCTTGTGCCCCAGGGAGGTGACTTTGGTGCTAATAATGCAGAGGTTTGACTTCACCCCTGGAGGTATACTCCATTGTCTCTCAAGACAGGTGGATGCCAACAATAATACGGGAGATTTTTTTAAAAGAAATACACATTATCAAGATGCTTCTTCTGTGTATTTGAGGATCTTGATGGAAGTTATTTCCTTTCTCCCACATTATCATTTATTTATTTATTTATTTATGAAATAATAAAAAAACAGGGACGAATTATAATTTAGAGATATTTTCTCAGCAGGAATTGTTCACATATTTATATGCAGGAATGTCACATACTGTACTCATTTGAATCTATCCAAATGTTAATTTTCCAGCCGTGCTGTGCAGCTCATGACAACCACCTGCTCAAAATTCACATCTTTCTCTTAATCAGCCCAATAAACATTAAAAGAAAGCACCAAAAGGGGGAAAAAAATCTGCCGAGATAATAGAAGTGATAAAGTTGTGTATATTTCTGTGCTGAATGTAATGTGCTGTGGTACCTCTGACAGTCTAATTACAGAATACTGCTTAGAATGAAAAATGCAAGTTTGCAACCTTTTCTAAGGATGCTTTTAAACCCAGAATGCAGAGCTGAGGCTGCTCCACCATAATGGCTGCATGCCTCAATAGACTGTGGGAAAGCATATGTTCTCTAAATATAGGTGAACATTTGACTTTTGCATGGCTGGAATAAAGTGTACTGTTCAAAGGTACGTAACACAGTCATTTCCCGCATCCGCTTTGGCCTATGAACCCCCCCCCCCCACAAGTTGTCTCAAGGACAAATGGCTGTGCAGCTACAAATGGCTCCCCCAACACACCGCCAGCTAAGAGTCACTTGTCCCCCTTATGTGTGATGTTTAGTTGTGTTGTTGTGTTTCTGTGTTTTATGTTGGAAGCTGCCCAGAGTGGCTTGGACAACCCAGTCAGATGGATGGGATACAACAAATACATCATCTATATCCTCATCCTCCTCTTCATCATCATCATCATCATTACTTACCCAACATTTTCGGCATCTTCATCACACTCAGCCCTATACTTGCAAACGCCACACTTGGAATGTTTTCTTTGAACTTCAGTCCCAGATCCTTCATATTCTAGAGCAAGATCAAGCCAACACAAAGTATTGTTTAATTAAATAGAAATAAAACAACAGCAAGAGAGAACTCATTTTCATATTACTGACACTTTCCCTTGAAAGTGGCTTGCATGGAGTCATCCTGTTTTGTCCTCACAAGGTATCCTATGAGACAGACATGGCAACTAACCCACAGCCAGCCCGGTGAGCCTCATGACCCAACTGGGGGGGCTGACCCCACACCTCTCTACCCAATTGCTCTTTCCGCTATACTACACCAGCTGACAACATCAGCTAAAAGATTTGTATACTCAAACTTTTTGCCACTGGAGATAAAAAAACCTGCATGCTGGTACACAGCAGATGCAATTTACTCTACGGTAGCTACCTAATCTAAATATCTGAATTTGCTGCCGCTCCGAATGACAAAATGGAAATGTTTCACATGCATATATTACTGCAAATTGATCGTTATACTGAAGTTTTCCTCTGCAGCCAAATATACAAGACTACAATGGATGCCAGATTGTTATTATCCAAAAGCAGGAAGTGCTTTTGCTTTATAAACCAGGGGTTGGGGAGAGAACTAAGCTTGGGTGTGCTGAATGAAACCACAAACACCTGAGAAGCTCTTTATGCAGAAAGCACCTTGCAAATGCCAGATTTACACCAGCACAAGCATGACTGATAAAAACTGATATTTCAATGTTTGAAATATTTATCACTGCCATTGTTAAACATCTTTGAGTGCTCGAAATGTTTCACATAAATTATCTTACAATACTTACAGCAATTTTGTAAAGTAGGCAAGTGTCATTATTCCCATGTTACTTTTTTTTTTTAAAAAAAAGTTATTTATTTGTAACATTTATATTCTTCCTTTTCTGCAATGATCTCAAGTTGGCAAACTGGGTGGGAGCCTGAAAGTGTGGCTTGTCTGAAGCCACTTAAGTGAGTTTGTGGCAATGGCACATTTTTGAATTGGCATCTTCCACATTTGCCACTCTTGGCCACTGTACTACACCAGCTCTGAGGCAGTGATCACATGTTGCACTAAACCATGGTTTAAATTGTACTGGAATGTGCATGGGCTGCAGCGAGCCTCTGACTTGTGTGTGTCCTCTCTCCTCTCAAGTATCTAAAAGGAGGAATTCAGAAGCTTTTGCAGTAGCTCATTGGTACAGCCACAGAGGAAAGCCTACAGTTCACTGGTAGACCATCTGCTTTGCATGCAGAATGTCCCACGATAAATCTCCAGACCCCTGCCTTGGAAATGTGGCACTGTAGGTCAATATAGACAATACTGAGCTATATGGACCAATGCTCTGATTCAGTACAAGGCACAGCTTCCATATTTAGTTAACCACAGTTTGCTGTTTTGTCTGGATCCAGAATTGTGATTAACCCTAACTATGGTTAATTTCAGCCAGTCAGCTTCAGAATCCACAATTGGAAGTCAGCTTGCTTGAAACTAAAAGCAGTTAATATGAGTCACATTTTTGTCACATGAGGCAAAAAAACAAAGTGTGAAAGCGAAAAGCAAGCACCTGAGCCCAAGATGCACTGTGGCTCATTCCTGTTCATGTAAAGGTAAAGGTAAAGGTAAAGGTAAAGGAACCCCTGACCGTTAGGTCCAGTCGCGGATGGCTCTGGGGTTGCGGCGCTCATTTCGCTTTACTGGCAGAGGGACCAGTGTTTGTCCGCAGACAGCGTCCGGGTCATGTGGCCAGCATGACTAAGCCGCTTCTGGCGAACCAGAGCAGCGCATGGAAACACTGTTTACCTTCCCGCTGGAGTGGTACCTATTTATCTACTTGCACTTTGATGTGCTTTCGAACTGCTAGGTTGGCAGAAGCAGGGACCGAACTACAGGAGCTCACCCTGTCACGGGGATTCGAACCGTCGACCTTCTGATCGGCAAGCCCAAGAGGCTCAGTGGTTTAGACCACAGTGCCACCCGTGTCCCTCTGCTCATGTACATCACACTAAATTAGCGGGATGTACAAATCTGGCCAGTTGTATCACTGGTACAGATTTTTAAAAAATTAATAATAGAATTATACAACTCATGTGGTGGACACAGTGGAAAAGGTACAATTTCAAATTTGTATATATGCTTAGAATTATACCAATCCCAACCTGTAACTGCTACAATCAACTGTTGTGCGTAACAGACAGATGGCAGTTAGCTGAATAGTGCATACTGATTATCAATTTATTAATTACTAAAAGCAATCTGCCAGGGACTTTAATCACCACCATACTTTAACAACCAAATTTTGGAAAGAGGGACCCTGAAACAAATTATTTCAATAATAATTAACATGACGATCTGTATTGCAAGCATGCCATTTCCCTAGCTTGAAAGACTAGACTAATCAATTGCCATCTGTCCACAATTAAATATGGGTTGTTGTTTTTTTTAAAAAAGGTGCCTAATTTAAACTTAGGTAAACAAGCACTCGCTGTGGTTAGTGTTAAACAAAAAGAATAAGAAATGAAACTGCATGGCAATTAGCCATTACTCCATTGAGAAAGCACTGAACAGGTTGCATCCTGGAGATTCATCCTCTCTTAACAGCCCTGCAGCTGTGAAAGAGGCTTCTGTCCCATCACGCACACCCCTTCAGCCTGCTGCGAGGAGAGATGCGCAATTGGACTAGGATGATTCTCTGAGGTCATCTGTAACCTTTAATGCACTGTGTTCCTTGTTGTTCTGTGTTTGGGAGAAGTCTGATCAATATAGGTTAGCTGTGATCAGTCTTGGCTAAGTCTGATCAATATACATTACAGTAGAGGTGAGCAGTCTTGGTTAAGTCTGATCAATCTAGACATTACTTGTGGCTGGTCCTTCCTCAGGATTGCAACATATGGCTTTGAAGCTGCCTCCCGCCCCATAATTTTTGGAGCATTTTAGAGTTCCTGGGCAATACCAGCTGGGCTGATCCTGATGATCTAACTCTACAGGAGATGGTCTCTTGCCACAGTGACGTGAGGTGCTGCCCCGCACTTCCTTACCGTGACCAGTGTGCCTGAAAATAGCTACGGTAAGACTGGAGATAACAACTCCTGGCTAAAGGGCTGGGAAGAGTGCCAATCAAATGACTGCCAGTGAGAAGAAAAACTCCCATGTTGTCCCATGGAGACAAGAGTTTAGTAGGGGCTCACTCTCTCCCATCATACCTCACTTGCCTAGAGCTAGAAGATTAGCTGTGTACTCCAGCCATGTTCTACGTAACTGTCCTGACATTGAGGAGGATTTTTGGCATTCCTTCCCATGTGGTAGTGGTAAGGAACCTGCCAGCGCCTAGTTGATGAGTCTGGGCATTCGGGGACTCTCGTCCCTCCCAAGGTGACAAAAAGCACGACAGCAGAGTGCTACGCCTTCTATCTCCACAAACATTTCAGAGGCACTAGCTATAAACCAGAGCATGGCCTGGTCATGCCATCAACTATGCAAAGCAAATAATTAAAGGAGCAATCAACCCCACAGAAGTGTGACTGCTCAGGCAATGCTGAAGGCACTCACTCACCTGATTGCAACAACAGCAAACACTACCATGACACCTGGCTAGTGAGCTACTACAGAGTGGACCCATCAACAAACATTAGCAGTTTTGCAGGCCATTTGGATTGCCAAAAGGACAAGTTTACATGTCAAATGTAAGGCCCACTGAGCTTAGTAGGGGTTAACTCCCAGGAAGGGGGTAGAGAATTGAAGCCCAGGTAAAACTTCAGCTATTTTATTTATTAAACTACTAAAACCTTCATCCAAGGATCATGGGGCAGTTTACAATATAAAAAAACCAAATACATAAAATTGTAACAAGCAAAACAATACCCTATACTACAGGCACACAGTTTAAAAGACCACAAATTGTTTAATTGTGGTTTTTAAGGAACAAGCAGACATATCCAGGTAAGAAACGGCTGCAGGAAAACCCAGACACACACAATAATCATTCATACCTTCCTTAGAAATATATGAACTGACAGCTTAAACTGAGTTAAAGTATCAATCCATTCTAGCCTATTGTCTTCTATAGCTGGCAGGGGCTCTCTGAGGACTCAGCTTTCCCAGCTGTGCAAGCCAAGGTCCATTTTAAATGTAGATACTCTGATTAAAGTCATGCAACACATGCACTATTCTGCTGAGCTGTGGGCTCTCCCAAAACAAAACAACCTAAGAAGTTAATTTGCTCCCTCATCCAACAAAAGTTGAAATTCCATCCATTAGCGCAATGCAGAGTTAAGAGGTAAAGGGAAAGGGACCCCTGACCATTAGGTCCAGTCGTGACCGACTCTGGGTTTGTGGTGCTCATCTTGCTTTATTGGCAGAGGGAGCCGGCATACAGCTTCCGGGTCATGTGGCCAGCATGACTAAGCCGCTTCTGGCGAACCAGAGCAGCGCACGGAAACACCGTTTACCTTCCCGCCAGAGAGGTACCTATTTATCTACTTGCACTTTTGACGTGCTTTCGAACTGCTAGGTTGGCAGGATCAGGGACTGAGCAACGGGAGATCACCCCGTCATGGGGATGCGAACCGCCGACCTTCTGATCGGCAAGCCCTAGGCTCTGTGGTTTAACCCACAGTGTAACACTGATTTATAGCTGATGTTTTTCTCATTTGTGCAATAATCGCACCAGGGGCAAAATGCCCACTGCTGCCCCTGTGATGGGGTGGTGGGCAAACTCTCTGAGGACAAATCTCCACTGGCTGTGGGGGAGGGGTATCTTTTCCAGATCTCCCCCTCCTGCCCCTGGCAGCAGGGCTTTGCATTGGCTCCTCCCTTCATTAGAAGCCAGTGCAAAGCCCCCCACCCAAACAGTGGGCAAAGCTGAGATGCAGAACGCTTCCCCTCTTGCAGGAGGGGGGTATTCCACAGAGCTTTGCCACTGACTCCTCTAGCCCTAAAGGCAGGGGAAACCAGCTGTTAACTGGGCAGTGGAACAGGGGTGCTGTCCCTTGGGTGGGTACCACCTGAGGCAGTTGCTTCACCCTACCTAATGGGGGGGGCGGGCTTAAGTGCACATATTGGTGTATCACTGATAAAAAAAACAAACAGCAGAATTCAGTAAAAGTTATGAAACTTTGATTTTAATGGGAAATTTAATTTAAGCAGATGCTTAATCTCTCATTGAACAATGCTTAATTTTGGCAATTGAATGACATAACTTTTTTTTTTAAAAAAAGTTAAGGCTCCTGAGTTGTATTTTTCAAGGAAATGGTTGAACTATTCACAAACTTTTCAGAAATCACCTTTTGCCAAGGAAAAGCAATCTATGTAGCTGTGTTTTTCTGCAGTACGTGTAAACATTTCCAGCTAGGATCCTGCATTCACACAAAAGAACAAAAATATCAGCAATACTCACCCCCTTCTCCTGATCCAGAACCATTATCTGAAAAGAAAAAAAATAGAATTATCTGGGACTGAATTTTGTAATTTTAATTTTCTTTATTTAAAAGCCTTTATTAACAGCTTGATTGTATTGAATGGGCAAGACCAATTGAATGGAGAGGAATAACAAGCAGCACAGGGAGGCAGGGAAGATAAACTGGTGTGACTAAATACCCTTCAGGTTCACAGTTCTTACTCTGTTCCCACTCCTATATGATAATGTGTTTTCTTGGTGAGAAAAATCCCACCAGCAGCCTGATCCACAAAGGCCAGGAGCATTATCACAAGATGCTCCAGGTTGTTGAGTGCTGGATTCCACGAGGCCCATAGTATCCATCAGCAATTACCCCCTGGACTCTGTACTACTTCTGCCTGCTTGGACTGCCAATCAAAGCCTTATGTAAACAGCTACAGGGATCTAGAGCCCAGGCCAGCAAATTATTTAATAGGGATGCTGTCTGAATCAGCCAAGTGCAAAGAGGGGTCAACCAGCACTGGCTTTACCCACATGAAGCAAGACGCAAAGGGTTCTTCAACGTCTTCCTCTCTGCTTTGGCAGTCTCTCTCCCTTTACTTACCCTAGCTGCTCATTCCCATTTCCCTGCATCTACCCACCTCACAGAAGACAGCAAAATGCATATAGGAAGGAGTCTGACAGCACCTAAACTACTCTTTTTGCCTAGGTCTCGGCCCAGGAAAAAGAGGCTTAGGAGTATGAAGTGGGTAAACTGTCCTCCAGAAATTCCAATATGATAAAGGAGCAAGGAAAATTAGAGTTATAAAATCCTAGTATGGCAGAAGATGTCCAGAGTGGGTCAAGAGGCAAACAAGACTAAAGGAGACAGTATGTAGGCATTTCTATGTGGCCACAGTACATTTAATGCCATCAAATAAGAAACTTCATTTCATGTGTGTGTGTCTGAGTTCAGTTCCCTAACACAACCTTCCCCAGTCGGGTGTCCTTTAGATGTTGTTGCAGTACAACTCCCATCATTCTTGGTCATTCTTTATGCTGGCTATGGGTGATGGAGTTGAGATCCCCAACATTTTTAGGACTCACCCTGTTCTTTTAATATAGTAATTCTATATCGTTGTAACTTAGGGTGAAGGACAAATCTGAAGACAGAAAACAACATCTGGTTGAAGAAGATTGCCCTTAAATATGGCCCAGGAGGACATATATAACCTTAAAGATGGTCCAATCAGTGGTGAAGGATGCATTAACTCATAATGGGATAAGTGGAGGAATCCCAACTGGACAATATAATGGCGGCCATCAATCTCCTTACTCCTTTTAGAGCCACAGCCATGACTTGATGGATGTAACCCAATGAAGAGATGGCAGATCACTTAGCTCCCCTGCTGAATTTCTTCCTGCCTTCCTCCCACATATTCCTTTCCTCAAATTCTCAATCCTGATCCTCGTTCATTCCCTGCAATTTCCCCTCCTCTGAATGCAGGGCAGAGCATGCCAAGAAGGAGTTGCTTACAGTGACTTTAAAATGAGGCAGTTTCTTGCAAAGAATAATAGAGACATCATGGCCAATCCATTACAGAGTCAGAAAACACAGCATGAAAAGAAAAAGTTCTACATTTGAAGAGCAGTTCACATCAAGCAACTTAACTGGCTGCAAAACAGCGACAACAAAGCACTTCCTACGTTGCCTTGCCTTTCAGAATTTCAAGATTTAGACATGTCTGGTGAATTGGTTTTAACCTTAGTCATCTTATGATGGGCTGAGTAAGTATTAAGGCACTAAATTTTCTGGAAACTGTGTGATTTCCTTCTGTCCTCCTCTCCTATTCTTCCTCATTCTAAAACAATGAAAATAAAACAGCAGAGCTGGTGAGAGGGGAACGGACTCAGGACCTTGAATGAGAACTATTGATTGCAGAATACAGAACATGCCTCCAGGGTAGATGTGCAATGGAAAATGCTGGTATGTATTAACCCAAAGTGCCACAAACGCAAACATGAGTCAATTCCAACTTTTCTTTGGGGAGTCAATGAAAATGGGGGATGACTTCAGTTTGTGATTTACTTAAGATTAAATCCTTCTCAATTTCATTTTGAAAAGTGAGTAAAATACAGGGAAATAAACTGTGGGTCCCCTGCCCCTTTTGTTTGTACCAGGCTTGTTGTATCAAATAGTAATGGGGAGACTAGAAAGCAGTTTTTATGCTTGTCTTTTTCTGTCTTTGGTACCTTACATCGTGCTAGCTTGGGGATTGCTTGAGACTCATCATTTCCACGGGTTAAATGCTCAAGCATTAGAGACATACTGTCACCCCTTCCCTCCCCCAACCTAAATGCTGAGGGTGGTTTCTGCCTAAGAGCTCTTAAAGAACTCAATTGTGAAATGTCTTATCTTCTAACAAAAATATTTAACCTGTCCCAAGGAATGGCATCCATAGAAGAGGACTGGAAAGGTGTCAATGTAACAGTATTTTTAAAAAGGGATTTCATACCCTCCAACATTTCTCCGATGAAAATAGTGACTTCTCATTCCATAATGATTATTTTACTATTTATACCCCACACATCTTACTGGGGTGCCCCACCCACTCTGGGCAGCTTCCAACATATGTCACAACATAATAAAACATTAAACATTTTTAAAAAAACCTCCCCTATACAAGATTGCCTTCAATTGGCTAGGGGGCCGGATAACTCCAACATTTCTCCAGTGAAAACAGGGACACCCTAAGGAAAAGTGGGACATTCTGGGATCAAATCAGAAACTGGGTTGGCATCTCTAAATCAGGGACATCCCTGGAAAATAGGGTACTTAAGAGAGTCTTGGACTTACGGAAGATCTAAAAAACTACAGGCCTGTTATCTTAAGATCTGTGCTGAGTAAATTGGTGAAAAACATTATTAAATATAAAATTATCACACATATAGAAGAACAACATAGAAAGCCAGTGTGGGGTACAGCAGAAGGGAAGGTGTCTGCACAATCCAATTACCGTATTTTTCGCTCTATAAGACGCACCAGACCACAAGACGCACCTAGTTTTTGGAGGAGGAAAACAAGAATAAAAATATTCTGAATCTCAGAAGCCAGAACAGCAAGAGGGATCGCTGTGCAGTGAAAGCAGCAATCCCTCCTGCTGTTCTGGCTTCTGGGATAGCTGCGCAGCCTGCATTTGCTCCATAAGATGCACACACATTTCCCCATACTTTTTAGGAGGGAAAAAATGAGTCTTAAAGAGGAAAAAATACGGTAAGAATTTTCCATATATAAAAGTCTCTGCAAGCTAGAGCCTTGCCTTAAAAAGAGAGTGAACTGTCCACAGTCAGGATCAAAAGGCTACCATGGTCCACAATGCTTTCAGGTGGGTTAAAGATGATGTTCTAACTCAGGAAGTAACTGAGTGTTTGGTCGGTTCCACTGCAGATTGTGGCTAGTGGAAGCCCATTATGGAATGCCCCCTCCCCGAGAATTTTATGTACACCGAAACTAGGTGTCAGATGAAAGATATTTTTGCCTAGCCTTTATCCTGATTCTTTGCACCACTTTAGTCTTCTTCCCGTTGCTTTTATACCTCCACCGCCTGTTTAAAGCCCACTGTGTCTGCCAGCAATTACCCTAAAGTCACAAGTGTCCTCAGGAGGGTTGCTACCTAATTGCCCAGAGCGGTGCAGCCTCAAATGGAGCCTTAAACTGTTACTTGGCAGGATACAAACAGTAGCTGATCATTCTTTCATGCAAATCTTGGCAAAATGTTCCAAAAAATTCACTCTGAATGCTTCAAGCACAGTAGCTTGCTGTTCAGTTGCAGGAAGTGCAGGCCGTGTTAGGTCAAGCGTAATCTTTTCCCATAATACCCAAGGCCATTTCACACAGTACACAGCAACGTACCTGGGTTAGTCTCTGAGAAGCATACCTGTATGATACGTCTTTTCAAAGTGTTTTGTTGCGTTCCTTTTTCCAGATGTGCACTTGGGGGGAAATCGTAGACATATGCCTTTTAAATATATTATGTGAAGAGACCTTCATCTATACACTCTGCCTTTATCATGCCTAACAACTGTTTCTGCACCCAAGGAGAGATAACTATATTAGTTTACAGGTATATGGGTTAAGTCAGCAATGAGATTTCTGCCTCAAGAGAGAGGGAAGGCTGGTTCACAGGTTACAGGAGCAAGTCTTTCTGCTGCACGCACACTGGAGTCCTCTGGTGGGGGCAAGTAATGTGTGAAAACACACCTCTCTGAACACTGAGGGACAATGCAGAAGGCACATATTAGGAAGTCATAACTGTCTTCTGCATTGGGGATGGCACCAGGTTTCGGACGAACCGGGCAAAGTGTCCTTGTGGTTCCCACTTTAACACCACTCCGGCAAGTCTGTGGGCAGCGGCGTAAACTTTTAACCCCCCCCCCAGTCCAGCAATGGTAGAAGTACGCAGTATGGTGGCTGCGGCCCCAAATGTCTCTGTTTTCTGGGCCCTGGTTTCAACTTGGTCTTTCATCTATTGGCTATGGGACATTCAAAAGAAGAAGGAAAAGGTTTTGGGTTTTTTAAATTGCTACCAGCTATCACTACAGGCCATGCATGGTGGGAGATGCACATCTTTCTTGTATACTTTAGGTGCTCCCTGTGAGGATCAAGAGCACAGGCATAGCAAACACTCCGGTAAAGTGTGACCAGATCTTGAAAAGAAATAGGCAATGCCTGTGAATCTGAGCTCAGCACGCATATGGGGCTCTCATTTCCAGACTGAAGCCTGAACTTTAGAGCAGATGGTGTCCTGAGAACACGTGGGGCCCCCTCCCCTACCACTGCTAGCAAAAGGGACATGTGTGTCTGTATATCGGGGCTGCTCTGCTGGGCTGAGGCCAACAAGAGTCCTGTCTCATTGGCAAGATTTAGATCCTGGTTCGGTGTTGGTTATGAACCTCTCAGCTATGGTACAGGAGGTTCGATAAGCAGGAAAGCTGATATCCGGAACTCCCCCCACCCCATTTTATTATTCCAAAGGCAAAGTACCTAGGATTTCCTGCTTAACAGCGATGAGGAGATTAAATTGCACCACTGACTTTATTTCCCCTTGCCACCAAACACAGTATATCGTTGTAATTGCATTTCCACTACATAAACAAACACAGACTGTAAAACCCCGGCTGCTCAAGATTCATAATAAGGGTTTGATTACTTCAGATTGAGGGACACTAGTTCAAAATTAAATGTAGCCTTGAGAGTCTCTGCCTTCCCTGCAGTGAAATGTGTTATGAAAGGAATGAGAGAAGCTAGCAAACACCTGACATCTCACAGAGCAATGGTGTTTGCTCTTAATAATGCAAATACAGCACGGAGGTTGGTTGGTTTGTTTTTCCAACTTAAGAGTTTAATAAGGGAGCCAAGAGGTGGTACTTTCCAATAAACAGGTCTCTCTGAAGGTGTGGATTCAGAAATCCATTAGAAAATTAAACTGCATGCCCACTGTGCATGCTTAATTTTACAAATTTAGCAGAAGTCAATCCTGGGAGCAATTATATTTGCTACTGTGGTTAACAGAAACACACAGAAATGAAAATAAATCAGAAGAGTTTAACTTTTATTGCTAATTTGCCAATAAGATATGTAAGAGAAAATGGCGAAGGACCTATTTCAGCTGTGAGAATGGAGAAATGCTAAGGTTGTTTGTGCAACTAGGTGCAGTAATTTTGGAACTACTGGATAGCAACCACAGAATTCACAGAGGGCAGGTACTCCCAGTATCTTATCTATGATGAAGTGGAGCAGACCAGTGAAGCTGGAGCAACTGCAGAATCCATTGGCACAAACTCCCTGGCATGCCTCTAACCACACGGGTGCAAAATTTATCTCAGTTTGGTTGTTTATTTTATTTCATAAAATGTATGCACTGCTTGATTGTTTAAAGAAAAACCCCTCAGAGTGGTTTACAAATAGATAAAATGATAAAATCAAGGGGGGTGGATTATAGTATTTTATAACATACTTTGTCAGCATTTGAGACTTGGGTCTGAAAACAAAGAGGTTACTGCAAGTCTGCACGGACCTCACTTCAGGGGAAAAAAGAGAGAGATGGGATTGACCCAGAACATGATCTGAGGGCATGAGATATGCCCACCCTGAGCTCTGTGATGGAAAAAGGAAGGGTGCACCATTTGCAATAGGGACACGGGTGGCACTGTGGTCTAAACCACAGAGCCTAGGGCTTGCTGATCAGAAGGTTGGCGGTTCGAATCCCTGCGACGGGGTGAGCTCCCGTTCCTCGGTCCCAGCTCCTGTCCACCTAGCAGTTTGAAAGCACGTCAAAGTGCAAGTAGATAAATAGGTACCGCTCTGGCGGGAAGGTAAATGACGTTTCTGTGTGCTGCTCTGGTTCGCCAGAAGCGGCTCCCTTGGCCAATAAAGCGAGATGAGCGCCGCAACCCCAGAGTCATCCACGACTGGACCTAATGGTCAGGGGTCCCTTTAACTTTTACCATTTGAAATGGCAAGTTTTCTCCTCAGCATTTGTTGAAGTAAGCCACAGCTTATGAAACATCACGGCACAATAAACATGCTACAATTTCACAGACCCCTTTGTTGTTTCTGCTGCAACCACTCAACATATCAGTGCTTCTGAAATTTACCTCGTCCCAGAAGCCCATGAAAAACAAATGCATCCTCTCTCCTCCCTAAAAGCAGAGTCAAACCGCCTCTGAAAGGTCACTTTCCCAAGAAGGTTGTTTGAGCCGATCTGCCTGAGGCAATGGAACAATTTTGTACTGGCAGCCAGAGATGCAAATAGTCACAGCCTCCAGCGTTTAACTGTTACTTAGCCCCAACAGTGCCCCTGGGGACTGACCCCATCCAATATCCTAGAAAATGCATTGCCTGCCTGAGTCCAGATCAGCAATGTTAAAACAAAAGCTTGCTAAGCTTCCTCCACCAGCTGCACAAACAGCTGGTACTTTATGTCAGGGATGGGCAACATGGCGTCATCCTGACCACTGGCCATGCTGGTTGAGGCTGTTTATAGAGTAGTTGCCCCCTGTTGGCTACCTTGAACCTAGAAAGCTGTAAGTTGTGCAGACTTACTTGGGTGTTTCAAGGAAGCCCCTTTGCTTTTCAGACAAAAAGGGCAACAGCCAACCCAAGCTGAGCGTTTTAAATACTCAACATGGCTGCTCACACATTTTACCGGTCTGCACTAACGTGTAACAGTGTTCGCTGGTTTAAAAATAAAAATGAATGTCATGTAGCAATATAACACTACATTATCATAAGCATTCTGAACACTGAAATGGCTAGACAGCGCAACAAAGAGCTACAATAAGCACTGGGCATTAGTGATTTGTTTTTCCAATTCACGTTTAGGCATTAAAATAATTTAAGGGTGGTAACTAGATACTCAACTTGCAAAAAACCCACACCTTGGTGTCCTACTTGCTTTGCCCCACCAATGTGGTGAATAGCTGGTTTGCCCATAATATGCTAGGCTAAAAGATGGCTGATCTTGTCAGTGAAAGGCCTTTCAATATTCCCCAACTATGGCTAAACCAAAACAAGGCAGCTTAGCGAATGGTGTGGACTTGGAATCAGAAAAAAAGGTCCCCGCAGGACCTATTTACTACTAGCAATATTACTATTGCTGCTATTCATAGGTCAGCCAGCCAGCATTTTGCTGATTCAAGTGGTGGTATTCAAACTCCTTCCAGCCTCCAAACATGGCTCACCAGATTCTGCCTTGGCTCCTCCACCAACCTACCAAGTTCCTTCAGGCTCTCAACCAAGCCCTGAAAGTTCTGCCCTGATCTTATCCATGAAGGGGCAATATTTCTGAAATCAGGAGAGGGCAAAAGCTGATGTTCTGATCTAGGCAGAGTTCTTCCAAGGTTTATTTACTTTTATTCATGAAAGGCATAGAAATGTGAAATAGGAGCTTTGTCTCCAGTTCCAGGAGAACAGCAACAAAGCCTTCATCCAGATACAACGAAGTCCAGAGCCACCTACTAACTCAACTAAACTGTATGATGACACTATCTATGCAATCAGGGCAGACCTTGGTGATATGGCACCCTGGACAAAGGCAAAAATTGACACCGTCTCCAGCCTTCCTAAAGCTAGGTAAGAGGTACTGGGCTTTGGGAAGAAGGTGTGAGCAAGGTCCTAGAGTCCTCCTTTCTCCCTCCCAAAGCCTGCTAAGTGCCTACCAGGTTTTGAGAAGGTGCCCTGCTCGGCTGCATGCCCAGTGTGGGCACTGCCCTAAAATCGCCTCTAACGCAATTACCTGGCATGCACACACCGTAAGCCAAACTGTGGCTTACTGGGATCTTGCAAATGGACACACTCATGAAAAGGAGCTTGCCGCCACTTTGCTTCTGCCAGGTCACCTTTTGCTCCCATACCACACGGTTCCTAGCCACACCTTATGCTTAGTAAGCCAAGAGCTGGGCCACAACATTAAACCAAACCTTGACTTAGAACAAATGGCGCAGCATCAAAACAGGACTGTGGTGTTGTGCTTACCGTGACATGCAAACCATTGCTACCGCAATACAAAGTTTTAAAAGCATATTAGCTGATTCTCAGTCTCAAAGGGGTTTTTTATAAAATCAATATTTATTATCTGACTCACAAGAAGTTGAAAGTGGATTTAAAAATAGTTGTTGCTGTTTTTAAAACAAGATTGGCATTTTAGTTCTGCACTGCAACATTATATGCAGAGATGAGCCCAGTTATTTAATGGATGCTGAAGTCAAAATAATATTTTATAAGATCTTGTATTTATTATATTATATTCCTCAAAGGCTACCAAAACGTATCAACTTCCCATGGCATTCTCCTGCAACGAAGATAATATGAGGTGCAAGGACGATAGCACGGCATTGCAAGGAAATAATAAAAGCACTGGGCAGATGTGCTTGAAAATACAAAAGAGATAACAGGGTGTAAATCACCAAGAGAATATCTTGTTTGCTTTTAGGCAAGCTCAGTGATGCGAATCATATTAAGAGCTGCAAAATAATAGGTAAAATCTTGATTGCAGTCTGCTTGCTAGTGGCCCAATACCAACTACCAACAAAAGAAAGTCATGGCATAGAGCGATGCGTCTATCCACCAGCAAAACTGGCTTCCTCTTGTGCAATGGGACTACCCCCTCCTCTCCTCCCTGCTGCAGCCCCTCAGACCCTTGGATAGGATTTGGAGGGGCTGCAGCTAGGGAGAAGGGGAAGGACAATACTTGTGGTGCATGTAGGAACCTCCTTGTCCTATACTGGATTTCACCCGTAGGATTTTAATGTAAGAAATAACTTACTTTAAGAGACTTTGGGAGAAGTCTAAAACTAAAAAAGGACTCTTTAGATAACTGGTTTACATACTAAAGGAAAAAAATGCAGAAAATGCCTTGAAATAAGCCAACTTAGTAGGTTTATTACTGGCAATTGTTCAGTTGATTTTTAATGTGAGATTCAAGAGTTCTTATTTACATTATGACCTAATACCGTATTTTTCGCTCTATAACATGCACCTGACCATAACACGCACATCATTTTTAGAGGAGGAAAACAAGGGGGGGAAATTCTGAATGAAACAGTGGATGTATCATTTTTGTGCCTCATGCTGTGGCCACAGACATGTGATCTGATGGTGAGTTTGGGGTAGCCCAATGCAAAGATCCTGAGGATCCATGTGGATCCATGCTTTGTAACCACGTTTTTGCACCATTGCAGCCCCAGGCAACAGTGGGTGCATTATTTTTTTGGTGCAGGCTGTAGCCATGGACATGTAACGTGATCTGATGGTGAATTTGGGGTGACCCAATGCAAAGATCCTGAGGATCCATGTGGATCCGTGCTTTGTAACCACGTTTTAAGTGGGGAGGGAAGGAAAAACACAGAAGGGACAAGGAGCACGAGAGGGGTGTGCAGAGAAGCAGCTGGCTAAGAATGCAGGAGAGGGGTTTAACGGGAGGGAGGAAAGGAAGGCAAAAGTTTTCCCCCACACACACACCCAAGCCAGCCCCCCCTCTCTCTCACCTGCATGTTTTCTAGCTGCCTGCAAGTCCCTAAAATGCTTCCCTGGACGCAGCCGCACAGGGAGGAATTAGAAGGAAGGACACAATCCTTTCCTTTCCCCTCTGCTTGCCTGGAGGGGAGGGGATTTGCCTGCTCTTTGTTCCGTTTGAGCAAACAGCAACCGAAACAGAAGAGGGTGGGCAGTAAGACCCTGAAGCAGAATGCAGGAAAGCAACAGCTTCCTCTCTCACGGAGCTCCCTCCTCCCTGATGTGCCGCAATTGGATTTTTGCCTGATTTTTGCCCCTGCGCTCGGGCCAGTCAGCGCCAGGGACCACACATTCACTCAATAACACGCACAGACATTTCCACTTACTTTTTAGGAGAAAAAATCTGCGTGTTATAGAGAGAAAAGTACGGTACATATTTCTGAATGAATGGTTATGCGCTTCTTAAATAAAATCATCTACAGTGGTACCTCTGGATACGAACGGGATCCGTTCTGGATCCCTGTTCGCATCCTGAAGGAAACGTAACCTGTGTCTGCACATCTGCGTGTGCGCGGGTCGCGATTCACCACTTCCGCGCATGCATGTGGCATCATCTTGAGCGTCTGCGCAAGCGGTGAAACCCATAAGTAAAGCATTCCGTTACTTCCGGGTCGCCACGGAGCGCAACCTGAAAGCGCTCAACCTGAAGCATATTTAACCAGAGTTATGACTGTAGTTCCTATAACACGTATGACTTAAGACTACTGTAATGGACACTTAAGACTAAGATACCTTATTATTGATTTTTAATTGCTATTTTTCGTTTAGTGCCTTTTTGACCTTATTAAATCTTTACCAACAAAGAAATGTTGGCAACCCTTATCAATCAGCAACTCATGTTAAACATGCACTATATTCTATTAGTTTTCTGAAGTGGCTTTCATTTCATGTGAAAGATCAAATATAATGTAGAAATGAACAGTTAGGAAAACATTGGGGAAAGGAAACATCTAAGAATAGTGCTAAACAGAGGTAATGACAGTCAGAGGAATAGTTCAGCATCCCTCGATGGCTGCCATTTTATGTGACCTCCTGCTTTCAAGCTGACCAGTGCTGACATGCAGTTGAAAATTACAGGTGTTTCACCATTGTATCTAGTTCCTCTAGCCCCTAGAGACCGAGGGACCATGTCCAGACTGGACATGACAATTCCGTACAGAAGTGGGCCCTTGATCAGTGAATCCTGGTCCTAGGAAAAACACTGAAGCATCCAACAAATGAAATAAGAAAGGCTGTCCCATTAACTGCTGTTTACTCACCTGAGTAACAAGGCCCTCTAGCCACCACTGTTATCTCTTTCTGATGCTTGCAAGCAGCTCTCCTGAGAAAGCATTCATTTTGGTAAGTGTCTCCATTTGAACCACAAACAGGAATATATTTTGTGTGACACTGCAAGGGAGAAAAAAAAAAATAAAGGAAAAGAAATTATTTACGCAACCCCGTGTACAGGTATTCAACTGGGGTGGCAACGGTGCAATCGGAGAGTTTGATTTCGTGGCTCATGGTTTCCTTCCAGAGGCCCATTCCATTCAGCTGCAAAAACAAATCACAGCAGCCCAAGGAGCAGCAGCTACAGCAGCAAGACAGAAATGCACAAGCAGAAATTGGTATTTTCATGTTCCCAGGATAAAGAAAGCATAGCACACTTGCTGCAGGCTGCAGCCTGGCTGCCACAGGACTGAATAGAATGGCAACAATGTCCAGAAAATTTTTTGTTTAATATTAAAGTGCCTATCCACAACGCACTGTTGCAAAAAAATAAAAAAAGATAAAATCTAAATATACTGTTCATTGGTGGTTTACAAGTTGCAAAATAATTCTTCCTTCCTAATGGAATGTGTTCATAAATATGATACCAAGCAGCAGTTTGCTATTGTTGGAATTTTCGTATTTTAGTTTTTTGCTTTGTTTCCACACTTAATTGCTCTTACTCCCCAATTAAAGTGTTATGGTTGTTTAATAATAATACAACAGTAAAAGTGAACAAATAAGACACTCGGGAAAGGAAAGTATTATTATTAAACAACAAAGGACCCTGCCGACCACACATTTCAAAAGAGGGAATTAAAAATGGGCAAAATATTACAGATGCATCGTTTGCATCGTTTCTTAAAGATATAATGAAAACCTCAACACAGAGTATTTTCTTCTCTCCAGATGTTAATGGAATGAAGAATGTTTCTTAGCACTGTGGCCCAAAGCAGGGGTGGACTTTGGTCTTTCAAATTTCAGCAGTACCCTGTGCAAGGCCAAAATTCAGTGTGTGTGTCCCCTCCTCTGGCCTTCTGTTGTGCTCAATTCACTACTGGCCAGTGGATGTGTAGAATGCTGTTGAAATACGCACATTCCTTGGGGCCTCTTGAAGGTTTTATATATTTGATCAGGAAATGTGTACAATTCCCTCTTCATGGGCAGGTTATGTGCACATTTTCCATGAGGCCCGGAAAATGTGCATAACAGTCAGTTGTTATGCACATTAACTGTTCTATTCAGCCTCTGAAGAACAGGCTACACCAGGGCTGGATCTAGACACATCAAAGAAGCGTTTCAGTTAAGCCCATTGTAAACTCATAAAGGGAAATCCAGTAGGGAAAGACACAGCACCATCTGGTCGTCACAGTATTATAACGCATATACAACACATATAAAACACTTTTTCTTTACCAAACTAGCTGAGTCCCAGATCATACAAATGGGTACATGAGTAAAACTCTCAAACTGACAGTTTTTCAGAGGATATCATTACTTTTGATCATATTAGATAACAAAGGTGAAAATTCCTTACCAGAAATTGGCATGCACACGTCAAACTATCTCCTTCTTCCTTACAAACACCCCCATATTTACACGATGATTCATCACATACTCTCACATCCGATTCCTTTACATTTAGTTCTGAAAAGGGAAAGAAGATTTAAATAGATTATGTGCTATGCTTTTTTAAAGCAAAGTCAGTTGTGCAAAAAGGCACTTGACAGCCCCCCACCCCTTGTAATAAAAAGCAGCCTTGGGAACTTGTTTTTTTATCAGAGGAATAGATGATGGAAGTGCTTAACTCTCCCCCTGCATGCCATTTTGCTGCTCAAAACCAATTTGCTCCAAGTTGTTCCCATCCCCATATTCTAGAGGCTTAAGCACAATTTTTAAACATGCACCTGAAACCTGTGGGAGGGGAGAGCAACTTGGGGGGAAAGTTAATTTGAAATGGAAAAAATGGCTGACAGGGAAGTGCTACGTACCTGATTCCTTGCTCGAAATTGTTTCCCAATATTGCTTTTCATTTAAGCCAAGTAACAAAAAAATACATTTGGGGATTTATTGCACAAATTTCCTGATAATGTGCTCTTTGCCCCCACATAAAGCGAAGACTCCTAGTTCAGTGGTAGAGCATCTCAAGGTAGGGCTGAAACCCTAGAGATATGCAGCTAGATCAGGGGTCTACAAGCTTATAGGATGATGGGCCGGTCCACACACCATCCATCTTCTGGGTTGGAGGAGCGCCCGTGAGCACATGCTCTTTCCGGTGCTCCTCCGACCCAGACGTGTACCAGAAATAGCATGCGCACATGTGCACGGGTGCTTCTCTGTCCCGCACGCATGCGTGCACACTATTTCTGGCGCACATCCGGGTCAGAGGAACGCCCGTTCGCATGCGCACAGGCGCCATCAACCCGGAAGTCGGTCCCCATGCCACGCTGGTAAGAGCGGTCGGCAGGGGTTGCCATGGGCCGGATAGACAAGCCCTGTGGGCCGCTACCAGCCCATGGGCCTTAGGTTGCCGACCCCTGAGCTACATGGACCTGCGGTCTGACTTGGAATAAGACACCTTCTTATGAACTTCAATTCAGTTTGTTCATTGGCTAGCAGAAGCATTGAAGCAAGGTGGGAAAATAAGCTGGGTGGAAACTTTTAAGAAGCAGGCGCATTTCTTGCTGCAGGAAAGTAGAAAGAGAAAAGGCCAGGAATATGTGCTGCCATTCAGTTCCATGCCTATACAAGCAAGATAATAGGTCTCCCCATTTCAAAGGAATACTTGAAGGATAAAAACATTAAAAATTGACAAGCTGCCAAATACTGTGGCTAATGAGAACCAGAGACGTATCTTGCAGAGACAGACAGCGCCTGTTAGGATTTGAAATGTTACGCACAAGTTGCATGTATAAAACATCCAAACACAACGGTTGCCTGTCAGTTGCCAATGCACTTCCCCCTCTGACCCTCAAACCATCTGGAAAACCCTCTTTCTCAAAGAGAAAATATCAATAATGGCGAACACTCTGCTTCAGCTGTCAGTTGCTCTGGACTGCAGAAGTCAAGGGGGAAAGAGCACTCGGGTCTCATCTATCAGCCAGTGTAAGAGCAGCCACCCACCACTTAGCCAAGCAAACACGCCTATAGTGTGACAAACACTTATCTGGAAAATGGAGGCATGGGGAGAGCAGCTGGGAAGGAAGCTTTGCAGGTTCCTAGTTTTGGTTCTTTCAGCTTCTCGTTTTTCCAGTCTCGTTGTATTCTTGTTTGGATGTTAATTTTATTGTATTTGCTTTATATTGCCATGAACTGCCTTGGGACCTTCAATGAACGGTGGCATAAAAGTATTTAAAATAAGTAAGATGCAGTGTTGCTTTAACAATGGGAGCTATACCAGCAGGTAAGTTGCATATTTGATAGCCAGAATTTAGCCTGACCAGATGATAGGGAATTAGTATCACTGTCTCAAAGTGTGCTTGAGCTGCTACTAATAAGGCACAGGGAGGGGAGAGGGAGGGAACATAAATGCCTTGAAGGAAGATGCCATGGAAGAACAAGGGAAAGGGAAAGGCACTGAAGAAGTCCTCAGACCTAATGATGTGACTGCTGGTGTTTTAAATGCAGAAAATTAGGCTACCATGAACTGCCTTTCCGCAGGAAAGGCCTCCATTTACAAGGAAGAAGAAAAAGGATAAATTTAACAAGCTAATCCCTCAAAGACTACTCCAGGGTCCTTTTGAAATGTATGTAAAGCAGAACCCGGCAAAATCTTCCTCAGAGATTAATAAAGTGCAGCCCCTGAGTGGTTTAAGACATGCCGCTACAGCTCCTGAGTGCAGCAGGTTCGTATCTAACTCGCTCTCACAAAGAAGAGCAGCCTTAACTCCACAGCTAACAGGAAAAAGGGGACCTGACCTCCCTCTGAACATGGCTTGGAAGTCACATTTTGGCGCACAGAAATGAGTTGCGCCGTCTTTGTTGGGGTCTGCTCTTAGCTCAGCTCTGTAAAACAACACTAGACACTGTAGTCTTGTGAGAGGGGTCAAAACCTGTTTCTTTGGCTCCAGAGGCGGGATAGTATAGCCAACAGCTCACTTGAAACAAAACTACCATTTGCTGCCACCGCATCCTTGCCTCTGTTGGAAGCCATTCCAAGAAGCTGCAGTAGAGGGAGGTCTTCCACAGCTGTTGACTCCATCCTCACACCAACTCCAAGCTCAGAAGACAACCTGGATGAGGTGTCTCCATCCCCACTACCAGGGCCTTCCAGACCAAACACGACTTTATTGGACTCAGTGGATCCAGAGAACTCTTCCAATGCAATCCTTGTCCCTCCCTTGCTGAAAGAGCCAAAGACTATGCAATATGGCAACAAACCTATGAGATCCCAAGTAGCTTCTCAGTTGAAACACAGCTAATGAAGAAGAAGAAGAAGAGTTTGGATTTGATATCCCGCCTTTCACTCCCTTTAAGGAGTCTCAAAGCGGCTAACAATCTCCTTTCCCTTCCTCCCCCACAACAAACACTCTGTGAGGTGAGTGGGGCTGAGAGACTTCAGAGAAGTGTGACTGGCCCAAGGTCACCCAGCAGATGCATGCGGAGGAGCAGGGAATCGAACCCAGTTCACCAGATTACGAGTCCATTGCTCTTAACCACTACACCACACTGGCTCCCTAATAGCACAGGCTGGACCTTATGAAGTCTCAGAAGGCATTTGCACCCTGCTGAAACAACAGCCTCCCTTGCTACTGGGTGAGGATCCTTAAACCAGTGATATTTCCAATATCCTGAGCAGCAGTATAGTTATAGTTTAAATATGCTCCACCTACTGAGTCCAGAGCTTGCAGATGAAGACTTCGCTTTGTCCAAACCTATCTTTATGTTGCCTATCAGAATCTGATCTTGACCTCTGTAGGAACAGCCTTACTCTTGGTGCCAAACATGGTAACATGCCAGAGGAAGGCACTGCCCCAATCTCTTGTACTTCAGAACCAACATGGCAGGTGGCTACTGAAACAGAACAGGTACACAGGGAATCCAGTCCAATGAAAGTGCTGATTCTGCCCCAGCTCCTCAGTCTGAACAATGAGTTGCTCAAACAGAGACTGAGCTGCTTTCGTATCACCTTGCCTTACCTCCTGATTGCCATCCCAGTGCTCAGTAAAAACCAGTGTTGTCACTCCAGGTACACAACCCAGAGAGAAAATGTTACTTTGTGTTCACAAACAGATTGTTAGTTCACATTTTTACCCTAAAAACTGATAACCAGGGAAGGACATCTGATTAGCAAGGTGTCAGAGCTTGACATCTTTATTCCAAAAACTCAGCAAACAGCCAGTCTGTCAATTCCATTTTGCAATGAGAAAGTTTGACAGTTCCTCGGCAAAGATTTGCAAAAAGCATGTTCTGGGAAATTTTCCAATGAGTGGAAAACTAGGCCAACCGCACACACAAAAGTAAATAAAATATGAGGCAAAAATATATCCAAGCAAAAACAGAAAGAGGAAAGCACTGCTACTATTTGGAAGTCAAGACCTGGTTTTACACCACAATCACAAAACAATGCTCTCACATTTCCCTAGTTATGGATATGTAATGCAGTTAAGGAATGGAGATTCCCAGGTCCTCTAATTCAAGGCTATTAAGACTATTATGGCTTCCCCAAAGTCTGGTAATTCAAAAGTCTGGTTCATGTACACACCCCGAAAACAACTCTTTTAAAAATGTTTTTTAATTAATATTATGTTTTAACAATATGTAGCAAAACCACTGTACATCAAACATGCTTGCTTCTCATGTAAAAAGAAGAAAACAAGTCAAACAAAAAAGAAAAGGAAATGACATATAAAGGAGAGGGAGTGGAGTGCAAGAGTCTTGGGGGGGGGGAGTCTTGGGGGGGCCTTGGCTGGGGAGGGCAGGATATAAATAAAAAATTATTATTATTATTATTATTATTACCTCAGGTTAAGAACTTTGCTTCAGGATGAGAACAGAAATTGTGCTCCGGCGGCACGGCATCAGCAGGAGGTCCCATTAACTAAAGTGGTGCTTCAGGTTAAGAACAGTTTCAGGTTAAGAACGGACCTCCGGAACGAATTAAGTACTTAACCCGAGGTACCACTGTATATTACCAAACTGATGGGAATTAGTGAGAGCCAAATAGTAAAGAGAACTGTGAAGTTGCTAGTGACTGCTATCAGTGTGCACTAAAGGGAGAGAAACGTTGGCTTCAACACAGGCACTTGCCAGGGTTGAAGACTCCCCTTCCCTTAATACAGTGGTACCTCGTGCTACAGACGCTTCAGGTTACAGACGCTTCAGGTTACAGACTCTGCTAACCCAGAAATAGTACCTCGGGTTAAGAACTTTGCTTCAGGATGAGAACAGAAATCGCGTGGCAGCAGAGGGAGGCCCCATTAGCTAAAGTGGTGCTTCAGGTTAAGAACAGTTTCAGGTTAAGAATGGACCTCCAAAACGATTTAAGTTCTTAACCCGAGGTACCACTGTAATGGAGCTTTCAGGTTTTGTGTCAGATTAGTCTGATTAGGTCTAGAGACAGAGGAAGCTGAGTCAGTCTCTCAGTAGGATAATACTTGTTCAGTTAACATATTTATATTGACCCGTTGGAACAAGCAGACTCTCTTTGAGTCTGCAGCTCTTATGGTCGCAGACAAAACTCAAGGTGCTTCTCACCGACTGATGTGATTCCTTCCCCAGGCTAGCAGATTACATAGTCTGTAATATTGTTTGTATTTCTAATTAAAAACTAAAGGTTGCATTACAACTGACTAAAGAAGACACATCATTGAAACTTAAATGTGCTTTACTGGCGAGACCTACACATTGAGAAGGAAGAACTGCGGACTTCAACGGAGCTTATTCCAGGGTGCATAGGATTGTAGCTACATCACGAAAAGAGGTTTAGGGTGCTAACCAGCTTTAGTTTTATTCAGAATAGACCCATTTTAATTAATGGACACGCCTAACTATTGAACATTTTACAAAATGATAATGCCCATTCATATTATAAAGAGCTTATTACCCACCTACTCTCAGCAGCCAGAAGCATCGGGGGAACCTGTCAGGAGTGAACTGGTACCAAACCGTATGGGAAACAGCCTTACTGGAAAATCTAACCAACAGACTGAAACAGACACTGGGACAAATGAAAGAGAATGCCTTCACCCCATTATTGCTCTCCTTTATTACATACGTAGCCCAACAGGCCAACATCAAGAATTCACCGAAAGCATACGAATCAATATGGCTAACTTGACCCAACCATCTCTCTCTACCCTCCATCCCAAACACACGTAAACAACTATCACTGCAGTCAAATAAAGACAACCAACCATGCCCTGGCTCGCTCCACTCAACTTCTCTCACTGCCAAGAAAAAATAATAAACGAAAAGAAAAAGAACCTACCCAAATGACCCTGACACAAAACCCCCACACATACACTAAGTCAAAGAATCTAAGTTTTACCAACCCACCCCCTCTCTTTCCCCCCAACCCTATACTGCATGAAACACTAAAATCTCAAATGTAACTGATTTGTAGAAAATACTCTACAACCTGAAAAAAGAGACAAAGCACGTACCTTTGCAACCAAAGAAAATCTTTAATAAAAATTTAATAAAAATAATAGACATGTCTAACTTAAGCCAATTAATTTCATTGGGCCTACATGGAGTAGAACTTCGCTGGATAAATGCATAATCATTAAAGTGCTACTAGACTTTCTTGAAAAAATTAGCCATTCTTCCTTCAATTCTCTAGTAAAATACATTGGAAACAAAATTTAAAAATTAAAATTGGTATCTTATTAGCCAAAAATTGTATTTTCCCACATTATTTTATTCTTAATCTAGATTTTAAAAATAGCCCACAAAAGAGAACCATAAAATATAAAATAGATAAAAAAAAATCAGAAACAAAAGCAATTATTGTAGCAACAGTAAAAATACAAAAAGCAGAAAATTTCGATGAAAATGTTTGTTTTGTTTTCTGATTTATGTAAATTTGTTTTAATATTTGAGCTTGTATGAAACATATGTTTATAGGAAAGGAATGGATATTTCTAAAAAAGAAAAAAAAAACCTGTCAAAATCTATAGAATTGAAGGTTGAATTTTTTAAAAAAGGGATTTCATAGGTTCCTCAATTTGATTAAACTCTATGAATACAATCCAGCACATGCCTATCCAGAAATAAGCCCCACTAAATTAGAGAACTTACTCCCACTTGTGGATATAGGATTAGAACCCGAGTCAAACTTTAACAGACAATATATGTGTCGATATATGCATATATATCTGTTGCCCTACCATAGTGGGACCCCACTTCTAGTATCTGGCTGTGAAGTCAACACTTAGCTTCCAAACTTTTTAAAGGGGGGGGGCAGACTTGCAAGGAAGCCCTTTAAACCTACTTAATGTGTAAAGGTTGTTGAATACAACATCCACTGCCTTCTTCATTGCTTCTGAGTAAAAATATCTCAAGACATGGAAAATATGTCTTCCCAGAAATGCACTGTGTGATCACTTATTTCTGTGCAACCAAAATGTGTTGTTTCCGACATGCTTTTTAAAATGGTGTGCCTTTTCATTTATGCTCGTATCTAAATGCTTCATTTGCCAACTTAGACTGTGGAAGGCAATTTAATTCCCTTCACTACTGCGGAGAGGGAATAATTTGGCTTGATTTTGGCTTGATGTTTCTCTGAAAATACAAGGCATAAATGTCAGACTCTGCACTCTTCAATTCATATTCTTAAATACATGCACGTAACTCCCAGTAAAGCCAAGACGACTTTTATCTTGGGAAAGTATTTTGGCTAAGAGCCAGTAATATCTTCTTTGCTAAAGTAAATCTTGGAACATAATACTGTATCATTTTCGTCCTCTTAATCAGAGAAAATGGCATTCATATTTTCTTATTAATCCTAATAATCTTCTTTTAAAGAATGAATTAGCCACCTTAGCAATGGTCTGGTAGGATAAAAACTGAAAGCTAAGAAGTTAAGCATTCTTAAAGGACCAAACTCCATATTATGCTATATGTATAATGGACAGCTACATCTTCGTTTTTTCTTTAATTACAGGCATGGGGAGGGAAGAGTCATAGACAGTACAGTCTATAGGGAGAGGAAGCTTCTTCCTCTCCTCTCCAGCTACAATTGGAATGAAAATACCCCACTCCCGCACAGCTATGATGCTTAGGAGGAAAGTTCTTGATAGTGCCAATGGGAACCTTTTTCTAAGTCTCAAGGCTGCGCCTTGCAGGGTGGGTGTGGGTGGGAGGGAGGGGCAAACCTCTCCTCCCTGCAAGCTGTGGTCCCCAACTACTCCCCCAACCACATCTGAATTTAGTGAAAAGAAATAAGATGCTGTTGAGTGCTGTGCATTCACTGTAATGTGTAGTTTGACCCTAAGCCCCACTAAATCAGCAGCACTTAAGGTTCCTTTGATTTTAATGGGATTGAAGAAGCATGCTTAACTTGCTAATGAGCAAGTCTTAAGCCTGTTGGAATTTCCAGACTGTGTACAGAAATTATAGCATGCCATGCTGAAGTACAGGATCCAGGGTCATTCCTAGCCCATTGGTAGCAAAGGTGTGTGAAGTACAGTGGTGCCTTGGTTTGCAACTGTTTTGGATTACAATTGTTTTGGATTACAACCATGTCACACCCGGAAGTGCGTGTCCCTTTTTTTGGATGACAACCCATTTTTTTATTATTAAAACCATTATTTACTTTTTTTGGAGGCCCCATTGGCGAAAGCGCGCCTTGGGTTACAACCTGTTTTGGTTTACAACCGGACCTCCGGAACGGATTATGGTTGTAAACCAAGGTACCACTGTATCTGATAACTGGTTACTGGGCCATGCCCACCATGTGGGAGGTGGCGGAAGCAGTAAACTAGTACCCAGGGCAGCAGACCTTCACCTTCAGTTCATCATTGACTTTATTAGCTAAAGACCTGTTAAGGGTGAAGGGTGGGAAGATGATTTCTAGATCCCTCCCCCAGTTCCGTTTACCACCATAGTGGATAAGTTGAAATGACTGCCCTTACCATGACAATGTTCATGAGGTTGTGGCAAAACACCCCCTGTTCTACCTGATGAGGAAAATTCCATGCAGATTGACATCTCAAGCTGCTAGATCTCAAGCCCTTCTAATGCACTGCTCTATTACCTTCCCACAGACCAAAAATAAAAATTTTAAAAAATCCTCCTTGTACTATGGGTCAACAGCACCAGAGGAAAAAGAAGGATTTTCTTGTTAAAAGTCTCTGGCCATTTTAACTTCCTCCTTATAAGACTATGGAACCTTCAATGACCAAATATTATCCACATACCCACAATCTTCTTCCCAATTTTAGTAAAAAGGTAAAGGGACCCCTGACCACTAGGTCCAGTCGTGACTGACTCTGGGGTTGCGGCACTCATCTCGCTTTATTGGCCGAGGGAGCCGGCGTACAGCTTCCGGATCATGTGGCCAGCATGACTAAGCCGCTTCTGGCGAACCAGAGCAGCGCACGGAAACGCCGTTTACCTTCCCGCCATAGCGGTACCTATTTATCTACTTGCACTTTGACGTGCTTTCGAACTGCTAGGTTGGCAGGAGCAGGGACCGAGCAACGGGAGCTCACCCCATCATGGGGATTCGAACCGCCAACCTTCTGATCAGCAAGCCCTAGGCTCTGTAGTTTAACCCACAGCGCCACCCGTATCCCCAATTTTACTATGGTCCAAAACCCAGGAAATCACCTAGGATTTTTCCTTCCCTCTACCTTTCTTTCTTTCTTTCTTTCTTTCTTTCTTTCTTTCTTTCTTCTTCTAGAACACCATCGACAGCCATGCTAACAGGGAAAACCCCAGTTTAGGTTTTTCTTTGAAAAGGAAACCCCCACCCAACCGTACATGATTATAATATGTAAGAAGTAATTTTTTTAAAGAATTTGCAAAATATGCACATTTTCTATACTGAAAGTCATTCTTTCCCAACCTGGTGCCTTACAGATGTTTGGGACTAGTACTCCTAAGAGCACCTGCTGGCTGGCGCTCATGGGAGTTTAAGTCCATAACATCTGGAGGGCACAGTTGGGCATGTGTTCTGCTTCTTTTGGTCATAGTTTGCCACCCTAACAGAGTGAAACAGAAGGCCTGTAACTGGCTTTTCAATGTAGATTATTATATTTTTCACAAAATCATAGTATTGTAGAGTTGGAAGGGGCCCTGAGGGTCATCGAGTCCAACCCCCTGCAATGCAGGAATCTCAACTAATGCTTCTGTGACAGGTGGGCATCTGATGTCTGCTTCAAAACCTCCAAGAAATGGAGTCCACCATCTTCTGAAGGGAGTTCATTGTCCTTTCTTAGGACCTTTGGCTGAGATTTCAGTTTTCTTGGGCTACCTCTGACAAAACATTCTGGGCCACCTCTGTCATGTCTAGCAAAGCTCTCCAACTGGATAAGGTGTGTCTCCTGAGCTCTCCACAAGATCAGTATCATAACATCAGATGGATAAAAGGGTTTTAAGAAAGGCACATTCTCCAATATCACCTTTATCCAGCCAACTTTAAGCAAAATTCTGGCCTCTCAGCTTCAAGTCTCTTTCACAGGTCTTAATATGCCTGTAAAAAGCAACATCAGTACTACTGAAAGATGCTTTGAATACTAACAAAAATGACACCTCTGGGCTCCTGTTATGTCCTAATGTACTTGGATTAGCAAATGTTCCAGTACCTTAATTCAGTTCAGAGTTTTATTGCTCAGAGCTTGGTATTTCCTGCAGAAATAGACCCACATACATAAATACTTCTGCACTGAAATACTTCTCACAAAGCTGGCCATTTCTTTCTCTTCTGAAAAAAACAAGCAAAGCATCAAATGGAAGTTAAACTATATATGAAAAATCTTAGGTTTCTTTTAAAAATAAAATAGAAGTTTCTACAGTATTTATCACTCCGTTTTGCAAATTTCTTGGCAGTCTCTCTAACTGGAGCATGCAAAATTGGGGTGTGTGTGTACTTAATAATCAACAACTCTGCCTATCCGCCAGAGGCTTCAACAACTGTCCCGACTCTACTCAAGTCTCCCGCCCAGCCATCGGAACTTCATCCTAAGAGACTGATGCCCTCTGGATAGCTGTCTCCAGGCACTTTTGCGCTATAATGTGTCTCATCTGTCTGCAGTGCCGTAACCAGTCACTTCAATGCCAGAGGCAGCCTCTCAATTCCACGCACATAAGAGCTGGCACGAGTTAAGAATGGCTTATGAACTGTTGATGAAGCTTGCAAGTTTTCATTGCTGAGGCTTCTCCTCTGAAGTTGCTGTGCAGAAAGACAGCTGGCTGTAACCTAATGTTATAACTCCAGTTTTCTCCTCCTACAACAGCAGTATCTGTGTACTTTAGGCTGTGATCCTATACCAATGTACCTGGGAGTAAACGCCACTGACCTCAACAGGAATTGCATCTGAGTAGACACATATCCATGTATCTATTGGCACAGGACTATCCCTTGGCCTAATCTGCTGTCCCTACTAAACCTCAAAGCAGCAATGCAACTTGGAATAGCTTTATTGAACCTATAAATAGAGGTGGCACTGGTCAGAATCCTCTACAATCCATATTTTTCCCAATAAGTAATAATCAGTCATACATTTGGTTTCTGGGTACAAGCCTCAATAAATGGTTTCCCTAAGGGTACATCAATAAATATGCCTTGCATGTACTGATGTTTTGTATGTTCAGTGTACAAGATGATCCTGCACTGGTTTGAATAGTTAGTGTTTGGTGTTTATGGATGGAAGCTCCACTCATGTAATGGAGCACAGGGAAGGATCTACAAGGGAGACGAGAGGAGAGGGAAGTGGAAGTCCATTTCATTTGTACAAGGGCAGCTTTAGATACAAGCCTACATTTGTCCTGCTATTGTTACAAATATTATCTTTTAAAAAACAACTTTTCATCTACTATTCTGTATCAAAAGCAAACGTTACACAAGTTGGCTTCATTCTGACAGCTATTACTTGATGCTCACTTTTTGCACCCTTACCTAGGTTGTGTCCAGGATAGCTGCTAACTATAGCCCCACTCTAGTCACTCAAATGCCAATCGGACGCAAAAGTCCTGAAGCATTTATTCATAGTGCGGATAGGAGTACCTCCTGGCCTTTATGATTTCCAGTGATCTAGAAGACATGCAAATGAGACTGGCAAAATCTCTGGAAGCAGTAAAATAAAATCAGGGGAGGGAGAGAACCTCCCTCAAGAAGAATATGAGAGGTCTCAACAAATCAGTAGAAAGTCCCTTATTCAAAGCGGCCATCACCACACATCTTTAAGTGGTGAATTCTACGAGTGCATTGCGCACTGTGTGATGAAGTACTTCCTGTTGCCTGTACTGAACCGATTCCCAATCAGCCTCATTGAATGGCTTCCCCATTCTTGTGTTATCAGAGAGGGAGAAATTCTTCCTGCTGCTAATGGAATTTGCTCTGCAAGAGACAGGAACTGTCAGTCCTCTGAACGTCCCCTAATTAAAGCAATGGGTGCCCAAGCCAGAAACTAGAACTTAAGAAACTCAAAGTGGCTTTCAAGAGGCATCTTTTCATATTCAGCTCCTTCCCTCACGCCGATACCAGCTCTCTGCCTTTTCTTATTATCAGAGTCTCACTTTATTCCTGCTCATCGGTCTTGCTCTCTCTTCTGGTCTGATGCGTTGCCATTATTACTTGTTCAGCTGTCTCCCACGTGTAACGCTTCAAGAGCATTAGCTAAGTAGCATATTCTCATTGACTGGCAAAGACATTTACCTCCTGAAGAGGTAAAAAAAAAAAGCTACATGGAAATTGATGAAGGACAGAAATGGCACTGGAAAAGCTTGAAAGCCATAAGTGGGGGAAGGAGAGATAAACCTGCAGATGGGCACAGTGGCATTTATAAAGATGCTCTTACAGCTTAAAGTGCATTTTTTTTGCATCAAGGGAGCCATGAGCCTCTCTTTCTGTGAATGGTGAATTGTGGAGGTATACAGGTTCCCATTAAGCAGACGTTTCACATATGAGCTGGAAGAAGAGTAGTGACTAGATTAGCAGACTGAACTATGAATCAGGAAGGCCCCGTTTGCATCTTGCTTCTGTCATTAATTCATTAGATGGCTTTAGAAAAAATCTGTTTTCCTCAGCTTTCCACACCACCACTACTATTGGGGGTTTGGGATAATGGTATTGCCCAACCATGCAGGGCTGGCATGGAATCCTTGCAAGAATTACAAGATAATGTGTGCTAAGCACTTTGGGTGCAATCCTATATCCACAAAGCCGGGAGGAAGCCCTACTGAACTCATAGAATAGATATACACCAGACAGCACTTTTTGAGCGTGGTGAAGCACCAGGTGAACACAAATTATTGGATTTTTTTTTTAGGATCAAAGCAAAATAAAATGGCAAGCAAAAATTATAGAATTGTGGTATAACAAGAGAGCCAAATGACAGAAGCAGTATTTCTTTGCTAATCAAAAAAGTTTTCAGCTTTTGCTTTATAAACATACTGTTTCTGTTTTCTTAAAGGAAGCCAACAGAGCAATCCAAACCTTTGATCCTGCATGTTGGAGGAAATTTGGAGGCGATAGATATGTCATTCCAAGCCTCTCTATTTGTCCCTCAGGTGTCTCCCACTGTCCCCAGACCACATCCTTCACCAGTCCTGTGCTGTGTTGCTCTTAAGTGTGTTTACCTTACTGGATTGCTTAACTGTGATAATGCATCTTGCTTGCCTGAGTCCATAGAAAGAAAGTTGGATAGAAACCTCCAATTTATGTGTGGCTGGAATGTAACCTACCAAACAACGGGAAGACCCACATCTCTTGCTCCTTCCATGTTTGCCTAGGGCCCTAGTCATCACCTGCATGAAGTCTCCAGAAGGTTCCCCATAAAGGAATACTAACTCTGGACTGAGAAAGGCTCCCCACTCCTGGCTCAAGTCTTTTCCTAATCCATGTAAACTTTGGTGGAAATCTAAAGGCACATCACTCTTTCTCCACCGATATTTTTCCCCTAAAGAGAAGAACCATTTGCATATCACACTGAATATGGAGTAACTGAGGTTCTCTTAGGCACCCTAGGGCTGGCAAGTATCAGGCCACAGGTGGGCAGATGACCAGCCACACCAAGATGGAAGGCAGGCTGGGACTCCCATGGCAGACAAGCAGTCAAGTAGTCCTGCAGGAGATGAGGATAGTGTGGTGGCTTCCCTCAACATGCTGCCCAGACAGAGCAGCAATTACCAATCTGGGGGCTTTATTCCATGCAGGAAGGACTCACTGGTGTCCCCTGATTTTCAGGCCCAAGAGGATTCTCTAGCTGTGAAGATAGGATCTCAGCTCAACTACCTCCAGTTCCATCTGCAAACAGCAGCCTCACAAGTCTCTAGTGCCTCCAGACCCCATTCTATGCCATACATGTGAATAGGCCTTAGACCAACAAATTAACAGATTTTTACGAAGACGAAGAATAAAGTTTGTGTGACAACTTAAAGTTAAAAGCGGTCAGTCTGGAAGCTCCTTTGACAACTCTGCTGCTTAATAATACAGACATGTCTATGAGGAAAATGGATACAAAAATCCAATTTTAAATTCTGTCTGCTACATATCCCAGTGACGGAGCTGTTCTTTTCGCTGAAAAAGGTAACAAACTTTCCATCTTATGTAACTAACCCTGTTTCCCCCCGCCGATTCAAGTCAAGATGAATAGAGAATAAAAGAGAACAAAACCTTTTGAACAATAGTGTTCAATCTCTAAAAAGAATATTAAAATGGTAATTCAAAACACAATGTGCTTCTTCTACATTGTATTCCAATTACCCGAAAGTACTAAATTATAACTTCTGTATACATGGGAGGCATATGTAATTAAGTTATTCTCCTGACAGGTTTATTCATCTATAATATCTAAATAAAGGCCAGTTTGTCACTGCTTTATATCATATGGATACAAATGGTGTTATTTAGAACAAGACTAATTTATCTGGATAGCTCCCTCAATATTTTAATGTAGAATTTATGTATTCTATATAGCAGTAACTCTATGTAGCAGTGATGGAAAACCTCAGAAAGTAAATCTTTTCAAAAGCCTTTCTTCTGCCTCACTTCATGACATGGTAAGTATCTCCCTGAGAAATCCCCCTGTGTCTCTTGGGCTTTTATACATTTACTGACATGGCTTGGTTGCTTTAAAAAAAAGCTGACCTGCTTGCAAGTTCCTACTGCTCCTCTGCAATGAACACACAGTGACCAGCCCAAAGAACAGGTTCCAAATATAGTATTGAGAAACAATACAGACTTTTCTTGCATCACAAAGGCTCTGAATAGTGGTAATAAAACACAAGCAATCCATGTCTAAATGGATAAATGGCACAAGTATCTCTCAGCATCAAACCAGATTGCTTGCTCACAAATACACAGAGTCCTAGAATTGTAGAGTTGGAAGGGACGACAAGGGTAATCTAGTCCAACCCCCTGAAATGCAGGAATCTTTTGTCCAACATAGGGCTCAAACCCTGAGATTAAGAGTCTCATGCTCTACCGACTGAGCTATGTTTTGTTCTCCTTTAAACCAGAGGACCTGTTGATGTTTTAAGTGTGCTTGAGATTTTTAAAAACAAAATGCTTTACTTTTGCTTGATTAAATGTAGGGATTTAGGCACCAATGCTATACTCCATTAGAAATTAAATTCAGTTCACATTTAAAAGTGACTCTATCAGATTTGCACTTTCCAAAATAATATGCAAACTGAAGACAGCACTATCCATTTAAATCCACACTTAGCCAAATTTTGTTATGCAGTTCCTCCGGTATTTACAAAAATGCATATATTAGGAATAACTTTCAGGCATTGAGTAAAGTTATTCCACCTGACATCCTTAAGATAAAAAATATTAATATCATTATTGATTTCTCCCTCAGATTACATGCAAGTCATCACATTAGCCGGCATGAGATTTTGTAGGTTCTGAAGACAGCCTAGGGCACCCAAAAATGTTAGGATTTGAGCAACCTGTTTCATTTATGCACCTGAGCCCAATCTAAATTTCTGAAAAATGATTATGCTAACCAGAGTTAAGTCTGGTTCACACATGTACACTTGTCACCTGATGACCCTACTATCAAGTGGCGACTTGCATGTGGGAATGAGCCCAGGACCGAACCACCTCACATCACTTCTTTTTCAATCAAGTTTTTTTCTGCAGTGACTATGAGTCTTCAAATGACAAAACATACATGTGTGTATAAACTTCTTAGTTGGGTTCAAATGGAGTCTCTTAGTTGAGCCTCTCCTCAGCCCCCCCCCCCGCCAAACCACAAACAGAACCCTTTCCGCCACAACTGCTGCCTTTTACTCTTTGCAGCAGTGCTGACAAGGAATCCCGATCAAAGAGGTACACAGTGTTACATGTCACAACATCTCAGGCACTTAATAAGGCACACAAAATCTTTTCGGTTCGTGCATAAAATAATCTGTAAAGTCAACCGCTTATCATGGTTAAAAAGAGGAAAGCCAGCTTCAAGAATCTCCTTAGAAACATCATCATCATCATCATCATCTCGCCCGTTTTCCAACTAAAATATGCCAGGAACAGAAGGCCTCTCTATCTGGCCCCCAGGACTATTCCCAGGCCCCCCAGGTGGGGGGAGGCCAAGCCAAGCCAAGCACCATGGGCTCATTCACCTGGTCATCTTTCAATGCCTTAACAATGCCCTTCCGCTGTCTGCATAGGACAAAAAAAGTCTGCACAAAAGGAGTGGACACGAATCTGACCCAAAAACCCGGCAAAAATGAAAATCCTCCAAGAGAACATTTCAGTCTCCTAGGATACTCAGCTGCTGATCTCAGGGTAACAATACTTCTTTCACCATCAGATCGTAAAACTACCATTCTTCAGAAATATTTTTTTCCCATGCATTTAGTTCTTAATCAGGGGCATGGGTTCATCATAATTTTTTATTCTGTGCTGGGTGTTAAATGAGCATAGCATGGTTGGTAGAAATATTTATCACCACCATTACTCTTAATTAGATTTATATAGCTGCCCCTTAATAAACATGTCCTTGGTGGCTTACAAAAAAATATTAAAAACACAGCATACAATAATTTTCTTTCTTTAGGCCAGCAAAAGAAAAGGGGGAAAAAAACTTCCTTGCATACAGGGAATATTCAATAATTTACAAACCAGAATAAAAAACACAATTTAGAAGCATGGGTGAATTTTTAAAAGTCCAAATGTTGCTGAAAGGACCATGGAGAAGGTGCCTCTCTGGAGAGGATGTTCCATGGCTGAGGTGCCAGTACTGAGAAGCCCTTTCTTTGGCAGCCACCCGCCTCACTTTATGTGGAGAGCAGGACCTCCAAGAAGGATCTTCGAATTCAGGAAGGCATAGGTAAAGGGACCCCTGACCATTAGGTCCAGTCGCAGATGACTCTGTGGTTGCGGCACTCATCTCGCTTTATTGGCCGAGGAAGCTAGCGTACAGCTTCCCAGTCATGTGGCCAGCATGACTAAGCCGCTTCTGGTGAACCAGAGCAGCGCACAGAAACATCGTTTACCTTCCCGCCAGAGGGGTACCTATTTATCTACTTGCACTTTGATGTGCTTTCGAACTGCTAGGTTAGCAGGAGCAGGGACCGAGCAACGGGAGCTCACCCCGTTGAGGGGATTCGAACCGCCAACCTTCTGATCAGCAAGTCCTAGGCTCTGTGGTTTAACCCTCAGCGCCACCCGCGTCCTTCAGGAAGGCATACTGCATTACAGTTGTTGCTCTTTTGAATGGGTCACCATTCTTATATCGTATACTTCGGACCTTTGCGTGAAAATATCAAGAGATAATATGGACTTTTAGCATTTCCTAGCCATCTACCCTCACTGTTTTTATTTTCCTCTTTGTGCCCCTGTGCAGATCTCCTAAGCTGAGAATAACACTTCATGCTTCTGATGGTTGTAGTCTTATGAAAGCTTATTCCACAATAAATTTGTTGGTCTTTAAGGTGCAATAGTATGCTTTGTTTTTCTGCTGCAACAGATGAAATACAGCTACCCAACTTGGAATCAGCTTAGCACTGAATTTACTGCTGGAGTACATATTCCTGTTTGAAGACACTAACTGTGAATACACCCTAGGTTTTCTGACAAGCATGCTGGAGGCGTAACATGCTTTTATTTTATTTTTATTGCTTTGTATCATTTTACAATCCGGTTTATTCTTCTGTTAACTCATTATAGAGTTTCTCATGTAACCAGAGCTCTGAATCTGTAAAAGTATTTCAGTAGCCAAATGGTAAGTCTGTTCACACAAACAGACTGATACAAGTAAGACCAAGAGAACCTTATTCTACAGGAGGGATCTAAAACTGATAAACGAAAAACACTTCTTTTTTCTTTTTTTTACATTTCTGCCAATAAAAATGACAGAAGCTGAATTTACTTAATGCTCAGTTTGGACAAGCTCATACAAAACTGATATATAAAGTATTATTTGGTCAGATGAAGCCTGTGATGCTACGGCAAATTTACTAGGAATTTCAGAAGCAGGTCCCACTGAAAACATATTTAGCACTGGGTTCATAACGGATGGCATCATGTTACAGATATATCATCTAGTTCTTATTTCCAAAACATGACAACATGAAATGGAACATGTAGAGAAAGAGGTCTGGATATGCAGACAGCAGCTGGCTTATTTCCAAGTGCCTCTAACTCAGTTCAGTGGGTCAAAGTCAATAGGTTACAATCAGGAACATACCAGGGTAAAAAGAAGGTAAAACATTATCTTCTCCCCAGACACGGGCAACTCCAGCAAAAAGAATTTCTCCAGTTTAAGAGAATGCTTCCATTCACTCCTATGGGAAGGGCACCACTGCATGAGGTGGTGGTGTTATAATAGTGCAAAAACCCACCTAGTATTCCTGAAAAATGGTAGCCAAGTTTCCACTGAAAAAGTCTCCAATATGGTGATGGTAGAAGCAGCCTCTTCCAAGGTAGCCTGAAATTTCTACACTGTCAAATTCTACCATAATTTTGATCCTGTTTTGCTAGTCTGTTTGGTTGTTTCAGTCTAGACTGCATATCAGAATTATGAACACGCTTCAGAATAACAGCCAATTAATAATTCCCACACATAATCCAACCGATACTAATGCATGACGAGGTTTTCAAGCTGAAGGGAAGACTCCTTGCAAATGAAGCTGTTTGATTGTTGATTAAGATGTTTTCCTAAACCCTGCATTTAATAACAACTTGTGATCACTTGCTTGGATAACATGTGATAACATGCTTGCTTGGCAAACTCTAGTCCAGAATAAAAAGCATTGAGCTTGTTTTGTACTCTGCAGGATAAGACACAGCCCAGAAGAAAGCTTTCCAGACCTGGCCTATTGTGGATTTCCATTCAGTCCTAGACTACAGCTGTAAATTTTGCTCAGACATATTTACTCTCCAAAACCACTCAGTAGTTTGATGGCTTCACAATGTGTCCTCAGTTGCTCTGACTTTTTTGTTGGCATCCATCTGTCTTAAGAGACAACTGAGTGCACCTCCTGGGGTGAAGTCAAATCGCTGAAGAATCACAGCAACTGCTGTGGCTGCAGAGACCAGGAACTTGTCTCATTGTTTTTGCTGTGTTAGCAGCACCAAAGTGACCTCTCTGGGACACAAGCTGGGCAGGGTGTATGGAGGTCCTGGGCTGCCTAGATGGCAACCCACCCCCCTCCCTCACTGATGCAATCCAAAGGAGAGCAATGCGTTTGGCACCAGCTTGCTGGCAGGAGTTGCTGAAAGGCGGCATACAAGATGCCATCCAACTGCCTTAGGGACTCCACTTCAGATTTGTGTAGGGTTTACTCCTTAGCATTTTCTTCTTCCAAAGATGTCCTGCAAGTCAGCAGGTTCAGATTCTTCCACGGGGTTTACTCCCAAAGCCTTTTTCACAAATCAGTATAGCTGCAAGGCAGCAGAGGCTTAGGTCCTTTTCTCTTCTTCCCAGGTTGATGAACCCCATCTGCCCCCACTTCCCTCTACAGCTCATGCAGAAACTGCCTTCTTGATCGTTGGACCCACTATTGGTCTCAATCTGCCAGAGCCTGTCTTTGCATGCAGGAGACGTCCCCAACTCACCAAGTATTTGAGAGCCATCAGCTACCCTCACCTGGTTTAGCCAGCCTTTCCCGAGGTGTGGCTTCTGTTACATGCTGACGGCTTCTAGGAGCCACAGGTGGGAGCTGAGTACAGGATGGGGACCAAAGGTGGACAAACTACCCCAGAAGAAGCACAACATGTCCCCCACCAGAGGTACTACCCCTCTCCTAACACCCCATACACATAGTTGCTCTGACTACTGAGACACAAACTAATTTTAATATACATTGAATCCAGCTATGGCAGCCAATGAGGTATGAGATCAGGAAAGAAATACAGTATCTAAATAGACACAGTAAAGTTGTCACTGTAGATTAAATTACTAATCAACGAGCAAGATATATCTGAAAGTACTCTTTGTATTGTTTTAGATTTGCTGTCCTCTTTAAATAAGCTGTCATGCCTTTTCTCCCTGTTGTTCTTATAAGCCTGCAAGTTCCCATTGTATGCCTACCATGTTTTTCTGAGGTCTTTTGAAAGGCTCAGAATACCACTTGCTGCTAAACAGGAGAGGGAAGGAGGAAAATTTGCATGGAGAAGTAGGCAATCTGCATGAGAGGCACTTAGGAATCCCCTCTGGCTGCTGTTCCTTGGCATGCATTTCTTGCATCATACAGCAAAGTAGCTGGGGGAGGAAAGGGGTTGCAGAGAAAAGCAGGGAGGAAGGGAAGAGTTAAACACCCCTCTCCTGTCAGTGCTACCCAGCAAATGTCACTCTTTCCCTGCTATTTTGCAGGGACTGTGGTTCCACAGCCTCTGTTTGTAGCAGAACATCTCTTTCAGCTGAAATGTGAACCCCAGAAATAGTTTGCAATTTCATTTGAACTATAAATGCTTTCCAGCATGTCTATGATCAAGAAAAAGCAGGTGCAGGCTAACGGAAGCCCATTCTATGACAGTAAGCTGGGGCTACTTGTCCATTAAGATGATCAATGCTGCCTTTGCATTACTGGCATCATCTGTCAGCAAAGCTCATGATTCCCTTACTTCCCATCTTCCCTAGTATTTCATTATTATGAGACCTATTTTATTACTTTTATTTCCCATACGCCATTACTAATACACCATTGCAGAATGTCTCCTCTTTTTTGCTTCTGTTTCCATGCATTTTCAGGGGGGTGGAAAGAGATGTCTGAAGTGTTATAATGGGTTTTTATGATTCTTTCCATCCTGGAACATTTGTCAAGCCCAAGACAAATGTTTAGTGCAATGAACACCTTCATTCCACACACCCCCACCATATAAACATGCTCCTTGAACTGTTCATTGGGTAGGCTCTTTCCTACAAAGAGCAGCTTCCATCGAGGGGGGGGGGAATTTGTAAGTGGTTTCAGAGCAACTGATGTTGCTGAAGATAAGTAGGTGTGGACTTAATCAGCCCTTTGGATGGGAAACCACTGGATGAGCTACGTAAGAGCAGCATACAAAATCAATTATAAGGGAAAAAAAATCATGAAGAAGAAAGGCTTTCAAGAAAATCTGGGTAAGGCTCATAGTTGACAGGGCACAGGCTTTGCATTCAGAACTTCCCAGGCTCGGCCAGCAAAAGATTCACAATTAATGTGGCTGGGAAAGGCTTCTGCCACAGAGTTAGTGCCAGTCAGTCAGAGCAGACAATACTGGGTTAGATGGACTCATAATCTGACTGCATCCAGCAGAGTTTTTTACACCTCAGTCCATCTGGTCAGCGTGTGTGTGTGTGTGTGTGTGTTACTGGAACTAAGCATTCAGGTTTTTTTAAAAAAAAATCTGCCCCAAGGTAACTCCAGTTATCTGTGGCACCTTAAAAATTAACTAACCCACTTGTTGTTTAGTCGTTTAGTCGTGTCCGACTCTTCGTGACCCCATGGACCAGAGCACGCCAGGCACTTCTGTCTTCCACTGCCTTCCGCAGTTTGGGCAGACTCATGTTTGTAGCTTCGAAGACACTATCCAACCATCTCGTCCTCTGTCGTCCCCTTCTCCTTGTGCCCTCCATCTTCCCCAACATCAGGGTCTTTTCCAGGGAGTCTTCTCTTCTCATGAGGTGGCCAAAGTATTGGAGCCTCAGCTTCACGATCTGTCCTTCCAGTGAGCACTCAGGGCTGATTTCCTTCAGAATGGATAGGTTTGATCTTCTTGCAGTCCATGGGACTCTCAAGAGTCTCCTCCAGCACCATAATTCAAAAGCATCACTAACCCACTTATTATGGGATAAATTATCATGGATAACAGCAGTCCACAAATACTTATGCCAGAATAAATCAGTTACATTTTAAGGTGCCACAAGACTCTTGGTCGTTTTTGTTACAAGAGGCTATCATAGCTAACCCTCCGTTCTGCAACTTGTATAAAGTATCTGCATTTTAAAATGCCCATGATTACTCTTACTTTGCATAATTTAGTCTTCTTCCATTAGGCAAAAGGAGGAGTAATAACCTATGCAGAACACTGACTACTTGAAGATGGGGAAAGCCAGGGCTTTTTTTCCAATCAGAATCCACCAGAACTCTGTTCTGGCACCTCACAGGTGGGTGCAATTGCCATTATAAGAGCACAAGGGAGGTGTTTATGGTGAGTTCTGGTGCCTCTTTTTCTAGAAAAGTAGCAGAGGGAAAAACTTAGTCCCTCCTTTGGCACCCAAGATTCTCGAAGAGGTTTGCATATATATATATACAGAATAGCTGAGATACTTAGGAAACTGAATTCTGCTATCAAGGCTACATTTTGCAGCTTTTCTGCAGTTTTGCTGTTCAATTGTTCCTTGGAGACCAGCTGCCTCCTGCTCACAGAATTGGTGGCAGAGAGACATCTCTCATGTGTGCTCAAAACAGTCGGGGGACACTTCTCCCCCCCCCCCATTCCAATCCAGCATGAAAAAAGAGGGCCGTCTGGCTGAAAAGCACAGGGTGAGCCAGAAAGCAACCTGAAGCTGTTACATCATTTCAGCTGCTTTAGGAACACCAGTTCTTTAAAAGCAGGACAGCTTTGAAACAAGGGAAAGGTCACACCAGGCCCAGGAAGGTTGCGCTCTCTCCCTTCTCAGGAAGAATATCACAGCAAGGGAGGAAATGAGCCTTTGGCAGGATAAGAAACAGATGCAGAGATTTTGCTTTCCAATCTGCCCCCTGCTCCGCTAGTAAGAACTCTACCCCAATTGTCAGCTGCCCTAGAGGAGAAGGTTGTACTGGTCTTAGTTACTGGCCAAAGAATGACGGGCAGCTAGGGATGCTGAAGCAAGGATGCTGAATTCCTACCTAGCAAGGGCACAGGCCTGACCCCTACTGGATGTTAAGGACCATTAATTCCTTTCCTCATCTGTTCAGATCTCCCTTCTTTTTCTACCTTTTCCTTTTCCTTCCCTTGTGTCTTGCTTTTCTATAGTGGGGAAGCCCGAGGGTAGGGCCTGTGCCTTATTTTCATTTATGTACCAGTTAACACAAGAAATAAATAGCAGCAGCACAGATGCCGTGTCCTTTTGAATGATCCTTACAGAAGATGCCAATTTTGTTTGCTTAAGTAAATATGAGTGCAGGTGAATGCAGATTCACCAAATCACTCATTTCTTTGGGAAAATAAGAACTTTCCTCTCCTTTTCAGGAGACATGAAGGATACCACCTAGTTACACCTAGGTAACTAATCACCTAGTTACAAGCAGGTCACCATGCTGGGTTTCTATGTCTGTCTCATTGCCCCTTTTTGTTTACTAGTTGTGCCCCCATGAACTTAACAGGAGCTTGACCCGAAGGAACTCTGTAGGGTAATCTCTTCCTTGTGGAAATAAGTGGCAGGGAAAAACTTCACCTGCTAAATTTCTGAGAGGCTGACTTCTGCTAAAAGACAGAAGAGCAGGCTTATTAAAAGCAAAGGTTGTTTCAGTGCAGAAGGAACTCTTATAGCTGTGAGCTGAAGAGTGAGGCTAAATGCAAAACCAACTCTATCCTCCAGATGCGCAAGCAATGCACAAAACAAAGCTTCCTATATTTGGATGGGAATAGTGCGGTCCTACTTGTGATCTGAGGTTGCCATCAACCCTGAACATTGGCCATGCTAAGCTAAGGATGGTGGGAGTTAAACACCTGGTAGGTCACAGGTTTCCCACCTCTGTCCTAAACAAAGCAGGCAGGTCCACGTTCTGATGCACAGCATTTCCACCTGGATGCAGCAACAGAGCTGAACAACAATCTCAAAATGAATACATGGTCTCGTGTCCTTAGATAGTCTGACTAAAGTATCCTGTCCCCTTCTTCCCACTGCAGCAACCTGCATGCCTCTGTGGGGGTGGGGTGTCCTCCTGAATGATGTAGGATGGGGTACGGGGTCAGGGAGGAATAGTTGGAAAATCTTATTTCCATGAACTTCCTTTAAACTTATTTTAGGATCTATGCCACTATATGAACACCCCTCTATCCCATTCAACCAAAAGCCTGGGGAACAGAGGAAGGGGATGAGGCTTCCACAGCTAACTTCTACCTTATTTTCTTTCTGTTAAAGATCCAGTTAATATGTAACTATTGTGGTAGGATTGTCTGGTGACTCGATCTCACAGCAAACCAAATAATGTCTGAATGAAACAACTACACAGGATCTCAGGGAACTCATTAGAACTGCTTGTGCCAACATCGGCTGGCTTTTATGGGAAAAGAATGTCAATGTGGGTTATACCTATGTAATCCTGGTGAGGTTATGTGATTCTGTCATTTGGTTATTACTGGTACAGGGAAGGGAGACCCATACAAAATGAGTAATAATGTGTGTTTCAGGAGCACATGGACAACCTGAATTGCAGGTGCACATGGACAACCTCAACAGCAGTTGCAGCCAAATGGCATCAGTGTGACATGGCAGGAACACATTGAAGAAGCAAAATGGAAAGATGAGAAACATGGTTCCCACAAGACTAGTTTATCAGTTTGGGGAAGTAGAGGCCGCACACAAAAAGGTCAGCACTTAAACCTTGAAAAGAGCATCCACACAGTGGCACAATCCAGATGAATTAATTAGGCTTGGAAATCTGAACTGTAGTCAAACGAAGTAACTTTCAATCTAAGGAAGAGTCTGTGGAATTGTGCAGGCTGAAGATCCTGGCTTGCCAAAGAAAATCTTCACCTGAAAAAAGCAAACAACACTGCTTTCCACTCCTAGCTTTCATTTTATATTTTTGTGCATGTTCTACTGGTTCCCCTCACTCTGCATGTTTCGTATGGTGTCATTTCACCTCTTTGCTTTTAGAACACTATTATTTTGTGATACAAAGACATCACTTTAATGTTCTACACTTTATTTTGGAAACTAGATTTGTTTGCTAGCTTTCTAAAGTGAATCTTACAGAGTTCCCTCCCCCACCCCCCTTACCTGTCAAGTAAGCTGGTATTCCGCAGTAGCACATTAACCTACTAATCTTTCTTTGCATAAAACTCAAACAGTCATCTCAGGGAATGCAAAAGGGGTAGGAGTCAAGGATGGAAGAACAGTGATTTACTCCCCAACACCACCAACATGTCTGGTATTGGAGCATGAAGAACCCAACAAGCGAACAGAGAGAACAAACAAAGATGAAATTTACATTGTGTCATGTGCCTCTCTGAGAAATTTGCTAATCAATATTGGCAGAATCTAGTGACGGTACTCTAAATTGAAAGTACTATAAAATGTTTAAATATAAATGAAGAAGGAAACTCCCAGCACAAAACTGCCTTAAAACTGCAATCCCCAGCACACTTGCCAGGGAATAAGCTCCAATGGAAAGAGGTCTGTGCTTATGGTACAAAAAGGACCACATAGCATGAGGTGCTCAGAGTCTGCTTACAAAGTGGCAACTGCCTTCATCTCACAGGGAAGACAATGGGTTTGGAAGACACCAAGTACCTCTCATGAATCTCTCATCAATCTGGCACTAGCAGTTGCACGTAATTTCCACTGGCAATCATTTCAGAGCAATCATCCATGCTTTTCGGATGAGAAAGGGAGAAGAAACAGCTTGAATGCTTTGAGGAAGGTAAAATACCTAGTCTGGAGGAGGAACTAAACAGAAATATCCTTAAGAAAAATATTAGTTTAGAAGCACAATCCCAGTTATAAGCCCATGTATTTGCTAAGTGTTCCTGTTTAGATTTCTATTATTCGGGGGGGGGGGGTTCTTACATTTTTTAAAAGAGTATTGTGACATTTACACAACACATGGAAAGACAGGATAAAGCAGCCAAGTGACATGGCTCTAATATTGTTTTTAAAATTATAATATTTTCTTTGATTCTAATGCATTCACAGCAACAATGCTTTTTCTTGGTGACCAGCTTCACAGCACAGGCAGCAGATTTGATTTTAGGATTTGTATTGTATTTAGGAACACTAAGCAGCAGACAAAAAGCAAGGTGATTACCTAAATGGGTTACAGATACCTGAGCACCTCTGCATTCTCTGCTTCTCACACCATTCTCTTAAGCAAGAGAGGTGACAAAAGGGGGGGGGGGAGAAAGGTATGGGTGCTAATGCATTCATTAGCTGGGGTGATGGGCCTGAACTCAGGAGACAGAAACAAAAGAGATGATTCCACCTCCTGATTTTGTTGCTGGGGCTGGGACTTTGCTCCTACTTTCAAGAAAAAAGATTACCCTCCTTATGTGACAACTGAAGTAAAAACACATTGTGAAACCAGGGCTGCAAGGTCTTTGTTCCCAGAAGCATGAAATGAACTGGCACCCCCTATCGCCACCAGTTCCGGATACATGAACTGTTGACTCCTCACTGCCCACACAAGGTCAGTGCTCTCATTCCCGGATTCGCTGGACGCCTCCCTATTTTCATGACCTCAACCGTGCACCGAAGAGATCAGATGCATTGCATGGATGTATGCACAGCAGTCCTACATGTGTGGCTGCACCAGGAAGGAAATGCACGCGTGATAATATCTATGTATGGGAAACCACATATGCACAAGGATAGAGAATTTGTGCAAGAGGAGAATAGAAAGAGTGCTTCTATGTGCATGCGGTTATACAGCCAGTGTTTTTCATATCACATTTGGAACCAGACAGAATTCAGTTTCTGAAATAACTGGTACTGGGGCTTGAGAGTCCCTGTGCTCTCCCCCTCCCGCCTGCCTGCCTGAAATTCACATCCTCCAAGTTAGGAAACTATCCTAATTCAAGTCCCATTAAACTCAGAGGAATGTATTCTGAGTAAACATGCTTACCAGCAGGTGAGAACTACATTACACTTCTCTGATTTGATGAAAAGCCTCTTGTAGAGCAATCCTACACATATCTCTAGTCCATGTAAGGCATACTGAATTTAATGAGACTTGCTCCTGGGGTCTGCAGCCTAAGGCACTCCGTTATTTAAAAGCACAGCCTAGAGTAGCTCGAGGCTCTGAAACGAAAGGAAACCTGGAACCTTAAAAATAAAAATAATAAAAAGTCCCTGCTTACCCATAAAACTGGCTGGTTCGCCTTCCAGAGGTCTCTCAGACTTGCCTGCCTCACTGGGCGCCACTATGGCTAACCTGACCCATTTCCTTAGAACTGGGCAAGAGAGAAACACAAACTCACTAAAATAAAAGCGCGAAGGAAGCAAAGCGACGGTGGAAGTGTGTGTGCGCGCGCGGAAAGAGGCGCACGCTCCTCGCCACGACGCCTTCGATCCTATGCACGTTTTTTTAGAAACAAGTCCCACCAAATTCATTCTGACCAAGCACGCGCAACATTGGACTGAGTGAGGGGGGGAGGGAGAAAGGGAAATAATGTAGGTGCATGAAGGTTTTTAAAATGAGCGACTGACAGCGAGGCAAAGATGGGGCTGGCGATGGAGCTTGGAGAGCAAGGGAGGGGAAGGTACACGAGGCGCGCACGGGGGAGAGAGAGACCGCGGGTATTGTGAAGGAGCCCATGTGGCGAGGGAGCAAGGATGCTGAGCGCCGCGGCGCCGCTCCGCCCGCCGCCCACTTGCCCTGCCCTGCCCGCCGGTGGGGGCGTCGTCGTCGTCCCGGGCGCTTACCTGAGCAGTTGCTGCCCGCCTTCCCTTTGCCGGCGGCGCAATCCGCGGCTGGCGCGGCCGGCGAGAGCGGGTTGGACGTCCGCGCCGGGGCCAGAGCGCACAGGGCCACCGCGAGCGCCAGGATGGCGGCGGCGCTGCAGCAGCCGGGCGAGGCCCGGGGCCGGGCGGGGGCCGCCATGGCGAGGGCTGGCGAGAGGCCGGGGAGGGGGCCCGCTGCCGCCGCAGGGCCCAGCTGGGGATCAGCGGGCGCCGCCCGGAGGAGCGCGGACCCGCCGGCCTTGCTGCTGCCAACCAGCCCTCCGCATCCCGGGCCGCCACTGGGCTCTTCGGAACCGCGGCTGCTGCTGCTGCTCGACCCTCCTCCTCCTTTTCCCCGGCGCTCTGCCTCTTCCCGGAGCCCCTTTGTGCGCTTCGGTGGCGGCGGCTGCTGCTGCTGCCGTCGCGGGCGATGCTGCCGCTGCTACTGCTCCGGCTACAACAAAGGGATGGGAGGGGGTGGGAGATGGAGGGGAGGGGAGGGGGAGAGTCAGGGAGTGGGGGCCACGTGACGCTGCTGCTGCCGCCGCCGCCGCCAGCCTCCTCCCCCGGGACCGGGGCAGGATAGGGGGTCCGGCGCCGGGCTGCCACGCCCCCCTCTTCCGGACCGCCGGCCACCACGCCGACACCCCGGTGGAGTCGGGGCGCGTTCCTCCGCCTGCGCGCCCGCCTTGGGAGAACGATCTCTATCCCCACCCGCCGCCGCTCAATCAATCGACGGTAATCGGGAGCCCGGCTCTCCCATCTCGTCTTTAGGCACACTTGGGGAGAGAGCAGGAGTCTCCCCTCGCGAAAGCAAGCAGGCCCGCCACGGGTGCGCTGGGGGAGAAGCGAGCGATGGCTTGCCACAGACTTTTGCCCCCCCCCCTTTGTGGGTGGGTGTCTGTCCCCCGCTGCTCTCATTTACCTGGGAGTAAAGAAACGCCCGAGGCAGAAGGCTGATCGGGGAAGAATTGATGCTTTTGAATTATGGCGCTGGAGGAGTCTCTTGAGAGTCCCATAGACTGCAAGAAGTTCTAACCTATCCATTCTTAAGGAAATCAGCCCTGAGTGCTCACTGGAAGGACAGATCCTGAAGCTGAGGCTCCAATACTTTGGCCACCTCATGAGAAGAGAAGACTCCCTGGAAAAGACCCTGATGTTGGGAAAGATGGAGGGCACAACGAGAAGGGGACGACAGAGGACGAGATGGTTGGACAGTGTTCTCGAAGCTACCAACATGAGTTTGACCAAACTGTGGGAGGCAGTGGAAGACAGGAGTGCCTGGCGTGCTCTGGTCCATGGGGTCAAGAAGAGTCGGACACGACTAATCGACTAAACAACAACAACAAAGAAACACCACTTAGTGCTGGGCGTGGAGCAAAGCCCATTGCCCTCAGTAGGAAGCCTATCCTGGAGAACTCCCTGCCACATGCTATTTCCATATAAAGTAGGTTCAGGATTCAGGTGTGAGTGCTCTGTAACTTCCTCCTCCTGAAGTTTGGCAGAGGCAAAAAGGTCAGGGCAAACAAGCAGAGATGCACCTAGGCTCCCTTGCACCCTTGGCTAGGAGCTGAAGCAGCACGGCACCCCCACTCTGTATTTGTGTCCCTCCCCACCACCGGAAACTAAGAGAGAGAGCTTTTTGACACCTTTTGCACTCCACCCGTGAACACATCTAATTGTGCATGGGTGGGCTCCTAGCCATTCCAAGCTAGTGTAGAGAGATGCATTTTTGTGACCCCCTGGTCAACCCTGGGTACACCCCTGCAAACGAGTTGCTTGCCTGGGGGTACTGCTTTGGTAGCTTCTGCTTGGCTCAAGTGAAAGGGCACACAGCTGTACTGTGGAGCTACCATTAACACAATCAGATGGTCTGAACTGGGGGTCAGCAACATTTTTCAGCCGTGGGCCAGTGCACCATCCCTCAGATCATGTGGTGGGCCGGACTATATTTTTTGGGGGGAAATGAACACATTCCTATGCCCCACAAATAAGCCAGAGATGCAGTTTAAATAAAAGCACACATTGTACTCATGTAAAAACACCAGGCAGGCCCCACAAATAAGCCAGAGATGCATTTTAAATAAAAGGACACATTCTACTCATGTAAAAAGACACGTGATTCCCGGGCCATCTGTGAGCCAGATTGAGAAGGGAATTGGGCCACATCTGGCCCCCGGGCCTTAGGTTGCCTACCCCTGGTCTGAACCATCTACCCTGGCCTCAAATAACCAATACAGAATTAAGCCTGTTGCTTTCAGATGGGTTAAGGCTGTTTAGTTTTATCTGTTGAGCCCAGTGCTGGTTTGTGGCCTATAGACTTGATTTTCGTATGCAGCAGAGTATGATTATGGTTGGTAAGATGCTGGTGGTGAAGAAGAAGAGAGACAGAATGTCTCTCTTTTGTCTGAAGAAGCATTCGGTTTCAGACAGAGGCAAGGTTTTCTGGGGAGTGTGAGGTAGGCTGCCAGATGTCATTTGTGGCTGAGCTGGGATTTGCACCAAGACCTCCTTGATCCAAGTTCAGCTCCCCAGCCATTGTGCCACACTGCTGCATGGTTTATTAGAGGAGGCACAAAACAGATACCGGTCTCTCTTCATTCAGCCAAGAGGTAAATGCACAGACACGCCACATCTTGCCTCATTATCCCAATCAATAGAGCATAAGTGACTGAGTGTCTTTCCAATTGTCAGGGAGAGGTGGGTGTTGTTGGAGAAAAAAATGTCAGTTCTCTTCCCTGTTGTAGGACTCCCACCTCTGAGCTTCTTTAAACAAACCAAGTGCCTTCCAGTTTCTGTCAGGTGAGCCCTGTACCCGGGTTACATCTGTGCTTTGCCACCAGCCAAACATTTCACTGGGGAAGGCTCAAACCTTGTCCAATTGCTACTGCAGAATAACTCCTTTTACTGCTAGTTAAAAAAACACAACGCAGCCTAGTCCCTAGGCATGTTTCCCTGGAAGTTAGCAAGCTCTTCTTTCAAGGTAAACACCTGTTGAATTGCCACCTGAAGAGAGGTTGGGGTAAACAAGTCTACTTTGAGGCTCCTTGCACTGAATTAGAAACAAAAACTTAAAACCAGTTGCCAACTTAAATACCTAAGCTTTCCAACTTTTCTGGGGGGGAAATAGCCCTGAGTGTTTAAAAACTTTGTAAATATTTTTATTATTAATGAGAAGAGAGACAAAATTTCTGTGCCTTAGAGGTAGTCGTCGCCAGAAACCCCAAGTGGGGCCCAGGACCTAGTGAGAGAGAGAAGTGCTGTTGACCTGATTGGAAACGATATCCACTGCTTGATCAGCATATAAGTGACAAGAAAGCTTCTCTCTCCCTGGGCGGAAAAGCAAAGGGAAGGCAAACAGGCATGGCACTTCTTAGCTCCCCCTCCCTCTTTTCAAATATTTCTTCCATGGGCTGTGCAAATCTTGCAAAAGGGGAGGGGAACAGAGTTAGCACTTTTTCCATTCTGGGGCTTTTCCTCCCTTCCAACCGGAGACCTTGTGAGGTTGAGCCTGCATTGGAACTGCCTAGTCAACTTTCCATTCTTGCTTTTGGTAACAGCCTCTGCTGGTTAATCATTTGTCATTTCAGAGCAACTTCATTAATAAGACCTGTCCTTCCTTTCTTTGATTTTGATTCTTGCAAATGTACTGAGAAAAGGAAGAATCGCGGTCAGTGATAATAAAATAATAAAAATACTCAATTGATTTGGGGGGGGGGGAGTTCTTCCATGAACAGCAAAAACAGAGGAGGTGGAATGGCCTCAGAACTTCTCCCAACATCCTTAAAAAACCTAAAGAGGTGGCATCTATCCTCCTTCTCCTATCCAACTTTGTGCCACCACAGCTGCTCAGGCAAACCCTTCATTGCAGAAAGGAGTGGAGGAATTAGAGTTGCAAGAGGCCCTGTGAAGTCCAGCAAGTGGTCTGTGCTGCAGAAACTCTGCTTGCATCAGGTTGGGACCTTAGATGGCTTAGATAGCTGCCTTTGCATTATGCTTCATAACGTCCTGGCTACCAGTCACAGGAGAACATGGACTCAGATGATGTCCCCCCCCCCCAAAAAAAAAGCTTTAGTGCTGAGATCTGTGATACATATGCAAAAACGCTGTTCAAAGGCGTAGCAGGCAACACAACATATCTTCGCAAAGGTGCAGTTACCCAACAGCACTGCAGGAGATAAGGCCACTCAAGCAAAGACGACATTGATCCAACAACAACATAGAAACCCAGAATTGTAGAGCTGGATGGGACCCCAAGGATCATAGTCCTGCCCCCTGGAGTGCAGAAATCTCAGCTAAAACTTCCAGGAAAGATGGCAATCCAGCCTCTGCTTTAAAACCTCCACAATCTCCCAAGGAAGTCTGTTCCATTGCCGAACAACTCTTGCTGTCAGAAAGTTCTTCCTGATGTTTAGTCAGAATCTTCTTTTTTGTAACTTGAAGCCATTGGTTTGGATCTTACCCTTCAGAGCAGGGGAAAAACAAGCTTGCTCCATCCTACATGTGATAGCCATTTAGATATTTGAAGATGGCTATCCTATTTCCTCTCCGTCTCCTCTTTTCCAGGCTAAACAAACCCAGCTCCTTCAATCGTTCCTCATACGGCTTGGTTTCTAGACCCTTGATCATCTTGGTCATCCTCCTCTGCACACATTCCAGCTTGCCGATATCCTTATTAAATTGTGGTGTTCGGAACTGGACACAGTACTCTAGGTGAGGTCTGACCAAGGCAGAATAGAGTTGGGACTATTACTTCCCTTGATCTGGACACTGTTCTACTGTTGATGCCCCATCATGCAATCCTGGTATAAAGGAAAGGGCCAGCAGAGTTTAGCACAGCCTGCTGTTCTGTTCTTTAGTCCTTGCTAATGTTCTGCCTGGGCGACTGGACCTGCTACATCTGTTCACACCTCTGTTCATGCCTTCAGGACCTAGGTGAAGGGGTCGATGTCACTGCCTCCCGCAAAGTGGATGGCGGCAGGTGGGGCATCACCCCGCTGTGAGCCAGCCCGCTTGAGCCCTCCCCAGGGTCCTCTGCAAACCACCCATCAGTGCCATCCTGACTTGGGCAGTCCATGACAAATAACTTCTTTCTAGAAGATAGAAACTTGACTTTTTAAAAATGAAAGCTCAGAGTCCCTGCTGGCATGGGCCCAGATGCAATTACTTCAATTGCCCCATTATAAATCCGGCCAGGTTAAGATCCGAGGAATTCCTGTAGCCTGGTGTCCAAACAAGTCACTTATCAATCACAGCGCTGACTTAATGCATTGGCTAAACATTCTGACAGGCAGGAGAAGACAGCCTGGCTCATTTAACAGAAATTGCTTAGGTTATGCTTCCTAGTTTGCTTTCTAGATAGGCCAACGTACCTCAGAGTCTGGAGCCTTCTTATGCACTGGGTTGGTGAACCTGTCCTAATTAATCTCCCTCCACTGACTCTAATTGAGGAGCAAGAGAAATGAAGAGCAGAAACAATGCAGCAATTGAATTCAGCAATGGCAATAGTACTTGAATTCAGCAATGGCAATAGTAGTCATGTTTCAAAGGTATCCTCTCAGTTACCAGTACATACTAATAACTTGGGAAGCTTTTAGATGCAGGGCTCTCTAATTCTGTGCATGCTGTACATACATGTAAGTCCACTGATTTATAGCAAAGAAAGAAATTGCAGGAGGGCTAAGAAAACATCACAGTAATCAAGATGAGAGAAGACAAGGTTTTGAATAAGGGGTAGAGTCATTAGAATTTTGGAAATATTATAGGAAGAAAACTGACAGTCTTTAAAGCATCAGTAGGAATGTAGGAATTGTTGATTATAGTTCTATCCATATTGTACTGACCAGCAATGGCTCTCCAAGGTTTTAGACAGGGGTATTTTTCCCAGAGCTACCTCAATTTGCCAGGGATAGAACCTGTCCCATGTAAATCTACACCATACATTTAAAGCACATGGCTTTCCCCAAAGAATCATGGAATCTGTAGTTTTTTAAGTTGTAGCACTACAGTTCCCACAACTCTTTGGGGAAAGTCATTCATAATGTGAGGGACACGGGTGGCGCTGCGGGTAAAACCTCAGTGCCTAGGACTTGCCGATCGTATGGTCGGCGGTTCAAATCCCCGCGGCGGGGTGAGCTCCCGTCTATCGCTCCCAGCTCCTGCCCACCTAGCAGTTCGAAAGCACCTTAAGTTTGAAATGTTCCATCATCATAGCTATCGTCTCTCACACACCAGCAGCCAGTCAGTACAACCATATCTCTTACATGCCAGCCAAAGCTGGGTAGGGAAACATTGCTGTGGACCCCAGTCTCTGTGCTAGAGTCACACACCTCTCTTCCTTGGGGCCTATCTACACCATAAACATACAGTATATTGGTTTTATGTATTCCAGTGACCCCTGGGAATTGTAGTTTGGATGAGGGTGCAGAGAATTATTTTAGAGATGCCCAGCCCTAAAGCTCCCTCTGCTTGACAGATTCTGGTGTATTATGGGAAGGCAATATTTCTGATGAACCAGTTTTAAGTCTGGAACGTGCATACACACTTTAAAATCAGCCTTAAATTGGCTTAATCAGAAGTCCCATGCTCTCTGCCCCTTGGTCCCCCATGGCGGCGCCCGTGCTTCTTCCCTAGTTCCCACTCTCTGGAGCCTACTGTGAGACTGGTGCCCCTGGTGGCCCAGGAGGGCGGCTATCTTGGAGGAAGAACTGTTCACGTGTGGCTGAAGAGAGACAATGGTCAGTATTGACCTAGCATATACCATCCACTGCCTTGACAGTCTGAGCTGTAAGGTGAAGTTCATGACCGAAAAGCTATTTCTCAGAGGGTTGCTTTACCATGAGTGCTGTATCTCAGAGCATGCTGCAGCTGGGCCAATGTGCTCCCTTGAGCCCCAGAGAAAGAGACACACTTACTGGGGAAATGGTGAGGTTCATTCCGTGGTTGAGCTCTGCCCATCGTTGGTAGAGAGTGAGGGCAAACTCCATGTTCAGGTTCTGTGGTTCATGGTTGCGCTCACAGCCTCCGACGTTCGAGGAGTCAAGCTACAGAAGGAGGGTAGTATGGGAACCTTTTACTCTATATTTGCAGAAACAAAAACAAAAAAAACATGAACTCGTTGGCAGGATTTAAATAAACATTTACAACTTTCTTTACACAAAAAAAGAAATATAACAATGTGATAGCATTATATACAAACAACAGAATGTATCATTTGATGTAATAAACCAGAAATGGAAGCTGAGGGAAGTCAACAGGGAGGGGGGAATTGAAAAATGAATGTTTAGTATTGATATTGGAAATTTGTTTTGAAAATGTAAAATCAATACAAAATTTAACAAAAAGAAAAAGGAGGGCAGTGATGGAAAAGGGCAGCATGAAGGCAGATCTGCTAAAAGATGGTCTCAAGCCTACATTGCAACCTGCAATGGGGAAAGTGAGTCACCAGCACAAATGACAATCGAACCAAATATGAACACAGCACTGTGAAGAACCCACAAAAGTTACTAGCCTGCAAAAAGTCTTATTAGCCTGTTGGGAGCTGGCAGTGGAAAGGTGGAGAGCTGTGTTTCTATGCTGATTGGAAAGGAGGGAGCATCCTTCCTCTTGCAGCCCACTTGAGAAGGGGCAGCTGCCCCATCCCTTCTCCATCAGTCCGCTTTCTGTATGTAAATCAGACTGCCTACCCCCGAGGTACAGCCCTTCCACAAGTTCCATGGCTCCTCACCCTGAAATTTTACTACAAAGGAGCACATGAGAGGAAATCAGTTTACCTAAATTATCATCCCTACTGCCATTCTTTGGCTCTGGCTATCCCCCCCCCCTCGAATTTTTTATTGGAAGAGATAGCAGGGATACCTCTCACCCTAGCAGGGATGACTTTGACTAGGTGACCTGTCTGTCTTCTCAGTCTGCTGTCCTGCTGCTCACTGATGATGGGCAACTTCAAGACCCCTCCTCTGCCTTCAGGTCTTCTACTACTATGTCATCTTCAGGGAAAAGATGAGAAGGCTAGCAATTATAATTATTTTAGGGACATTCTTTTTTTAAAAAAAATTAATAAATGAATTTTATTAGTATTTTCCACACAACAACAACACAAAAGATATCAAACGATAACAATACACAACACACAAAAATCAACATTCGAAAACTAAAAAAGACAAACAAAACAAAACAAAACAAAACAAACAAATCCATATCTTACAAGTTAATATTCTTATATACACTGAACATATCCTTGGAAATAGACATTACCGTCATATTTTCCTGGGCCATCTTCTTCCACCATCCTCCTCTGGCAGGAGGTATGCAGAGCCTATAGGGGAACAAAGAGCAACATGGAATATTTTTATTTTGCAGAACCTCGAAATAGGCCTCAGACAGTTACAGAGACACCTTTCTTAAGAAACATTAGGGACTAATACTACTATGGAAGCAACATCTATATGCTGAATGGTTTTACCTTTTCTGTCCTTTGATAGAGGGGTGTGGAGCGGGTGGTCTCAGGGTGAGGCAAAATCTTATTTCTCCTTCCCAACCGGGAAAACACTTTTCCCAGCCTTGGAAGCCCAGAAAAGAAGGAGAAAAATGTGAGAAATGAGGCTCACAGTTAGTACTCTCCTGTCCCTAAAATGGTTTTGGCATTCATACATCAAAGCTCAAGAGGAATTCACTATCATCACAGAATTCAGATGCTGAGAGAAGTCTTATTTACATTTACATCTCCTTTCTCTCACACAGATGAAATGATCCAACCATAGGAGTTCACCAGGCCTTTTAGTACTCTGGTGACCAGTGAGCCAGCAGAGGGAGGTGCCACAATGGCTTCTGTAAATCTGGGACTGTCTCTTGAAAATAGGGACACTTGGCGGGTCTGCTGAGGTGCCCAGATGGGAAACCACCAGGGAACCTATGATATGGTGCTTAGAATTATACAGACAAAAAGTACTATGTTAATAAATACACACACATATATATAAAGAAGTCCCATAGAATCCAGCTGAATACACCTTAATAAAAAAGTAATACTGTATATAGACACTTAGAAGCCCATAGAGTTCAGTGGGGCTTGGGTAACTGAATCCTGTAGCATGAGCACAGGCTTAATTATATATTGTTGCATGCCACCCCAATCTCCAAGCAGTGTGAGATTTCAGGGATTCTGAATGGCTCATATTTGATTCGTATTTCCTTTGGCTGTGGTGTCTTTTAGGATATGTGGTTTATTTACACATATATACACCCTGAGCCTGCAGTGGAGGGGTTCACAGCATTAACACCCCAAGAAGGCCTTGCTTTCCCCCATAGCAGCAGCCTTGGATTGAAACAGAAATCCAACGTCCCTCTGTCTCCCTTGGCTCCCAGTTTGCTACTTAGCCTCTAGCTCACATCACTGCAAACTTTCAAGTCTCAACTCTGGCTTTGTCCTTTTAACTATCCGGGAGTTGGGGGAGCCCCTTTCCTTCTTCCCCTTAATGGCTCATCAGCACAGAAAGCTAGCCTGGCTTATATTTTAACACTTGCTGGATCTAGTGGTTAGAAGGGTCTTGGCATACAGCCTACTTCCTCACCACTCACCCAACCTCATAACAATATGCTTTACATTTTCTGTGGCTCACTAGCAACGTCTGCTGCTATTCTCAGATTTTGTTTACATGTTCCAGTGACTCGTAATTACTGCCAGGCTCATATAGATTAGATTATCGACTTTCCTCCCCACAAAATCCATCACATGGCATGCTGTGTGCAACTTCATCGAAAGGAAACAACTTATATTTGTTCCTGCATTTAAAACATTTGCAATCACAAGGGCTCAGACCAAGGTTTCATAAAAAGAAGGCACTTGAATCTGTGTGTCACACGTTGGAGCAAAAGATGATTTTCTGCATTCTCAGTTCATGCTTAAAGGGAACCCACATGTCTGAAAGACAATGGAAATCACATGTCTAGGCGCCTTTGCAAATTGATGCTCCTGGAGACACATCTGCCAGATCTTTCCAGATAGGCAAATGCCTTGCAAAACTTACAGAGGTGATTAACCACCTAGGGCATGATTGTGGGAGCCTTTGGGCAAAGGGCCCATACATTGCCAATGCCAGGTGTCACTGCTGGTTCCCAAGCTGGAGAGATGAAATGTCCAGGGAGCTCAGCATGGTACAATCACAGCAGCAAGAGTGCTGGATTAGGTCTACCACTGTGCCTGCAGTGCACTGAGCTCCCTACAATTGACCTCTCTCCATCTCAGGAACCAGCAGCGATGCTTGATGCTCCGTGCACACCTGCACATGCACACACACAGAGGGAGTCTTCCATTGTAAGGGCACTTTGAGATGACCTGTTTCTTCAGCATGCACCTGATTGGTCTCCAGGGAGATTAGACAACCCTTCATCAACACAAGCATTAGCCCACATTTTCCATGCATTTTCCTTATTGCAAAAAGTCTCTGTCAGGTATTTTGGAATAAAACACTTCCTTTGTAAATTGCGTTTTGGTTTGATAAGAATGCTGATTGGTTTGTAGCAGTAGTAATAAAAATATTTTTAAAAAATACGACATAAAATCAAAGGGAGTGAAAGTGGATGTGGATTTGTTTGTAATGAGTTTTGGATAGGAAGAAAGGGTTGCTGAATCTTTAGGCTGGGGGGAACAATTGTACTCCAAATTGGAGGGTTCTGCCTTTATTCTTCAGCTGTAGACTGAGTTGTCAATCAATGTCAAAGGGTATGGGTAGTAAAAAATAGCTAGCAGCTATTAGTATAGGTCAGTTTTTATTTTGATCCAATTAGACATATTATTCAAACTGAGTTTCTGAGATAGATACTATCAAAATCCTTACTAGGGTATTTTTAGGATTACATTTCTTTCTGTAATATTTTATTGAATAATTCATCTGGTATTTACTTATTGCTTGTAAGTGCACACTCTGGCAGCCATCCACCAGCTACATAAAATCTACAAGCTAGACAATGGAAGGGAGTAAATGTTAAGAGACATGAAGAATTATATCTTTAAAGCCATCATATATTAATTGCTTAGGGTACCTCACTTTTGGCTGTTGCAGTGTTTTGAGGTGTAATTCTTATTACTTACTTTCACGTTGAAGAGAGTTTCCCGTTCCAATTATTCTCTTTCTTTTCCCAGTTCAATAATTGCTCAGGCATGGCTATCACTGCTTTAAACCACCCCCCTAAGTGCCATAAAACCTATATTGCAGCTGATCTGCACTGACTGTAATTATGCTGAGTGCATATAGTAAGTTACTGATGCTAATGGTTCAATTGCTACATCAGATTTTCCATAGCATATTAAGTGCTTCCATAGCATGTCAAGAGCATAAGAACTAACCTGCAATAATGGCAGGTGCTTGATTCTGAACTCTGCAACCAATCCCACTAAAAATGAGGTGTCTGTAGCTTCATTTTTTGTAAAAATCCACCACACCAGGGATGAGTGGGGATATCAAGGGGGGACCACAGGGCTAAGGAACACAATATCACCTTGTATTATTTCCTGAAGGACCTTGAAGTGCACCCAGCTAACAGGCATCTCTCTGCAGCTCCAAAAATGGCAATGGGGACCCCACTGGTAGGGAAGGAAACAGCAAAGGCCCTCTTAGCCATTTTTAGCAATGAAACAGAGAAGCAAATTATGAAGCAAAAGGAGGACAACTGGAAGACAACACTGCAACCCCTTCAAACCACTATAGCTGACAGAACTGAACAGACTCAATCAAGGAATTGAGAAGACTTTTGAAACTGGGGGCCACCTGACAAACTGGATGTCCAAAATTCTGACCCACAGCAGGGACCATCTAATGAAACTCAGTGTTCTCCAAAATAAGGGGCATTGTCATAGCTTTTTACAGTAGAAAAATGAGCTGGCAACAGCTGCCCAAGAACACCAAAATTTTGCCTATAATGGCTTTCCTGTTACGATGCTGCGCCAAAGACAAATTTTACTGACTGCAGCATCAGTGTGAAACAATGGTCTTTTTTGCCCTTCTTTTAAAGACATTGCAAGCTTTTGTGGAGGCAGATAGGGGGAAACTTCAATATAACACACAATCCAGTCTTGGACCATAGATCAAGATCCAACTTATTTTTATTTATTATCCAATTTGTCATCCAGAGATCACAGGGCTGTTCATAACATTATGGCCTATTGTCCTTAAAGGCTTTGCAAACCTATTACAAGCTCACAAAATTCGAAAGATGTTTGGTATTATATGTACCCATGACTTCACTTTTCACTTTTCACTCTTGGAGCTAGACCTATTGCTTTTCCAGGAGATATTACATGCTTGCCTCAAATATTTATGTATCATTTATTTTATAATTGCCTATTAAGAATATTTCCCACTTGAAAAACATAAAGCACAGTGATTTTTTTAAAGTATGGCTCAGATAAAAGGATTCCTCGCATCTTTGTGGATGCATATCTCTTTCGGTTGGGTGTTTGTATTTGGCATTGCCATCTCCTTCCTGATTCTGCTTCACCACCACTAAATATGATGGTTACTCCTACCTGTTGGTATCCACTTATATTCATCCTCACCTGCCCTAAACATTGATTATTTAGCACAACAAGCTATTAGGCTGGACTGCTTTATTAAACACAAATTATAGGTTGTGTGAAGTGAATAATATCTAATATTTATAGCTGCAATCCTGCACACACAGAAGTGTGGGGTTGTTTTTTTTTAAGCCACACTTGCATAACTGTGCCTGGGATCATTGTCTGCAAGTATAATTAAAATAACAATATTATAATGTTTTATGAACCATTTGTATATTATAAAGTGTTATTAAAATATTGATTTTTTTTCTTTAAAACATAATTAAATAAAATGATTTACAGTCCAGAATGGAATGTATGACGAGACAGACTGGGAGAAAGAATGAAAATTTGATATTATTCAGTTATACGTCAAAGGAAATTATGCTGATGTTATACTATGCAAAAACTAAATTGCACAAACATTTTTTAGGAAATGGAACATTTTAAATATTGCTTAGCTTTTCAAAAAAGCTTTTCAGTATTGAGATAATTTGTAAACAATATTTTATTGGTGTTGATGCAAAACATTGTACTTGTATAGGAAGACTATTAAAGTAAATATTAAATGAGGTTGATTTTTACAAGACTGAACTATTCACATTTTTAATTATGCAAATCAATACCATACGCCTCACATAAATAGCCTCAATTATGCATTTTATTCAGAATTCAATATCTGATGTTTTGTAGATGATGGGGATGGTGGGTTGTGTGGTTTTTCTTTTTGTCAGGAGATGTGCTGGGTAGATGTGCTACCACTGCCGAAGGAGGGTTGCAATGTTTTTTTACAAGTTTCCTGCTGGACTTACTTAAAGAAAAAAAATCTATTTGGGTTTAAAGGACTCTGCAACCAATGGAGGCAATCACGGAAGGGCATGTGGTTATAACAGAACAAAGCCAATTATCTGATGTACATAAAGGCTATAGAAATGTTCCACTGATCTAAATGACTGCCTTTGCCACCCTGATTAGATGCTATCCTTGGGGCTCCACAGAGTTTCTGCTATCTTCAAAGAAGTGGTGCACAATATCCCAGCACCACACTCTGCCTATGTCACTGCATGTATTGACAACCTAGTCATCTATGGCTGCGTCTGGGAAAATAATCACCAAGCAGTCATCTGTGCTTCCTTAGAAGCTACAGGCGCCACTGCCACCACACTCAAATGCCAAATCAAGGCCAAAACTATCACCTGTTCTCAGGCATCAGACAGGCAAGGAGGTTTTGAAAAAAAAAGCATATATCTAATATTTTATCGACTATGCTACATTCAGAGAACACTTGAGCAGTGCACGGAACAAAAAACAATACAGATCGTAAAATATAATTAAAATATAAAAAAGCAAGCATTAAAACCTGCAGAAATAAAATAGTTTAATTTGGGAAGGCTTGAGAGAAAAGTGAAAACTAAAGGTATTGAGCCTTACTTTGCTCCTAAAAAAAGAGGATTCCATGAACCAGTGGTGCAAAGCCATTATGAGAGCAAGCCCAGCCCAAGTGACTGTCCCACCACCATGGCTGCATGGCTTAGACTCTCCTTTTGCCAGTGAGGCTAGGGAGCTGTCCAAGTGCAATGTTTCCAGCACAGCAAGGGAGCTGTCCAGTACAGACACAGGAAGCTGCTAGGTGAGATGCTGCCTCAAAAATGGCTAGGCACAAACAGCTGTTTCTGCTGCCCAAGCCCTTTCTGGAGCACCAGCAGGGCTCTGACTCCTTTTTCTGGCTTTCTCTGGTCAAACAGGGACCAGGGAAAGACTCATGCTGTCAAATGCATATGCCTGTTGTGGTCTAGTCACATCAGCTGCCATCTCTGCTCCTGCGAATGGTTTTGGGGGATCTGAACCTGGAAGGTGGGACCAGAGCATGCTGGGTCCCCTGAAAATGTAATCCTCTGTATGTTAATCTCAGGGGGGTTGTCCATCTCCACTGATTCAGCTGAAGCTCCAGACACAATGGAGTCAACAGTAGGAGCCTCCTCTGAGGTCTCATCTGGTCCTGGAAACTGGTGGGGCATGGCAGTGATCCTGACCAAACCAGCTGTCAAGCCCTTGACTTTACCAGCTTCTACCAATGCTTTTTAACACTGTTTACCCAATGCACAGCTCTAAAAGCAGACCTGCTTAAGGAAGGGAAACATACACCCCCTTCATTGTGGCAAACTCTATTCTGACAGTTCATGCAGAGCCCAAAGCTCTGCTCACTGTGCTGTTTTTTGGCTTTACACTCTTAAATATTTACCATGGGACATATAGGAAGCTAACAAACCAAACTGAAGGGCTGTAAAAGGGTTCCACTTTGGGCTGAGACTCTGCACAGGCAACTATTGTTTTCCTGAGCATTCTTAGTTTTGACTTGTCTCCCGGTTGAGCCATTGGTGCTGACTCCTGGCTTGACCCCTCAGCTCTGACTCCTAGACTGACCTCTTGGTTGACCCTTGGCGCAACTCCTGGCTCCAACTTGACAGCTGCCCACAGCTCAATTCTGACATCAGTCAATTTTATTTCCTCCCTCCCTTCCTTCCATAGAAAAAAAAACAGAGGCCCCATTCTGCCAACAGGGCAAAGACCCTTGCTATTTGCCCCTGAGATCAATAAATAAGACCCCACAGACACAAAAGCCACATCTTAAGATGTTCACTTTTAAGTGTACAGTACTTCTTTTCCCCCAGCAAGGCGGGCAGCAATAAACAGAAACCTAATTTTTGCATTCTGGTTCAGATGTTGATAGACCTGGCAATAGCTTTGGGAACATCTGTCGCCATGCGTAAGATGTGCTGTTGTGACTGGATCATGCATGCATGCTGACTATTTGATTCTATAAGCTGACATAAAGCTTAAGCCTCTGCGTGTTTACTCAGAAATAAGCACTACAGCAGGCATTGGCAACCTGGTGCCCTCCAAATGTTTATGTTGCCTGTGACTAGTTGGAGTTCAAAACATCTGGAGAACACCAGATTGGCAAAGTCTGCCCTACAATTTTCAACTGAGCTTAGTCACAGGTAAGTGTGCATATCACTGCAGACAAAATATATCGGTCTTTCCGATGAAAGAAAGAAAGAAAGAAAGAAAGAAAGAAAGAAAAGAAAGATTACTGTCTCACCAGATGGTGACACTAAGCAACAGTTTGCAGTAGAATAGGATAACAGTCCAGTGAGGCTTTAACTTATTTTTTATTCAAGTGTTTATACACAACAGCTACCCTAAGATAGTGAAGTATGGAGCCAGGTTTTGAGAACATGTGTAACATGTTGCACATAAAGTAAAGTGAGAGCCACACATCAAGTTGTACATATATTGCATGTGTTGCATGCAGAGTCAATCCCAGACTTCAGGAGGCCCTTGGCAGCCAGCTGCCCATGCCACTCTCAATGTAAATCTGTGGGCCGGGGCATTATATTTTGGGTAAATTCAATTGGCAGATAGCAACTATGGATGGGAGTGAGCTTGACTCCTATTCAGAAGCAACAGCACTGCCCTTCCAGTACTAAAATGGTTGTTGGGGACCACTGGGGAGGATGGTAAGTGATGGCACAACCAGGTCAAATCCTCCTGAGCTACTGGTACCCTCAGCCTGTGCCCAACCTAGCTGGCTGCTGGCACCAGAACTGATTGCATGTTTGGATTATCTCAAACATCTCCTCAAAGGCAGAACTTTAATCACTGCTCACAACACCCCAATCACAATCCTTTTCCGCAGAGTCAGTTTGCATAGGCAGCTGGCTATTGCAATATCTGAACTGTCCCTCTTACCCAAATGCACACACCTGCAGGGAAAAATAACTGAGTAGTGACTCCATGTGCAGTCTCGATTCTTCTCCCTGCTTTAAGATTCAAGAGGGCCCACCTCCAAGGACAATGTGACAGCATAATAAAATATCATGACCACTTAGTAGTAACTAAACACCTTAACAAAAACTGCCGATCTAATGTAGTAAGCTCTACCATGTCTTTAGCTCGCCTGTAATATATATAAGCCCGGAGGTAATTGCAGCTTGCACACTGAAGATAGAAGCTAAGCACCAACTAAATTATGATTAATGAGAGATTAAGGATTAGTCATAATGACAACTAAGAATTATACTTCGTCATTATCTGTTTTGGTCACAACGACACAGAAAGCAATCAAAATTTTCATGCAAATCCTGCACTTCTGCATTAAAGTAATAATGAGATTATTCCGGTGGAGCAAACCAAGAGTCAGAAATAATAGATTTATTGAGTTTTCAGGAATTTAAAAGACCTTCTTTGCTGAATAATAAATTCACTTATTTAACCTGTCTCATATATGTTCACTGATGTCCTGGAATATGAAATTGTTCAGTGTTAATGAAGTGTGATATCAACAATTTACTTTATATTTTAATGTTATCTGTCATGTTTATAGTGGGCCTGAAACTCTGCTCTTGCTATTTCTTGCCGACGATAGACCACTTTCCCTTGCCTCCCACTCTCTGCTTGCCTCACCTCACACTACCCTTCAGCTCAGTGGGAACTAGCTCTGACAGTGACATCAAGTCATTCACTGCAATGCTTCATCTTTATATAGCTACAACAGTTGGGTTTCTTCACTGGATAATGCACAGAACATTCTGACACTTTAAGGATCTGCTGTGCGGGTTGCCAAGAAAAATAGACATGACTATTCCAAAGAAAACTTCTTGTCAAGAACTTGATCAATAAAATTAATCATACTCCTCATAACCCTCTAAAGAGAAGAAAAATTAAAAGGAGCAATATATACTTGTGATACGATACAGAGGACCCCACACAAGTGGAGTGTGCTTTATAGGGGATGCAATAACACCACTTGAACTTTAGATTTCCAGTCATCTGCACCCAGCTATATAACATACTTTCAGATTTTAATTGTAGCTTTATAGATACTATGAAAACAGTCCAGCCAAAATTAGGAATTATGCAGCACACCTCTTTTATAGTGTGGATTTGGAACCATTAAGCTCACAACAATGTCTAAATAACTCTTCTGATTAGTTGCCTAGACCTCTGATATCAGAGATGGAGCTTCTGTTTCCACTGGTCCATAGTACCATCCATCTTCATGAAGAGGCTGGCTTTTACTGGCTACTTTTATTAATTTATTTTGCTATAATGAAATATAATTACTATATTATTTGTTCTTATTGTATAAATCAGTCTTCAGCATTGCCAACCTCCAGATGTTTTGAACTACAACTTCTATCAGCCCCAGGCAGAACACAACAGTGGTTGGTACAAAGAAAATTAAAAGTAAAACAGAGGAGACAAGATGGAACAAGATGGAAGATTATACAAGGAAGGGAGTGCGGGTAACATGAGCTCTCATCCATCATTACATTTTGTGGTCTTTCTACCAGAAACTAGAATAACTACTCAAAAGCAGTCCCATGAATGTCCTGTCCCCAATTTTAACCTTCAACTCCCACAATTTAGTTATCAACATCTAATGATCCAAATGCCAAAGAAACAGGGTATCAATAGAGTGCAACTTTCATTACTGACATCTACTGTAAGCTCATCAGACAAAGCCACAAGCACAGTCTCAGAAAGAAGATTAATCTTAAAACTACCAAAAGGATGAAGAAATACAACGTTTTACAGAAAGCTGAGATCAAGAAGATTGCTTTGTCAGAGAATATGAGGAATTCTACAGAACGAAGAAGCAAACAGCTTCATGCTACTGTAAATGACGGTCCTTCCAAGGAATTGTGGGGCGGGGGGGGGGTGGAACTCTTTAAGTCTTCACTGTTCTTTGGAAAACCTGTCAAAAATGTAGTTTCAGATTCACCTAACTCTTCAGAAAAGAAAATGATGGTAATAGAAAAGCTTGTCATTATGACAAGAATCCAAGGAAAGAAAGCACGGGAGACTAAATTGCTGTTTCTAATTCTCAACTCTCCAAATGTGTGGAAGCGGTGTTTTGAGGGGATTTGTTTTCGTTCTTAAGTATAGGGACATTATATGTATTTGTTCTGGACTGGAACAAGTAATTACTTATGTTAAAAAAGCAAACAACAACAACAAAGATGAAGATGTAGAAATGTATGTGACATTTCCCTCCCTCTGGCAAAAGAAACCTTGCTTTGTTCAGTAATCTCATCCCAATAATTCAGTTGGTGTCCCTACATTTTGTAAAAGAAAATGTGCCCGAGATCTATTATTTTCCTGCTAACTATTATAAATGGGTGGTACAAAGAATGCAGAGCTCTGAAGATGTTGAGTGCCTGAATATAATCTGGAAAGCCTCCTTGGTGTGATAATACAGTGGCATTAAAATGCTGGAAAGGAAAATGTAGAGACCATGCTTAAAATGGTTAAAATATTCACCTTGGAGACTGACATTCTTCCCAAGCTGCAAGAAGCTCTTTAAAAAGAAATTATAATGAAACATTAATTCGAAAATGATCCAGTCTGAAATATTAATCACAGACAAAAATAATCACAGCTGTGTAATTTTGCAGATGAAGGCTGTGATCCATAAAAGTTCCCTACTGCCCACGGGTACAGTGCTCCATTTATTCCTCCGCTGTAGTTTGCACAGGTAGCTGAACCTTGTCAAACCCCAGCCACACCTGGGGTTGAGAGATCACAAATCTCTAGTGCCACATCATCTGGTTGCAACAACTACGTCTCCCAGCTGGGGAAGAGGATGCTGCAGGCGTATGGCTCCTCAGCAGGTGTTATTACAACTGGCCCCATCAGTCATGCGGCAGAATTTATTATTGTCATGCAACATTTGGGACGTGTAATTTCTCAAGCTCAGGTATGCCTGGAACATTCCAGGGATCAGGGGCTGGTGGGTCACCTTGCAGTGCTCTGCTGCATGGTTCTGTGGGTTCTTCTCTCCCCCCTTTTATTGTTTGTTTTTCAAAGTATGTTTTTTGCTGTATTTTAAGTGGATGTTTTTAAATAAGAATAAGAATAAACATTTTGCATATCACAAAATACAGAAGCCATACCTAAATTAGTAAATGGTGTTATGTGCATGAAGGACATATCCATCTCAAGCTTTTCTGGTTTTTTCACTGGACTGCATTGGTATTGCATGCTATCCTAACAGCACTGGTGTTGGCATCCGTCTGTCTTGGGAGACAATGGAGGAGTGCATCTTTGGGGGTGAAGTGAACCCATTGGAGAGTTACAGTGCCTGCTGTGGCTGTAGAGACCGATAAAGGAGAATTGCAGTTCTACTCAGTCGGTAGAGCATGAGACTCATAATCTCGGAGTTGTGGATTTGAGTCCCACATTGGGCAAAAGATTTCAGTATTTCATGGGTTTGGACTAGGTGTCCCTTTTTTATTATTCTACTGTTAACTGAAGGTGAGGATCTGGCTCATTTGTGAATTTCACAGACTCGTGTCCTCTTCATTATTCATGTATGTAATAAAGTCACCGGAAGCTTTTTTAAACCGATTTTATTATTGCAGTTTATCCCAATATTGGGAAATGAATGAATGAAGTGACTTTTTTTTTGGGGGGGGAGTAGGAAATAATAAAAAGGAGGGAGAAAAAAGTGGACAAAGGTGACCCAAGAAATGTTGGTGCCTGAATCTAACAACAAGGTGGCGTGCCTCCAAGTGGATTGAAGTAAGATTCAACACTGGCGATGGGATAGCATCGTCTGCTGTAATTGAGGACAGCAGACTAGCTTAGGAAACAGGGGGCAAGATGGACAGCAGGCTAGCTTAGAGAGTATATGACAGACTGTGCAACACACACTTCATTCTGTCCTCCAATATCTTGCCCGTGCTCACTGCCCAAACACCCTGCATCTGCTGCCTGAGGCAGCTGCCTCACTCTACCTAATGGTGGGACCAGTCCTGAAGGGTTGTAGAATTTCAAAGAAGCAACACACAGCAAACTGATTACTATAGCAACATAGGAAGCTACCTCATGCCAAGTCAGACCATTGGTGCATCTGTTATTGAGCATGTCTCAATAAAAGCTGAGCAAATGTCTTCACATTTGTCCTCTTTGCACATATGTCAATACTTTGCCAAATAGGGACAAATAATGCAAATCATTAATCCATTGTTGTGTGCCTTCTTTTTTTAATGTTGGAGAACCATACACTGAAACATTCCTGTTGCAAGCATGAGTCACTGCTCATGATGGCCACACAGATTTATGGAGCAAGCCTGGGCTTTGTAGTTAATTACAGCTGTGAGTATAAAGTGCATTATTAATAGCAACTGCAATGTTATAAAATTAGAGTCATATGGGCAAATGCTAAAAGCAAGGAAAACATATTTATAATGAAGATGCTTCATTCACTGTTGTTGCCTGATATGAATGAAACACGTTAAGTATAATGAACTTACACCGATAGCACATCCTAAGGACTCAGGAATTTGTTCATGGCATCTTAGCTAATAGAACTGAGGAGGAAATACAGTGAAACGCTTAAAATATTCATTACCTGTCATAAGAAAGGCACGGTGGGAAAATAGGCGGGGGAGCAGATTTTCATGTAGGGCCATCATTATAAATAAGAACGGAGATTGTTCAGTAGTTCAAAACTCAGCTCAGGTTGCAAGCAGAATACATGACCAGCATAAAGGTTATTCTAATTACAGCTGATAATGAGAGAGTTTGAGAAGAGTAGGTGATTAATGAAGAATGTTTGTGTTATGAGAGCTAATAATAATGTTTCCAACGATTCACAAATGCCATTAGGTTATGGTGATCAAATCCCTGCTTTGTCCGCTACAAAAGTCTGTGTTAATAATTAGGATGTGTGAGCTGTGGAGATGAAATGTATGGAATAATTTGTGTTGCAATGTTGGGAACAGCCATCAAAAGAAAATAAAAATCTACTGGAGGTAACTAGCAAACTATGACAAGTATATATTGTTTCGAATGTCTACCATGCAGATCATACAGTCAAACTGTCCAGTTTGAGTTTAAAATCGTGTGTCCCTACCCTGAACTAACTGCAGTTTCCAGACCATTTTCAAAGTTAGTCACACTTATAATGTGGTACATAGGTAGTTGCGTTATACTGATACTGAGTCCATCTAGCAAGCATTGTTTACAATGACTGACAACAGCTCTTCTGGGTTTCAAACAGGGGACACTTCTAACCCTATCCGAAAATGATAATGATTTAGACTTCCTAGCCACTTGCTACATACACAAGAGATCTTCTCCAAGGCAGAGGTGAAAACTGCCTATAAAATATAATGGAGAAGTGTCAGGTACCACAGGTCTATGGAAGTATCTGGATTTAGCGCTGTCCAAGGCTACTTTTTACCTTCTTTTTTGAAATAAAAATTGGTAAGTCTCTTTTTTATTTAGACCTTGTAAATATAGATCACACATCCTTTCCATCTTGGCATGTTTTATTGTTGACTTAGTGCTGGCTTGGTCACGTCCACAGAATGCTATATGGCAGGATTCCTAAGGACATGCTCTATGGCTTCCGCACCAGGCCTGTGGGCAGACCAACTCTGCCTTACCAAGATCTTTGAAAACGTGACATGAAGGCTGGCGACATCAGCCCTGCCATGTGGGAATCCCCTGCAGACGACCGCGGTGTCTGGAGACAGGCAGTCAAGTTGTATATCCATAGCAGTGGCCAGAGGAGAAATAACTGCTGGGAGGATCGCAGAAATGGCATGGTACATCTGGATGCCTTTATCTGCCTCAGCTGCAACAAAACATCTCTCTCCCGCATTGGTCTCTACAGCCATAGCAAGTCCTGCAACCTTCCAACAGAGGGGCACTCCCCTGAGACAGACAGATGCCAACACAGCACAGTAAATCACATAGCTGTATCCTATATTTCTTTATCGGAAATGGTGATAACTTATCCTTTTTAAAAGCTTTTTTTTAAAAAAAAATTGCAACCATCAGTCATTATTTTTAAAAAAATTAAACAGAAGGTAATGATGAAATCCAGGATTTTAGTGTGACCCTGTTTGGGCTTCAGCATTTTACCTTCCCTGCCACAATCGAAGTAGCAGCTCTTTGGTCTTTTTGCTTTAAAAAAAATAATGAAATGAGTTTTATGTTGTTTTGGCCTGCCACAAAGCCAGACAATATCATTAACTTCCTAATGCACAGGTTGGGGATAGGTGACTGTATATGGAAAAAGATTAGCTCAACTAAGCAGAAGTGGGTTTGTTTGTTTTTAAATATACACAATCAACTTAAATTATAAAAGAAAAAATATTTGCAAAGCGACATTTAAGAAGGGAGAAATCTACATGCTTTATATGCCACTGCTGGAAGCCCCATAAAAGGGAATACAGAGCACTTCCACTTTTTCACCCCTCTCCCACTATATTTATGTTAATATATTATTATTATTAATGTGAAAGGGAAAGTAGAAGAGAGGCATTTATAATGTGAATGAGCATTCTGTCAAATGTGGGCTTTACATTCACATCACAAACCAACTGAAGCAATACATTATATATACATTACCAGAAACCAGGCAAGTAAGTGAAAAATCAAAAGAATGCAGGATATATAATCTATAGTACTGTATAAACAGCATTGGCAATGGCATGGCACTATATTAAAAAGAAGTATGCCTTCCAATAAGTTAGATGAACTCTTCAAGAACAAATTTGAACTCTTCAAATTCCACTGAATTCCTATGCGTGGAAATTTCAGGTTATATTATGCCCCTAAATAATGTGCTAAAGATGCATATAAAACAAAATTACTTCATTTAGCTTCAAACTGACTGGCTAAATCTCACATGAGGCAGAACACCAGGAAAAAATGTATAGATAGGTACAAAAAATGTTTGTGTCATGGAACTGATGAGAGAAGAGGTGACTATTGATTATTTTCTCCTAAGGGGTGCCATGTTGCAGTCGCTAAAAAAGAAAATAAAGATTCTAGTAACTGTTCCTTCCACTAGCTCATTTTGTTAGTAAATGATTATGCTATAGTTTGTGCTAAGATGTCAGAGAAAAGACCTGTTGAGACTTGTTTGATGTCAGCGCCTGGAACCAGATCACATAATTTCTATATTTTAATCAATACCATGCGTTTTGGCGATTTTGAATGCACAACATTCCTTTGAAAGTTGAGGCTTAAAACAGCTGAATAACAGTTTTTTAAAGGTACACCAGTATCAAACATTCACTTCGGACGGCTGCTTTTGTTAAAGGCTATCAATTACCATTTCTCTGATGGTTTTATCCATAGCCTTGTTAAACCAAATCACCAGAATTTAAGACAATATACTACATCAGTGTAATTGAAGCTCCTAAAATCTAGCAACGAACAATGGACCAAAATTAAACATTTTTAAGTCCCAGTTATTGCAATGAGAAAGATCTAAGCATATGTTTAACTCTCCCGTGGATATAAATGGGATTTAAAAATGCTTAACTTTACTGGATTACACCTACTGACTTTTGAAAGGCTTTCCAAGAAAAGGCAAATTAAGCCTGCTGCAGAAACTATCATGTTATATATTTTGTGTCTCTAATTATTGGTGTGTACTAACACATCATAAATGCCTTTACTAAAGTTCTGTTCAGATTCAGTGAAGCTAAGGTGATGTTCTGAAACAGGTAAGTGTGAAACTTGGCACAGATAGGATGCTCTGAAATAAGTAGGATTCCAATATGAGGGTGGGTGAGAAAAGTAATTGTTTTAAATTTAAAATAAAAGGCACCTGGCTACTTTGGTCACTGTGTTAAATAGCCTTGTCTTACTGTCTATTTTTAGTTGTTATGATTGTTGACCAAATCATGCACCTCTTCAAATTATTTCAGGATGTCAGTATTGGAGCCACAGCAATCAGGACAATATGAATGAGCCAAGATGTATCTCAACTGAAGAGAGACGGAGCCCACTGGAAATCATGGAATGGCAAAGATGGAAGCAGAGACAGTCGAGAGACAGATTGCAAAACACAGGAAACTGTGAACTACAGTGGTACCTCAGGTTACATACGCTTCAGGTTACATACGCTTCAGGTTACAGACTCCACTAACCCAGAAAGATTGCTTTGGGTTAAGAAGTTTGCTTCAGGATGAGAACAGAAATTGTGCTCCGGCGGCAGCAGGAGGCCCCATTAGCTAAAGTGGTGCTTCAGGTTAAGAACAGTTTCAGGTTAAGAACAGACCTCCGGAACGAATTAAGTACTTAACCCGAGGTACCACTGTATTTGTCCATCTGCTAACCCAGTACTGTCCACTCTGATTGGTAGCAGCTCTCCAGGGTCTGATACCAGTATGGTGGTACCTCGGTTTAAGAACAGTCCCGTTTACAAACTATTCGTTATAAGAACTCTGCAAAACCGGAAGTAGTGTTCCGGATAGCGAATTTTACCTCGGTCTATGAACGGAAGCCGAACGGTGGAAGGGCACCGGTGGCAGAAGGCCTCATTAGGGAAAGCACACCTTGGCTTAAGAATGGCTTTGGTTTAAGAACGGACTTCTGGAACGGATTAAGTTCGTAAATGGAGGTACCACTGTATTGATCTTGAAGTATTTTGTATGCATGAATGTGATTTGCCACTGAGCAATGAAATAATGAGTCAGGCTATTTGTCCACCTAGCTCAGCACTGACTGCACCTGCCTCTTTCAACCTTGGGTTCCCAGATATTGTCAGACTACAGTTCCCATCATTCCCAGCATGGCCAGTGGTCAGATGATGGGAGTTGCATTTCAAGAACATCTGGGAATCCAAAGTTAAGAATGGCTGGTCTTTACAGTCTGGCAATGGCTCTCCCAGTGTGCAGACTGGGGTCTCTTCCAAGATGGTGGCGACTGAACCTTCTGCATGCAAAGCATATGGTCTAGCACTGAGCTACAATCCTTCCACTTAATAAGGTTAGTCAGGTGCTATGGAGAACAGGAGCTGAGGTCTTAAGGCACAGAGTTTATCCACAGCAAGCAATACAAAAGAGAACCGGACCTAGAATCAGGAGGTGTAGAGTTAGGTAATCCATCCAAGGGAGGGCTAGAGAACTGGGAAGTAGAAAACACAGGTTGAATTTGCGGACAATGGCTGGGGACAACACCATACCTTTAAAGCACATCTCCTCTCTCCACAAAGGATCCTGGGACCTGTAGTTTGTTAGGGATGTTGGGAACTGTAGCTCTGTGAAGGATAAGCTACCATTTCTGGGATTACTTTGTTTTTAAATAGGAGGATGGATATGCAGCAAACATCTGGAAATATTTATGATCGGGTCAGGAGGAATCAATGAGGCCAGCAGGACAGGGCTGGACCATAGTAGGGTCAGGAAAAGGACACATTGCCATATTTTTTCCTTACTGTGCATTCTTCAGTTATTCATCACACGGCCATCATGCAGAGTCTCCCACATTATCCTGACGATACCTTGCTCTGGGATTATTTATATGTGGTTTTTCTGAAGACAAGATTGAAACACAGTTCGAGCCAGTTCCTGAGCTGCCGCACCTAGAGAAAACACAGTAGTTAATAACCAAATAATAATAAAAAAAACAACTGAAACATTAAAACTACAAATGACAGATCCTGTGTAGTGTAGACTAGGACCTGGGATATCAGAGTGCAAGTCCCCACTCAGTGTTGAAGCTCACTAACAGACCTTAGGCCAGCCATAGTCTCTCATCCTAATCCACCTCAAAAGAAGGTTGTGAGTATAAAATATGGAGAGGGAGAAGTACGCCACCTTGAGGTCCTTGGATGAAAGGTAGGATGCAAAATGTAAAAATAAGTAAAATTACAGCTTTTTTCCAGTCGGGACTCACCGGAACTTCGTTCCAGCACCTCTCTGGTGGGCACCATTGCCACTGTAAGAGTAAAATTTTTCTCACAATACTGAGTAAAATGAATTAAATTGAATAAAAATTAACATCTTTCCTTCAGATAAAGGGGAAAGTTCCCTTTGTCATTTGCCTCTTAATTTCAACAAAAATCTGACATTATCCAGTTCACTCATAAATGGTGCCAAACAGTTGCAAATTCTCCCCTAACAGCATGTTTTATCATAGACCAAAGAAATCAGTCCTCGGCGCCCTAACCTGCGGAATTTTTTTTTTGCGAAAAAATCCCTAACTTTGGTGAAAGTCACAATTTCACCAAAAAACTGACGTTATCCAATTCCCTCAAAAATGGTGCCAAACTGTTGCAAATTCTCCCCTGAAAGGTTTGGTGGTGCAAAGAGAACATTTTATCATAGACCAAAAATCAGCCCTCTGTGCCTTAACCTGTGGAAAAACATTTTTTTTAAAAAAATCCCAAACTTTAATGCTTTCCTTCAATATTCCACCACCATTCTGTCCAGTCCAAGTAAGGGAACTACCACAAACCCCAGCTCTTATGGTTTACAACTCTGGGAAACGGGGGTGCCGGAGGGATCTTTGCACTACAGCGCCATATATGCTTAAGATGGCCCTGATTACACACTCTTTAAAATAAAAGGGAGTCAACCTGGAAAAGCCCAATAGGGTTGTCACCAGAATGAAAGCACGTGATCCACAGGTGTGCATCTTGTAGCTCTGTAGAGGAAAATGCAGCTCGATAAAATTAAAAGATGCATACACCTCCTGCTTCTTGGAAGAAAATACTGCATTCAGCTTGGGAAATGCCTCAAAATTTCCCCTCATTTAGGTTTTGTGTCACATTGTAATGTATTCCATTATGGTTTTTCATTAATGTTTGTATACTTTTAATTTCCACTGAATAACTGAACAAGGGGCCCGAACAGAGCCAATTACAGTGGTACCTCAGGTTACAGACGCTTCAGGTTATAGACTAACCCAGAAATAGTACCTCAGGTTAAGAACTTTGCTTCAAGATGAGAACAGAAATTCTGCAGCGGCAGCAGGAGGCCGCATTAGCTAAAGTGGTACCTCAGGTTAAGAACCCACCTCCAGAACGAATTAAGTTCTTAACCCAAGGTACCAGTGTACTATTATTACTATCACTATTAAAAATTATTAAATTTGTACATTACAGTGGTACCTCAGGTTACATACGCTTCAGGTTACATATGCTTCAGGTTACAGACTCCGCTAACCCAGAAATAGTACCTCGGGTTAAGAACTTTGCTTCAGGATGAGAACAGAAATCGCGTGGCGGCAGCGGGAGGCCCCATTAGCTAAAGTGGTGCTTCAGGTTAAGAACAGTTTCAGGTTAAGAACGGACCTCCAGAACAAATTAAGTACTTAACCCGAGGTACCACTGTAACAGGCATTATAGAAGGCGGTCGCCCTGACAACCAACACGCCCGCCTCCCGCCCCCCCATCTACAGCTGTCAACGTTTCCCTTTTTTTAAGGGAAATTCCCTCATTCGGAATAGGATTCCTCGCAAGAAAAGGGGAAAGTTGACAGCTCTGGCCCCATCGGCATTTAAAACAGGCTTCCTCGTTCACGCATGTGCAAAGGGCCCGTCGCCATCCTCAACCACGTGGGCTCCGGTGCAGACGCTTTTGTCTCATTCCCTCCCGCCCCTTAGCTCCGCGCTCCTAAGTAAAAAGGCCCGGGCCGAAACTGAGGCGGGGAAGAGGCGTGAGACAGGCCGCGCAAGTGCTCATTGGCTCTCGGCAGCCCTCGTGACACGAAACACCGCAGCCTGATTCGCTGCCTGGGGGAGGGGGAAGGGGGGCTCTCGCGCTCCTCTTCTTGCTCGAAAGGCCGGTTCGCTGGGATGCTCCTCACTTGGGAGGGAGGAAGATAGAAGGCAGCTCATGAGGGGCTGGCGAGGGGCTTCGCGGTAAGGTGTCCGGTAAGTGTGTCTGTTTGCGGACCCCCCCCCTACCGCTTCAGCGCTTTGTTTTTCCTTGGCGACGAAACGGGAGGGAGGGCTCAGGCAGACGACCCCCCACTCTCTTCGAGAGAAGGCGCATGCGCGTGAAGAGCGTCCGGCTCGCGCTCATTCGGAGTGGCGGTTGCGGTCAGTAACGGTCGTCCTCTGACGTCGTCCGCGTTCCATCAGCGCCCCCCCCCCCACTTGCCCTCTCCACACACAGGATGGCGGGCAGGGGGCGGGTGGGAATAAGTGTGGCCGAACCTCCCTTGACAGAGGCAGTCTACCTCGGGATCCTATGGAGGCAAAGGTGGCTGTGTGCTGGCCGGGCCCTTATTGTGACACCCCCTCCCCAACCCCCACGTCACTGAGGCATCAGGCTGGACCAGTTGGCCTTAACTGGGCAAAGCAGTTCTTACGCAAAATACAAAGGGCAGCACAATTATCTTTTTTACAGGTGTGTAGGAGGGGAATTGCAGCAGGTGCAGCTTCCTTCACCTCTGTATCAAGCAAGCTGAAGCTTGTCGAAACGTATTATTTGCTGGAGTCCTGTGTGGTCAGACCTTGGGGGTTGAAGCACCATAATTCCTAAGCTGTGACACCCCCCCCCCCCGTAAGACAGTAGCCACAACCCACCCACAATGTTATCACCGCTCTTCGGCTAAGGGGTAGCCTGTCATGTCTGCTGCTCACCTGAGATCCAGATATAACCAGCTGTTGAAGCAGCAGGTGGAAAAGAGCTGGCACACCCATTGTCGGTGTTTAAGGGGAATTACCTATGTAATCAAGGACTTTCTGATCCTCTGAGCAGACTGCCATCCTCCCGGCTGTAATGCAGTATCGCATACTGAACTCAGTGGGAGTGCGAAATAAATGAGCATGAATTGGTCAGAAAGAGTCACAGGCTTGTGAGAATGCTGCAAGGCCATTGTGTTACCTGCATTGTGTGCTTTTTGTTGCATGTCGCAAGAAGCCGCCAACTCCTCCCCTCTATTGCTCATTTTTGGATCTGGTGACTATTAACCCCCTTTTAGAGAAAAAACAAAATAGGAGATACATATCTTAGTGGAGCAAATCCTATTGGTAAAGGAAAGTGCAGGCCTTTAACACAAAACCTTTGTCTATGAAGCACACAAAACCTCTGCTGTACAGAATGCAAAGTTGCTTGCAAATACATGATTTCTTTTTTAAAAAAAGCTCCTTAAATGTATCATACCATTGATCAGAAGTTTGTTATATTGTATATTGCTCAAATAATGCAGAGTCCCAAGATTCTGTTCTGTGTATTTTTATCCACTATGTTTATTAAGCTGTTTAAAAAATATAAAAACATGGATGAATTCAAAGAGAGAGAAATGTTCACCCACAAATCACAAGCTGTTGTCTGATTTTTATTTTTGAATGGGCTTTCATTACATGTTAATCTTTATCAACAAGGAATAAGGGGAAGAGTGGAAGAGAGGGACGCACAAAAAATACCCAACTTTTATGTGAAGCCATAAGGCAGGGATGGAAAACCTTTGGCTATCTCATCCAGAGCTGGTCACTGGACATGCAAGCTAGGACTGATGGAAGGTGTAGTTCAGCAACATCTTTAGTTCTGCAATGTCTGTCTTGAATCAAGTCTAGATGCAGACCTTGGCTTAAGGCACTGGGCCAACACCACCTTCCCCTGCCCTCTGTATTATGTAACATGCAGCCTGATGAAGCATTCTCAATGACTTCGAAGCGGCGCTCACTATTTTGTGACTTTTTGATTCTCCCTGAAGATATTGCCACACAGGATTTTGAAGAGGAATATTTGCATGTTTTCCATATACAGTGGTGCCTCGCAAGACGAAATTAATTCGTTCTGCGAGTTTTTTCGTCTTATGATTTTTTTCGTCTTGCGAAGCACCACTGTGTATTGACGGTTTCCCATAGGAATGCATTGGCGGTTTTAAAAAAAAAGCGCAAGACATTTTTGTCTTGCGAAACAAGCCCATAGGGAAATCCGTCTTGCGAAGCAACTCAGAAAACGAAAAACTCTTTCGTCTTGCGAGGTACCACTGTAGTTTCTCCTTCACATCTACTAAACCAAAACAGTGTTTCTCTACGTGTCTAGACACAACTTAAATTAATGGCATTTCCCCTCCTAATGCAACATACTATGTTATTACTGGTGGTAATTCTTACCTGTAAAGCTCTTAATAGCTTGGCCCTTTTGGCTGCACCTTCTTCAGTATGACCTTCCTTCCTTGCTGTTAATGTAGGGCTGGGGAACCAGGTTGTTGGTTAATAATTCTCATAATCCCTGACCATGCTGGCCGAGGCTGATGGGAATTGGAGTCTGAACATTTGGAGGGCCAGAGATTCCCAACAACTACAATAAGTTCTGCTTCATCTCACAAGGTTAAACTTCTGAGGTTGTTGAACAAGGCCTCTTGCATCATAGAACCAATGACTTTAAAATTTCCTCCCTGGGAGATGTCCACTTGAGCCTAAATCTTTTATAGGCCTACTTGTTTAGACAGCATTGAAGATTAATGGTGGCAAGTATATATCAGGGATGTCCAACAGATCAATCAGGATCGACTGGTTGATCCCTGGGAGGTTTTGGTAGATCGCTGGCTCCTCCATCCGGCCTTGCCCTCGCACCCACGCCCGCCCCCCATCCTCTAGATTGCTAGAATGTAAGATGGACTGTCTCCTTAGTGATTTATTGTTGAGTCCCTGTGTTCATTTTTTAGACCTGACCCCCCCCAAAAAAGGGATGTTCCTCCCTAAAAAAGCTCAGCAGCTTTTACCTGAACCCCCCCCCCCCCGAGGGGTACATCACTGCCAGATTTTAATCATGTGAGTAGATCATGTGAGTAGAGTAGTCTCTTGGAAGTTGGACATCCCTGGTATATATAATTTTGAGTGCTTCCTGGGGGGAAATGCAGTGAAGAGGGGGTGGACTTCAAAAGCAACACAGTGAGCAAATTGAGTATGTTCAGTGGATGTGGAATGCTGGTGGCAGTTTAGGGATAGGAGAAACAGAAACCTAGGAAATGGGGAGTTGAACGGAGTATCCTGGAACAGGGCATGGTAGCCTGTCAGGAATTCTAAACACTTCACTATACATGTTGTTGCAGGTTCCGCTTCTAATCAAGAAATATTATTGTATTATATTATTAGAATAGAATAAAACATATAATGGTACATATTATTAAGTAATGTTATATCAAGTAATGTTAACACTAAGAAAGAAAAAGTGTTTTAAATTAGCAGAATGTCTGTGAAATATTTGTTTAAATTGCTCTGGAGTAAATTGCAGTATGGGATACACGAATCGTTTACTTAACTGCTTTCTTTTGTCATTTTCCTTACAGGACTCTGCTATGGCGAATAAGCTTTATGTGACTTTTCTTTTCGTATACTTGTTTTCTGAAGCTCGCCACCATGGCTTGGAATCAACCACTATTTCACAAACTACAGAGAACCTTATACCTGAGAAGGCAGCTGGGATCAATGTTGATTTGGCCACGCTTATGCAGAGACATCACCTTCAGGAACTCTTCTCTCGTTATGGGGAGAACAATACATTGACTATAGAAGGATTTAGAAAACTTCTACGGAGTATGGGCATTGAGAAGGTGAAAAGAATTTCCCAAGATCATGAGCACCACCGTCACCACCATAATCACGTTACCCTCAGTACAAATTCTGAGAAAATAGGTTGCCCTAGTGACGAACCTGTCGGTGGAAGCAAAAATCATTTGAATAATTGGGCAAAGGATTTGTCTGGCAAACAGAATACAGAACACCAGCAGGGCTCTGTGAATAGCAAGAGTACAACGGTTGCTATAGCTGCATCCACCTACACCACGACCACAGAAGGCGATCCTTTGATACAGCATTCAGAAACTGCAGAATTGAAGTCTACACGTATAGGCCTTGCCAACCCCAATCCTAGCATTGTTTTAGAAAGCAGCAATGTGAGTTCACTTGTAAATGGAAAAACAAATGAATCGCTTGTTTCCGTGAGGGAATCAGAAAGAGGAAGTTACATGTATTCGAAAATAAGAAAAATTACACAAGAGGTACTTGGAGATTGTTTTTTATTGAAAGGAAAGTTGTGATGTTTGGTAGCGTTGTATTTCTTATTATTTATGAGCACTTTTTCGACCACCCCCTGCTGCATATTTTCTACATTGCTTTTCCACTTCATAGAATTGCTGTATAAGGGTCAAGAGTTATGAAACTGTTCAAGTCTAAGATTTGACTTGAACCTTGCCATTTGGGTTGGGCTGCTGAAAACCTTGGGGACAGGGCACTTCTAAGTTAACACTTTTTATTATCTACAGATTTATCTCCCCCTTCAGAACAGAAGAAAATGTTCTTCCCCTCCTGTTTTTAACCTTAAAGCAACCTTGTAAGGTAGCTTAGGTTAAGAGACATTGACATGCCCCAGCTTTACGGTTGATGAGTCTATTTGTTCCTAGCGTTTTGCTATGCTACAGTATAAAGGTAAAGGGACCCCTGACCATTAGATCCAGTTGTGGCCGACTCTGGGGTTGTGGTGCTCATCTCACTTTATTGGCCGAGGGAGCCGGCGTACAGCTTCTGGGTCATATGGCCAGCATGACTAAGCGGCTTCTGGCGAACCAGAGCAGCGCACAGAAATACTGTTTACCTTCCTGCTGGAGTGGTACTTATTTATCTACTTGCACTTTGTCGTGCTTTCGAACTGCTAGGTTGGCAGGAGCAGGGACCAAGCAACGGGAGCTCACCCCGTCACGGGGATTTGAACCACCGACTTTCTGATCGGCAAGTCCAAGGCACTGTGGTTTAACCCACAGCGCCACCCGCATCCCTATACTACAGTATAGTGGCTACTTTATTGAGAGATGCTACAGTATAGTGGCTCGCAATAAAGTAGAATACATTTCTAAACATGCATTCTATTATTTAAGTGTTTTTGCCATAAGTGCATTTCTGTTAGCGTACCAGCAATCAGGGGTCTCATGGGTGTGCTGGCCAGGTCATATCTACTTTTGTGGCATCCGTTTTTTGGAAGAAGGAGTAGGCAAGCTGTCTAATTGTTCAGACAGGATGGAAAAGTAGTGAATTTGATTGTAGCCTTGCAAATAACTAAACACATTTTTCCAGGCCTCAACATTTTATTAGTCCAAAGTTTGTTTTAAAGTAATTTTTGACATATCTGCCACAAGGGGGGAAAGAACTTATTCTCTTCTACAATACTCTTCTCCACCTGGTTGTATTGAAATAATTTTTATTCACTATCTGGTAAGTAGCTATTTAAAAGCTTAGTTTAACTATATGCTCCTTTTTTGTACCAGTGTGGTTACCTTTAGTTGACATTAAATTTCAAGCCATATTTTTAGAATTCCAATTATTTTAATTTTCGTCTTCATCATTAAAAACATTTTTGAATGACTGTCCACTGCTTATAAAAATTCCCTTCTTTAATCAAGTTGTCTGGATAAGTTCTTAATTGGAATGCTATCAAATAAACCTATGTTATGAAACCCTTTGGCCTCTCTGTAGCTGGCCTATCAAAATAATTTCTACCTAACTTGTTCCTTTTTGGTATAAAAATGTCAAACTTACATCTCCTTAGGTTGATGGGGGTGGCATGCACCTGTGCCATATTGTGCATTATTTTAAAAAACCCACCTGCTTCAACCGCAGATTGCTGTGTGTTTTGGGTTTTTAAGTGGTGGCATGGAGAAATCAAATCAGAGAATTAGTTGCACATTTCTTTTGAATTTTTGCTTATAAATACATTTGTTACTACCCTATATATATGACAAATTTTGTTCAGTTTTGCCTGTTTGTGATTTTTTGCTTTTTTTGGTATAGCACTTGAATCTTTCCAGTTAAGTTCAGAGGAGAGATTTTTTAAAATTAATCTCCCAACATTTATGTATGCATTTTCCTGAAATGTGTTTGTCTCTTTTATAGTGTGTCAATGCTTCAAAACTGATGCTTTCTCATGGAATAAGTACAAGAGTTCCATTGACAGCCATAGAATTTAGCTATATTTGCCCTGCTATCGTTAACCAGATTGATGGCAGATATTGTGTAATTCATGCAACAAGTGAAAAGACAGAAACTCCTCCAAAAACTTATTCATTGCAAGTAGGTACGTTTGTTGGTGAAGTCAAACATTTCCTATTTAATCTCTTCTTTGATGCTGTATATAAAGCAAAATATTGAACAATAATTTGTTTTGGATGATTCTGCTATCTTAAAGTCTTTGTGGTTTTGTTTTGAAGGGCAAGAAACCTCAAGCAAGGAACACAATACCTGTTTTTATTTAGGTGAACTAGTGTTCACAATGCAGCATGCAATCTTTTGTGTTAGATAGAAATTATTCCTCCCACTGAGTGCTTTACGAAATAAAACTTCCCTCCCTGACATAAGGTGGAAGAAATTGGTTACTCAAGAAAGCAAGCTGTTTTTTCTTCTTCTTTTCAGCTTGGATCGGTGGATTTATATCCATTTCTATCATCAGTTTCCTTTCGTTACTGGGTGTTATACTGGTCCCTCTTATGAATCGTGTATTTTTCAAGTTCCTTCTAAGTTTCCTTGTAGCATTAGCAGTTGGTACCCTAAGTGGAGACGCTCTTTTACATCTTCTTCCACATGTAAGTATCTTCTTTTTCATTGTATTTACTGGGCGTGAATCACTTTGGGACCTAGTACTACAGTGGTACCTCTGGTTATGAGCTCCACTAACCTGGAAGTAGCTGCTCCTGGTTTTGCGAACTTTGCCCCAGGATGTGAACGGAAATTGTGCACCAGAGGTGCGCGCGCACGCAGCGGAAAACCTCATTGGCAAAAGCCTCAGGATAAGAACGGTTTCAGCTTAAGAATGCACCTCCGGAATGAATTAAGTTCGTAACCAGAGGTACCACTGTACTGTAAATATGATCAGGAAATGTCTGTAATTGCACCATAATAATCCTACTTGTGGCACACCTCAGTATAATAAAGTTTTTAATTTAACAACTCAGTTTCCACATCAAACTACTCTGTGGTGTATTTTTCCTTACAGTCTTAGGGCCAAACTAAACATTACATTAATTTCATGAATGCATGCAATGTATGCATTTTCTAAAATGTAAATAACTAGGGATTGAAAGGGAGCAGCACTGGGGGACCTGAGAAAGTAGAAAGGAGGAGTTTAACCACAGCCACCCTACCGTGGTTCTGGTGAAAAGCCATCATTCCCTACCAATGCAAATTAACAGCTTCGGGTGGGAAAGAATAATCACGGGGTCATGGCCGGTGAGGAGAAGGGGAAACTTGCCCATTGTCCCAATACTGTTCAACACTGCCTAATGCTGCCTCTGCTCTAGCTCTGCTATTAAGTACATATGCTGTTAGGTTAATTAGAGTAATTAATAAGTGCCATGCTGAATCAGACTGAAGGCAAATCTAGTTCAGTATCCTGAACCAGGATGCTTTTGGGAATGCCACAGGTAGGATTTGGTAATCCAGTTTGTGCCCAGCTGTAAATGTTTGTGCCATAGCTGTGCTACTGTAGTTGAAATTCCTCCTTGTTTCAACTGAGTATAAAATCTATAGAACCCAAGGCCATCACTGCAATCTGAAGATCTGGCATTGCTAATATAAGAAGAGACACTGGTAGCACAGTGCTTTGGTATTATACAGATAGAACGCTCAGTGCAGCACAGCAGCTAAGCCAGGTTTTCTCTTAACCTGGGGTCGTCGTTAAGAAGCTAAACAACAAGGGAGAGCCAGCATGGTGTAGTGGTTAAGAGCGGTGGACTCATAATCTGGTGAACCGGGTTCAATTCCCCACTCCTCCACATGCAGTTGCTGGGTGACCTTGGGCTAGTCACACTTCTCTGAAGTCTCTCAGCCCCACTCACCTCACAGAGTGTTTGTTGTGGGGGAGGAAGGGAAAGGAGATTGTTAGCCGCTTTGAGACTCCTTCAGGTAGTGATAAAGTGGGATATCAAATCCAAACTCTTCTTCTTCTTCTCCTTGGGAGTCTGCATGTTTGCACTAAGCCACAAGTTGGCTTAGTGTTGCATGCAAACACAGCCTTAATACCATGAGATGGTATGATATGGGAAACAGGAAGCTTCCTTATACTGAGTCAGACTGTTAGTTCAAATAGCTTGGTGCTGTTTACACTGCCTTGCAGTGGCTCTCTGGAGTTTCAGACCAGGCTTCTCTCTCAGCTCTTCCTGGAGATGCCAGGGTTTGCTGCTGTGACCTTCTGCATTCAGAGCACATGTTCTGTCACTGAGCTGTGACCCTTCCTCATACCACTTCAGACTAAGATAATCTTTTTTATTTTTTAATGCTCATCTTTGTGAACACTCCATGCAAATAAAACTAATAAACGAGCCTAGAACCACTGATGCACAATTATTATTTGCAAGGAGCTGTTTTTACAGGAGGAAGCATTTGAAACTGGTGCTCTTCTTTTAGTCTGAAGTGGTACACTCCACTCTACCCCTTTGAGATCCAAGCCTTCTGCATGTGTAACCCAGGCTTTAGTCAGTGTCACTTTTCATCAAATCAGACATAGGTTCAACTGTTGAAACAGATATGAAAGCTAGGAGCTAAATGCCACCTTAAACCAAGGTTATGGGCTCAACAACGGAATGTCTAGGCGCACTTTTTTATAACAAGAATACAAAGCTGAAAATGAATGAACTGCAGCTAATATCTTACGTTCATTTTTCAAATGGTCTAGTCCTCATCTGAAGACTGCAAAAAACAAAGCCATGCTTCCCCTGCCCACTCCCCATATATTCTTAAGAGGGTCTCTTCTCCAGTCTTCAGAGAATGGCTAAAAGTGGGAACGCAGAAAAAGGTCCTCTTTTCCTTCCACTGTGCAGTTTTAATCTGAATTTTTAGGCTCAGAAACTGCTCGCACTAATGAAATTCCCTGTCGCAAAACACGCCTAGAACAATGGGAGTTTCGAACGCTGCCCCAGATACTCCTCCCAGACTTTGAAATAAACTGATGCTGGCAGACTCTTCCACTCCCCACGTCTTGTTGTTGTGTATGGAAAGGTGTCTGAAGTAATTTTTCCCCCTTCTTTCCCCCCAACGTTTAGTCTCATGGAAGTCATCATCATCATCATGAGAAACCATTATTGGAACACAGTAAAGACCCCACTTTAAAGCATCTTGTTTTTCAAAGTGCAGAAGACAGTGCTAACTTGGATTCTACGTGGAAGGGCCTCACAGCCCTTGGTGGATTATATATTATGTTTCTTGTTGAGCACCTGATCACACTAATTAAACAGTTTAAAGACAAGAAGAAAAAGGTAGAGAAATCATGTATTGAAAAGTGAATTTAAGTTTTTCTGTGTCCAAATCTTAAGGGATGGTTTACACAAAGCTTGAACAGTATAAGCTTTCCTTGGTGAGGGAACAGGAAGCACCTAGATGAATTGCAGCACTGTGGAGGGATAGTTTTTTTTAAAAAAAAAATGTGTTGAAAGGGTTTAAAAGTTGATGGGATAAATAGTGAATCAGAATTGGTTGAAATGTTTCATTTAGACGTGAAACTTTTAATAGTGAGCAAAATGACTTGGGCTGCTTGTTGTGAATTTTATCACTTATGTGCAGTTTCTTTCCTGTATTTCAACTTCTGATTTTCTTAATCCATTTCATATTTTTATTGATAATAGTCTACAAGATATATAGTGTGCAAGATGTGTACCTAAAATGTTAATAACTTAGTGTAATTCTTCAGAAAAAAAATGAAGATGATGAAGCAGAAATCAAGAAGCAACTATCTAAATATGACTCTCAGCTTTCAACAAATGAAGAAAAAATAGACACAGATGATAGTAAGTTTTAATAAATGTTGTACAGCATTGTCATTCAAAATGTTATGGGTTCTTCTTTGTGTTTCCATGCAGCCAAATTGGTATCTAAGTGTATTGTGTATTTTTCTACACATATAGCTAAAAGGTGATTATTGTTTCTGGTCTGATGAACCACCCTTTTTTGCTACTTTTGATACAGTGGTACCTCGGGTTACAGACACTTAAGGTTACAGACTCTGCTAACCCAGAAATAGTACCTCGGGTTAAGAACTTTGCTTCAGGATGAGAACAGAAATCGCACGGCAGCAGCGGGAGGCCCCATTAGCTAAATTGGTACCTCAGGTTAAGAACAGTTTCAGGTTAAGAACGGACCTCCAGAACGAATTAAGTTTTTCACCTGAGTTACCACTGTACTTCAGCATATTCATATAATCTAAGATGCTCTGGAAATGACTACAAAAGTTGACACTAACCTATAGCTTATATGAGCAGTATGAATATGCATTCTTAGAATGTGCCTATCTAGTAGGGTTCAGTATATGGAAGTGATCTTATTATCCAAGAACAATTTCTCATCGATACAAGATGAGGTTTATACCGTATCTTGTACTAATCCATTATCCCATTGCATAGAATCGTAATACTTCACTTTATCTGCGTTTCAAAGCAGGAAAGAATAGCAATTCACTTCTGACATGTAGCTGCTGCTTAAGGTTTGAACAGTTTGTGGAATTACTTATTTAAGTTATCTATTAAAGCTGTTTCTAACAGCCCAGTTTTCAAATGCTGTTATGCTTGGTTTTCTGCAAGAGAGCACTTTCATACTGCCTTACCAGCATAATTTACCATTTATTTCTTAATTATACATTCTATTTTTGTGCAATTCTGAAATTTAGGAACCACTTTTTTGTGTGGTTAATAGTGCGGCACTGAGTATTGCATCAGTTGACTCTTTAAATAGGAGCCCAGAATGGGGGGGCGGGGAGGGGGGTGGAAGCAAATGGGTAAGCACTGGTTTCAAGTTTAAATGCATTTTTCATAGTGATAATTTTCCTAGTATTTGTATAAGACCAAGAACTTATTTTCACTTGTCTAATTATGTTATGAATTCTGCTGTCAATGTAAAATGGGGCTTGCCCAGCATAAGCCTGCAATATTATCTTGTTCAGCACTTCCACTCCAGTAGAGTAAAATACTTCATTGGGCTCCAAATAGGAAAGATAATTTGAAGATGGAAAGTGTCTTGGCTCAGGGTGCTATGGAGAAATTTCTCACCTGGCTCATTTATGGATTCATCCCATAGTAACTGAAATCCATTTCTGTAGTCATAAGCAGCACACCTTCTAGCCTTCAGCTCTGTAGAAAAGGCAAGGTGGCAGGTTGTACATTAGGCTTGCACATTTCTTTGAATTTCTTAATACAATCCTATATACGTGAAGTATTGCAACAAGAAAATGTGGCTGGCAGAAGATGCTTATAAAAATGGATCTGAAATTAATGTGTTTCACACACATCTCTTCCAAGACCCATGGCTATAGAAATATCTAAAACTAGAATGGGTAATATGTGGCACTCCAGATATTTATGGATTCTCATCTCTTATCAGTCCCAACCTACGTGACAAATGACCAGGAGAGAGAAGGCAGGTGACAGATTTCCCATCTCTGACATAAAATATTTTATGAGTAGGATATCAAGTACCGAAAATGTTGCGGTAGGCAAAAGTGTTCTGAATGTTCTGTTGCGTCTTTTTGTTTTGAGAATGTAATCTCCTTTTCCTGTGTTTCACAAAGGGCCAGAAGCTTACTTGGGGGCACACTCACAAGAGCCTTCGAACTTCATCTCCCAGAAGCCAGTAGTACAAGAAGAAGAAGAAGTTATGATAGCTCACCATGAGCCTGCTGACCATGAATATGCATCCAGGGGGTGTAGAAATAAATGCCATTCACATTTACATGACACCCTAGGACAGTCGGATCATCTCAGTCATCATCACCATGATTACCATCATATTTTGCATCACCATCATCATCAGAACCATCACCCGCATAGCCATAGCCAGCGCTACTCACGTGAAGAACTGAAAGATGCTGGTATAGCTACTCTAGCCTGGATGGTAATTATGGGTGATGGACTACATAACTTCAGTGATGGCCTCGCAATTGGTTAGTGTATCTTGATGTTTTTTATTGATTAGTCCCATACATATTGGTGGCCAATCCAATTCTTCTCTGTGCTGTTACCTCTTCATTTCTGGTATTAGTAAAAAAGCAGAAAGGCAGAAGCCTTGTTGTCTGCTGTTGCAGAAGGCAGGGCTTCTTTTAATGGGTTTGAAAGGAGGGTAGATAATGGTGGGACATTAGGAGAAACTTCTTAACAGGAAGAGCAGTTTGATAATGGGGATCAGTTACCTAGAGGTGTTGTGAACTGTCCAGTACTAGAGGTCTTAGGTCAGGCTTCCTCAACCTCGGCACTCCAGATGTTTTGAGACTACAATTCCCACCATCCCTGACCACTGGTCCTGCTGGCTAGGGATCATGGGAGTTGTAGTCCCAAAACATCTGGAGGGTTGAGGTTGAGCGTGTCTTAGGCAGTGACATTAGACCCTAGGAGGTTGGACCAGATGGCTTAGAAGGCTCTTCTCATCTATGATGGTCTTGATGTCTCTTCAAAATCCTGTCGTGTGTGAAGCTCACAGTACATTTTCTACCCAGTGGTGGATATACTGCAGATCCAAAGTGTGTTAAGGTTTATAGTGAACTTCTTTAATCGAACGACTTTCTGATGATAGATTCTATAACAGCCATAGCTGAAAACTTTTTCAGTTTGAGGGCTGCATGCCAACAGTGGAAGGAGCCAGGGGAAAAGTGAGTAGAGCAACAGATGCTACTCTTAACTTAGTACCAGTGTTCGAAACTCCCATTGTTCTAGGCGCTTTTTGCGACAGGGAATTTCATTGGTTCAAGCAGTTTCTGAGCTCTGGGCACAGTACTGTGCCTAAGATTTCAGATTAAAACTGCACAGTGGAAGGAAAGGAGGATCTTTTTTGCCTTCCCACATCCAACAACTCTGAAGACTGGAGAAGAGACCCTCTTAAGAATATTAGGGGGGTGGGCAGGGGAAGTAACTAGACCATGTGATAAATGAATATAGGATTTTAGCTGCAGTTCATTCATTTTCAGCTTTGTATTCTTGTTATAAAAAAGTGTGCCTAGACATTCCGTTGTTGCACCCATAACCTAGGTTTAAGGTGCCATTTAGCTCCTAGCTTTCATATCTCAGTTTCTAACACGGCTTTGTACAGTGGGCTACATTCCTGCTACATGAAAGGTACAGGCTAATACATACACATCTACATCCAAGCAAGCAAGCAGCCTTATCACAGTTTAAGGATGCATTCCAGCCAGGCAAAAGCACTCAAGGGGACATGGCCTGAGGCAAGTCCAAAGGGTGAGATGGAGATGCTTAGAGGGAGCATGGGAGGGAAAATCACCGCTGATTTACTCCTCTCCCAGTTCTGCTGTTGCTATGCTACCCAGAGTTAAGTCATGGTTTGGCTTAGCAGTAACGCAAACTAGGTCATCATATATTTATATGTGGATGTAACTGCATTCTTCAAGCGAGATTGCTTCTCTTTAATTTCCTTTGTCTTCTCCTAGGGGCTGCTTTTACTGAAGGTTTATCTAGTGGCTTAAGCACTTCGGTTGCAGTCTTTTGTCATGAGTTACCACATGAACTGGGTAAGAGGGAACCAGTTTTGGTTACTGGTAGGGTATTGTTTCTATACATTTACATTTGGTTGATTTGATTGATCACTGTCACAGTTACATTGAGGTATTTCATAGTATGTGTGAATAACAGTAATATCCCATCCTCTTGGGCTCATGTAGAATAGACTGCTCAAGGGAAAGTGCGCTTTTTAAAAAGCACAACAATCAACTGAAACGGGGCTATCTAATATTGCTTCGTTTCAAGCAAATGAATGCTATCTTGCTTCCAGACCAACAAAGGAAACAAAATGGTTTGAATGATGCAAATGCTTACTTTACACACCGTTGGCAGTGCACTTAATATGGCAATATGCATTGCTGAATGGGAGGTTTTCGACAATATATTGTCAATTTAATGCAATTTAGCTCAGCTTTTCTTGATGTTGTTTAACCAATTACATTAAGTTGTATTGAAGCATAGTGAAATGATACGAGTTTTCCACTGATTGAAAACACAGTAAATTCTAACTATAAAGAGCCATTGTGAGGACGCTTGAATAGTACTATTTCAGTTTAATGTAAACTTTATGAGCATGTCCCAATCTATTTCCAGTAGAGTGGTGGAAAAAAACAAATACATTTCAAGTGTCTATACATATGCAGGATATTCATTGTGGCTGCTAAGCTTGCTTGGCTCTCTTGTCCTCCAAAAGTTTTGACCACATTAAAAAACAAAAACAAAAGCAAATGAGATTTTAAGGCATAAAAATATTTCTTGGGAATCAGGGGAAATGAAGCAGCTGATAAATGACCAAAAATGTTTTGTGTCTCTTGGCAGGAGATTTTGCTGTACTTCTCAAAGCTGGCATGACTGTCAAACAAGCTGTTCTTTATAACGCGCTTTCAGCTATGCTGGCCTATCTTGGAATGGCTACCGGGATACTCATTGGCCACTATGCAGACAATGTATCTATGTGGATCTTTGCACTTACGGCTGGGCTGTTTATGTATGTGGCCCTTGTTGATATGGTAAGTACTGTATATAAGTATCATTGGATATTGATAGCACTCTGGTACGAAATAGTTGCAGCAACAGAACTTTAATCAAAGATGATGCCAGCGTCTGAATTGCTGTATATAAGAGCCTTTCCTCATCAGGCAAAGGGTACATTTAGTTCAGCATCCTAGCAGTGGTTACTTAAATTCAGCCAAGGAGAGCTACAAGTACGACATGAAGGAACATAGTCTGCTTGCTTCTATAGCTGACATAGCAGTCTTCTCTCATTGTCCCTAATAGCAAGCTTAAAACAGGTCCACTGAGAAACAAGAGGAAAACTATCAGCATGCTTGGGGAACCCCACGCTTTGCAGAAATACAGCAGCTCCCCCATTCAAACAGCCCGGTGAGGACTCTGCATGCTCAATGGACACCAGGAGCCATGGCATGTTGAAGGATAGGGTGGATTGGGGTAAAATGGCTTGTTTGAGCTTCATAAGATAGCATGGTTGTCTAGCTGGAACCCAGCACAAGAGCACTTAGGTTAGAAATTGGGGATATACTGCAGTATTTTATAGCTGCTCTCGTCTTCACAGAAGGGGAATTATTACCAACTTGAACAACTTAATGCCTCAGCATCAACATGTTCTTTCTATAGTATTCAGATTAATTTTGTTTATGTCTTTCTCTCCTTTTTAAATTCAGGTGCCTGAAATGCTCCATAATGACGCTAGTGATCATGGATGTAGTCGCTGGGGCTATTTCCTGTTACAGAATGCTGGGATTTTGTTAGGTTTTGGTATTATGCTACTTATCTCTGTGTTTGAACATAAAATTGTGTTCAGCATAAACTTGTAATTTTTATTTCTTTTCTTTTTTTTTTTTACATTCCTGATACATGGTACTGAAAACTAACTGTGGGCACTTTTTACCTCTTAATTGCCTCCCGATTAGGCCTTTTCAGTAGTGTTAACTGCTTGCATACATGGCAAGAATATAGTATGTAAAAAAGGTTAAAAAAAAAAAGGTACCTTTACCAATATAGTATGTAGCACTATGGGGAAACGGGCATATTAAATAGCACACTTTGCCTAACATAGTCAAAGCTAAAACTGTAAGGGAAGTGTTTTTTTATTATTTTGAAAAGTTATTTAATATTGTAAGGATACTTAATAGCATGCAATGTGAGGTTTTGTCTTAGTCTTGTATATGTTAACAAAGTGATCCCAACATGAAGTTGTATTGCTTTTGATGTAATATGATATAGAAAAAATGAAAGCTGTCATTTTCATTCCTGCTATTGCAGGGGGAACAAGCGCTCAGAGCATTCATGACCAGTTATGCTACTGTAAACAAGTTTTCTAATGAAGAGATTAAATATTTGGCTTACCATGAAAATTACATGCTCACTTATGTTTATGTTCACAAAATTATTAACACTACAGTAAAAAGTTGTGAAATGTCCCACTTCAAGGCCTCAAATCTACATCGAGTCAAGGTTCTACATCAAACAAATGCATGTAGTTTTAAAAATTGGAATGTGGCAATATTTTCAAAAAGAGCTATGCTGTGTATTTAAGTGAAAGTGTTGACAGAAATCGAAAACCAGTGGGGGACAAAACAATTACCAGAGGTGCCTCACAATATTGGGAAGGTTATAAGGAATGAACTGCACAGACAAAAGAGCACAAGTACGGGGAGACTGTAGAATTCTGCTCTGAACTGTATTGCGTCCACACTTAACAGTTCTAAGTTTAGTAGTGCATGGGGCAGAGTGAATAGTTGAATGGGAATTGTTTTTTCACACCATACGTATGCTTAAAATAGAAACTAGTGTTGGAAAGAACATCTTTCACTTCCTAGAGAACTGGATTCTTAAGAGCTTGGTGGTATGAAAAGCATGTGTGCAACAGGAGTGTCACAGGCCTAAATCAGCTGCTAAGACGCATGTCATAGTTTGGATAGAGTAGCAGAGTAGTATAGCTTTTGCTATATATTTTACCAGGATAGCTTACCTTTATGTGCGCTTCAGACGAGAAGCTCCTTAAAATGTATTTTGTTGCTGGCCCAACCTTGCTCATAAAGTTCCATATGATCTGGGTTGATAGATCATATCAACTTAGGTTGATAGCTCAGTCAGTAGAGCATGAGACTCATGATTGAGTTCGAGCCTCACATTGGGCAAAAGATTGCTGCACTGAAGGGGGTTGGACTAAATTACCCTTGTGGTTCCTTCCAACTCTGTGATTAAATTAATTTAAATCTACTTTTTTGCTGATCGTCTCAGTTTTTAGAGAATTCTAGAGTAGGACTTGATGATCTTTTCCAACTCTTTGCTCAGTGCAGGATGCAGTTGAGGTATCCCTGGCATGTTCAACCTGTGCTTAAACACCTTGCAAAACAGAGCTCATCACCTCCTGAGGCAGCCTATTCCATTGTTAAATGGCTCTTATGGACATACTTCTTCTAAAGATAAGGCGAAAACTGCTTCTCACCAGTTTCCCGGAATTGGTTTCAGACCCGGAGCAGCAGTTTCAGAAGATGTAGATTTCATTGGTGTTATAGAACAGACCTGTTACTTTGCAGAGCATTGTTACTTTCAGGCTTTCTCTGCATGCAGAGCAATTAGGCTGATAAAGCAGGGAAGGTGCCAAGGGCATATTCAATATAGATGCTGTTATGGTCTTCAGTCTCATAAAAAAAGTTACAGCTATTGAGCATTAGTCTCAAATATCAATATTTTAGCACTTTCTCTTGTAAAAATTAGTTCACAGTCCTTTATCCATCTCAAAAAAGCCTTTGCTGCACAAAACACTTTGATTTTATGTGTGTATGTAAGGCTGATAAAAATATTTTTGAGATGATATTTGTGGATTTAGATACAGGATTTCTTTGTTCAAGTCCAGTAAAATCCTTTCTACTGAACTGGATACCATCTAAAATTGAAAGGGATTGAAGCATTTATTTGAAGAAATAAGCACAATAATAGCTTTTGCAATAGTTTTTATAAGGTAAATGATAGTTTTGGTCTAGAAAAGGGTAGTGTCTCCTATGTCTTGGGCTATAATCTAGGGCTCCTGTGTGTTTAAACAGGTGAGCACTCCCACCCCATTATGATTGATGTTTTGTCAAATAGTTTTCAAAATAATGAAATTGGTGTATATCTATAGAACTAGTAGCCTGCCTTCATTCAACTAACAGCTGCTATTTAAATCCACCTCTACCATACTGGCTAGCAATTTGTACATGTAGTACTGCTTGCTTCAGTCAAGTTTTGGGTACTAACTCTTCTTGTGTAGTGGCAGGAAGAGTAAAAAGAAAAGTTGCACAGTACTTCCTATCTGAATATAGCACATCCAACATTGGGAGCATCCTAAAGAGGGGGTGTGATGATGGATTTGAGGAAGGGAATTTTTCCTAACTGGCAGACTCCTTTTACATAAGAATCTCCTTCCTGTCTCTTTTTTTAAAAAACAAAAAAAGTCTGATGGGATGTTCATTCTGTCTGGTAACATCCTGAGTTCTGCTATCAAAGTTACACAACCTTTCAGACCAGCTCCTGGGCAGGGAGAGAAACCTAAGAGGATATTTTAATTTAATTTCCTAAAGCAAAAAGGGGACACAGAACTTTGAGAACCTTGCGAAACAGTTGATTACACAAGAATGTAGCTCAACTATGTCGTACGCATGGAGATTTTAGGACAGAATTCCAGGGAAATGCCTTTTAAAGCCAAATGTCAAAGTAGAAATAATTTTATTGGGGAGGGGGAAGTCATTGAACTTGGGTAGTAACATGTTGCCTGCTTAAGAAAAGATGGGTTTCAGAGTTTCTTGCAGAAGAGCTCTGCTGAGATACTACATCTTTGCAAGGTTTTTAGAAAAGAAAATACATAACTGCCTAGTGTTGTGTGATTATAATTCACACTCAGTGTGCATACCACTAAAATACACGAGCATTTTCTGTATGCATGCCTACATATTTTATTGCTTAAAGTCACATTTTGTCACGTCTATAGAAGCCTATCCTCAGAACTGGAAATTTGACAGCACTGATTCAGAAGAGAAATAAGCTTCACACAAGAGGCATCATTAACTCCAATTTGTCATACTTTCAGGAACAAATGCTTCATGTAGATTCACCCCAGTGAGGTAAGTCATAAGTTAATAAATAAGAATGCCATGCTGAATGCTTCTGGCATCACCACCCTGCTTTGTCAGGAAAGAGCTCTCCCATGTTCTAGAATTGCTTTCTTAATATTAGAAGCTGGTGAATATTTTACTTACTGTGGCTGAATGTTAAGTAATTAGTCTGAGCTCTTAATTCCATGATAGATTTTTTTTTAAAAAAATAGTTTTTGCTGAAACAACGTAGCTGCTCTTTATTTTTAAGCATGAAGTCCGATTCTAGAGTCACGGAACATCTGTGTTCAGAGATTTGCAACTTGCCCATGAATCAGGAAAGTGTGTAGAGAAGCCTCCCACTAGTTGCTGCTGTTCATAATTTTTTTTTGGAACTACAATTCCCATAATCGCTGGAAAGTCCATGGGGCAACTGATGGGACTTGTAGTCAGAATATCTGGAGGACACCAGCTTGGGGAAGGATACAGGATATCCTTGCACATTCTTAGCAGGGGCACTTCAGTGAGAAACCCAGACTAATAGCTACTTCTGTGCACATTGGCTGAGAAGTGAACTTCACTGACTTTTAATGCGGACAATACCACGCAGCAGACTTAAAAATTAAAGGAAAACGTCATCTTGGTCATGGCATTGTAGAGTTGGAAGTGATATCGAGTGTCATCTAGTTCAACCCCTGCAATACAAGAAACTCCAATAAAGCATACGTGATAGGTGGCCATCCAACCTCTGCATGTGATAATACTTTGTGGAAAGTTACTAGAATATGGGAAATTTTATGGTTAAACCCCTTGACAGTTCAAGCTTCAAGGCCCCAAAATGTAGGTCCCTTCACAACCAGCAATGAGGTCTAGGTAACCAGTTGCCTTCTTCAATGGGGTTATGTTCCAGAACACATCACCATGCCTTTGCAACATCTGTGCTACTGCCTCAAGCGTTGGGATTGTTGAAATATATACAATATAGATCAAATTGAGTTGTGCGACTCAAATTGAGTCTATTAGACCCAAAATGTTTAAGCAATGTGGACTAAAATCGCTGGGGGGGGGGTCCCCCGCTGCGATTAGAGGCCCTGAAACTTAAGCTTCATTCATTAGTTTCATAGTGGATATGCCACTGGTTTAAACACTTGACAGAATGGAGGCAACTCGACAACCCTCTGCCTCTTGGTTGGTTAAGTTGATCGATGGGAGGTGGCCAGGGAGTGATGAAAGATAATTATTATTATTATTATTATTTTATTTATTTATTTATTCATTCATTCATTCATTCATACATACATACCCTGCCCATCTGGCTGGGCTTCCCCAGCCACTCTGGGCGACTTCCCAAAAAATATTAAAATACCGTAATACATCAAACATTTAAAGCTTCCCTAAACAGGGCTGCCTTCAGATGTCTTCTAAAAGTCTGTTAGTTGTTGTTCTCTTTGACAACTGGTGGGAGGGCGTTCCACAGGGAGTGATGGAAGATAGAGATGTGAATTTTAAATACTTAACTAAAAGTCAAGCGGCCGGTGAACCCAGCCAGTGTTTGCTGTGATTTTGGGCAGCAACCGCAATCCTCCCGCAAAGGACGCAGCAAAGTTTTTGCTCACAAGCCTCGATTCTTATTTCGTGATTTTTTTGAGTTTTCGAGCACTTAAAAAATGCAGCGCGCCTGTATGCCAGCCAGCCAACGGAGAGCAATGCAGTTTTGGACGCAACTGAATTCCGAACCTGAGAGGGATCAGAGCTAGGAGTTTCTTTGCTGCATTTCCAAGTCAGAAACGCAAATCAACCTCAGTGCCCTCACCTGTCAACCTGCAATACGGATAACGGACTGCACTGCAAGGCTGTTGGTAAGCTATTTATTTCTCGGTCTGCGTTTGGCGTTAAAAATGTAGCATTGCCGGAGGTTTATTATTTCCCCTCCCACGAACATTTCTCGCGAAATATAGGGCTAGGAAAAGCGTGCACCAGCTTGGGTCTGGCCTAGCTTCTGCCTGACCGCAGCGACGCTAAAATCCCGATTTAAAAAAAATAAAAAATCAACTGCATGGGGAAATCTGGCAGATGCGAACCCGGAAGCTCCTTATGGATGCACTGATCTAAACTTTTCTCCAATCTCTGCCGGCGGATGCCCGGGCGCGAGGCGGTTCCGGGTTGCCGCCCTTGGCTCCGCCCTCTCCGCTCCCGCCTCGGCGCGCGACGTCCGCGCGGTCCTAAAGGTGAACTGCTCTGCAGATTCGTTTCCCTTGCGCTCTTGCCAATGGCGGCTGCGGCGCCCGGCGTGACGGAGCGCTACTTCACCCGCTGGTACAAACCCGGTAAAGTTGCAACAGCAGAAGCGCCGCGGAAGCTCTGTCTCGGGGCGGTGGCTCCCCGAGCGGCCTTTTCTCCGGGCTGCTGGTTGGGGATGGTGGGGTTTTTATTTGAAATTTATGAAACCCCTCTTGATTGCAAAAAAACGAAACAAAACACCAAACAAAGCTCAGAGCGGTTTGCAAAAAAGATAAAATATGGATCCGGCGCGAAGGAGGGTTTGCAACAGAGATGGGGGTTGGGGGTCGAATTTGCAGACATTATAAGGGGTGCTGGTGGGGGTTTATTTAAAATTTATGAAACCCCGCTTGATGGGGGGGGGAGGGAAGCCCCTCCAAAGCAAAAAGACGAAACAATAAAATCGAGAAAAAATGGTAAGCCCTGCTTTAAAGCATGGAAAAGGTAAAATACAAAAATAGATCAAAACTGCCTTGATTGAAGCATCTTGGGTAAAAGGTAAAGGGTCCCCTGACCATTAGGTCCAGTCATGACCGACTCTGGGGTTGAGGCGCTCATCTCGCTTTATTGGCCAAGGGAGCCGGCATACAGCTTCTGGGTCATGTGGCTAGCATGACTAAGCCACTTCTGGCGAACCAGAGCAGCACATGGAAACGCTGGTTACCTTCCCACCAGAGTGGTACCTATTTATCTACTTGCACTTGGTGTGCTTTCGAACTGCTAGGTTGGCAGGAGCAGGGACCAAGCAACGGGAGCTCACCCCGTCGCAGGGATTCGAGCCGCTGACCTTCTGATCAGCAAGTCGTAGGCTTGCCTAAACAGGGATTTTTCTAAGCAGGCCTGCTTGAGCTCAATAGGCAGGGAGTTACAAAAGTGTAGGTGCTTGCCAGGCTAAACGACCAAGCTTTTGCAAATGCGGAACAGGGGCGACTGGTGGTAGGTTGTTTCATAAAATGTGTTTACCACTTGATTGTTTAAAAAAAACCCAACCTCAAAGCAGTTTACAGAAAGAGCAATGAAACCAGGGAAAACCCACAACCCTACTTTAAGACATGGCAAAAGTTAAACGGCATGAAGATTGTCCCAGTTCTCTAAGCATCTGGATAAAGGTATAGGGACAGCTGACCACTAGGTCCAGTCGTGGCCGACTCGGGGGTTGCGGCACTCATCTTGCTTTCTTGGCTGAGGAAGCCGGCGTACAGCTTCCGGATCATGTGGCCAGCATGACTAAGCCGTTTCTGGCGAACCAGAGCAGCGCACGGAAACGCCGTTTACCTTCCCGCTGGAGCGGTACCTATTTATCTACTTGCACTTTGACGTGCTTTTGAACTGCTAGGTGGGCAGGAGCAGGGACTGAGCAATGGAAGCTCACCCCGTCGCGGGGATTGGAACCGCCGACCTTCTGATCAGCAAGCCCTAGGCTCTGTAGTTTAACCCACAGCGCCACCCACGTCCTTTAGCATCTGGATAGGATTGCCTTAAAGGGGGGTGTTTTTAAGCAGGCAGCAAAAAGGCTATGCAGCAAAGATGCCTGGCTCTATCTCAACAGGCAGGGAGTTCCAAAGTTCAGGCACTGCTGCACCATATGATAGAGTTCCACTCCCAACATCTGGAGGACTGAAAGTCCCCCATCCCTGCTTTACAGGATGCATAGACACATATGCACACTAGTCCCGTAGTAACTGACTCACTCTCTGATTTTCTAAGTCATTTTGGGTTGCCTCGGGCAAGAGGAAGTGGCTAACAAATTTAGTGAATAGGAATAGTAATTTATGCAATTGGAACTGCAGCAGCACATAGCCTTGGGCTGGCCTCATCCAGACCCACCTCTTCCAAGGCCAATCCCTTTTACTCTGAAATGAAGACTTACATTGTGATCCCATGATTCCCATTATGTTACTGATCCCAGGGCAGGTTGCAGCATTAAAAACAATATAAGACGCCTAATGCCCATTCCATGTTTGCAAGAACTTTAGTGTGGCAGTGCCTACACTTTGAAACTCCCTGCTTATTGAACTGAAGAACTTTTTGGCACTAAGAGCATTCCTTTTTGGGACCACCCAGATGCTTACGAGGTTGCAGTAATTTTAATGTTTTAGTGTTTTAGCTTTTCTGTGTTTTAAAGTTCGGTTGTGAATTTTTCTTGATTTTACTGTTTTACCGTTGGTAAATCGCTTTGAGGTTGTTGGTTTTTTTAACAATCGTTTTTTAAATAAATTATACGTTTTATAAAATTAAAAGGAAATGTTTGTAGCAAAACTATGCAACTGCATTTCTTGCAGTTACCGTATTTTTCGCTCTATAAGACGCACCGGACCACAAGGCGCACCTAGTTTTTGGAGGAGGAAAACAAGAAAAAAAATATTCTGAATCTCAGAAGCCAGAACAGCAAGAGGGATCGCTGCGCAGCGAAAGCAGCAATCCCTCTTGCTGTTCTGGCTTCTGGGATAGCTGCGCAGCCTGCATTCGCTCCATAAGACGCACACACATTTCCCCATACTTTTTAGGAGGGAAAAAGTGAGTCTTATAGAGCAAAAAATACGGTAATCCCCTCTCAACCAGGCTTTAGCCTTTCCACACTTCCTTGTTGTTGTTGTTGCCTCCCCTGCTATAGAAACAAAATGGTCAGCTTCTTGGGCCGAGAAGTGTGTTTACATAATTTCAACAAATTTCACCCAACCTCATCTCTGCATGTTTTTTTTTTTTGTCTGGAAAGTTACTTATTTGATGGTTAATTCCCTCCTCTACAGATGTCAAAGGTAATCCATGTGAGGACCATTGCATCTTGCAGCATTCTAACAGGTAAGCCTTTTTGCAGCCCATTTATTTACATGTTAACTTGGAACTGCTTTTGTGTTCAGTGGGGGGGGGGGGTCACTCCAAGTAAGTGAGCACAGGATTTGCTCCTTATCTCTTACTTATTAAGAGATTCTTGCCTCAACATTGAGGCAGTTGAGATTAGCTGCAGTCAGGCGCACATCTAAGGGATGGTGCAATTGATCTACGTTGTATTGTTTTAAATAAGATGTGCATTAACTTACTTATTCGCAGCCAGCGCTGGATTGAGGCCTTTTAGGGCAAAAACTTGCTCTCATGAACAAAAGTGATAGGTTTACCACACATAAGAATTTTTGCAGCTTAATTTAGCTGGATACACCTTGTAACTTTAAAATGTTTCCCTACCTAATTTTTGTACTGGTTATTTTTTTTGTACTTTTGGAAAACTGTTTTGAGAAGGCTTCTGGCTTCGTCAAAGTAACTCATCCATAATAAAGCAAGGCTTCCCAAAGTAACATAATTTACTGTTACTTCCCTAGCAGTTGGCTCTAGAGAAGTCCAAGCAGTTCATTGTTCTAACCTCTTTTCTTGTAGAATCTGTGTTGTCACTCTCGCAGAGGCTCATCCTCTTCTTCAAAAAGGAAAATCCATTGAGAGGATTAGTTACCAGATCAGTGCCAACTGCAGTAGGCTGCAAAATAAAGTTTCTGGGAAGTCTAAACGGGTATGTCTCATTCCATTTTTTAACTTGGCTTTAGTGTGATTGTCTAGTAAGAATTCTTTTTTTAAAAAAAACACCGATTCTGCTGAACTTAGAGGAGGAACAGTTTTTAAAATATTGTTATCTGTTGATGGGAGGTTTTGCTTCTGCACATGAGTCTGGCAAACCGCTCTGAGCTGAAGCATTCCTTCCTCACCCACCCTAGAATGTTTTGTTCACATCGAGTTCATGAAACATCGTACCCTGACCTGTTCTTAATGCATGGTTGACCACATCTATGAATGCGATGGTTATGCCCTTTTAAGTTTTGTTATATCAATCATTAGTAATAGTTTAATAAGGAGGTTTTCATACCTGACCAATTCTGTGTTCCCTTTCCCAACCTTTAATCTATTGGTGATTAATGCCTATATGCAACCCTTGCATATGATTTGTGTTAACCAATCAGCAACAAGCACATATGTGGCAATGCTGTAATATTCATTAAAAGGGACTCTCTGAGACATGCTCGAGAGATGCCTCCCATATGACACTTGTCACTCGTTTGTCGTTTATTTCAACCCAACAATCTGTAAGGGGGTTATCGGTACTTACAGAGAGGGGTTAACATGGTATAGACTAAAATAGTATGTGCCTATTGTTGGCAAATGTATTTATGAAGCTATTTTGTTTGAAAGAAGCCCATCTTCCCCCTTTTCCTAGTGACCTGCGCGGCTTGCTTCCTCTTCTGACTTAGGGGAGATTAGATTGCATTAAGAAGAGGGTCTCTGCCTGTCGGTATGATCCATCATACTTGAATTCCCTCCCATATTCTTGCTAGAAGGAAAACAAGAATAGTCTGAGGCATTACCTTACCGCTAAGGAGGGAGGTCAGGCTGCCAGTTACTAAATGCCAGCTCAGGTTTACTGAAACAAAGTCAGGGCCTAGAGCCTAGAGCAAACTTTTCCAGCAGGGGGCCGGTCCACTGTCCCTCAGACCTTGTGGGGGCTGGACTATATTTTGAAAAAAAGAAGAAAATGAACGAATTCCTATGCCCCACAAATAACCCAGAGATGCATTTTAAATAAAAGGACACATTCTACTCATGTAAAAACACCAGGCAGGCCCCACAAATAACCCAGAGATGCATTTTAAATAAAAGGACACATTCTATGTAAAAATACACTGATTCCCGGACCGTCCGCAGGCCGGATTTAGAAGGCGATTGGGCCGGATCGCGCCCCCGGGTCTTAATTTGCCTACCCATGTTCTAAACCTCCCTATCTTCTCACAAAACCCTCTCCAAACCACATCCTCCACCCATCCTGCTCTGTTTCAACTTCACTTGTTTTGGCCTGGCTAGACTTTGTCCTTGAAGTGTGATGGTGTCTTATGCTTATCTTGAGAGGGGTGTGTGTGAAAATCTCTGAATCTCTGGAGCCAGAATGCAGCATACTGTACAAGGAATGAGACACATCCATTGCTGTTCTGTCTACTGTCTCCGCGAACCACAAGTTGCTTGCAGAGACCACAGAAGAGCCCCCCTCCCCATTTCTAATCCTGGTGTCAATTGACTTGGCCACCACTGTAAGCATTTCTCTGAAGGAGAAGGGTGTCCTCAGCAAAAATCATGTTATCATTCCTCCCCATCCCCAAGGCTTAATGTCAGGTTACAATAGATGTAAGTTTATACTGGCAACCTAATGGGTTTCATAAAGGACCCTGGATCTGAACATGGGTTTCCTGGCATTCAGAATCTAATGCCTATCAGTTTTGTCCACATTAAGGAAGGAAACGGCATCTTGCTTAATTTAGAAGTTTTTTGTTCGGAACAATAAAACAAGGTCCCTGGACTTTTACTGCTGGCAATGAAAGCTGCCAGGCTCTTGGAGAGTTTCCTTTTCTCACAGTCTTAATTTTTATAACCTCTGTTTCTCCCCAGGGTGCTCAGTTCCTAACAGAACTTTCCCCTTTGTGCCGAGTTTTCTGCTCAGATGGAGAAGAGTATACCATATATAGGTAAGCAGGAGAGTTTTGTTTACCTTGCGTAGCTTCTACCATTCGAGAGTTTACTAAACTGGAAATTCTTTGCAGCTGTATAAGAGGGAGATTGATAGAGGTGAATGAAAACATTCTGGACAGTCCACCTCTGCTGCAAGCCAAGGTCAGAATTTTAAGCTAGCTCTTAGCCCTTCCCTTCCTTCTGCATTCTCTCTCTTACTTTTTGTCTCACTTCTCTTGTTTTCCCCTCTAGCCTTCCACAGATGGGTACATAGCAGTTGTATTGCCGAAGTTTGAAGAAAGTAAAAGCGTAACTCAGGGACTTTTGACGAGGAAAGAATACGAAGATGTTTTGTCAAAACGCTTTAATTCCGTTTCTTGATAAGATGCACAGAATGAGAACTCATCATTTTACTAGCTGAGCGAGACTGCTTCCAGTATACCCCACAATAAAGTGACTTCTCCGCTTTCGTACTTAACGCGGAAAGGAGAACTGAATAAAAACGCTTTGAATTTCAAATAGCAACAGGTCTGAGAATTTGTTCTTTTTTCAGCGCAAGCAAGCAATTTTTAAAAAAAGCACTTTGAAGGTTCTTTTATTAACAAACTGTCAACTTAGTACTTAAATCTCCAGTGATATCAGTGGAACTTCAAGAGAACTTGATTTTGACTGTGGCATTTAAAGGGGGATTGCCAAAATACAACCGTGTTTCCAGTATCAACAGAAGTTTTGTTTACCTATAGTTTATCATTTCACCCTCTACTTTATGAAGTGAAGACTAAATCTTGACAGAGTGGCATCTATCTACCATTAACAAGTTTGTTATTTGGAAGAGTTTAATGTTGAAATGTACACCTGAGCAAAATATTGTGGATGGTAGCTAATGCAATAACTATAGACACTCACTAGCTAATATGGCCTTTTCAGTCACATGGTAATTTGAGTAGGATGCTTAACCTTTCCCCTCACTTGCCCCTTTTCTACACAACCAGCTTTTTGCCTCCATTGAGAGTTTGGGATAGGACTGGCGTTGCAAAAGATAAGAGGCAAGCAGGTGACAAGGACAGAAAATAGATGGCGGGGAAGCCCTTATTCCATACTTTGCACATCAGAGTAATGTGCAAAGTAATGAGTGATGAGATTGGGAATTCTCTTTTTGCCATTAAATGTCTAATTTTTATCCTAAGGTAAGAGAATAAAAAGGAGAAATTAACCACAGCCACATCAGTCCTTGCCTAAGTTTCTCAGGTTTGCAGGACTCTAAATAGGGGTTGAATAATAGCGAGACTTCAGACCAGAGCACTTCAATAACTACAGCAAACATACATACATACATCTCAAACAAGAATGAAGAATGTTTAGTTTCTACAAAACAAGTAATGCCCTCTTTGTAGTGACTGGTTTTAACAGCTACAACTTACTTCCAAGTGGAATGATATAACCTTTGTTAGCTACCTAAAACTGAGGGATAAAATTTTACACTTAAAGCTGCAGTCCTAAGCTCACTCACTAGGGAGGGAAATCTCCCTAAACTCCCTGGGAGATATTTCTGATAAAATAGCTTAGAGCATACGACACAAATTTTCCTGACTGTGTGAGCGTATTATAAAAACAAACAAGCTCTTAACTAGTTGGCTTCATCAGCACTAACGAAAACCTTTATTTTTAGCTTTGTAAGTTGGTAAATTTGGTGGTGTTCTTTAAAAAAAAAAAATTAGTGAGGTTTTCAGAAGGCTTTTATCCTTAAAGCTTTCTTGTAACTAACAAATGCTTTCAGAAGAAACAGCAGCTTGGAGACCTTGGGACCAAATCTTGCCCCTAAAGAGACTATGCCTGCCTCTTTCCCTTCCTCCTCTCAAGGTAAAAGTGGGACCTGTGGCAACAGAACCTGTTTGCAGGTCACGTTAGGAGGGAGGGGGAGAGATTCTAGTCCCCTCCATTACTCCCTTTTCAAGGACACTCTTCCAAAATACTATTTTCAGACCAGGGTCCTTAGTGGTGACTATTAAACAACAAAATACCAGTAGTTTACCCCCCCCCCCCATGTAGCATATCAAAAGACTATCCAGTTCATGTGCATAAAGATCTATAGCAGCATCTTTGGGGTTGTAGAGTAAGACATTCATAAATGCACGGGATTACAAAAATAGCGGTACATATTAATAGTGAACAAAAACGTATTCATTTTACAAAAATATGCAGCCCTTTAAAGCTGTGTGTCGCTTTTGTTAACTGCCAAGTACCATGACATCTATTAGATGTGAAAAGGTTACAAGAGCTTTTTCTATCCTGGTTTCACCTTTCTCAAAAGAAAGCAATTAGGAGAGGCTTAGTGTGCAAACTCTCATACGGAAATCTTTCTGTTCCCAAAAAGCGCCTTAGAACGGTTTGTTCTCCAAAACACTGAGGTATGCGACGTGTTGTTCCAAGGATTTTATCCCAAAGGAGTCTGTTCTTCCAGCCATGACACCGCTTTCTCTTTCTACGGTCTGCAGGCCATTTTCCCTCCAGGGATGATGGGCTCTAAGATAGTCATTTCCTCCTCTGTGCTGCAATAAACGTAATTTATAAATACAAGTTGTTGCTCCATCCAGAAATGGGTTTATTTTGCTACATTTAGATGATGTGCGCGTGCCAACTCACCTTTCTTAGTAACCTGCAGCTAAGGGGAAGAACGTGGGCCAGCAGATCGAGAATATGCTTTGCTTTGTGAATACACGCGTCCACCTAAACACAGAGTAAATCTGGGCATCACAAAAGAGTTCATGAAACGCCGCCTGTGAAAATTGCTTTCGCACTTTTATCAAACACATTTATTAGGGGCTCAAACTCTGCTACGATTTTTTCCCTCCGCCGTCACCTTTTAAGGATAACGAGCGCAATCCAGGAGGAAGTCCTCCTGCACAAGCCTTAATTAAAGGAACAAGAATCAAATGAAGACACAATAGCACACTTGCATGGTCCCAACTCTCTTAAGCTGCTCTCTTGCAGGATTGAATTGGATTGAAAGGCTTTAATCGAAGAACTAGCTGTCTGGCTTTCAAGCAATGAACCTGCTACATTTTTTCAATGCCTTCAAGGTGATCTTTGTATTGTTTCTGGAGAATCCTTAAAAAGGTAACCTCTCTCTTTTTAAAAATGCACAAATTTAAGACAGCCCACCATTTATTATTACTTTTGAGAAAGGAAAACAGGCATCTTTGTTTTCTTTACGGTTGGGAAGCAAGCAATATGCTGAATACTTTGTAGTGAGCTTAAACAGAAGACAATTCATGGTACAGTGGTGCCTTGCAAGACGAAATTAATTCGTTCTGCGAGTTTTTTCATCTTGTGAATTTTTCGTCTTGTGAAGCACGGATATGCATTGGCGGTTTCCCATAGGAATGCATTGACGGTTTTAAGAAAAAGGCGCAAGACGTTTTCGTCTTGCGAAGCAAGCCCATAGGGAAATTTGTCTTGCAAAGCAACTCAAAAAACTCTTGCGAGTTTTTCGTCTTGCGAGTTTTTCGTCTTGCGAGGTACCACTGTATCTGTGTTCCATTAGACATGCTTTTAAAACAGGCCTGAGCATACATTCTACAAAGTGCTGATGGCATAACAAGATTTGTGCTTGCTTTTTAAAAATCTGGGACCCCCGTTTCTTTGTTGGAACAAGGAAACTTTTTGGAGCACCACATTTGTTTCCAGAAGACTTGTCTCTGGCTACGATTTGTTTTTAAGCGTCACCGTATAATTGTAAAGTGGCCTCCCAAGTTGAGACCTGGCTAATTTTAGCGACATAATAGCACCATACAACCTCTGCCTGCTCTATCCAACACACACAACTAAATAATATGTGTGATCCTCAACATTAGTCATACTCAAAGCAGGCTTACTGATTTCACTGAGTCTACTCTCGGCATGACTAACACTAGGTTTTCTTCCTTCGACTACAAACAAAGAGAAGATTGAAAAAGCAAGTTCATTTGGCAAAACTCTTTAAAAATTTATTAAGAAGCTTACCTTTGTGAAAGTTGCAGTTTTACCCTGAACAGGGGTTTTGGCTGTTACCTGAAGCTGCTGGTATGCAGGGACCATTTTGTCAATCTCCTGTAGAACCAATGGCTTGTCATCATCTTCCAGCTGAAACGAACACATAGATGCCTCTAAGATAGGAGAGCTAAACATGACGGAATTTATATAAGGGGAAAAGGCTAGGAACCACGCATGGAAGCATCAAGAACAGAAATTTTTAAACGCAACTTTTTTTTCATATTTGGAATTTGTACGGTACCTGATTAGAAAATGCAAGGAGAGCCGAGGCGAGCTTAAATCCTTCTGCAGCAAAGGCCTACAACAGAAGGGGGGGGGTAGTTAAATGCAAACCTAAAAAAACAGTCAACACGAGATGAGGGGAGGTCCTACTCTCAACAACAGGCCTGGAAACCTGTTGAACAAGTCAAATGCAACTCAAAAGGAATACCCTTTAAAATACAGTGGTGCCCCGCAAGACGAATGCCTCGCAAGACGGAAAACCCGCTAGACGAAAGGGTTTTCCGTTTTGGAGGTGCTTCACAGGACGAATTTGCTATGGGCTTGCTTCGCAAGACGAAAATGCCTTGCGATTCCTGGGTTTTTTCCCCCCACCCCCCCTTTCCCCCAAGCCCCTAAGCCGCTTAACAGCTGTTCGCTAAGCTGCTTAGCAGCTGATCGCTAAGCCGCTTAGCAGCTGATCTAAGCCGCTAATAGCCTTTTAGCAGCTAATCCGCTAATCCCTTAAGCCTTTAATAGCCGCTAATAGCCGCTAAACCGCTAATAGCGCTAATCCGCTAATGGGCTTGCTTCGCAAGACGAAAAAACCGCTAGACGAAGAGACTCGCGGAACGGATTCTTTTCGTCTTGCGAGGCACCACTGTACACTTTAAAATACTGTTGTTTAAAAGAGACAGCTCACTTAAAATAAATACACTGGTGTAAGAGTGTGTGTGTGTGTGTATTTAATAATACATCCACTGGCTGTCTGCAGTCCCCTCCTTTTTCCTTGTAGCCTATCCTGACCTGCAGACACGAAAAGACCTGCTCCAAGAGAAAAATGGAGGCACGGGTATATCCAGGATCAGATGTCCATAGTTTGAACGATATATATATATATGGGAGGCAACAGAGCAATATTCTTCCTGTCTCCCACCAGAATAAAACTGGGAGGAAAGATTAAAAATCAACTTGGGGGTGAATGAAGCAAGTCCCATTTCTCTTCTCTCCAAAAATTACAATCAATACACAGTTCACATATACGGAAATCCTTTTTTACAAAAAACAAAGAACCCTCAAGATACATACAAATGTACTTATTAGATTTCCCCCACCTCTAAATGATACCTAAGAGGAATAAGGTTTAGGGAAAATATTAACCTAGACAAAAAGTGCTATATTCATTAGGCAACCCAAAGGCCCCATGATTTAATTGCTCGGTGTTTTTGCTAACAGAACCTCACGTTGTTCCGGGAATTAATTAAAACATTTTGCTGACAGCATCTTGAAAGTAGTTTGCGATCTCTCTTTTGGTTGTTCATTACCTCTGACTGCTGAAATAAATCCTGAGTGGTTTTCAGCAGCCCTTCCCCTCTAAAGAAAAGAGAGAGAGAAATAATAATAATGATAATAACAATTCCAAAACACTAAAGACACTTTAATCTACAAAGCCCTGTGATTAGGGCTCTGGAGGGCTGGGGCAGAGAAGCTGAAGATTTTGTGCAGAGGTGGGCGACTTGTGGTCCTCCAGGTGTTGGATTGCAACTCTCACTATTCCTGGCTGGGACTGATTGGAGCTGCAAGTCCGACAACTTCTGGAGTTGTCCAGAAAAGACTCTGCCAAGGAGAGAACAGCTCAATCTCTCGGTTCTGCTCCAGACTTGGTCATCGCTTTGGCTGAAGATACAGGAGCACAGTTGTCAGAGCTGGCTCCGGGTCCCAGCTCACCAAGGACCAACGCTAGCCGGTAGTACAGTATCAAAGTCTTTATTGAAGAATAGTCTCCATTTACAAGTCTCAGCGTCCCAGCTCTACGTCTGAGCTTTAGACCGGCGAAGCTCTATCTGGATCTCCGCCCCCTGTGCACCAGCTTAAAACTCTAATCTTACTCCACCTCCTCCTTCTCTCTCTCTTCCTCTGGGTCTTACTACCCCCCGGGGTCTCTTCCCTCCTGGACTCTTCTGACGCAGAGCTGGACCCCTCTGACTCCTCCCCCTCTCTTCGGCGTGCTTTAGGACCTGGCTCCCTACCCGGGCTGCCCACCTTGCCGCCCTCCTGTACATTTGAACTTGGCGCGCGCGCGCGTTTAACTTTCCTGATGACCGTTTCCTCGCTCCCTGACGAGGGTGTGGCCACTCCTGCCTCACGCTCTCCCTCTGCCTGCGCGCTCCCTGATCCCGATGCCTTGGACTCCTCCCCCCTACTGCACTCTGGGGGGGAAGCTGGTCCGGATTTCCAGCTGTTACTCTCTGAGTCCCCTCTGGCCCCTTCTTCCCGAGGTGTCCCCCTTGCCCTGACCATGGGGGCCCCTTTCTGTGAATCCTCCGAGTCACTGGAGAGACTCAGAGACCTCGGACTACTGTTGTCGCTGACATTTCCTTCCGACTCCTCCCCCTCACTCTCCGTTTCCTGCCTCTCCTGTGACTCTTCTCCTGAACCCCTGACATCCATCCCCCCCTCGAAGCCCCCCCTTCCCCCCTCCCCTTCCTCCGGCGGGGGTGCCGGGTGCTCCATCGTTGTGGGGGTAAATGGTGGATACAGTTCGTCCCCCGTGGCGTGCATCCAGTTAGATAAATCCGGCTCGTCCTCCGTGTCTTCGCCGACCTCGTTCTCCTCTGCTTCCATCTCTGTGCCGCCATGCTCGAACCCCACGTCCTCCCCCATCACGTCCATGTCCCTCTCACCCTCGTTCCCCTCTGGGTCCGTTGCCCGCCAAGGGCCCCTCAGCCACCTCTCCTCTCCTCGATTGTCCCACCAAAACGAGCGGTCTGAGGCAAACCCCGAGGGCGAGCCCTCCGGTGAACGTGTTTCTAATGCTGGTTCTTCGTCCGATGTGAATCCCTGGAACGTGCTGGTAGAAAGCGTGGGTGTGAAAAGCCAGTCGTCGAAATACTCGGCTGGCATGGGCCTGTGTGGGAACAAGGCATGAAACTCCTCTTTGAGGAGAGGCTCGTCCAGGGCATAGTCCGGCACCCAACTGTTGGCGCTGGCCGGGGTACCTTCCCGTGCGAGAAAATATTCTACTCCCTCTTCCCCCCATCTCGAGTCCAAAATCTCTGTGACCTGGTTGATGGGTTCTCTTCTTGGCGACTCCCTCCTTGGGGGGGCCTCCCTATACGGGTCTGGTGCCGTGCCCTGCGCCTGAAATCGGTGAGGTGCTTTGTAGGGCGTGAGCACCGACCTATGGAATACTGGGTGCATTCTGGATCCTTCCGGAAGTGTCAACCGGAAGGCCACCGGATTGATCTGTGCTTCAACTCGGTAAGGTCCTAGTTGCTTATGTCCGAGTTTCTTCTTAGCTAAGGATCTGGTCGGCACTGCGTGGGCCGCTAACCACACCCAGTCTCCCACCTGTATGTCTTCACCAACCCTCCTGTGCTTGTCAGCCTGCAGTTTGTATGCGTGCTTTGCAAGCTCTAATTGCCTCCTAAGCTGCTCTTGAACTTCCTGCAATTCCGCCGCCAAGACTTCCGCTGCCTGTGGCTCCCCCTCCCCCAGTTTCTCTAATCCCGGGAAGGTTCTGGGATGCCTCCCGTTGTTGGCGAAGAACGGCGTCACCCCTGTGGACACGTGCTTCGTGTTGTTGTAAGCGAACTCAGCGAGCGGCAGGTAGTCCACCCATGTCGTCGGCTGTTGATTTGCATAGCATCTCAGGTACTGCTGCATGATGGCGTTGACGCGCTCCGCTTGTCCGTTGGTCTGCGGGTGTCTCGCCGACGCTAGGTTGATCTTGACGTTCAGGAAACCCATCAGCTTCTGCCAGAAGCTCGAAATGAACTGGCGCCCCCTGTCGGACAAGATAGACCGTGGCAGTCCGTGCACCCTGAAGACGTGGTCTATGAACAGTTTGGCGGTCTGTTCTGCCGTGGCCACCTTCGCGCACGGAATGAAGTGGGCCATTTTAGTGAACATGTCCACCACCACTAGCACTGCCGTTTTACCCCTCGAGCTGGGTAAATCCGTGACAAAGTCCAGTGCCACCCTCTCCCACGGTTCGCTCGGGGTCTGCAGCGGTTCGAGCAGTCCTGCCGGAGGTTTGTGCACTGACTTGGCCCTTTGGCAAGTGTCGCACCTCGAGACGTACTCCGCGACTTCTCCCCTCATCTTGGGCCACCAGAAATCTCTGGCAACGAGTTCCGCCGTCTTCTCCTTGCCGAAGTGCCCGGCGGTTGGCGCGTCGTGCAACTGCTGCAGTACTTTCGCGCGGAGCTCATCTCCCGGTACATAGAGTGCTCCTCTGCGGATGAGCAATCCGTCCCGTATTTGGAACTCGTCGTTTTTCACCGTGCCCTTGCGCACCTCCTCCATCTTGGCTAGAGCGAAGGAGTCCTCCTGCAGTGCTCGACGGACCGCCTCCAGGTCCACGGTTGCGGAAGCGCACGCCCACGCTTTCTGGGCGAAAATGTGCTTGGCCGCTGCTGGCGCCGCTTCTTCGAGGTATTGCGGCTTTCTGGACAGTGCATCTGCCATGATGTTGTTGTCGCCTGGGATGTATTCTATGCTGAAGTCGAAATCCGCAAAGAACTCCGCCCATCTGATGTGCCGCTGGTTCAGGAACCTTGCCGTGCGCCAGTACTCCAAGTTCTTATGATCCGTGCGAACCTGCACTGTTTGTTTGGCCCCGATGAGGAAGTGCCGCCACGCCTTGAATGCTGCATGAATGGCCAGCAACTCCCTGTCCCAGATGGTGTAGTTCTGCTCTGACTCGCTGAGCTTCCTAGAGTAGAAGGCACACGGTCTCCAGTCCCCATGCGGGTCCTCCTGCAACAGTACGGCGCCCACGGCTCTGTCTGAGGCGTCCGTCTCAACCCTCAGCGGTTTGCTGGGATTCACATGCAGTAGCTGCCCTTCGGACGAGAAGAGACGCTTGAGGTTCTGGAAGGACTGCTCCGCTTGCTCCGTCCAGATGAACTTCTTCTTCTTGGAGCTGAGCGTGTCGGTAATGGCCGCTGTCTGCATCGCGAACCCCTTGATGAACTTGCGGTAAAAGTTGGCGAACCCCACAAACCGCTGGACCTCCTTCCGATTGCGCGGGCTCTTCCAATCCAACACCGCGCGAACCTTGGCGCTGTCCATGGCGAGCCCCTTGTCCGACAGCTTGTAGCCCAGGAAATCCACCTCCTTCCTGTCGAACTGGCACTTCTCCAGCTTTGCGTATAGCCGATGCTCCTGCAGTCGCTGCAGAACCTCCTTGACGTCCCCCTCGTGGGTCTCCTCAGATTCTGAGAATATCAGGATGTCGTCTAAGAAGCAGACGCATTTCTTGTAGAGAAGACCCGCCAGGACGTGATGCATGAACGCTTGAAAACAGTGGGCGCCATTTTGTAAACCGAAGGGCATAACTCTATATTCATATGTGCCCAGGGGCGTGAACATGGCAGTCTTCCACTCGTCCCCCTCCCGAATGCGGATCAGGTTGTACGCCCCTCTCAGATCCAACTTTGTAAAAACGCGTCCTTTCCGCACCGTTGCCAGAAGGTCATCTATTTTGGGCATTGGAAAGGCTGTGGGCTTGGTCTTTGAATTTAAGAGCCTAAAATCCACTACAAGTCTTTTTTGGGGCGTGTCCTTTTTCTTCACAAAGAATACAGGACTGCCCCCCGCTGCTTTCGACTCCCGGATGAAACCGCGTTTTAAGTTGAGGTCTATGAACTCCTTGAGCTCCTGCAGCTCGTCTTCAGACATGGAATACAGTTTCCCGGCTGGCAGCGTCGCCCCTGGCAGGAGGTCAATCTGGCAGTCATAGGGCCTGTGGGGAGGCAGCTTGTCCGCTTCCTTCTCGCAGAAAACCTCCAAAAACGCTGCGTACTTGCGTGGCACTGCTTGCAGCGTGCTCAATTGTAGCTGCGTGTCTTCCCCTCCTTCTTCTTGGCTACGAAGAATGCAATGTTCCGCGCAATAGGAGGAACCGAAGGTCAATTGGCGTTGGTACCACGCCAATGCTGGACTGTGCCTGTGCAGCCAACTCATGCCCAAGACCACCGGCGTGCCTGACAGTTTGGTGACGTTGAAGCTGATGACTTCTTGGTGATTTCCAATCCGCATCACCATTGGTTGCGTTTGTTGCACCACCTGCCCCCCTAGCAAGTCCCTGCCATCCACTGTGACAACCTTCAGGGGCAGTGTGGCTGGCAGCAGTGGTATATTGTGCTGCTGAATAAAATCCAGTCCTATAAAGTCGGCGTTGCTGCCGGAGTCAATGGTGATCGGCACTTCCAGAGTGTTTCCGTTGGGCAGTTGGAGAGACGCTGTAAGCTGCACCACTGGTTTGGGTGGGAGGGGGTCTGTGGGCTGCAAAAGCTCTGGGGATTGTTTCATTGATTTGTCTGGCTGGACCCCAGTACCTCTTCCTCCAGCCAGACTCTGTCGTTTCCCTGCTGCGTTGCTTCTGTCACTGTTGCCGATGCTGCAGTGTGCTTGTGGAGCCTCTGGGGACACTCTTTCGCCATGTGTTGAGCACTGTCGCAGATGTAGCACTTCCTGTTCCCTCTAGGAGGCTTCGTCTTGACTGCTCCCGGCGTCAGGGCTCTGGTAGCTGACTGAGCCCTGGCACCTCCGAGCTCCATCGGTTCCTCTCCCCCTCCCTGCGAGGGCGTGGACTGCGCACGCGCTGCTTCTTTGGGATAGAAGGGAGGTGCTCTGGCTGGTGCCCTTCCCCAACGTCCTTCTTCTCTGTTGCAAGGACGTTCCTCCAGATGCACCCCGATCTCCAGAGCCCTCTGGACCACTTCCTGGGTGCTCCTTGGCCTCTCCCCCCTTCCAATCTCGGCTTTTACTTCTGTATTCAAGCCCTCCCAAAAGAGATCTCTCACTGGCGCAGACGCTTTGTCCCATCCCAGTGCATGAACCAGTCCGAAGAAACGCGTATGGTACTGACGCACGCTGGCTTTGCCTTGCTTAAGTCCATGTATGTCTCTCCTGGCAATATCAACGTCTATCTTTGATAAAAAACACGAGTCCATAGCTTTAATGAAAGCCTTCGCGTCTTGGAGCGCCGGATCATTGTCCCTCCATAAATTTCTCAGCCACGTTTTGGCTTCACCATGCAAATGGGATAGGATAAACCCCACTTTCTCTCTTTCATCTCTAAAGTCTTTGTCAAGCAGATCCAGCGCAAACAACAGGTCTGCTCTAAAGTTGGGGTACTGCTGTAAACTCCCGTCAAAATGGGATACAAGGCTGCCTCCCCTCTTTCCCAATCCAATGCCCTCTGCTTTGGATCCAGGTGGCCCCTGTTTGGAAATCACGTCCAATCTTACTTGGAGATCCCGGTAGGCGCTACTCATTTCCTCCTCTCTTTTTCTGGATGCAATTACCTCCGTGCTGAGTCGTGTCACAGCTTCTTGCAGGGCTGATATCTGCTCTTCCGTCGTCATCTTGCCTGAGTTTTGTGAGCTCTGGGAGCACCCCTCCTCTGCCCTCGCTGCGTCAACTCACGTTGCGAGGTTCTTGGTGCCAAAACTTTAAAAATCGAGATAGAGCTTACTGTCAGAGCTGGCTCCGGGTCCCAGCTCACCAAGGACCAACGCTAGCCGGTAGTACAGTATCAAAGTCTTTATTGAAGAATAGTCTCCATTTACAAGTCTCAGCGTCCCAGCTCTACGTCTGAGCTTTAGACCGGCGAAGCTCTATCTGGATCTCCGCCCCCTGTGCACCAGCTTAAAACTCTAATCTTACTCCACCTCCTCCTTCTCTCTCTCTTCCTCTGGGTCTTACTACCCCCCGGGGTCTCTTCCCTCCTGGACTCTTCTGACGCAGAGCTGGACCCCTCTGACTCCTCCCCCTCTCTTCGGCGTGCTTTAGGACCTGGCTCCCTACCCGGGCTGCCCACCTTGCCGCCCTCCTGTACATTTGAACTTGGCGCGCGCGCGCGTTTAACTTTCCTGATGACCGTTTCCTCGCTCCCTGACGAGGGTGTGGCCACTCCTGCCTCACGCTCTCCCTCTGCCTGCGCGCTCCCTGATCCCGATGCCTTGGACTCCTCCCCCCTACTGCACTCTGGGGGGGAAGCTGGTCCGGATTTCCAGCTGTTACTCTCTGAGTCCCCTCTGGCCCCTTCTTCCCGAGGTGTCCCCCTTGCCCTGACCATGGGGGCCCCTTTCTGTGAATCCTCCGAGTCACTGGAGAGACTCAGAGACCTCGGACTACTGTTGTCGCTGACATTTCCTTCCGACTCCTCCCCCTCGCTCTCCGTTTCCTGCCTCTCCTGTGACTCTTCTCCTGAACCCCTGACAACAGTGATTTTTTTTATCAAAACATCCCTCACGACATGAGAACAAGCTGCCTTTGCTGTAACTACATCAAGGTTACATAACTTGAAGGTGCAAAGTAAGATTTCAACTAAGGGTGAAACATGGAAGGCCAGTGTAATGAGGTTTTTTAAATAAAAAAATAAGTTTTTTCTTTCTTGCTAGTGTTCAGAAGAGGAAAGAGCAGTGACCTTAAAAATGCCAGCCAGACACGTCTCAGACTTTGCTGATGGCTGCCTTCTTCAGGATACAAAACCAAGTACACACAAGTGGGGATTGGGGGGGAGGGGTCAGCAAGAAAAGCTTTTTGGGATCTCTTTCAATGCTGCGGGGGGGGGGGGGGCAACTCTTAGATTATGGTTACCAGGCGTCCCCGTTTCCCAGGGACAGTCCCCGGCTTTACAAATCTGTCCCCGGACAAAATCCGTCCCCGGAATGTCCCTGGATTTCATTTAATGTCCTGGAATTTATATTTTTAAGTGTTGTCAATTTATTAGTAGGGAATGAATGCTGCGTGATTGGTTCAACAAACAAGACACATCATATGGGGACTTTGGGTGAGGCAAAATGGCGGGTGTCACGGCAGCGAGCAGCTCCTGAAGCCAGCCAGAGCCAACTGCGCTACCAGGCTGGCTCTGGGCTGCTGAGACTGCCGCTGCCGAGGGGGAACCGGGGACGCCCGGCGGTTCAACTGGGGGAACCGCTGACACACACACCCAAATCAAGCTGGGAGTGAGTGTGTCCGGCCACCCGGCCAACTGCCCAGTGGCGCTCCAAGGCCAGTAAAAAACCCGGAGCTGACGCAGTGAGGAGGAGGAGAGGAGAAGGAAAAGGGAGACAGAGAAAGAGGAAGTAGAAAAAGAGGGGAGCCCTGAACTTGCTGTGCCCCTGCCGCTGCTGCCACTGAGGAGGAGAGGTAGGAGAGCACCAGGAAGGCAAGGACATGTGGCCGAGCCCAGGCCCGACCCGAGCCTACTCCATGGTGGCTAGCTCTCCAAGAGAGCAGGCTGAGGCCCAGAGGAAGGCCGCGCGACAGAGGAGACTACAGAAGAGAAGATATTACTTCTTTAATTTTTTTAATACAGTGGTGCCCCGCAAGACGAATGCCTCGCAAGACGAAAGAGTTTTTCGTTTTTTGAGTTGTTCCGCAAGACGAATTTCCCTATGGGCTTGCTTCGCAAGACGAAACGTCTTGCGAGTTCTTGCGAGTTTGTTTCCTTTTTCTTAAGGCCGCTAAGCCGTTAATAGCCGCTAAGAGCCACTAAGAGCCGTGCTTCGCAAGACGAAAAAACCGCAAGACAAAGAGACTCGCGGGACGGATTAATTTCGTCTTGCGAGGCACCACTGTAATTTTTTTCCTCTTTCCAAAAAAAAAAAAAAAAGTGTCCCCGGATTCTTTGGGAAAAGAACTGGTAGCCTTATGTTAGATGCAACTCAGCAGCCCCACAACATCCCCTACAACATTGCAAGAGATCCTAGGACCCACCTGACAGGACTGCGTGGTATTTCATTAATGCCCCTAAAGAGCTTCTGTCCTAGGCAGCCGTTTTTGCAGCCAGATGGCTCGCGCTATACCTCAACACCAAAAAGCTGTAATGTATATATTTTTACACAGCATAATCACTGCACACGATGGCGCTTTTCAGGGCACTATGCTGAATATGCATCTGCTGCAAAAGGCACCACCGGTGCATTTAGCTCCCTTTGTCCCTTTATAGCATCAAAGTAGGGCTTGTGAAATATTATGACGTCCGACATCCCCTTTCCCTGCCTGCCTGCCAGCATTGTGGAGAAAAAGAACATTATAATCTGAGTCAAGTTCTAGGAGCTTTCACTCAATGATACAAGGGAGAGGGGAAGGGAATACAGTGGCCATTTTCACGTTCAGATGCATGTTTAGCCTTCAAATTAACATGAGCAAAGAGAGATCCCAGCCCCAAGGAAAATACAGTGTCAAGTTTGGAAAGGGGAGGGCAGAAAGACGAAGGCTAACAAGAATAGCTTCCTCAAACCAGTTCTCTTCATAATATTTCTTCAAACCATGGTTTCTTCTTCAAACCATTCTCTCCTTAATATTCCTCCCTCCCTCCCTCCCTGACCCTTTTGTTTTTACCTTGTAAATAAGAACATAGAGTAGGCCATGCTAGACAGGCCTTGCCCATGCCGTACAATCTCGTTTTCAGGATCATCCCACTTCTCCATCTCAGAGTCGACCCGCGCTGTCAGTTTATGCAGTTCCAAGCCTAGTTTCCCAAGTTTCATTTGCTCCTGCAAGTGATAAAAGTTACTTCCTTTTTGCTTAATACACCATTCGGCTTCACAACTACTGTACAGAAAAACTGTACTAGCGGATTAAGAAGTAGTATCTTACCTCACTATCAAGCCTGACTGGCTTTAAGGCTTTCATGTTTGCATTATGCTTCTGTTAAAAGAAAGAAAGAAAAGGTTTACCGAATGGAATTTGCTTCCAGTGTTACTATTTCCTGCTTGGCAGGGGGTTGGACTCAATGGCCCTTGTGGTCTCTTCCAACTCTATGATTCTATTAACCCATCAAAGGGATGAGGAATGGAGTCAACAGGTGGATTCCCAAGAATGTGTGCTGTTTTTCAATAAAGCTCTTCCCTCCAACCCCAGACTCAAAATGATTGAATTCAAGGAAGGATTATGTTGTTGGGTCAGTGTTGGAATGAACCAACTGCTGTTCTCCTTTCATGGACTTCCTGCTTTTTAAAACCCCTTCCTTACAGGCTCACTGAACACAATAGAAGTGACCCATGGCTGTTGCTAAAATTTCAGATTTTTAAATATGTGAGTAAGTCAGGCAGCTAGCACAAAGCTGTCAACTCTGATTGACAGCAGTTCTCCAGGTTATGAAACAGAGTCTCCTGTATCACCTGCGATAACATACTTCAGTAGGCAATGTCATGAACTGAACTACAGGGGTCTTAGGCCATGGGTAGGCAAACTAAGGCCCGGGGGCCGGATCCGGCCCAATTGCCTTCTAAATCCGGCCTGCAGATGGTCCAGGAATGAGCGTGTTTTTACGTGAGTAGACTGTGTGCTTTTATTTAAAATGCATCTCTGGGTTATTTGTGGGTCATAGGAATTCATTCATTTCCCCCCCAAAAAAAATATTCTGGCCCCCTACAAGGTCCGAGGGACAGTGGACCAGCCCCCTGCTGAAAAAGTTTGCTGACCCCTGTCTTAGGCAAAGCACTGCAGTTGAGAAGATTACCTAACTTTCTTTTTTGTTTAGTTACCGCTGCTTCCTCAAAGAAAACTACCTTCTACAGTGGCACCTCGCAAGACGAATGCCTCGCAAGACGAAAGAGTTTTTCGTTTTTTGAGTTGCTTCGCAAGACGGATTTCCCTATGGGCTTGCTTCGCAAGACGAAAACGTCTTGCGCCTTTTTCTTAAAACCGTCAATGCATTCCTATGGGAAACCGTCAATGCACAGTGGTGCTTCGCAAGACGAAAAAATTCACAGGACGAAAAAACTCGCAGAACAAATTAATTTCATCTTGCGAGGCACCACTGTATAGCCAGGATGGCCATATGAGGTTTTCATCAACCCTCTGAAAGGGGGTGAAAGAAAACTATTTTTTAAAAAAATTAAGAGTATGGTGGCAAATAAGGAGGAGGTATGTGGAATGGAGCAAATTAATTTTTAGTGTATGAAAAAAAGGTAAATGCAGCAACCCCACCAAAGTGAACTTACCCCCGGCCTGGGCAGCGACAGATACACACGCTTCTCTCCTAAGAACAACACATTAAAATTTGTCATGTAGCTTTCACGCACACCTCAGACTTACTTCTTTCATTTCTTTAGGCTTAAAAAAAAAATCTTTTTAAAGAAAAGAGCTACCTACCTCTAACAATTCCTCTTCACGGATTCTGCCATGGCTTTCAGTATATAAAAGGGAAATTCTGCTACTGCTTAAATTTGATTCTTTGAAGACCTGGCACGTTGAGTAGGCGCCCTTACTTTTCAACGACATTCTTTCTAAAATCTTCTAATACCTTTCTGAATGCCCAAGGAGAGGAAGGGAACTATTTCATGGGGCAAAGAACGCCCACTTCACACAAGCAAGTGCAGAAATGAGTTGGGAGTCTGCCCTTCTACTGGTAATTTCTGATATACCATCTTAGCTAGTTGTCTTTCTTGCCCTACACCAGTAGTTTTCAAGGAGGGGTGAGGTGGTTGTATGCCCACATAAGCATTATTCAGAGGATTCTGATGGCACCTGGGTGGCCCAAAAAAGCTTGGCGTTCAAACCAGAAAAGTTTAAACAAACATCTAATTAACATCTGACCTGCTGTGAGTGTCACGGAATGGAGAGATCTGCTAGCAAAACCGACTGAATGTCATCCCCCAAGATGATTAAGAAATAGTACTTGGAGTGGCATTATCTGGAGAGTCACAATCTGTGTTAGCATGCTAGTAAAATAGCTAGTTATACAGGGAACCAGAAATGCTGTACAGTCGTATCTTGGTTCTCGAACGCCTTGTGACTCGAACGTTTTGGCTCACGAACCTGGAAGGGTTTCGGTTTGTGAACGTTCTTTGGAAGCTGAATGTCTGACATGGCTTCCGAATGAGTGCTGGAAGCTCCCGCAGCCAATCGGAAGCCGCGCTTTCGTTTTCGAACGTCGAATGGACTTCCGTAATGGATTCCATTTGAGAACCAAGGTACGACTGTACTCCTTAAAAGTTTAGCCACCGACGTGGCTGAGACGTGCTTTCCAGGAGGTGCTCTATTAGAGAGGAAGGGTTGGCATACAACCCTTCCATTGTACAGATAATCTCATGTGCTGCAAGCCCTCTGCACAAAGCCCATTCATGCCCACAAAAAGGGAGAGGATCTGTAAGATCTGTGGCATGATCTCTCATCGTCTGTGCAACAGAACGGAGGGCAGGCAATGGAGCAAGTAAAGCAATTTCGTCTGCTGGACCAACCCATGCACAGAAGACTGGAGTGACTATCCCAGGCCATGCAATTCAGGTGTTGCTCTACTAGGTGGTAGGTAAATAACTGAGGCATGGCCACTGTGGCTGAGTCCAAAGATCAGTCCAGCTCAGTGTTCCTTCATGGTGCCTTCGCTCACCCCTGGCTACTGTCAATCAAAGGATGAGAGTCCCTCAACATGGTATGAAGAAAGGGCAGAATGTCTGGCAAGGGGAAAGCAGAGTGGAAAGATGGAAGTGGTTGAGACAGAGGAGGAAGCTGAGAAACATTTCAACAGGGGTGGCGGCAGCCGAGGGAGTTGCGGAGTCGCTGCTGAAATAGAGCCCACGGCACTCCGGCTTCTCCCACCAAGGAAAGAAAACACAAATCAGATTGGAGCCAAGCAGTTCGTTGTAAAAATACACTTGGTTTATTAGAAAGTGTCCAGCACATTTTGATTGCTCTTCAGTCTTTAACCATCACCAAAAAGCAGAGAGCGTTTGCCTCGCAGACATCAAAAACATACCTTTCCCATCACATCCCACACGTCGTAAAGTGACAGCTTAAAAAATTACATTACCGTAAAAAATATAAAGTTTGTAAATTAAGGGGCAGGTGGAGGGGACTAGCCCACTAAACTTTCAGTCCACTTAGTATATAGGCTTAGCTATCTTCCTGACAAGAACAAACTGAAGTGTTAATTGCAACTTTAATTATTATCAAAGAAATTAAGGGATGTTTCCTCCTGTTATCTAGAATGCCACTATTGGGTTGTTGTTGTTGTTCTCTAGCAATGGCGAACGCAGGCTCAATTTTGTGATAAAAGAATTCAGAGAATACCCAGGAAGTTTATGTTGTATAAAATCCACAGGGTGAAATATTTTGCTCTGTCACTGAGCAGAAATTTGTTCTTTTTTAAAAAAACAAAATACACCAAGCCACAACAACCCAATTTAATATGCTGAATTGGAAACTAATGCCAGCTGCTGCTTTCAAGATAAAAGCCATATTGACCTGGTTAAACACATTCAATCCCATTAATCTGAATGGGAAAATTAAGACATGTGCTGAAAACCACCCTTAAGAAGTCAATGGGACTTAAAAGCATTTCACTTTGGCAGTGCTATGTCCTCTGCTGTGTTTGAATCCAGCTTTTTCCTAGTGCTGACTTGCTGCAGCTTCGAACAAGGCCAGATAACGTTATTCAAACTAAGTTTAAACTAAGAATCAGAGCTACATTGTAGGTCCTAGCCATAACATAATTTGGCTGATAAACAAATACATGAAACAAACAATTCATAAGGAGGGGGAGGAAGGGTGTTACATTCTGTCAAGACAAATTTGCTATGCAAGCCTAATTTAGGTCCTTACCCCGTGGTACTTATTAATTCCGCCACATGATATATAAACGGAAGGCCAACTAACAGGCTCGATTCGATTCAACAAATCAGGGTTGGGTAGCAATGTTGTTGAGCAACAACTCCAACCATCACTGGGTTTTGGCCGTGCTGGTGGGACTACAACATCATCTAGCGGACCACGGATCTAAACCATTTTTAAGATGACTGTGGCCAAGCCTGTGTGAGCCTCAGATACATTCCCTCCTTTCCTAGGAGCAAGAAGAGGAGAGAGATATTCCATTTTCACTTTAGAGAAAAGCAAAGTTCCCTGTTGCTTTCAAACTCAGGAGGCTGTGCTATAGTCTAACCGCAGTTAGTTAAAACAAACCAAGACCAGTTGTGGTTTTAGAAAGCAGTTTGTATGCAGGCTTTGACAACCCATACACATCAAAGAACTGTGGTTTGTCCTAAAGTGGGAACAGAAGCTTTCTCTCTCCATCTCTCGGAAATTATGTGGGCAGTGGGAATGAGCAAGACGAAGTCTCATGCAGCTCATTCACAATAATCTGTGATTGGCTGAACCAGGTCCCTGTAGAATTTGTGAGATCGAAGTGCTGCAGGTTAATTTTCCTCCCTCAATATTTACATAATAAATTGGTTGTGTGGATTTTCTTTTAAGCATGTGACAACTTGCGGATGTTGCCAAATGGGGACACATACACACGACTCTGTATTACCCTGCAAATACAAAGGGGAAGGGCATAAATCGCGCCCAGGTTCCAGTTTTGCATTGAATTTTTCCTTGAATGCCAAGTAATCACTTTGCTCCGGTAGGAAAAGTCAAAAGGTTGCAAATTGGTTTAGATTTCTACCCCTCTCCCCCATTCTCCTTGAGGGCAAAATTTAGGCCATTTCATAAATGCACAAAAAAATATAACTGCATAGTATGTAATATTTTCTAAGTTTGCTATGAAATTATAGCAAACATTCCGTTGGCAATTTCATACAATATAATTTAAAGTGCAACAACATTGTGCCAATATGGAAAGTTTAAGGGCATTTAGGCATTACTCACTCCTAAACTGGAGAGGTGTGCTTTGGGTTTAGAAAGAAAACTGATATTCTCTTCTTCTAGGGCAGGCAGGGCCAAACTTGGCCCTCCAGCTGTTTTGGGACTACAACTCCCACCATCCCTAGCTAACAGGACCAGTGGTCAGGGATGATGGGAATTGTAGTCCCAAAACAGCTGGAGGGCCAAGTCTGGCCATGCCTGTTCTAGGGCAATGTGCATCTGAGTTAGCTGGGACAAATGCTTAGACCTGCTTCAAATTTTAAGCAAAAATTGTGCTTGTTACTGTTTCTGCCCACAGAAAACACATAAAGTATGAAATAGTCCCTATAGTCATGGGAAGCAGGATTTGACCGGTCACATTTTTCTTATGTGTGCTCACTGCAGAGTTAGGAGACACAACATCTTGTCCTTTACACTTTGAGCCTCAGTCCGTTAAGATTCAGACTGAAATTAATGGAACTTAAATATGAATATATTAACTTTCCCCACTGATTTCAGTGGAACCTCAACATGACCAATTCTCTCTCTGGGTTGCAGCCATTGCGTTCGACATGGGAAAACACTACTCTGGATTTGATGAAATCTGATTCTATGAGTCAGAAATAGTTCCTTCCACCTAAAAGACAGAGATAATCAGGGGTGTTAAGTATCTAGCAATGCCTCTGCAGACTATGATTAGTCTTCTTGATGTGACTTCCAACAGTTTCAGAACTACAATGTTAGATCCCAACAGATGGAACCAAGGCAGCAAAAGGACAAAATAGAAGCTTGTCTCGAATGTGCTTCTGGTTCTTTTAAATATACTCCAGGAATAGAAATGAGAAAAAACAGGTGAAATAGGAACACATTCTCCTGTTCACTATGCCATATCCGAAGAGCACTCACTCATATACCTCAAGTCATTTCTTTTTCTTTTGCAAATATCTATTTGATCCAATGGCCCACCATGGGACAAACAGGAATAGATACCCATTTAAGAAGGATTGGCGGAAACTGCTCCCATTGTTAACAAGCAAAGCATGCATAATGACAAATGGCTGTTTTGCAGCACTAGCCAGCCGGATTGGGTAATGCACAGTTCTTCTTTCAAACCAAACTTCCAAGCAGGCCATCAAAGTGTCCTCCTGCCTGGACAGGGTCAATCATTATGCTAAGGATGCAAGAGAGCTCTGCTGTAGAGAACTTAACTGGGAGCTTCGAAAAATGGCTCTTTGCACAAAGGAAATAATTTTGGCAGGCTGCAACTGCTTGTCCTGCAGCTGTAAAGGTAAAGGTAAAGGGACCCCTGACCAATAGGTCCAGTCGTGATCGAATCTGGGGTTGCGGCGCTCATCTCGCTTTACAGGCCGAGGGAGCCGGCATACAGCTTCCGGGTCATGTGGCCAGCATGACTAAGCCGCTTCTGGCGAATCAGAGCAGCGCACAGAAACGCCGTTTACCTTCCCGCCGGAGTGGTACCTATTTATCTACTTGCACTTTGACGTGCTTTCAAACTGCTAGGTTGGCAGGAGCAGGGACCGAACAACAGGAGCTCACCCCGTCGCGGGGATTCGAACCACCGACCTTCTGATCGGCAAGTCGTAGGCTCTGTGGTTTAACCCACTGTGCCACCCGCGTCCCTTCCTGCAGCTGTAGTGCTGCAGAAAAGCTGTGCTTGCTGAAATTCTTCTACAGAACTGCTAAGGCATCCTGCCCTACAGCAACCTAGGGGGAAGCCTACTTGTATATGTCACTATGGGTGAAGGCTGATGTAGTATTGAAGCAGAAGCTACAATTGGATCTTCTCCATTGCTGTGAACTCTGTTTCTATATGGCTTCTGCTTCCAGCCACACTTCACAGTTCCTATACCTTCACAGGTATACAAGAAGAAGAGTTTGGATTTGATATCCCGCTTTATCACTACCCTAAGGAATCTCAAAGTGGCTAACAATCTCCTTTCCCTTCCTCCCCCACAACAAACACTCTGTGAGGTGAGTGGGGCTGAGAGACTTCAGAGAAGTGTGACTGGCCCAAGGTCACCCAGCGGCTGCATGTGGAGGAGCGGAGACGCGAACCCGGTTCACCAGATTACGAGTCTACCGCTTTTAACCACTACACCACACTGGCTCTCTAATATACAAGTCCAAGATAGTCAGGACCAGTGCTTTTTTTTCTTCTTCTAAAAAATGTTTAGGGGTGCTCTCATTTTGACTCAAGAAAACCACCATTTTGTAGTTCAAATCAGGGAAAATAAATACAGTAGATGGACAAAAGTACAAAGATTCACAAAATATTTAGGGGTATGCATCCCCCAGGAAAAAAAAAGCACTGGTTAGGACACTTGTAGATCTTGGCCCTCTTAGCAGAAATGCAATAGGAAACTGGGGAGGATAAAAGACTAAACACAGACTTCCCCTTTGGCACTCTGCAGTAAAAGCTACCATTGTATGTCGGGTTTTGCTCTAATATCAAACCTAATTTCTTTGCCCTGAGTTTTCCATAAAACGCACAACTGAATCAATACATCAAATGCTACATTTCTATAAAATAAAGTGTGGCACAATTCAATGGGGTGGTGGTGAAACCCTCCCTAAAACTGAAAAGCTGGAATTAAACTTATCTGAAGAAAATTAAAATGATGCTTAGAAATGAGAAGTCTCTTGATAAATTAACACCGCACAACGCCTCGGGCAAGACATTAAGAGAGAGATTTGCTCTTTCACAGTTTCTTTTCTACATGCCATACAAATACCAGGTGACTTACCCACCACAGAAAATAGGCCAAAAGTTGCGTAGAGTCATCAGAGAGATCCCATCCAAGCAGAAAGGATAGCAGTTTAAAAATCAAATAGCTACATTCACTACATTGTGGAGCGAACAGAATGAGAGCAGACAGTACAGAAATAAAAGGGTGTTTCTTTTGCAAGAACACTGGACAGTTTAGGTCAGACAGAAAGAAAGGCATCTCTTTACAACCCCCTTGCAAAAAATATATATAAATGTTTCCATTGTTTTGTATTACTAAGCATTTCCTGAAATTAAGGCTTGAAAGTGTATTGCTGCATCTCCATAAAGAGCAAAACCTATAAAGTACTCTCACTGTATAATATTTATCCCTTTAAAATAGTGGTTTTCAAACTATACCACCCAGGAGCTCTTTCAAAGGTTTATCAGGGCTCCTCAGTGTTGGACAAGCTACTTTAAAAAGCCCTCCTTGCAAAACGCAGCCTTGGGAGAAACTGCAGGGTACATCATACAATATAACCCCAATTAACAGGGAGCAACTGCTAGGCCCAAGAAGTGAAAATGCAACCAGGAACATCCCCCAGAATCCTATGCAATGTGCAGGAGCTCCAAGGCTGACAAGCAAGGGCTCCTCAGTTGTCCAATCCAAAGAGATAGGGTTCCTTGAGGTGCGAAGCTCAAACTCACTTCTTTTAAAGCATTAACTGTGAGCATGATCACACCAGACTTATGGAACGCTCCTTGTCAGATTCAAGGAACCCCAAATTTACAAAAGGCTCAATCTCAAAATCATACTCGTTAGCCTGGTTTGCACGTGAACAACAAACCACGGCTAGAATTATGAGCATGAGCTGCAGTGAACCTAAGATTTCCGTACCACCCACTCCCTGTTGGCGCAGCTGCAAGGAGGCCAAAAGTTTCCACTTCTGTCCAAACCGTAAATTTTGTTAACTATGTTTAGTGAAAGCAAGTCAGCTTTATAAGCTATGGGTTCGGAGCTGGCTTGCTCACACTAACCATTACATATCTTTCAGTGCCGGGCAAAAATGTTTCTCTATACCCAGGCCTTTGGAGAGGGGTTATTGGTCTGTTTTTCTATATTTTGTGTTCTCATTTTGTATATTTATGTTGTGAACCACCCTGTGATCTTCAGATGAACATACGTATTTATATACCATCATCATCATCATGGCTCCCTGCAACTCGTCCTCATAAGACTAAACCATGGTTTAGCGCTACGTGCTAGCACAGCCAATCTTTCCCTGAAAAGGTGAAACCAGACTGATTCAGAGTGACTATCTAGAGTTATTATTTAACTACTTCACACTAGCACAGCATCATGGGTTCTCCAAAGTTTGCTGGGCTAATAAATGCAATAGTAAATTACATGTTTCTAAACACTCAGTGGACATACGCCAAGAAGCTCTGCCAACCGGGCCTCCATGTCAATTTATCTGCTGCCTCTGGAGCTGTGTATTTGCTCTGCAGGCTTCACAATTTGCAACGTAGCAAATATGAGGGTACCTATGGAGCTGCGTAAAATGTTAAGTGACTCCAAGTTGTCCTTTGTTGACCTTATAAAGGATTCAACTTAGATGCTCAAACCCATCTTGCACAACAGCCAGGGTACTCAGAATACGCGTGTGCTGTAAGTTGGTAGCTTGTATTTAAGGACAGTAGGTTGTCTGCATCTAAGAACTGCTCTCTCACCTCGTCTTCCTTCAAACACATCACTGATTTCTCTTAAGAGCAAGGACATGTCAGTCAGCTGTGACTCCCAGGCTTCGCAGAACACATCCAGATTTTCTTTTGCAATCTTGCTGGAAGGATGCAATGTCAGGGTTTCTGCAGCAGAAATTATCTGAAGGAAACAAAGCAGATCTTGCCATGTAACCAGAAATTGCTAATCAGCATCCACCCCCGGAGGCAAAGAATAAACAGCCTCTCATTTGTATTTAAAAAGGGCCGCTGTAGCATTTGCCTGGCAAAGCTTTGCAAACACTAAGGGCATTCATCGGGAGCACATTGTGCAAAACTGTTCTGAACAAACAGCTTTCTTAAATTGAGTGAACTGAGGAAAAACCACTTAATATAATTAATCACGACAATTTCACAGATTATTATTAATTTACATAATGCATTCATATTAAAGGCAAAAAAGGTTCACCGAAATTGGTAGAACGTCTGTAAGAAGAGCTTTATCACATCACAGATGTGCAGTACTGCAGATGAGAGCCCAGATGTTGTTCCACTGCACCTGTGGAACACTAGTTACTAAAAATGATCCTAAAACTAACATTCCCTTTTGTCCCGAAACAATTTTGCTACTCAGATGTTCATGAAATCTATCTAATATGGAATTCACATAGAATTTAGCACAGAGGATTTGCAGCAAAGACAACTTGCCAACGCTTTGGCTAGAAAGCAGTATCAGGATGCATGAGCCAATGGTCTGATTGGTGTAAAGCAGCCTCATTTGTTCAGAGCAAGTCTAAATTCTGGCCTTCCACTATGGTCCAGTACAGATTGGGTATGTGTTCTTTCTCCTCTCTGTGAAGAGAATTCCCTGTGGGTGTTAACCGCAAAATTACTATGACACTGAAGAAAATCATTCCAAAGGGTTACACCACCGGTACTTGACCCCAGCAAAATCACATTAGATTAATAAAAATGGGATTGGGTCACTGCTGAAAGTGTAATACTTTGCAAAGGATGTCGTGTGTTCAGAGGTTCAGAGTAGTGATGTGAGGTGAAAATATTCTCCACAAACTGTAAATTCTAATGTAAGAACCAGTTTAACAACCCACGTTTAAAAAATCTAGTGAACAGTAAGTCAAGCTGTGATTCTGGCAGTTTAAGTAATGAATAATGATTTTTTTTTTAATACAGTTACATTACTGGGCATTGTGTCATTCACCATTGGCACTTCTGAAATGTGAGCTACAGAAAACATTTTTATTTTTTTAGTTTTAAAAATGCTATTCATTTAATTTGATGAACATTTGAATTCGTATGTATTTCAGCTACATGTAATAGCCTTTTTTCTATTTTGGTGTGATCTTATTCTTAGCAATTCTATAGCCTTGGCCATACAGTGTGATTTTTTATTTTTTATTTTTTACAGAAAGTAGCTTTAATGCTTTATACACTTAAAATATGTAGGCCTATACAATTATGTGTAACAGCATGTGAGGTGGCCTTGATTTAAACTGTTGACATTTCTATATTTTTATTTGGCGCCAGTAACTGGTTTTTGCAGTGCAATTCAATGGTACAAGGTGCCATTTACCAGAGACTGACATGCTAAAATATATTATCATATAATGATAATATATTTAATGTTAATGGCTTCTTTTTTATATGTATGCATATAGTTTTGTTCATCAAGCTATGTTTTAGTCACCAAAACAGTTATTAAGTATTAGAGCAATTAGAAGCACAAGATAGCCTATTACTGAATTTACTTGTATCAAACCTTAACATGCCAATTGTATTTTTTGACTTGTCCTATAACATGTTCTAATGGAAGAATGAAATATGATTTAACTACTGAGTTTCCTTATACCAAACCTTAACATGACAATTACTGGTGCCATCACCTTAGAAAGGTTTAAAGCGCATTGAAATTATATTATTTTCAATGCATTAAAATGAATATTCTCCTATTTTAAATGAAAATTCTTTAATATTCTCATTAATCGAGAATATTCTTCAAAGGATTATTCTTGAGAATTTAACATCACTAGTTCAGAGTGCCAAGAGCTGGTACGGAATCACTGCTAGGTTCCTTCACAAAGGATGCCGCTTAAAAATATGGCATACTATACGAAAGGAACTAAGTGACAGTGAAATAGAAGAAGAGATATTAAATTGGTCTCTGTTTGTAAAGTCCATGTAGACTGGGAGTAATACTGATGCACATTAATATAAATCCATTAAATTTGATATGTTAGATGAAGGAAATCAGCTTGAATGTGTAATGACTGATGAGCAGGTGGACTGATTAAAAGGTAACATCAGAACTCGTCAATTTGATACAGGGGAAAAAAACCTGTAGCAGCAATAGAGGCTAAGCTGTTGCTAGTGGTCATCACCCAAAAGCTTATGGCACAGGAGTTCAATGCCTCCTAGCTGTGCTGTTTCTAAAGCTGGGTGTGTCTAAAATGAGATACCGCAAGCACACGTCTGCCTTGAAAGCATCTCTTTCAACACCGCAAAGTAAAAATCACACCTACCTGAGGCCCCGTCACGTGAAAAGTGTCTTCTGCATGTAGACAAGTAATTTCCAGTGGCTCTGTTCCGGAGACATGCCTCAATAAATGACATATCTAGGAAACGAAGCAGGAAAAGCCACCTTACCAATTATGGGATTGTTATGGAAAGACAACGTAGAAATTATATTGGTGCCAAATGAAAGCTTTTAGAACTCAGAAACAGCTGATGGTAACCTGGATCTCTGCTGAACGGCTAAAAAGTTAAAGGGAAAGGAGCAGTGATTGACTTCCCTGCCCCTCCACCACTTGTCTCCTGAACTCTCGTCCCCTAGACGTTCTCTTTGCCTCAGCTGGTGCAAATGTGCAGCTGGGTAGCCAGGCAAAGGGCTAATCTTATCTGTCTCCTCCAATTCTCTCTGTCCTCCTCCTGCTCCTTAGACATGCGATTCCAGCTTAGCCCCTGAACATGCTTAGCATTCCTGCATTGCAGCAGGTTGTTCTAGATGGCCCCTTCCAACTTTACAATTCTATGATGCTCCCACCGAAATCAATAGCACTGGAAGCTTGGTTGGAGTGGTCCCACAGTCATTTTGCACAGTGTTGATTCTAGAGCCATAATACACTAAGGTCAGAAACTAGTTCACTACAGCAGCACTTTGTAGAACAAGGCAGAGGGGCAGCATATAAAAAACGCTCCCCAGCTAAGGTGACCCACCTACAAGGTCTGTTGCCACATAAGAGTTTTCCCCTTTCAACTCTAAGGGTGGTACAGAGGTGGTACCTCCTAAGAAGCCACGTCTGGACCAGAAACATACCCTAAGAACATGATTTGCAACTCTGATATGCATTACAAGAGGCAGCAACAGCTACCAGCATACTGCGTTCTACCTCCACTGTCAGAATGTGCAAAGGACCCCTGGACGGTTAAGTCCAGTCAAAGGAGATTATGGGGTTGCGACCGACGCTCATCTTGCTTTCAGGCCGAGGGAGCCGGCGTTTGTCCACAGACAGCTTCCTGGTCATGTGGCCAGCAGGACTAAACTGCTTCTGGTGCAATGGAACACCGTGATGGAACCCGGAGCGCACAGAAACGCTGTTTACCTTCCCGCCGGAGAGGTACCTATTTATCTACTTGCACTTCGTCGTGCTTTCAAACTGCTAGGTGGGCAGGAGCTGGGACTGAGCAATGGGAGCTCACCCTGTCGCGGGGATTCGAACCGCTGACCTTCTGATCGGCAAGCCCAAGAAGCCCAAGAAGGTTTAGACCACAGCGCCACCCACATCCCGTTGTCGGAATGTGTATGCTTTTGAGTGACAGTTGCTCAGAATCACACGTGGGGAGGGTGTTGTTGCGCTCAAGGCCTGCTTGTTAGGCATTCCAAAGGCATCTGTTTGGGCATGGTGAGACCAGAATAGTGGACTAGGTGAGCCACTGGCCTAATGCTGTGGCCAAAAGAAAAAAGTTGGGGAGAATCACTGGCCTAATACAACGCTCCTCTGTATGTATGTTAGGGATGAGGGTGGTGCTGTGGGTTAAACCACAGAGCCTAGGGCTTGCCGATCAGAAGGTCGGCGGTTCAAATCCCCGTGACGGGGTGAGCTCCCGTTGCTTGGTCCCTGATCCTGCCAACCTAGCAGTTTGAAAGCACGTCAAAGTGCAAGTAGATAAATAGGTACCGCTCTGGCGGGAAGGTAAACGGCGTTTCAGTGTGCCGCTCTGGTTCGCCAGAAGCGGTTTAGTCATGCTGGCCACATGATCTGGAAGCTGTACGCTGGCTCCCTCGGCCAATAAAGCGAGATGAGCACCGTAACCCCAGAGTCAGTCACGACTGGACCTAATATTAATGTGCTCCCCCATCCCTGAGTCCAGGCAAAGCACAGAACAGGCAAACTTGAGAACTGAGGAACTGCAAGGCCTAACAGTCTACTGATGCCCCAACCCTGGGGTGTGGGGACATGTGTGTAGAGTCGGAACCTGCACAAATTTCACAGGTGTGCCTCAAACCAACAAAAACTCAAGACCGCTTTAAATATTAAAGCATTTTTAAACCTGTTCATGAACACGGCGCCAACTTACTTCAATCAACTGTTCTTTCTGTTCAGAGAGCTTACAGCTGTGCTCTGCAACTGCCTCTATGTTTCCTTCTGTCCCGCAGATCTTCAGAGCTTTCAAAACAAGGTGGTCAGAATGGTATTTTATCACGTCTGCTGCGACAGATGTTGCTGCACTGTGAAGCTTTGATATATATATATATTTGGGGGGGGGGAGGAGGAGAAGAAACAAACAAACAAACAAAAACACAAACCAGTAGGTTACAACATCAGGTTGCCTGTGGTGGACAATTCAGAGCAAATTAAGACTGGGCGAGATGTACAAAGCTTCCATCATTATGCATCATTCTTTTTCCAATTCCCCATCACAAAAAAGAATTGAAGAATTACGATCAGTCCCACAGAGCATGGTGGGGCAGAGATGTTTGCCTGACCTCCCGGAGTTATTGGCTACCCAGAAGCTGAGGGGTGAGGCAGCAGTGCATTGAGGACATTGTTGTGCCCACACAACAACAGGAACACTGGATTGGCTCCACCAGAGGACTTGTGCTGAGCTGCCTTCCCCACCACATCATCCCTTCCAGTAAGCAGCAACAACTCACCTCCCAGGTCAGTTAAGCATCTCCAACCCAACCTTCCCTCCATTACTGGTAGCTGTGTTTAACTGTAAACTGGTGTGTCTTATTTTTCCATGCATATGTCTAGCTGTCCTTCTTAAAGTGGGCTCAGAGCAGCTTACCTGGGGCTCCCAGAAACACCCTGACCAGCACTTAGGTTCAATAATGCCACAGCTCAAGGTGCTACCAGAGCATTGACTGGGCAATAAGCTACATAACAAGAATGAACCCGAGCCATGCTAGGCCGAATTCTAAAATACAGTGGACGCTCGGGTTGTGAACGTGATCCATGTGGGATGCACATTCGCAACCCGTGTCTGTGCAGGTTACGATTCGGCGCTTCTGCGCATGTGCGACTGCGGAAACCCGGAAGTAACCAGTTCCGGTACTTCTGGGTTTCAGCGGTCCGCAGCCCGAAAAAACGAAACCTGAAGTGGCTGTAACCCAAGGTATGACTGTATTACTTTGCAATGTGTGTTCTTGTAATCAGGTCATGCTAGCAGGCTTCTATGCAGGTAATTACTCCAAGATAACCTCGCAATATAAAATTAAAAAATTCCTTCCAGTAGCACCTTAGAGACCAACTAAGTTTGTTATTGGTATGAGCTTTCGTGTGCATGCACACTTCTTCATGTACTACTTCTTCAGGCATGCACACAAAAGCTCATACCAATAACAAACTTAGCTGGTCTCTAAGGTGCTACTGGAAGGAATTTTTTAGTTTTGTTTCGAATACGCAGACCAACATGGCTGCCTACCTATATCTTGCAATATAAAAAAAAGGCTCAAGTGGTAGATTCAATTAGTTGGAACTACCATCACATGATTATATATTTGCTGAGCCAAGGATTTGTTTTTCAGAAAGTTACACATATCAAAGCCCAAGAAGCTCCCGAAATTTACTGCAGATTGTACTGAATTGCACTTACTTCTCTCTGAAGCTCGGTCATGCATTGACACATTTTTAATATCGCTACTTCCAGGTCTTCCGTGACATCCTTTTTCCTCTGACTTTGCTGGAGAGAAACAATTCCCAATCCCGCAGGATGGGTTTTTAGGCAATTCAGTCGTTCAAACAATTCACCGTCATAATCATAATTCAAACATGGGTTTGCAAGTAAAAGGTGCAGCCCTATGCATACTGATTTGGAAGTTAAGCTCCCTGAACAAAGTGAGACTTTTCTTTGGAGTAAGCAGGGACAGGGATTCCATAATAATAATAATAATAATAATAATAATAATAATAATAATAATAATTTAGTATTTATACCCCGCCCATCTGGCTGAGTTTCCCCAGCCACTCTGGGCGGCTTCGAATTGAGTGTTAAAAACAATACAGAATTAAATATTAAAAACTTCCCTAAACCCTCAGGGTCTCTTCTAACTCTACAATTCCATGATACTAGGGTTGGACTATATACGTTCTGCTTTTTCCGGCATGTTTCTCTATCACAGAATTAAAGATACAGAGCAATCCACTTTGCTTCTGTTAGACAAGAATTTGTTAGCCAGTCCTGACCATGTGACTTGTTTGTTGTGTTAAAAACAAGGTAAAACCCTGGGTGGTTAAGTCCAGTCAAAGGCGACTATGGGATTGCGGCGCTCATCTCGCTTTCAGGCAGAGGGAGCCAGAGTTTGTCCGCAGACAGCTTTCCGGGTCATGTAGCCAGCATGGCTAAACCGCTTCTGGCACAATGGGACACTGTGACGGAAACCAGAGCACACGGAAACACCGTTTACCTTCCTGTTGCAGCAGTACCAATTTATCTACTTGCACTTTGACGTGCTTTCGAACTGCTAGGTTGGCAGGAACTGGGACCGAGCAACGGGAGCTCACCCTGTCGCAGGGATTCGAACCGCCGACCTTCTGATCGGCAAGGCCAAGAGGCTCAGTGGTTTAGACCACAGCGCCACTCGTGTCCCTTCTGTTTGTTGTATACGTTAGTGCAGCATAAAAGGTAAGCGTCCTGGAAACCCATGCCATTATGTGCACCAGTGACCTTGGGCTAAAGGTAAAGGTAAAGGGACCCCTGACCATTAGGTCCAGTCGTGACCGACTCTGGGGTTGCGACGCTCATCTTGCTTTATTGGCCGAGGGAGCTGGCGTACAGCTTCCGGGTCATGTGGCCAGCATGACTAAGCTGCTTTTGGCAAACCAGAGCAGCGCACGGAAACGCCGTTTACCTGCCCGCCAGAGCGGTACCTATTTATCTACTTGCACTTTGACGTGCTTTCAAAATGCTAGGTTGGCAGGAGCTGGGACCGAGCAACGGGAGCTCACCCCATTGCGGGGATTTGAACCGCCGACCTTCTGATTGGCAAGTCCTAGGCTCTGTGGTTTAACCCACAGCGCCACCTGCATCCCTGACCTTGGGCTGCTTGCTCTCTTATCCAAACCTACCCTGCAGGGTTTCTGTAAAATGACAGATTGGGGAAGAAACAGACCGTGTGTACTTACTGGAGGTGTGGCCCACAGTCCATTGGTAAAATAGTAAAAAGTAAACAAAAACATTTATAAAATGAAAGATCGCTCTACGTTCCACAGTCCCCGCTCCCAGTCCAATGAGGAATCAACCCCCTGTGCAAACTAACCTAGGGGTAAGCTCAATGCAACCATGATTTTACAAGTTGGATTTACAGATCTAAAACAAACAACCAGCAGGCCAGATTAAGACTGGGGGTGGCAGTGGGTGGTCAGAAAAATAATGGTCCTTTATACTAGAAGAAGAAGAAGAGTTTGGATTTGATATCCCGCCTTTCACTCCCCTTCAGGAGTCTCAAAGCGGCTAACATTCTCCTTTCCCTTCCTCCCCCACAACAAACACTCTGTGAGGTGAGTGGGGCTGAGAGACTTCAGAGAAGTGTGACTGGCCCAAGGAGGAGCGGAGACTCGAACCCGGTTCCCCAGTTTACGAGACTACCGCTCTTAACCACTACACCACACTGGCTCTACAAACAAATATGCATCACTCTGGTTAAAGGAACCAAAATCTGTTGTCTATGATACAAGCACCCATTGTGCCGCCATTTTACACCTTTTGTTGTGTCTTCACAACAGGTGAAGCAGGTTAGGCCGAGAGTTGGATATTGACCCAAGTGAGCAAAACAATGAGTTATGTGAATTTAAATGCAAAACTGTACATACTCACAGTATTTATTTTTAGTTCATGAAAGTTTGTACCATAAACCTGAAGATAAAAATTGGTTTGTCTTCAAGATACCACGAGTCTTATTTTGCGGTACATTATTCTATGTTTACTTTTAGGGGAAAGTGGCCCTATTTTGGGAACTGCACCAAAGCTCCCAACCATCTTAATCCAGCCTCCATCCAAGGGGCCAGAATCATACCTATTTAGCACTGCTATGCTGCAACATCTGGTGCTCCCAAACCATATGCTGGGGCTACCAAGCCAATGTTAATGGAAAGGTTAATCAGACTCCAGAGGACAAATAAATATGTCCAATACAAGTGTATTTTTCTATATTAGCCAACAGTGAGAGGTGTGTGTGTTGTGTGTGTGCGTATCTGTGCACCTCCAATTATTAGTGTGTGTTTATATCTGGTTTGTAAACGACTGCAAAACACAACTAAACAAAACGAAGTTTTAAAAAACCAACGGCAAGGATTATAATTAACTTATGATGTTTGCAATATTGTAAAGGTAAAGGTACCCCAGCCCGTACGGGCCAGTCTTGACAGACTCTAGGGTTGTGCGCCCATCTCACTCAAGAGGCCGGGGACCAGCGCTGTCCGGAGACACTTCCGGGTCACGTGGCCAGCGTGACAAGCTGCATCTGGCGAGCCAGAACCTCACACGGAAACACTGTTTACCTTCCCGCTAGTAAGCGGTCCCTATTTATCTACTTGCACCCGGGAGTGCTTTCAAACTGCTAGGTTGGCAGGCGCTGGGACCGAACAACGGGAGTGCACCCCGCCGTGGGGATTCAAACCGCCGACTTTTCGATTGGCAAGTCCTAGGCGCTGAGGCTTTTACTCACAGCGCCACCTGCGTCCCTTGCAATTTTGTAATATTATTGCAATATTGCAATTACAATTGCAATATTGTAATGGGATGTTATTAGGGTTATCAAATAAGCTGTTCTCTGCAAATTGCCCTTGAAGTGTATTTCTTTTCAAGCAAACGTAAATGAATCAGCAATGCTAGGGGGGGAAAGAAAAAATCTTACAGCATACATCCACGCTGACACCAGCTGCTCCAGTTCCATCTTTGCTTGCTTGGACAGTTCCAAGATGCGCTCTCTGTTCTCGTGGCTAGTATAAGCAGAATCAGTAAAGTCCTCTGTGTGCTCGAGGACAACACGTAGCATTGCCCGAAGATTTTCCTTTGACAGAAGATAAAGATTCTCCCGCAATCCTTCCACCTTATTCTGTGAAACAGGGCGGGGAGAACCATGAAGACACCTCAAAAAAATCATAGAAGACTAACAAGTGTACCGTAATGGTTAAGAGCTGTGAATCAAGTACAGTGGTACCTCGGGTTACATACGCTTCAGGTTACAGACTCTGTTAACCCAGAAATGGTACCTCGGGTTAAGAACTTTGCTTCAGGATGAGAACAGAAATCGTGCTCCGGCGGCACGGCGGCAGCAGGAGGCCCCATTAGCTAAAGTGGTGCTTCAGGTTAAGAACAGTTTCAGGTTAAGAACGGACCTCTGGAACGAATTAAGTCCTTAACCCAAGGTACCACTGTACTGGGCTTAAGATATTGGTCATAATATACAATTAGAAGATTGGGGGAAATTATGGAAAGAGGAAATAAATTTCACTGCCTGCAGTGCTTTAAAGGAAATATAATGAAAACGATATACAGATGGTGTATAACACCAGTGAAATCCTGCTGCTGCTGTGCCGCCGGAGCACGATTTCTGTTCTCATCCTGAAGCAAAGTTCTTAACCTGAAGCACTATTTCTGGGTTAGCGGAGTCTGTAACCTGAAGCGTATGTAACCTGAGGTACCACTGTACAAAAGCCTCTCAAATTGGATTTGTCTTTAAATTAACTCAGAACACCTTCAGTAATATCATTCACAGCAGAAACAGTAGTAGTGGCAGTAATAATAATAATTTTTATTTTTATTTATACCCCGCCCTCCCTGGCCAAAACCAGGCTCAGAGCGGCTAACATCAAATATATAACACATTAACATAAAATCAGACAATCAATTAAAATACATCCTAAAATCAGATCAGGGTCAGAATAAAATCCAATCAGATGGCAACCCGCAGATTAGGGTTGGGGACCTTAAATACTCACCAGTGTTCTTGGGTTAATTTTTTTGAATTTTGTTGCATGAAAGGCAGACAAAACTCTGGCACCTACTGCCAGTTATCTGGTATTTGAAACTGAACAGCATTCATTTTACTTCTACATGCAGAGTTCCTTAATATATAAAGGGCCCTTAGTACCATAGTGGTTCCATGAAAGAGTGCCTCCTGTTTTCCCTTGGAGGAAAGGAAACTTCTATTGCCTATCAATCCAAGTATGCAGAAGGTGGTTTTCTGCTCATGTGTCTCCACCTAGGGATTTAAGCCACACTCTGAAAACAAAAACACCCCCCCCCCCCACTGTTTTGTCCTTACCTTGAATTCCTTGATGCCAGTATAGATGCTCACTGGGCCTGGTTCATTCTCTCCACTGGGCCGAGAGTCTGTTACAATCTCTATTACCTGCTCCAAAGCTAGTCTCATCCTGTGGAACACGGCTCCTTTGTTTACACGTGCCGATTCACAGTCAGGATGTCTTAAACAGGTCTTGGAAATAAAGGTTGAAAATAAAATAAAATTATAATAATAATAATAATAATAATAATACAGTGGTGCCTCGCAAGACAAAAAGAATCCGTTCCGTGAGTCTCTTCGTCTAGCGGTTTTTTCGTCTTGCGAAGCAAGCCCATTAGCGGATTAGCGCTATTAGCGGTTTAGCGGCTATTAGCGGCTATTAAAGGCTTAAAGGATTAGCGGATTAGCTGCTAAAAGGCTATTAGCAGCTTAGTGCCTTAGAAAAAGGGGGTGGGGAGCGGAAAAAAAACCCCCAGGAATCGCAAGACATTTTCGTCTTGCGAAGCAAGCCCATAGAGAAATTCGTCCTGCGAAGCACCTCCAAAACGGAAAACCCTTTCGTCTAGCGGGTTTTCCGTCTTGCGAGGCATTCGTCTTGCGGGGCACCACTGTAATAATAATAATTATTTATTTGTACCCCGCCCATCTGGCTGTGTTTCCCCAGCCACTCTGGGTGGCTTCCACAAAGACCAAAAATACACTAAAATGTCACACATTAAAAACTTCGCCGAACTTAAGGGCTGCCTTAAGATGTCTCCTGAATGTCAGGTAGTTGTTTATCGCTTTGACATCTGATGGGAGGGCGTTCCACAGGGCGGGCGCCACTACCGAGAAGGCCCTCTGCCTGGTTCCCTGTAGCTTTGCTTCTCGCAATGAGGGAACCGCCAGAAGGCCCTCGGCACTGGACCTCAGCATCCAGGCAGAACGATGGAGGTGGAGACGCTCCTTCAGGTATTATCCAGGCGTCTCTGAGCAGTCTGCAGGCAGGGGCAGACTTTGGCCTTTCAAATTTCAGCAGCGCCCTGTGCAAGGCCAAAATTCTGCGTCTTCCAGCCTCTCACCTCCAATTCTGCGTGTGAACTACACCTTTAAGATTTGTGGCACCCTGTGCCCCCCGCCCCGGCTCAGCTCCCAGTACAGGGAAACCAGAGGAATCAGCCCTAAATCAGCTTCTGCTGCAGGGAAGAATCTCTCTATGGTCTGCCTCCTTCCCTCAAGCAAAACAGCCAAGGCTGTTTATCAATCCCACCAATTAGTCAGCCATTGCATTTGTCAACACTGCCTTTTGGAAAGCCCTCTAGCCTCCCTATAAGTTGGCTGGTGTTGCTTCAGTCAGTTTCTTCTCTGCAAAGAGGCTCCCAAAGTCTTTGCTCTGCTAATGTCACATGAGTAAACGAGTTACCTTGGAAGCAGTGAGAAGCATCATGGTACATTTCTCGAGGATAGCCCTTGCCGCCGCCATCTTGGCCTTTTTCTTTTCGTCTTTCAGATCCTAAGGAAAGAAAATGAAAACACTCTTGGTGGGTAGCCAATCAAAGAGCTTAGCTACTTCCTTATCTAATGACAAGGTATTTGGACAGCTTTTCTGTAAAATTCGGGTGGAATTAAACATTATGGCCGAACTCTATTATCTGTTTGCTGGCTTCAGATATATCTACACTACCAACCTACATAGTTTTTAGTATAGATCAACTGTTATGGCGCTCCAGCCCAGCACCCTGAGAACTGTAGTTTGATGAAGCGTTAATCCTGTATTAGAAATCCCCAGCCCTCTCACAGAACTAGTTTCCTAGGCTATCTGTGGAGAGAGGATAACTGTTAGACCAGCTTAACTCTGTAAATTAACTCATCTGAGATAGATCCCATATCTCTGACACCTGAAAGCATTCGATAGATTAAGGTAATACAGTGGTACCTTGGGTTACATACGCTTCAGGTTACATACGCTTCAGGTCACAGACTCCGCTAACCCAGAAATAGCACCTTGGGTTAAGAACTTTGCTTCAGGATGAGAACAGAAATCATGCTCCGGCGGCGCAGTGGCAGCAGCAGGAGGCCCCATTAGCTAAAGTGGTGTTCTTATCCTGAAGCAAAGTTCTTAGCCTGAAGCATTATTTCTGGGTTAGCGGAGTCTGTAACCTGAAGCGTATGTAACCCGAGGTACCACTGTACTAGGTGATCAAGAGGCAGGGAGGTTGAAGGAAATGGCTGCTAGGCCGATACTGTGATACAGGAATCCTGCCAAGTTGCGGTTTCCACTGTTTATTGTGATCTAGCAATCCACGTGGGATCTATTACCAGCAATCAAAGACAAATATGGAATCCAGATAATGGAAACAAACTCACATGGGTCTTTGATTATGTAAAGTCACCCTCCGTAATTGGAGCACAAATAGTTTGATTTCCTTATTGAGGTCGCCTAGAGTACGCTGGAGCTGTTTTCATTCATGTCTATTTGATCTGGGCGATTCACATCTCTCGTTCCATTTCAAGGCTCGTTCACCAGCTTGTCTCATTCTAAAGAAGTCCACTTCATACACAGATATCCCTTGCCAAAAATGGTTGTAGGAATGTATTAACCCCCCTTGCTAGATCAGATGAAAGGTCCATCCAGGCCACATCCCCTTTCTAAAAATATCAAGCCAGATGCCTCTGGGATATACGCATGCAGGACACGGAAGCAGAAACTACCTTCCCCAACTATTTGTCTCGGCCACCTGCCATTCAGAGGTATACTGCCTATGAACCTGACCGTTCCATTTAGCAGGCTTCCCCAACATGGCGCCCACCAAATATTTTGAACTGCAACTCCCATCAGCCCCCGATAGAGGGCACCAGTTAGTGAAGGCTGCATTTAGATCTCAGCCAATGACAGCCAAATGAAATCTCAATGTTCCTAAAGAGCTTTACGCCTTAAGATACCCAATAAGTTGCCCAACTGTGTAAAGTAGCCTACACTGCGGCAGCTAGACTGGTGACTTGGGGCGGCCGCCAAGACCACATAACACCGGTCTTGAAAGACCTACATTGGCTCCCAGCATGTTTCCGAGCACAATTCAAAGTGTTGGTGTTGACCTTTAAAGCCCTAAACAGCCTCGGCCCAGTATACCTGAAGCAGCGTCTCCACCCCCATCATTCTGCCCAGACGCTGAGGTCCAGCGCCGAGAGCCTTCTGGCAATTCCCTCACTGCGAGAAGTGGGGTTACAGGGAACCAGGCAGAGGGCCTTCTGGGTAGTGGCACCTGTCCTGTGGAACGCCCTCCCATCAGATGTCAAAGAGATAAACAACTACCTAACGTTTAGAAGACATCTGATGGCAGCCCTGCTCAGGGAAGTTTTTAATCTGTGACATTTTAATGTATTTTTAATCTTTGTTGGAAGCCACCCAGAGTGGCTGGGGAAACCCAGCCAGATGGGCGGGGTACAAATAATAAATTATTATTATTATTATTATTATTATTATTATTATTATTACACTCAATGGCCGTGTTCAGATGATGAAATCTTTGCTTAGTAAGCTAAGGTATGGATGAACTACCTGCACCCGCACACTGCTGCTTCGCTCCTCCCTTCAGGCGAGCAAGCCAGGAAACCGCAGCCAACTATAGCTTCTCATTACATCTAGACCAGCAAACTATGGTTAATGGCTTTCGGGCATGCTGGCAGCTTGGGCCTAACAGGAAGCCATGGTTGACTGCAGCTTCCTGGCTTGTTGTCCCTCCAGCATAAAGGGAGCAGTGAAACAGCTGTGTGTAGGTACATAAAGCTCATATGCTGAGAAATGGATATTCAAATACAGCCACTAAATAGCAAGTGTGAGTTTTTAATGTGGCAGAACAGATGACTGTTCCTCTCCTATGGAAGCAGGCAGGGGGAAAACGCAGTACTTTGCTTAAATACACTTCATTTATTTACTTTTTTTAAAAGCACAGGGCAGCAGGCTTTCTCGCAATACTTACGTTTTGTCGGTCTCCAGTTAGATGGGCAAACTCCACCATTTCATTTCCAAACTGACTGAATATTTGCACAAATTCCTGAAAACTACTCACTCTTTCTAGCTGTTCCATTGTTACAAGGACCTACCAAACAAATTTAAGAAAGCTATCAATGACATACCTATAATATCACTGGTAAAGAGAAAAAAATATCTCTGAAACCTTTAGTTTTGCATTTTAGACGCAAGAATTCTTTTCTTACGTTATTTGGCCACCCAACTCAAGTCAGTTATTCCTATTGCAAGTCTCCTCTCATCTTTTGATTCCAACATGTAGCTCAACTCCCAACATATCTGGTCATTTATGTTCATTTGTTCCTATTGTAGCACCAAGAAATCCAATTCTGTGGTTTGCTGTGTAGCAGTTACATATTAAGGAGGTGGTTATTATTGCTCAAAAAACGGCTAATACATAATTGATACAGTCTAATCTGAGTTAAATACAGGTATAAAGTGCACTCTGGGTCCAATTTATTTAACTAGCTCCCATTGAAATCAACAGCATTTCAAAGCATTTAGCTTTGACAAATCTATAAAACGGAATGCTATCAGTCCTATACAAAGCCTCATTCTCACTCAACTCGCTCAGTCACGCAAGCATGAAGTGCCCATATTCAGAAAAACATGAATACCTTGTTTCTAGAAGTTATAATTTGCTTAATAACTATTCTGTCGGCCAACACCAACACTTTAGTCACTGAAGAAAGCAACAATCTTGCAGCTTTTACCACTCCTGTTTTGTCTGTGAAAATTGTTATCTGGCCATCAGATTCTGGATGGTCCATGGTAGCTACATCTGTAAGCTGTGCTATCGTCTCACCTACAAATTAAGCAAAGTACAGCAATTAAAACAGATTCAGAGCTATTTTGAGTACAGTCGTAGCTTGGAAGTTGAACGGAATCCGTTCTGGAAGTCCGTTCAACTTCCAAAGTGTTCAACTTCCAAAGCGCAGCTTCTGATTGGCTGCAGGAAGCTCCTGCAGCCAATCAGAAGTCGTGGAAGGCCCGCCGGACATTCGGCTTCCGAAAGAATGTTCGAAAACTGGAATAGTCACTTCTGGGTTTTGATCGTTCGGGAACCAAAACATTCAGGAACTAGGCTGTTCAAAAACCAAGGTACGGCTGTATTGAGGAGTGTACGCCATCTTAAATCAACAGCGCTAAAGGTCTAGGGACAAATAACTGCCGAAGGAAATGCAAATCTCCTCATCCCCTATGATTCCCAGCCCACTCCCAAATCACTCTAATGCTCGAATGATGATAATTAAGCCGTCACAGAGAGCACCCCCCTGAAATTTGTCTTTGTATATACCGCAGTATAGTCTCACAGACTGTACAACCCCTTGTTTTCCAGAAGCACATATTCACAATGCCTGTTTGGATTGGGGGCGGAGGATCTGTGTGAAAAGCAAGGGGTTTAAAAGGTGAAACGAATGGCGACATATATTTTTTCTCGGTCTCCACATTTAAGACCAGGGGATAGATGAATCCTCTTAAGTCATTGGAAGTGTTCTTAGTTTTTGCTTCCACAATGCAAGCATGTATATTGGGAGACCGGGCATTTTTCTGTTTTCTAATTCAACCCATCGTTCATTTTCATCTTTCATCATGATGAAGACTAGGTTTCCTGCCTCCTACAGTTGGTATTTTATTACTTGCTTCCTTCTTTTCAATTTTTTTGACAGTACTGTCAGGTACCGACTCTACTTCTAACACCACTTTTGCAATATCTTCAGTCCCAAGTGCCTGTTTGTAAAAAAATAAAAATAAAATAAAAATTCTTCTTACGATCTGAACTAGTTGTTTCCCAGTTTCCATCAATTCTATTTTAAAACTCTGGAACTGAGCAGCTAGTTCTTCTGCAAAGTTTCATTCTGCATCAGTTTGAAAATCCCTGGGCTGTTTAGAAGAATAAGGTGCCGTTCTGTTTTCATTATTGATGAAGTGAGGCACAATAATGCCGCCTCCTTTTTCTATTGTTTTAAAGTATAAAACTAGGGTTTCCTCCATTATTTTCTCAGGTCCTGGAAGCATGCCAAGCAAAAGCTTTCCTCTATAACCAGGCCTTGACCTTGTAACTATCTGTGGGCTTTTAGAAGTGGGCAGGATGTTTTAAATGTATTTCTTTTTCCTCTTGGTTTTAATTGATTTATGTGGAGCTTTGTTTTTTGTCTGCTTATTTGTTTGGTTGTATGTCGCTTTGGGTTGCCCTGGGCAAGATTAAGTGACTAACAAATTCAATATAATAATAGTAATAATAATATCACCAAATGTTCAATTTCTATCTTTTTAATCATCAGAAGGGGTGTTTATTGCAAGGCTGTTATGCGAGCAGAGGTCTCAAGTTATCATTTTATAGCCACGCCCCTGGGGCAAGATTTGGGGGGGGGGCTGTTGGCAAACTTATTTATTCTCTACTGCTTCACTCTCTGACTGGCCATCTTTTTACATCATCATTTAGAGAGTACAAAATGTAGTCACCCCCAATTTAGACATCTGGGACCTCCTTCCAGAAGCCGCAGAGGATTCTCCAATGAGCCAACGCAATCTTTACCACAGTCTCTCTTTTACATAATCGCATAAGGATTATTCCTGAGGAGCTGGGTCATTCCACAATTTCTCCAGGTTAATGCTTCACTTTGCCCAACTGGCTATATGCCAGTAATCAACAGAAGGAGTCAGTACAATTTCAGCAAAAAAGTGGACATCCTATCTAGAAGAAATCCCAGTAGGGAGATATGAGCGCTGCTCCAAATACGAAAAAGATTATAAATTGCAACTTTTCCTTGCAGGCCAAATCGACACCCAATGGCTTTAATCACCACCTCTCAAGCTATCTTTAGCAGCTGGAAGAAAGAAGCATTTTCTGGGCTTCTCAGAGCAGAGATGATGGCAAGCCTCTAATGCTCTATAAATACCCACTTACCTGCTTGCTTTGCTTCAGTGCAGGCAACCTTCATTTCCTCTTTCAACTCTTGGTTTTCATTGGCTATAGCTTCACCTACCATGACAAATCTCCCAACAGCTAGTTTTACGGCTTGGCCCACTTGCTGGACCGCTCTCAAAGTCTTGTCTGACTTCTTTGGCTTATCCTTATGGTTAATGAGGGTGGTTATCTGAAAGCAAAAACATTTATCAGTTAAAATTACACATTAAACAGTGTGTCAGCATGTCTTGAGAAGCTCAACTCAAAACAATAATAGACAGGGGGGTGGGGAAGGAACATAAAAACTATATTTACCTGAGAGATATTTATTTTTTTGGGACGCACCCTAGCTGTGTGACTGTGATGTTTTAAACTGTTTTTAAATACAGTCATACCTCGGGTTGAATGTGCTTCGGGATGAGCGTGTTTGAGTTGCACTCCGCAGCAACCCGGAAGTAATGGAGCCCGGGTTTCGTCGCTTGTACATGCGCTCAAAATGACATCACGCGCAGAAGTGGCAAAAAGCGTCACGCACGTGCGCAGACGTTGTCGCTGGTTATGTTTGCTTCTAGATGTGAACGGGGCTCCGGAACGGATCCCGTTCGCATCTAGAGGTACCACTGTATTGTATTGTTAAAATCACTGCAACCCACCCTAGGACGTTACAGTGAACGGTGGTTAAATAATCAAATTAATCATCATTTGATGAAGTAAGGTTTTAGACCGTGCCACAACAAATGTTGTGGGAACTTAGAAAGTGGCCTTATACTGACTGGCAGCAGGTTGGCTTAGCAACACCAGAGGCGCATCTAGGGGTTGTTTAGGGTGGCCCCCGCCAAGGGCGCAAGACACACAGTAGCGCTCAAGAATCACAAAGGAAGACAAGAGAGAGCCAGCAATTGCCAAGGGCGCAAGGAACAGGTGCATGTGCTGATACAGCTCCATGCCAAGGGTGCCTAGGTGTGCCTCTAGAACACAAGTAATATAATTCATGATGTTGATGGTCCATATGGAGGCCCAATTCAGATTATGTCTCCTCACCCCCCCAAAAAAAAAGATCAGGCATACATGCACACAGTTTTCACAACTTAGACTTGACATTTGACATTAGGTGTATGTCAGAGGGAGAACATACACTTATTCCTCCTTGTGAAGGGAATCATTGGCCCAGGAAATGTATGAACTGGGCCTAACATAGCTATTCTTCCAGAATGTACACGATGTGTCTTTCAAGCACACGAAGTCCTCAACCTACGCAGAGGTTACGTTCACACCTAAATTGTGTATGGTTGAAACACATTGGGTGCAACAGCGAGTGGGATTGCCAAAGTCTTTTCTTCCGGGTGCCCGCTTCCCTTTCTGCCTCCCTTTTAATTTTAGTTTTTTTGCCAAGAGTGTAAAGCTGAATACACACAAGTTAAATGTGCATGAGCTTACTGTAAGCAATTCAGTGGCCTTTTGCACCTGAAAACTAAGGGATACTTCATGTGTCAACCATTTCCCCCTATTAAAATAATGTGTAAACATTTTGTGTGCAAGTGACACAAACTCTGGGGAGTCGTAGGCAATCGTGGCTTCTCAAGGCAGTGAAAAAGAGGGCTGCACAACTCTTGTATGCTACAGTCTGCATGTAGGTATCCCACATTTTCCTAGACAGAAAGCCCTTGCATGAGCTACACTCCTGGGATTAAAACTATAACTGGAACCCTTCAAACACAATATTTTAGCTTAATGCAACAAGAATAACACCTGATCTCTGTTTATATCTGCACCCATGGGTTACGTTTATTACCTGAAAGCTAAAATAACTTTATTTGTTAAAAACCAACAGTATATAAAAGTATAAGCAATGCATTTATGGCTGCAAACCAAAGAAAGTTCACACAATTCCAGATGAATATTCATCATGAATTAATGGCTTCGAATAATCTCTATCTCAATGTTTCAGTGTCATTTTTTTGTTTTGTTTTCAGTAGCTTATTTGTTACGCATGCTATCGTTAATGGGCAAGTTTTTTCCTAAATAAATCTCCTCTTTCTTTGGCAGGAGGCAACAGAGTGGTAGAACCTCATATGATGTTTACGTGATCAGCTATCCATGGATAACCACTAGTCTTCTGAAGCTCACATCAACCTCAGGCTACTTCACATTCATAAGGTAAAGGTACCCCTGATTGTTAGGTCCAGTCGCGGACGACTCTGGGGTTGCGGTGCTCATCTCGCTCTATAGGCCGAGGGAGCTGGCCTTTGTCCGCAGACAGCTTCCAGGTCATGTGGCCAGCATGACTAAGCCGCTTCTGGTGAACCAGAGCAGCACACGAAAACGCAGTTTACCTTCCCGCCGGAGCGGTACCTATTTATCTACTTGCACTCTGACATGCTTTCAAACTGCTAGGTTGGCAGGAGCTGGGACCGAACAACAGGATCTCACTCCGTTGCGGGGATTCGAACCACCGACCTTCTGATTGGCAAGCCCTAGGCTCTGTGGTTTAGACCACAGCGCCACCTGCGTCCCTTCACATTCATATCATGATGTAAAGCTGGGGTGAGGGATTTCTGGCTCTCCAGAAGTTGCAGGACCCCCCATTAGGTTCAGCCAGCATGGCCAAGGGTCAAGGAAGATAGGAATGCCACTGTATAAAATAGTGTGTTCTGAAACTATGGAATTTGCTCTCTCAAGAGGCATTGGTGGCCAACAACTTCAATCTCTTTGAAAGAGGGTTAGGCAAATTCATGGAGGACAAGGCTATCGATGGCTGCTATCCCCAGACGGATATTTTCTTTCTCCACTCTTCTTATGTTCTCTAGGCACACAGTGCAGAGGCAATTCAGTCAGATGGGTCAGGTTGAAGCAAAGCAGGATTCTGCTCAAATTTCATTGAAGGAAGAGCAGGTATAAGATTGGCAATCTGTGAATGATCCATTAGGCCTAGTTCCTTACTGAGGTGGAAAACTTGTGTGGCAGCTGTACCGTTTCAGGCTGCACATGGCGATTAACATGACTAAATGCTCCTCCGTACAAAAACACACCTCACTGCATGCCATGTAGGAAGCGAGTTTGTCAGAGACAGAATATGGTGGAACCATTGGCCCCAATGTTCTGTCCAGTATAGGGATTTACTCATTTCTAATTGTAGGTCCTTCAAATATATGAGCCCCCATACGCAATCTGAAGTGATACAGCCCAGTCTGCCATCTCAGTAAAATGTTTGTTTGACTCCCCACTCCCGAATACGTTATGTAAACAGATTAACAATCTTTTTAAAAAAAAAACCAACAGCAACGCCACACCTCTGAATCTTGTTCGGACAAGAGATTGCATGTTTCCTTCTGCATCAACTAAATCTAGCCTTAAGATGTGATCCTAGAGCAACAGTCAACGAAAGAAACAAGGGTACATTTGCTTGCACTGAATGGCAAGTGAATGTGTTTATATTTGGTACGGGGTCACCCCATTTGGCTTACTGATGGCCAGTTGCTTCTTAAAAACGGGTGACTTGAAAGGATGCCAGTTCCTCCTCAATTCTTGTTTAAATCTCCGGCAAGAAATGAGCAGGTGTGTGTCTCCAATGCTTCTCCTTATTCATTTATTTTCTCTTCTGTGTTCCTTTTTCCTCATTCAGACCACGAGGCCTAAACCTGCCAAATTGCAGGAGATGGCGATAAGAACCGAAAAATAAATACTAGATCTGGCTCCATCTGGTCCAGCATTCCTGTCTTCAAACAGAGGCCAAGCAGTCCTGTCTTGCCTCCATCATCTGGGAATTAGATGTGTACTGCCTCTGAATATGAGATCTACCTTTAAGCTTACTTGGCTGAAGCCTGCTGGCAAACCTATCCAAACTAATAATAGTAGTAATAATAATAATAATAATAATAATAATAATAATAGCATACCAGTTTACATAGACTGTCCTAGAAAAAAACACAACATCTTAATACCCCATGTGCATAATCAAATGCTGAATCCAAGCTTAAAGTGAGTTAAAAAGAAGTAAAAGAACCCCTTAAAAATCACAGGCTTTTGCTTCATCTCAGTTTCATGCCAGGACGTCACATGTAAACAGAATTATGTCAAATTACACCATGCTGGCCTGACTTCACAATTCACTTGCAAGCACATGTTTTTTTAGCTTGGAGTATCTTTCAACAGAAAACATTTCACCTGGGATTCCTTACCTACGTAAGGAAACCTGCAGTAAGTCCTGAATTCACAACTTCACAAAGCATCTCAGAAGAGGGAAGAAGTTGAAAGGAGAGTAAATGAACAGTAAACATTAGGAATTCAGGGCCCAGGTCATGACATATGGTCCCCTCCAACAGGGTTCTACTCCCACTTCCCAATCATGGCAAAAATATTCACTGCCTTGTCAGAAGAATGCAAATCTGAAATGTATATTAATTGTAAATTAGATTTCATTGCAGTGGGGTGCCTTGCAGTGGGGAAATGAATGTCGCTTTTTACCTTAATGCTGGGGCTTGCATGAAAACAGAGACATTTAAAACTTGCTTACAGCAAAACAGGGGTTGCCAACAAAGCATCATTTTGTCCAGGCATCATTTTGTCCACTAGTAACTAGGTGCCCATGGAGCATCTTGGTAAATAGGTTGGTACTGGTCTGTCTGTCTTTGTCCATGGAGTTTTCTTGGTAGGGAAACTGGAGTGGCTTGCCGATTCATGCTCCAGGTGGATCACATTTGGTCAAACTCTTCACTATGACTTGTCCATCTTGGGTGGTCCTGCACAGCATAGCTCATAGCTTCTCTGAGTTGAGGTGATGTCTAAGCAGAGACATCACCTTGCCAACAAAGGTCCGTATAGTTAAAGCTATGGTTTCCCCAGTAGTGATGTATGGAAGTGAGAGCTGGACCATAAAGAAGGCTGATCGCCGAAGAATTGATGCTTTTGAATTATGGTGTTGGAGGAGACTCTTGAGAGTCCCATGAACTGCAAGAAGATCAAACCTCTCCATTCTTAAGGAAATCAGTCCTGAGTGCTCACTGGAAGGACAGATCCTGAAGCTGAGGCTCCAATACTTTGGCCACCTCATGAGAAGACTTCCTGGAAAAGACGCTGATGTTGGGAAAGATGGAGGGCACAAGGAGAAGGGGACGACAGAGGACGAGATGGTTGGACAGTGTTCTTGAGTTTGACCAGCATGAGTTTGACCAAACTGCGGGAGGCAGTGGAAGACAGAAGTGCCTGGCATGCTCTGGTCCATGGGGTCATGAAGAGTCGGACACGACTAAACGACTAAACAACAATTGGTCTGTCTCAGGAGACAATGGGAGAGTGCACCTTTGAGGGGTAAAGTAAATTTTTTTGATAACTGCAGCTCCTGCTGTGGTTGTAGAGACCGATACGGGAGACATGTTTTGTTGCAGCTGGGGCAGAGGAAGGCGTCCAGTTTTGCTGCTGCAGATGCATCATGGCGTTTCTTCCCCCTGTGCTCCTCCCAGCAGTCATTCCTCCCCTGGTCTCTGCGATGGATACACGACTTGACTGCCTGTCTCCAGGCACCACAATGGTCTGCAAGGGATTCTCATACAGCAAAGTTGATGTTGCCAGAGCTCATGTCATGTATGCAGACATCTTTGTAACACAGAGTTAGTCTGCCAGCAGGCCTGGTGCCAGAAGTCTGCTTTCCCTTGGGGAGCCTGCCATCTTCCATTCTGTGGACATGACCGAGCCAGCGAGACATCACTGAGACAAGTGTGTGAACATGCTGGGAATGTGGGTTTCGGAGATGTTCCTTCAAAAATCCACAATGAAGAGAGACTGTTTGCTCTTCCTGTTCAGTTCATGCTTGCTTCTTCTGAGCACGTCCCCATGTAGTGTGCGCACCAATGGCCCTTTCTCAAAACTCCAAAGGTGCCCACTGACTAAAAAATAGTTGCCAATCCCTGTAGTAAATGTAGCTGGCTTTATTTTACACACACACAAAAGCCGGTTGAACTTAGGTAAAGGGACCCCTAACCATTAGGTCCAGTCGCGGACAACTCTGGGGTTGCGGTGCTCATCTCACTTTACTGGCCGAGGGAGCTGGCATACAGCTTCCGGGTCATGTGGCCAGCATGACTAAGCCGCTTCTGGCGAACCAGAGCAGTGCATGGAAACACCATTTACCTTCCCGCCGGAGTAGTACCTATTTATCTACTTGCACTTTGACGTGCTTTTGAACTGCTAGGTTGGCAGGAGCAGAGACCGAGCAACGGGACTCACCCCATCGCGGGGATTTGAACCGCCGACCTTCTGATCGGCAAGCCCGAGGCTCTGTGGTTGAACTTACACTCAAGTAAATTGTGGGAAGCCTAATTCCTTTCTAGAAATAAGGAAAGAGAGGAGACTGATCTTTAGAGTACAATTCCCGGGCTTTCTCTCCTGTACAAACACTACTAAAATGTATGGAGGCAGCCCAAGAATTCAGTGCTGATCTGTTCCCATTGATTTCAATGGTGTTGCTTCCCAATGAACTGTGCTCTTGGTTTACTCTTAATGAGAGTAAGTCTCATTGAACTCAATGGGGCCGACCTCTGAGTAAATATGCTGAGGAATGGCTCTGCTAATAGGCCAAATGTTGACAAACGCTGGTGGCTGGTGTTCACATTACAGAAAGAGGAGAGGAGCAACCAAACATTTATGACATTGTACGGCAGAGTGGACATGGGGATACAGAACTGTGTGTCCTTCCGTCACCACAGGAAGCATGAAACCTAAAAGATGAACTGAAGGCTTTCAGAAATCCAGGAAGGTATCAGATACAACAGCAGCTGCCCCGAGATATCTTGTTCATGGTAAGGTTTAATGAACCTTTCCAAAACCAAGCAAGAATAATTAGGTTGCCTCTCAAGCGTGGGCAAGTCTGTGCAGGCACAAATTAACTTATCTTCACGTTATTCAATACCCCTGCCCCAGATCACAGGGACAAGGAGGAAATTCTCTTTGGCAGTAAGCCAAAGACCAAAAAAATAAATAAAATTTTTAAAAAATCTACTGAACTTTATGGGTTTTAAAAATAAAAAGCGCTTATTCCTTGCAACAAATATCTAGTTAGGCCATGATAACATTTGTTTCAGAGCAAGTAGGCAAGCTATTGAAATTTGTTACAGACCAATTCAGGGTTGTTGTTTTTTTGCAATGATCTTTACGCCTCCTGTGCATGATCTCATATAGCTGCAGGCAGCATGGCAGTTTATGGAGCCCAACATTTCTAGGAATGTAAACATCAGGGTGTAAACATAAGGGACGCGGGTGGCGCTGTGGGTAAAACCTCAGTGCCTAGGACTTGCCGATCACATGGTCGGCGGTTCGAATCCCCGCAGCGGGGTGCGCTCCCGTCGTTCGGTCCCAGCACCTGCCAACCTAGCAGTTCGAAAGCACCCCTAAGTGCAAGTAGATAAATAGGGACCGCTCTGGCGGGAAGGTAAAAGACGTTCTGTGTGCTGCTATGGCTTGCCAGATGCAGCTTGTCACGCTGGCCACGTGACCCAGAAGTGTCTGCGGACAGCACTGGCTCCCGGCCTATAGAGTGAGATGAGCGCACAATCCTAGAGTCTGTCAAGACTGGCCCGTACGGGCAGGGGTACCTTTACCTTTACCTTTTTAAACATCAGGGTTTTTTAATATACTGAAGTTTCTAGTCCTGGAGAATGGTTAGAAGGCAGTTAAACAGGTCTGGCCTTAAGATCTTCCTAGATGGAAGGCAATAACAGGCCACTGCAAGGTCCTTGGAGGGAGAACCGTAATAAACAAAATGTTCGTGACAGTGACAGCACAGCTTATTAATTTCATGTGGCTAAAAAGTAGCGCATTGTTGTGATTCTACCCAGGATACATTTCTGACAGGACTCTTGGACTGCAATCCTATGCCCACTTATCCGTGGAAGTAAAGGTAAAGGACCCCTGGACGGTTAAGTCCAGTCAAAGGCGACTATGGGGTTGCGGCGCTCAACTCACTTTCAGGCCAAGGGAGCCGGCGTTTGTCCACAGACAGCTTTTCAGGTCAAGTGGCCAGCATGACTAAACTGCTTCTGGTGCAGCAGAACACCATGAGGGAAACCAGAGTACACGGAAATGCCATTTACCTTCCTGACACAGTGGTACCTATTTATCTACTTGCACTGGTGTGCTTTCAAACTGCTTAGGTTGGCAGGAGCTGGGACAGAGCAACGGGACCTCACCCGGTTGCGGGGATTCGAACTGCCGACCTTCTGATCGGCAAGCCCAAGAGGCTCAGTGGTTTAGACCACAGCCCCACTGAACTAAACGTGACTTACTTCTGAGTACAGGACTATATAGGATTCCACTGCCAGCGTTGCTCAAGTTGTCCCATCCTGATTTCAAACATTTCACCTCCAGCTCTAAACACTTCAACCCTAATTAGAAACTCTTCTAATTCTCTTTTGAGATGAATGGAACTTGCTAATCAGTGTTTTTTAGTTATCACAACCATTAGCAACGATTCTGCTGTACGGGTACATCATTGTATCAGCCAGATGAGAGCACATTCGAGGGGTGACTCTTCAGTTGTTCTGCCGCTGCTCACACAATTAAGAACCGCCAACAGAGCGAAATTAGCACGACTCTGGGAAGCCCAAAGGAAACATTCAAACTGACAAGTGTGTTAAACAGTCTGTTGCCAGCCAAAGCCTTGAGCTGCAGAGCTAATGGGGAAAGACAACGACAAAATTAAACTCAGGAGGCAAGATGATAATTAGGAGCAGAAACTCTCCCCCCCCCCCAGTCCCCGGTCCCCTGATTCAGCCACCGCAGCACATAACAAAAGACCTTCATCCTAAAAGAAACCCAGAATTATGCATTTTCTTGAAGAGCCCTGGTGCGTCCAAAATATGGCAACGGGAAAACAAAGCAACTGGCTATTTTAAGCTCTGGGATTTACGACCCTATGGGTCTCTCCACTGAATGTCCACAGTATAGTTTGTTCACTTTCACCTGCGGTTCACAGAATCATAGAGTTTGAAGGGAGCACGAGGGTCATTTAGTCCAACTCCTTGCAATGCAGGAATCTTTGGTCCAAAGTGGGACTCGAACCCAGAACCCTGAAATTAAGAGTCTCCCATTCTAATGACATGTAAATTGAAATATACTTGGAGTCGAGAGTGGATTTCATGCTCTTTATTCAGCTCATAGTGGTGAGGAGGAATGGAAGTTCCCCCAGAGTGTCTGCTTTATATACATTATTTACACAATGGGCCCCACGTGATTGGCTAATTCCGGGTTGCGGATCAGGCCAATCAGGTTGCGGATTCACTTCCACCTGGAGCTGGATTGGGTGGCTCCTGTGGACCAATCAGACTGCTGCATTCTGAATCCTATTGCTCTTGGACCAATCAGACTGCTGCTGCATTCTGAATCCTATTGTTCTAGGACCAATCAGACTGCTGCATTTTGGATCCTATTCAACTCAGTACATAACATAAATAAAAGTGTAGTGTTTGTTTGTTTATATGCCCTCCTGGTAACTGATACTAAATTTCTGGCCTCTTATTCAGCCACTGTGTGTTTGTGCCGTGAGGCAAAAGCCGCTTCTCAAAATCGACCAAATCCTTCGAAAATACCTACTAGCCAAAGTTGAAGAATCAGAGCAATACACTCAAGAGAAATGTTTCTTTCACACAGGGCAGGCAGAATAAACCATCTGCTCCACATTCTCACGCCCAGGCCTCCCGCTACTCACCAGGGAATAATAAAACCAACTTTAAGGTAGTTTACAGAATTAAACCTCACAAATGCAGACCACTCATTGCCCCTCCAGGCACGCAGCCAAAATTATGACACAGAACATAGCTCTTCCCATTTCTGGAACAGCAGACAAGAGCTTATCACATGCGCCCAGGAGGAAATGATACCAAACCAGAATGCCTCTTTTCTGACCAACTGCTAAATAACCCAGGCTGTGGTAGGAACAAAACGTTTTTAAAAGCTGAGAATAGATCAGTGATATCTCTAAATCATGTAATGTCTTCAAAAAGGGGGGATTTAGGAACAACCAGATCTCAGATACTGGTTTACACATGAAGTTGCTTTATATCCCTTTTTTAAAAAAAACAACAGCAACTGTGTCTAAATCATAACACAGCTGCACATGAAGTGAAGCTAAAACTATTCCAATGGCATACTTATTTCAGGGCTGTGACAAAATTTTGTTACGTTCGTGAAAAATACAAGGCCAGGGAGAAAAAAAGATTTTTTCTTTTCTTTTTATAAGGCGTAAATATATTTATACATGAAAACCTGCTTATAAATGGCATTTATTATGGTACACACGGTCCTCTCTTTTATTCTCACAATTATTCTCAGATTAGGCTGAGAGCATGTGATCTGGCAAAGGCAGCCGACTGGACCCTGGTAAAAAGTAAAGGTACCCCTGCCCGTACGGGCCAGTCTTGACAGACTCTAGGGTTGTGCGCCCATCTCACTTAAGAGGCCGGGGGCCAGCGCTGTCCAGAGACACTTCCGGGGCACGTGGCCAGCGTGACATCGCTGCTCTGGCGAGCCAGAGCCGCACACGGAAACGCCGTTTACCTTCCCACTAGTAAGCGGTCCCTATTTATCTACTTGCACCCGGGAGTGCTTTCGAACTGCTAGGTTGGCAGGCGCTGGGACCGAACAACGGGAGCGCACCCCGCCGCGGGGATTCGAACCGCCGACCTTTCGATCGGCAAGCCCTAGGCGCTGAGGCTTTTACCCACAGCGCCACCCGCGTCCCTTCAGATATTTTGGACTACAGCTCCTGTACAATGGGTGCGCTGGGGCTGATGGGAGTTGTAGTTCAAAACATATGGAGGGCAGCAGGTTGGGGCAGGCTGGGCTGAGGTCACCCACAAACATGATGGAGGATTGGAAATTTAAATCCAGCCAAACACACACCACACCACACCATATTAGCTCTCCAATCCCTTTGCTCAGCCAGTGCTTCATATCCAATCCGAACATGCAACCCCAATTCAGGTATTTCCCATTTACAGGCCCCTGTGGGAGGTCAGAACTCCCATAAAATGTACTCAGACTGCATCAGGTTCTGAACAGTTTATCTGCAAAATGCAGAGAAACTCCTGGCAACGGCTCGTGTTTTGCTGCTAATCAAAGGTACTCAACACTAAGGTAAAAGGTAAAGGACCGCTGGATGGTTAAGTCCCGTCAAAGGCGACTATGGGGTTGCGGCGCTCATCTCACTTTACTGGCCGAGGGAGCCGGCGTTTGTCCACAGACAGCTTTCCGGGTAATGTTGCCAGCATGACTAAACCGCTTCTGGTGCAATGGGACACTGTGACGGAAACCAGAGTGCACAGAAACACCGTTTACCTTCCCGCCAGAACGGTACCTATTTATCTACTTGCACTGACGTGCTTTCGAACTTCTAGGTTGGCAGGAGCAGGGACCAAGCAACAGGAGCTCACCCCGTCACGGGGATTCAAACCGCCAACCTCAGTGATTTAGACCACAGCTCCACCCACTCAACACTATCCTGCAGTTGCACACTGTTTCATAAATAAGAGTTTCAAAACTGTAATTCTGAAAGTTTGTCCACCATTACTAATCCTCCAACTGAGGAAACGACCCCACTCCCAAATGATTTCACTTTTCCCTACATTGCAATTTGAAAATCACCACTCCATTTAAACAAATAAGCAGACTGTAAAGAGTCTGCTTGCATCTTTATAATACAATGGCATCTTTATAATTATAGCACATGTAAATTTCCAATTCTACGTCTAACAGATCATTTATAGTCTAACATAAATTGTCTCTCTTTCTCCCTCATGCTTGCGCACACACACAGAAGTAAACTTCATACTTTGCCATGATTTAGCCTGGCATTCACTTTAATGAATAACGCCCTGAATATATAATGCTGATTTTGAATGGTTCTTTTTTAACCGCATCTTAGTATACTGACCCTTGACATTCTATTACCAAGCGTCTCTTTCCTCATACAGCCCCACGCGTCTAGAGTTCTTCAAGTGGTATTAATATTACCAAGAGTTAAATCTGTTACTTAGCTGCATACCTGATAGATTAAGTCTATGTTAAAAATCGAGGAAGTGCTCTGTTAATCTAAGCGCAGAGCACAGCAAGGGGAACATCAAACCACTCAAGATACAGAGCTGTTTGCCGTTACCCAGATTATCAAAAGTGAGAGAAAATGTTTGGGATGAGTTGAAAGATAGAGTCATCTGTGGGAATTGATTTACAATGGCTGCTCATAAACATCATAACACAACTTGGCATTTATCAAATGATGAATGTGTTTGGGTGGTGGACTCATATCCTTTGACTCAAAAACAACAGCAGGACCAATACTTCAGATCTTTCAAGCTTAATTTCAATTAGGGGAGGGGGCTCTGAGGGTCCCAGGGAAGGAAGGCCTCTGTGGGCACTATGTGTCTGTAGGCACCAAGCTGGCAACCCCTAGAATACGTGCAATATCTTCTTATTTCTTCTTTGGCAATCACTCGTAGCCGAGTAAGATTGTCTTCCATAAACATGGTTTTAAAAGTGAGTCCGTAAGTGACTGTGGAGGCCAGTTCTGGATCCACATGTTCTTCTACAGTGGGGACATAGCTTTCTGGGCGGGAGTTGATCAAGGTGAGGGTTTGCCAAGCGTGCCTTCCTCTTAGCGCATGTCTCCCTTTCGTCCTGAGTTCAAGCGTCTTCAAAACCCAATACACCTTTGGTAAAGGCTCTTCTCCAATCACTCACAGGCCAGTGTTTCCCAGTTGTCGGTCTTTATACTACATTTTTAAAGATTTGCCTTGAGAGGGTCTTTGAACCTCTTTTGTTGACCACCAGCATTACGCTTTCCATTTTAAAGTTTGGAATAGAGTAGTTGCTCTGGAAGACGATAATCAGGCATTCGCACAACATGACCAGTCCAACAAAGTTGATGTTGAAGAATCATCGCTTCAACACTGGTGATCTTTGCTTCTATAACATCCCCTAGTCAAACAGGCACAAAGCACTGTTAAGACCCTACCTGCCCACGGACTGTCTCGCCAGAGTGGTGCATGCTCTAGTTATCTCCTGCTTGGACTACTGCAATGTGCTCTACGTGGGGCTACCTTTGAAGGTGACCCGGAAACTGCAATTAATCCAGAATGCGGCAGCTAGACTGGTGACTGGGAGTGGCCGCCGGGACCACATAACACCGGTTCTGAGAGATCTGCATTGTCTCCCAGTATGTTTCCGAGCACAATTCAAAGTGTTGGTGCTGACCTTTAAAGCCCTAAACAGCCTGGGTCCTGTATACCTGAAGGAGCGTCTCCATCCCCATTGTTCAGCCCAGACACTGAGATCCAGCGCCGAGGGCCTTCTGGCGGTTCCCTCATTGTGAGAAGTAAGGTTGCAGGGAACCAGACAGAGGGCCTTCTCGGTAGTGGTGCCCACCCTGTGGAACACCCTCACTTCAGATGTGAAGGAAATAAGCAGCTATCCTATCTTTAAAAGACATATAAAGGCAGCCCTGATCAGGGAAGTTTTTAATATTTAACGCTGTACAGTTTTTAACACCTAATTGGGAGCCGCCCAGAGTGGCTGGGGAAACTCAGCCAGATGGGCGGGGTATAAATAATAAATTATTATTATTATATATTCTTTACTGAGAGCAAGGGAATGCACACTCCTCATCTGCTTTCAAACTTCAGTGATCAGCTGTGCGAAGCAGCCTCCTTTTCTGTATCCGGTTTGGCTGTGTTTCCAGGTGGCCTTGTTCTGCAGACCTCCTTTCTCTCCCCCCCCCCGCCCCCGCTTTGCAAGAAGCAGGCTGTCAGCATTTAACCTCATGACCTGTTGTGTTTCTGTAGTAGCTTTGTTTTACCGAACTCATGATTAATGCTACTTATAACTACTGGTTCATCTAATAACCCCATTCAGACAAAAGAATGATTCAGGTATGGTTCTTTAACAATAAAGCAATTATTGCTAAGTCCACTTGCTAAATTCCTCTACTGTATCATACCAGGAAAAAAGAAACCTCAACAAAACCTCTACCTACCTGACAAGGCAACCTCCCCTCCCCGATCCCAGTAAAACCTCCTGTTTCTCCTACATTCCTCTTGCTCTTTACAGATGCAGAGGGTGGGACAATGCATACCTAGAAAAGGTAACTGATACTTGGGAATGTTCATTGTAAACTACCCCCAGGGACAGGGGATTGTTTCTCCATCAACAACAAGAGGATTCCTGTGGTTGCAATAAGGTAGGGACCTAAGGTGAACAGAAGCTTCACACCTTGCAAGAATGCTTTCTTTTCCAGGGGATAAAACCCCATCCTAGGCAATTGCAGCTGCAAGGCTCAACTGCAAACAACTTCCACCCAGAAGGAAGGAACATGGGAGCTTTTATTTCACCGCATTTATTCAAACCTACCTCTCCTGCAAGAAGCCCAAGGTTATACGGTGGTACCTCGGGTTACATACGCTTCAGGTTACAGACTCTGCTAACCCAGAAATAGTACCTCAGGTTAAGAACTTTGCTTCAGGATGAGAACAGAAATCGTGCTCCGGCGGCGCAGCGGCAGCAGGAGGCCCCATTAGCTAAAGTGGTGCTTCAGGTTAAGAACAGACCTCCGGAACGAATTAAGTTCTTAACCCGAGGGACCACTGTACATGGCTTTCCCCCCTCTTATCCTAACAACAACCTTGTGGTACTGGGAGTTAGTGACTGCTTCAGGTCTAAGTAGGCATTTGAACCCTGAACTCCTAGTCAGGGGTCGGCAAGGTTTACCTCGCCTGGGCCGGTTCACTCCAGCAGAGATCCTTCTGTGGGCTAGATCGCATGTGCGCATGAGCACGCGCAGCCGCAATTTCCGGCGTCTGCGCAGACATGATTTCCGGGGTCTGAGCATGCGCAAACGCGGTCTCCAGCACCGTGGAAGCGAGTCCTCATGCTACGTCAGTTTAGCGCAGAATGCAGGGACTCGCCAAGCGGGCGGCTCGGGGGCCGGTTAAACGACCCCCATGGGCCGCTTGTGGCCCATGGGCCTTAGGTTGCCTACCCCTGTCCAAGATCCTAATCCAACACTCAACCATTTTATGCCAAATACCAGATATGATAATAATTGTCATGGTGATAGCTGGAATATCTAAGGGCACGTGTACTCCATCTTTAGTACAGTGGTGCCCCGCAAGACGAATGCCTCGCAAGACGGAAAAACCGCTAGACGAAAGGGTTTTCCGTTTTGGAGGTGCTTCGCAGGACGAATTTGCTATGGGCTTGCTTCGCAAGACGAAAATGTCTTGCGATTCCTGGGGGTTTTTTTTTCGCTCCCCACCCCCTTTTTCTAAGGCACTAAGCTTCTAATAGCCTTTTAGCAGCTAATCTGCTAATTCCTTAAGCCTTTAATAGCCGCTAATAGCTGCTAAACCGCTGATAGCGCTAATCCGCTAATAGGCTTGCTTCGCAAGACGAAAAAACCGCTAGACGAAGAGACTCACGGAACGGATTCTTTTCGTCTTGCGAGGCACCACTGTATATACAGAAAAGAGGGGTGCAGTATTTGTATGGTTGGTTCAAACACTGACAACCCCAGGAATGCAATGGGGCGTGCCTCCGCATAAGTCCACATTCACCACCACACACAGGAAATAAAATGTGACATAAGCGTATGCACAGTTCTGCATTTTGCCTAATTTCCACAGGCCTTCCACCTCCCGAAAGGGGAGGAGGGAAAGTTAAAATCAAACAAATCAGAAATCGTCTGCATGTATGTATCTCGGGTCACATTTAACTTCCTATACATGGTGGGAATACATGATTCTGAGTCCCAGTGATGTGGGGTGTGTTTTTTCTGGAAATGTTTAAATCTTAACATTTCCGAATACCCTATATAACTGTGATCCAGTACAGCATGTTTCTGTTGTAATGCCTGTAGTAAGTAAACACGCAAAAGTACACTGTAATGAGGTACAGTATATGGATCTCAAAAGCCCTTCTACCTATCAAAAGTAGTTAAACTGAAATATCTGATTATAGGGAGGAAATTCATAAAGTGCACTTAGTGTAGTTTAATTCAATGCTTTACTTGGAAATTATTACTTTGAAGTTATTATTTGAATATATTCAAACAAATTCAATTCTTTGCTTGGAATTTTTTTTTATTGGAATATTTATATCCAAGAATATCCAAATGCATGACAGCTCAATAGCATATACTTCCTTTGCAATGTTTGAATTTGGGGGTGGGGGGATAACATTAAGGCACTGAAAGCTATTAACGTAGTAATTTTAGCATACCCAAAGAGCTATGCATAATTGCTTCCTAGGGATAGTGACCTGAAACAAGTTAAAGTACAACTTTGAAATGGCCCAATCTTACTGGTACTGTATCCAATTATATTCCAATAAACGCTGTGAAACAATGCAGTTTTAGAAATGAGGTTTTTCTTTCCACTGAAAAATACATTAGTGGAAATGTTTCCACCTAGCATATCTGACCTTTCAACCTCTCGTGCCCAAACTGGAAGATGCCTTGAAAAATCAGCACTGTAGCCCTGATTTTGACTATAGCTTGTAAGAAATAATCACCATAGCAAAGCAATCAAGTCGTGTTAATATACCCATGGCAGCTGATATTGCCAAGATCATATTCCACCATATTCTAAACTAGATGGAGATTCTGCAGTTATGTCATTTCTAGAGGAAATACCTTGGAATAAGTGGAGATGGGAGAAGAGATCTACTAATGGAAATTCTTAAAGGTAAGACTAGAAACTTGAAGCTGATGCAGCCAAGGATTAAAAGCCAGCAACAAGAGTCAAAGCACGAGATAGGATCACAGCAACAGACGGAGGGGAGGTAATATGACAACAGTGATATTGTGAGAAGATCTAGGGGCAGATATAACAGGCAGGAAGGCTGACATAGTAATTTAGACAAAAGAGGACCAGGATGCACATAAGGTCTTTAACAACATATTCTGTAAGAAAATGGTAGATTTTGAACGTATTGAGGAGCACCTGAATGTGGAGGGAGAAAAATATTCTAAACATGGGAGATAATTATATATCTAACAGTGACAAATAAGTTGGGGAAAGATTTTGAGCTGAAAGCAGTCAGCCTTGCCACTTTAATCAAACACAGCTAGGAATCTGGGAGACACTGGGCCCAGCTAAGTGCTTGAACCCATGCTTCACATGCAGAAAGTCTCAGAAGAAGAAGAGTTTGGATTTGATATCCCACTTTATCACTACCCGAACGAGTCTCAAAGCAGCTAACATTCTCCTTTCCCTTCCTACCCCACAACAATCACTCTATGAGGTGAGTGGGGCTGAGAGACTTCAGAGAAGTGTGACTAGCCCAAGGTCACCCAGCAGCTGCATGTGGAGGAGCGGGGAAGCGAACCCAGTTCACCAGATTACGAGACTACCGCTCTTAACCACTACACCACATGGCTCTCAGGTTCAATCATCAGTTTTAAAAAAGGATCCAGTAGCAGGTCATGGAAAATCTTCTCTCTTCCTGGGACTCTGCGGAGCTGCAATCAGTCAGGGCAGACAATACTAGGCTAAATGGACCATGTTTGGTATGAGGTAAGAAATCAGCCCTGAGTGCTCACTGGAAGGACAGATCCTGAAGCTGAGGCTCCAATACTTTGGCCACCTTATGAGAAGAGAAGACTCCCTGGAAAAGACCCTGATGTTGGGAAAGATGGAGGGCACAAGGAGAAGGGGATGACAGAGGACGAGATGGTTGGATAGTGTTCTCGAAGCTACCAGCATGAGTTTGACCAAACTGCGGGAGGCAGTGGAGGACAGGAGTGCCTGGCGTGCTCTGGTCCATGGGGTCACGAAGAGTCGGACACGACTAAACAACAACAAAGCTCCCTTAACTGCACAGTCTCATTAGATCTGAAGCTATTCCTAATGCCACAACACTACCCAAAGTAAGAAAGGTGGAAGAACATATTCCTGTGGGCAACTACAAATGACTCACTATGGCAAGTGCTTGACTCAAGTCAAATGGACCAACAAGAGTTCAGCCCAGGGATGACAAGAAAGTTGATCTGCATTACAGATCATCGCTCTTGCCTATTCTTGGCCCAGTCACTAAGCATATTTCTGTGGGTTTTTCTAGAGTAAGTGATTTGGGGATGCCACAATTGCACCACAACCCACAACTCACTTAAGACATCCCACCTGCATTTAAACACTTTCCCTCCAAGAGAAATGAATGTGATCAAGCCAGTTTAAACGGGACACTAACCAAAATCAATAGCAATAGCAGGGGAAATCTCATATAAATACAGTGGTGCCCCGCAAGACGAATGCCTCGCAAGACGGAAAACCCGCAAGACGAAAGGGTTTTCCGTTTGCAGAGGCGCTTCGCAGGACGAATTTCCCTATGGGCTTGCTTCGCAAGACGAAAAATGACGAAAAATTTGAATTTTTTTTTGCTCCAAAACCCCTTATTTTGAATCGCTAAGCTGCTAAAAGCATTTTAGCAGCAAAACCGCTAATCCCCCACCCCTTAAAAAGCCGTTTTTAGCTCTTAAATCGCCAATAGCGCTAACAGCGCTACTCCGTCGATGGGCTTGCTTCGCAAGACGAAAAAACCGCAAGACGAAAAGACCCACGGAACGGATTCTTTTCGTCTTGCGAGGCACCACTGTATTATTCATTGCTACCATATAAAGCTCAGCAAGAACCACCTGATACTGCACATTTCCTCAGAAGTGAATCCAATGGAGTTCAACGGAACTAACTCCGGGGTATGTGCTTCTAGACTGTGCTTTGCCACTCTATGTACTAATGCAAACTAGAGTCTTCTTCTTCTATGTTTATGTAGCCAAACTGCACTACCAATACACAAGAGAAATACAGAGAGAGAGACTCAAGGTAGCCCATAATTACTCAATGGCACGAAATGTTAAGTGAGTGGGAGGAGACAAAAACATGACAACTACTGGAACAGAGCGGAGCAGCTGGAACAGGAGGACAGAGAAACATTGTCTGATAGAGTTTTAAAAATATTTACATTGATTAGTGTGGTTTAGTTGTGTCTGTTTCCATTCATGATGTGAGCCATCTTAGGTCCTGTACTAGGAGAACGGAGGGGTATACATAATAATGACGATAAATTCATAGACCCACAAGAGTTTGCTCTACTGCTCCACCAAAGTGCCTGATCTCTAAGTAGGGCTGAGTCAAAAATTCCCAGGTCAACTTTCCAAACATTAATGAAGCTTCAAAACTCCCCAATCATCTTTTGTCACTGCCACCTCTGTTTGCTGCCCTCATCGAGAAAGTGGTCTTGTGTCCATGAAAACTATTGCCATAATATATTTGTTCGTCTTTAGGGTGCCACAAGACTAATTTGTTCATAGGCACAGTGTCTCGCACTGTCACAAGACACCATTTCCTCCCCACAAGATAGCAAACGATGTGCAAGAAGCATTGTTCTCACTCCTATTTTGCTTTGTGGTGACAAAAAAGAGGATATGCACATTAGGGAAAGAGGGAGCATTTCAGTTCAGTCCAAACTCTAGCCGCCAGCAAGCATGGTGTACAGGAAACTCCCCATTTCCACAGGGAGGCTGTCGCACATCAATTGGACGCGCCTGAACAATTGGTCGCCACCTGTATATGCTACTCATTTAATCTTGGCTAAATATTCCAGGGACGCGGGTGGCCCTGTGGGTTAAACCACAGAGCCTAGGACTTGCCGATCACAAGGTCGGCGGTTCGAATCCCCGCAACTGAGTGAGCTCCTGTTGCTCGATCCCTGCTCCTGCCAACCTAGCAGTTCAAAAGCACGTCAAAGTGCAAGTAGATCAATAGGTACCGCTCTGGCGGGAAGGTAAATGGCGTTTCCGTGTGCTGCTCTGGTACGCCAGAAGCGGCTTAGTCATGCTGGCCACATGACCCGGAAGCTGTACGCCGGCTCCCTCGGCCAATAAAGCGAGATGAGTGCCGCAACCCCAGAGTTGGTCACGACTGGACCTAATGGTCAGGGGTCCCTTTACCTTTACTTTAAGTATTCCAAAGTTTTCAGAAGAAAATGTTTTGGTCCAATGCATGGTAAAAGATCTCTTTGGCCCATTATTGGGTCTGGAATTCTGTGAGTGACTGCCTGTGCATCAATACACATCTAAGTAGTGTATACTTTAAGCCAGGGATGGAAAGAGGTTCTGAACTGCAAGTTCTCATCGTCCCTGATCATTAGCCGTGATGGTTGGGGCTGAGGGAAGTAGGTACCCAACAACTTCCAGAGGGTCACAAGTTGACCACCCCAATTTAAACCATTTTTAACTTTATGGGAATTACTGGGAAAGGTTTGCATGTAACTCAATCCTGTGCTTATTTACTCAGAAAGACTTAGAATTACAGCTTCCAGCTGTTTACAACTTACAAACTAAGGTAATACTTAGAAACAAGACTAAATGGATTCTTTCCTAAAGTTGGGTTTTGCATATACAGTGATACCTCGGGTTACATATGCTTCAGGTTACATACGCTTCAGGTTACAGACTCCGCTAACCCAGAAATAGTGCTTCAGGTTAATAACTTTGCTTCAGAACAGAAATCGTGCTCTGGCGGCACAGCAGCAGCAGGAGGCCCCATTAGCTAAAGTGGTGCTTCAGGTTAAGAACAGTCTCAGGTTAAGTACGGACCTCCGGAACGAATTAAGTACTTAACCCGAGGTACCACTATACTTTGTTTCTGTTATTTCCAGCTGTCCTACCTTTTTTTAAGGTCAACCTCAAAACTATTGGATATTTGGCCTCCATTCTCACCAACCTAGGCTGTAACTTCACGCTGCAGACCACATTGCACAATGTAAATGGTTTCAATGGATGGGATTCTACTGACTTGTTCTGTCAGCGCAACGATTTCTGCTTCCACAAGGGAACTCCCTCCCACATCTGATCTGGTTTTCTGCTACCCACCCCCTCCAGAGCAGATTTGGGCAGGATTTAGAGTGCGTGTAGGAAGAGGACACAGGGAAATGCCATTGTGCAAGCAGAAATATTTGCACTAAAGGGCTGGTTGGATAGCACCCAATATTCCTGCCGCATGGTTGCCTATGGAAATTGAGACTCACCATCAGATGATCAAGCAAAGTACGGTAGCTTTTCAAAGCAAGTTGGTACGGTAATTCTCCTGGTAATGAGCCACAAATTAGTAATGGGAATTTGTATGGGCAGAGAGGACAGTTAAAAAAATATATGGGCTAGTAATTTTGTGGGCTTCTTTTCTAAACAATAAACCTGTATTTACCAAACTGGTTGCTCCGCAGATATTTTTGACCCCAGCCATGATGGCCAATGGTCAAAATTTTGGGAACTGTAATCAAGGAACACCTGGAGGGGACCAGTTTGCAGTCAACAAATTTAGACAGAAGTTGATAACACTCCAGTTTACAAAGCAGCATCACTCTGAGTAACTTTGTTCGCAACAAACCATGTACAATGCAATCCTATACTGTTCATTTCCATAAGCATTGATTAGTTACAACGTTGTCAGCAGTCTCTTATGTGCACACGGTTCTGCAAAGCTTTTAAAAGCAATACATTCACTAAGAATGTCAAAAATGATGTTTCCAAGTATGGTTCCGTTACTGTTTTGCTCCGATTTCCCACTCTTTCTGGCTGCCAAAGTGAGATATTTGAAATTCCCTGAACACCCACAGACATAACATTCTACAAAATTAATGGTGCGGTTTAACAATGCTCTCCTGCTCAAGTGGACTAGCAGGAAAGGGATTGGTCCGCAGTAAGCAGACCTAGCTGTTTTCTAAGGTTGATACCACTGGACACAACCCGCCAGGGTGCTCAACAGAACATTTCCACAGCACAAGAGCAAGAAGATGCCTCCTCCTTCTTTTCCATTGTTGTTGTGCAAGTGAATTTCTTAGTGCATACTTTTACTCGGGAATAAGTTTTGCTCTTTTCAGACGCACTTGTTTTAAGTAGGGGGTAACGGCTTGCTCGTACACCCTTCCTCTGTTGAAGAACTTGGTCCTAACTTCAAATAAAGCACGGCATTCCTTAATCTGGAGCCATTGCGGTAAAGCGCACGGGGCGATCATGGGAGTAAATACACCTACGGAAGTTCTATGGCACTATTTGTGGAGCACTTGGGCGCTGAAGTGGCTCGTGCACCGCATTTGTCCTTGCTGAAATTCCTGCCCTGCAGCCTTGCAGGCAGCCTACAAGGGATACGTGCTGCACATCGTTCTCGGATAAGGTAACACAGCCATGCAATATTAACTCTACAACACACACACACACACAACCGGTCGTGCAAAAACTTCGCTACGAAGTGCAAGGCTGCGCTGAACGCCGCTGCTAATCCTCCGGAAGTTAGTCGAAACTCTCTCTTTTTTTTAAAGTCCTGCACAGCTAGCGATGGATCTAACGAAGTCCTGGGCCCCAGAAAAGCGGAAAACACAAAGAAAAAGCACAACAAAGGCCGGGCTGGGATTCCAAAAGGTTTCCCCCTCTGAGCGCAAAACTCTATTTCAGTCGGATGTTGTTGTTTTTTTAAAAAGGGGGGCGCCTTCATTTATTTATTTATTTAAAAAAGGTCTCGATTTAGCCGAGCGGCTCCGGTGCGGACAAACCGATGTTCCGAATCGCGCTCTTTGCAGTTTCTTGGCCGGGAGAGGAAAAGGAGGAAATCGGGGGAGGCGGGGGGGGGGGGAGAGAGAGAGATCGTCAAATCGGGAGGGTTTTTGCAAGCAAGGCATGCATTTATGCATGCTTTATGCAAACACCCTCCCTCCAAAAAAACCCCAAAACCACCACCACCAAACCCCCAACACCTTAAAACTCTACCCGGGAAAGCGATGGCTAAGCAGCGGGCGAAAGTAGAAACGGGGACTTCTGCGCGCGCCAAGCCCGCCCTGGGGGAGGCGGCCCCGATTCGGAGCGGCTCCGGATTGCATTCGTATCAAATCAGGAGCGGGGGTGCGGGGGGGGGGTGTTGAGGAGGAAAGCAGCGAGAGGGGATCCCGGCAGAAAGGACGGAGCGCGCGCCCGCCCGCCCGCGAGTAGCTTGCTACCTGCGCCACGAGCGGCACCAGCGTCTGCTCCACGGAGCGCGAGCGGATCTGCAGCCCCGGCAGCGGCTCCCATCCCAAAGCCGTGGCGAGAGCCGCGCCGGGCGGCGAGCGCGGCCACGACACTCCGCTGCCGCCGGGGAACGCGGCCATTGCTCCGGAGCCGCGCAGCTCGCTCCTCGTCGGCTCTCCCGCCTGGGAGAGGAGGAGCAGGAGGTGTCGGCGGCGGCTGGAGCTCTCCGGCTCCGGCGCGCTCCTCCCCTGTCTCCTCCTCATCGCCTTCCCGCCTTCTGCCCTGGGAAATGGCAGCCGCCGAGCTTGAGGTCCCCCCTCCTCCTCCTCGCAGCGCATATAACTCCTCTCCAGCCGAAAAGCCCCGGTGCCCCCGCCCTCCAGCCCGCCCAGTTTTCGGCCACACACGCGTGTCATCGCATCCCGACGACTGGTAGTGCTGGTTATTTGCGCGCGGGGGAGCGAGCGAATCGTCGCCACGGGCAAGGGCTTCTTCTCCCTTTAGGGCACTTCCATTACTCATTTTCCCTTCAGTTAGTTCGCACACTGGCGAGTCGTCAAGATGGCAGTGTAAACATTACATTCAGTTTCTTCTTCTTCTTCTGCCGTTGGGCACCCCCAAAAGCAAAGTAAGCCGGTCGTGTTGGTCCATGAGAAAAAAAGGGGGGAAATGTATATAATCTGGCAAGGCCAGTTTTGATCCACCCAAAACTGCCTTGTCAGACGCTGAGATCATTAGCTTTTAACACGGGTTAGATGGGTGCCTAACTGCAAAGAGCCTTGTGGCACCTTAAAAACCAGCTCATTTGTTACGGCATGAGGTTTCTGTGTCTTTCACTTCATCAGATCTATCTGGCGAATACTCAGTAAACTTAAAAGTAGCCATCCTGGAGCAAATCCATTTCAAAGGGAGGCTGTCAAGCGAAACCTGCTTGATAACAATGCATCAAGAATTCCAGTGCTATCACTTGTGGATTGAAGGCACACAAGGGATTTCTATGTGTTGTTTCTTGATTTAGCAGTGCCAGGATGTCTCTGCCATCAAGCCAACTGCTTTGTGAATTTCCATAATTTAGGGTTACGTCCATCATCGTAAGCAGTGCTTCTTTCCAGGGGTACGCAGGGAATCTTAAGTTTGGCCTCATTGAGGGGCAGTATTTCAATATAAGTAGGAAAATGATAGTACCCCTAAACATTTTTTTTTAAGAAAAAAAAGCACTGATCATAAGTGTCTGTTACTTTGCTGCATTTAATTTCCTTCTATCCTAACTTCTTACAATCCCTCCCTCTAACCATGTACCTGCAACTCAGGATTAACACTTTATGCATTTAATTAAGTGGATTACAATCCACTTAATTAGTGGATTAAATGTCATCAAACATTTGTTAGCCTCCAAGGACTCTGCAGTTTTGCTGTAAAAACAACAACTAGCGTGACTATTTCTGTATGTACGATTGAGATGGAAGATAAATCTTATGCAGTATTTTTATCCCAACTTCTTCCAAGGAGAGCTGGGTGACACACAGGGTCTCTCTCCTGTTTTTCCCTCACAATCATAAAATTGTAGAATCCTAGAATTGCAGTGTTGGAAGGACATCTAGTCCAACCCTCTGCAATGCAGAAATCTCAACTAAATCATACATGGCAGATTACCATCCAAACACTTCTTAATAACCTCCAATGAAGAAGAGTCCACCACTCTCGAACGGCTTTTACTTTCAGCAAGTTCTCTTTGTTAAGTTTATAGTTGCCACAATCTAGTGGGTTTAATCATCCTGAACTATGTGGTGGATTCTGAGTAATGGTATCATACCCTAGGGTAGGAGCTAAATGGCACCTTAAACCGAGGTTTAATGAACACTAGGAGCTAAATGGCACCTTAAACCTAGGTTATGGGTGCAACAGTAGAATGTCTAGGCATGCTTTTTTAATAACAAGAACGCAAAGCTGAAAATGAATGAACTGCAGCTAAAATCCTATATTCATTTTTCACATTGACTAGTCCTCATCTGAAGACTGCAAAAAACAAAGCCATGCTTCCCCTGCCTCCCCCCCCCCCCATAGTCTTAAGAAGGTTTCTTCTCCAGTCTTCAGAGAGGAGCTGGAAGTGGGGAGGCAGAAAAAGGTACCCCTTTCCTTCCACTCTGCAGTTTTAATCCGAAATCTTAGGCACAGTACTGCACCCAGAGCTCAGAAACGGCTCACGCTAATGAAATTCCGTGTCGCAAAACGCGCCTAGAACAATGGGAGTTTCAAACACTGTGACACTCCTGTTTTCATACCAAGGAAAATTGCCAAAACGCCTCTACCTAGTGCTGTTGGTTCTTTTCCTCATGCTGTATACTGCATTAATTTCCTCTCCGATGGCCTGTCCTGTGCTGATTTAATGCAGAGAGCATTTGTTTGCCTTTTGTCACAGACTGATTCGAAAAACATAGCTGTATTATAACATGGTATGACACTTAGGAGTTCGACATGAGCCTCATCAATGCAGCTGCTGAAATGGCAGGCTGTGTGCTATTTGGCATCTTAATGTTCGTGCACATGGATTAATTCATTCATTTAATATATTTGCTCTTTTTCTTTTCGACCAGTGAGGCTCCCAAAGCAGATAACAGGAAAAAAAATAAAGCCACGATTCTACAATAAAACTACAGAACAGAAGACAGCAGTAGAGCAGGTAAATTTTCAGTGAAATGGATAAATATAAAAGTTTTCACCAGGTACCAAAACAACAACAAATGACAGTCAGTCAGTGGAATGTACACCTTCGTATAAAGGTATTATCAAGTGGGAAAGCTCTCTACTGTCAGTTCTTTGCAGTCACTGCTGCAAAGAAGGGCCTCTGAGGATAATCTTAATAGCTGAGGCTTGATTCACAATGGGAAACAATGGTCCTTCATACAACTGGCTCCCTTTCAGGTCGCGAAAGGTTAAAACCAGATGTTTGAAATGTATTTAGAAATGGACAGGTATCTGGTGGAGTTCTTTAAAAATTGGTGAAATGTGTTCCCTGTGCCTTGTCCTAGTCTGGAATTCAGACGCTGACTTCCAAGGCAGATTTCAGAGGTAGCTGCAATCATAAAGCATTGAGTACAGTGGCACCTCGAGTTAAGAACTTCATTCATTCTTAACCTGAAACTGTTCTTAACCACTTTAGCTAATGGGGCCTCCTGCTGCCGCCGTGCAATTTCTGTTCTCATCCTGAAGCAAAATTCCTAACCCAAGGTACTGTTTCTAGGTCAGTGAAGTCTCTAACCTGAAGCGTCTGTAACCCAAGGTACCACTGTAATCCAAACAAGATCGGTGAAAAGTGTTTTGTGTTACAGGGACTACTTGGGCTTCCAAGGGCAAGGTCAGCAGGTCATATAGGAACACACATAATACCCATCAGCCTCCTTAATTCTGGGGAGTGCAACCCCACCTACAGGACCAAGATTTCCTGAACATCTCCCCAACACAAAGGAAAGCTGAACGATACAGAACAGCTCTGCTGGATAGTACTGCAAGGATGCAGTGGCGGCTCAGAGCAGACAAACTAGTGGGGAGAGATGTTGTAAGCAATCGTGTCAACCACATCTAATAGAGCAACAACCTTGGTGGCACCAAAAATTACCCATCTGATCTGATTATTCAATGCGCCTTTCTCACAGGTAAGTGTGCATAGGGCAGCAGCCTTAGGATCAGGTCCTTCGAGAACATTTTATGGGGGTGAATTGTTCTGAAATAAAAACAGCTGCTACAGCTACTATTAAATTTTTATTTGGTGTGCTAGAAAGCTGTTGCAGGGAAGTGACTCAAGAGGGTTTATTGTTCCCGGCACTTGGGGTGGGGAGGACTTTTGATATAAATGCCTGGTAAACTAACAGCCAATTATTTCGAAGTACCGCTAGTTAGAATAGGATGGCTTGAGATGCTTAAAGTTATGTGGTGTCAGGTATTTTTTAAGGGCAACAACTGTAGCACTGGGAGAGGAGGTTGGTGCTTACACCAGAAGTAAAGCAGGGACTTCTAACTAAGGTAGTTCAAACAGGTACATAAGTTCATCACTTGGAGACTGGAGCATTGTGGTCACTTTGTAGGACTGAACGAACTTTACCAGATCAAACAGCATGCCTAGAACTCTGATACAGTGCTTTCGAACAGAGTCCATTCACACATTCAGCTGCCAGTCATCAAATGGTGAAAGAGTTAAATGATATGCAAGCATGTGTGAAGGGGTCATCAGTACCTGTTTCTGTCTATGATATTTTATCTCCCTGGCAGAAACACCATTTCAAGTTTCAGTCGACAGTCCTGCACTTGGATGGAAAATGTGGGGGTATTTCAAGAGCGCTTGCCTTTTAATGCCTTGCAAAACATATAATCACATTGTCTTGCAAGGCTTCCTAAATGGCACTCCTGCTAAGTAGGGAAAGCAAAAGCGCCTCTCTTCACACTGCCTGTATATCACATGATTTCTCTGTCCCTTTGATTACTCAGGGACTAATAACACCTTAAGGGTGTAATGGGGTATTTGGGGAGGGGTAGAACCTCTGGTTGGGGGACACATTATGCTCCTTCTGGGGTAGTTTTTCCACCTTTGGTCCCTAACCTGCACTCAGCTCTCACATATGGCTTTGACTGGCCAGCTAAACCTGGTGAGGGTAGCTGATGGGTCTCAAACCCTCGGTGTGTTAGGGACTTCCCCTGCATGTGAAGACAGGCCATGGCGGATTGCAAGGACGAGACCAATAGTGGGTCCAACAGTCAAGAAGCCGGTTTCTGCCCGTGCTTTAGAGGGGGCTGATGGGGCTTGTCAGCCTGGGAAGGTAGATCTAGGGGAAGGAAGACTCTGATCCTAAACCTCCGCTGCCTTGTGGGACACCTGTGGGAGAAGAAAAGGCTATGGATTAAGCCCTACACAAATCCAGAGTGGAGTACCTAAAATGGTTGGATGGCACCTTGTATGCACCCTGGCAATTCCTGAAGCCAAGCTGGTGCCAAAGGTATTGCTCTGTTTTCCTTTGGACCACATCAGCAAGGCCAAAAGGAGGGTCTTGTTGTCTAGGCAAGGCTTTTGGTCTGGGGTCACTTCGGTGCTGCCAAGGCAGCGGTTTGGCTTCACCCCTAGAGGTGCACTCCATTGAGAGAGAGGCAGTGGGCTGTAGTGAGGAGAAGGGCCCCGCAACCTTTATTTATAAAGTGTCTGTACTCTCACAGCATGGACAACTCCTGAAACCCAGTCTATAAACAACTGGCACACAACGCAGCGGGTTTGTCTTGAAACCATCTCTCCTCTTCCATTTGCTTTTGGAGTCAGTTCAGAAAGCATTCTCTTTTGTTATCAAGATCAGTTCAGGCAGGGCTTGCAGACACCAACGTTATTAAAGTCACAGACACTGCTAGCTGTGACGACATCATTGTTGTCTCCAGGTCAGACTGATGGTTTTTCATTAGTGATTAGATCTCCTCTGGTACAAACGAATGCACACTCCGCTGTGCTCAGAGACTCATCTGCACTCTCTGATATTAGGTGATTTTATATGAGTGATAATATTTCAAATGTTGTTGTCTTTTTCTTTAGGAACCTTGATGAAACTCCTCTAGTTACTGTCAAACTATCATAGAAAACACTGTTAAGAATGATAAAATACAGCATTCTGCACATACGTAGTGAATCGCCCAGAGTCCTGCTTTATTTGTTTTTAGATGCTCTTATATTGCTGTTTTGTTGCTTTTAGTTTGTATTTTTGCTTTAATGATATCGGGGGGGGGGGGGGGTTTCTGTCGTACACTACCTAGAGATTTTCAAATATTAAGCGGTTTATAAAGTTGTTTTAGTTAATTCCATAGAAATGTCAGGTTGCATTGCATTGCATTGCATGGAAGTCCTTTGCATCTTAAAACAGTTGACAACCCCAATTAATTCATGATATTCTCTGCTCAATGCCAAATGGTTTGTTACTGATTAAGAATGTTTTAAACTGTTTTTAGCTGGTTTTTTAATGATGCTTTAAAACTGTTTTTAGTTGTGTGTTTGGGGCTGTGGTCTAAACCACAGAGCCTAGGACTTGCCGATCAGAAGGTTGGCGGTTCGAATCCCCGTGACAGGGTGAGCTCCCGTTGCTCGGTCCCTGCTCCTGCCAACCTAGCAGTTCAAAAGCACGTCAAAGTGCAAGTAGATAAATAGGTACCACTCTGGCAGGAAGGTAAACGGCGTTTCCGTGCGCTGCTCTGGTTCGCCAGAAGCGGCTTTGTCATGCTGGCCACATGACCCGGAAGCTGTACTCCGGCTCCCTCGGCCAGTAAAGCAAGATGAGCGCCGCAACCCCAGAGTCGGCCACGACTGGACCTAATGGTCAGGGGTCCCTTTACCTTTACCTTATGGCACTGAACACTTCCCCTAAAATGTGTTACCACCACTGAATCACATGTAGCAGTTCGGCAAGCAGTGTTGTCTCGCTAGCATTAAAATATCTTACATAGCATTGATGCAAGGCATTGTGGGAAATTAAGCAATACAGTTAGGACTACCTACCATTCTAGAGTGCTGAGCCAGATTTATTTTCCCAAAAGGGAGCCCCAATAACTTTGTCAGCAGTAGGCCCTGCCAGGGCATGATATGTCAGGTGTTGACCTGGGTGACTTTGGTCAAGTAACATTCTGCACGTATGTGAGGATAAAATGGAGTAACGCCATGTTTGCCAATTTGAGCTTTTTGAAAAAAGTGTGGAGTACAATTGTGAGAGAAGTATAGATACTGAAGACTAGTGAAATACATGAAGTTATGTGAATGTTCATTTAAGGAGAGGATGTACTGTCTCATTTTCACACTGTATGCATGCTTTAGGATTCTTCTTCCCTTTACATCTCAGAATGCAAAGCATATAATATTGGCAAGGGGCTGTTTGCTTTCTTGAAGAAATACGGCGTCAAAATGTGAAAGTGAAAATAGTGACACACCCACCCATAAAGGACAACCATACACAGTAATGAATCTTATTGAAAAGACAGTAGGCTTTAGTTCTCGTTTTTTAGTACAAGGGAAGAAGAAAACGCTGAAGGAAAAGCTTTTGAACAAATACTCAAGTTACACGCAACGGTGCCAAAATTATGAGAAAGCAACCAAGACTACTCATGTTATAGTTGATTGGAACTAGAGCTTTTGGGGAATATTTTTCTCTCTTTTTGCTACCCAATTACCTCTGTTTTCTCATTCTCAACCACCGCCAGCACCACAACAAAAGAGTTTCGAAACTTGAAAGCTTGCATTTCAAGAATGGGCGCCATTTTTCTCCTCTGGAGGGCTGTATTCCCTCAGGTGCAATCTGAGGTGCAACTTCCATGCCAGTGGTGGGTGGGAGCACCCATTCTTGCACCTTTCCTTTCTTTGATGCCCCTCCCAGTGGGCTGTGGAGGAAGGCACAGATCACTCTTGAACTGATTCCTTACAGAGGGCTTCCCTGCTTCGCACTGCTCTTCATCACTCCATCTGTTCTTGTTCCCTTCTGAAATATACTCAGAGTCAAGAGTGGATTTCATGCTCTTTATTCAGCTCATAGTGGTGAGGAGGAATGAAAGTTCCCTCAAAGTATCTGCTTTATATACATTATTTACACAATGGGCTGCACGTGATTGGCTAATTCCGGAATACTCCTGTAGGCCAATCAGGTTGTGGATTCACTTCCATCTGGAGCTGGATTGGGTGGCTCCTGCAGACCAATCATACTGCTGCATTGTTCTAGGACCAATCAGACTGCTGCATTCTGAATCCTATTGTTCTAGGACCAATCAGACTGCTGCATTTTGGATCCTATTGTTCTAGGACTAATCAGACTGCTGCATTTTGGATCCTATTCAACTCAGTACATAACACCTTCCCTTCCTTCTTTTCCTCCCTGTGAAATTAGTCTGCTGGACACAGGTTCTCACACTTGCACTACACAGTCATTAAGTGACCCAGTAAAAAAATATAATTACGTTTTCTCTGTAGCTGAAATCCTATACACACTTAACTTGATGGGAGTCAGTTCCAATGATCACGGCATGTTCACTAGAGGGCCTTAAATATTTGATCAGCGATTAGGTGAAGCCCTGCTGAGGATTAACAGAGCATTGCATTCAACTGGCTCCCATTTAAAGTGACTTGTTTATATATGTATTAATACAGTCGTTTCTCAGAGATTGGCTAAGTGGTACTGTCTCCCACTGGAAAAGATTACGAATGCTCTTAGTTTCTAGAACGTTTGCTTAAAGATGGACTGAGAGCTGTAACGTTCACAGTGGTAAATAGATCTCCAGAAGAAATTTAATATAAGAGACAGTTCGGTGTTAGAACGCCTAATTGAGCCAGGAAATTACATTTTCTAAGGAGCAAAAATGTGTAGCAGTTTTCATATAATTACAGCTATTCACGCAGCACATTGTTAATTTTGCTACTTAGACAAGCTTGTGGGTGGTAGATTTCTCTAAATGGAACTTCCATCTACATAAGTACTCTATCTCTGGATGCCAGGTACTAGGAAGAGAGAATTCAGGCGGGCCATCACCTTCATATGCTGGTGAGCACTGTCCAAAGGCATTTTGGCTGATCTCTATTGGAAACAGAATGCCAGATATGGTTGGAGGACCTTGGTCTAATCCAGGCATAGGCAAACTAGGCCCTTCAGATGTTTTGGAACTACAACTCCCATCATCCCTGACCACTGGCCCTGTTAGCTAGGGATGATGGGAGTTGTAGTCCCAAAAAACATCTGGAGGGCCGAGTTTGCCTATGTCTGGTCTAATCTTTACCATCAATCTCTAACAGGACACCCTTAACTGCCTATATTCTCTTTGAAATGTAAGTGGAGCAAATATTAGGACAAAGGGCCCCATTATCCTGCAACAGAGGGGAGGATTAATAGGATCCTTATGGAGCAAAAAAATTATATACAGTGGTGCCCCGCAAGATGAATGCCTCGCAAGACGGAAAACCCGCTAGACAAAAGGGTTTTCCGTTTTTCAATGCACTTTGCAGGACGAATTTCTCTATGGGCTTGCTTCGCAAGACGAAAATGTCTTGCGATTCTTGCGATTTTTTTTCGCTCCCCACCCCCTTTTTCTAAGGCACTAAGCTGCTAATAGCCTTTTAGCAGCTAATCCGCTAATCCCTTAAGCCTTTAATAGCCGCTAATAGCCACTAAATTGCTAATAGCGCTAATCCGCTAATAGGGTTGCTTCGCAAGACGAAAAAACCGCTAGACGAAGAGACTCGCGGAACGGATTCTTTTCGTCTTGCGAGGCACCACTGTATATGGAAACTAAAATCACAAAGATCCTCCCTGGCACAAAACACCTCAGTGAGGATGTTGAGGCTGAAATGAGGTGCAATGTTGAAATGTGGCCGTAATAAAGTAAAGGGACCCCTGACAATTAAGTCTAGTCATGAATGACTGGGGGTTGTGGCGCTCATCTCGCTTTACTGGCCAAAGGAGCTGACATTTGTCCGCAGACAGTTTTTCCGGGTCCTGTGGCCAGCATGACTAAGCCGCTTCTGGTGAAACCAGAGCAGCGCATGGAAAAGCCGTTTACTTTCCCGCTGGAGCGGTACCTATTTATCACTGTGTGCTTTCGAACTGCTAAGTTGGTAGGAGCTGGGACCGAACAACGGGAGCTCACCCCGTTGCGGGGATTTGAACCGCCGACCTTTTGATCGGCAAGCCCAAGCGGCACAGTGGTTTAACTCACAGCGCCACCCGCATCCCTTGCGGCCACGGTACCCCCCCCAAAAAAAGCATTGTTTGTCCCCCTAAAGCTCAACAACTTTGGCTCCCTCAACAACTTAGGGAGTTTCTGCACCTCCTCTTCTAGAAAAAAGCACTGCCCACAGGTATTTCTTTAATGCATAAGCCCACCTTGCAACCCCAGTCACTGGTGGCAGGCAGCCTTCAAGGACTCAAGTGGAAAATGAAGATGAGCTGGACATTATGTCACATTCGAAAAGCCTTAACTTCTATTGGGAGATGCCAAGGCATTTGATAGTAGTGGTGGAGGAATCGTGGAGTGGCTGGACAATCAGAAGGACCATGGAACGTTATTTAAATATATGAACACAGCGGCGAGACTTTTATATGCGCAGAGATGGAAAGATTCATCATTACCTACCGTGGAGGAATGGTTGATACAATTACTGGACTTGGCTTAGTTACAGTGATGAAAGTTCCCCAGCTAAGTTTTACTTCCAGTGTTTTCCAACTGATGTATGGAAAAGCACATGAACCTGGCCTTTGAAGAGTTTGTAAGTAAACCAATTTTTATCTTAACAAATGTGCGGTCTTTTTCTATGTTAGGGGAAGAGGGGAACTTTGGAAGGAACTTAGAAGAGCATATTTTAAAGGTCTAATATAGCCTATATTTTCATGCTTTACTTTGCTGCATGTTTTGTGGTCTTAAATATCTGCTGGGGCTCTCTCACTGGCATAGCTCAGTCTCAGAGCATGAGACTCTTCATCTCATTGGGGAAAAGATTCATGCATTGCACAAGGCTGGACTAGATTACTCTCATGGTCCCTTCGAACCCTACAATTCTATGGTTCTGTGAGTACTTGTCCCATACTTGGATCTTGGAATCCAGTGAATTCTCCTTTCTATATATATATATATTTTTCCCCTTGCCAGCCAACATGTACACGGTCAACAGCTGTAGAAGATGCTGAAATGGACATTTAGGGTGGGTTGAGACATAATGCATACTTTCTAGGAAATAGTGCAACTTTGGTATGCTTGCAATTAGACCAGCTATGGGATTTATCCGTTTAGCTACAAGTCTGGCTGCAGGATCTCAGCTTCTTAAAAAAGGCAACAAAATCACAGTCCAATTAAACATCGCCAGCTGGCACATTTTATTATTTTTATCTGCTTTGAAATCGTTGGTTTTGTTCATGCTGTTGTTACAGCTGTAAGTCACCTGCATAAATATTTACATTGTTTTAAGACATTATTACCTTTAAAAGGTCCTTTTTTTGGTAGCAACAAGAAATCAAATGCAAATACAGGAATTAAGCAGCGTGTACGGGAAGGACAACTGGCTAACAAAGAGAGGAAATAAATATTTCAGTATTAAATTTTAAAAAAGGAGACAGGGTTAAAAATATTAATTGATGCTCTCAAAATAGCCTGTGCCCTTTGGGAGTGATCCAGAGAGCAGCTGGCACCTAAAATGTCTTTGGGGCAGCTTGCAATAATAAAACACCTGAAAACAAACCCATTAAAAAGCAGATAAAATAATCGCAATGAAACAAAACACAGTACTGACAAATGGAGAGGAAGGAAAAAGGACAGCAGCGATTCTCATTTGGTCCCCTGGCTGAGGTCAGGTTGGCGTTCCACTTGCACTGGGGCCAATTTGACTTGCTCTTGCTCCTTTACCTGCCTGCCTGCGAGGCAACCAGTGGCCCATTTGGCTATGCCCTATGTAGAGTTTGCAGGGTGTGTAGGCAGCGATTTTGCTGCAGTACCTTCTTGAGGAGGGACCATCCGTGACTGTTGCCTGCAGAAGGGCTCTGATTTAATCCCCAGTGCCTGTGGTTAAAAAGATGTCAAGGAAGCAAGACCAGAAAAGACCTCTGCTAAGACACTGCCAGTCAGAATAGGCGAGAGTAGGCACTATTGGGCTAGGGTAACTAACCTGTGGCACTCCAGATGCTGACAGCCTCCATCATCCCTGTCTCTTGGCCACGTTGGCTGGGACTGATGAGTGTTTGGCAGACCAATAACATCTGGAGGACCTCAGGCAAGCCCCTAGGCCAAATTTACAGTCAGTCTGTTTTGGTAAATGCAGCTTCATTTATACAGGGTTGGGTAGAGGTAGAGGGTAGGGACTGTGGCGTTTGCCTCCTAGGTGGGTCATAAGGAAAGGGTTAAAATGAGTGTGATGTGATTGGCCAGTGGAAACTGATAGGAGGAGTTAGGGTGAGAGTTGGGAGTGTGTGGAAGTTAGTTGAGAGTGGGGAGTTGAAGAAGGAAGAGGGAGGATATAAGTCTGTGGGTTGGTCGAGTTGTGTGGTGAGGGAGTGAGAGGAATTGTTAGGTGGAGTCAGATTGGAATAATCAGTTTGAAGTTGTTAGGAACGCATAGGACAGTTAAGGAACTAAGATTAAGAAACTGCCAAGAAAAATTAACTGAAACCATAAGCTTGTTCATGCCTACAAAAATAAACTTGATTATTTGTTAATGTTAACAACTGTCTGGTCTTCGTGTGTACCCGTGAGGAGAAACGGGTTGGTGGCAGCAAAGAAACCAATCACAGTGGTGGCACAGGGTCAATAGACCGTCAAACGTCCGGGGACCCTGTGTGATCGCCACAGGGACCCATCCTCTTTTTATGATATATCCCATCTGTTCCACTTCAGGCTCCTGAGATACCAAGGTTTCTGTCATCAACTTCTCAGACTTCAAGCAGCTCTAGCAATGCCACCACCAGGTCTAGCATCTCAGTGAACCTGGACTCATCCTTGTTGGGAGTTCTCCAGCCTTCCACTGGAGGGAAAGACTAAGGTAATTATAGAACATGCAGTAGTTGAATCCAGGAGCAAGGCAAGCATCAGGACTCCTCAGTTTGGAGAAGGTCCAAAGTGTAGTTGGGAGAACTGTGCAGCCTTGAGAAATGCAGAGCGATGGAAACCACAACACACTTGGAATTATCTTGCCTATCGCATGAGGCTAGAGGAACGAGGGACAGTGCTTTCCAAAGTGCGGAGAGTAATTTGTTGCGGTGGCCTTCCAAAGGGTTTTTTGGTTTTTTTAAATTGAATAAAGTATTTTATAGAATTAAAATCAGTTGACTTACCAGCATTTTCAGTTAAGTAACTGATTTAGAGATGGGTACACGTGAAAATAGGTAGATAAGTGAAATGGGAATTGCACGCTGATTTATCAAAATATTTTGTAAACAATTACACATTTAGGAATATCATAGCTGTGTGAAAAATAAAGTAGGAGGCAGTCACACTGATTTTTTATATATATAAAAACCATAATTGCCAGGGATGATGGGAACTGTGGTCCACAGTCTCACAATCCTGCTTATATGATCTGGGGTTATAAATGTTGTGGTGCAGATTTTTGCATTACATGAGCTAAAGTGGGATTTTTTTATAATACAAGTGGGGGCAAAGTCCTCTTGTTTCAAGTGCATCCCACCATTTTCTGCCAGTATGGGGGTGCACTAGTGCTTAGTGAGTTATGGAAAACTCACTGTATTCTGATTATCTGTTCTGGTATCTCAACTTTCCTCCAAAGGGAGCCCAGACTGTCCAACAACAATCACATAAAAGACAATCTAACCCAGCAGTTAAAACCAATATACAATAATAATGCAACAATAACATTTTTAAAAAGCTGCAGAAGGCTAATCGTTAGACCACTTAAAAAAAACAACTCTCCAGCTATGTGGCAAGGGCTTGAAGAAAGAGATAGGTTTTAAGATGTTGCTTGAACAAAAATACAGTTATTCAGGGTTGGGAGTGACTTTTCAGTGCCAGAATAAAGAAGCAAAGTTATCCTTGCACTGGAGGCTCCTACTGTACATGAATTATGTTTCCCCTGAAGCAAAACGTTACTTTAGTCTCTTGCATTATCTTAACATATGTACAAACTTCATAGAAAAGGAAAGGAACAGGATCACAGTGTGATGCAAATGGCCTGTTTCATCCAAATTCTCAATCCTGGCTGTTCCCATATCCCCCTGCAAATGAAATACTCTGGTTTCTCTTCAGAGCGTATAAATCTTTCGCAAATGAGCGGAGCGGCAAAATCTAGCAGACTAAATCTTTATTGATTTGTATTCATATAAAATTTTCTTTCCTGCCCTTCTAAGTGCCAAAACATCGCTTGGGTCACTAACTACTTCTGGTCTAAGCAATTTTTCCTACTCACAGCTTTAAAAGGGCTACCGATGTTTGCCTGTGTTCATGTTTTTAGGTAGGATTTTTTTAAAAAAAAGATTCGAAACTGCCCTGCACTACAGAATGGAGGTTGCGTGTTATTCAAACTGGCCACAATAATGTGGGAATGTTCATGGATGCAGGAGAGGATATATTGACTGATTATATCCTTATCCAACTTGTGTTAACAAGTTCCCAATTTCAGCAGAGTAAAACATTCCCCTTTATCTTAAGTTTGCAACAGCAGCGTTTGCTCAGGCTCGCTTAAGCCTCTATAATAATCACTCTGGTAATTTCCCCTTATTCCCTCTTAAAATAGAAGACACGACACAGTCCTTTACAAAAGTATAAAAAGAGTTTACTCACATTCTGTTCACAATCAGATCCCAGAAGGCAGACTTAAGCTTAATGAAGTAATATACATTTAGAATCTATCTTATAGGAAGATAGACTCCTTCTCCTCTCTTGGCTGGGAGCCAAGAGGGCATCTTTCACTCAGTTGATGTTGCTTGGAAGAAGATGAAGAGGTAAGAGAGAGATGGCTGCCCCTGCCCTGTGCTTTTATCATTACCTGCACAGGTGAGGCCACACCCACCTCTAGTCGCATGTGGAGGAAGTCTGTCCCAGCCCAGAGGGAAACAGGAAGTTTACCTGCTGGCTGCACAAACATCCCTCCCCATGTCTAAACATGTACACTCTAGGAATGTTGTACTTGACTGCTCTTGTGTTTTACATCCCACAAATAATATATGCAGAGCATGTGCTTTGCATACACAGGGTCATGAGTTGCGTGTCTAGGTAATCTGGTAGAGACTCCTGGCAGGGAGAGACCTCCTGCCAGTCAGTTTTGAGAATGAGAAGCTAGGTAGACCAATGATTTGACTCATTACAAGGCAGTTTCCTATGTTCGGTTATGTCCACATTGAATCAAAGTCCTGTAGATTTGCAAGGGACCCTGAGAGAACCCCATACAATGCAGGAATCCACAGTATCTATGATCTTCTGGTCAGGTGCTGAGTATTTTCAATCTAAAAGCACCTTAAAAAGTGTTATATTCTTCCTGTTTCTAATGACTGGTTTGCCTGAAGCATGACTGCATTACACAAATGGATTGCCAGAAGTGCAGTCTAAAACCAGAATAAGAAAGTGGCACGCTGCCTGCACATTAATGGGCCCTTACCTTTCCATTCACAGTGGAAACATGAATTGCCATTATGCTGAGAAAATATGATTATGAATATAATTCATATGATTATGAATGATAGCAGGCGTCTCTTGGTTGCAGAGCAACAGGATTTGTCTGGCTTATGTTGTTCTAAAAGAATATCTCCACTAGTGGTTTCTCAATTATTATTTTAATGACGCATAGCTTCATAGTTAGGCTGTTATGGAAAAAACCCTCACCCATAAAATGTCTTTATATTGGTTTTGGCATTTTATTATTAGTTTTCCATTCCTTGCTTCTATTAGCAGTTGCTCCTAGTACAGTGGTACCTTGGGTTAAGTACTTAATTCGTTCCGTAGGTCCGTTCTTAACCTGAAACTGTTCTTAACCTGAAGCACTACTTTAGCTAATGGGGCCTCCCGCTGCGTCGCCGGAACACGATTTCTGTTCTCATCCTGAAGCAAAGTTCTTAACCCGAGGTATTATTTCTGGGTTAGCGGAGTCTGTAACCTGAAGCGTATGTAACCTGAAGCGTATGTAACCCGAGGTACCACTGTACTAGCTGAAAGAAGATGAACCAAACTGATTATCTCTCTCACCTAACACTAATTGAAGAAACTCTGAGGTTTTGTTTTTTTAAATGGTGATGTTCAGAAACCAAAACCATGGCTCTGAACAATTTCCACACCTGATACTTAAACCTGTTAACTGGTATGCATACTTTATTTAAAAACACCCCTTACCACTTTCTGTCTTGCACTAACATTCACAGGTTGCAGTTGGCAAGAGAGGTGGTCAAATGTGTCTTTCATTCAACAAGATTTTAAAAATATATGGCTATAAGCAGTACTCTTTGGGAAACCCTTCTTGGTTTTAAGAGGAATTCAGGTTCTTATTTTTTATTGTTGTTTGCTGACAAGTGCATAATTTGAAAATGATTATTATGAACATTTTGAAGTTGCACAATTTAAAAATGGTGTAATGGTAAAAAGATAGGTTCACATGTCCTGTGTTTAAAGAACTTTGCTTCCCTAAGCTTGAGTTACGACACTTAGTACGTTCCTAATTTGGAAATTGCAGTACTATTACTGCACCTCGAGTGTTCAGGAAAGTTGGGCTATAAATCTAAATAAATCAATAATAAACACGGCTGTCATTTTGGAGAAGGAAAAACAAGCTGTAAAGGAAAGGTCACATTTCAGCCTGCCTCTTTAAAGTTTCTGCCAAATATAAATGCCATTCTGGGGGCTAAATAGAGCCCTTTAAAATGGGTCAGTTTTTTAGCTTGGAATGTGTTACATAAATATAAGGGGAAATGGGGTGGGGGGTGTCTCTTTTCACTTACTGGAAATACGACATACTGAAACAGAATTCAAGCAAACGGCAAGGTAAGAGGCTAGTGTGACGAAAGCAGGACCTAAGAGATCTGGGTTCAAATCGTCACCTGTCTCACCGGAGAAGGGGCATTGTGGGGATAAAATGGGGGGGGGGCATACATGTATTCCAACATGAGTTTATTTATTGGCTTTATACAGTGGTATAATTTCATCAGCCTCCATAAGATTCCAAACAAATCACTACATTCACAAACCAGCAAAAGTGAGCCACAACAAAACTTCCATTAAAATTAATGAATCAACGAGTGATTAATTAATCACAATGATTTCCCATTCTGTCACTGAAAATTGAGGTGTAGTCACAACTACTGAGCTTTGCTAGATTGTGCCCTAAATAGCTTATAAATAACCCTGAACAGATACAGCATTGTATCAGGTATCTGAGAGCACTGTATTGTGAACATATGACTACTTCTGAGCTCATCTACACTGCTGATGTTTTGTCACAGAGCATCTGCAAAACTTGGGATACAATACTTTGCAAAGTTGAATGCATGCAACAAAAATAACTGCAAGATTTTAACCAAGTCAGGGAAACAAAGACTAAACATCCTTCTGCTGTCATAAGTTATTTTTATGCACAAGTGTTCACATATTCAGTGGATACAATAAAGAATCAGAAACTGTAACATGCAGAACAACAACACTGCAATATCAGGAAAAATAAGCACAAAATAGGGAGTTTTCTGTCCTGATTAACTGGTTACCTAAATTATATTCTATGGAGTGGGGGAAGAGAAAAAGATGACCAAAAATAACTTCCAAATAAGTTGCTTTATTTCCTATTTTACAACCATGGCCTGATCTCTAACATTAGATTTTATTGGCCTGCTAATGACAACTCTTAGATTTTTTATTATCATGTTGTCTTATAGCTTTATATGGGAGAAGCAAGCAGTTTGAGATGACCACATTTGAACTGGTAATCTGATTGATTGCTTTGCATTACAAAGTAAGATGCCTGGGATACACAAACCCCAGGAGATAAAGCATTTGTGGCATTCGGGAACAAGACGTTCCTTGTTATAAATTATTTGTGCCATCATAAAACTCTTTATTTCATCCAGTGTATATGAGGACTATCATCTAACTCGAGCAATAACTTATTTCTCAAGGTTTGGCCTGTTACAAGGCTAATGACACAACCAGGGCAAAAAAATTCAGCATGCAATGCCCTGCAATTAATAGCAGCAGACATCCTTCAAATCACAGTGCCAACACAAGAAATTGTTTAGAAAGAAGTGTTTGGTTACAGATGCAGCTAACAATAAACTAAACTTGTTGACTGAGCTGACATGTTCTATTTCAGGAGGGTAATCTGTGCCCTGCCAGCATGAGATTTTGAGAACATGTTTTAATGTACTACAGGCAGCCATAATTAGCAGATGCTTGTCATTAGTTCTGTATTATTTTCACTGATGATACTTACTTGGCTGTAGGAAGCCAAAGGGTGTGTCTGTACAGGTCACATATCACCGAGCTGATCCCTTGATGTTTCCTTCACCTGTCTGTACGGGGGAGAGGAACTCTAGCAAGACAGGCTTTACTCTTCCCATGTACCAGAGTGAAATGGCAGTGACATCATCATCATACAATTTCCTTGAGCAAATCCTAGAGATGACCATAACCATCTATCAGTGGCGTAGCGTGGGGGGTGCAGGGGGGGCCAGCCGCACCGGGCGCAACATCTGGGGGGGGGGGGCGCTCACACTCGCAGCTCTCTGCCCCTACCTGGCTCACTCTCTCTCTCTCTCACTGCAGTGCTGGCTGTGCGAATCCGATCCGAGCCGCCAGGTCGCTGCCCACTGTGGGGGGGGGGGTGCCAGGGGTGCGGTGCGGTGTGGAGAGAGAGCGAGGGACTATCTGGGGGAGGGACAGTGCAGCGGGGGGGGGGCGCAAATTACTTGCCTTGCCCCGGGTGCTGACAACCCACGCTACGCCACTGCCATCTATTATTTTGACAGTCATTTGTGGAGATTATTGGCAGAACTTTCCTCCCTTCCACACATGCCAGATACAGTCCAAGAATCTCTTAGAAGTCAAATCGGGGCTGCATTTTTATTGGTGAGAAAGTTAAGAGTACTTTACCTGGCCCTCAAATAAATAAATAACTGGATTTTTTTTCCTTTTTACAGGAAGAAGAAGAAGAAGAAGAAGAAGAAGAAGAGGAGGAGGAGGAGTTTGGATTTGATATCCCGCTTTATCACTACCCTAAGGAGTCTCAAAGTGGGTATCATTCTCCTTTCCCTTCCTGCCCACAACAAACACTCTGTGAGATGAGTGGGGCTGAGAGACTTCAAAGAAGTATGACTAGCCCAAGGTCACCCAGCAGCTGCATGTGGAGGAGTGGAGACGTGAACCCAGTTCACCAGATTACAAGTCTACCACTCTTAACCACTACACCACACTGGCTCTGAGAAAACTAGGTTAAAGTGTTGATATGCCTGAAAAAAAGTTGCCCCCCTGTCCTGTGATACTCTAAAGAGGACAAAATGTAAGCCTGTCAAACAAAAAGGGTATATAACTTTTCCTTAAAACACAAGAGGAAAAATGTTGCATGTACAGTATTCACACATAACAAAGCACTTTAAGTATCTTCCACTTTTTAGCCTATGTTAGCAACGTATACATCTGGGAACAAACTATGCAAGATGTTTTTATCAACATGGGGGGAAGTACAGGAGAGAGAAATCACACATGTGGCATCATGGGTACAGTGTTCTTCACATCAGTCTACAGTGGTACCTCAGGTTAAGTACTTAATTCGTTCTGGAGGTCTGTTCTTAACCTGAAACTGTTCTTAACCTGAAGCACCACTTTAGCTAATGGGGCCTCCTGCTGCCGCTGTGCCACCACTGCACGATTTCTATTCTCGTCCTGAAGCAAAGTTCTTAACCTGAGGTAATATTTCTGGGTTAGCGGAGTCTGTAACCTGAAGCGTATGTAACCCGAGGTACCACTGTATTCTGTATTGCCTTTGACTGGTTTAGGGCTTCTGACTTCAGTTTTATTAGCCCTGCTTCTGTTCCTGCAGCAAAAGCTTGATTAAATTTAGCAAGAAGCATAGAAGGTAGGAAAAAGCTCACCTACGAAAATCCTGTGTCTGGCTACACCATAGTAGAACAGCCAGTTGAAAAGAGCAGCGATTCTGTTTGCACAGCGTCCTCTAGAAAGGTATCTGATTTGGGCAGATAACAGATACAAATAATGTGCACAATACTTTATAATGGGATCGGGACTCCTTTTAAAATGGGGAGCTTGTCATTTACTCGAAGCACGTTACTTCTTTGTACACCTCCTTGTCAAGCCAACAAACTCTTTCAGCACAAATAGAAGGTGTTGCCAAGCAATGCCTGTTGCTTAGTTCCCTGCACACACACAGAAGTTATGGATTCACAAAGAGGGAGGGCCTGGAGGCACAGGAAACGGGGGAAAGGGACAATAAGGACAATAAAGCGAAGGCCCTAACCCTTAGTTAACCTCTCCCACAAATTGGTGTATGGAAGTGAGAGCTGGACCATAAAGAAGGCTGGTTGCCGAAGAATTGATGCTTTTGAATTATGGTGCTGGAGGAGACTCTTGAGAGTCCCATGGACTGCAAGAAGATAAAACCTATCCATTCTGAAGAAAATCAGCCCTGAGTGCTCACTGGAAGGACAGATCGTGAAGCTGAGGCTCCAATACTTTGGCCACCTCATGAGAAGAGAAGACTCCCTGGAAAAGACCCTGATGTTGGGAAAGATGGAGGGCACAAGGAGAAGGGGACAACAGAGGACAAGATGGTTGGACAGTGTTCTCAAAGCTACCAACATGAGTCTGCCCAAACTGCGGAAGGCAGTGGAAGACAGGAGTGCCTGGCGTGCTCTGGTCCATGGGGTCACGAAGAGTCAGACACGACTAAACGACTAAACAATATCAACAACCTGAAAGAGGAATGGAAATACCAAACTGGGTTTCAGTTGCTGTCCATCACCAGCTCCGATTGCGATCCTCAATATGCGAGGCAAATATTGTGTACATAGAAAACAGTGCAACATTTAAAAAACAGAAAAGCAGAGCAACATACAAAGGTTCTTTTCAAATCTGTAATATAACCACAAAAGCTTATGCCGTAACATATTTTTTTACTCTTTAAAGGTGCTGCAAGACTGTCTTCTCACAAACAAAGCATCCCCCCCCCATTACCACAGCACCCTCAAGTGCGGCTTTTGCACCTTTAAAAGTTGTGCAGGAAAAGGGAATTTCAGGTGCCAATTATTAAAGATGTAGAGAGGAGCCCAGCCTTCTTTACAACTTAGCCATCCAACTTCTGAGCGGGGGAGAAAAATCCATTGCACCTTCCAGAAGACTGCGTAGCAAAACTAAAAACGACAGGAATTCAACCGGTGCAGTATTTTAATCACATCACCATCTCCCTGTGTTGGTTTTTTTTTGCCTCTCAGGAGAGGTTTAAAAATGCAGACTACCCCCCCCAATCATTCCAACTCTGCCAGACCAAAAAGCAAAAAAGAAATGAGATATTTAAACTGGTTTTTTTTGCTGTTTTCGGGATACTCATCTCAAATATTTAAAACCCTGCAAGGAAAGGAAGCCTCTAGTAACCTTGCCCTGCTTTATTTCATATTATTATCTTAATATATGTATATTTTTTCAAACCAGCAACATCAGCTCATATTAGTTTGCACACCCTTGCTGTCCCTCCCCCAAATCACTCCAACTCTGCCAGACCAACACAAAGAAAAAGCAAAAAAAATAAGTAAAGAGATATTTAAGCTGGTTTCTTTTGCAGTTTCCCAGACACTCATCCCAAACATTTAAAACTCTGCAAGGAAAGGAAGCTTCCAGGGACTCTACCCAGCTTTTTGTTTTGTTTTATTATTCTAATCTAATATATGCACATTTTTTTTTAAACCAGCAACATCAGCTGGTACTAATTCTGCAACTCCCTCGCCTTCCTCCGTTCTTTTTTTCCTACGGCGGCCGCTTTGAGGCAAAACACCTACCGTAGCGAAGGCGAGGGGTTGCGACAAGATGGCGGCGCCCTTCGAAGTGTGCCATGTCGCCTGCTGCGCCAACCGAGCCGGTCCCGGAGTGGTTTCCTGGGGGAGAGGCGGCCTGGTGGCTTTCGGCTCGTGCCGCTCGGTCGTCCTCTACGACCCGCAGGTGAGGCGGCGGGCTTTCCCCTCGCTCTTGCTCGGCTAGGGTGGTGGTTCTCGAACGCGGGAGGCCCGGCTGCAGTTGGACTACAACTCCCATCATGCTTAGCTTTTAGGGCCGGCGGTCAGGGATGGCGGGAGTTGTAGTCCGGCAGCAGCTGAGGCAGCCCAAGTTTGAAACCCTGGAGGCGCAAAAAAATAAAATTAAAATAAAGCCTATATAATAAAGCTACTGAGAAAATCCATAAAAAGTAGCTGTGCCAAACGGAATTGTTCTGGAAATAAATACTGAGGGTGGGGCGGGGGGCAAATTTTGCCCTCGCTCAGGGCCCTAAGCCGAAAACGGGTGCTAAATAATAATGATGATGATAAATTTATATTTATTCAACCCGCCAAGAAGTTCCATAAAAAGCAACTGTACCAAAATGAATTATTCTGAACATAAGAACTATTTAAGGTGTGGGGACTCCAAATTTTGCCCTCCCTGAGGGTTCGATATTACCAAAATACTCACCTCACCTGGATTCAGATTCAGGTGTGAGTCATTAACCCCACCCTGTAATAGAAAGGTGTAACTATTTAACAAATAATGGGTTTCCACTGGTGAATATGGCCTTTGGTATCTGTGCTTTGCTAGTGTCAGCCAGTTGGGGAGTATTCTGACTACAGTTAGTGAATGGTTAAATTTTTCTAACAAACTTCTGAAATATTTTGCCCTTTTAGTGCTGTTACTGAAAGAATGTTGCAATAGTCTCTTGGAGAGCATCTCTGGATAAATAACTTTTCCTTATCAGAATTCTGTTCAAACCCACCACAAGCGTTCATGACTTAAGACAGTTTTGGTTGTGTATTTTTTTTTTCAGAGAAGAAAAGTAGTTGGCACACTGAATGGACACACTGGAAGAGTTAATTGTGTTCAGTGGATTCACAGAAAAGATGGATGTAAGTATAATTGGAGTAAGAGGCCTATTTCTACTGAGTTTTTTTTTTAAAAAAATGTATGCCATGGATATGCACCTGGAGTACTGATAATATATTTTTACCTCAAAACTTACAATCCATTTTAGATGTGTAGGATAGGGTTGTTGGAGTTGGAAACAGGTTTGAAATGCAATCAGTAGATATTATAATTCTAGAGTGGACAGTATTGCACTTAAACTGAGAGACCTCACAATGACAAACTGAGGCTTAATGCTGTGTAAATCAGTCTTTAGAGACCTTTGGATTTGTGTAGTCCTACTTGCCCTTGCATGCCACAGTTCTCTTACTCCCTTTCCAATTTGAGGCAACCAGTAGTTGGGTCATTTTGTCTGAATTGACAAACTATGGTATGCGTTTTCCATGGAAACCATGTTCAGAAACCACAGTGGTTAAAACCATAGTTGGCAGGTTTGGGCTTAAGAAAGGAAGACAGAGAATCGCTGTGTGCTAGAGAGATAAGTGGGGAGCATGGAAGCTCAAGGGGCTTTCTTCACATAGCACCAAACCATGGTTTGGCATTGCGTCCGAACCAGCCCGGTGTGAACAGCAACAGAGACGTTGTGCACCTAACCTGTGCTTTCCAAGACACAGAAGAGTTGGTTGTTAGAAAGTTGCTGAGGTGCATAATAAAAGGGAGAGGATGTCCATTTAATACTGCTCAGGGGCTATGGTCAGGCTACATGGGAAGTCCCCCAGGACTTCTGGGCCAGCAGTTGCCTCTTTTCCACACACCATACATATATAATGCAACTTTTATTTGGCTATCAAATGTTTTATATTGTTGTTATTGCAATTAATATGTTTGGTGATGTAGTTAATTTATTTGTGAAATACATGGCAATGGGAAGCATGAAGGGGATAAAATAATAATAATAATAATAATAATAATAATAATTTTTTATTTATACCCCGCCCTCCCCAGCCAAGGCCGGGCTCAGAGCGGCTTACAAGCAATAATAAAAACAAGATGAATGGCTACAACTTAAAACAAAAGTAAAGTACAACATTAAAATAATGGAACATTAAAATATTAAAATGTAGCCTCATCGGAGGAGTAGAAGGAAAAGAAAAAAGAAAGAGAGGGAGGGAATCAAATTGGCTCCAAGCCAAAGGCCAGGCGGAACAACTCTGTCTTACAGGCCCTGCGGAAAGAAATCAGATCCTGCAGGGCCCTGGTCTCATGAGGCAGAGCGTTCCACCAGACCGGAGCCAGAGTTGAAAAGGCCCTGGCTCTGGTTGAAGCCAATCTAACTTCCTTAGGGCCTGGGACTACTAGGGTGTTGTTATTATGGACCTTGAGGCTCTCCGTGGGGCATACCAGGAGAGGCGGTCCCGTAGGTACGAGGGTCCTAGGCCATGAAGGGCTTTAAAGGTCAAAAGCAGCACCTTAAATCTGACCCTGTACTCTACCGGGAGCCAGTGCAGCTTGAAAAGCACTGGGTGAATATGCTCCCATGGCAGAGACCCTGTGAGGAGCCTCGCTGCAGCATTCTGTACCCGCTGGAGTTTCTGGGACAGCTTCAAGGGCAGCCCTGCGTAGAGCGAATTACAGTAGTCAAGCCTGGAGATGACCATCGCATGGATCACTGTGGCCAGGTCGGGGCGGGAAAGGTAAGGGACCAACTGCTTGATGCGGCGAAGGTGGAAAAATGTCGCCTTGGCTGTTGCTGTAACTTGCGCCTCCATGGAAAGGGAGGCGTCAAGGATTACACCCAAACTCTTAACAGAAGGCAATGGCGCTAATTGGGCCCCCGCAAGAGAAGGGAGTTGGTCCCTCATCCCCATGCCATCCCGACCTAGCCATAGGACCTCTGTCTTCGAAGGATTTAGTTTCAATCGGCTCCCACGAAACCATCCAGCCACAGCTTCCAAACATCTGGTCAGTGTGTTTAGGGCCGAGTCGGTGTGGCCATCCATCAACAGATAGAGCTGAGTGTCATCAGCATATTGGTGACAGCCCAGCCCAAAGCTCCGGATAATCTGGGCAAGGGGGCGCATAAAGATGTTAAAAAGCATCGGGGAGAGAATTGCACCCTGCGGCACTCCACACACCAAGGAGTGGCGCGACGACATTTCCCTCCCTAGTGCCACCCTCTGTCCCCGACCAGAGATAAAAGAGCACAACCAGTTACGGGCTATGCCCTGTATCCCCACGTCTGCAAGGCGGTGGTCCAGAGGATCATGATCGACCATGTCAAAGGCTGCTGACAAATCTAAAAGGATCAGCAGTCCTGACCCGCCTCGATCTAGTTGTCTACGGAGATCATCTGTTAGGGCAACCAGAGCCGTCTCCGTCCCAAAACCAGGACGAAAACCAGACTGAAATGGATCTAATGCCGATGTTTCCTCCAGAAACCTACCAAGCTGTTCAGCAACCACTCTCTCAATTACCTTACCCAGGTATGGAAGATTTTAAACTGGGCGGTAATTGGATAGGTCTAAGGGATCTAATGAAGTTTTCTTTAAGAGTGGACACACCACTGCTTCCTTCAGTTCCCCTGGGAATGTCCCCGTGTCAAGGGACAAATTGATAATTTCAACCAGGGGGGTTGAAATTGCACTTAAACTGGGATAAAAGGAAAAGCTGTTGTGCCCTGCTGGCTTGGTTACACAAGTCAGGGTACAAAGAGCATCAGCATGCTTGGCCCACCAGGCTTGGACCCACCAGGTGGGATATTTGACTGTTCCTCCTGCTCCTTTGAACAATGGACTCCTGTGCCTTATGAACCACAGTTTTTGAAACTCCATTTCAAATGTGACTTGTTTTATGTCATGGAGGATGTCTGAGAAGTGCAAGTCTGATACTTTATTAGATACAAAGAAATAGTTACGGTACATATTTCTTTGAATCCAGACCATAGAGCTGCTGCATTTTCTGCACTGTTAGGTAGCCAGAAGAATTATCTGGGTTATGACTGTTGCTGTTGCAGTGCCCTCTGGTGGGCATATTCTACATTTGAAATTTATTCCTCCCTGTACTTTTTCAAGATGCAGTATACAGTACAGGGCAAGGAGTTCAGCTGTCTGCTAGCATGGCCAGTGGTGTTTTATGTTATGTTATGTTATTTTTAATATCTTAAGACCATGTAGTCCTAGGTGACCAAACAAAATGAGCACTTTTGGTTTTTGGGGGGGGGATTGTCTCTTGAGCATAGAGAAATCACAAGAGAATTTGAAACATGTTCAGGACACAATTCTGTATTTCAAGCTAAAACATCAGCTTAACCTGTGCACCCAGTTTTCAAGTTGAGGAGGAAAGGCACAAAGTATAATGTATAATGGTGCCTAAAGTGAGGCCTCTTTTACATTTTACAGTTCTAGTTCCATTGTGCATATTGCCATTTGCAAAACAAAAATGCAGCTTAAAAGAGTGCTAAAGAGCAGAGCTAAACACTCCTGAAATGAAAGAGGTTATTTAAAGATTATAGTCTTAAAAACATGAGGATCACTGTGAAAATGAAAAGTTATGTACAGTGGTACCTCGGGTTACAGATGCTTCAGGTTACAGACTCCGCTAACCCGGAAGTAGTACCTCGGGTTAAGAACTTTGCTTCAGGATGAGAACAGAAATTGCACGGTGGGGGCAGCGGGAGGCCCTATTTGCTAAAGTGGTACCTCAGGTTAATAACAGTTTCAGGTTAAGAACGGACCTCCAGAACAAATTAAGTTATTAACCCGAGGTACCACTGTATAATGTGAATGTAGGAAATTGAGAATTTACGATTACATGAGACCTGGCACTTGATGATAATCACAAATTCAGGTGAATTCCTGGTAAATAAAGGAGAGTCTGTTTGTAGAGTTGCAAGTGTTCTACTTGCTCTTCTATTGGAAAGATGGGACCTAGGAAGAAATTTAAACTATTATTACAGACGTCAGAGTGTGTGTGTATGTGTGCTTTTTAAAACTCTATTTGCAGATTTTGACCTTTGGGAAGAATTGCCACTGAAACAAACCAAAAGTCATCTTGAATCAGAATTATTCAACTTTTCCCTTGTTCAACCTTTCTCTCCCTCTCCCCTCCTCCCCCTTCACAGCTTATGAAACCGAATTAATTTCTGGAGGGTCTGACAAACTACTTATTCTTTGGGAAACACAAAATGAGAAGGTATGTAGAGCGATTGTGATATGTGAGAATAAAACAATTGTAAGCATGATTTCCCCCCCTTAAGAAATGAAAACTAGAACGACTTCTGAATTTTTCCATGCTTTCCACTCTAACTATTGTACTAAGCAATTCTATACTGCAACAAATTCTTTGCTAGTAATCTGGATTCAAAATTTAAGATCATCACAATGAAAGCAAAAGAGATCTGTTCAAGGATCTGCCATTGTACGTGTTGTGTAGTGCTTGGTGTAAAGGGGGGAAATCTATACTAAGACCTCAATACTATATTCACTTCCTAAGCAGTAAGTGCCACTGAGGACAGTGGGACTTGCTTCCAAAGAAACTTGCTTTGGATTGCACTGTAAACAAAACAGAATTCTGTGGCTTGTTTGCATTATGCATAATTGAACAAATGTGCTTGTATTATGTTACATTTTCCATGCATGCTGTCTTTTGGAAGACTGGAAGGTATATCAGTTCTGGAAGCCCATCCCACTGAAAATCGTATTTAGTTATCTCTCTGGATTCTTAGGTTTTGTCATCCATTGTCTACAGTACACACTTAAATTAAGGCCTGCAAACATGTGTTTACTAAAATGATACCAGAGATTCTGAGGAAGCTGAATTTTGCAGTCAGTGGCACATTTTGTGCTTAACAAGGAAACTCAGAAATATACTGCCCTAGCAGAGAAGAAATTGTGGTTATTTAGGTGTGATACATGCCTAGTACTCGGCCTTAATGCCACAGCTCTGTTTAACTCAGGGGCCTGGTTCACATGCCAATTAAACCATAGTTTAAAATAAATTATGGCTTGACATAAACGAGCCACACATGCTGCTTAAAAAGTTTCTGCAGTGCTTCTCCTCTGCTTCTGCCACACTACAGGCAAAACAAGCTGGAGTCTGGCTTGCCCTCTTGTCCAAACAAAGGCTTTAAGGCTGATAGGGCTACTAGGGAGGATTACGGAGGAGGATTTGCTGGGCTCACTCATCTCTGTGCTCCTGACTGACTGCGGAAAAACACCAGTGAGCATCTTTGAGCAAAAGGGCTGCTGCAGCAGTGCTCTTTAAATAGTGATTTCTGGGTTGAAAGTCAGGCAGTGAGCGGCAGCTGGTGTTTCTTTCCTCATCCTCTGCCCACTTCTGCCAAGACTGAGGTCTTACATCATCTTGTAAGAAAAGATTTGCTCCCGTCCTGTTTACTGTATCATATTTAATTACACACACTTCACAAATTCACCAATTCGATTTGCCCTGTCTTTTCAAGTTTTGCACCTACCACAGACTGGACAGTTAGTGCCACCCAGAATTACTTAAGGCTGAGAATTTACATCAGATGTTGCTGGACTATAACTCCCATCAGCCCTAGTAAGTATGGCTAGTGGTCAGGGATGATGGGAGTTGTAGTTCAACAACATCTGGAGATCCAAAGGTTCCCCACTCCTGATTTTTATCATGATATACCAATGCTACGTTTCGACCCAACACTTTTTGACCCAACACCTGTGGTGTTCTTTTTCTTTATGATGAGATAATTCCTTCTTCTCTCCTGAACCTAGTACAGTGGTGCCCCGCAAGACAAATGCCTCGCAAGATGGAAAACCCGCTAGACGAAAGGGTTTTCCGTTTTGGAGGTGCTTCGCAGGACGAATTTCTCTATGGGCTTGCTTCGCAAGTTGAAAATGTCTTGCGATTCCTGGGGGTTTTTTTCCGCTCCCCACCCCCTTTTTCTAAGGCACTAAGCTGCTAATAGCCTTTTAGCAGCTAATCTGCTAATCCCTTAAGCCTTTAATAGCCGCTAATAGCGCTAATCCGCTAATGGGCTGCTTCGCAAGACGAAAAAACCTCTAGACGAAGAGACTCACGGAACGGATTCTTTTCATCTTGCGAGGCACCACTGTACCTGATATGGCAAAGAAGACATACAGTATTACAATGTTGCTTCATTGTGAATGATTTACCTGTATAAAGAAAGAAAGAAAAAATAGCTTTTCATGACAACATAGAATAAAAAACCAGTGATATTACTAGAGGGCTTGAGAGAGTTTCTATCCAGCCATATATCACAATGGATCACCTGTCTGATGCAAGTGCTCATCTCACTGACGTTGAGTCTTGGTTCTCTGTGACAGTGAGGGGGTATCCACATCAAGGCTGTATCCACATGAGTCTTATTTCTTTGTAGTAGACAACTTTTGATCCACCTGGCAAGGTAAATTCCTTTGCTGAAATGCAGGAATTATTTGTGAGCAAACAAATTGCTGGGATGCTTCCTTGGAGATCTGAAGGCAGTGAGGTCACATCTCTTCCACAACCATGAATGTTCTCGTGACAGTAGCTTGAATGTGAAATGGCACCCCAAAGTCTTTCTCTTTCCACTATCTTGAGCCGATCTACAGACTGAAGGAGGCAATGTGCTGGCAGTGGACGTAAATACCTCATTAATGAGGTACCACCTTGCCTGGAATAGCAGAGGTAGATCAGAATCAGAAATACTATTAGGATGAGGTATAAGCTGTGCCTGCTGTTTTGAGGATATATTCCAGGAGAAACGGCTGGTATGTCCACAATCCCAATGATTGCAAAGCACTTCATGTACTTAACTGTAAAAGTGTTATTAGCTGGTGAAACAGAAGGCTAAGTGAACTGGTATAGTCAAGTGCTTATAGTTTTTAAAATTGAGATTAGACTCTTGTATAAAAAGAAATGCTTAAACTAAATGGAACCTGGAAGACTCCACAGAAAACAAATTGGATTTGCCCTGTGCTATACAGGAGGTGAAATTAAATGACCCTTCTGATAGCGTTTGGAATAAAATTATTTTAATCAATATTACCCTTCAGTTGTTTTCTATTCTGCCTGAATGCTTTTCCGTTGTGTTCAAATTAGTTTAAACCTTAATTATTACTATTTTTGTCATATACCAAGCCATTTAAAGTAGATTTAGAAAATGGATGGAAAAACCCAGTGATGTTGCTTTTTGTGAACTTAACGGAGTTCTAATTTTTATTACAACACAGAACAGCATAGATTACAAATAGAATGTTGTATAAAGTGCATATTTTCTAATGCCCTGGACAAAAATGAGAGCAATGTAATTTGCTTACCAACATTCTCAACTAAAGCTTTTGTATTTCACTTTCGTTACAGTTTTTAGCACTTCCGTAGTTCTGGACAGTTCTGAAAACTGCACACTTTGCATGGCACCTTGATTTGGACTTCAAGGTTCTTGTCCTTCCTTTGTATAATCTGATAATGTTCTGTTTAGCTTGTGAACTGCACTCGTCTTGAAGGCCACTCTGAAGCAGTTTGCTCTTTGGATGCTGTTTACATGACGAATGAGTCTACAGGAGAGTTAAATATACTTTTCGCTTCTGCGGCTTCTGACTCTACTGTGCGAATCTGGTCCAAACAAGGAACAGAAGGTAACTTTCTCTATTGTGCTTTGTAAACAGATTCTTTCAAGAAGTCACATTCATGTAGCAAAGTTTAGTGATATGTATCCATAACTTTAGGAGAATCTGGATTTCTTCCAGTTGGAATGCACTGGTTTCGAATAGCCACCAGTTGTCTAGCTAGCAAAAATATTTTTTTAAAAAACAGTTTTGGGTGTGTCTATTTTCTTTTTGTAAAGCTAGCTGGGAATATAACTGAAGAGTGATATAAAAACAGCATAAAAATAGCAGAAAGGTGGCTAGTCAAAGTTAGGAAAGTATTCAGGATATGTTAGAACAGAAGTTCTCAGTTATAATTAGGCAAGCTGAACAAACACAAATCATAGTCATACTTTCATCAACTTGGAGGACAAATTAATGTTGTACCGATTCCTGGGGGGATAGGTCTGTTAATGATTATTAGCCATGATAGCTAATAGAAACGACATACCTTTAAGTGCTAGAGATTGAGGATAAGCCATAGGAGATGGCAATTACTTTCGTGCTGTACCTGTGAGCTTCCAAGGCATCTGGGTAGCTGATACTGAAATGGAATCCTGGACCCATAGCCTGAACAAAAGAAACCCCAGATCCCTCCTGGAGCCCTATTTGTGTGTGTGTACCTCCATACATGAATGCCCCACTTCAGGCAGGTCAAGTTAGGAGTCATGGCTGGTATGTGCATCAGCATCTAGGAGAGAGGCTAGCTTGTATATTCTAGAGAGCCTCTTCAAGCATACAGGACACTCAATATTCAACACCTGAATAAGGCTCAGACCTTAAGTACTTTCGATATCTGATGTTACCGACATTCATCTGTCCTGGGTGACAATGGAAGAGTGTACCTTTGGGGGTGAAGTCAAACGATTGGAAAGTTACAGTATCTGCTGTCGCTGTAAAGAGAGACATGTTTTGTTGCAGCTGGGGCAGACGAAGGTGTCCGGTTGTGCTGCTCCAGATGCACCCTGGCATTTCTTCCCTCTGTGCTCCTCCTAGCAGTCTTTCCTCCTCTAGTCACTGCTGTGGGTCCGTGACCTGACTGACTGTCTCCAGGCACTGTAGTCATCTGCAAGGGATTCCCACAAGCTATACATCTTGACAAAGAAAGGGCAAAGGCAATAGCTATGTTGTGTTATGCCGAACCTTTACGTCACTTGCCTTGTACTTGCCACAATGCACGAGCCCTTAAAATTGTTTCCTATAATAAGGGAGGTAGAGGAATTTTGTCCCCCTGAGACACCTCTCAATGTGTCAAGGTCAGTGTGAGTTTAAAGGAGACCTTGCCAAGTCGTTCTTTCATTCGGATCTACTGTAACCTCTCCTTATCAGTTTTTCTATACCTGAGTCAGTTTCTCTGTTGCATTTCTTTATGATGTATAATCCTTTAGGTTAATCTTGGGTGAGTTTTAATTCTTTGTAGCTGTAATTAGCAGCTTATCTCTTTGGTTCTACATTGGCTGTCTGTCATGTTGACTGCTGGTGTGCAAAACTATTCTCTCTCTCTCTCTCCCTCTCAGTTAAATGTCTTCAGACACTGCTATTTGGAAATGGATTTGTTATGGATGTTTCTTTGTCCTTCCTGCCAGACAGCAACAGTAAGTGTGTCTGTGAAACTGTTTAATCATTTAAAGGGATGCTTAACTGGTGTCTTAAGCATTTTAGTCGATGTAGTTGATGGATGGCAGCAAATTTCAAAGACTGACTCAAACATTTTGTTTTAAAGTGTATTTCAAAAGTGCAGTACTGGGCTCCTAATATCTGCTCCTGTGAGTTCCCATTTTCACACCCACCCACACCACTGTGACTTGACACTAATTTGACTTCCGTACTGCTTTCTTTGCCATGTTGCTCAATATGTTTAGAGGAAATGTGTTTTCTTTCTTGTGTGCACCGCATTTATTGGTAAATGTATCAAAGGAGATAGTGAATGTTACTTTTCCACTTTCAGCTTTCTATTCAGAGAATAAATGCAAGCAAAAATTGCATAGTCTGCCATCTGAGCTGTGATTCTATCCCTAAACACTGAATATTCTCCCTCCGTTTGTTTTCACCTTCCTCCTTCTCTCTGTTGTCTCCCATGTGTTGAATGTTAGGTTGGGACAGGCCCCTGCCTTTTTGGTTATTACTCTGTTAAAGCACCATGCACATTAATGGTGTTATGGTAACAAAACAATTTATTGCTTGGTGTGTCTTTAAATGATGGCCTCTCAGCGATGCAGGAGTTTTAGGTTTGTTCACACCCCCTCCCTTACCTCGTCACTGCTGGGTGGAAGGATGGAACTGAGAGGAGGGATATCTGCTCCAGATGTTGTGTGTTTTATTGGAAAATGGTACCTCCTTTATGGTTGCAACCAAGTATCCCCATGTTTGCTGCAAATGGATTGTGGTGCAGGTCTGGGGATAGAGCCCATTCAAATAAATTCAGCTCAGCTGGATGCTTGTGATTGTATCCACCATGCCTGATGCCAAAATCAATACTGACTTTTGGGATTATCAGACTTGTCAGAATGATGCATTTTAAAGTTCCCTTTGACCCTTTAGTAGTGAATGTCTGCTTTTAAGTTCTATTGTATTTATAAGTCAATATCTATACATTATCCTTTTTGAGAAAGTGCTTATGAAATTAACTCTTTGCAGATGAGCAGGTAATTGCTGAAGTGGAAGTGATTACGTTGGGAAGTTATTGGTGTTGTGTCGGGATCAGTTAGGAGTTGCCATTCACCTGTTGTATTAAAGTACTTTTTAGTAGTGGGATTATGTGGGTTGCATGCATATAAAACAGTGATTCTGTTCATAGGAGTTGGATTTCCAAAACACTGGAATGATGCATAGGCAATCCTGATATATTATCTTCATCCCAGGCTCAGCATGTGTTTCATGGTGCTATTTATGGCGATCCAGAAAGTCATCCTCTGCCCTAGGATAAATAGATACATTAGTGCAGGAGCATAATATAGAAAGGCAGAAAATTTTGTAATTTGACTTTTAGCAGAGTGGAAAGCAGCATAATTCCTTATTTTTTAAATTTGTGAAATTATAACTACTCCAGCACTGGATATTCTACAGATTATGAGGTTTTTTTTATAGTCCTGGAACTGTGTAACACACCCTTAGAAAGTACCGTATTTTTTGCTCTATAAGACGCACCAGACCACAAGACGCACCTAGTTTTTGGGGGAGGAAAACAAGAAGAAACATATTCTGAATCTCAGAAGCCAGAACAGCAAGAGGGATCGCTGCGCAGTGAAAGCAGCAATCCCTCTTGCTGTTCTGGCTTCTGGGATAGCTGCGCAGCCTGCATTCGCTCCATAAGACGCACACACATTTTCCCTTACTTTTTAGGAGGGAAAAAGTGAGTCTTATAGAGCAAAAAATACGGTAAGTCCCATAGCATTCAAGGTGTGCTGGCTTCCTGGTACTTTGGCATAGGATTGCAGCCTTAGGCTCCTTCCCTCCCTCCTTCCCCCTCTTTCTCTCTCTCTCTTCCTCCTTTAGTAAATGTGGTGTACTCCCTTGTGTCCATTTTATTTTTCTCTTAAAAATAATAATGAAACAGCAAATTTCCACTGACTGCTTTGCCATTTCAGTACCGGTACTGGCTTGCGGTGGGGATGACTGCAAAATTCATTTATATGTGCAGCAGGATGGACAGGTAACTATTGTTTCTGTCTCCTATCCCATGAATAGTATGTCATGTTTTTGGTGTTTTGTTGTGACTGTGATTGTGTGGGGATAAAATGGAGGTAGGAAAAACGAAGTTGAATACGTGGGAGAAGTGTTTACAAATATTGCTGTGGTGTGCCTTTATATTGAATTTTCAAAATGACTTTTAATTTGTTTATATTCCATTCTATTTGGAGGATTTTGAGCTTAGACAAATAATGTGTTTTGGGTTTAGTTGTGTTCCTTTCAGTTCACATTTGATGTTAATTGACATCCGTGCTAGCATTCATCATAGACAGGTTGTGTGTGTGGAATTGTTCAGCATGCCTGCCAACTCGTGGTGACCGATGTGCCTATTTATCCCAATTAGTTATATACCACCCTTCATTGAAATTAAATGCCAAACAGTGCAACCCTATACACATTTACTCAGAAGTAAGTCCCAATATGTTCAATAAAGTTTAAAGGTAAAGGTACCCCTGACCAGTCGCAGTCCAGTCGCAGACGACTCTGGGTTGCGGCGCTCATCTCGCTTTATTGGCCGAGGGAGCCGGCGTACAGCTTCCAGGTCATGTGGCCAGCATGATTAAGCAGCTTCTGGTGAACCAGAGCAGCGCACGGAAACACCATTTACCTTCCCGCCAGAGCGGTACCTATTTATCTACTTGCACTTTCGATGTGCATTCGAACTGCTATGTTGGCAGGAGCAGGGACCAAGCAATAGGAGCTCACCCCATTGCGGAGATTCGAACCGCCGACCTTCTGATCAGCAAGTCCTAGGCTCAGTGGTTTAGACCACAGCCCCACCCGCGTCCTTCTCAGTAAAGTTTACTTCCAGGTAAATGAGTATAAGACAGCAAGCTTTAAAAGCCTGCAGCTTTGCCTGGCACCTGAAAGAACACAACCTTGCTGGGGAAAGGCATCCTACAAGCTCAAAATGGTCCTCATTGTGTTTGTCTCCTGCTTCATCTTAAATGAAGAGGGAACAGAGAGAAAACCCTTAGCTAACTATCTGAGAAGGTACTCCTTCAGGTCTCCAGATCACTTTGAATCAAATTTGGATTGGAGAGGCTGCCATTGGAGCTATCTCAAATAAGCTCTGCCTGTCAGAATCTGGGCCGCTACATTCTGTACCAGCTGAAGCTTCTGAATAATCTTCAAATTAAGCCCGATGTATAATGCATTACAGTAATCCATTCGAGAGAGGTTACCAGGGCATGGCTGACTCTGACCTCACCGGTGAACCAGCTGAGGCTGCCAAAAGGCACCCTGTGCTGTTTGAGCTCATAGCAACAAAGCTGAATCCAGAAGAACCCTCAGGCTGTAATGCAGAGCATCAAAATACAGATATTTGTGCTACATAAGGATACTGGTTTGTTTCAGTTTCAGAAGACTTTGCTGCTCCACGGCCATGAAGACTGGATAAGAGGGATTGAATGGGCAGTTTGCGGTAGGTAGGGCATGCAGCAAGGCATTTTTAATAATCTAATGTGCCATATAGAGCAAGATTACTAGGAAAAGCCAAGCATCTGAGATGGTTTTAATCCCCCTTTCATATATGCAAGCATAGTATTTGAGACCCAGCGGGACAGCATGCAGAAACAAGTAGGACGGCAGAACTTGATAATGAGAGTGCTGTAATTTTTAACACTATACTTAGATGTTTATTTTTATAATTCCGCTGGCATTAATTTTCTTCTCCACATTTTGAAGGCAACATTGCTAATAAGGAAAGATAATTTCAGAGGATTTGACTATATAATGTAATAGGCAAGTATTCCATTTTGGATAATGTAGTAACGGAATTGTCCGTTCAGTCTGGAGTAGCCTGCTTCCTAGAGTTCAGCCTTTGTTGAAACAAAGAGGGACAATTGTGTCTTCCAGTGCAGGTGCTTAGCCTAGAAGTATCAAGGCCTTAACACCTGCATCTTAAAAATGGTAATTGAGGTTCTAGGGCAGGGGTCAGCAAACTTATGGCCCGTGGGCCAGATATGGCCTAAGGGGGTTGTTAAACCGCCTGCTCAGTCAGTCCCCATGAGGAGCTAAACCGGCTGCTGCGCTGGTTTCTCCACATGGGGACTGACTTCCAGGACGCAGCTGCGTCTTCCTATTGGCTGCAGGAATTTCCTGCAGCCAATAGGAAGCCACAGACGCCTCCCCCCCCCCCCCCCGCCATGGCGCTGAAAGCCAGCGGGGAAAGCCGGGCTTGTATGCATGCTCCCACGCTCGGGCGATCCGGCCCGCCAGTGGAAAAGTTTGCTGACCTCTGTTCTAGGGAAACTGGATTCTATGCCCACTTCTACACTCTCTGGTTTTTCTGCTCCTCCGTGGAATCTCAGCATATATGTAACCTTGCCCATAACTTACAGCTTTGCTCTGTGTAGCACATGTTAGAAATAGAGAATCTTAGAAGATACTGAATCCTGCCCCCCGCCCCGAGAAACCACGTAGCACTATCTTTCCACAAACAGATGATTTTGCCAAACTATTCCATCCTAGATTCAGGTACGTATTCCAACCTGCAGAGCTTTCCTTAGATTATGTGAGGCATTTCTTCAGTATTGTAGCTAATATGACAGTGTCATGTTCATCCCTCTCCACACTAAATGGTGCTGACATGCGCTACAGCAAAGTATTTATTTTGGTATTCGTTAGCAACCTGCTCATGGCAATACTGATTTCCCTGGGCAATGACCTTCCCATCTTTAAAATCTTCCTGCTTTTCATTTATTTAATTTTGCAAAAGACGGAGATCTCTTCTTGGCAAGCTGTTCCCAGGATTGTCTGATAAGGATTTGGAAGATGCATGCAACTTCATTGCTTGTGGAAGCCCAAGATGAGGAAACCATAAGGCTGAAGGAGAATATTTTCACCGTGAAAAATGACAATGGTGAGTCTCTACTTTACGAATAGCTGTTGCTTTTTCTGAGGCAGTATGCAATTGTTGTCAGTAGGGTTACATGAAAGTGTTGAACCTGAAGTTTGCCAATCTTTTTTTTTATTATTATATGTTTTATTTTGACCAAATAATAATAAATAAGAATAAAAATGTGCACCCCACCCACAAGACCATTCCATTGTCAATATCCAGTCTCCCAAAATTTCAACACCTCTTGTGATAGTTTGACCCCTTTCCGTTCAGCATGACCTCCGGTCCCCCATTGTGGTTCCCAGATTACATTCTTTATCTGCGCACTAAACTTTGTCTCCTCTAGGTTGTTTCAATTTCATTGGTTTTATAAGATTATTCTATTACATGCAGAAAGTCAATCCAGACCTGCCAACAGATTTATATTTTTGCAATGTTCTTTCAAATAAACTCTGTATACATCCACTTCCTAGTAATAATAACTCATGCAGCTGTCAATAAATCTGTGAGCAAGTCCTTCATAGCCTGCAAACTTTCCACCCCCTCGTAAATTGATAATAATGCCACCTCTGGACTTTTGGTCAGCTTTAACCCAGCGATTTCTGTTGTCTCCTTAAACACCCTTTGCCAAATTTCTTTTACATATTTACACCTCCACCACATGTGGACATAAGCCCTGGTTTGCCATTCTTGAGTTTCAGATTCTCCTTTCCTGAGAATAATTCACTGAACTCATGCTGTATGACTATACTAGCAAAAGGGCCAAGAGAGATGTGGCGTTTCTGCGTGCTTTGTTTCAGCTAACCTCATAAACTTCAGCCCACTCCTGTTACACCATCCGTTCCTATTCCTGGGCAGGGATTTAACCTTTCCTACTGCATAGCCAGGTCAGCAGTAGAGTACAGAAATTGCACAGAGAAATATATTGAATCAGCTCAGTCTAGTGAGACATATTTGTTAATGGAAACAAGTTTGTTTGCACATATCTCCATTATCAATAAGAGGCTACATTTTCTGTATGTTTGAGAGGCGTACCTGCATTCAGAACCCATGATTTGCAGATGTGATGCTGTACCACCCTATCTGCCTTTCCCAAACAAACTTCAGACATGTGAGGTCGTACTTAGGCTTTCACATTTTGTTGTGGCATCTATTTGTTGTGCCACCTATCCACACTATGGCTGGGTGCTTCTTGACAATTTGCTAGCATAACTCCATAAAGGTAAAGGGACCCCTGACCATTAGGTCCAGTTGCAGATGACTCAGGGGTTGCGGCGCTCATCTCGCTTTATTGGCCGAGGGAGCCGGCGTACAGCTTCCGGGTCATATGGCCAGCATGACTAAGCCGCTTCTGGCAAACCAGAGCAGCTCATGGAAACGCCGTTTACCTTCCCGCTGGAGGTACCTATTTATCTACTTGCACTTTGACGTGCTTTCGAATTGCTAGGTTGGCAGGAGCAGGGACTAAGCAATGGGAGCTCACCCTGTTGCGGGGATTCGAACCGTCGACCTTCTGATCGGCAAGCCCTAGGCTCTGTGGTTTAATCCACAGTGCCACCCGCGTTCCTATAGCATAACTCCATACTGTCCTTGCTTTTCTATGCAAAACTGTAGTTTGTTTGCTATACTTCTAAACACACACACACACAAAATGCACACAAAGTAACATTCTGTTTGAAACAGCCCCAACCATTGCAAAGCAGCTAAAAGAGACAAATAAGGTAAGGTTTGAGAAGAACCTCCCCTGCTGTATGCAAGACTCACATCAATGACAGGAACGGAAATGTGGGGGTATTTCCTTGGTTCTTTTATAGATATAAGCTTTGAAGATTTTTATTATCTTTTTTCCTCTGTGGTAGGTTCAGATGCATCTTTTGCTGTTACGCTGGACTCTGTGTTAGCTGGACATGAAAACTGGGTATATGCTGTTCATTGGCAGCCTTCCTTTCCCAAAGGTAAGAAGTATGTGAGCCGCAAATTGGGGGACAGCTAGACATGGCGAAGAACATTGGATTGCTGTGGGTAATGGAACACCCATAATGACTTCTCCCATACCTTACCTGTGTGTTGTGCATTTCCCCATTCCAGTGTGGCAGCTGGTGATGTGGAGTAGAGGCTGGGAATTGCAGGAAATGATATTGATTCTACCTGTAGCTCATTAACTTTTTCCTATAGTCCTGATTCTGTGTGGGTTTGGATTTTGGTTATTCTGCATTGTCTGTCCTTAGGGTTGCTCCAGCCCTAACATTGCCAGTTGCTGAATCATTGCAATAATCACAGTGACCACCAGCCTTTTCAGACCAAGGAGGCACTAACACTGACAAGGGGGCTCCTTTTTTCTTTGCCTTTTAAAATATGCATCCAGATTTGTCTTTCTCTCTTTCCCTTTTCTTCTATTGAAAATAGCAACATTCAGTGACATTTAGAATCACAAATGCTGATTCTTTTGGAAAACCGCCATTGCTTTGCCAGTGCAGCCTGCCTTAAGGTTCATCTCATCCTATGATTTACCACTTAATGTGTCACGAGTCGCCAGTTAACGACCAATGATTCACAAAGTGCTCCATTTCCAAATAGTGACTACACTTGGCACTTCTGGGTGTAATGTTTTCTCTTGTGATTGGAACTGAATTTGTGCAGTTTGTAATGTATGGAGCCAGAACCATCTGCAAACATTCCCTTTTAAAGCAGGGGCAGTAGACAATTACTACGGCACCTAGTATCCAATGTACAAGACTTTTGTCTGTGCACCCTTCTTGGAATACTGTAAATTGCAACTACATGTTTCTCTTCTCTTCAGCCCAACACAGTTTGTTCTGCAGCATGCCTTTGTAGAATTATCTTAACCTTTGCTATCCCGAATGCAATATGTGAGCTGCAAAAAAGCATGCTAGCATCTTCCACAAAGGTAAATTTTCTCCTTGCACTGTAGATGGCAGGATGGAACAGCCAATGAGGTTGTTGTCTGCTTCAATGGACAAAACTGTGATCCTCTGGGCTCCAGATGATGAATCTGGGGTGTGGTTGGAACAGGTAGGCATGTTTTATACGTTTTCCTCTCTTGCTTTCCCTGCCCACCCCCACCCCCCTGCGGCTTTAGAAATTAAGTAAAGGGAGTATGAGGTCATATCCAAGCCTAAAAAGAATTCAAGTGGAAAGTATTGTAATTGTAGCAGGCTGTTCCTTCAGTGGAAGAGTAAACAAGCAACATTCTGCTGTATTTAGAACCACAAAAACATGATTTTTAAAAGCAGCAAAGACTTCTGTGTGCATATGGGGGCAAGGAGGAGACTGTGCATGCAGCAAAGAGGCCACACACATTTGAAACCCGTCCAGCCTGTCTGCCTACACATGGATTTGAACTGAAACTTAAGTACTTGCCTTTTGCTGGAAACTTGGTGTTTTTCTTTTTAATAAACCTTTGGCATCTCTGATGGCACAACCAGATGTTCCCAGCTTCAAGTACCCTGCACCAGTACAATTTAGCTGTTACGGATAATAAATACTGATTATTATCCCGCCCCGACCTGGCCACAGTGATCCATGCGATGGTCATCTCCAGGCTTGACTACTGTAATTCGCTCTACGCAGGGCTGCCCTTGAAGCTGTCCCAGAAACTCCAGCGGGTACAGAATGCTGCAGCGAGGCTCCTCATGGGGTCTCTGCCATGGGAGCATATTCACCCAGTGCTTTTCAAGCTGCACTGGCTCCCGGTAGAGTACAGGGTCAGATTTAAGGTGCTGCTTTTGACCTTTAAAGCCCTTCGTGGCCTAGGACCCTCGTACCTACGGGACCGCCTCTCCTGGTATGCCCCACGGAGAGCCTCAAGGTCCATAAATAACAACACCCTAGTAGTCCCAGGCCCTAAGGAAGTTAGATTGGCTTCAACCAGAGCCAGGGCCTTTTCAACTCTGGCTCCGGCCTGGTGGAACGCTCTGCCTCATGAGACCAGGGCCCTGCAGGATCTGATTTCTTTCCGCAGGGCCTGTAAGACAGAGTTGTTCCGCCTGGCCTTTGGCTTGGAGCCAATTTGATTCCCTCCCTCTCTTTCTTTTTTCTTTTCCTTCTCCTCCTCCGATGAGGCTACATTTTAATATTTTAATGTTCCATTATTTTAATGTTGTACTTTACTTTTGTTTTAAGTTGTAATCATTCATCTTGTTTTTATTATTGCTTGTAAGCCGCTCTGAGCCCGGCCTTGGCTGGGGAGGGCGGGGTATAAATAAAAAATTATTATTATTATTATTATTATTATTATGAATTTGTCTAAAAAAAGAATTTAAGCCAGCTAAGCCAATAATCATCATTTCACCTTGGAATGTTTTGTTTTTATTGCAGACTGCCTGTGAACTCAGGAAATAAACGTATCAAACAATTTTTAAAATTAAGATATATTGGTGATAAATATGGGTGGCAGGGCTTGAATCTATTTTTCTGTGTTGTTTGTACATATAACAGGTGTGTGCCTAGACCCTGAACTAATGGTTTCTTAATTTTTTGAGATCAATAGCAATTAATGCTGCTGTAACTGCGTTCTTTTAACTTCTCTTTTGCGTGTAATTCTAAACTGTAGATGAAGTTTTGTTATTTTGTTTAGGATTAAGTCTTTAGCCATCAATGAGCAGATTGACTGGCGGCTGACTCATGTATTTTGTGTTCAATTTTTCAAAAAAGGTCCGAGTAGGAGAAGTGGGTGGAAATACTCTGGGGTTTTTTGACTGTCACTTCAGCCCAGATGGCTCAATGATTCTTGCTCATGCTTTCCACGGGGCGCTGCATCTTTGGAAACAGACTTCAGCAAACAAGGCAAGAGAATTTATTTATGTTGCTAGAGAGGAAAATGTTCACGGACTCTTGTTGTATAGTAAGCCGTGGCTTTGTGCTCAAAAGATACACTAGATTGGATATCTATTCTGAACACCTCAATTAATCTAAAGCATTGATCTTCTTAATTTTTTTTTTTTCCTACCACAATTAGTAGCAAACAAGATTAAATTTGATGGGATCACTGGGGTGTGCCTTTTGGGCTCAGTGGGTAGTAAACATCACACACACACACACACACACACACATATATATATAAACATCATGTATCAATATTATATATGTGTGTGTGTGTGTGTGTGTTATATATGATATATTGTTTTGTGCTGGGTCAGTCCATCTGGCCCACTCTGGTCTACCCCACAGCAGTATCTTTCCAAGATCTGTGAGACAGGACAAACCTTTCCCAGCCTTTTAACTGTAGATGACAGGACTGAACCTGAGACCTTCTGCTTGCGAAATGCACATGCCATTTCCAGGCTAGCTCTTAGTAGGTATGAGGGGGGTGGATAAAATGCCATTGAAAGAGAGGATCATGTTGCCTTCACTGTACGTAGCATTTTTAAATGTATAAAAACATGGCAAAAGATGCCCTTCATTGTAACCAGCAAGGTATGCATATGACCATGACCTCATTTTATGTGGCTTGAATCCCATCAAAGTTCCTTGGTTCCTGTTTGTTTCCTCCTTATTTTTCCTGGCTTTTAAAAGACCCCCCCTTTCCCCCCCCCTATGTAGCATCAGAACAATTGGAAGGGGCAATATTTTATTGGATAAAAATAAATTGATGAGATGTGTGTGCGTGTGTGTGTGTGTGTGTGTGTGTGTGTGTTGTTATTCCCCACTCCCCACCACTGTTTTTACAGCTCAGACTTCTGCTATGTGTTTGTGAATAGCATGCTAAAGTTCAAAAGGAATGCCCTTTTCTTGCTTTCTCAGAACAGTAGCTATATTGGTCTATTGTAAATATAACAATCCTTTGTATACTCATTTTAGAGTCACCCCATGTAACCTAGTGGGGTTTGCTTTTGAGTAGACCTAACATTGGGAATTCAAATTTGAGATGGTCATTGTGAAAATTGAGGCAGGGCAGTTTTTCTTCTGGATTAGTTAGTTAGACATTTGGCTCTGTCCATTATTGGCCTCCAAGGAAATGTGGTTCCCAACCTTGTCATACTTTACTCTCGTCCTTCATTGGACTATCAGCTGCTGTTAGCAGATCTGCTGACACCTCCCTCCCCCCAAGTGCTAATGCTTTTCTTTTTAGCTGCGTGCTTCATTTATAGTGAGGTCTCTATATTTAACAGATAGCTCGTTCACACGTTATATAATATCAGTGGTCTTGATTTAATAGAGAGAATGGACTCCGGAAGTGGTTATTTCAGGGCATTTCGATGCCGCGCAAGATGTGATGTGGGATCCAGAAGGAGAATTCATCATCTCTGTTGGTTCTGACCAAACTACAAGAATCTTTGCTCCCTGGAAAAGGGAGAACGAAGCAGAGGTATTTATTTATTTTATCTTTTCTACAAGCTTGCGAAATCATCTGTAAGTCAGTAGGTCACAAAATGTGAAACTTGAACAATGGCTCGTCTCTAATTTCTCAAAAACCATTTGCGCTGTACACTGATCTGTAGTTTGCTACTATGATATTACAATACTGCGGATGTCTAAAAATGTCCAGTTCTTGCGCTAAAAGGAGCAATTCAAAAATTATATCTTGCTTTTTGCAGACTTGCTGCTAATTTTGTCATTGTTTATGCAGCATCCCCTTGCTCTGTTCTGTTTCCTTTAGAGGAATAAAATATATTAAAGAGAAATTTAGAACCAGTAAGTGGAGGGAGTTAAGACTTAACTTGGGGATACCTGTTCAACTTTTGGCAGAGATGCTTTCCTGCAACCTTGATACAGCAATCTTTTCTCCATTGCTCATAAGTGCAAAGAGATCCCTAGCATTTCCAGTGAGGATTAAGTCGAGGGCAAGGATGCTGTTTCTGCGGAATGGGCTGAATGTCCATTTTCAGCAAAATTGACTACTTAGAATGGACTGAGGCTAAATGTTCTCAATTCTTCAGTACTTCTTTCCTATAGCTGACAATACCGGCACATACTTACATGTCAGTGGTCCCTTTACTAGGCATCGTGGCATGAAATAGCGAGACCCCAGGTCCATGGATATGACATGCAGTGTTTAGCGATGACTGGCCGATTCCAGTTTGTGTCTGGAGCAGATGAGAAGGTGCTTCGAGTATTTACTGCACCCAGGAATTTTATGGAAAACTTCAGCAGCATTTCTGGTATATCTCTGGAGGAACTAAATGGTGGAGTAAGTGTGTATTTACTTTCTTTTAAAGTGTGTGAGCTTCCGAGCTCTCTTACCTGAAATCCATTAACCGGAGATCTTCACTATGTGAATTGTTTACAGCCGAACTACAGTTCCTCCTTTGAGCCTTTGAGAAATACAGACTAAAAGACACGAGGCCTGGAACTACTGTAGTTGGCTCGCAGGGGAGCCAAAATTGTGTTGGTACTTTCACCTTACCTATAAAGTTGAAGCATGTAGTTTTAACAGTTTCGGATTGGTATTTTGGAATATATTGGGCATTATGTATTACGAAGCTTGAGTTTTTACGTCATGAAAGGTCAGGCTGAAAGTACACTAAAGAAGGACCATCAAGAAATTTCAAAGCTTATATGAGTAACTCCCCCCACCCACCCAAGGAAAGCAAATACGCAGCTAACTTCTACATAACTTTTTCCTTGATCTCTTTAGCAAATGATTGATCTTCCAGAAGGAGCTACTGTGCCAGCCTTGGGGCTGTCCAATAAGGCTGTCTTTCAAGGTAAGAGTTGTGTGTTGTCTGTGTGATTTGCAAATCATTCTCTAGCTACACCTGTGTGTGTGTATATATACACACATATATACATATATACTCATCTGTGACTAATAAAATGTTTGTGTGTGTTGTTTTTAATAAGATTTATGTTGTTTAGATTGATGAGAGGGGAGGCACTAGGTGGCTGGTCCTTATTTAGCCTTGGTTTGAATTCTGGGAAGTTGCTAAGTCTAGCCTAGCCGTTTGGAGGAATTTGGAAACATTTCCTTTCTGGGATCAGATAGTAGCTGGTGGGAAAGAGTTTTAAGACATTGGAGACTAGTTGCTGCCACTCAGAGGACAAGGTAATATTGAGCTAGATGGACAAATATTCGGATAGGGTGTAAGGTAGCTTCAAAAAACCAGGAATTGGCTGGCTCATGTCTCTAAAGAGATATTATGAATGAAGCTATTTTGTCAACAAAAACGACACTGGAAGAGCAGTCCTAACCTTCGTCCAGGCAGCAGTGGTCCAAGACAGAGTGGCGTAGCCACTGCTGCTTCTGCAAGCCCACCACTCATGCCAGCGGGGGTAGAAGCTGGGGGGTGTATGGGGTGAGTAGACAGAACACTGCACCACTCTATGTTAGCCTGGAGTCAAGTGACTGTAGTTGGGCTGGCTCTGGATCCTAGGCTGGTTAGGCTCCCCTCTGCCTGCTCCTGGAATGCCCTGTTTGGGGGGCTTTCAATGGGCTACCTTTGGCAGAAGTCCTCCTGGTTGTATGTTTGGTAAGAGGAACAGGGAGGTGTGCCAGAGGTGTGACACTGCTGTAATTTTGTGGCAAAGACTGGCGGTGTTGTTTTGGGCTGGGCAGAGGGAGCCCTCTGCTTCATCTTGTACACCCCTCCCCCCGCATGCTAGATAGGGTTTTTAGATTGCAGTCCTTATCCCAGTATATCACTTTCTGTTAGGACATTTGTCAGTTACCCAGTACAGTGGTACCTCAGGTTAAGTACTTAATTCGTTCCGGAGGTCCGTTCTTAACCTGAAACTGTTCTTAACCTGAAGCACCACTTTAGCCAATGGGGCCTCCTGCTGCTGCTGTGCCACTGGAGCACGATTTCTGTTTTCATCCTGAAGCAAAGTTCTTAACCTGAGGTACTATTTCTGGGTTAGCGGAGTCTGTAACCTGAAGCGTATGCAACCTGAGGTACCACTGTACTGTGATAAGCCTATGCATAGTCTGCTGTGTCATACCAGAATTCATGAGCTGTTGTCCCTAAGTCCTTTCAAGAATTCATTTTCTGCAGTTAAATTACTGTCCTATTATTTCAGTGCATAGCCCACCCTGCTGTTGGTGTCAAGATGGCAGGAGATGTACCTGGAAGTCTTGGGTGCTGTATGTTCCCATGTTGTTCAGATCTGGTAACATACGTTTTCCTGAAAAATTAATCGGATGCCACTGGTTAAAGTTTTTGAATGCCACGCTTCATGGCTCCACCCATATTAGATGGCTGGGTAAAATTATTCGATAGAGTGTATATTTTAAGCTTTCCCTTTTTTTGAACAAATCTTCTTGATTAATAAATTTAGTGCAATTGTTATGAAATTGCAAACTTCATTTCCTACAGAAGTCGGTTGAGGGACCTCAAATTGGCAGGGGTATCTAATAAAAGCAAAAACAAAAATTCGATGGAATCTGGAGACTAAATTCTGTAGGTGATGGCCTACTTTGTCAAATGCTGAGTTGCAACTGGGAAAAGTGTAAGGCAGAAAAGTCTGTAGAAAGCTGACCAAGAAGATGAGTTATGGGGTGATCTCAGGAGAACGTCATACCAGCTTCTTTCAGCTTTCTCTAGGTCCAGCCAGGAGTTGTGTCATGAGGCCCAAATAGTTTACCTTGCATTGTAAAATTTGCTAACCTTTCTATCCAAACATAATTGGATTATGGACCAAATATTCTTTTAGATAATTTAAGCTGGAAACAGAATTGTTCTTTTCTGTTCAATATTTTGTTAACCATTCCTTGATTGGCATGTTACTTTTGGACTCTAAAATATGCCTCTTTTACAGCTGAAGATGCTGCAGCCCAGACAACTGAAGAAGAAGAAAAACTCAGTAACGCTTCCAGACAGTATCATGAAAATTACTTTCAGCCATGTAGTCTTACAGGTATGCAACATGTTAAAATTCTGTGTTTGGGAATTTTGTTACGTAAATTAAGGGAGCAGATGAAAGGGAAGGGGGCGGGCAGCATGAGGGAAAAAAACCTCTTGGTTCTAAATCAATTAATATCTTCCAGAACCTCCCACGGAAGATCATCTCTTGCAGAACACGCTATGGCCTGAAACACAAAAGCTGTAAGTTGCTTTGTTTATCAGATGAGAAATAAACGGGAAAAATATGGGGAAAGGTTTTAACTCATTTGTTTAAAGTCAACTTCCCACAAGTTGTCCTCATTTCCTCATTAAACTTGGAGTTGTTTTGGGCTAAATGTGGGTCAAATGAATGAATGGCATTTATTAAAAACCACATTTGCATCCTATTCTTTATTGAGGTAGCTCAGAATAGCATGCAAAATCATCTTTCATTTTATTCCCACAACAGCCTTGAATGGGTGGGGATTGAACCTGGGTCTCTAGCCAGGTTTGAAGATACTTAGTAAGAACGTTTAGCATCTAATGTATATGTCATGTATGTATTTGATTTTATGTCCTATCCCATCCAAAAGGCTTGGGGCAAGTTACAGTATGCGAATTACTCTACCCTATCAATTAGCTGCTTGACAGTCAATTTGAATTAAAAAAAGGCCGGATGATGCTTCTGGAAGACCTACTGGACCAGGCTTTGGCAAGTTTTTGTTGAACTCTTTGCAACCTTTTCAAAACCCCATAAGCAGCTGTTGTTGTCATTTAGTAGTAGTAGTAAAGGTAAGGTAAAGGTACCCCTGACCATTAGGTCCAGTCGTGGCCGACTCTGGGGTTGCGGCGCTCATCTCGCTTTACTGGCCGAGGGAGCCGGCGTACAGCTTCCGGGTCATGTGGCCAGCATGGCTAAGCCGCTTCTGGCGAACCAGAGCAGTGCACGGAAACGCCGTTTACCTTCCCGCCGAAGCGGTACCTATTTATCTACTTGCACTTTGACGTGCTTTCGAACTGGTAGGTTGGCAGGAGCAGGGACCGAGCAATGGGAGCTCACCCTGTCGTGGGGATTCGAATCGCCGACCTTCTGATTGGCTCTGTGGTTTAACCCACAGCGCCACCCACGTCCCTAGTAGTAGTAGTAGTGATTTTTTTTATTTTTATGCCTCTGTTATTAATATAATCTGGGCAATGGGAATGGAGACTGAGAGAGAGTGGCTTTCCGAAGGGTGTAGGTTCCTAACTAATAAGAGTTAGTGGCTGAGATAAGATTTGAACCTGTGACCTTCTGGCTTACTAATGGCATTTTTAGCTGCTATACTATATCACTTGGTAAACATGGAGCAGTTGCTTTATTGATCCGGAGTATAGTTCCCTCCTGAAACTGAGAAACAAACAATAGACGAATGAGTGGCTGCTCTCCTGAAGCAAGTGCTTTTAGGAGCTAGAGGCTAACCCAGAGGCAGCTCTGTGTTCAGTGAAGGAGTTGCTGAGTTGCATCAAATATGTGTGCAATTGAGCAGAGGTCAGGAGATAGATTTTTGCCTTTAGATTCAGCGAGATCTGCTGTCCTGGAACAATTCCCAGGGAGCCTGTTTTCCCCTCTGTTTTTCTTTGCTCGCTGCAGTTGCCTTAAAGGCGCTTTAAATTGTGGCAGCTCTCTTTGCAAAGTGTGCCAGATTTTCACAGTCTCTCATTCTTGGCAGGCTGGAGGTGGCAGAGGCACCATGATTCCAAGCAATTTGGCTTTCTGCTGAATCTGAGCAGGGAAGCCTGGAAATATCCTCAGGGCCGGGGGGAAATCCTTGCATGGTTTGCCAAGACCATTTGCCAGAGCCCTGTCCACAAGCCTGCACAACTTGTGGCCCACCAAGCAGAATGCAGCCCGTAGGCCATGTATTGCCAGCTGCCAGATGCAGTTTTTATAGCCACAAGCAAACAGCAAAAACAAAGCAATTTGAAATCTGCAGTATGACCAGCTTTACATGGATGGGTTTTAGAGTTTCATAAAACTCTCCCTCTGGCTCAGTGTTAAGGGCAGGGGCAGGGGGAAGAAGCTTGTTGCATGTTTTGGGTGGAGGGAAGGCAGTAGCTCAGTCTGCTTCTTAGAGCGGTGTGACGAGGTGTCAGTCATTCAGTCAACCATATGGCCTTCAGTGGAAGATGTCAGGCCAAGCCAAAAACCTGGTTATGTTGGAGGATATTCTCTAGACAGGATGGCATTCTCCCTCTGGACATGAAGCGCAGGGTCTTGAAAGCTCTTCTGGGGAGGAGAATTCATCCCACCCTCCAAATCTTCCCTGCCTTATGACGGGTTAAAGGTAAAGGGACCCCTGACTGTTAAGTCCAGTCGCAGACGACTCTGGGGTTGCAGCGCTCATCTCACTTTACTGGCCGAGGGAGCCGACGTTTGTCCGCAGACAGTTTTTCCGGGTCATGTGGCCAGCATCTGGCGAAACCAGAGCAGCGCACGGAAACGCCGCTTACCTTCCCACTGGAGCAGTACCTATTTATCTACTTGCACTTTGACGTGCTTTCGAACTGCTAGGTTGGCAGGAGCAGGGACCGAGCAACGGGAGCTCACCCCATCGCGGGGATTCAAACTGCTGACCTTCTGATCGGCAAGTCCTAGGCTCTGTGGTTTAGACCACAGCGCCAACCCATGATGGGTTAGGTCGAGTCTTTTGTTGCTTAAGGGAAAAGGCTTCCAGTGTGGCGCTTTTAACTGCTCTACAGTTAAAAAGAGAAAAGAGAAATAAAAACAATTCCTCTTGTGTCATCCACTCTCTTGTCCACCCTGTTTAACTCCCCACCATTGTCTGGGACTGTTGGCTCGGATTTGGAGGGCCCTCATTCACTCTTGTTTCTCCCTGGGGTGGGCAGATAGGCATGGGGAACTACATTTTGACAGTTCCTCTATTTTATGAACTCAGTGTTCACTACTTCTTTTCTGTTTGTAATGAGAGATAGATTTATTTTTGGTTGTGATGTGTAGATGGGATGTGTTGCTCTGCTCAAGATCCTGAGGACGTCATCCTATCTAGAGACTGTCCTCGCAACACAATCAGTAAATAGAAATTCACAGTAAGAACCAATTTCCTTTCTCTCTCTAAGCCTAACTAGGGTGGTTGTTACTGCACCTCACCCTTGCCTTCAAATTCCTTTGTTGAAGGTCAGTATAATAGGTAACCAATAACCAAGTAACCGAAAACACTTAGTAAATAAATAACTTTTAAAGGCACATAAGTGCTGTCATTGTATTTGGAGGAAAGGGAGCAGCAGGATTTATTTTTTTTAAGGGAAGTTCTTTTAAATCTGTAGTAATCTTAGTAGGTTTTCGAAGTGAACTCTCATAAACTCAGGAGAGAGACTCTTTGCTAGCTGGCTAAAGGTGCTCTGAGAGGACAATTGTTACATTCGGCTGCAAGCTCATTATTGAGAGAATGGCAAGAGGAACAGCAGCGTACATTGAATAAGCTTGGTGGATCCCCAGTGAAGTTGCTTGCTCATCATAGGTTTTTCTTAAAGGAAAGAGAATTATTTCTCTAACCAAGGCTGTACTTTAGCAAAGAGCACACCAAACAGATGTTTTGCTGGATCCAGATGCAGATACCATCCGTGTGTGTGTGTATCTAGTCCGTTTATAAGTCTGCCCCATTTAAGAGCAGTGATCCCAGTGTGAGTTACACTTAAAAACAACCATAAAATCAATTAAATACAATATAAGAAATATCTGGAGTCTTATTTCATCTAATGTTTGATTCATGTAACTTTGCATCTGATTAGAGATATGAAACCTCTTCAGAAAAATGTCTCACGATCCATTTTTCTGATATGTAAATAGAAAAATGTTATTATAATAATTATGAGTGTGGAGGCAGCCTGATCTACAGAATAATGCATTGAACTTTAGACCCAAATTTTCAAATTCTGGCTTGTTTCTGGACTTGCTGCTTTGCCTTGGACAATTCTTATATACCTCATCATCAAACTTGACTTGTGTTTGTGGAGGGACGTGTGTGTGTGTGCGCTTCTCCTCTCCATCACACAAATAACATAATTTGTTGTTGTTGTTTAGTCGTGTCCGACTCTTCGTGACCCCCTGGACCAGAGCACGCCAGGCACTTCTGTCTTCCACTGCCTCCTGCAGTTTAGTCAAACTCATGCTGGTAGCTTTGAGAACACTGTCCAACCATCTCGTCCTCTGTCGTCCCCTTCTCCTTGTGCCCTTAATCTTTCCCAACATCAGGGTCTTTTCCAGGGAGTCTTCTCTTCTCATGAGGTGGCCAAAGTACTAGAGCCTCAGCTTCAGGATCTGTCCTTCCAGTGAGCACTCAGGGCTGATTTCCTTAAGAATGGATGCGTTTGATCTTCTTGCAGTCCATGGGACTCTCAAGAGTCTCCTCCAGCACCTTAATTCAAAAGCATCAATTCTTCGGCGATCAGCCTTCTTTATGATCCAGCTCTCACTTCCATACATCACTACTGGGAAAACCATGGCTTTCACTATATGGACCTTTGTTGGCAAGGTGATGTAACATAATTTATATATAATTTAAATAAGTTACATTAATTTAGAAAAAATATGTAACAAAAAAATGGTAGGGAACATCTGGCCCATGAGGCTGTTCCCTGCAAACTTTCATACCTGACCGCATATGGGATGGCAGGTGTAGCTCAGGTACGGCTGTAGCTATTAAGTGAGCTCCCAATTATTCTTGTTGTTGTTTTGGCAAGTGGAGTTCCCTGTAAGAAAAGAAAATGCTCTGTTTGCAGGAAATGGCTTGTATCCAAATGTTCCCGACAAATGAACTTCAGAGGGGACTCCCTGGAACCACTCATTAACTGATAGGTGCTGGAAGTGCCTTCAAGGTCACTGTAACTTCCGATTAGCTGATTGGAGGTTACAGCAAGCCCCTTTGGGAATCACCTGTTGCTGTTTTTGTTATTATTGAATTTATATACCACCCTATAGGGATGTGGGTGGCGCTGTGGGTTAAAGCCTCAGCACCTAGGACTTGCTGATCACATGGTCGGCGGTTCGAATCCCCGTGGCGGGGTGCGCTCCCGTCGCTCGGTCCCAGCGCCTGCCAACCTAGCAGTTCGAAAGCACCCCCGGGTGCAAGTAGATAAATAGGGACCGCTTACCAGCGGGAAGGTAAACGGCATTCTGTGTGCTGCGCTGGCTCGCCAGATGCAGCTTGTCACGCTGGCCACGTGACCTGGAAGTGTCTCCGGACAGCGCTGGCTCCCGGCCTCTAGAGTGAGATGAGCGCACAACCCTAGAGTCTGGCAAGACTGGCCCGTACGGGCAGGGGTACCTTTACCTTTACCTTACCACCCTATACCCAAGGGTCTCAGGGCGGTTCACAGAATAAAATCAATATATAAAACCACAAAATACCTAATAAAAATAAAAACAACCCAACCCCCCCATCAATTTTTTTAAAAGGGCATAGGATGTAAATTGGATCAACCAAAGGCCTGGTTAAAAAGGAACATTTTTGCCTGGCACCTAAAGGTGTATATTGAAGGCACCAAGTGAACGTCCCTGGGGAGAGTATTCCACAGATAGGGAGCCACTGCAGAGAAGGCCCCGTTCTTGTGTTGCCACTCTCCGAACCTCTCAAGGAGGGCCACACGAAGGAGGGCCTCAGAAGATGATCTCAGGGTCTGGGTAGGTTCATATGGAAAGAAGCGGTCCTTGAGGTATTGTGGCCCTTTTATGAAGTTGGGTGGATGTCATGTAGCGGTCCCTCCCACCTGTCAAAGTTGGCCCATGGCATGGGGAAATGAAAGGATCGGGCCTACCAAGCTGGAACTGGTTCTCCACATCTGATGTGAAGTTAAAATGCTAGTCTGTGCTAACCATGATTAAGAATTCATACCATAGTACAACAACAAACTGTGATCCAAGATCTGCTTGCCTACTTTTGTTTCCCATCTGCTCTTTTTATAAGTTCAGAACTATCGCCATGGTATAGCAGATCTTTGAGGTGGATCAGTGGCCCAAACTGTGGCTTGTGAGGTCCTATGAAACAGCAAGTAGCTGTTTCCAAATGTTACGTTTTACAAACCAGCTTCAAACTGTGGTTTATTGGCCCTAAACAAACCACAGGTTGGGTACAGACATTAAAACAAGTTTTGATTTAGCTAAACAATGCATGGCTTTGCGTTATATCAGAACCCAGTCTAGGTTCAAATATGCAAAGGCATGCAAAAATGATCACTGGCCCAATAAAGAGTATGATTTAGGCTGTGGCATTTCCTATTAATAAGATGAAGTTCCTCAAACCTGCTAGGGAACACTTTTTCCAAGACTGAGTTCTACAGCATCTTTTTTTTTTTTTTTTGTAGAAAGCAATGTATTTTGACAGGAGATAAAGAAAATATTGTCGGTTCCCAATTGTATTTGTGCAGTATTAATCTTGAAAGAAGCAATGTGAAATAATAGAAAATGTAGGTTTAATGTTGCCATAGCAGCAAGAAAAACAGGAACCAGCTTGCTAAAAATAGACCATTTGGCAATTGCATTTCTGTGCAAAATACTGTCACCTCGGCTGTAGATTTCAGGATAAATTTTTAACTTTGATAAATATTTAAGGAGATAATTGTGCATAGGAGTCTACTGAAGTGTTCCATCGCAAAGATTACATTTTATAGTTCAATAATAGTACGGTTGAACTTTAAAATAATTACAGGAATAATCAGGCAACATACTAAAACTTGCAGTGTCTAGCTTCATGCAAAATGTGTTTGCTTTTTTACCTCACATTTATTGGGCTGGTCTTCCTGCAGGGTGAATAAAGGTGATAACTCAAGGCATTGCAGACCATTCTGCTGTGGGGTCTTCATAGACCCCATGTGGTTGCTGAGGCCTCTTCAAGTGACCTGCCACTAATAGCCGATTTATAAGAAATGATTAGGGAATAATAATAATTATTTATTTATACCCTGCCCATCTGGCTGGATTTCCCCAGCCACTCTGGGCGGCTTCCAACCAAATATTAAAAACACAAAGCAGCATTAAACATTAAAAACTTCCCTAAACAGGTCTGCCTTCAGGTGTCTTTTAAAAATGAAATAGTTGCTTATTGCCATGACATCTGCGTTCCACAGGGCAGGCGCCACTACAGAGAAGGCCCTCTACTGTTCTATGATGCTAAGTCAAGTCTGCCAGTTCTCCGCTTGGTTCCTACCTGCCCCTTGCCCCTCCGTCTTCCCCAGCCCACCATTTTTGACCCATATGGCTTCTTAGTTGAACATCACATTTGTGCTCCTTCCAAGGCCAAATAAGAGATCAATTGGCAGCAGCATCTCCTGCATAGGAGCTCCAGGAACCTGCTTTCTGCCAAGTCAGGTTGTTGGTCAGTGTTGGTGCTGACCTTTAAAGCCCTAAACGGCCTCGGTCCAGTATACCTGAAGGAGCTTCTCCACCTCCATTGTTCTGCCCAGACACTGAGGTCCAGCGCCGAGGGCCTTCTGGCGGTTCCCTCGCTGTGAGAATCCAAGTTACAGGGAACCAGGCAGAGGGCCTTCTCGGTAGTGGCACCCACCCTGTGGAACGCCCTGCCACCAGATGTCAAAGAGAAAAATAACTACCAAACTTTTAGAAGACATCTAAAGGCAGCCCTGTTTAGGGAAGCTTTTAATGTTGAATAGGTTATTGTATTTTGGTGTTTTGTTGGAAGCCGCCCAGAGTGGCTGGGGGGACCCCGCCAGATGGGCGGGGTATAAATAATAAATTATTATTATTATTGGTCCATCGAATTCAGTATTGTCTACACTGCCTGGCAGCAGCTCTCCAGGGTGTCAGGAAGGGAGTCTGTCACAGGAGATGTTGCTGCCGATTGAACTCACGGTTGTCGGCATGCAAAGCACTCCACCCTTTCTTCCTAATCATCCGGACATCCTTACATGTAGAAAAGGAAGACGACCCTCTCGCAAGGGCTTTTCCTTCCAGCTGGATGATGAAGGCACAACTTGGCTGTGCAACCGCACAGGAAGGAGAGAGGAAGAACGGAGAGGCTGCAAGGTGTGTGTGTGCCCAGAATATGTTTTGGGACACTCTGAATCAAAAACCCACACCTTTAGGAGGGCCTTTGCTTTGAGATTGCATTGAATCTTATCTAGCTCAATTTTTGGTTTGGGTGCAAGACAGCAGAGCTTTGATACCTCCATACCAGTAATAGCCAAGTTCTACGGAAATGAATAGGAACTGGGGTGTGTGTCGTCTTCTTTTCTTTGGCGATCACTCGTAGCCGAGTAAGATTGTCTTCCATAAACACGGTTTTAACAATGAGTCCGTAAGTGACTCTGGAGGCCAATTCTGGATCCACACGTCCTTCCACAGTGGGGACATTGGCTTCTGGGCGGGAGTTGATCATGGTGTGGATTTGCCAAGCATGCCTCCCTCTTAGCACATTTCTCCCTTGCGTCCTGAGTTTGAGTGTCTTCAAAGCCCATGAGACCTTTGGTAAAGGCTGTTCTCCAACTGGAGCGCTCACAGGCCAGTGGGGTGTGCGTACACTACAATGAACTGTGGCCCACCTGACATTTTTTGCTATCTTTGCCTTTTTACTACTTTGGGGTCTTTGTCATTTTAGGTATGGACACGGCTATGAAGTTTTTTGTGTTGCCTGCAATAATGCGAAAACTGTGATTGCCTCGGCATGTAAGGTAAGAAAAAGGTAAAAGCGGCTCTGAAATTTCGATCACCGTGATCTGGGTGGCCTGAGTAACGTGAAAGAATCCCGCTGGATCAGACCAGAGGCCCACCAGCTAGAGAGTCTCACAAACCTGTGGCAGCAACTGGTGCTGACAGGAAAACTGCTTTGGGAGAGTGACCTTATTGCGTGGAACTGTTCCTCTTTTTTTAAAAAATGAAGACATGTATCTTAAATACATTAGATGCATATTATTAAAATTAATGTGCGGAGAGACTCCACAGATGCAAATGAGTGGATGATTCCTCATATAGGCTGTTTGTTGTACATGGGGCATGTTGATTAATCAGCAAAATCAAAATAAGTTTTTCGAAGGACGGGGCAAACCTGGCCATTTTATTGTAGAATGGTGTCCTGGGCCGACATATGCAGAACATGAGCTTCTGGAAGCCAAGGACTGTAAGAAATACAATCAGTTCTTGCATTGTAATAGTAGCGGAGTCAGCCACTTGTGGTGGTGGTCATTTTTTGAGAGGAAGAGTCCTTAAGGGAAGCTTTTCTGAAACACCTGCTTTGTTATGAGGCATTGCCCTAATCAACCAAATAAGTGTTTCTGGCATTTCCATAATACAAGCAAAAAGAGAGAAAGATTCCTGCTGAAGGACAGTTTGCAAAGTAAATATTTATTCATCCAAAAAAGATGGGTTCAGACTCACTATTTCCCCCAGCGCTTTTTGCTACTACATCATGCTGGCTTTATTTAGGAATCTTTTTGGCCCCCCCTTCATCGGCAGGCAGTCCCAGGGTGCGACATGATAAGTCCATTTAAAAACATTAAAGCAATTTAAACGGTAATACAAAAGAAGAGTGGATAAATAATACCAACTGGAGCAACAATAAAACCACTGCAGTAATGACATCAAGCATCTTAAACACAATCTTACCCAGCAAATGTCTCTGTAAATTGTTTATCTGCCCTTATGGTTGTTGTTTTTCAAAGCTGTTTTTGTTCATTCTCAGTATTTATTCTCTCTCCTCCACCACTCCCCCCCCCCCCCGTTTCGCAGGCTTCTAAAAAAGAACATGCAGCCATTATTTTGTGGAGCACCACAACGTGGAAGCAGATACAGAGCTTACCTTTCCACAACCTGACAGTGACACAGATTTCCTTCTCCCCCAACGATAAATTCTTGTTAGCAGTTTCAAGAGACAGGCAGTGGTCACTTTGGAAGTGTAATGACATCAGTTCAATGCAACCAGGTAAGCTAGCTAACAGTTGGTTCACTGGTTGAAAACTAACGTTGCTGCTTTTTAAGGTGTGTTACGAATGAACACACAGATATCCATTTTGCGACTCTATTTTGGTTTCTTCTGAAACTTCATCTCCTTTTGCAAACTTATTCTTCATATTTACAAATCTGGCCTTCATCTTACAGTTTCCAGGGGAGAAAACGTTTGGGCAGCAGAAACTTTCAGGCTGCTGATTCATGGCAATCCATTAACCAAATGAGGGTGGTGGAAGCTGTCTTGTTTGCTTCTTCCTGTTGGCCTTGGGTGTTTCTTGTGGAAAAGGAACTTTTGGGCAAACGTACAGTCTGTCTGTTTATGCCCTACTCTGATGAAATGGCAAAATAGTTTCCCTGCTCCTGACCATTATGGACTGAGCAGTGCTCAGGAAGCTGAGCAGTTGTAAAAGCTATAGCAACCTGTCTTCTTTTTTTAGTAGCAACTCTCTTGATAAAATGTTGTCCGACATTTCTCCTGTAAATACATGGTCCAGTAACATTTAACTACTGAATGGTATCTTTGTATCCTATATGTAAAGGGATGGCATTCCAGGAGAGTTAACACTGGATGTTAAAGAAAGCTTGTAAATGTGCTGGAAGAAGTGGATGTTATGTATTCTGTTCTATTGAACCATCTAAATATGAGTACAGTGGTGCCCCGCAAGACGAATGCCTCGCAAGACGGAAAACCCGCAAGACGAAAAGGTTTTCCGTCTGCAGAGGCGCTTCGCAAGACGAATTTCCCTATGGGCTTGCTTCGCAAGACGAAAATTGACGAAAAATTTTGAGTTTGTTTTTTGCTCCAAAACCCCTTATTCTGAATCGCTAAGCTGCTAAAAGCATTTTAGCAGCAAAACCGCTAATCCCCCAAGCCTTAAAAAGCCGTTTTTAGCCCTTAAAGTGCCAATAGCGCTAATAGCGCTAATCCGTCAATGGGCTTGCTTCGCAAGATGAAAAAACCGCAAGACGAAAAGACTCCCGGAACGGATTCTTTTCGTCTTGCGAGGCACCACTGTATTGCTGTTCCTGACAGTCTTGTGGGATTTGGAAACGATTGCCAGTTCTTTAACTGGTTTGTAGATTGTGTGTGTTTGGTGAAGTCAAATCTTCCCTAAAGAAGGCTATTTTAATGCAGTGGATCAGTTTTTCAGCTGGTCGATGTCGGTAGACACCCCCCACCCCCAAACTCGCTAGCAGTGATGCCACTGTAGTTGCCCAAGCAGCTTGGCTCGGGAAGGTCTCGTCTGCTTGACTGAGCAATCTTAGTAGATGATCTGAGTTGCCCCAGAAGCTTCTGCAGTTATGCAGAGGGCTGCCTTGAGTGTTCAGAACACCAGGAAGTAGGAATGGGGGGGGGGTGTCTGGATGCAGTTTGTGAGCCATCAGTTGGCCATCTGTACTCTAGATTACTGTTCCCTCCTTTTAAACTTTTACCCCACCATTTTCTGGGGCAATGTCTACCTGCAGGAATAAATCACAACGTTCTTCTGTTTCATATTTGTCATTCCAGACCCAGCTTTCAGCCTTTTTGCTTACACAAATCAAAGCACGGCTGTGCACACTCGCATCATTTGGTCCTGCGACTGGACCCCTGATAGCAAGTATTTCATTACTGGAAGCAGAGACAAAAAGGTAAGTACGTAATCAGTTGCTCCTTACCCAGCTTCACAGAGTTAATTCTCACAAATCAATATTTATTTATTAAAAGCATTTATACCCCACCCTCTTCCTTAAAAAGGGTGTCCAAGGCAGTGTTCCATCTGTATAATCATTTTAAAAGTACAAAAATGTTTAAAGAAAACCAATACTTCACTCCTGTTTGGGGCAAGAACCAAAGGAGCATGATCTTGTATGTTTATGCAGAATGTGTCATTAAAATTAATATGCCTTTAAAAATCCATCCCTCAGTAAATTTGTTTGGCACTGAACTTGACTACCTATTTTTTATATATAGGCATAATCTTTTACTGAAAGACCTAATTCAATGCAGATGGAAGATGTTGAGTGTATTAGAAAGCAGAAGAGGAATTTTGCACAAAATATTATTTACCCAGCTGCTGTTAATTCTAACATGCTCATTGTTAGTGAGTATAGGACTGAAGTGAGATCTTGCATATTAGCTTAGAAAGGTAATAGTTTCATGCAGTAGGAAGTCTCTTATAGCCATATTCTGCGTACTATGATGGGGCAAGAACCTGCTTAAGGCATTTCTTTTGAAAAAGATGAAGCCTCGATTCTGGCAGTGTGTATGTCATTCAATCAACCAATCAATAAAATGTTGTACACCTAGGCAGTCCAAATTATGTGCTAAGCAATTAGCACATCTGTGGATTCTGCAAATTGAAAAATTAGCCTAAATTACCTTATTTCAAATAATTTATTATGAGAACAGGCGCGGTAGTGGTTAGAGTGTTGGACTGAGCCTAGGAAGAAATCTGTACTGAATCTCACTTGTTCACCTTGTGCCAGTCATTCTCTCTTGACCTAACCCATGTCACAGGGTTGTTGTGGGAATAAAATGGGGGGGGGGGAGAGAAAAAGAGATGAAATTCTCTGGAAGCTGAATTCTGTGCTCCATAGCACATATTGTGGGTTTTCTATGCTCCTACAGAAGTGTAGCCATGCATAGAATCTTGAACAGATCCTAAGAACTTGGTAATCATTTTAGTTTCATATCTGTGCATATGGTGATCTGTGATAATTTAGTACAGTGCCAGCAGTATATATAAAGCTTTCACAGTATAAGTGACAGAAAATCACTGTTCCTTGTTATAAGGAGCTTAGTTTGTCAGTGGAGAGAGAACAGAGGAAGATCAGGGACGAAAGATGCGAGGATAACAGAAGATAAATGTGAGCAACTGTAGTTACAGATACTCTGATTTCATGGTAGTTGGGAATGAAAAGTGAGTGGTGGTTGTCTATAATCAAATTTTTTAAGTGCAAAAAGTATTTTTTTTATGGTAACGACTCTGTTTCTTATGCCTCTTCACGTATTGTCAGGTTCTGTTTGCAGTCCCGGCTTAGAGTGGCTTTTGCCTTGCTGCTAACAAAGTGAACAAGAGCTTTAGATCTTGCCTTATTTATGTACCACTGGCTATAATAAGCTATTTTGTAAATTCCCACCTTCACATGGGGGGAAAAACCTTCCATCGCCTTCGTTGTTATCCTTTCTTAAGCCCCCATACAGGTTCTTTTTTCTTTTTTTTTGCAATATCCTTTCTTTGCTGGTGGCGAGCAGCCCAGGAAAGAAGGTTTTCCAGATAATCCTTATCAGTTAATCCATGTTTTTTGTACAGCAGTAGAACTTACTATGTGTTTTGTACACTGTTTGCTAACCAGCAGTGGCTTTCCCAGAGCCTAAGCCTCTGCTGTAAAACTAATTTCCATAAAGTACATCAACACTTGCCTTGGATTATTATTATTTTTAATCACCCCTGTAAACATTTCAGAATTGCTGTGAGCAAAGTTGGGAGTGCCGCCTTCTTTCTCCTAACTTCAGATTCCCCCAGAAGCTCCCACACGCTTCACTTTTCAGTATGGCAAAAAAAGTCAACATATCATTATTGCTTACTGGACTGCTGCAGCTTTAAGACAGTGATCAGTTTTACATTTGACCAGCACAAGCTCCTCCTTTGAACACTTCTGAAACTGCAGTAGCCAATCTCTGAGGTCATTGGAGAATACCAAGGAAGGGCTTAGGCCTAGCAGGAAGAAGAGTGAAATCACTTCTCCTGCAGAGTAGTGTTCTGTGTGTCACACACAGACACAGAGAGACACATAGGTTTGCCTTTATGGTTAGTTTTATTATTTGTATGGGTTTATATCCTTCTGTATCCCTTGAAATCAGGGTGGCTAACAGTTTTTCAATAGCATATATAGGTTTGTATTCTTTGGAGGGCTCGCAACAAACCTGGACCCCAAACAAGAGAAGAGGTGGGAAGAAAAAGAGGACTTTCACGTACTAAATTCATCCCCAAACATTTTTCATGCATGGAGAACAGTTAGTTTCTCGCAGCATTGGGAAGAAGCACTGCAGGGGTGAAAACTCCCACCTGATCCAAGTGTGCAGTCCTCACTGTCTCATTGGCTGATACTCTGCTACTTGCACTTGAAATAGGTTGTTATTTGGGGCGAATGTTGTTCAGCAGAGGAGAATAAAGAAAACGACCCGGGCGAGATCCAGCCTTGTTCGCCAGTCCTGGATGTTGGGGACTCTGTCACGGCCCTTAGTGCAAGTCATCTGCTTGCTCCTGATGGGAGGTATGTTGCCCTTGAGTCCTTGGAGGAGAAGCCATGCGCTCAGAAGCCAAATGTTCATGGCGATTGATTTCCTGAAACAGAGCCACTGCTAGTGGCTTTTGTGGCCTGTGTTTCTTAGTTTGCCTTGTTGTATTTCTAACTCTTATTCAGACAGTCAATGGTTCTACCTGCCTCTACCCCTTCTCGGTGTTGCTCTACATGGGATGTATGTTGTAATATCCACAGGCCCGATTAACAAGTCTTAAAATGGGGGAAGGCTTAAAAGTTGCTTGTACGTGGCGCTGTGGGTTAAACTACAGAGCCTAGGTCTTGCTGATCAGAAGGTCGGCGGTTCGAATCCCCGTGACGGGGTGAGCTCCCGTTGCTCGGTCCCTGCTCCTGCCAACCTAGCAGTTCGAAAGCACATCAAAGTGCAAGTAGATCAATAGGTACCATTCCGGCGGGAAGGTAAACGGCGTTTCCGTGCGCTGCTCTGGTTCACCAGAAGCGGCTTAGTCACGCTGGCCACATGACCCGGAAGCTGTATGCCGGCTCCCTCGGCCAATAAAGCGAGATGAGCGCTGCAACCCCAGAGTTGGCCACGACTGGACCTAATGGTCAGGGGTCCCTTTACCTTTATGTGCAGTTTAGATGTGATGTCCAATATGTGCTGGTTGAGCTGGGATTATCAGCTTTCAGAGAGTTGGAAGGAATCCTGAGGGTCGTCTAGCCCAACCGCCTGCAATTCAGGAATCACAACTAAAGCATCCCTGACAGATGGCCATCCAAGCCGTGCTTAAAAACCTCCGAGGAAGGAGAGTCCACAGTCTACTGAGGGAGACCATTCCCTTGTGGAACCGCTCTTCCTGCCAGAAAGTTCTTCCTGATGTTTAATCAGAATCTCCTTTCTTGTAACTTGAAGCCAGTGGTTCGGGCCTTACGCTCTGGAGCAGGAGAAAACAAGCTTGCTGACTGGGTAATGAGCTTTAATTACTGACAGAACTGTCCTTTTTCTATAGCTATATTGTTGCAATAGGCACAGAAAGTGGGAAGATTCACTTGTATAAATGGAAACCAAGCGACAAGAGGCTGCCACTTTCGGACTGGACCAAATGTGCTGAAACAGACAACAGGTAACCCTATCCCAAACCTCTTGTGTCTCAAAGCAACTATACAGAAAGCCACTATTTCACAGATGCCTTAGCATTTGGCTGTGTGAGGGTTCTTGCATTGGTTCTGGGAGGCCCCTTTGGCACCTGTTATAATGATGCCTTAAGGGACCTGCATTTGTAGAAACCCTTATTTATAGAGCTGATGCAGCATAGCTGCTAGAAATGTGAGCTGGGAATTCTCTGCTTCAGATTTGCCCCCAGCCAGTAGCTGAATTTTAATTGTGGTGAGCCATGATATCGTAGCAGCAAGATGTGCACTGGAGGGGATGCAGGAGCAAGGTGAAAATGTTGTGGATGCTTGTGTCAGTGTATGGTGGCTGTGGTCCTTTCTCTGCTTCTTTTTCAAGAACTGCTTAATTTCAGAAAGTGTTGCACAAGAGCTCTTCCAGACCCTGTTGCTCTAGGGGGAGTGCCAGTAAACGAATCAAACCATTTCTGTTGTTCCTAAACTTGTTCTGATTTGATTCTGGTTCAGCTCAGTAAAGGTTTGTTAGCAGCTTCAGATGAATGTCATATAATACCGAATTCTCTGTGTGATAAGGCTAAAGGTCTCTGCGATATTTTTATCATTATTATCAATACATCCTGCCTTTCACTGCAGTTCCCAGGCAGTCATCCCTCAAGCCCTGTGGCCAGAACCAGATCTGCTTAGATTCAGGCCATACCCTGACCATACACTATCACAATGGTCTTGGTCACTGTGTTACATATGCAATTCCCGGTCCATGCTTTTTGACTCATAGCTGATCCCAGAGATCAGCTTCCCCTGTACACCCTTGCACTCGGTTCATTTTCCTATAGTGAGAGGGAAGACAGTACAGCACAGGTGGAATTCTTCTGTGTAGTGCATGAAAAAAATATCCTTCCCTCCTTCTTTCACTGCACTGTTATCATCATGGTCGGTTGCAGAATTATAGCAGCAAATGTCCTCTGTTCTGCCTATTTTGTTTCTCAGCCCTGGAAGAGGGCAGAGTGTTAGCAACACTTGGCCTTTATACAGCACTTTCAGAGCACCGCACATTACATTATCTGGTTGTAATCCTTTCAGTAACCTTGTAAAATGGGTCATCATTCTGACAATATTACAGATTTGAGTGGTAGGAGGCAAGTAGCTGTGAACCAAGGACTCCCTGATTTGTAGCCCTGGTCTCTTACTATAGCTCTTATATTAGAAGCTTTAGCCCATATATAGAATTCAGTTGCCATTCTTGTTGTGCATGTATCCCCATATCACCCCTTTAAAAAAATTATACCCATATTTGGAACTAGCAACCTGAATTTCAATTCAGATACAACTAAGCCTTAGGTAAAAGATGGAACCAAAACTCAGTTTAGCTCTGGAATCAGTTACTACAATTGTTTGCAGCTATATGCATACTGGGTTAAGCCTTTCCAAATCAGATGCAAATAACTTGATGTGCTTGCGTGTGCAAGCTGAACTTTAAAGACTCAATGGGACATTTAGAAATGCATATAGGGTGAATTTTTAAAAGCTTGGAGGGAGGAATATATAGTTGGAGTCAGTTTTATTTATATAATACATGTTCTGCCACATTTGTGCTCAAAGCAATTCACAGACACTATTTTTTTAAAATAAAATAATGCAATACTTAATAAGAATTATAGTATCACTACTGCATGAACAATGAATAGAAGAGGCACATCCATGCTGATTTCAAGTTCTGTGCCTTTTGGGATCTGGCTTGTTAAGGCCCCATGAGACCATGAATGTTTGAATCTCTCACTATGCCATTAACTTTTCCATTTATCTAGATTGGCCCAAAGGGCTTACTAGTGTACCAGCAGCATCTGTTCGCCCTTCAGATGGTTTGCCCGGCTCCACATAACATCTCTCACACAGTCCAGAGCCCTCTGGGACATCTATTGCCAGCACAGTAGCTAGATAAGACTTTACACAGTTCTGTTGGCATACCTTGACTTCTGTATGTCTTGTTTGTTTCACCAGTCTTTACATTTATTAAGAGTTCAGTGTTGCAAATTGTCAGCTGTAGCTACTTAATTCTTGAACAAGTTTACCTGCTCTAGTGCCAACAGAAGGAGATTGAATTGGAGCTAATATTTGCTTTTATTTGAGTTGTTTACTCTGCGGAAGAACATGTCTATAGTTCAAAAAGCATTGGGAAATGTGAATATTAGTTGGGCAATTAACATTTTCCACACGTGCTTCTGATTGCAGTTGTTTGCGCACCCGGATTTTGCCTTTCGATGCGGCGGCTAATCATAGTTCAGTGGTTAGGATTGCCCCTACAAACGTATGGGTCAATTACATCACCCCGTCCTGATTTTTGTTAATAATATAATTTGCTGAGATAACCATATTGGTAGCCTACTGGTTGCCCAGAACTCATAATATGAACCCATAGTTTGTTTATAAACTTTGGTTTGGAAGTAAGGCATTAATGACAGGTTGCCAATGTGGATGTCATGGTAAACTGTGATTGGTGAAAACTAGAAGTGAAAATTAATTGGGGGGGGGGAATCCACACCCTAAAAGGGGGAGAAGGTAATTTGTGAAACAAGGCTGGAGTGAGTGAGCACATGGGCTTGCAAAGGCACCCCAGACTATCAACCCATGGTTTGGTATCTTTTCCCTTGCGCTGCTGTACTCTCTGACACTTGCTTCTCTTTAAACTTTCTAAGTGATGTGTTTTGTAACTTTTTGTTAAGAAGCTTGCATGGCTAATGGCAACGTTTGACCTGAAATTACAGCGGAAATAGGTGTATTTCTGTTTGAATAATTTATGGGATGAAGCGGAGAAATGCCACTTGAACTCAGAATAGCTCCAGCATCTTTAATATCTACAGGCAGTGACAAGTTTAGGCTTTTTTTCCCCCCGAGCTGGCAGCGCTGAAAAGGAGTGCACTAATTAGCTAAATGCTGACGTTTGGAATTGACAAAGTCCAGCTGAGTTTGACATTTTGTGGTTGCGAGAGATGAATTGGGTTTCCTTCCCCCCTAATAGCTTCTGTCTTTTTGCAGCCAAAGCCACACTCTTGTTGTCAAGCAGCTGTGTTGGAGAAAGTGCGTGGGCCGCGCTGGGCAAGGGACAGCGGAGAGCAGCAGGTGGCTGCAGCTGGCGAGCTGCGGGGCTGACTATTCTGTCAAGATACTCAGCATTAACAGAGACAGTCTTTAAGCAATTTACTTTCGACCACACTTCGTGAAATATGTCAATAGTACCTGTTTTCTGAACTTCTTTTTTTTTTAAAGCACTTCTTTTTCTGAAAACGATGTGTCTACCTGGAGCTTAATTATTAAAGCGGTTTGTATAAAAACATGTGTTCACGATTGGCCTTCCCTCACGAAAAGGTTATTCTCCACGAGTACATTGCTGTCCTTGGCTAGCGTTTTCCTTGAGATAACCATCTCCCTAGAGCAGAGGTGGCTGGGGCAGAACGGACTCACTTCTTTACCTTCTCGGAAATTACATTCCTGTTTAAAATTGCCTATTCCCCCCATTGTGTTCAACATCATTTTCATTCGTGGTTCTAGCCTGGGCCTCAACAAAGCTTTGTCTCTTAAATGTGCCTGAGCCTTAACCAATGCAGGGTTTTTGTTTTTAAATCATTTTGGTCGGGATGGAAAATGTCAGGCTCTGGGGCTGCATTTTGCCCTCTGCACCTCACTAGTTGGCTCTTAGGACTCTCCCATGGCCTTTCCCAGCCACATCCCCTGCTTGTCCCACTCTGCACTTTCCTTGGTTGTTTTTGCCTAGCTGGAATGTGTCTCTGAACTCTGATAATGCCTCTTTTTTTCCTTAGGTTAAGGATAGAAAGAGGGGTGTGAGAATGCCTGTCAACTAGACTATTGGACAAAGGTAAAATTCACATTAATTGCTCTGTCCACTTCACAGCCTTTCTCCCTGCCCTCCACAGGCGTGCGGCCCCCAAAATGGAATGTGGCCCTCGGAATGAAAAAGGTTCCATGCCCCTGATTTAGATGACCTTTTGAAATTCTTTGTAAAATTTCCTTCTCTGTAACGTATAATGCATGTTAAGCGCAGCGGCTTGAGATCAGATTTATTGTGCCACGGAACTTGTGTGATTCCAGTTCCATTCGATTTACCGTATTTTTTGCTCTATAAGACTCACTTTTTTCCTCCTAAAAAGTAAGGGGAAACATGTGTGCGTCTTATGGAGTGAATGCAGGCTGCGCAGCTATCACAGAAGCCAGAACAGCAAGAGGGATTGCTGCTTTCACTGTGCAGCGATCCCTCTTGCTGTTCTGGCTTCTGAGGTTCAGAATATTTTTTTTCTTGTTTTCCTTCTCCAAAAACTAGGTGCGTCTTGTAGTCTGGCGCGTCTTATAGAGCAAAAAATACGGTAGTTTTTTTCTGAGAGTATAGTACAGTGGTACCTCTGGTTACGAACTTAATTCGTTCTGGAGGTCCGTTCTTAACCTGAGGTACCACTTTAGCTAATGGGGCCTCCCGCTGCCGCTGCCACGTGATTTCTGTTCTCATCCTGAGGTAAAGTTCTTAACCGGAGGTACTACTTCCAGGTTAGTGGAGTCTGTAACCCGAAGTGTTTGTAACCTGAGGTACTACTGTATTCACTATTTTGCAATATTTGTCTGATTCTTTGTTAAAAGTAAGTAACTTTTTCAACTACTGAAAGTCTTTGTGTGGTGGTGCACAATCGTGTGAGGAAAATGAATAGGACTAGTGTGCTTGGTGCTCCTGCCCACCTAGCAGTTCGAAATCATGTCAAAGTGCAAGTAGATAAATAGGTACTGCTCTGGGGGGAAGGTAAACGGCATTTCCGTGCGCTGCTCTGGTTCACCAGAAGTGGCTTAGTCATGCTGGCCACATGATCCGGAAGCTGTACGCCGGCTCCCTCGGCCTATAGAGTGAGATGAGCGCCGCAACCCCAGAGTCGTCCGCGACTGGACCTAATGGTCAGGGGTACCTTTACTGTTAGTGTAACCTGCACAGTTTCTTCATTTTCAACTCTTCATGGCTAGTGCTCAGATGGAGGAATCACCTTATGGAAGCAAAATGCCTATGATAAAATAAATTAAGGCACTGGCCTTTTTGTTGACTCTTGCCTGTGTGGTGCTGAAATCAGAGAGGGAAAGGTTTTAGTTGTCTTTCCATAAATAGCCTGTGCTGGGTCAATTTTTCGCTAAATCACACAAGGCCAACTAAAAAACTCTCAGACTAATTGTTAAAACTAGTGCAATCTTCTTTTCCCCCAGGAAAGTGAGCCCAGTCATTTTAGAAAGCCTTCTTATAAGTGGATCAGATATCAAGCTTTCAGCAGTGGCACAGCAATTGTAGCAGAGATTGATATCTCATTCTGTCCTTTTATGCTTAAGCAAACCTTAAAGCCTCTTTGGGAAGCTTCTAATGCATTGCTGAAAATTTAACCAAGTCCAACACATCTCCTTATAACAAAGTCGTTCCTATATTGCTTCTGTAAAAAGAAATTGACATGATTTATTTTTTAAAAAAATTGAAACCTCAGCAATAGAGCAATTCACTCCTGTGTATCTTAAGTTAAAGGGTCTCAAGTGGAGAGCTCAGAAGTAAAACACCACCAGCTTGCCTCTGCCCGAGACCCTGAAGAATTTCTGTCAGTCAGATTTAAACAGCACCAGGCTTGATAAAATAATGGGTCTGACACCGTGTCAGTCATCATATTTATAAAGCAAAACGGCACAGAAGATGCATAGCTATGAGGTCATCCATCCTTAGGAGGCTGGGGCAGTTCATGGTTCTGAGACCACAGTGCAAATGAACCAGGATTCTTCGAGACCTTTGCATCTTGTTTAGGAACAGTCTGCCGAGGTTAGAGGTGGAAGCAGTTTTAATACTTGTTAAGTTTTTCCAGTAAAATGCACCCAGTCACCGGGATATGCGGCCAAGCAAGTGGTTATTTTGAAGCCTGTGCTGACTGGTATCGTAAGGCATTGAAGGAGGGTGAAGTGAGAAGTGCTTGGATTCCTATCTCTGGATGAAATCAGAAGCGAGAGCTGAAGACATGGAAAAGAATGGCCAGTCCTTCGCAAGTTGGCAAGAGTCAATTCAGTGTATGGAACCGGAACAAAATGGCACTTCAGGCCAAGAAAACGGGTGAGTAGCTTCCATTGTAAATGTGTCCTGGCACATGAGCATTTTTAATGTTACATATATATAATTTAAGGTTACATCTTTTTTAACGGGTTGGCTTGACTTCCTCATCAAGAAATCAATGCTCACATTAGTCTCACTCCCTCTTTCTGTCATCCCAGCAAAAACTGAGCCTGCCCTTCCCCCAGATGATAACAACTTTTGTATTTGTAGGAGCTGCTACATTCTTCCTCTGGAAATAATTCCTAAGCATGAATAATAGTTATGGCCACCAATGTAGACCCCTTCACAATTAACGGAGGATAATGCTTTCTGTGTCTGTTATCCTACATCCAAGATTGGAGGCATGCCATTAATTGCTGAAAAATGGCAGCTGGAAAGGGCTATTGCTCATGGGTATTTGGCTAATCACTTTGGGAAACAGGATATCAGACTAGGTAAGCCTTGGGTTTGATCCAGCAAGGCAGTTCTGATGTCTTACCGGTTTCAAAAGCAATGGCCTGGTAGCTGAGGCCAGAGTTTCTCATGGGAAGTAGCCACTTTAAAAAAAAAGAAAAACATGCCTGTAAAGGAACAGTGAAAATCCATTTGTGAATGGGAAGGATGCTGAAGAAACATGCAGGGAGTTGTTTTGAAAGCAGCATTGATTTTTTTAAACTTCCACTGAGGTCATGACTAATGTCTGAAAAACCAGGGCAACATACGTTGAAATGCAACTTCATATCATCTCGCATTAGGAAAACAACTGGGAACCTGAGTATATTTTTTTAATCAGTGTGTGCTGTCTGCTCTGAGGTTAGTCCCATTGAGTTCATTATTGGACAATTTATAGGGTGCTATCATCCGCTTTGAGGAGTACAGTGGTACCTCGGGTTAAGTACTTAATTCGTTCCGGAGGCCTTGGGTTAAGAACTTTGCTTCAGGATGAGAACAGAAATCACATGGCGGCGGGAGGCCCCATTAGCTAAAGTGGTACCTCAGGTTAAGAACAGTTTCAGGTTAAGAAGAGACTTCCAGAATGAATTAAGTTCTTAACCCAAGGTACCACTGTAATTCCTATGCAGCTATTGTTGACTTTTCTGAAAGGCATAATAAACATGTTTCAAAAGTTAAGACATTTTCTAACTCTGATATGGGAGAACCGAGAATATCCATGTCTTGCAATGTGGTTATGACAACTCCCATTGAGTTCTTTGCAGGGATCACTGCTGCCAACTTTGCAAGCAGATCTCTGATAACTCCGTTGCTGTTTGGGAGCATCAGTGTCATCTACCTTCAGCTTGGGCAATGCTTCAAATAATTTAACACAGTGCATCTCAGTTCCTACATATATGGAGAGCAATATCTTTGCCATAGTTGTTTCTTTCCTCATGGAAGTGTAAGCCTATTCAATTAAGTAGATGGGGACAAATCTGAGCAATCAATTTGCATCGCAATTAACACCAGTAACATTTCATTAATATTGGTTTGCTGCAGTTTGTCCCATAAACATTGTCTGTTTTTAAGAACGAAGGTTGCTGTAAAATCATCAAAGGCAATACACAACTTATTTAAATCCCATGATGTATCTATTAGCCTAAAATGAAGTTGTGGTCCACAGTACCTCTTCCGTCATGGAAAACAGCGTCATAAAAGTGGCTGATGCTGATCGATTTAACAAATGTAGACAAATTATAGTTTTTTATGGGCCTTGGGGTGGTCCCTTTTCCCTTTCTGGTGTATTGGGATTTATAACCCTTCTACTTGACAGGGAGCTTTAGAGTTGCTACAAGTCACACACAGCACAGGCTCATATGCACTATTTTTCAAAAAACAAAAACCCTGTTCAGAAATGCGTACAATTTGCCATGTAATACACTTGTACCCACTTCGAAACAAGATGATTCTAAAAGTAATACGTTAAAATACACAAAGGCCACATTCACTGTTAATTCCGTCTTTCTGTGCAGGTCCCCTCGCTATGACCAGACTGTTGAGATCAGAACCATGGCGGCATACGGGAGAGTCACTTCCACACTGTATCCAACCAATCTCACCCTGGGAATGGTAAGGACCTCCATGGTACATGATATCATCCTAAAAAGTAGCTTCTAGGCTAAGGGGTGGGGAACTTGTAGCTCTCCAGATAATGCTGGACTCCAGCTTCCATCAGCCCTGCAGCTAACACTGCCAGTGGCAAGGGATGATGGGAGATGTAGTCCAGTGAACAGCCACAGGGTTACATATGTAGGCAGTTATGGGAAGAAGAAAAGGTCTGCTCCCTTGACTGAATGCTCTGCAGGACTTTGTGCTGCAGTATGTAAATGATGGTGCAGGCACACTACACAACAACTTTTCTCTCTCCTTGTGAGTAGTCTAGGACAGAGTCTACTGGAAGAGAGGGTCTTTTCTTAGACTAAAGGCTTGGCCAGGGCTCTGGACTATGAAGCACCTCCCACTTCTCTCTAGCTAGGCCTTTGCCTGCAATACAGAAAGAGATCCATTGCTCCCTAGCTCTCCAAATGGGGCCTGAGTGAGCTTTTTTCCATCCTAGCAGTGTGTACCTGCAATTTTACAAGGGTTATCTGTAAGAAAGAGAACCACCAAGTAGTAGTTAGGTTTTCTCTATTTTATTAATAAAACAGATTTTTGCAACAATTTATTAAAAATTGGTTTTCATGCAGTATAAGGGGTATACAAGAAATTCTCCATGTATTCTCTCTTTTTTTAAAATAATTTTTGACAGTTCCAGTCTAGATTAAAGCATTTTGTGCACTATCATTGTTGGAAAATGCCATTGGGGCATAGCTCGTCATAAATTTTTACAGTACATTTTTGCTGCAGTATAAAAAAAACAGAAACATTAAATAGCTATAGTCACTTTTGTGGGCCTTATTTTCTGCAGGAAATTTAAAAAAAAAAATGTTGTGGGAGAAACTACAGTTGCATTGGAGACAAAGAATGTACTGCATGATTTAAACCTAAGAAACAGCACACGGTCAGTATTCACAAAGAGTTACAGACACACACTCACCGCCAACAGTCCAATACTTTTTGGAAATTTTTTTTTGATTTGTTTCCTGCTATGTTGGAATAATATTTTCTACAGAAATGTTTGTGTATACATTATATACAGTATTATTGTTCTTTTTTGAAAAGTAATATTTATTTGTATTAAATAAAGTCCTGATGAAGTTTATTAATAAATTAAGAGAATACTGGCAACACACATACATACACGCTCACACACTCACACCAGACGACACCTTCAGTGGTTAGTGCTCAAACCGAGTGATGTGTCCTACTCCCTGTGCGGTAGACTTACTCACTGTTGTCCTAACACTTCCAGGTGCCTCCATGACCTCTCAACGATACGTGTGCAGGGAGAGATTCTGTGATGCCCCCAGTGGATTAAGCGTCATGTGTTTCAAAGGTAATATAATCAGGAAGGAGGGAGCAGGGGCATCTTCAGTGACTCGGTTGAGATTATCTCCTCTCTCATGCAGATACTAAAACGCTATATCCTGGGAACACTGGTGGGAAAAAGATTCATTCCTATGGCATGAGAGAAGACAGTGCAGTAACAAAAGGACACACACACACACACACACCCTTCCCTCTCCACACTGCCCTATTGTGCTAGCTTAATTAATACAAGATTTAGAAATGGCAGCTGGCCAGTATCGCCAATGTTGCATGCCAAATTGCCATCCAGTTGGGGTGGCCAAGGCTGGAGACAGCCAACACGGTTGGAAAGAAAGTGAAGGTGGCAGTAATGTCATCTCTCTCTCATCATGCTGTTATCTCTGGGCACACGGGTGTTGCAGAGTTCCGAAGCACTACCCCCCCTAAAAAAATAATAATGAACAGAGACAACGGAGCGTACAACACTTGGGGATTTTTTTTTGTCTGTCTCCAGCGCTCAGCCACACTCTGAATGTTGCTTCTGTGCCATTCACAAGATTTGCATATCCTGCTCACAGCTTGCCATGGGAAGGAACAAGAGCACATTTCTTCGTGAATAGGCCCGGCTCACTCAATCTAAAGATTGTGTGGGTGAGGCCTTTTCACAGAGCAGTGCTTTTCAACTGGTGGTACTTCACAGTGTGTTTGGTGGGTTGAGTACCAGCAGCTGAAAAGCACACTTGTCGGTGCATGGAAATGCAGGCGTCTCAGCTTGCTCCGAGCGTCCTATACGCAGTAAGGCAATGGGGAAGATCAGGCCTTGCTTCCATGCCGGTCCAGTGCAGAATCCACCGTGCTTGGGGTTATGTGGAAAGTGCCCTATAACTACATAAGCGATAAGAACATCAGAGAATGCAGTATCTTCAATAATGCGAGTGCTGTGCCCACAGAAAGGATCCCACTGAAATTCTCTGTTTCAGGTCAATTGTGGAAAAGATCTTTGGATCACACATGCACAATCTTAATCACTGCAGGCTTGCACAGAACCACTAGCAGACAGGCAGCACATGCTTGTATCAGACCTCTATCAGTTAGGGATGGAATCACTCAAACATTTCATTTGAGCTTCCTGCTGTTGCACTCTGATAAGAATTCTGTTGCTCTTTAGGGAGGGAGTAGATTGAATCATGATTTCTCGGGGGTGGGGGGGAGAGACCATATTTTTAAAAATAAAAAATGTCTTCTACAAAAAACTTAGTCACTTCTTGCCTTTAGTTTTCTAATTCAAAGGACAAGGGGGATTCCCTAGCCCATATTAGGCGAACTTGGTTCAGACTGTCTTATTCTCAACTACCACCGTCACACACGCAGATATGAAGCAAAGGTTGTGTATATACTATCTGTGCCTCTGCAAAATTCAGCTGCTGCAGCAAAGTGGTGCCTAAACATCCCACCCCCCACCCCGCCTTGCTAAATTAACTGTACTGTAATTATGTTGTGGTTTAAATCAAGCAAACTCTGGGGAGGGGGACAAGCCATCCTGTGACATTAAGACTTCCGTAGCCATTCTCAGCCTTGTGCTGTTGGACCTAGTTTTCAGTACGTTTGCAGATGGCCACCTCTGGAACCCTGCATCTCATCAGGAGGGAGGAATGGCTGCAAATAGCATCTTGTTTTCCCTACCTGGTAGCCTTTCTGAGATCCTGGCCCTGGACCTGCTTCCCCCCTTGAAGCATTCTCCATCCCAAGCGTATCTTGAGATGTGTGGAGCTGGGCTAAGTGAAAGTCTCAATGACACCCGAAGAACCGTTTCAAAGTGTCTCCTCCTCCCCACTGAACGTAGTCCCAGAAATGAATGTCGGCCCAACTAGCCGGTGCCTCCAGCACCTGAATGAAATCCCTGCAAAACAAAAGTGTTTCCATTTCAGTTAATATAGCTCTCAGTTGATGCAATTAACTTTTCTTTTTGCACGTGGCTCCACATTTTTCAGTAGCCGTATAAAGTTTAGTGACACTTGAGCGGGGTTCTTTTGTCTGTGTTCTTTGTCGAGTCTATGTTTCCCAGCCACCCTGGCCTCTGTAGAAATCTGGGAAGAAACATGGGTTTGGTGACTTTCCTCACGAAGAAATAAAAACGTCCACAAGTAAGGCTACAGATCAAACCTCCGGGTGACCCTCTCCACTTCACATGCTTTCCCACAGCAGTGGAGCTGGTCTTCCCTTGACAATGGCCTCGTAAAACTAGTTCCTCTGTGCTAAGAGTAAGAGAGTATGTAGAAGGCAAGAGTTTCACACAAGACGTTCGGTCCAGCCATTGAGTACCAAAAGCAAGTTCACGGAGCTCTGGCCCTCCTACAGGCCAGAGACCATCACACGGAAAGATGGCGGCACGTGCCGGTGCCTTGGACTGGCGCTGGGGCTGACGCACGGACTGGCACAGCTGGCATCGACCCCTCCTATTGATGGCAAATAGGCATGATGGAGGATGGGCAGTTGTAAGGAGAGTCGACGCTGTATGCTGCAAAGGCAGAAAGGAGAAAGATGAACAGGAAGGAAATGGAGCAAGGGCTTTGCTAGCAGGCTATTGACAAAAGTGTCCCTAGTTTGTGAGATGCCTTACAGCCACAAATAAATCCAGTGGGCGGCTTGACAAAATAGCCCATGGAACGAGCAAAAGCAATACACCCAAGTTATAATACCGCTTTTTTCTTAACAAACCACTGTGAGGCCTTGGGTTCGCTTTTCTCTTTCTTTGCTCATTTGTAAAGCTAAATATTTGCTTGCTAGCCACCCAAGCCCAGCATTAACGCTGAGGCAGTATTTTGTACATAACAGAATGCAGAAATGTCACCATGCTTGAAAACCAGAACTTCAGGTCTCCAGAGTTGGCTGGGGGCACCGTTAACAAGGCCCTCAAATTACAAAAGATTTTGTTTTACTAAATCTTGCCATAAATATGTATGTGTTCGAATGATTAACATTTTACTCAGAAAGACCAAGGGCACAGCGACAACTGTTAGCTTGTATCTCAAAGGATCCTTTGAGACATAATTTTGTAAGTAAGCGATGCACAGATTTAACAAAAAATGCTAAGGACTGAGGAAGCAACCTCAGTTCTTGTGACCGTGTAACAAGAAAGAACGATGCTACTTACTGTTCTGGGGAATTGATATCTTCTGTAAAGTCTTTGCTCGTTCTGGAGGGCTCTGTCGTATTCCACTGGGCTTGCGGATTTTGATCAAGGTGGTTTTTCAATACAGCCTTTTCACCATCTAGAAAAAGGGAGAAAAGTGTCTTATATTATCATTTTTCCAAAGTAAATTTATTTTTCCAGAGTTGCAAGGATGATTCTGTAATCTACCACAGTGCTTCTAAACTTATTTACTGAATCTACTGAATTCTTGTGATAGCTAAGAAACATACCATTAAATAATAATAATAATAAATAAATAATTTTATTATTTATACCCCACCCATCTGGCTGGGTTTCCCCAGACCAATTAGATGTATTAAAATAATGCAAAATATAAAAATATGACCTTGACAACAGATGGTTAGTTCACAGCATCCAATAATAGCCTCAACCACAAATTAGATTTTAAACACATTGAAACATACATGCTTTTACTTGCACCCCAATTACTAGCAAATCTCTCCGTTGATGAGAAATTCTGGAGGGACATTGTCACTTCTTCTCTGCTCCCGGTTCCAAAAAGCAGGTCGTCTGTCTTTCCTGCCACTACCCAAAACGAAATTGCTGTTGTGCAAGTGACTGGATGAAGATCTGATTCGTTGCACACAGCAATGCACAACAGTTCTGCAGCTGGCCCAGAAGAGCTCTCTACAAAGCACAGTGAAGGTGGTAGCTGCGACACACACAGTGTAATCCTGTACATGTCTATACAGGACCCTCCGCTGCCTTGTGAGGTATCTCTGGGAGAAGAAAAAGCTAAGGAGCAAATCCTACACAAATCTGGAGTACAGTCCCTAAGACTGTTGGATGGCATCTTGTACACCTCCTTCCGGCAACTCCTGCCACCAACCTGTTGCCAAATGTATTGCTCTGCTTTCCTTTGGACTGCATCGGTGAGGCCGAGAGAGAGGTCCTGTTGTCTGAGCAGCCCAAGACACACTGCCCAGGCTTGCGCGCTGGCCAGGTCGCTTTGGTGCTGCTAACACAGCTGTTTGACTTCACCCCTGGAAGCACACTCCATTGTCTCTCAAGGCAGTCAGATGCCAATTATGCAGAGTATGAGCCATTGAGCTTATTGTGACTTTCTGCTGGGAAGGTGTGTGAAGCCAACACATCAGTGGCTGAATGGAGGAGATAAATTCTTCCCTGGAACTTTATTTCCTCCCCCCATCTTGTTTAAATACCTTCCCTCCTCTCTTTGGTGGCAATGGTGGCTCTGCATCTCCTAGACCTTAAAGCAAGCAGACAGCCTGAAGACATAAGACCCAAAGTCAAAACAGCACTCTCCCTTCTCTCTTCTAGGAAAACACAACTGAATTATTCAAGACCTAGACATTTCTATGTTTAGAAATATGTCTCAAATCCTGGGTTCGTTCCAAATGCTGCAAACCAAACACAATCTCACTCTTGGACTCTGCTGCTCCCAAAGGGACACCTTTGGCAGCTAACTAGGGCCACTTCCTGCTTTCTTCTCTATACCATGCACCCTGATGGTCCTATGGCAATAAAAAAAATTAAAGGCATTTATTTTTCAACCAGCTAGACAGAAAAACAAAATCCCACCAAAGCACCATTAAGCATTTTGTAATTTAGAGCCTAGGACTTGCCGATCAGAAGGTCGGCGGTTCGAATCCCCGCGACAGGGTGAGCTCCTGTTGCTCAGTCCCAGCTCCTGCCAACCTAGCAGTTTGAAAGCATGTCAAAGTGCAAGTAGATAAATAGGTACCACTCCAGCGGGAAGGTAAATGGCATTTCCGTGCGCTGCTCTGGTTTGCCAGAAGTGGCTTAGTCATGCTGGCCACATGACCCGGAAGCTGTATGCCGGCTCCCTCGGCCAATAAAGCGAGATGAGCGCCGCAACCCCAGAGTCATCTGCGACTGGACCTAATGGTCAGGGGTCCCTTTACCTTTACCTAATTTAGAACAAGGCTGCATTGCTGGAGGCCACTGCATCCTGCAGACAGTCCCGCAACTGGAGGCACAATTTGTGAAATGGCACAATTACCCAGGAGCGACCAGGTTCTAAAGTAAAACGGCCTTAATCCTTGCCAATGGACATATGAGTTTCAACTCTGTCCTTTAACAATGACAGTTCTTCTGATGCCTTGTTATTTACCTACATGTCAGGCTCCTGATCATTCTGTCTGCTGCATGAACCATCACAGTTCTACACAGCCCCTTTATCTGAAACCGTGTCACATTAAAATAAAGTTCATTATTCCCTCGTCCCAAAAACCTCAGATCTATTTACAGCGGCATTGTCTATTTTAACGCACATTCAAAGTAACACTGCAAAGATAAACATTCTGTCCTGTCACCAGTTACCCTTTAAAAGATTTCCGAAGTAAACCAGGCTCACTTAAAAAAAACATTTCCCCACCCCAATTTACCCTAGCATGGTGATGGGGGGAACAAGGCAGGGAGAAGGAGTGCCCCTGTTTCTGGACTTGCCCAGGAGACCTTGGTAATATCCGCTGAAAAGAAAGGAAGCTACACGGCAAAGGCTACTTGAATATTTCACTCCCATTCCATAATCTAGGGCATTATATTACTCCTAAAGCATATGCTGAAATGGAGTTGCTATATAGGGAAGAAAAGACGCAGTTGCACAGAGCAGGCCCAAAATGGCTTCTAGAGGCTGGCTATCTTAGCTAGATACAGACATTTCTTTTCAGAGAACAGTATACTAGAGTCATGTGAGGCCTGTTCGATGAGGCTCACATTTTGCTGTTTCAGATCAGTAAGAGAGAAGAGAAAGTAGCTGCAGATCAGCAATCCCAAACTGTACTCCCCCATTTTAGACTTTCATACACCAGTCAGCTATAAAACCTTGCCAGTTTGGGAGATTACTATGGCCTGGTTCACATGTAACACTAAGCCAAACCATGGCTTAGTGTGAATGAGCAAATGTGAACACCACACGCAATCTTCTTCTGTTCTGAAGTTTTGATTATGGCTCCCACATGCTGCACAGTCCCTAAGAAGCTACATCAGTGTAGAATCTTATCAAAATAAAGGGCGGTTTGGGTTGGGGAATCAATCAAATTCTGATCAATTGGGAAAAAACAATGCTGCTGTAAAGGGTTTGTCTCCTTCTTTTGAGGGGATGACCAAAATTTCATTTTTGACCTCATTAACTACAATGTTCATATGACTGACAACAGTCTCTCTCTTGTCTATAAAGTGCCTCCAGAGCCTATCAACTTCTTAGTTTTTCTCACCACCAATTCTTCTATGCCGTATGGGCCCGAATATAAGCTGCACCCAAATGTAAGCCGCACCTTTAAAATTCGGGGGGGGGGGGGGAGGGAGAGAAAAAGGCAATACTGGAATATAAGCCACTCCCTTAAAATTCCGCAGGCACTCGCACCCTTTCCATTTTAGCTTACGTCTGTTTCAGCAGCGATATCGTAAAAGCCAATTTTTTTAAGGTCACAAATTTAAGCCGCACTTTAACTTTCCACAGTCGGAATTTGGGGGGAAACTGAGGCTTATATTCAGGCCAATATGGTACTTTCTGCCTTTGCTAAGTTACCAGGATACTATGTACTCTGCAATTCTGCAAAGGCGCAACCTGCCCCCCTTCCAAAATGGTGACAGTGGGTGATGCCTAAGAAGCTCAGCTTTCATATTTCATGAAGGTGAAGGTAAGTTCTGAGTATGTGGACAATGTCTGGTGAAAACCTGGTGTTTCCTTCTAGTAAATATGTAGTGGTTTATAGAAGAATTGACAGTGGTTTAAGAGAAACTTAGGTCCGTATGGTTAACATTAGAAAGCTGGAGGGCCAGATTCTCTTCCCCACTCCCAATCAACACTCCTCATGTCTCCTCATGATGCCAACCACCCACTGCCAGTATTTCATTTACTGGAGTATATCCTAGACAGGGAAAAGGAAATAGAAGAAACATGGAAAAAGGAGAAAATGTGGTTTTGACAAAGGATTTGTTGTCAAATCTGCTTCACTCCATCCCAAAATGCTTCGTGCATACAGTGCTAGCTGACTGACCCTACCTGCCCACAAACTGTCTTGCCAAAGTGGTGCATGCTCTGGTTATCTCCAGCTTGGATTACTGCAATACGCTCTACCTTTGAAGGTGACCTGGAAACTACAACTAATCCAGAATGCAGCAGCTAGACTGGTGGCTGGGAGTGGGCCATATAACACCAGTCCTAAAGGAACATCATTGCCTCCCAGTGCATTTCCAAGCACAATTCAAAGTGTTGGTGCTGACCTTTAAAGCCCTAAACAGCCTTGGCCCAGTATACCTGAAGGTATACACCTCCATTATTCTGCCACTGAGGTCCAGCTCCAACGGCCTTCTGGCGGTTCCCTCACTGCGAGAAGTGAAGTTGCAGGGAACCAGGCAGAGGGCCTTCTCGGTAGTGGCACCCACCCTGCGGAAAGCCCTCCCATCAGATGTCAAGGAAATAAACAACTATCTGACTTTTAGAAGGCAGCCCTGTATCGGGAAGTTGTTAATGTCTGATGTTTCGGTATGTTCTGATATATGCTGTGAGCTGCCCAGGGTGGCTGGGGAAACCCAGCCAGATGGGTGGGGTATAAATAATAAAGTTGTTGTTGTTCTTCCCTACCTTTATTTTCTGTAAAGTTCCGTATACTGAGGATGTCATTGAGCTCCTGATAGTGGTTCTGCTTAATATATGTTGTCTTGTCAGGGGTGTCTTGAAGCTGCATAGTGACTTCTTCTAAAGCTTTGTCCAACTGTTAAAAGAAAAGCATGTTACAATAGCATTAACATATTTTGTAAGCAGGTTCCATTAACTTTTCTTACAATCTTATGGACCAAAGTTATTTTTCTCCTCTGTGGGGTTCCCTCCCAATCATGCATAAATGATGTTGTTATTTCTTCTAACACATTCCCGGACACCTAGACAGGCAAAAAGTGTCCTCTGTAGGCAGATGAAGCTGATGGACTATATGGAAATGGCGGAAATGACTGGCAGAATCCGAGACCAGGGAGAAGAGTCGATGGAGGAAGATTGGAAAAAATTTAAAGTATATTTACAGAAATATTGCAAAATGAATGAATGTTAGAAGAATATTGGAATGAAGTTATAGGGTTTTAGCAGAAGTGTTATTAAGAACTATATGAATATTAATTGTTAATGTGTTAAAGTGGAAAATTTAAAGTTAAATTGTGTTAGGATAAATTATAGAACAAAAATTGAAGAAGAGGGAAAGGATTTGTTGAACTAGCAAATTTGAACTAGAATACAAAAAAGGGAGATGCGAGGAAGTCGAGGAAATAAGCAAATGAAAGATATAGATATGAAATTTGGATGTGTGTTTAAATGTTTTTGTTTTGTTCTTGTTGTATTGTTGTATTGTATCTTTTTATTGTTGATGTATTGTTTGTTGATTCTGTGTATTGTTCTTCCTTATTTTTTCCCCTTTCATAACTATAAAATATCTAATAAATATTATTATTATTATTTTTTAAAAAGTGTCCTCTGTAATTCAGTGATGCCATAGGTGCCGGCTCCAGAGGGCTGAAGCATTGTGGGGCCCCTTAATTATTATTTTAGGGGGGCCCATTATTGAGGCTGGGCACGGAGCAAGGTCAGGACATCATGCAACATCACGAACGTGGGCACGTCGCATTAGGCTCCCCCAAAGTGCTTACAAAGGTGGTGCCCCTGATAGGGTGTCCACAGATGTGTCACTGGGAAAAATGGACCCATTTGCACATGGTATCCAAATGTAGGGGAAACGCAGCACACATGTAACCCGCCCCCATACCCCCCATGTATTAATACACTCATATAACTACACTTTGAGTGTATGCATTTAATGTTTGTGCGTAGCTCATTTCCTACTGGTACTAAATGCATCCTCAGCCTGTGTGTGCCAAAAGCAGCAACTCTCCATGATGCCCGCAGATGTTCCTCCCTCCACACTGATGAATTCCTTTTCATCATTTGTCATGTTTATTAGATTGCAAGTCTACTGGTAAGGCCATGCCTTTTAAAATAAAAAAGAACAACAATTGCAGGCGAGTGCCAGTTTTAGCGCTTCTTTGCAGTTGTCATTTTGGTGCACCCATTGAGATCCCTCTTGCAGTGCTGCTGCCAACCACCTGGTTCATTTGCTCCAATAGTAGCCACCTTCTAGAGGCATGGGAAGCATCAAGGGTGATGCTGGTCAATGGCATTGAGAAAAGGTTGAGAGGATGCTTTATAGGTGACTGTAGCAGCTGACAGAACTGAGAGCTGCAACAGACACCCAAAGGCTTCTCCTCGCACAGAGATTCTGTTTGGGAATCCTGTGTCATCTGTCATCCATAGTAAGCCCTTTCAATTCTGAAGTCATAAGTCTTCAAAAGAAAACGACTTCTTAAGAAATCTCTCAGAGCTCTCTTTTATTCCGCTCTGAGAAATCTTTCTAGGGCACAGGCAGATACTTTTTTTTCCTGTGATGCTCCTGAACACCTCTCTCAAATGCTCCTTCGTGTGAGGAACAGAGCACATTTCTCAACTTTTAAAGTGTCACAGCTTTGCTCTGATGCGTTTTGCAATATTCCACCTCCTCACAAATTTTCAACCATAAAGGGGAGCATGCTCCCTCTGAAGTAAAAATAAAATAGAAATAACGCTCCGAGGTTTGAAATCCTTCAGCACACACAGCCTGTATCGCCAGCTCGTGTTTTTAAAACAGTGTTCACTGGGTTGATTCTAAAGGAAAACGTCAGGCCTGGATTTCCTGTCCCATAAAAAAATTGCTGCACTTTGTTCTCTATCTTCTTTCCTGGCTGTCCTATGAGGAAACGGAACTCCTGTCGCTCACCTCATCCGGAGGCCAGGATTTTGGCAAAGCGTGTATCTCCTGGGGGGTTTAGTCGCAATAATAAATCTATGTTCTGTCCAGGTTCCAAAAATGGAGGAGACAAGGCAGTCATTAAGTCCAGAGATTTCCCCAAAAAAGTATCTTAAGGCACTTTTTCATTCAGAAAAATAAAGGTTTTGTTTGCAAATATGATGAGAAGGAACATTCTGCACATCATGTGTAGGTTGACTCTCACTTGCCCTCTCCCTCATCTTGTTGACAGCAGTGGAAAGAAATTGTAGTAGCAGTCTTTGGCTCTGTCCACAGTAGGGCCTTAATGAGTGCATGAGCCACTGCTTGCATGTGCCCATTTATGTGGTTTCACGCACAGAAGAGCCCTTTCAGTTTTATGGCTCTGAAATCCATTCAAATGTTTCTTCTCCATACTAGTGGGCAGTGCTTGTTGGAAAGTATTTTTTACAGAGGGTGGTTTTCCACCCTCTTGAATTAGTTATTCCTTGCCCACCATAAGTTCCAGAAATCTGAGGTCCGCTGTGGGCAAGCAGGCATTTGCTTACCTGTGCGCACACACCTTTTTAAACCTCCATTTTTAATTATGAAATACAAGTTTTTCAATTACCAAATTTTCACAACACAGCAGTCAAAAATGTGTGTTTGTGTGCTCCAGGCCAGGAAGCCTGAGGTCTGTTTCAGGTATGCAAACAGGTATTTGTATGCAGGTATGTACACACCTTTTAATTTTATTTTTGAAATACAAGCTTTGCACAAAAGAGCACCCTTTTTTTAGCGCTATTCTGTGCAACTCTGGTATATATGTGTTGCTCTAAATCAGGATTTGGAGTTGCACACGTGAAAGGCTGATGCTTCCTTCTTTTCTGGCCCCCTGAACTTGTTTTTAATACAGCTGTTTTGTGCAGGAGCAGTTATGTGCAAAAGAGCTGTTTTAGAAATTAAAGAATCTGCAAATGTGCCTTCAGCAACAACGAAAAAGGCAGACTGCATCCTTTCCTTTGGGTGGATGGAAACAAATAGGTAGTTTGCACTCATGCCTAGAAACTTGGAGGCAGTGCCGTTGAAACAGCTCACTTCCATAAAGGGATAAATAAAGGAGATAGAATTACGTAACAAGTATACTTTAAAAGGTGGCAGATCTAATTAAAAAAGAATACATGTTCTAATCTAAGATGAAAGGGTCTAGGTGAGCTGAAAAAGCATCATCTTTTCTAAGAGATAAAACAGAAGTTTCCACATCAAACCCACAGGTTCGTAGCAGAGAGATGACAGTAAAACTCATACTATAGCGATCCCCTCTCCCTTTTTCTTTCCTGGGACACCATCATTGAGTCAAGCTAAATTAGAGTGTAATCAGTATTTTACATCACACTGAGTTCAGCAAGAGGGATGTAAGAACAGTGGGATCCAAATGTGCTTAACTTTCTGCCCCAATTAATAAGCAGCTATGTGAGAGCAGGTGCTCCAGCTATAACATAGAACACACTGCCCTGAAACTTCATTCAGCTTCATTGAATGCCCACAAATTCTATTCTCTTCAATAAACTTTTTGAGGTAAGGCAATCGGAACTGCACAGAGCATTCCATATGCAGTCACACCATAGATTTGTATGGTGCCATTATGATACAGGCAAGTTGATTTCTAATTCCTTTCCCAACGATCCGTAGCATGGAATCCATCTTTTTCACAGCCACCTCACACTGGATGTAGCTACAACTGCTACAACGTCAAGGTGTTGTACCTGGTCAGCCACTGCCAGTTTGACCCCTCCAGGAGCGTATATGTGAAATTAAGTGTTTTTTTGCTGCAAACACAGAGCATTTCCTCACCACAGTGAGAGCATCATCGGGGGAAAAGCAATTTAGATGGGATAAATGGTCAAACTCCTGCCCCGTACTGGATCCAATATAGGTCCCACAGTTGCTTCTAAGCGAAAAGCAAAACATCAAGAGATCCAGTCATGTACCTCACCTGTTTTGACTCTCGAGTTTCAGATAGCTTGATGGCCTCGCAAATTGAGAATACATGCAATGCCCGCAAGACAGAACAGTCTAACCCAGAACACACACTTAGCAATACCTCTGTTATTTTCATTCTCAGCTGGTGGTTTTCTGACTGTAGACCTTCCAACCTCGATGTGCTGGCCTGGTTGACACTGGTGACTGACGTGGATGTTTTTGAGTCATCTTTCTTCTGGTTCTGAGTGAACTGGAGTCCTCTGTTTCGGGTGGCAGCATCTGGATTTGTTCTCAGTGTGATTAGCTGAAAGTTGAAGAATATCTCATTTTATTTTTGTGTATCTGTGCCCAAAAAAATGTTCACTGAACGTGCATTCAAATGCGTAATGCTGGATTTGAGGCATAGTCTTCAGTAGCACCATGCCAATTTTATCATCCATGCGAGCTAAAACTATTTAACCACTTCACATAATTTAGCAAAGGCACCTTAACGTGCTACTTAGCTATTGTTAGAAGCTCAAAATAATGTGTAAGGGGCTGCTGATATGGCTTCTTCCCACACTAGTGTCAAACCTCCAGGAAACTAGACTTCTCCTAGGAATCACAGATTTCTGACATTACTGATGAAATGCAGAAATGATGCCTGTGGCTTCCAAACCTCCCCTGGAAGGTAATATTTGAAGGGATCTGAAAAAACTTTTAAACACCCCCCATTCCATTTCTCCTTTTAGAGTTCCCTTCTTCAATATTGAGATAATTTACTAAACTTTGGCCAAAGAGATTAGAAAATTCCATTCATATACCAGTGTGGGTAAGTGTTTCAGCCCAAAGTAGTTGGACTTTGTACATTCATTATTATTTATTGATCAAAGTTTATTATACACCCTTCACTATTAGACCTCACGGCAGCTTACGACAATGTAAAACGACAATATTAAAATTAGTTTAAACAATTAACAATTAAAGAATGGAGTGGGTCTATCTATCAATATTGATATGTATATTAGGAGTACTCCTAAAATATAGACCTGCTTCTTGCAGGGCAGGGTAGCCCTGCCCATATTCCCACCTCCCAGAGTCAATATCTTGGAACACATAACATCTCAATCTTACTAGGATTTAGCATCAATTTATTGGCCCATATCCAGCCTATCACTATTTTCTGAGCCACAACATTAGGAGGATATGAAGTACAGTGGTGCCTCGCAAGACGAAAAGAATCCGTTCCATGAGTCTCTTCGTCTAGCGGTTTTTTCGTCTTGCTAAGCAAGCCCATTAGCGGATTAGCGCTATTAGCGGTTTAGTGGCCATTAAAGGCTTAAGGGATTAGCGGATTAGCTGCTAAAAGGCTATTAGCAGCTTAGTGCCTTAGAAAAAGGGGGTGGGGAGCGAAACCCCCCCCCCCCAGGTTTTTTGCTATGCAAGCCCATAGCAAATTCGTCCTGCGAAGCACCTCCAAAACGGAAAACCCTTTCGTCTAGCGGGTTTTCCGCCTTGCGAGGCATTCGTCTTGCGGGGCACCACTGTAGTAGTATTCATCTCAGCCTTTAAATAATTTGCCCATGCAATGTTAACAGCAATGTTAATTGTGAAAACCTGATATTTCACAATAATGGGAAATCACCATGGCTCTCTCTAGCAACATTATGTGGTGGGGCAGAGCTGTGGAGCCACTTTCCTAAAGGCTCACCCAGACTTCTTTTTGCACCATGTTTCTAGGCACAGGTCTGTGCTTTAAAGCTCTGTGCCTGAGCACTTTCTCTGCCCATCATACGTGCTGCGTCCGCTGTCTCTCAGACCTAGCTCTCCCTGAGGTGTGTCCCAGCTGTATCGCTGAAGATTACAGGTGGGGGCTCACGACTGAATAAAGAACACCAAAAGCCAGCATGTCAAAGATAAGGCCAGGCTAGAAACCTTTCGCTGAAAGGATCAGGAAATGAACCTTCATTTACTTCCTGCATCCTGAATAGCCATAGCTCAGGCATGGAAAAATCCAGGAATAGCAAAGATAGAGGAATGATCAATTAAAATCTGGGATAAAGCCCAAATAGTTAAAGCTACAAATATGGTTAGGGAAGGGAGTCAAAGCAACAATATTTTTAATTGAAAAATGGAGTTTGCTCCCCCCCCCCTTGTTTTTTTACTGGAATGGAAAAATGCAGGATGATTTAAACCCCTATGTGATATTGGGAAAATATAATTTTTGTATCTAATAATGCTGGCTATTTCTGTATGTATACTTTTATAAATATTCACATCTATATATTTAAATATTGTATTACAGTCATACCTTGGAAGTCGAACGGAATCCGTTCCAGAAGTCTGTTCGACTTCCAAAAAGTTGGGAAACCAAAGTGCGGCTTCTAATTGGCTGCAGGAAGCTCCTGCAGCCAATTGGAAGCCGTGGAAGCTCCGCCGGACATTGAGTTCCAAAGAACATTTGCAAACTGGAACACTCATTTCCGTGTTTGCAGTGTTCAGGAGCCAAAACGTCTGAGTACCAAGACGTTCAGGATCCAAGGTACGACTGTATTACAAATAAGTAAAGGTAAAGGGACCACTGACCATTAGGTCTAGTCGTGGCCGACTCTGGGGTTGCGGCGCTCATCTCGCTCTATAGGCCAAGGGAGCCGGCGTTTGTCCGCAGACAGCTTCTGGGTCATGTGGCCAGCATGACTAAGCCGCTTCTGGTGAACCAGAGCAGCGCACGGAAACACTGTTGACCTTCCCGCTGGAGCGGTACCTATTTATCTACTTGAACTTGACGTGCTTTCGAACTGCTAGGTTGGCAGGAGCTGGGACCGAGCAATGGGAGCTCACCCAGTCGCGGGGATTCGAACTGCCGACCTTCTGATCGGCAAGTCCTAGGCTCTGTATTTAATCCACTTAGTATTAAAAGAAACTTCTCTCTGACATCTAGATTCTTACGTGTAATTTATTCATAGATAACCAGTTCCCACAAGTGATACTGCCCTAGACAAAGCTTTGCTCTGTCAGTTCTAGACAGAAGTAGTTTTCTGTCTAATCAAGATATGGAGGGACCAGGGCAATTTCAAGATGGCAGGTGTGGACCCCTTCCCTCATTCTATTTTCATAACCACCATGAGAGAGGCAGATTATGCTAAGAGATGCAGTGACTGGTGCAAAGCCACCCTATAAGCGTCACCCGAGTCTCACCAGTCTTAGTCCAACAGTGTAACCACTAAAACCACGCTGGCTCTCAACTTACGCTTTAAGAATCATGGGCACAATCCAGTGAGCAACCATGTCCTTTTGCTGTTCCAGTTCAGTTCAGTGGGGCTTGTGCAGGAGAATTTCCCAGTGCAGGAGTGAATTTAATAGTCCTACAAAAATTATATGCAGATAACAGACCCGTAATGAGTCAATTGTGCTTACCTTAGGAACAAAGACTAGGCAGAGCGTAATAGTACTACAAAATATAATGACTAGTGCCACAATGCAGAATTGAACATTGGGCTGGTCCCGTGTGAGAAAGGAAACAGCAGCTCCAATAATGCACATGATGCCCACATTGTAAACACTCATGCCAATGTATTTACTGTCGTTCAGAGCAGGAATGCTCACATTTCGAGTCTCCCAAGCCAAAAAGCAACCAAATAGCTGAAATTAGAAAGAGAAAAGGAAGTGATGATTGTTAACACAATAAGCACAGTGATAGCTTTGCATACCAGACATCAAAAGAGTTCTGTTTCTATTTCTATCTGCATTCTGCTTTAAGCAGCTTATGTTGACAAATGCAAGACAGGGCGAGATTCAGGCAAAGTTAAGCACATTTAACTTCCACCGAGTGATCCCATACTCTACCTCTCATTGAAATAACTGAAAGTATTTAGCTCTGACTGGCTTTAGCCCACTAGTATTTAATTTAATGGGGGGGTTGCTTGTAAGGTATATAATTACATGATCCACCCCCTAAGCACTTGGGCATTAATTACAGGTGTGATATTGAGTGATGTGGGTGCAAGCGTGGGGCACATAAACTACCACATCTCCTGGGTCTTCTCTTACAGCTAGGAGAGATGATATGGGAGATAAACTTGTTTGGTATTGGTAAAAAGACTTAATTATGATAAATGGTTAAAAGGCTCATTTATTTTAAAAGAATTGCACTTGGTACTTTAAATATACTGGGGCATTTGTATTAAGCTAGAGCTATTTAAAATATTTATCAATCAGCTTTTTTTTTTTTTTTTTTTTTTGCTAGTAAGCCATAAGAACATGGCATCAACTCTCAGAGGTTACAGCCTACTTCTTCAGCTGGCTGCAGGGCACTTAAAAGGCTGCCATAATTTCAAAACAGACACCAACCCACGCTTATCAATGACACGGGAGAGTATGGAATACGTGATGATAAATGGCTCACTCAACTCAGTCTTTCTCATGAGGGAGGAGTCTGTAGTCTCTATCTACATTACCATTACAACTTTGGGTTTTAATTTCATTTGAGCAAAATAGCAACCTAACATTTTAGCCATTTTAGGTAAAGGTAAAGGGACCCCTGACCATTAGGTCCAGTCGTGGCCGACTCTGGGGTTGCTTTATTGGCCAAGGAAGCTGGCGTACAGCTTCTGGGTCATGTGGCCAGCATGACTAAGCCACTTCTGGCGAACCAGAGCAGCGCACAGAAATGCCATTTACCTCCCACCGGAGTGGTACCTATTTATCTACTTGCACTCTGAGGTGCTTTCGAACTGCTAGGTTGGCAGGAGCAGGGACCGAGCAACGGGAGCTCACCCTGTCGTGGGGATTCGAACCGCCGACCTTCTGATTGGCAAGCCCTAGGCTCTGTGGTTTAACCCACAGCGCCATTTTAGGACAACATAAATAAAACCGAAAGTGTCCCAGTAGGCTTCGTGGCCAAGTGGGGATTCTCATTTAGGTCTCCCCACTCCCTAGTCCGTCATTCTATCATGACACCATACTGGCTCTGAGCTACACTTACCATTAGACTTACCATGAGTAGGCCTTTGTAAGCATAAACAATGCCAAGCCAAATGGTCATGTGAGTGTTTTCACAGTGCTCCAAAATGGGAAGAATAGAAATATCTCGGCCTGCAGGATCAGGCTGCAAGTAAAGAGAAGAGAAGAGAAGAAAGGATTTTATCCCTGAGCTTATATACATGAAAAATGAATATTGTAGTCAGGCCAGAGACTGTTGGAGGCAGAAATCTAGGGGGGTGGGGTGGGGAGAGAATGCTATTGAACTGGAAGCAGGTTCTTAGGCCCATGCTACACTGCTCAAGTAAAATACCACACTGAATGGTACATCCGTCAGTCATTACCATAAGCTTCTATCCTTGTCATAAATTATATTGTAAAATAAAATATTAGAAGGTCCTCAATGAAGCAATATTATTTAGCATGTATAAGGCACTTTTACAACATTCATAGCACTTCATAGACATTATCCAACAATTCGTACAAGACCCTTGCAAAGTTGGTTTATATTGTTATCCTCTTTTTACAGGTTGGGGTGGTCTGAGAGTGATGGTGGGATCATGGTATAGATGGACTTTCTGATGCATAACCCAGTTTATAAATTACTATTCTGTACCAGGCATGCAAAGAAGTAAGGGGAATTTGCCAGTGGTTTTTGTATAATGTATTTGTTGTTTTGCAACATTTTAAACTGAAAAGTTTAGAAGATGTTGGCTTCACCAGTACAAAAATCTGGACATTATATTGCATTGGAACGGACATAAAACAAATTAAACTGCAGCTATGAATGTATTAAGCATGATATGATTAATTGCAAGTTTTAATAGGTTTATAATCATGAGTTATGGATGATAAGTTTTCTGATGAAAAGTTAAAATTATGATAAATTTTCTGGTGAAAAGATAAAATTATGATGAATTTTCTGATGAAAAGATATCATTAGCTGCACACCACCAACTCTTCTTTTGTACATTTTGATATTGTTAGAATTAACACCCAGCAGAAAGATGATGATATATTTGAACACCGGCTATTCTTTTAATACACCGCAAGTAATATGCCCTTTGTGTTTTCTCCTTCAAAACTTAAGGATCTCTTAGCCTCTGCCTAAGATGAAGCTTCGTAAGCTCTTCGGGAACTTGATAGCATCTCTGACACTGGCAGCAGTTTCTGGATACTGCGTTCAGCAGCTCTGCATGGGAGTGAATTCATGTTAGGCTGTCATTCCCACCTTACTCCAATTACTTCCAAATCTGCCGAGGCTTTTAGCTGTCAGCCCCTTGGGATTTCTCACAGCCCCCCACTCGCCATTAGGCTACCTCAAACTTTGTAAATGATTTCCAGATTTTGTGCTTCAAAGCGTTCACATTTCCCATCCCGTACAACAATTCTCACAAGCTAGTCAGGGGAAATAGCATCTCCTGCTTCTAGATGCCAAGAACATTACACTGAAGTTTGGGGCAGTGCGGGAGGGAAGTACGTTAGAAAATGCAGTCCACTCTCAGTGCCCACCACTCAGACTAAGCTAATAAAAGAAGCGTATGAGAGAGTGAGGAAAGCTTACAGAGGTGCCCAAATGCCCAAGGCGCAGAACGGACAAGGCCAGGGTCGCTACTTCTAATATTCCTGCACTTGTGCCTTTAATAGTACAGTGGTGCCCCGCAAGACGAATGCCTCGCAAGACGGAAAACCCGCAAGACGGAAGGGTTTTCCGTTTGCAGAGGCGCTTCACAAGACGAATTTCCCTATGGGCTTGCTTCGCAAGACGAAAATTGACGAAAATTTCTGGGGGGTTTTTTCGCTCCAAAACCCCTTTTTCTGAAGCGCTAAGCTGCTAAAAGCATTTTAGCAGCAAAACTGCTAATCCCTTAAGCCTTAAAAAGCCGTTTTTAGCCCTTAAACTGCCAATAGCGCTAATAGCGCTACTCCGCTAATGGGCTTGCTTCGCAAGACGAAAAAACCGCAAGACGAAAAGACTCATGGAACGGATTCTTTTCGGCTTGCGAGGCACCACTGTAGCATCACCGAGATATTTCCCCCCTCCCCACGGATGGAAATAAAGGATGGGGAAAAGCTTCAATGGCTTATCACCCCCACCCCCACATTAGCTTGCAGTGAAAAGCACAACTTGTACATCAAGTCCTATTCTCCCTGGCCCCCCACAGATTAAGGGTTACTAATTGTTGCAATCCAGAGAACTTTGAATCTCAAATGGATGTAGGCAAAGATAGAAGACCTGAGGACTTTAGCAGGTCAGATACAGGAATAGCAACTGTAGTCAGACAATTGAAGGTTAAAAATGAGTTATCTGGGTTGCAACCTGGCACTGCTGTCGTTCCTCAAACTACTGGATTTCAGCACTGAACTCCACCATTGTTCATTTTCCCAGGAAGACTTTGCTCTTTTTTGCAAATCTAAACTGCCAAAACGTGAACTTTGGGTTTTCACATTTACACTGCTCCAGCAAAGCCTTAAAACATTAAATACCTTGCAGTTGTCAGTTTCCCAAAGGAAATCCACTTTGCTCAGAACTTTCAAATCCTCACTGCTAAGAAATATTTTTAGCCACCAGCATTCATCCTCATCCAACAGGGAATCCTGTCCTGTAATACTGAGTTAACGGAAACCATCGTGCAATGATTTCTGATGGGATAAACAAGTATGTGCTTAGACCAAATATGTATTCATCTACCAGGGTGGAGATGGCTTCTTAGGCAGGAGTTTCAGAAACCTTCAAAAGCAGAACATGTGGCAAACTCCATTTTAACTTCTTAAATAACGACGAGCTCAAACCTGGTGCAGCTTTTCACTTGGCTGACCTAGATATTTCACATCAAAAAAAGACGGCTGCGAGAAAGCTTAGGGGATCCAACTCATGTTTTTAAAACATCCTAGTAAGAAAGTGTAACGTCATCTACAAGTGCTGTGAAACATGCTTCCAAAACAAAACTCTATACAAGCCACCTCACGTCAGCAATAGCCACACATTATTTATCCTGGAAACATGCCTTCCCTTTCCATTTGTGTCTCTGCTCAAACAGCTTCATAAAGGGACGCATTTTTTGTTGTACTTGCTGAGTTTTAAAGATGAGACAATGCTGTTAGAGCTATTTATAGAGTCATCTCTTGTGGATGCACATTTTCCCCATCGCTGCCGCTAACCAAGAAAATTTCTCGGCAAAATATATCCATAATTTATTATTTTCTCTTGTGTGGGCTTTTCTTTAAAAAGACACTGATTTTTATAAGCATGAGGGATCTGGGCACAAGTGGTTGCTTGATTCTGCACTGCTGGTATAACAATCCCAACTTTACCCCGTAGTTATTGAAAACGACATAAAATTCCATCTAATTCCTTATGTTCTGTAATGATGAAAGTGGGTGGCATGTTTTGCTGGAACTCCTGCAGCATTCTACTCAATGCCAGTTCATTCCTACCCAGAGGGCAGGTTTCTACTCCAGCCGCCTCTTCTTTGCCCATCCTGTCTCGCCACCTGAGGCAAAATGGGAATTGACAACTCCTGGCCCACCAAACCGTGTCCAACTTCTGTTGTCACACCCTTGTTGTTGTTGTTTAGTTGTTTAGTCATGTCTGACTCTTCGTGACCCCATGGACCAGAGCACGCCAGGCACTCCTGTCTTCCACTGCCTCCCGCAGTTTGGTCAGACTCATGTTGGTAGCTTCGAGAACACTGTCCAACCATCTCGTCCTCTGTCGTCTCCTTCTTCTTGTGCCCTTCATCTTTCCCAACATCAGGGTCTTTTCCAGGGAGTCTTCTCTTCTCATGAGGTGGCCAAAGTATTGGAGCCTCAGCTTCAGGATCTGTCCTTCCAGTGAACACTCAGGGCTGATTTCCTTCAGAATGGAGAGGTTTGATCTTCTTGCAGTCCATGGGACTCTCAAGAGTCTCCTCCAGCACCATAATTCAAAAGCATCAATTCTTTGGCGATCAGCCTTCTTTATGGTCCAGCTCTCACTTCCATACATCACTACTGGGAAAACCATAGCTTTAACTATATGGACCATCTCTCGCCAAACTTGGTGTGAGCTGGGGCACTCCTCAAAGTTTTGCAGACTGGCTTTCTCTCAGGGGCAGGGAAGATGAATGGCAACTCCAATGCGCTGGAATGCCTCCCTCTTGGGGCTGGCATGCTTTACCCCGTGTCATGAGCTCTGCCTCTTTAGATCATGGGATCATGCCATTCTTTATTAAAGAAAGGAAGTTCTCCATTTTGGGGTCCCTCTTGCGGTGGAACAAAATCCTGCTTCTCTCCCACCCTAGACCAATACTTTAATTTTCCCAACTGAACTGCATGGAACAAGTTCAATGGGAAAACTAAGAGTAGTGTACCCCTGAACACATCCAAGCCAGTCCTGGATGGATGCTCTGTCCATGTGTGCATTCAAGGAGGAGTAGGAACTCAATAAGCAAAGTGGGATGTATAACAAAACATTGCCGTGTGTCCTGTTGATACAAAAAGCCCTGAGCCACTTGGGTCTAGGATACCATAAGGACCACCCAAGCAAGGTGGTGAGCCTACTCGAGAAGGTGCAGACAAAACCTGAGGCCTTCCCCCGCCCCCAAATTTGGTGCTGATGCTGGTTTTATGGCTACACAGATCCATAGCTGTCAACTTTTTCCTTTTCTTGCGAGGAATCCTATTCGGAATAAGGAAATTCCCCTTTAAAAAAGGGAAAAGTTGACAGCTATGCACAGATCATCCCTTGAAGGATCTCAGTTATTGGTAAGCAACTTGTATTTTTTGTTTGTTAAAGTCCTTAGCTCACTTGCTATAACCAGGGCAGCCCAGAATCCTAACAATACAATAAAAAGTTGTCATACATAAAAAGCAACCGCAGCCTCTATGAAACTGATGCCATTGGCTGGTACCAAAGAAGTCAGTACAGGGCGCCCCGAGAACCTGACAGAAAGAACCTGATAAGTATGGCAAGCAAGCTCTGTGTTACCTGCAAATTTGTAAATACAGTATTTCACTCGTATCACTGGCAAAACCAGTTTTTGGCATAACACCTAGAAATAGCCTCCTGCCAATCTGACAGTGAATCACTAATGAGTAATCGGCTGGAGATGACTTTTCGACTGTTTGGGCAATCCCCCAACAGTAACTCTGCCTAGCCCCTAATACGCTATTGTGCTTCTAAGCATAACAACTGCTACTCCATCAAATGCCTTGCTGAAATCAAGATGTATTACACAGACTTTGTCTCCCAGCTCTCGGCTGTGTTATTAAGCAAGGGCTGTGCCTCTCTCAAATTGATTCATGATCTGTTCTAGCCACTTGAAGGGTGCTGACAAGCTGCTGGCTGGCCTTTAGTACGATGGAATTACCTTATTCACACCCTTGAAAAATATAATTCTGTTTGCCCTTCTCTGGTCCTCCAGGGCTTTGCCTGTTTCCCCCCGCTATGAATCTGAAGACGAGGTTATTTATTTAATATCTCCAACTAGAATTTCATTCAGCCAGGGCCTTCCCTATTTAAAAGCAATTAAGGTTTCCCCCTCAAGCTACTACATTCCTGTTCCGATGGCCAACCCTTCTTCGAGTCTCATTAACATTCGATACATTTACCACCAAGTCCCAATTTGCCTTCTCAAATGAAGGATGAAAGCAATTCTGCTTTCTTATCGTGGACCAACAACTACTTTCTCACCATCCCATTTGGCTTTTGGAGTAGCATTTGCAGAGGTCTGTTAAGTGAGGGAGTTGCAAGGACTGTGGAAACTGTAGCCGAGGATGAGGTTCAATAAGAATAAGACAAGGCTCAACTATTCACCAGGGGATTTTTTTTTAATCCCCCCCTTCCTCCAAGGAACTCAAACCAACATACATAGTACCTTGCCTCCCTGCACATACCAATTATACTCTCACAACAACCCTGTGGGAGGTAGGGTTAAGCTTAGAAACTACGACTAGCCTAATAATGTCACAAACTCTTTGTGGCATCTGCAGTTCAGCAGAACACTCTTCTTCCCAGGCTGAGAGGAAAAATGAGGAAAACAGGTTATTGATTGGGACAGAGTGACTTTTGCAGCTGTTATTAAAGGTGCAAAACAATGAAGCACGGGACAGAGTGAGGGAGAAAGTTCTGGAACAACAATCAGCTCTGCCCAAGGCATGATGGATAACAGCAACAACCGAGAAAAGATAGGCATAACATTTTATACAAGGACAGGAAGAAACACCACAGGCAGAATAATTGCCACACACAGGAAGAACAAGGATATAGTTTGAGTGCCTCACTTGTAGATTTATAAATTATTTAATGTGTCAAAACGAATAGATGTTATTAATACTGCAGTTGTTGTATAAGGGATTATTATGATGACCAGAATGTAATTGAAATTAATAGGATTTTGGAATGTAGAAATAAAGAAAATCATCAAACCATCAATTCTAGCACGCGGAGGCCCACCTTATCTAAATTATATAATTTGGTATTTGAATGATTGGTATTAGTAATTGTATTATAAATTGGTATTGTTATAATGAGGCTATTATTGGATTGTAATTGAAAACTAATAAAAATTATTATCAAATTCTTTATGGCTGCATAGATGGTGCCAGGCAGGCCGTGAGGAGGGCAAGTGGCCCTTAGACAAGTCCCTGACTACTGATTAGCAGACTCGGAGCTTGTCCACACCTGAGTTTAAATGTGTATTTGATGCTGTTTGGGCTCTCATTTGAGTAGTGTCTCCCTCAAGCAGCCCCCATCCTGCTGGTTTCCCCAGTAAATTTGGATTTCTCTGATCCAGAGAAAACATAGCACATTTTGAAAACTCCAAGCCAAGCTCAAAACAGTATATGCATTGCCTTGGGGTTTTGTGTTGCTGTTGTTTTAGAGATGGATCAAGCATCCTTTTCTGCTACCCACCTCCACTTTCCTGGGACCTAGTCTTCCAGTGCAGAGAGTAAGGCCATCTCTGTGCTTGTCCTAACAGGAAAACACACATTTGGGCTGATTTGCAGAGTTTAGGGAAGTATTCTCCGACCTAGTGCCCTCCAGATGTTTCTGACTACAGCGTAAATATCATAGCCAAAGAAATTGTTTCCAAATAAAGTAGCATGCACTGAATCCTCAAATCTGCTCCAGAAAATTACCCAACCCTTTGCAATAGATTTTGGAGGTGCAGAGGGAGGAAGGAAACAGGAGGCCCTGTTGTGTGACTGGAAGTTCAGTCACACAAAGTTGTATGTCACCCAGTGACAAATATTCTTATGCATAGCTTTTTGGCCTTCCCCTATATGTCGTAAGAACCTCTGACTTGTTTCAAGAGTTACACTATGAAGTATTTGATTGGTATGTAGAAAAAACCGCACACAAAAAAACCACTGGTAGTTTGATTTTCCTAGGGCTTTTAAATTTTATATATTAATTTCAGTGGAGCTTTGATTTTTGTTAATGTGAATTTCCCTGTTGCAAACTCAGTATAAAATGGTATTTCAGAAATATCTCAGAAGCGGAATAAAGCAGGTAGGTTAGCCTCTAGTATTTCACTCAGATCAGTGAATCCTTAATGCAGCATTTTCCTTAAATAATTTAGCTCTCCCCCCCCCCAGCAGATGTCATACCACATTCCCTTTAACATAGTTCTACCGGACATATTTTCACACTGACTGACTACACATAACTCTCTCATATGAAGGATAATATTCCTAAAGCCACTCTCTGTTCAGACCCACCATTCTTTAAAAAAGAAATAAAAGTCTAACCTAGAATGAGGCAGTTTCTTATGTTCCAGTGATTGCTAAACGAACAACACAGAGAACAAGGGACGGGAATTACGCTCTGCTTTAAAGCAAACTTGTAATGATTTATTGCAGGAGAGATTTAGTAACAATAACAAGAAACCCTCAAAGCTTTTAAAGAGGTCTCTTCAAATGTGCCACAATTCTACTGATTTATAGCGATATAGTCAATATTGAAAAATGGTTCACTAAGCGCAACAGCACTAGAAGTGGCCTGAAAGTTTAAACCCTTTCACCAAAACAATTCCGCTCCTAGCTGCTTAGCTTTTAAAATTCTACAGTGCCTTGTCGATTATTTTAAAAGTAGACAAGTGTGTATTTTAAAAGTAGACTGTATTCAACAGCGATGCCGAGAAGGGGGTCTTGTCATCTGGGCAGCCCAGGAGGTCATTTCGCTGCTGCTCATGCAGTAGTTTGACTTCACCCCAGAGGAATACTCCATTGTCTCTTATGACAGATGGATGCCAACAATATTCTAGAAAGGACAGTATTTAGGTCCCTTTAATAACAGCACAGAAAAGCAGCTGGTTTATAACGACAGAAGCTATGTGTTTCCCTGTCGCTGCTGTGATCTAAATCCAGCATTTACACAGGAGAGATGGATCACGTGAGATGTAACTGTACCATTTTTATCTGACCCTGCTCCTGTACCTGTGCAATGTCAGGTTGCAGCCAATCGCAGCTCCCACAGCAGCAAGAAATACAGTTTGAACCTGGGCATTTTTAATCTAGCTGTTGCAGCAGCGGTGGTACTCTCCTGGCTACCGCATCTAGAATGCATTGCTCTGAGGAAGGCCATGTACACCCCAGCCCTTTCTCAAAACAAGGCAGGGAGGAGAGGGAGGAAGCATTAGGGAAATGACCAATACTGCTACTACTAATGTGAAAGCAAAAATAATAACAGGTCAGTTGGTAGAGAATGACTCTTAATCTCAGGGTTGTGAGTTTGAGCCACACGTTGGGCATAGATGACCTTCTTGGTCCCTTCCAACTCTAAGAATAATTATGAATGGAGGAATAGGAATAGGAACTACATGGGGGGGGGGAGAAGGACAGTGGTGGTGACAAGAAGAGGAAGGAGGAGGAGCAGCGTTGGAGGAGAGAAGACATCACTGGCCACCCCAGGAATCTTATGGCAGCCTTCCTTGAAAGTAGGAACCCAAGGCTGTGCGTTCCCTCCAGCCCCTAACTAAATCGAAGGCAAAATAGCAAAAACTGAAGGGAAAGGAAGAGGAGCCAATCTGATTAGAGTTGAAGTCATCGTTCCAGGAGAGACGCCACAAAGACTGAACCATAGAATCGTAGAGTTGGAAGAGACCACAAGGGCCATCGAGTCCAACCCCCTGCCAAGCAGGCAACACCATCAGAGCACTCCTGACATATGGTTGTCAAGCCTCTGCTTAAAGACCTCCAAAGAAGGAGACTCCACCACACTCCTTGGCAGCAAATTCCACTGTCAAACAGCTTTTACTGTTAGGAAGTTCTTCCTAATGTTTAGGTGGAATCTTCTTTCTTGTAGTTTGGATCCATTGCTCCGTGTCCGCTTCTCTGGAGCAGCAGAAAACAACCTTTCTCCCTCCTCTATGTGACATCCTTTTATATATTTGAACATGGCTATCATATCACCCCTTAACCTCCTCTTCTCCAGGCTAAACATGCCCAGCTCCCTTAGCCGTTCCTCATAAGGCATCGTTTCCAGGCCTTTGACCATTTTGGTTGCCCTCCTCTGGACACGTTCCAGTTTGTCAGTGTCCTTCTTGAACTGTGGTGCCCAGAACTGGACACAGTACTCCAGGTGAGGTCTGACCAGAGCAGAATACAGTGGCACTATTACTTCCCTTGATCTAGATGCTATACTCCTATTGATGCAGCCCAGAATTGCATTGGCGTTTTTAGCTGCTGCGTCACACTGTTGGCTCATGTCAAGTCTGTGGTCAACCAAGACTCCTAGATCCTTTTCACATGTACTGCTCTCAAGCCAGGTGTCACCCATCTTGTATTTGTGCCTCTCATTTTTTTTTGCCCAAGTGCAATACTTTACATTTCTCCCTGTTAAAATTCATCTTGTTTGTTTTTGCCCAGTTCTCTAATCTGTCAAAGTCGTTTTGAAGTGTGATCCTGTCCTCTGGGGTGTTAGTATAGTAAACTTCAGAAGAGCATGATCACTCGCGCCTAATGATCCTTCCAGTTCTACCCCACTAACCAGGTCATCAACATTGGTTAGGACCAGATCTAAAATGGCTGTTCCTCTTGTTGCTTCTCCCACTTTCTGGACAATGAAGTTGTCTGCAAGGCCAGTGAGGAATCTGTTTGACCTTATGCTCTTGGCTGAGTTTGACATACAACAAATATCCGGGTAATTGAAGTCCCCCATTACTACTATCTCCCTTCCTTTTTCATGCTTGGCCATCTGTTCCAGGAAGGCATCATCTATGTCCTCCGTTTGGCTTGGGGATCTATAGTAAACTCCCACAATGAGGTCACTGTTATTCTTCTCTCCCTTAATTTTGACCCAAATGCTCTCACTTTGGCTTTGAGGTTCTAAATCTTGGATCTCTTCACAGGTATACACATCCCTGACATATAACACAACTCCTCCTCCTTTCTTGTCTGGTCTGTTTCTCTGAAATAGATTGTATCCCTCCATTATTACATTCCAATCGTGGGACTTATCCAAGAGCTCAAGCTCATCTTGTTTATTTCCCATGCTTTGCGCATTAGTGTACAGACATTGAAGTCCATTAATCATTCCCCCGTGTCTCTTATTTAAGGATTTTTTCCTCCCACCACTAGGTCTGCGTGCTGTTTGCTCCATTTGGTCTATGACATTTGGATGATCATCTTCATCAATTGACAGACTCCTACTTTCAGGAGCACTGTCTCCCTCCCCCACATTAGTCAGTTTAAAGCCCTCCTGATGAGGTTTCTGAGATTTTTGGCAAAAACATTCCTCCCAACCGTTGTGAGGTGCAGCCCATCGCTTGCCAGAAGTCCATCTTCAAGAAACTGCAGTCCGTGATCTAAGAATCCAAACCGTTCCTGTTTACACCATTTGCGAAGCCAGCTGTTCACTTCCACTATTTTTCCCTCTCTCCCTGGGCCACGTTGTTCAACTGGGAGGACAGATGAGATGACAATTTGTGCATTTAATTGCTTCAATTTCCTGCCCAGAGCCTCATAGTCTCTTTTGATCTTCTGGAGGCTATTGCTTGCAGTGTCATTGGTTCCCACATGAACCAAGAGGAAGGGGGTTGGAACAATCTTAGGGGAGCAGTGCTGAGGCCCTTCTGGTGGTTCCTTCGCTGCGAGAAGCCAAGTTGCAGGGAACCAGGCAGAGGGCCTTCTCGGTAGTGGCGCCCGCCCTGTGGAACGCCCTCCCACCAGATGTCAAAGAGAACAACAACTACCAGACTTTTAGACGATATCTGAAGGCAGCCCTGTTCAGGGAAGCTTTTAATGTTTAATAGGTTTTTGTATTTTAATATTCTGTTGGAAGCCGCCCAGAGTGGCTGGGGAAACCCAGCCAGATGGGTGGGGTATAAATAAATAAAGAACCAAACACTGCTCTGTTTGAGAGGACAGATCTCCTAAATATTCCATTCCAAGAGATGAGGTTTACCTAGCTGTTCTGAATTGTTTTTGTTACTGTGTTTTAATGCTGTAAGCCACCCTAGGACCTTGCAAGTTAAAGACGGGAAATAACAAGCTAAATAATAGAACGGTTGGGTGGGGACTTTTCTGGAGTACCGCAGAAAACCCAGGTGTGCATACCATTAAAACTTGCACCACAAGCAGCAAGTTAAAAGACATGTAGTGTGCAAATAGAATTTCAGTATGTTGGGAGACACTAACCTTAAGGTATGGCAATGTGTCCTAATGCGGCTATAGCTGGTAGGACATGCAGCTTCTTCTTTCAGGGCTCTAGGATTACCAAATTAGGAAGTTTCTAGGATGACTTAATTAGGCTACAGATCAGACAATGAAAGCACCTGCATGTTCCAGAATCTTCGCACTGGTATGTATAAATTGTGAGAGTACCTAGCTGATAAATTAAAATCAAGGCCAGCAAATATCAGCTGTAGCTTTCTAGCCCTGTATGCCTAAACGTCTTCATTTTTCCTGGTCAACATGGAGATTTCTGGAATCTAGGAGTATACTTGAAAAAAACAGCAAGGCTGTTTCTGCAGTCCCAGGTTTATACTGAGTCCTTCCCCAGTGGGCCACAATGCATATCTGGTGGGTAACATTTGGCTTGGTGGTTATAAATTGGGTAAGCTTGCATTAGCAGAACTCCAGGTTATGGTAAGTGACACCAGCACAGAACTTGGTAATGATCAGATTGAAGGACTGCATTCAGTTATGGGAACCAGATCTTGAGGAATAATCAATATTTCAGAGGAGCTCTGGACATTTTCAGGGTGGCACCTCTGCTATGGAATTATTTTCCTATAAATGTTTGCCAGTTAGCTCCCTTACAGCTTTTACAAGGTTAGCAGGAAGGTCTTCACAAAGGGATCTTGGTTCTTTGCTGTATTATTTCTGGTTTCTTAATATGGTTTATTTTAACTGTAATTCAGGAGCTTTAATTGTAATTTGGGAGTTCTTAGATACTGAATTCATTTTTTGTTTTGTTTTGTTAGCTTCCCTGGGGATAGGATATGAATGTTAGCAACAATTTTAAAAATAAGCAATAATATATAGACAGACAGAATAAAACTACAGATACAACACATAATTTGCTTGGAAAGATGGAAGCTGAAGGGAAATGTGGTCTGTGCTGATTTGCAATAAGTGAAAGCCAAGTATAAACAGAATGGTATTCTCCCCCCCCCAGTGTACCAATTTAAACAATTGTGCAATAAAGCGAGTTATCAAAATTTAAAAACAACTCCCCTACTTTTGTCTCACCTTTCTAATTTATATTTTCAACAATTTTTAATCTCCTATAAAGCAGGAAGCTTATATAGGAAGTTAACTGAGTCACATTGATCCAATAAGCTGAGCACTGTCTATACCAGAGGCTGGGGACCGACTTCAGTCAAGGGCCAAATTCAACCTTGGCTAACCTTCTGGGGAATACATTCCGTTAGTGGGTAGAGCACAAAACAAAAAGAAAGAAAAAGGAAGACACGCACATACCTCTACTCACACCTCACAATGGTCACAAAGGCACAGGCACCAAGCATGCAAGCACAAAGGCATACACACCCACACACATCCAGCGTTTTCAGCCCTGGGGTGGAGGTGGCAGGAGAGATCCTTCTGCCTGCTTTTTCTACCCTGCCTGGGCGGATATGTTACCTTTTGATCTTAAAGTTCAAGCAGAAAGGTTTATCTCCCGTTCTAGCAGCTGCGGGGTGCTTAGTGCTGAGATCAGAGACCCCTCTGCCTGTTCTGCAATTCTAAAAGAGGCAAGCAGAGGACTTATTCCCAATCCTAGTGCACTGGCTTCATCTCAGACCTCCATAAAATTGCCTGGGATGATTGGCAGGTAGGAAGGGCTCACCGGGATTGGTCCGTCAGGCTGGATTGAGGGAAGTGGCAAACTGAATTAGGACTGCAGGTGAAGAATTCCCCAGCATTGACTAAGAGTGCCTCTGAATGGTTCCAAGTATGGAACCACAATGGTGGAAAATGGGTGTTAAAGTGCAAAAAGAGGGGAGGGGAAAGAGGAACCTTTGCCTGCCCGAAACCTTCGCAGGCTCTATCACTGGAAGTAACCCCACCAGGAGAAAAATGATTAAATAAAAAAGTGTGGGTGGTAGAAGAGTTTCCATCTTCCTCACTGCTGTAATTTCAATCTCTCCTCCCCACTTCCCTATATTGTAGAGATCTGGGACAATGCAAATCAGGTCACGTTACGTCACATGCCATTCGGCATCGAATACTTAATCCTCACCCCAGTTTTATTAAATTGGTCAGTTAAACGCTTGTCCTTTCCCCCACTCTTCTGTCGACTTTTACAACAAAATTGCCTTAAGCAGAAATCTCCATCGATAATCAATCTATTTCTAATAGAGAACTGAGGCAATGGATTCCAGTCACCATCTTTTGCTATGTTCTCTGTGGAAAGATCAGACCACAGCGGTATTAGTGACTGATAAATCATTAAACCTCGTTTTGCCAGAGTGGCTGCTGAATGAGGTTTTAAAAGACTATTACCATAAACCAGTCAGTGGCTGTATTCATGTCATTAAGAGAGAAAGAGAGAGAGAGAGAGAGAATATACCACAGGAAGGCAATAAGATATGCTAATATGTTAGAAAGAAAGCTATAAAGAATCTAGCCTCATGATGGATCGCAGTTCCTTTTACAAGCACTAGATGGCATCAGATTACAAGGTTGGTGCTACTTTAACAAATATTCTATCGTTTATTATTACTTGCAAAGTGCCTGTCATGATGGCAAGATCTGTATGGTAGGATGTTCTCTATGTTAGAAGGGCCCCTGGGATGTTTGTCTGTGCAATGCTCTGCAGCTAGCAAGTTCTGAAATATCTAGGGTTTCTCTCTGTGTGTCATTGTTTTCCACTGTTTTCTACCTTCAGTGTGTCTGGGCAATGCAGAAGCTTACAGGACTCTTAGCGCTGTGGTTTGCAAACTGATAATACGGTGCCTCTAGTATGTGGTAGACTAACTTCCAATTTGTAGACAACTGGCTGAATGAAGAACATGGCAAACCCTTGGTTCAAAATGCTCTGCAAACTGCTAGGCAGATCTATCTTCTATATAAGCTGTAAGAGCAGTTATTTTAAATAGAAGTGAATTTGGGTTTTAAAATTCTTATGCTTAGACACACCTCAGAATGCCTGATACTCTCTAATTAATAAATATCCTTTCCTTAATTTTATGCATTTTACTGTGAATCTTCCTGGCCAGTGACTTTAAATAAACATACAATATAATACAGCAGTCTTGACATTAATGAAGTCCCCCCCTCTGGTAATTAAAGGGAACACTTCTCAACCTAAATATAAATATAAATCTAACAAACAAACAAACCTTTTGACAAGATGGGCCTTCCAGTTGATAACTCTGCTTCTGAATAGTGAGGGAAAAGACTTCACATGCGCTGTTTCTTATTTTGAGACTGCCACCCAAATATGAAATATATGTGCACTCAGTCATTAGGGGGAATGTGTGTACACTGAGACATGCCACCTAGACAACTTTCAATCAGAAAAGAACGGGTCCCCCAATTGTGAGTACCGTGTTCTATTTTTTACAAACACATTCTTCACACTGTGAATGCATGAGCATGTGTTATAGTCACATGTCTACAACATACAACACATGTGTGCACAGAGTGACTCTCCTATGTACACTGAATGGAGCTGGATTCTACTAAGTCCTTAACCAAGGTCTGACACTCTAGTTTATCTGCACAAATTCCATGACATCATTTCAAAGCTACCTGCCCCAACTATATGTTCATAACATAGATCCTGGTAGTCCAGGCCGTTTCAACTAGGTTAACTTTCAATGGCAGAAGTTAAACAGGTGAGGGCACTGAAGGAGTTTTGGTAGTGGTTATGTTCAGTGTCATCTATCCTGGAGCAGATGGAGGCTCATCCAGTGGCGTAGCGTGGGTTGTCAGCACCCAGGGCAAGGCAAGTAATTTGCGCCCCCGCCGCTGCATTGTCCCTCCCCCAGATAGTCCCTCGCTCTCTCTCCGCACCGCACCGCACGCCTGGCACCCTCCCCTCCACAGTGGGCGGCGACCTGGCGGCTAGGATCGGATTCGCACAGCCAGCACTGCAGTGAGAGAGAGTGAGTGAGCCAGGTAGGGGCAGAGAGCTGCGAGTGCAAGTGCGCCCCCCCCCCAGATGTTGCGCCCAGTGCGGCCGGCCCCCCCTGCACCCCCCACGCTACGCCACTGGGCTCATCAACTTGAGATGGTAGCCCATGTGATCCTAAACCTCCACTGCTTTGTGGGACACCTTCAGGACAAGAACAAGCTAGAGAGTTAACCCTTCACAAATCTAGAGTGGAGTCCCTAAGATGGTTGGATGGTGCCTTGTATGCCTCCTTCCAGCAACTCCTGCAGCCAAGCTGATGCCAATTGTATTGCTCTGCTTTCCTTGTCATCTGGGCAGCCCAGGACCTCCATACACACTGCCCAGGCTTGCACTTCAGGAAGGCCACTTTGGTGCTGCTAATGTGGGTTTAAAATGCATTTTTCTTTTCACCAATGCAGCAAATACCCTTTTAGGGTAATGGTGGTTCCCTTTGGCTTTCAAAGTGACCACTGTGTTCATTCTGGGAGGAAGAAGGAGGAACCTGCAAACAAAATGCTGTAATGTGGAGTGCTTGTGTCTGGGGCTTCTATACTCCATTCCATTTCCCTTCCCTGTTGTTTTCTGTTGCCCCTCACCAAGGCAATCAGTATCCTGTGCCCACTGATTCAGTCATTATTAGGTTATTTGGGTTCCTTTTGGGGATGGGGAGGAAGCTGGGATGGACGAACAATCTTGGACTGTTTCATTTATTTCTATGGGCAGCACGTTCCTAGCAGTGCAGGATTGATGTATAAGCTAAACAAGCTATAGCTTGCGGCCCCACTCTCTTGGGAGTCCCCCAAAAAATTTAAAGGGAAAAAAACCCTGGATGTGCATTTCCAAAATATAAGATAAAAAGCAAATAAAATAAAACCTACATACAGTTAGAGCTTAATAATTACTGGTATTTCACTATTAATATACTACTTAATTGTATGTCAGTTCAACAATTACTTTGATAAAATACATATTTTGTTATGTGCAAATGGCTTTAGATACCTATTAGGTCCATAAATTACCATATAGCATATATTCAACACAAAAAACAGCAACAATTTGTTGTTGACAAAGGACAGCTGGACATATAAAGGGCCCCATTAACTTCAGTAGCTTAGGGCCTCATCAAACCTAAATCCGGCCCTGCCCTAGGGACACTTAAAAACAGTTTCTCATTGTGAACCAGGAAATGACAATGTGATGGTCCCCTGTGACGTCCTTTTTATATCTATGGCTGAGTACGCATGCAACCTTTGAAGCACACAGGCTGTTTTCTTTCATACTGAACGTTTGCAAATGTACACACCTTTGCACGGTAACATCATCTTTAGCGGCATGTTTTCAAACTAGCGCAACAATGCTGTTCTCTATTCGTTCCCCTTAATTAGCATTTCCACAGGTATTCCTCCCCAACCCCCACTGTCTTTTGAAAAAGAGGGGCTGGAAACGGGTGCGTTGATATCCAGAGGATATATATTGATGTACACAGGTGACTAAGTTACAGTACTGCTTCCTATTTTGCCTACTTCATTCATGCACAAGTTGGACATTGAGTGGCGCCGCGCTGCGGCAGCAGCAGCAGTAGGTCTGCCCCAATAGAAAGGTGCTTGCTTTGTAAACATGTGCAAAACGGATTCTATCAGCTCCAACAGAAAGCGCTTGGGGTGGGCAAATAGTGTGGGACAGAGATGGCACGGGGATGATGCCGTGTGCCTAGCAACCCAAAAAGGAGCCTGCATGCAACACTGAATGCACATGATCACGCGGCTTAGAAACACCCTTCATATCTCTTCTTCCATCCTCTTCAATGGGATGTTTTGAGGTTCTGCTTCCTTAGGTTACAGAAGAAGAAGAAGAAGAAGAAGAAGAAGAAGAAGAAGAAGAAGAAGAAGAAAAGAAGAGTTTGGATTTGATATCCTGCCTTTCACTCCCTTTAAGGAGTCTCAAAGCGGCTAACATTCTCCTTTCCCTTCCTCCCCCACAACCTCTGTGAGGTGAGTGGGGCTGAGAGACTTCAAAGAAGTGTGACTGGCCCAAGGTCACCCAGCAGCTGCATGTGGAGGAGCGGAGACGCGAACCCAGTTCCCCAGATTACGAGACTACCGCTCTTAACCATTACACCACACAGAGTCTCCTGATCTCTGACCTTTGTACATGGCTGGTGTACGGGCCTGAGCACGAGCCCTCAAAGTCTTGGCATTAGTATATAAATTATGAGCTGATAAGAAAGTGCATCTGAGCATACACACACCCAACCCAAAGCCTCTGACATTAAACTACAGTGGCATACTCTCTAACATTTCAGCCACCGAGTCAGGATGGTGTTACAGAACAGGGAGACTAGGGTTCAAATTCACACTTGGCCAGGAAGCTCACACTGTCTCTTAACCTAACCTACATCACAGCATTGTTCTGGGAATTAAATGAGAAGGGGGAGAACCATGTATGTCCTGTTGACCTCCTTGGAGAAAATATGAATGTAATAAAATAACCATTAAAAAAAAAATCAAAGATGAAAAACAGGTTACACTCCCCTTCCTCACACCAAATATCATTGCTCAGCACAGCCATAGTCTGAATTTCATTCCAACTGCAACAATTTGCCCTGTAATAGTTTCCAAACCACATGTGCTAGTAACCTGACTGTAACAATTAGCCTTTTTTAAAAAAGTGTGTTTAACACTTTACTAATGCCAATTATTCAATCTAGATTTGTTAGTCAACCAGCCATAACACATATCAAGCAAGGAACAGGTCGAAGGAAAATGTTTGGTACAAGTGAGGGGTGACTGACTGGGTATTTTTTAGAAACAAACAAAAAGTGATTTTAATGGATGGTACAGTTTGTGCCCTGGTGCCAATTTTTGCAACAATAACTCAAGAAGAGGCCAAAACTATGTTAAAAAAATGAGGTGCAAGCAGGCTAAAGCCATGTTTTGCTCTGACATCTTGATTCAAAATGGTGCCTTGTGTCCAAATGGCGATAAAGTCTGTCACCCCAACTTGGAAACCCTCGAGCCAAGTTTGGTGATGATATCTCTAGAGGTATGGAGACGAGACAAGTAGACAGACAGACAAACCACTTTCCAAAATGTATAGTGGATACTGTACACGATATCAAAAACAATTCTACGTATCTAGCATTAAAGAGCTAATGTTGATAACAATGTTTAAGAATTTAGCTTCAACTGCTTCAAGGCAAAAAGCCTGGAGTAATTAATCTGATCTATCAATAAGTGTCCTTTTAAGGGAAACAGCAAGCGTTCATTTGTGCCCTTATAAAATTGTAAAAATAAAAAGTTATTTTAAAAAGATATCTGGTTGAACTTGCAGCACTCCAATGCACATTGAGACTGCCCATTTTAAATTGGAAGTTAGAGATTATGATACTATTGCATACACCTAGATTTCCATAAAATTTTAAGGTTTAATCTGCAGGATCCTTCCATTTAGACAGTCTCCCTTCAAGGCTACACCAATTTATTCTAATTTCCAAAGCAGTGACTCTTCACTAATGATCTATACAATCATTTCTGGGAGTCTTAATTTTAAAAGACACTAGCTTGGGAAGAAGGGGAAATCAAATTAGAAGTGAGCAAACAGACACACACACACAGAGCAAGATTAATAGCGTGATAAAGCTCTCTCTTCTGAGCACACAATTATTTCAGGGATGTAATCTCTTACGTAAGACCAAAGTTGAAAGCAACATTTTATGAAGTTAATGTGCTTCTGTGGTTAAGATTAGAACACAAAGTGCCTGTTCTTTGGGCTATGTGTTTCGAATGAAGCAAATCTGTTACTCCACCTTTCTGGAAACGACTCAGTTAGAATTTTCTAAAATGAATGTTACAATCCATTTTACAAAATTCTTAACTGCCTTGCCATGTCCGTAACCTGCTTCAATTTCTGGTAACACCATTTAAATTTATTCTGTGGCTTTATGCCCAAACACGTTTTGGTGATGGTAGCCAATCCCAGTAGTATCACTTCCATTTTGCTAATTGTTAATTCCAAATCAATATAGGTGAAATGACTGTTCATGCTATAAAAACTCTCAAAAGCACATATGTATTCCTGAACATAACTATCTGTTGCTTGTTAAAATGTCCCAGGTTGGAAGAAGGCTCAGTAGGATTTCCAGAGTTCAGAAGGTGGAGCTTTGGCACCCTGAATGGCTCCTTGTTCTGCCTAGCAAAACCAGAATAAATAATGAAGTAGAACATACCAGCGAAATAATGGAAATATACTGAATTTGCATAAATTGAAGGATTTAGCCATCAAGGTAGAGAATATGGACTACTTGGGTGCCACACACCAAATTATAGCAATCTGAAATCCAAGTAACAGAGCAACTGAAATTCACCAGAGAATGCAAGTCAAAGAAAAACCATTTACATTTGCCAATGAAAGGAACATAAACGGAAAGAAAAACAGGCCTGTATTCATGCCAAATCAAAGGTACCACCACTGAGAAAGTCCTGTTTGACATCTTAAACACTTCCAAAGCTTTCAAATCACCACATGTCATATATGTGTGCACATTGCCCAAAGCCAGAAGCTTCTAGAACTTAAGACTCTAACCACAAATATTGTAGCAAGCCAAACCAAGATATTCCACCCAACAACTTCCATAGAATGTTGTGGCCCTCAGGCTGCCGTGGACTGTAAAAGGGAAAATGACTAGAGCAAGGAATTACCCTCAGCACTAAACAATGACTGCATTCCTCCATAATTCCTATGCATGAGGAGTCCATCTTGCCAGCACAACTCCGGCTGGAGGTCATGCTACCATCACCCTTGGAGCCCAAAGACTGCAGCCTAGAAACAATACCAAAGCCACATTTCCCCCAACAGCACTGGAGCCAATGCTGATAAATCAGGAGCAAGAGGCTTCTCGCAATGGAGGTGCAACTGGCCACTGAGACTGTGTGTGAGCCTCTGGTACTGAAGCAACATTTGAGCCTATTAAGCAGGCATGTATTTCTTCAGCCTGGGCTACAGCCCTAACCAGAGTCTTATCTGACCAGAGTCTTATCCCTGCTGGAATGCCCACTTGAGCTTGAACCATTTGGCTCTCTGGCCATCACCTGAACAGAACCCACCTGTTATGTACTGAGTTGAATAGGATCCAAACTGCAGCAGTCTGATTGGTCCTAGAACAATAGGACCCAAAAGGAAGCAGTCTGATTGGTCCTAGAACAATAGGATTTAGAATGCAGCAGTCTGATTGGTCCTAGAACAATGCAGCAGTATGATTGGTTGGCAGGAACCATCCCACCTTCGTCGCCAGTGAAATATACTCAGAGTCGCAAAGTGATTTCATGCTCTTTATTCAGCTCATAGTGGTGAGGAGGAATGAATGAAAGTCCCCTCAAAGTATCTGCCTTATATACATTATTTACACAATGGGCTGCACATGATTGGCTAATTCCGGAATTCTACTGTAAGCCAATCAGGTTGTGGATTCACTTCTATCTGGAGCATGATTGGGTGGTTCCTGCCAACCAATCATACTGCTGCATTGTTCTAGGACCAATCAGACTGCTGCATTCTGAATCCTATTGTTCTAGGACCAATCAGACTGCTGCCTTTTGGATCCTATTGTTCTAGGACCAATCAGACTGCTGCAGTTTGGATCCTATTCAACTCAGTACATAACACCACCACTCACAGTAACATCCCCAAAATGAAGTTTTTTCCATTTCCCCCATCCAGAAAGAGACCATTTGACAAAACTAGGGCAAGAGCTAGCAATCTGAACCACAGTAAGCTCCATCCCCATACACACAGACACACACACACACACACTGCATACATCAAAAGGAAAAAGAAAAGCTCAAGTCGTTGTCAATCAAAATTTTAGAGGAAGAATCATGGTCAATGAGGGTACACGTGACAGGAAATACATGTAAATTAACCTAAGAGGAAATAAATCTTCATCAGAATCAACCCAAAATCATTGCCTTACTAGAGGCAGCCTACAATGGAGGTTACAATTGTATGCATACTTTGTCAGGAGCAAGTCCATATAAATACTGGGAATTCCTTCTGAGTAAACATGCAAGCCAGCCACAGCTTTAATACAGAAGTTGTTGCAATGCAATGCAATTTCAATAAAATCAAAGTTAACGTATGCATTAATTAAAAAGATACAAAAATCACCTTTAAACCAAAGGATTATAAACTAAAAAAAAAAGTGTCCAAGATCGTTGGAACTCTAATTTATTTAAAAAAACAAACAAGAGTACAACAACTCTGTGTTGAACAATATTTGAACTGTAGTTTTAATATTCAAGTACAGTATAACAAATTTGTAAAAACTCAACTGCTTCCCTGTAGCAGAAATAGCCTCTAGAAAATGAGGCTGGGAAGATTTTGCAAGCTGGGGGAGAGCTGTTCTTTCTTTTTTCCTTCAGACTGCCAATGTGCCACAAATTACTTACATTGTTATGAGTGGGCAGGCTAGTAGGGATTTTTCTGTGCTAATAACTTTGGTAAGACTTTTATTTGCAGGGCTGCTCAGTTAATTCATATGGAAAAAGAGCTCTAATGTCTCTGTGTGACATCGTTACTTTCGTTATTGTAGTCTTGGTTTCTGGTCAATACATTCATCTTGTTACAACTTTGCATACAAAAAAAATTATAATTGCAGTTGCTAGCTGGCTACACCTGACCCTTTAAAATATCTGCATTTTTTCTAGCTGTTAGCAACTGATCTGCTTACATGTTTTGCTATACCACATCAGCAAACCTCGAACTCACTTCAGCTTTTGATTAAATATGGACATTAAATAAAAAGAATGCCAACAGGATCAGGAGTTCCTGAGAAATCATATAAGATGGTCCCTTTGAAACTCCCAGTCTTCAGGGAACTCTTTCCGTTATCTTGTTTGTCAAGGGAATGTGGGTACATGAAAAAGCCCTAGCCCAGTACAATAACACAGTTCTGCTATGTTCACTTAACAACTAGTGGGTTAATTCTACAATATTTGCTGTCTTCAGCTGGCATAGCTAATTCCCCTTTGAAAAGAAACTCTATACAGATCAGCCAAACTCCGTAAATAACAACAGATTACACAGCTCATTGGGAGTATTAATGTATGAGTAGATGATCTCAGTCCTGGAAACTCTGACCCTTTGCAGCAGCGGAGTCAATGTTCCTTGGGGCTTTTAAGATTATCGGCCTAAAGCTTTTTGTTAGTAGGAAACCCAATATTTAGGGGGCCATGACTGATAACAGAACTAGCTATTATAATAAGACCAACTCAAAGACCTGAACTCTGCTTAAAACTGAATTACTGCTGGTATACTTAGAAATTACCGTATTTTTCGCTCTATAAGACGCACCAGACCACAAGACGCACCTAGTTTTTGGAGGAGGAAAACAAGAAAAAAAATATTCTGAATCTCAGAAGCCAGAACAGCAAGAGGGATCGCTGCGCAGTGAAAGCAGCAATCCCTCTTGCTGTTCTGGCTTCTGGGATAGCTGCGCAGCCTGCATTCGCTCCATAAGACGCACACACATTTCCCCTTATTTTTAGGAGGGAAAAAGCGAGTCTTATAGAGCAAAAAATACAGTATGCTTCTGGCTTAACCAATTAGTTCTCATCCCTAGCTGAAATGAAACTTAAGGGCATGTAGCTGCATTTGCTCCTGTTCATCTCTTGTTAATTTGCCCTTTACTCTCTTATCCATTTCTTGTTACCTGTTGGAGGATGGGATCAGCTTTTTCTTCTTCTTCCAATATTACTATTATCCTGTAAACCACTGTGGACACTGATATGGAATAAATGAATATATAATTCTTATGTGCGCATATCTAGTCTCAAAGTAATTGCACACCTAGGGGGTCACATACGTGGTTTCTAGGTCATCAGGAACGTTTCACTCAGTCAAGCATTAAATGGTAGACCCCCAAGGTTCAAAAGCACCTAAAATTTATTTCATGTAGCTCTTCCTCCGCTGGCGGTCTGGCACTCGCTTCCCCATGGAATGTGAGGGCAGGCAAAGGCACTGGGTGAAGCTGATGGACTATATGGAATTGGCGGAAATGACTGGCAGAATCCGAGACCAGGGAGAAGAGTCGATGGAAGAAGATTGGAAAAAAAATTAAAGTATATTTACAGAAATATTGCAAAATTAATGAATGTTAGAAGAATACTGGAATGAAGTTATATGGTTTTAGCAGAAATGTTATTAAGAATTATGCAAAAACTGATTGTTAATGGGCTAAAGTGGAAAATTTAAAGTTAGACTGGGTTAAGATAAATTATAGAACAAAAAATTGAGAGAGGGAAAGAATTTGCTGAATTAGCTAATTTGAACTAGAATACAAAAAAGGGAGGTGTGAAGAAGTCGAGGAAACAAGCAAATGAAAGATAAAGATATGAAATTTGGATGTGTTTTTAAATGTTTTTCTTTTTTCTTGTTGTTTTGTTGTACTGTTTTTTCTTTCTATTTTTGATGTATTGTTTGTTTAATTTTTTTTATTGTTTCCCCCCCCTTTTTTTTCTGTAACTATTAAACCTCTAATAAATGTTACTTAAAAAACAAAACAAAAACAAAGGCACTGGGTGCATGGAGCATTCTGACTGCCGCGACCCCCTGATCCTGTTCCTGGAAGCACAGGTTATCCTGCTAATTATTATTATTTTTTAATTGGAGCGAACTACAGGCACGTGCTAGAGACGATGAGATAAGTAACTGCAAAAACAACCCAGCTACGAGGATTTAAAAGGTTTGGATTGAGAGGGGATTTCATTTGGTGAAAGAGACGATGAGGGAAGGGGAGCCCACGGTTTGCTTATATTGAAGTTTTTCTCTACATTTATGATATGGCAACCCTCGCCGGAATGCAAGTTGTTTGTTTTTTAAAAAATATCTGTACAAGTGAGGATGGAAGAAATTGGAATATAAATATGGAATTTAACAAAACTGGAACTGCATGTGTAAGAGAAAGGAACTGAGAGGGAAGCGGGGAGGGGGCGCTACACTTTGAAAATATGGAGCAAATTCCTCCCTAAGCTCCGTTATTCACAAACGAATGTGTTTGAGATAAGGACAATTGGCCATAAATCAGTGGCAGGGAGGAAAGGAGTCTGCCAGCTGTGGGAATAGAAGCTTTTGGATTAATTATCTGCAGTCTGGATTCAGACCGTTCTTCCTAGGCTGGAAAAATGGCGAAAACAGTTTGTTTGCTGGAAGCCAAATAATGGGACATAAATGATGCAGTGACTTTGGGAAACTGTGAGATAACAGTTTCTCCTGAGGCATGACGGGAACCATCAACAGTTGTAGGAATGAAAGATATAACACCATATATAGATGGGAAAACATTATGGGGGGAAACTGTCATGCACAGGAAAGAATAAGGATTATAGTTAGAGTTCCTCACTTGAAACGTTATAAATTATCTAATATACCAACACAAATGAAATCACAAACTGTTATATAAGGGATTATTATATCTGAATGGAATGGAAATTATTAAGATTTTGAAACACAGAAAAAATGTAGAAGAACGAAGCCATCAAATCTAGCACGCAGGGGGGCCAGCTTGATTAAATTGTATAATTTGACATTTGAATAATTGGCATTAATAATTGTATTAATTGAATAAACTTGGTATTGTTATAATGAGGCTGCTGTTGAAATGATACTGGAAAATCAATAAATACATATTTTTTAAAAATTAGGGAGTTTGGGTGATCCACCCATCAATTTGCCCAATAGGGCAATTTCAAACCTTGCAATGGTGACTAGCCAGAGCGGCATTCCAATGGCTGGCCACCATGTCAAAGTCATTTCATCTTTGAGGATGCGAGGGGCTTCCACGCTGGGCCACAACCATCACCCACTTTCTGACCAGGTAAGTGGGCATTTTCCACACATGTGAAAGGGTCATCCTCAGAAAAAGGAGTTGTGTCTTTGGCATGCACAGCTGGCATATTCTATAAAGAGTGAAGAAGCCAGAACTATAGATGTTTCTGAGAAACAATTAAGATTTTATCTAAAATAAGGGGAGGGCCTTTCCTCCATTGATTTGTGCCTCTTCCACACTACAAAAATTCATCCCAATTCACCAAAGTAATATAAAAGCTATTAATGAGACAGCGCTTATGCCACACCCGCAATTAAGCAAACAGAATATTTGCTTGACGTATTCTGGTTTGCACAAATTGGATTTCTTTATTGCAGAGTCTGAAATCAGGTGAATCGTAACCTGATTCTGCCATCGGCTGAACTGGGGCAGAATCAACATACTGTACTGAGTAGAACCTGCATTGCTACTGAAGTTAAATGCTTTTTTTTTCTGAAAAGAGGCTACAAGTACATTGCCTGTTCAAGTTGATCATTGAAATATGCCTCTAGCTGGCTGGAGAGCGTGACTTAACTGGTGATCTTTCAGAGGCAATGGGAAGCAAATGAAGCAGTTATAATTCCTCCTGATTTCCCATTAAGTCAAGAAAGTTAATTATTCCACAGATGGCAGGCTGGCGAATGGGATTGATGCAGCCAGCTTGCCTAGAAAGCAGAATTTTTCACAACATATGCAGTGAAATGAGACAGAAAGAAAAAGTTGGCAAAAAAAATGCATTTCAGTTTCCGCATCAGCTCTGACGAGAAGGTCAGGAATAAATCGGTGACCTGCGCGTACCCCGACACATGCCAACAGCTTCATGTAAAACATCTCACCCTGTGGGTTAAGAATATGCATTTCCACATGAAGAATAATACTAAAGCTACTGGAGATGGACAGGCAGAGTCCCCACGATAATCTCTCTCTTTCTCAACCACTTTAATCAGAATGGATCATTTGAAGCAAGCTCTAGGGTTCTCAGCGATCACTTTACACTCTAGATGATAACGAAGAACACCATCGTTATCATTATCCATTTAACGTGTTTCCGGGGACGGGGGGCGGGGAATACTTTTGAGACATTTTTCTCTTTGCTGCATACAGAAAGGGAAATTCTGACGTGGCGAGGTGAGCAATCTCCAGCTTTGGAAAAGCGCCTCTTCCAGGTGGAAGTTGGGGTAATTTATGACTCCGACCTTACAGATTGACCTGGAAGAGCAGCCATTGTCCAGTCACTGAACAGTGAACTTCTGAAACCAGCATGACAACTATAGAGCATAGCCAACTTAAGAGAAGTGCACGGATTTGAGGCCCTGTCTACTTTCCCTGCATGCTGTTCCAATGAGTTTGGCCTTTGCCCAAACACTCAGTTGAGTAGACAGACTGGCCCTACAGTAAGACAGAATATCCCTTTCTTATTGAGGAGGTTAGAGGGAAGCAGTTTTATCCCCTTGGGAGGGCCTGTAGGCTGACAGCTGTCTCTGAGGCTGTTAATATTCTCTGAAGCTCCCATCCGAAAATGTAGCCTCTACAGATAAGAGTAGAGCTTTGTAGTGCTTCGTAAAACTGTTCATCAAAGCTGCCGGAATGATGTCTCTGAGCTATTTGGACAAAGAAGACCCAGGAACTTTCTGGCTCAAAGAAGACTGTCCGTTGGACACAGAGTGAGCACATGAGTCTTATCTGATTATGACATCAGAGGCCACCTGGCATAAAACTTGCACTGCTCCTTCTCCTTGCCATTCTTGGGATGAGGACAAAATGTTGGCAGGACTGTCTCCTGTGGAAGACATCATTATGCTGTAGCAGGAAGGATAGATCTGGCCCTAAGTACAACCTCAGCACTGATACTCTATGAGCTGATATAACAGCTAACAACAACAAAATCTTACTTTCTTGTCATGCCATCACACCTTTGCCACACACACCCCTGAATTTGTTTCAAATAGACTGTTCTGTTGTTTAAGTAGTACCAGCTCCATCTGGTACGTAGGCTGAGACCCTATCTGCCTGCAGACTGTCTCACCATAGTGGTGCATGCTCTGGTTATCTCCCGCTTGGACTACTACAATGCGCTCTACGTGGGGCTACCTTTGAAGGTGACCCGGAAACTACAACTAATCCAGAATGCGGCAGCTAGACTGGTGACTGGGAGCGGCCGCCGAGACCATATAACACCGGTCTTGAAAGACCTACATTGGCTCCCAGTACGTTTCCGAGCACAATTCAAAGTTTTGGTGCTGACCTTTAAAGCCCTAAACGGCCTCGGTCCAGTATATCTGAAGGAGCGTCTCCACCTCCATCGTTCTGGCCGGACACTGAGGTCCAGCTCCAAGGGCCTTCTGGCGGTTCCCTCACTGCGAGAGGCCAAGTTACAGAGAACCAGGCAGAGGGCCTTCTCGGTAGTGGCGCCCGCCCTGTGGAACGCCCTCCCATCAGATGTCAAAGCGATAAACAACTTCCTGACATTCAGAAGACATCTGAAGGCAGCCCTGTTCAGGGAAGTTTTTAATATGTGACATTTTAGTGTATTTTTCATCTTTGTTGGAAGCCGCCCAGAGTGGCTGGGGAAACCAAGCCAGATGGGCGGGGTACAAATAATAAATTATTATTATTATTATTATTATTATTATTATTATTATTATTATGTCTGCATAAAATTGCTTCTCTGGTACTCCTGAACACCACACTTTGCAATGCCAGCTCTGTATTGAACAGTGGCAGTTGAGTGTTCTTCCTCACTCGATGTCACACGAAGTTGCTTCAGAAAGGGAAAGCGGCTCTCCGTGTGCCTGGAGGCTCCTGGGTGCCGCACACAGCTTTTGTGACGGCACTTATTATACATTGTGCTTAAATGACAATCTAGCCTAAACAATTATCTCCGTCCTCTGATGTTTGTATTTTTAGTACGCGATTTCCCTTAATTAACCATGAAAAGAGGATGTTAATTACTGTTGCCATTTCGTCTTAAGCCAGTCAAATCAATTTCAAAATGGACATCAATTAATGCTGTTTAAAATACATTTCAGAATCAATCAGATGACATAGACGAAAGCATTTCAAAAGGAACACCATTCAAAAAGGCCGTCTTTGAAGCAGGTAGAAGAATAGCTTTGGTCCGCCGCACGGATCTTGTGTGTCATGTTAGCATTTGGCACTGCTTTTGTGGCAAAGAGATTAACATGTGCACAGTTGCTTTAATTTTCCACTTTACTAGTATTTTTTTTTCCTTTTTTTGCAGTAAGACACAGACACCACGTTGGGAGGGAAGTCAGGGAAGGGAGGTGTCGTTCTGGCCAGGAGCATGTTCCCTCCAGAATTTCTGAGCATTTTTTATCCTCCGCAAGCCTGTTCCTTTCGTTATCTGCATTTTGCAGCAGGCTACGAGACATTAATGAGAGATTTCATGTTCATACCAATTACTTGAAATATTTAACATCCCTCTTAAGGTGCATTTACACTTCAAAGAAATGACTCACTCTAAACATTCCACTAGGCTACAATGGGGAGGGGGCATCTTATCCTTGTTTGGCACCATTAGAGAAAAGTATTTTCTATTATAGCCAAGGTCCTGTTATCACATTAATTTTTAACCCCTGCTTTTAGCAAAAAGGTATTCTGGACAGTTTCCAGCTTGTGGGTTTGTGTCAATACTCCCAGTTGCTGATTGGCAATTAAATTTATCACAAACTTGTGTGGTTGTTCTCCATTGGTGCCTTTTCCTCAGCTAAAACCCAGTTTGAACAAGCACAGCTGAAGCTGCAGGGACTGTTGAAAATGCTAATATTTTTTTTTAAAGTTTGCACTGAGCAGTAGCAATCAAAGAAGCCTAAGGCTGCAAACTCCCTTATCTGGGATTAAGGCCTGATGAACTCCGTGGGTTTGATTCTGAGTACACATTTCCAGAACTGCACTGATGGATTTGGATTCTAATGTTTAGAGCAATATTCTGTATCCATCAAGGACCAGTATTGGACCAACTTGCTGGCTTTTAAGAAAATTTGGGCCTCTTCTCTCATTACCTTTTGTAGAAACGCAGCACAAGTAAGCAACTTACATCTACTTTTACTTTCTTCACTAGTGCTCATTCAGATTTCATTATACATGTGGGTTTTTTAGTGTTTGGAAAGTCCATTTATAAAATTGAACTAATTCAAGTTCATCCAGTCCAAGGAGGAACGAGTTCAGTTTACGTTCACCCAATTTAACGTCTTGATTCATGAAAAGTTCACAATGTTAAAACTTTTTCACAATGAACTTTCACAATGTTAAAAGCTACTTTGCTGGGGTATAGGCTCCAAAAATAAATCAGGGGACATAAATAAGTAATAAGATGTCTGACAGACAGATAGTCAACAAGTGAAGATTCTTGATAATTGTATTTCCCTCCTAAAAAAGGTTTACCCTGATTACTATCTGCCAGCCACACAGCTGTTAAAGGCACAAGGCATCATCATTCACTTTGCTCCTATACTTCTTGCTGCAAACTGCTCATATTAGAAGAGATCAAATATTTTCAGTAAGGAAGAGACAGAAAATGCATCACATTCCTTCCAACTTTTCCATCCCCCCCCCCATTTTAATTGTTTTCCATGGGATTCCACCCCAACCACCATCAAAACATAAGTCACGCCTGCCTCCATTGACTGAACAGTTTAAAAAAAGCGGATCTGTGCTTTCCAGAGCTTCCTAGTACACAAACGGCCTCGGTCCAGTATATCTGAAGGAGCGTCTCCACCCCCATCGTTCAGCCCGGACACTGAGGTCCAGCTCCGAGGGCCTTCTGGCGGTTCCCTCACTGCGAGAGGCCAAGTTACAGGGAACCAGGCAGAGGGCCTTCTCGGTAGTGACGCCCGCCCTGTGGAACATCCTCCCATCAGATGATAAACAACTACCTGACATTCAGAAGGCATCTGAAGGCAGCCCTGTTCAGGGAAGTTTTTAATATGTGACATTTTAGTGTATTTTTCATCTTTGTTGGAAGCCGCCAAGAGTGGCTGGGGAAACCCAGCCAGATGGGCGGGGTACAAATAATAAATTATCATTATTATTATTTATTATTATTATTATTAAAGAGATCCCCCTCCCCCCAAAAAAAACCAACCATCAAATCACAGGCTATCTCTGTGTCCATTGATGTGTTATTTAATTTGTTGGCGGTTTTGTTGTCTTTCTGTGTAAAATATCATGACGATCCATGCCATGTTTTTATGACGCTGGCTGATCTGTGATTCCTATTTTGCAGTCTACCAATGTAAGCTTCAATCCGATGGTGATTTTTAGGTGACCTTGAAGAATGCATATCGCTGAAATTCAAGATGGTCTATTTTAATTCTGCTGGATCTGACTCTTTTGCAGATGCACTGGGAAAGTGTGAGTGTGTGCGCGTCCTTTCTCTCCTACTGTCTGTTGTGTGGGGTGGGTATTGATTGGCTCAGCGAAGTGTGAAGAAAAGCAGTCAGAAGAAGAAGAAGAAGAAGAGTTTGGATTTGATATCCCGCCTTTCACTCCCTTTAAGGAGTCTCAAAGCGGCTAACATTCTCCTTTCCCTTCCTCCCCCACAACAAACACTGTGTGAGGTGAGTGGGGCTGAGAGACTTCAAAGAAATGTGACTGGCCCAAGGTCACCCAGCAGCTGCATGTGGAGGAGTGGAGACGCGAACCCGGTTCCCCAGATTACGAGACTACCGCTCTTAACCACTACACCACACTGGCTCTGCCCACAGTACTCTCTCAAAATTCCCAAATATTCCCATAGCCCATAAAGGGTTGGGTATCCCTTGGTATAAACTATCCCAGCCGTGTTTCCTCACCGCTTAAATGCCCTGAGAAAAAGGCTTCTAAGTGGCATAGGATGCTATTTCACCCAACACTGAATGCAAAACCCATATTCTGTTAGCCATAGCTAATATTTTATTACACAATGATTTTTCAGGAAAAGAAAGCTATTTTTATTTTTTAAAGTCTGATTTGCATCCCATTAAGAACAAACCCCACCCGCAGCAGCCATCTGTCTGTACGCGTCAGAGCTCTGTTTTCCTTGATCCAAGCTGTCTTAGGAAAAGTTCAATTCCTCTCATTTTTTCGGTTGCTTTAAAAATTTATTTTAGGAGCTCTCATTCTGAAAGACGTGAGGCACTTTGTGGATGTTTTTCATCCTAGGAAAACATTTTTGATGGCTGTAAAATGGAAGCTGAAGATGCAGGCTTGTATGCAGGTGCAAATATAAGGACTGCGGTTCAAATAACTCTTCAGTGGGACTTGAGAAGAAACTCACGATAAATGATCACGTTCTAGTTACTCAGTCATCTGTAAAATTCTGCACCTTTTGTTGCTGTTGTTGGCATCCGTCTTGACTTGAGAGACAATGGAGTGTCAAACTAAATCAAACTAAAGTGACCTTCCTGAAGTGCAAGCCTGGGCAGTGTGTCTGGAGGTCCTGGGCTGCCCAGATGACAAGGAAAGCAGGGCAATATGTTTGACACCAGCTTGGCTGCAGGAGTTGCCGGAAGGAGGCATACAGTGGTGCCCCGCAAGACGAATGCCTCGCAAGACGGAAAACCCGCTAGACGAAAGGGTTTTCCGTTTTGGAGGTGCTTTGCAGGACGAATTTGCTATGGGCTTGCTTCGCAAGACGAAAATGTCTTGCGATTCCTGGGGGTTTTTTTCCGCTCCCTACCCCCTTTTTCTAAGGCACTAAGCTGCTAATAGCCTTTTAGCAGCTAATCCGCTAATCCCTTAAGCCTTTAATAGCCTCTAATAGCTGCTAAACCGCTAATAGCGCTAATCCGCTAATGGGCTTGCTTCGCAAGACGAAAAAACCGCTAGACGAAGAGACTCACAGAACGGATTCTTTTCGTCTTGCGAGGCACCGCTGTACAATGGGAAACTAGGGGCATATAACTGCATATTAAAATTCTCCTCACATCTCGGCAAGGCACTATAGGCAGCAGGTCTAAGAAGCACCTTGGTAAACTACCACTGTTAGCATGTTATGTGAACTGCTTGCAGCCATGTCAGAGGATTTAAAACCATATACAGTGGTACCTCTGGTTGCGAACGGGATCCATTCCAGAGGCCCGTTCACAACCTGAAAAGAATGCAACCCGCGTCTGTGCACACGCGGGTCGCGATTCGCCACTTCTGTGCATGCGCGTGCTGTTATTTTGTGCGTCTGCACATGCGCGAGCGGTGAAACCCAGAAATAACCCTTTCCAGTACTTCCGGGACGCCACGGGATGCAACCTGAAAATGCTCAACCTGAAGCAAATGTAACATGAGGTATGACTGTACTCCCAAGCTTAAGACAGCAGAGAAAGCATTTTTCAGTGAAGGCACCCAACTTATGGAATTCCCTCCCCAAAGAAGCTCACCTTGTGCCTACTTTGCTACCTTTCTGGTAGCAGGGACAATAAAAAAAAAATAAAAAAAATCTGAACTTTAAAAGTTCTGAAGGTCTGTCCTTTAATTCTGCTGCTTTTGGTCACTGATTGTTACTACACCATTTTCTCTTGATTTTATTGCATTCTATGTTGTGAACCGCCTTGGAAGGTTGATGATGTGCAAAATAAACAGATTATTATTACCATCATCTGAAGAAGCTGTCTGATTCTGCGGTCACTGTATGCTGCAAGAAGAGAACCTTATTTAAGGAAGCACTTAAGAAAGCCATGTAGTGACTCGGGCAAGTGAAATAAGGCACATACTACTTGGAAAAAAGTTTCTCTTCTTCCCCTATACTTTCTCTCAGGATTACTGGCCCCTTAACCTGGGGGAGAAGTGCCTTCTCAACTGTAATTCATACGAGCTACCTCAGTTACTACAAAGAAAAAGTCTTCATCAAATGATGACGAAGCAGATGTGGACAGGAAGGCTATTTAAACATTTACAGTGGTGCCATTCTAAAAGGCAAAGGGACCCCTGACCATTAGGTCCAATCGTGACTGACTCTGGGGTTGCGGCGCTCATCTTGCTTTATTGACCGAGGGAGCCAGCGTACAGCTTCCGGGTCATGTGGCCAGCATGACTAAGCGGCTTCTGGCGAACCAGAGCAGCGCACGGAAACGCTGTTTACCTTCCCACCGGAGCGGTAACTACGTACCTACTTGCACTTTGATGTGCTTTCGAACTGCTAGGTTGGCAGGAGCAGGGACCGAGCAACGGGAGCTCACCCCATCGCGGGGATTCGAACCGCCGACCTTCTGATCGGCAAGTCCTAGGCTCTGTGGTTTAACCCACAGCGCCACCTGTGTCACGTGATTCTAGCCATAGACAAAAAGAAGGTTTCTGTAGATTCCAACTGTGTTCTAGCCATGCCATTCTACTGGGAAACCTAATTGTGCATAAGAAGCAGACAACTACCTCCCTTCATGGTCAGACTGGTGTCCCATTAATGGCTGCCATGTGGCTGGCAGACTTTGCTTTACACAATGGGAACGAAGTGGTATCTTAAGTACAACTTGGGGCTGAAATGCTTCATTTTCAGGCCTGTTGTGCTTGCTGAGGGGTGGTTTGCTTTTTTCCCTTTTCCTTTTAGTGGGGAGGATGGCCTAGGAAAAGGCATCTGCTAAATAAGAGGAAGGAGCAGGAAGAGCAGAATATCCTAGTTAAACACAGCAGGTCCCCAACTGCAATTAATTTATCCTGCATGCTATTTTCTAAATTCCTCTGGTTACCAGTCTAAACCCAAGGCTCTAAGGAGGTATGGTAGTTGCTAAGGAAGGCACACGACCTTTCCAAGTTCTGCTGTTGTTATTAGCACCAAGAAGAGAAATTCTTTTTTTTTTCAAAAAAAGTTATTATTAGCTGCCTTTCCATATATATATATATAACCATTAGGTCCAGTCGTGTGTGTGTGTGTGTGTGTGTGTGTGTGTGTATGAAGGTAACATACAATTTAAAATTTAAATTTACAATTTAAAATAAACCAGTACAAATTATAATGATGATGGCATTATAGGTCAGGACATTAATAGGCAAGATGTTAAATTGTTTTTATATGCAACAACTGCAGCAAGAGTATTGTTAGCCCAGAAATGGAAACGAGAAGAAATTCGGACGAAAGAATAATGGCAGACAAAATTAATGGAGCATGCAGAATTGGACAAAATGACAGGAAGGATTTGAAACCTGCGGGACCAGAGATTTACAGAAGATTGGAAGAAGTATATGAATTATTTGAAGGGCAACTGTAATCAACAAATTACGCTAGTAGGACTACAAGAAGTTTTGTAAGGAGAAATATACGAAGTAGTTACAAAGTAGAAAAAGATAGAGATATTGGTTATGAGTTTGAAATGTAATAGGGAAGATAAGAAATGCATACTGAGAGATTAGACTGGAAAATTTTCAGACAGGATGGAAGTCAAAAATTTGAACAAGATGTAAAAGTATGTTTAATTACTGTTGAAAATGATATGTTAAAAAAACTAATAAAACATTATATATATATGGGGGGGGGGATTATAATGATGATGCAACTTACTGAGCAGGAGTCATATAACCCAGCAGAGCAGAAGAGTAAACCTTTCAGCCCAATAACCAAAAAATAAGCCTAAAAATAAAACTCCTTAAGAAGAACTGAGGTCTGTTGGGAAGAACTCAGGCAGCAGCATCTAGGAATAGAACTGGCACATACTCCGTTTCTGGACCAAAACAAAAGATTTCAGCTGGAGTATCTTCTCGTGATTCAAAATCTGTATGCACTTCTGCCATACACTGCTTTAGCAACTGTTTGGCATAGTTTGGGCCCTGAGTGATGCATTTCAAGCCTTTTTGCAGAGTGCGACAGATTTTTGCAATCATATAGTTGTGAGAATAATTCTTCCACATTATGTTTTGCTGAAGGTTGCACTGAACCATGGTTTTGGACTTAAAGCTTCTGCTCTTCATGCTTCAAATGGGAAGTAAATGAAGTGAGGAGTAAATTTCAAAATTATAAATGTGTCTTCTTGGTATGACAACATAATATTCCAAAATCAGAAGAGATTAAAGGAAACAGTTTGCCATTTTAGAGTCAAAACATCACAATACAATTATCAAAACAATTCAGGACATTTTTGGCTGTGGCACTAAAAGCTCTATGACTCTGACAACTCTTAGATTAATGATCCAGTGGATTCCATGAAAACAAGCTGGATTACGATGAAACTGCCTGAGTTTTGCGAATATTCTGAATTGACAGAACCACAGAATTATTTTGACAGTATTCATCAACCTCTGTCGATTCGGCAGAAAAAAGAATTATCCCGTCTGCCTTCACCTACTAACTGCCTCCCAATCTGAGCAGTGTAACAACAACAACAACAACAACAACATAGGGGTTTCCTTCAAAAAATATAAATCAGTGCTGTAGAGCTACAGTGCCATGCTAATTTCATCAGTTTGGGGGCCAGGACCCGAACGTCTGTTGCACAAAATACCCATCTGTTACCATAGTTACACAGTGCTCAGGCAGTCTGTGTGAAAATTAGGGACATCTCCACGGCAAAGTTTGAGAAAAGCTGATCTAAGCTTTTCCCTCAAAAAGCACCTTTCCCCATATGAACTGACCTGGACCCTGCAATCATAATCTGAAGCCCTTTTCTCTGTGTGTCCTCCATGAGACGTCTGGAAGATTGCAACACAGGAATGGGCCTTTCCTGTAGTGGCCCCCTGTTTGTGCAGTGGTCTCACCTGCCTGGCACCTTCATTATACACCTTTAGGTGCCAGGTGGGGAAAAATGCTTCTCTTCAACCAAGCGCCTGGCGGATTAACATTCTACGGCTTTTTAAATATGTTTGTGGGATGGAGCCTATTGGGTTTTTTAACGTATTTTGTATAGTGACCATAATCCGTTCTGGAGGTCTGTCCGGAAGTCAAAACGGGTCGCTGGGAGAGGTGCCGTTGTGCGTAAGTGGGGCAGCGATTGCTCACATCTGCGCAAGCGCAAACGGCGGCAAACCCACTGGTTACCTCCGGGTTTGTCGCAGACGTTGGGTGAAATGGATGCAAGCGGAGACGGACATAATAAGAGGTTTGACTCTATTATCATTTTGTGATAATAGAGTCACAAAATGATAATAGAGTCAAACCTCTTATTTGTGGATCAAGATAAGGATAAAGTAAAGAGGGAAAGGATTTGCTGAATAAATAAACTGAACTGGAATACAAAGAGAGGAGGTGTGGGGAGGTCCGGGAAACAAGCAAATGCAAGATATGTTATGAAAAATTGAATTGTTTTTAATTGTTTTTCTTTACTATTTTTGTATTTTTTCTTTTTTTCCTTTTCTGATGTTATGGAAAATCTTAATAAAATATTATTTTTTTAAAAAAATTATCATTTTGTGAATTGCCCTGGGATCTTTGGATGAAGGACAGTATACAAATTTAATCAACAACAACAACTCTCCCCACTGCTGTCACCCCATTGCAAACACAGTGGCCCGTGCTTTCCTGTATGCTTTGTGTGGACAAGAGGAATTTAGAAGATTTCATTTTGTCTAACCATTTCCCCAGGCTCTCTTGTCTTAAAATTCTTAGTAAACAGCCTGCCACTAGAGTTTTCCCAAAAGGAGTTGCCTTGCAACACAAAGCCTTAGAGTTCCCATCTTCTGGGAGTATTTTGACATAGACACGACTTCAAAGGATGCCTCCTTCCACCTTCGCTGTGTCTCAGATGAATCCAGTATATGTGTGCCTACACACACAGAGAAAAATTCTACACTAGTCTCTTGATAAAGACAGAACTACAGAATCTAATGAGTCGGAAGAAATCTAAAATCCATACCTTTACTAGCCTAAAAAAATAGTAAATCCATACATTTACTAGCCTACAAAATAGCAAGCAGTATACAAGCTTCTGGATCCCCCACACTCTTCATTAGATAAGTTGGTAAAAAATGCAAAGGGGTGAGGGGAAGAGAGAGAAACCCAGTTGTTCAGATGATGAGTGTATATTATGAAAGTCCCTAACCTACATGGGAATATATCTGCAGGCTTAGTAGATCAAAACTAATGATGCTAAAAAAAGAACAACCTGAAAAGGTGACGAAGAAAAATACTACATCTGAAATTAGTCAAAGTATGCTGCCTGATTTCCCCCACATTCAGACACCCTTCTGTCCTGCACACACTGAACTGAGCTGAAAGAGTTGTTTCCCTTTGGTGCTACCCAACACAACTGCAATGTGGTTGAAATAGGTAAAGGGACCCCTGACCGTTAGGTCCAGTCGTGACCAACTCTGGGGTTGTGGCGCTCATCTCGCTTTATTGGCCACAGGAGCTGGCGTACAGCTTCTGGGTCATGTGGCCAGCATGAATAAACCACTTCTGGCGAACCAGAGCAGCGCATGGAAACGCCGTTTACCTTCCCACCAGAGCGGTACCTATTTATCTACTTGTACTTTGATGTGCTTTTGAACTGCTAGGTTGGCAGGAGCAGGGACCGAGCAGCAGGAGCTCACCCCGTCGCAGGGATTTGAAGCGCTGACCTTCTGATCGGCAAGCCCTAGGCTCTGTGGTTTAGACCACAGTGCCACCCACGTCCCGTGGTTGAAATACTGCAACCCTATTCCGGGAGGGCTTTCACGTGGGGCTTTCCTACCTGACTGGCATCACGCTTGGAGGGAGGTTACAGAGCAGAGGTGGGAAAGACCCACAAAATTGTTCAATTCACCCATATGTGCATGATGGACATGCACTCAGTATCACTCTTCATTGCAAGGGACTGCATGCCTCTGGTCTTGGGTGCAAAGGGCCACACATTGTGTAAGTCACACCAAACTCACAGGGGGATCAGTCCTGATGGCAGGATTGTATCCAAATGATCTTCCCACCAAATGCAGCAGGACTGTTTTGTGTCTTTAAAAAGCCACACAGGCTATCATTACAGGTAAGAAGAAAGAGAGCAGGTGATAGGTAAGTTTGTTGAAATGGTTGTAAAAAGCTCAAGCTCTGAAGATTAAGCAGGTGTTGGTGGCTATAATAAATAAATAATAACAATTGTGATGTATAAAATGTAAAGGAAGAGTTCTGTTTCATGATTCCATATTATATCCTCCCCCCCCAACACACACATTCTCCCCATATTGGCTTTCTGCGAGAATTCAGCTTCCTCTGCAGTTCAGCTGATTTTAAATTAAATCACCACATGGTTTCGCACACGTGTTTTTTCTTGCAGAGACAATGTGGTATGAGTTGATAGTATCAGTGATAAATTACCTAATACAGGCATGTTTTTGGGGGAAAGCTCTTCCTTCCTGAAGGTAAAAGTGATCTAATTAGACTATTTCCAGATTCCTGCAAGTCTTACCAACCAACCAATTTTTATTATGTGTATATAGTACATAGATCAATCCTATAAAGTGTAAAGAATAATCAGAACATCACACATAATTCAGGTAATTTGCCATTGACTCTGAGTGAATACAACCCCACCCACCTCCACATATAATGAGGCTGCCAAAAAATAGACCTGCTAATAGAAAATAGACATAAAAATATTAGGCAAAGGGACCCTTGACCATTAGGTCCAGTCGTGACCAACTCTGGGGTTGCGGCGCTCATCTCGCTTTATCGGCCGAGGGAGCTGGCGTACAGCTTCTGGGTCATGTGGCCAGCATGACTAAGCCGCTTCTGGTGAACCAGAGCAGCGCATAATAAAAATATTGCTCTTCCCTTAAAAAAAAGTTTTGTGTTTTTAAACATAAAAGTGTAGTTCAGTATGGTATCGCTTAGTCTCCTCACAGGCACATTTCATAGGCTTCCTCTACCTTTTTAGCCCTTGGTAAATGCTTGCAAACTTTGGAGATTTGGAGACAGAAAGGAATACCAGATTATTCTATTAGACATATGGCACAAGGCAAGCACTTCACTTAAAAATAATACACAGAATTTATCTAGAATGCAAATTATTTCAATAATCCTTACAACAACCCTGTAAAGACTAGTCATCATTATACTTATCTTGCAGATGTGAGCGATGAGACTGGGAGGTTGTGATTTCACTAAAGCAACCTAGTACGACAAAGAGTTGAGGCAAAAATTGATCCAGATGTTTCCTGGCTTAAAGGTTCACTAACCACTGAACCTAGCAGTTCGAAAGCACGTCAAGTGCAAGTAGATAAATAGGTACCACTCCAGTGGGAAGGTAAACGGCGTTTTCGTGCGCTGCTCTGGTTTGCCAGAAGCGGCTTAGTCATGCTGACCACATGACCCGGAAGCTGTACACCGGCTCCCTTGGCCAATAAAGCAAGATGAGCGCCGCAACCCCAGAGTCGGCCACAACTGGACCTAGTGGTCAGGGGTCCCTTTACCTTTACTTTAACCACTGAACTACACCAGCTGAAATCCTCTGTACACTTGTGGGGTGGGGAAAATTAACCAGTGCACAGAAAGGTCTTAAAGCTGCCCCATGCTTAGGAATATATATCCCTACCATGTGAATGTGTTACAGAGATAACGGCAGTGTTGAATGTCATTGCCGAAAATTTTATTCTTTGCACATCTCATGCTTCTGCTATTCACCGCCCAACCCCCACCCACCCAGTGACGAAGGCAAGTCTCTGTGTTTGACTTGCTACCCATTTGCCATACTCAGTTTCTCAGCCCTTGAGAAACTACTTGTAAGCTTCATTGCTTGGGTCCCCCGCCAGCTTCTCTGGCTCCTGCACCATAGCAACAAGTCAAATTATCACTAGGGAAAGGATTCTAGATAAGCATGAGCTTGTGTCCTTGGGAAAATCACCTTTCCACCCAAAGAGGAGGACATTAATGTGGATTTGAGGACTAACAAAATAATGCGCTTCATGTATTATTATTTGTATTATTATTTGTGGCTGCTTTTGAAAGTTGAATGCTGATAAGCAAGAGTGCAGACGTTCTTACTCGCACAGTATCTATAAGGCGCCGGCTTCAGGGTTAGCAATGGTTGAAAACACTGAAAATAATTGGAGCACTTCATATACTGGGAAAATCGCTTTATTATCTGAGATAAGACGGGAAGCCAATGTCTAGAAAGGATTTTATCCTTCATAAGAGAATGCAATGAAATTAGCCACTGATTCTGTCACTGGAAAAATGTTTTGTGGAGAAATACCAAATAGGAAGCAATTTTAACTGGGTAAATTGCCAGGCTGCTCAAATGCAAGCTTCCCCCCCTTTCTCCCCCCCCCCCCGCTTCAAGTGTAGTTATTCACACTACAACATCATTCCACCACTGTTACACTTCTACCATTTTATGTTTTAAGGGCTGTGACTGCTGTGTTAAATTTTCACTTTCCACCTCATCCACAAGAAGGCTTGTATGAACAAGAAGTACGTAACAAAGAAGTTAATTTGGCACGTTGCACCATAACTGCTGTAGTGCAACAAATGTGGGAAATACCCCCCCCCCCCATTGGAACATCTGTGGTATGAAAAGTTATTTTTTTGCAAGAACCTACGGACCCATGTGGAAACTGCTTCATTTGCCGACCTGACACTCCTGAAAGTTCTGAGGTCACAAATCAACTAGAACATGGGTAGGCAAACTAAGGCCCAGGGGCTGGATCTGGCCCAGCTGCCTTCTAAATTTGGCCCACGGGTGGTCCGGGAATCAGCGTGTTTTTACATGAGTAGAATGTTCCCTTTTATTTAGAATGCATCTCTGGGTTATTTGCGGGGCATAGGAATTCGTTCATATATTTTGTTTCAAAATATAGTCTGGCCCCCCACAAGGTCTGAGGGACAGTGGACTGGCCCCCTGCTGAAAAAGTTTGCTGACCCCTGAACTAGAAGGTGGGAGTATGCATAACTATCCTGATATTGTCTTGAGCACAAGTCACCCTGAATGTGGAATAAAAGTCCCATCTGGAGGGGCCATAATCCACTTAAAATCTCCCACAAGTTTAGGTCTGCAGTATGTTGGGAAAATCCTAGTCAATTTTAAAAGGGTTAACATTGGAATACATTCATGATCATGTACTCTACATCACCCAGCCCCAATACATGGTGATACAAAAGAATTTGGGCAAGAAAAATTTAAAAGCAATTATTTGGGGGTCATGGGGGGGGGGATCTGTACCCTTTGACATTGGCGTTGGAAGTAATAATGTGATGTAGCCTACCCATGTGCCCGAAAATTCTGTATGCTACTTGTATCGACTTGGAGGTGGATCAGGGGGTATAACTGTCTGGCAGTTAGCTTGCAAATGCAGTAAACACATTGATGGAATCTTAGAGGCTGTACTCCGCTCCACACTGGCGCATCTAAGTTTATCACACAATCTAACACCCATTTATCAGCTACTTGCCCACATCAGTCTTGCTGATGCTTATGTTACTTGTTAGATTTCTCGAAAATTACTTTCCTTTCCTTCTGCCAGTTCTGGGAATCTAGGCAAAACATTCCAACAATTCGATCCCTTAAAAGTATTCTGCTCAAGGGACAACGCTGCTGGAAATTTTTGAGTGGGCTCTCTGTAGTGGCAACTCTGTCATACAACTATACATACAGAATTAATTTTCATTATCATTTCAGATCTTTTTTAAAAATAATTTGAACAGCTCAGAGGATTAGTACGGCGGCTTTTTCAGATGCCTAAGCATGCTGGTTTAAAACGATTTGCTCACCGCAACTGCCATGTAACATTTTTCTGACTGCATTTGAAAGGATGTCATATATGACATACAAAACAATATTTCTGTTTCCTTTCCAAACACAGGACAGGAATAGTAATCAGGCAGATCAGCCTCTTCTGCATCATCATATCACCCTTTCCCATTTAATGAGGAAATAGATGGTATTATGGTTTGAATCTCACCTATACTGTACTGTGAATTAATTAGATGCCCTTGGGCAAATTGCTATCTTCCAAGCCCACCCACCTTCCTCCTTTTGCAACAGGAGGATAATATTTCCATTCTATCCTAGGAAAGGATTCCTAATGCATGCAAAGTATTCTGAACACTCAAAAAAGGACATCGATGCTAAGAAAAATTATAAGCAGTCATTTTTCATGTGCCATCTGAAAACTCAGCCATTTTTTTTAAAGAAACAATAATCCTGCAGCTGGTGGCAGGTGATTAAGTTAAGTTCAGACAGGGAAGACATATGGTTATGACGCAGTTTAAAGGAGAATGGCAAAAGGTTATACAGTGCTGGGATGTATTAGCAGGTTTTGGGAGCCAATGTGGTATGATGTTTAGGGTGTCAAGGCTAGTAGACCCAGGTCCAAGCCTCCCCTCAGCACTAAAATGCATCGGATGACCCTGGGTCTTTGCGTAAACTATGTCACAGGGTAGTTGTGAGCAAAAGTATGATATGCTGTACATTTAACTGCGGCTGCTATTGCTATTGTGCGTTCTTTTGGAGATTTTGTTTCTTGTTCATCGGTTATAATATTAAAATAAAGTATTTAAAAATCTTTTGTGTCTGAACACAGATAGCTATGGTCTCATTAGCACAGGCTTCTTCCTTTTTCCTGCCAATTCCATGCTGAGAAAGTTCCACAATAATTCAGAGCACAACCACAATTCTATCATTTTTAAAAAATACTGATACACAAGTTGCATCAAAACCACTGCTTCCCTGTCGTCTCTGAGCCCGGCCTTGGCTGGGGAGGGCGGGGTATAAATAAAAATTATTATTATTATTATTAAGGAAAAAAATTCCGGGGTGAGAGACTATTCAACAACCCAGCTCATCGGGGTGCAAATCCCCCGTGGGTCTATAAACTCAGTAAAAGAAGGAAGTTCCAGTCAAGTAATTTGGAGCAAAACAGCAGTCAGTAGACCATAATCTTTATTGTCGCACAACAGGTCCCCACAGGAGTAAGAACCCTGAGCTTGCGGTGACACCCTCTTTTAAAACTTCCCTCTTTCCCCCAGAATACGCTTTGAGAGGCATCATTGATACATCATCACTACATCACTAGGTAAAGGTAAAGGGACCCCTGACCATTAGGTCCAGTCGTGGCCAACTCTGGGGTTGCGGCGCTCATCTCGCTTTACTGGCCGAGGGAGCCGGTGTACAGCTTCCGGGTCATGTGGGCAGCATGACTAAGCCACTTCTGGTGAACCAGAGCAGTGCATGGAAACGCCGTTTACCTTCCCGCCGGAGCGGTACCTATTAATCTACTTGCACTTTGATGTGCTTTCGAACTGCTAGGTGGGCAGGAGCAGGGACCGAGCAACGGGAGCTCACCCCGTTGCAGGGCTTCGAACCGTCGACCTTTGGATCGGCAAGTCCCAGGCTCTGTAGTTTAACCCACAGTGCCACCCGCCTCCTTGGCTTCCCTACATCACAAGCATGTCACAAATGGGGAGGGGTATACAAGGGTTACACAAGTCCAACATTAGGTCACTTTATCAGACACCTTTCCCAACACTTCTTAAGTACCCATCACCGAAAGAACAATAAAACTCTTTACGAGAGCCAGTGTGGTGTAGTGATTAAGAGCGGTAGTCTCGTAATCTGGGGAACCGGGTTCACGTCTCCGCTCCTCCACATGCAGCTGCTGGGTGACCTTGGGCCAGTCACACTTCTTTGAAGTCTCTCAGCCCCACTCACCTCACAGAGTGTTTGTTGTGGGGGAGGAAGGGAAAGGAGAATGTTAGCCGCTTTGAGACTCCTTAAAGGGAGTGAAAGGCGGGATAGCAAATCCAAACTCTTTCTTCTTCTTCTTCTTCTTCTACATATCCTTGCCCTCAGGCCTTGTCTGGAGATGGGCCCTCAGGCCTTACTTGCTAAACTGCCTCTGCAGAGGTCTATGGTTGCCCCTTGGTCACTCCCTGGGTGGGGTGCCGTCTATGTGTTCTCACGCTTGGGGAATTATGGCAGGATGCCCTGTACCTTATGCCTACAGTGACTTCCTGCTTCTTGGTTCATGGAGGGAGGTGGAGTCCAAATTCACCTTTCCTTAAGGGTTAAAATGGCGTTGGAATGAGAAGAGTTGGTTAAAGTATGGATTTTCTACTAATTTCTAAAGCTAGGTATCTTCCCTGAGCTGTCAAGTGGAAAGGATACATTGAGGCATAATATTTGTAACATTGTAACAACTTTAAAGATGTGCCCCCCCCCATGTCATTTCCGTAACTTCTCTATGAACATTTGTTTTGTGATACGAGGGGCAAGCAAAGCAACATTTTACAGTCTTTAACAAAATACAATATTTTGGGTTGGAAGAAGGGTAAATTAGAATCCACCGATTGAAATCAGCGTGGAATGTTAGTAATGACTAACTTGTCATGATATTCAGGTCAGTAGGAACTAGGTTCACCTAACTTACTCTGAATTCAAATCATTGCGTTACTTTATATCATTTTTACCCTGCCCTTCTAAAAATATGCATGATCTATATCCAGTCCTGGATCAATCGCTCCATTAAAATCTGTCACTAATTCCATAAATCAGAATATTGATTTAAAAATTCAGGTTATTTGGAACATTCACCAGAGGCAGAAAACACATTCACCGATTCTTTTATAGTCTCCCTTATAAGTAAATTGTTGCTATTTTGGACTTGGGAGATTAAAACTAGGTTTTAATCAGAGTTGGCCCAATGAAATTAATGAACATAAGTTAGTTGTGCTGGTTAATTTCAATGGGTCTCCTCTCAGTAGAACTATAATTGGAGACAACCCTCAGTTGCAGTCTTCCTGGGTTTTGTTGAAAGGGATATCACACTATTTTGATAATACAGAAAACAAAACATAGTTTCAGTGGGATGTAAATAGGGTTTTTCAAGACGCCGTGGGAGAATGCTGTTAACTAAACATGATTTGCCAGAGCTATTTGTTCTGAACAGAAAAATGATGCTGAAACAGGAAGCAATGTATAGAAGAAAACAATAAAGCTAGTATAGAATGAAAGTACCATTTAAATATTCACCCAGTAAGTAAGTGGAAGTTACTACACTTGCTATGGCTTTTCACAACAACTTTATGCTATAGATAAGAAATGCATATTAATTAAGAAAGGATTTCCCTGATTTTTTCAGGCATTTGATGGCTAAAGGCCTTTTGAAAACTGTGACCTATTTTAAAACAGTGATCTTCAGAATACTTTATTTATCCTGTTATGTTCAAAGTATTGGGCTCTAAGGGTTTGGAATTTCTAAATAATTGATGATCTCCTAACCAAAAGGGATGCACATCAAAGCAAGAAGCTGCAGCTTCTGTTCACTTGATGAAGCTACACAAACAAGCAAAACATGTGGATAAGGATGCAAATATGAAAGGGAAAAAAAAACACAAACAGATTTCCAAAACATAAGTCGATTATGACATATTTCATGAGTTCCACTGGTTATAAATCCATAAATTAGGAATCCGTAGTCAGAATTACACAAAAACCCATAATGATGCAGCTTTCTCAAGTGTCTCCACTGCAAATACCAACCTTCAGATAACAAAGCCCTTTCCTAGTCTTATTTACTGTATTTTAATAATTAAAGCAGTAAACTGTAGCCATGACTTGTCACGGAACTGCCATCGGAGCTGGAGGCGGAGAGAAGGCTCCAGAGGGATGCCAGAGAGGGTCCCAGTAGGGAGAGAGACAGCCCATCCGCTGGGGAAGGAAATCAGCGTGACACCAGTGGAGAAGGGGGCAGATGGGGGAATTGGAGAGGTGGCTCCAGGACTCCTCGCCGGAGACCAGCGGAGAGAGTACGGGTACTCCGCTGCCCACACCCTCCCTGCGCAGAAGACTTCTGCGCAGGGAGAGTAGGAGGAGACTGGGCGTCAAACAGCTTTTATGCTGGAAGAGGTTCAAGAAACGCCCACTGACGGATTCTGCCAGCGACTGAGGCAGCCACAAAACTTGAGGCTGTCCAGACAGAAAGGGTTCAACCAGGTAACCTAGCCAGGAGTGGTGGCAACTTACGCACAAGCAACCCCTAGAACCATTACATGACTCTTGTTCAGAATATATCAGAAACTGTCAATATGGCAAATACGTTGTTCTTCCAGTTACAAAACCCTTTAAGAACCAGTTTTATATGCTTGGATCAATTTCTGTACCTCTGCACTTCTGAGTTTAATGCTGGCAGTATAATAATTTGGCCCATGAATCCAAATATGCAGGCCTGATGTAAATCATAAGAAAACAAGGCAGAGTTGAAACTAATAGCTTTTTAAAAGAACATTTGCACCCGGGTCAAAAGCACCCGGTTTGGGGTGATCTTTTGGCACTTGTTGCAAGAAATTAAAATTTTGAAAAAAACTAAATCACCTGTTTATTTTAACCCACAGGCTCTCACTCTCAGATAGCTTTACTAGCTATCAGTGACATTATGATGCAGCCAAATATGATTAGCTACTTAACATTGTGATGCCACCCTCTTCATTATGTGATCCTTAATTAGCTGTGATCGCACTGATGAAAAACTCAGGAAGAAAAAGGAAGCACCAGCCAAGCGGGAAAACATTGCCGAAGTTGAAGCAAGAGCCAAAGGAAGCAGTGATGTTGAACAGGGTCAAAACCACAGAATATATGTATGCTTCTTTTCTGTACGATTTTGATTCAAGCTGATTTCCCCCCCATACAGAACTTGTCACCTTTGAAAAAACCCTACTCATTTTAAATAAAATATTGGTATACGGGCAAATAAAAGAAAGTGATATTTGATGTAATTTTGGTTGTAAATGCATACTCTGGAAGGGCCCATTCTACAATGTTAATACAAATAAAATTTCCCTCTTTTGTGGGGCTAAAGACAGTGTGGGAAACGGATATGGGGGAAGAACTGGTGTCAGATCACTGTGTGGCATGTGCAGCCTCTTACCGCAGTCCTTTCTAAATAATCGGGAAAACTCTCTTGCGCTCATTCATCAGTGGTTTTATACATCAGTTCAAATGGTCCACATTCAGGGGAATGGTGCCAACAAAGGTCCGTATAGTTAAAGCAATGGTTTTCCCAGTAGTGATGTATGGAAGTGAGAGCTGGACCATAAAGAATGCTGATCGCTTTTGAAGAACTGATGCTTTTGAATTATGGTGCTGGAGGAGACTCTTGAGAGTCCCATGGACTGCAAGAAGATCCAACCTATCCATTCTGAAGGAAATCAGCCCTGAGTGCTCACTGGAAGGACAGATCCTGAAGCTGAGGCTCCAGTACTTTGGCCACCTCATGAGAAGACTCCCTGGAAAAGACCCTGATGTTGGGAAAGATGGAGGGCACAAGGAGAAGGGGACGACAGAGGACGAGATGGTTGGATAGTGTTCTCGAAGCTACCAGCATGAGTTTGACCAAACTGCGGGAGGCAGTGGAAGACAGGAGTGCCTGGCGTGCTCTGGTGTATGGGGTCACGAAGAGTCGGACACGACTAAACAACTAAACAACAACAACAACAACGCTCTGTGTTGGTGGAAATACAATGAAAGAGGCGTTTATTGCACTGCTGGTAGACCTGCCCTGCTCAGCTCGAGCTAGCTGCCCAGGAGGCTGACCCTGCCCACTATCACAACTGGCCCAATCACAAGCAGGCAAAGGAGGTAGGCCGCTCCCAGCGGGTGGGCGTGGGGAGGCCAGTTGGCTCCACCCTCTGGGTATATAAGGAGGGCCTGTGGCTTGCCTAGGCAGCCATTTCTTCATCAGATCTCCCTTCCTCCCTCTCTACTGTATTTGGCTGACGTGTGTTGCCGTGGTAGATCTTGCTATGGACACTTCTGGTCACTGTATCCGGGACCACGTTGGAATTTTCTCAATTGGCAAATTGGCTCCAGCCCTGTGGCTTTTGCCATCCTCACAGCAATTGTCAATACTTTGGCAGTTTAGCATCAGGTAGGCATAGTCCTGGATGGAAAGGAGGTTGTAGCCTTGCCGGCCCCTCCAAAAAGGGGGCATTAAAGTGATCCAGTGGAGATGCTTCTGTCTGGACGCCCAGGTGGGGGTTCGGGCCACAGCACTCCCCAGGTGTAATCCTGCAGAGGAGCTACTCCTTGATGCAGGTCAATAACTCTCTTGTTTCCAGTTGACCCTGAATTTAAGTCCTTCCAGCAGGCTGGCTGAAAATGGTTGGTTCTACCCAATGCCTATGCCAAACTTCTTACATCTGTGGTCTGATTTGACCCAAATACTAGTTGTCATGTCTCATTCTTCACTGATTTCAAGGCAGTCCGTAGGGCAGAGGGATGTCTGGGCATGCAAATGCAAAGATGCTTCATCAATTACTTTAGAGATCTGGTACAAAGAGCTGTGTTTATAGCTATTTCATTATTTTCACAGAACCAGAAGACCGTGCAGCAGTGTAGTGGAATTTAATGCTAAACATGTATGATCAACCTTTCTAGTTGCTTATACCCACTAAAAATGCAGTTGTTTGTTTGTGTGTGTGTGTGTATATATATATATATATATATATATATATATATATATATATATATATATTTAATTTGATCTTCTTATTTGGTTTTACCCTGACTGTATATACTGTATATGCATTCAGACTGTATGCTGTGTGAAAATTTTTTAAAGCACAAAACATATGCTACTAAACCTCAAAGAACTGCCACAAGTCAAATTAAGTCGAACTGGCCAGCGATTATTTAACTACTACAGTGGTACCTCCGGTTACAGACGGGATCCGTTCCGGAGCTCCGGTCAGATCCTGAGGTTTCTGCAACCAGAGGAACCGCTTCTGCGCATGCGCGCACAGCAAAACAGTTCCAGGGGTGCTGCTTTTGCAATCCGAAGTTTATGTTACCCGAGAGTAACGTAAGCCGAGGTGCTACTGTATTCAAATATTGTCAAATGTCCCATGAAGTCAAGAATACGAGTGTGTAGCCTATTTTCATTTCAACATGGAAATTATAACTGAAGAGTAGTTAGCACAGCCTTTCTGTAAAACCATCTTGTCATAGTAAGTAAGTAAGTAAGTAAGTAAGTAAGTAAATAAAAAAATAAATGGGTTTTTCCCCAAATGATAATTTTTAGTTCAAACAATGCATAGTCATTGCTCGGTTATTGTGTTGAATCCAAACATTTTAGCTCAGTGTTGTGCAGCTGCTACTGAGTGTTTGCAGGGAATCCAGATGTCTTCTATGAATGAAGTAATTCTGTTGCACCTAGCAAAACAAAACTTCTTCAATATTCTGGACATTGGGAAAGCTTTCAAGGCAGACAGTGCATGACCCAACTAAAGTCAAGTCCCACTGACTGAGTCAAGTATAGGGATGCAGTGGCGTAGTGTGGGTTGTCAGCACCCGGGGCAAGGCAAGTAATTTGCGCCCCCCCCGCTGCACTGTCCCTCCCCCAGATAGTCCCTCGCTCTCTCTCTGCACCGCACTGCACGCCTGGCACCCTCCCCTCCACAGCGGGCGGCGACCCGGCGGCTCGGATCGGATTTGCACAGCCAGCACTGCAGTGAGAGAGAGTGAGTGAGCCAGGTAGGGGCAGAGAGCTGCGAGTGCGAGCACGCCCCCCCCCCCGATGTTGCGCCCGGTGCGGCTGGCCCCCCTGCATCCCCCATGCTATGCCACTGTAGGGATGGATCGATAAGGCTAATCTGGGTTTGTTCCACTTTTGCAACTTTCCAGAAAGAATGTGGGAAGAGAATGACTTCGGGGGAAAGGGTCACCTAGCCTGGAGCTGCAGTTTCATTGTCCAGCTGCTCTTCCCTTTTGCCTCTGCAGTTTGGTGAGTGGCTGGAGTGAGGCACCAAAACAAATCAAGGTTCAGACAGGATCCTGCATTCTGACATAATGACAAACGGGACTTGAAACGTGCCAATATATACAAGCCAACAACAAACCACATTGCCACATTAATGGCTGTTGCTCCGAAATGACAACAACAAAACCCGCAGGGCTGGTTAGGAGTCCAATATCCAGAGATCACAGGTTCTTCCACCTCTGTGCTGTTCCTCATTCCCATAGATAAAACTGCATAATTGGGACATGATAGGGTGTTTTTTTTTAATTGTCTTACATGTTTTCATACTAATTATGCACAGCAAACCTGCAATATTGAAAGTGTCTCCCTGAAATCCATCCTTATCTATTTGACAAATTGCCTTCATTAAAATATCCATAATTAAGGAAAAACCCCTGGTGTGTAATGGGAATTATTAGTTTAAAAGCTGCAATAACCAAGTCAACCTTCTTGTTTGTGCCCTTCCAAGGCACAGCTGTGGGCCTATACTGTGTGTAATTGTGTGTAAGTGGACCCATGCATGAGAACATGAAACTTCAACTGACTGTAAAGGCAAGAGAAATCACTTGGCACAACCCTTCTGATACTCCACCACTTCAGACAGTGGTGTGTATGTGTGTGTGTGTGTGTGTGTGTGTGTGCAAAATGCATGTCTGAATGCTTCCACAAACATCAACATCTTTCTATCCATGAAAATATAGTATGACAAGGAAAGGGCTCTATCCTGAGTCTATATGCGGGGAATATTGAATACAGAATCTCCCCCAGTCTGAAACTATTTAGCTGCATGTATAGATAAACTCTGGGATGCGGGTGGCGTTGTGGTCTAAACCACTGAGCCTAGGGCTTGCTTATCAGAAGGTCAGCAGTTCAAATCCCCGCGATGGGGTGAGCTCCCGTTGCTCGGTCCCAGCTCCTGCCCACCTAGCAGTTCGAAAGCATGTCAAAAGTGCAAGTAGATAAATAGGTACTGCTCCGGCGGGAAGGTAAACGGTGTTTCCGTGCACTGCTCTGGTTCGCCAGAAGCGGCTTAGTCATGCTGGCTACATGACCCGGAAGCTGTCTGCGGACAAACGCCGTCTCCCTTGGCCGGTAAAGCAAGATGAAAGCCGCAGCCCCAGAGTCGCCTTTGACTGGACTTAACCATCCAGAGGTCCTTTTCCTTTACCATTCCTTTATAGATAAATTCTAATTTGTATTTGCAGCTGTGGGGGAGAGCAGGGCAGATCTAGGGACACTGACAAACTGGAACGTGTCCAGAGGAGGGAAACCAAAATGGTCAAAGGCCTGGAAACGATGCCTTATGAGGAACGGCTAAGGGAGCTGGGCATGTTTAGCCTGGAGAAGAGGAGGTTAAGGGGTGATATGATAGCCATGTTCAAATATATAAAAGGATGTCACATAGAGGAGGGAGAAAGGTTGTTTTCTGCTGCTCCAGAGAAGTGGACACGGAGCAATGGATCCAAACTACAAGAAAGAAGATTCCACCTAAACATTAGGAAGAACTTCCTGACAGTAAGAGCTGTTCAACGGTGGAATTTGCTGCCAAGGAGTGTGGTGGAGTCTCCTTCTTTGGAGGTCTTTAAGCAGAGGCTTGACAACCATATGTCAGGAGTGCTCTGATGGTGTTTCCTGCTTGGCAGGGGGTTGGACTCGATGGCCCTTGTGGTCTCTTCCAACTCTATGATTCTATGATTCTAGGGTTCGCCAATATCTACTAGAGAAATGCCCTTTTGTTTTCACATAAGCTAGTCAACCTCCTTCAGCTTGTGCAACAACCTAGTTTGGCGACAGATCTGGTGGCTGGGAAATGACAGCCCAGCTATAGACATTAGATTACTACTGCATGATAGAGCCTCTGAAATTTGATCAGACTCCAGTATATAATCATGTCATCTGCAACGCAGCATAGCAGGGTGGGTGGGACTTGGACTTCATCTTTGCCTCTCTACGGCTGCATGCAGGTTAAACATGCTTCCATCAGAACTTTTGCGGCAGAATCAAAATGAAGTTGCTAACAACTTCACAAGAGCTGCCAACACTGCATATGGTAATCTTTCAGAAATATTCTCTGAGCTGTTAAGTACTTATGGAAATAAGGTTCTGACAGGCAGGCATTCTAGTGAGAAAACTAACTCCCCTGGTTGCATTGACGTGAGCCATTTCTGGGTGAAATATTCTTGTCAAGTCTCATGGGGCTCCATGCGTTGATTCGTCTGGGAGGTGACTCCGAGGAAGCTCTCTGGGGAAGCAAAATTAGAATCTGCCTTGGAGAAGAATGCCATATGCTGCATGAAACCTCATGTCACGGCCAGCACTGGAAACAAGATACCAGAAAGAATTCCCATCTTAATTGTCAGCTGTCCTATGGGTGCCCATAAGGGGGGAGGAGACATCTAGTTATACTGCACTAGTTTAAGATGTATAGTTGCTGAGAACTTACTTTCCCTCCCTGTTATTTCCAAAGCATCCTCCATCCTAGTTTGCTCTGTAGATGAAATGGGAGTTTGGCACTTGAGGAACTGTTAGAGGGAAAATGCCATCGAATGTCCTGAAACTTAGTGGGCAGGTGGCAAAGTGGAAGCTGATTCTATCTATCAAACACAGGCATGTTCTATCTAATTGGCTAAGGGGAAGGCTTCAGTTTGATAAAAGGAAAAAGAGGTTTGGGTAGGCCTTTGTTGGAAGTTTTTCGTGGGAACTTCCTTTGATTGCAGGGGTGAGTACAGAGTTTTGTGAGCAGATGGGAGGAGGGGAGTGAGCTGGTGGAATCTGAGGATAATGTTTTAGTTCTCTCACTTTAAGGCAACCACCAAATCAATACAGTGGTGCCTCGCAAGACAAAATTAATTCATTCTGCGAGTTTTTTCGTCTTGTGAATTTTTCGTCTTGCGAAGCACGGTTTCCCATAGGAAATGCATTGACGGTTTCCCATAGGAATGCATTGACGGTTTTAAGAAAAAGGCACAGGATGTTTTCGTCTTGCGAAGCAAGCCCATAGGGAAATTCGTCTTGCGAAGCAACTCAAAAAACAAAAAACTCTTTCGTCTTGCGAGTTTTTCGTCTTGCGAGGCATTCGTTTTGCGAGGTACCACTGTATATAAAAGCATAAAAAATTAGATGTATGCCATGTTCTATTGTACATTTCCTATTGGTCTCATGGTAGACGAAAAAAATATGGGGGCAAGAAATTCTGAATTTGACAAAGGTGCCCTTTCTCTATACAGAGGTTAAATGTATTTCAATCGCAAATAGCTCTTGCAAATATTTATAGAATACATTCAGCATGTTTGAAACAAAGTGTTAAGAGTTCTCTGGTGTACCGATGGCAAAAGTTTAGAACAAGATTTGCTTAAGCAGAAAGCAAAACCTGTTTATAGAAAGCAGAAAGAACTAATAGTGTAAGAAAGCAAACAAACAAACAAAAAAATCCCCAACACACACACACACACACACCCAATACATTTTGGCTTTAAAGGTACCATGTGTGAATGATTATTTACTGAAATTGGCTATTCCTCTGCCTCTCTGTACAGCTTTTGTTCCCAGTGTCAGTCAGAAGCCAGCCACCTGCTCTTTCGTATCTTCAAAGTAGGTCAGCTGTGAGCCAATCAATCTTCCATCTTCATTACTATGAAACCTAAAAGCCTAAGGCAAATGAACCATTTGAAGGAAGATGCAATGATAGCTGTGGCATTTCTCTTCCCTGAGTGTTAGCCATTTGCATCTGGACACACCAATCTAGAAGGTAATCTTTCAGTGAGAAACAGTGACAGGCATCGCTATTAATTAGTTTGTACTATTGTGAATAGCAGGCAGACCAGCTCATAAAGCAACATTTATGCATCATTTATGCACTTGCTTATTGTTCTGGAGCTGTGATCTTAAAAATAAAAAGGTGGGGGTTTTTTTTTGTATTACTCCTTTAAAATATTTCATTAAGGTCCTAAGGACCAAACTAGAAGAGACATTGACAGAATAACTTGTAGTTTTAAAAACTCAACAGAAGCTGTGAGGGCCCCCATTCAGACTGGGACTGTGGTCCTGGAGATATTTAACTGTTACCTGCCATGCCATATTCCTAAGTTGCTACTTGAATCATAGGGGGAAATTTTAAAAATGCGCAGATGCTTGTAAGTTTTCCTCACCACTGCAAAGAGCATCTTCAAGGGATGGGAAATATTTGACCTCCTTCCTTCTTTTTCAAACTCATCCACCTCACACAACCCCTTGGCTTTTTTAAAAACAATAAGTTTGTACTGAGAGATTAGTGTTCAGGTCTCTACAGTTGGCAAAGGGAATGATTTCTATCAAAATCTTCTCCCCCCCCCCCATTTTCAGTCCCCTAGATTTTCAATGCCCTAGATTCCCCCCCCCCCATTCTACACAGCTTTGAAAAGCTCTTGCCAACAGCATGAATGAAGGCTAAAGATAATGCAAGGATTCACCATACCTCAACCAGTGCCATAATATCAACAGAATATGCGGAGCCGCAGAATGTAATGAATGTAATGCCCTACAGACTATTATACCTGGTTTCTACATTCCTGGACCAGTGGGAGGCTGAACGACTCAGCAAATCACACACTTGACCTTGCTGGCACCTGGCATCCTTATCTCAGAACATCCAGCAGTGAGGGATGTGTTCCTCAAGACATGAGACCAAGCACTGTGTAATTTAACCCATTGTTCAGATTGCACCAACAAACTGTGCTTACCTTGATTCTGCCAGCAAACAGTCAAGGAAGGATGTTTCCTTCTTGTCTGAATTCTCACAACACCCCTAACTCTAGCGGAAATACTGCTAGGAGCTTTAGGAAGTTTGTTTGTAAGAAAGGTTGTCTTCAAACAGTGGCGTAGCGTGGGTTGTCAGCACCCGGGGCAAGGCAAGTAATTTGCGCCCCCTAACCCGGGGCAAGGCAAGTAATTTGCGGGCCCCCCCCCCGCTGCACTGTCCCTCCCCCAGATAGTCCCTCGCTCTCTCTCCGCACCACACGCCTGGCACCCTCCCCTCCACAGTGGGCGGAGACCCGGCGGCTCGGATCGGATTCGCACAGCCAGCACTGCAGTGAGAGAGTGTGAGTGAGCCAGGTAGGGGCAGAGAGCTGCGAGTGCGAGCGCCCCCCCAGATGTTGCGCCCGGTGCAGCCGGGCCCCCCTGCACCCCCCACGCTTCGCCACTGTCTTCAAAGAAGCCATTGTCACCTACTACCCTGCTTCATTACACCCCTCCCCACCTGGAAATCTTTCCCCCTTAGGATAGGAGAGCAGGTAGTGAAGGAGGATGGGACCCTGGAGAATTTCCATGGAATGATGGAGAGGGGAAGCCCTCATGCGTTTTGGAGAATCCAAATGGAACATCTAAACAACTCATTCTTTTCAGGGGTCAGCAATAGGATGTATGTGCATCTCTGGCGAAGTTCCACGTGGGGAACCTGGGAGAAATGAGAGCAAGCCCTTTCAGGAACCATTGAACCATGGCATGGAAAGACTGGGACTACCCCCCACTCCCAGTTTCAAAGGATGCTGCTGCAGATGAGCGCCTGAAGCTTAAAATTGCACCACCAGAAAGTTCTGCTAGCACCATCATCATTTATTAAATGCATATGACTGCCCATCAACAAATATTATCCAGGCCCCTTAAAGAGCAGAGTATGTTCTTAGAGATAATCACATGGTACCTGCCTTTTGGTATTTTATCATGCCAAGTGTGGCGCAATGGGTCAGTGTGTCCAGCTGTTAACCACAAGGTTGCTGGTTCAAGCCCACTCAGGGGTGGCTGTGAGCAAGAATCCTGCACTGCAGGGGGTTAGGCTAGATGACCCCCTGGGTCCCTTCCAACTCTACAATTCTATACAGTGGTACCTCGGGTTAAGTACTTAATTCGTTCCGGAGGTCCGTACTTAACCTGAAACTGTTCTTAACCTGAAGCGCCACTTTAGCTAATGGGGCCTCCTGCTGCCGCCGCACCACCGGAGCACGATTTCTGTTCTCATCCTGAAGCAAAGTTCTTAACCTGAAGCACGATTTCTGGGTTAGCGGAGTCTGTAACCTGAAGCGTATGTAACCTGAAAACCTGAAGCGTATGTAACCTGAAGCGTATGTAACCTGAGGTACCACTGTAATTCTAAGCTGCAATTGATGGACCACATATCTAAATGCACACTTCTTCTTCTTCTTTGAAACAAAACAAAAGACAACCTTCTTTTGCACAGAAATCTAGATAATCCAAGAACAGATGAAGTGCTCTGATATGCTGACCTAAGCCCCCGTTTCATTCTGAAGTGATATAACCCCAGCAGAGCTATGACCTTGACAGATTAGAGAACTGGGCCAAAACAAACAAGATGAATTTTAACAGGGAGAAATGTAAAGTATTGCACTTGGGCAAAAAAAATGAGAGGCACAAATACAAGATGGGTGACACCTGGCTTGAGAACAGTACATGTGAAAAGGATCTAGGAGTCTTGGTTGACCACAAACTTGACATGAGCCAACAGTGTGAAGCAGCAGCTAAAAAAGCCAATGCAATTCTGGGCTGCATCAATAGGAGTATAGCATCTAGATCAAGGGAAGTAATAGTGCCACTGTATTCTGCTCTGGTCAGACCTCACCTGGAGTACTGTGTCCAGTTCTGGGCACCACAGTTCAAGAAGGACACTGACAAACTGGAACGTGTCCAGAGGAGGGCAACCAAAATGGTCAAAGGCCTGGAAACGATGCCTTATGAGGAACAGCTAAGGGAGCTGGGCATGTTTAGCCTGGAGAAGAGGAGGTTAAGGGGTGATATGATAGCCATGTTCAAATATATAAAAGGATGTCACATAGAGGAGGGAGAAAGGTTGTTTTCTGCTGCTCCAGAGAAACGGACATGGAGCAATGGATCCAAACTACAAGAAAGAAGATTCCACCTAAACATTAGGAAGAACTTCCTGACAGTAAGAGCCGTTCGACAGTGGAATTTGCTGCCAAGGAGTGTGGTGGAGTCTCCTTCTTTGGAGGTCTTTAAGCAGAGGCTTGACAACCATATGTCAGGAGTGCTCTGATGGTGTTTCCTGCTTGTCAGGGGTTGGACTCGATGGCCCTTGTGGTCTCTTCCAACTCTATGATTCTATGATTCTATGACCATGCCACATTTTGAATGTGAAGACTAGCTCCCTGTTTAGTTGCCTGAATGTCTGATGTGAGACAAAATATAGAGGGCATACAATATATAGGTCAAGGGGTTGATATACCTGAATGCCCTGGTCCTGTCTTTGATCTGGCCAAATGGCTCCCTACCACCGCCAGTGTCTTTGCCCATTAAAAGCAGGCAAGGGACAACTAAAGACACAAGAGTCCCCAAACTGCCAGCTGAACATTTGTCAGTTCAACTCAGCTCAAATTAAAGCAACAAGCTGCCAATTTTAGATCAAATTTGTGAAAATAAGCACATTAACATTTCATAGCAAAGGTCAATTAACTAATTGAGTTTTGTTTATATAAACATTGCCTATAATTTCATTTACAGAGGTAATTCAAGTGAGACAATAATTACAGAGGTCTATCTGATTAAATATGGTACCACTTTACTATCTAGGGTGTACACAGGCAGAATATTTCTGTTCTCGTCTGTGAGAGGAAATGCAGCAAAAATCCCCATAGATCAGAGCCGCTATACAATGCTGTCATCTCAACAGAGCCGAACTACAAATGCCCCCACCCTCTATATCATGGTCCCAATTTCAACTGCTCAGTGTAGGTCTGGGGAGATGGACAAACCCCCCAATTTCTGTGATGTAAAGGAAAGTTGTGAGTTTGATAGGGATTCAAACCTCACCTAGGTCCTAGGGATGGGAGTGGTTCTGTGGGGCAGGCTGAGGATTGGGTAAAGGCTTCATTTGGTAGGGAACCTGAGGAGTAGGGAAATCATGGGGGGGGGGGGAGCTTGGAACTGAAGCAGAAGAAAGAGAGGCAGGCCCTAAAAGTACTCGCATATTTAAAAGACTGGAGGGATTTAATGCTATAGCTGCTGAATCTGATAGAGCTCAGACCTATCCCTGTCTTGATGTACCTCCAAACCACCTCCTGCTTCATCTGGCTACAGTCAGAATTCCTTTTTCCACTAGCCCAACCAGTGTACCAATTATGGCATTCAAACCAGAAACAAAATCCCCCAATGTGTCCATTCTGCTAAAGATTCCCTCTGGGTTTGTTTGTTTGTTTGTTTGTTTGTTTGTCAGTCAAGAGACACTGGCCACATAGAAGTTCCCACAGTGAGAGAGTTTCAGTCTCTGTTGTGGCCAAGTCTATTATGCCAGGATTGTTATTAGTATTGTTGAGTTTTCGTTGTATGGAAGAAGCTGAGGTTGCCTGGGAGCCTATGTATCAGCTTCTAACAAGTATGGGTCAATTGACCAGTTAGCTAAGCTTCCATTAGAGGAATATGTAGCAAAACCTCTTACTTGTGATAAGGCATCTCCAAACCAATTTCTTACACCCTTTTCATGTAAGGAACCAGGATTGTCCATACAATATACATTAATTGCATCTTGCTGCAAATGCTTTGCTGTTGCCTCCACCCCCCTTGCTCCAACTGCTGATTCACAATAGTCCAGCATAGATTTCTGGATGACTTATCTAAAGCTCTGCGGATCTGTGCTTCCCTTTGGTGGAGATGAGCTTACTTATCAGCTGAGTCAAAACATGTGCTCTCCCAAGCATCTGTCCTCCAATTAAAATATATGGCATTTAAACCCACTTTTTTAAAAAAAAGTAAAACAGATCCCTATATGTTGCAGTTAACAGTAACAGCTGAGCCAACTGACTTTAAAACTATTCAAAATAAAAACAAATTAAAGCAGAACATGGAGTTCAAGGACAGGCAGCCTTCCTTGTCTCCATCTCCAACAGGAAGGGAGGAACAGTTTTATGCATCATCATTAACTCATATCCAGCAAGGTTTTGCATATTGTAGTGTGTGCATGTACAAGCTTTGAATACAATTCAGGATTTGCAAAAGATTACATGACTTTGCTAAATTACAACCTGTAAGTACACTGAGGAAATCAGTGCTGCAAGCTATGCCTTAAAACAGAACCTTGGTCTACGCACAAGCCAATTTCCAGGTACAAGGGCTCAGCCAATATTGTTCTCAGAGGACAGATTTACTCACAATTGCTGCGGGTGCAATCCTCCAACTGTTAACATGAACAACAAAGCTGCCGTTGATTTTAATGGAACAGGACTGCAGCTATTTTACACATACCTTCCTCTAAAATGACCCGGTGCTGGCCATTCTTGGAAAGCATATCCCATGCTAGAAAGAAGATATTAAGCCAATTTCATTAGTGCAATGCCTGCCGAGGGGGAGGAAACCCAGGTAAGTGACTGGGAAACGATGCCTGTCCACCCTTCATAGAACTGTCTGTGTTCTGTGAGTTTATTTATGCCTATTTCAAATCTGTTCCCATGGAAACTGAAACAAAACTGGCCACCAGCTGAGTCAGCTTCTACTGCTGCCTTCCAGTTATCACAATGTCATCTGTTTCCCTAGAAACTGATGTGGAAAATGATTTTTTATATATATAAAAAAATAAGGGACAGCAATTATTTTTATAGGAACACGAAACATCTCTTTCAGCTGGTCCCAAGTCAGCTTCTATTTAAGCAACAGTGGGTTTTGAAAGGGCTTTTCGAGGGGGCAGGATGAAACCTTTAATTTCGCCCATCATGGAATAGTGCCAGTAGCCAGCAGGCAGAAGATGCTGAAATGGACAGCTCTCACTTTCAACTTCTGGCTGCCTGCCTCCTGAGTTTCAGAATGGCTGGGTTTGCAAATGAGTTCTACCACGCAGACATGTTTGGCTTCTAAAGATGGGCGTGATTAAAATAAAATAAAATGATGTAATTTAGATAGATAGAAGAAACGGAAGGATGCAATTGCATTCAAAGAGCAAACTGAGTAACAAGCTCTGCCTCAGGCTGAGGACCCTTAGACATTACCTTGGTCAATTACATGTTTTCATAATGTGAACTCCTTCGATAATTTGTGTGTGTGTGTGTGTGTGTGTGTGTGTGGCTAAGCTGTTAGTTGATAGAATTGCGTAGCAATTGGAATTTAAATTATATATATTGTGCATTATTTTTTATTTAAATTTTGACCTACATATATTGAACTCAAACATGAAGAAAGGATTTGCCAAAGCAAGGCTGGGAAACTATAAAATCATCTGTATCTGAACATAGCAATGTAAACTATGTGTTGCAGTGGTAAAACCTTTGATACTAATTGGCTAAACTGCTGTGATGGTATAGAAAGCTATTTATGATCATTCCAACTACTCAGGAAACAAAGCTGTTGGAACATCTACAGTCCAACTTCTATGAAGGGAAAGTAGTCAGTTTAGCTGAGAGATTTGTGGAAAGCTCTCCCCAGGGAGGTTCACCTGGTACCTTCATTACACAGCTTTAGGAGTAACTGGGAGGGGGCAGGGAAGAGATCATATACAGTAGATAAGCTAAAGGACAAGGAGCCAGAGACAAGTCCTATTTGTGTGCTCAGAATAATTCTGTTGAGTAGGAGACACCACTCCTCACCTCATCACCAAATTCCCATCAGTCCCCTCCTCCTATATGTTCAGACTCAGAGGAAGGGTCTGAAGAGGGTAGCCTGTTGTATCTGCATATCTTAGGCTTCTCCTGTAATATGGAATCCTAATGGCACAGGCTTCCCTACCACAGGAGAAGCCTATGTGGGCAGGGCAGGATTTACTCTTTAGATCTGAATCTGATTTTAGAAAAGGGTTAATTATGTCTCATAGTGTCTTGCTCTCCATTTTCTGATAAGGGAGTAAATGCATAAAGTCTTGACCTCTATCATCCTCCATTTTTAACTATAGGACCTGGTCTGAGCCTTGTAAAATCAAAAGGATATTGCTAACGTGAGCAAAGTCTTTATTCCATTTTAGGTTAGATATCACTATGTTTTCTTAGTTCTTGTCCCTATAAAGGGTTTCATGAGGTAGGCATGGCATCTTATGTGCATTAATAAAATTTAGTAATTTTTTTTTTTGCCAATTATTAACATGAGAGATGGGTATGCCTATTGGTAAGACTCAGAATAAGTAAAGAAGGTGTGATAATGGAATCATTTTTGTTACAGAAGCTCTGCCCATCCGTGAGAATGTTAGCTTTGACCAATGTTTGAGCTTAGCTGTTAAATCTTTCATCAAGGGAGTTCATTTTTTTCTAGTTTAGATAGATTCTTAAGTATATTAACTCTCAGGTATTTAAAGTAGGTGTTGCAGAGTTCCAAGCCAGTTGTTTTGTGCCAATGGAGTTGTAGGTTTGGTGAGGTGTGTGTGTATACACATTTACTCAGATTTGCTGGAGCATGTCTAAACCAAGAAGTTTTCATTTAGCACCTAAAGAGGGAGCTGGCTGAATTTCCTATAGCAAATTGTTCTATATTCTGGGTGGTATTACAGGAATGCCCTGTCCTTCATACCAGCCAGTCACCCCTCAGGTGGAGGCAGCCGTACATTGCTGAATACGTCCAACCTCTTATCTGGCGTTATCAGGCAAACGAGGTAAGACTGATGAGGAGGCTCATAGCATAGCTACATGATGAAACGTATCCTTTGCATGCAGAAAGCACCATGTTTAATCCTTGACACCTCCAATTAAAAAGGGATCTCAGCAGGCTTGAGAAATATTTTGCCTAGGACTTTGGTGAACCGTTGCCAGTTAAGAGTAGACAGTGCTGGACTAGGTGAACCCGTGGGCTAGATGAATAAGAAAGCTTCATCAAGTCCTGGAAGAGACTTGCAAAGTTCAGATGGCTGCATCCAGCTGTACATTGATTAACTTGGTATGAGAGGCATAAATTGGAGCAAAACAGCCAAGGGCGAAAGTGGATGACGGCAATGTTTGCTCCCCCTGAAGAACAGCTAATTGGGACTCTGGTGGGGATGAGCAATACAAATTGAGAAGCAGAATGAACTATTCCTAAAACAGCTATCTATAATTCATAAATGAGGTCTCGTGTAGCCATTAATAAAAATATCCTTGGGAGTATCTAAAATTATAAATGGCCATTTTCTAAAACAATGCGTGCCTCTTACACAGGGTAATTATTTCATGTCTCTTTTAGATCCCTAAAAATGCATTATTGCAAGTGAAATCTGGCAATGCTTTTGATCATATGGTCACATTAATTCATTGGCTTCGTGCTTCGAAGAGACTCATCTTCCAATTTTGCTACATTGATTGGGAGGGGATATATAGCCATAAGGTGTATAGAATCACTGACAGATTAGTATGTTATTGGCTAGGCAGCACAAAAAGTCACCATTTTATAGCAATTATGAATAGGGGCTTGTTTCACAAATATCTTTCAATATCTGTTCAGCTATGAAAATGGGTGGCTTCCACAGATGAAAAAGAGCAGAGGCTCACATTTGAAATTGAAAGGCAAAAATTAACTGAAGGAGAAATGGGATAGTTTACAGAAAATAAGATGGAATATTTGAAAGTATCAGCATCAGCAGCGAAAAAGTAACTGGGACATTTAAATTAGCAAATATAGAAACACAAATCTCTGATGATTTATCTTCTGCAACTGCAAAGCAGCAGAGTGCAATGACCTAGAACCTTCTCCCTGACAGGCTAATTTTATATGAGAAGGAAGTATTTTATATAGGGAGCATTCAAACATTTGTTCCCCGCCCCCACTACAGTCTGAAACGGTACAACTCATCAACAGAGCTATCACATGAGGCCTCCTCTCATCTATTTTAGTTTTCAGGCCAAAATCCTAAGCATGCTTTAGGAAGCATGAGGAAATTGTCAAACTGAATCCATTGGAAACTTATTTTAAGGAGCTGAACTGTCAAAAGATTCCTCCTCCCCCACCCCACCACCTAATAGATCCCAGTATACTTCAGATCTCTCAAGTTGTGTGAATGTATGCAGTCTGCCAAGCAGCCCAGATCACCCCGAATAAATGGCCTTTCAAAAGATATATTTTAGAGAGTATGATTAAATGGGCTTGATACAGTAATAACTAAAGGAAATTAAATTTGTGAATGTTATGCAACACATCAGAACAGATTATTTCAATGGCTCCTCCTGACCTTAAAATCTGTGTAGCTAAACCAGGAATACTTCAAAGGACTGAGAGGGGGAATAACTTAGAACATCAACCTTTCACTATTAATTACAGTATCTTCTTCTCCAATGTTTCCACCAAGTCCCCTTGTACCATTTAAAACAACAACGTGCAAGTTGTGAAAAAAGAAGACGTTTTAAGTGATATTGTACATATGGGTAGCACACTCACGAGAACAAGCGTAACCGCTTCCTCAGCAAATATCAGTAAGAGAGTCTCTGATCTGGCCTGAATTGGACTTGTGTGCCTCATTTCTCCACAATGTTAAGACTCCTCTACTTTTTCTCTCCATTTCCCTTCCCTCGTAAGCCTGAGAAGATCTGTGTCTTTATTTTGATTAATGTGCAGGGTCTAGTAATTGTATGTACCCTTGGAAAACTTAGTGACCATTAAAGGATGATTTTAGTGACCATTAAAGGATGCCAATAGCACAGCTGCAGTTGGACTTTGAGGCCAAGGTTCAGAGCCAAAGAGATTCCTGAAAGTCTACCTAGAGATCAGCAGAGAATGTAGTCAAGCTTGCAAAAATGTACAGGTGCCAGGATAAACTACCGTATTTTTCGCTCTATAAGACGCACCAGACCACAAGACGCACCTAGTTTTAGGAGGAGGAAAACAAGAAAAAGAATATTCTGAATCTCAGAAGCCAGAACAGCAAGAGGGATCGCTGCAGTGAAAGCAGCAATCCCTCTTGCTGTTCTGGCTTCTGGGATAGCTGCGCAGCCTGCATTTGCTCCATAAGACACACACACATTTCCCCTTACTTTTTAGGAGGGAAAAAGTGAGTCATATAGAGCAAAAAATATGATATGTTGGAAATGTAGGGCAAAGGAAGGGATATAGGGCAAAGGAAGGGAACTTCCTACACATGTGGTGGACCTGTGCTAAAGTTAAGGTTTTTTTGGATATTATTTACAATGAATTTAAAAAGATACTAAAATATAATTTTGACAAAAAACCAGAGGCATTCTTATTAGGGATAATTAATGAAGAAATTCATAAAAAGATGTAAATTTATTTATGTATGCCACAACGGCAGTGAGAATTCTCCTGGCTCAAAGGTGGAAACAGCAAGAACTCCCTACATTGGAAGATTGGAGAACTAAGATGGTAGAATTTGTGGAGTTGGTGAAGCTGACGGGGAGAATTGGGAATCGACCCGAGGAAAAATACCAAAAGGACTGGAGCAAATTTATTTATTATTTGAAAGAAAATTGTATTTATATGAAAACGTTTGTAGCATTAATGTGATATGTTTTGTAATGAGGAATTATGATGCTGATTTATAAATAAGAATGTGATTTCTTAAGGTTAATATATGATAAAGAAGTGATCATGAGAATGAAATAGATATGTTAAATGTCATAGGGATGTCAGAAAGAGAGACGGAAGTCAAAGCTCATTTTGAGCAAATAATATAAGTTGTGAATATGCATATGGATGAAATACAGAAAAAATCAATAAAAATTATGTTAAAAAATAAGAAGACAGAATGTAGTCAATAACAAACAAGCCCACTGTCAACATCTAGCCTGGCATGGGCACGCTGGGGCCAATTCTGGTCACCGCAACATCCTTTCTTCCTTCTTAATAAGAAATGAGAAGCAGTTGCAAAGCATGGATTGGAGATGTGGGGAAAGGTTAATTGTGTGCTTCACAATGGAAGTAATACACATGACCATCGAAATGAAGTCTCCCATAAGAACATTAAGTCCGGGATCTAAATTAACCTAGCAGCACCGCTGATCATGGCTAATTGCTATTCATATTTGTATCATCCATGAACTTGTCAAGACTCCTTTACAGCCATCCTACTCACAATTTCCCCCCCTAAGTCGCACCAAATGTTGCAGCCTTTCCTCATAATAGTGTTGAGCTACAAAGCCCTGCATCTAGTTGTGTACCTTTGCCCATAATTGTGTACACCTGGCTGTAGGATGCAGAGTGATCATTTTTAACGAGCGCTGCTATTATTTGTTCATATCCCATCTATCATCTACTGTGGAACTGAAGACAAGGAATAGCATTAACAGTTGTTCTTCCAACCAGGCACTGACCAGGCTCAGAACTGCTTAGGTTGTGCATCCTAAGTCTTGAGATCATTATCTGGGGACCAGCTTGCTAACTCCTACAGACAAGCTATCCAGGCAGAGCTTATTTATTTATACTAAGGAAGGGTTGAAAGAAACCAAGGTATGCTAATAGCATATGCTCTTATTTTCCAAGAGAGACATCTTGTGCAGAAGACAGTTGCAGGAACACAAACAGATACACAAATATGTGTGCTGTCAAAGCAAAGCAAGGTGAAAAGAGAAACACTGGAAAGAGGTGGATAAAACAGCAGCTGGGAGGCAGGTAATAAGTGCAGGAAAGATTAAAGAAAAGAGTACGGTAATTCTGGAATTTTAAATGCATTTTCTGTTGGCAGAAAGCAGTAGGACCTATAAAAAGAGAGTTTGGTTAATGGTAAATAACATTCCCCGATGTTTTAACACTACATATAGCTGTGAAGAAACGGTTTTTTTATTAAAAAAATTGTGTGGACTTTCATTAGCATTGAAAAATACAGCTTTTGTTTTTAGACAGATGCAAAAATATTTGCCTATTCACTTCTATCAAATGAATAGGCAAATATTTGCTCCCCACTACTTCACATACTCACAGTGATATCACCAAGTAGTTAAAACTGGGTAAACCCCACAGCTCAATGCTATGTGCATTTTAAATCTCCTTACTTGCCTTCACAACTCCCAGTCTGTGCAATGCTTACCTGCAGAATACATTGTGAGTGGATCTACACTGTTGTGTCTGTTTGTGGGGGTGGGGTGTGCACATATGGCAAGGATTTTAAACATTGTTTTTCTCACTTCGAGAAGTGGCATGGATAAGAGTCTGCACAAAAGATAGCGTCTTTTGTTATTTATGTATTCATTTATTTTTAGGAGATTTATATACTACCCCCCCCCTTTATGCCATAAAACCTTCAAGTCAGCAAACAAATGACAGCAAACAATAAAATCCAATATGCCAGAGATAAAATTAAAAACCACTAAATGAAAGGAAAGGTACAACACAAGTCAGTGCCAAATGGGTGACTGGGTAGCAAATTCCACAAACACAGTACTACCATATTTATATCAGGGTCAGTAGCAGGGGATGCTGCTGTAGTCTTAAAGTGGTGGGGGGCACATTACTTTTGGGGGTACCCGTCATTTTCTCTCCTCACTTGTCATTACACAGAATCACAGAACTGTAGAGCTGGATGTCAAACTTTACACAGTCCTGAGTGTGCAGAACCATAGTTGTCAAGTGTCCCTTATTTGAAGGGACAGTCCCTTATTCCAGCGCCATGTCCCGCTGCTGTCCCTTATTGATGGCTGTCCCTCAAATGATGTCCCTTAAATTTCAAAGGAAGCAGCTCCTCTCCCTCCCTCCCTCCCTGCCAGCCAGGGAGGAGGGAGGTTCCAACTGTGTTGCTTGGCTGTGTTGCTCACCCAATAAGAAGTCTAAGAACGACTGGGGGGGTGGAGCTTGCATGCCTTGTGTGTGGCTAGTTAATGCAAGCTGAGGGGGGTTTTGAACGCTGGACGCCATTTTGTTGCACGTGCTGCTGCAAATTTTGCAGTGCAAAGCCAGGCCGGGGAGCCATCTTAAGTTGAGGCTGCATAGGCCTTGTGGTGCATGTGATTCAGATTCTATTCAGTTGAACCTCTGGTTACAAAGTTGGTTGGACAGTCTTCTCGAAGCCCGCATGAGTCTGATCAGACTGCAGGAGGACAGGAAGACTGGAGCGCCTGGAACAGGTGAGGCTGCAGGTCCCTTATTTTGGCTGCTGGTCCCTTATTTTCAAGGCTGCTGGCCTCTTATTTTCAAATCTGTAAGTTGACAGCTATGTGCAGAATCCGCATATCACAGCAAATATCTATTTGGGCTAATGATATGTGATTATCAGCATTATCAGTATGCTTTAAGTGACGCTGCAGACTTCCACATCCCTCTAATCCTCTTGGTTTACGTCCCAAGTTCACGTCACAATGTTTTGCAATGAAAGAGGGGGATTAAACTGGAAACTAATAGCACAGAGACACTGGAGGAGAAGGCCCTTTCCCTCAAGTGACTGGGGAAGATTAGTAAATCATTCACAACCCAGTTTTGTAACTGAGTCAAAATCAACAGAAGCAGCTGGCGACTATGGGGCAGCAACAGATGTAGTTCCTGTCATTCTGTTTTTTCCTGCCTTAAATGATAAGAGAAGGAAATGGCCAGGAACTCTTACTAAAAAAATAAAAAATAATTCCAGAACAAAAGTGAACTAAATTCACTAAAAACACACACATGGAAAGACGGCCCTCCTATTGGTAACACAGGTGATAATTCTCACTAGGAATTCTTCAGGGGAGTATTACAGCCACTGGCTTCAGCAGATTAATTGCCCATATCTTTGAATCGTTTTGTTTGTGTTTTTAATTTATCTCGAGTTGCTAATGATTAATGCTTCACCTTGTAATCTAGTGAAAATAATATGCAAACATTGACAGTTTTATGAATATGTACCAGTGGTGGTAAAATAATTTTTTAAAGTGCAACCGACCTCAGTGAGACTCTGATTGGCACCATATTTAAAAGATACTGAATAAAAGTCCCACTTGCCAACTGGGAGGCCATCTTCAGACTCCTGTTTATTCCCTTGCAGTTGTGCCCTTACTTGCCCCACCCCTGACATCATATATGACTTCAGGTGTGGGGCAGGTGGGAATGGCTTGGCCTCAGGGTCAAACTAGGAGCCACTGTTAGGCCTCATTTGGCCCTGGGTTCCCTATGCCTGTTTTAAACATTTAAAATCTGTTCATTGCCTGTTCATTCCCTTTGTGTCCCTTGACTGTCCAAAATATAGCTGGTGAGAACATTAAGAGTCTCCTTCTCTGTAGCCTTGCCAACTCGGTTTGAACTTCCTTTCCAGGAGGATACATTTGGCCACTCTCTGGCGTTTCTTTGTCATCATTTGAAGACCTTTCCTTCCAGCAAGACTTTGGCCCTCTAGACATATAATGCAACATACTGCTTTGTTTCGACTCAGATTTTATTGGGTTTAGCTGACTGAAGTTCATTTATTTTTACCTTGTAAACTGGCTTAGGTAATTTTGTTGGGCAAAAAGGAAGAATATCAATGATTTTAATAAATAAATAACAACTAAATGGGACGTGGGTTAAACCACAGAGCCTAGGACTTGCCGATCAGAAGGTCGGCGGTTCGAATCCCCGCAACGGGGTGAGCCCCCATTGCTCGGTCCCTGCTACCAACCTAGCAGTTTGAAAGCACGTCAACGTGCAAGTAGATAAATAGGTACCGCTCCGGCGGGAAGGTAAACGGCATTTCCGTGCGCTGCTCTGGTTCACCAGAAGCGGCTTAGTCATGCTGGCCACATGACCTGGAAGCTGCACGCTCCCTCAGCCAATAAAGCGAGATGAGCACCGCAACCCCAGAGTTGGTCATGACTGGACCTAATGGTCAGGGGTCCCTTTACTTTTACCTTTAAATAAATGATGTTTTCCCCTACCTATGAGGAGAACTATGTGCAGAACTTGGGACCCTTCATCATACTGGATGCTTGCTAAAGCTGCTTGTGTTAGCTGCCTGCCTGGGATTGCAAAACAAGAGGGCTTTTGAACCCAGAGCAGACCACTATTCATTGGTGGTTAGGTACTGTATGGGCTTGATGTGCCACAAGTTCTACAGGCCAGTAGAATGCAAGAGGCAAGGATGGATGAAGGATCCTACACAAACAACAGAAACAGCTGCCATGAACAAAAGAAGTCTAATGAGGCAAAGACAGGCATTGGCATATATGTGTGTGTGGCAGGAGCCTGTTTGAACAGGGGCATGCCGTGAATTGAACTGACAGCTTGCAAGGCTGGCTGTCAGACAGATATGCATTAGAACATGGGTCGGCAAATTAAGGCCAAGTGGGGGGCGTGGATCCGGCCCAATTGCCTTCTGGATCTGGACCACAGACGGTCCGGAAATTGCCGTGTGGATCGGCATGGGGATTCTGATCATTCGGGCCGCGCCATCCCTTCCCCCTCCCACGCACCATTGCGACGCCTCCTCCCTCCCTCCTCCTGGCTTCTCCCAGCCCTGCCTAGAGGAGGAAGGGGGCTGGGCTTTGTTGAGCCTCAGTTGGCTGAGCAACATTTCGTTCCTCCGCCACCAGCCCCTGCCACTCGCAAGGCACAGGAGCTGCGGTTGACTGAGTGCCATTTAAAGCAGAGCAGCCCCTCTCCGGAGCCAGCCCTTTTGCGCTGCTCATCATCCCTCTGTTGCCGCAACCGCCAGCCCCTGCCACTCGCAAGGCACAGGTAAACAGTCACCAGGGCTCGTCTGGTGCTGTTGAGAAGGGAGGGGGGAGTCGGTGGGGGGTTTCCCCCCTCCAAAATATAGTCCAGCCCCCCCAAAAGGTCTGAGGGACAGTGGACCGGCCCCCTGTGGAAAAAGTTTGCTGACCCCTGTATTAGATGGCTACCTCATCCGGCTATAGTCAGATGGGATAAAGGATTTCTGCCAGTCTAAGGAGATTCAATATTCAGGTGAGGTAAGGCCTACTTTAAGATAAGATATTAAAGTACCAGATTTCGAAATGACTAATATAGGTTGAAATCATTGCACTATTATACAGAAACTTTTATTGACTGCATGTTTGAAACAGTTACGGATGCAAAGAAGTTCCCTTAAAGGCTGTTTCTCCAGTGAGAACAGAAAGCCCACAATACCATTCTGCCACTAATACAGTAAGTGGTCTTGCACAAATCACGGCAACACATTCATTCATAAGGGAAGGGGACGGGGATCAAGTTGTAGGAGACAATGAGGTGCCCAAACTCATCATGAACAACTGCCTCATTCTCTTAGAATGGTAATGGCACCCACCTGAGAGGTGCCAGAACTGATTCTGGCGAGTTCCAGATGAAAAAAAATCCCTGGCTGAATGTATATCTTCCATGAATGAGCCATCTTTACTGCTAGCAGATGTCAACTTTATTGTACTATTTATTGTATTGCCCATCTTTGGCAAAGTGACCCAGAAGAACACAGAAGTTAACTATCTCTGGTTTAGAAATATAGCAACACGATTGTTGTCAACAGTATGAAGCAAGCGCATTTCAAAACAAGTGTCTGGCTACTTCCTCAATCCTAGAAAATTATTTGGAGTGGTCTCTGGCTCATCTCTCACTCAGATTCTGTATCAGCAATGTAAGTTGTCATTCAGAGAACACTGCATAGATCAGGGATAGGCAACATGGTGCCCTCCAGATTTTGTTGGGATTCCAGCTCTCTACAGCTCTGACCAGCATGACCAATGGCCAGAGACAGCACTATGCTGGTTACCTCTGCTGCAGATTCTCAGAGAATGTTCATTTATTTATGTCTATCCCACCTTTCCTCCCAAACAAGCCCGGGGTGGCAAGCAACCAAACAATACAAAGTAAAAACGCCTGAAAACAGTTTCATATCCTCACAGCTACCAATTTCAAGGTCACCAGGAACACTACATTTCAGCCATAAAATGCTTGGATGAACAAGAATGTTTTAAAATTCCTTCTGAATGTTAATAATGAGAGCGAGAGCATGAGCTAGAGCCAGTGAGAGAAGACTCACCAGGGAAGGCATTTCATAAACAGGGAACTGCTCCTAAGAAATGAGTGGCCTCTTAGATGCATCAAAATAGTCACAATCTCCCACAACTACCAGAGACCCTCCAAACCTACGCAGTCACCTTAGGAAATGCTGCCGCACCAGAACCCTGCTACTTTCGCTGCCATGTGATAAGAATTGTGACATAGTAGAAGATAGGAAGCAGAGAAGTTAGAAAAGGTAGCACTTGTGTTGATGCAAAAACTATTTTTGCTCACTTGTAAGCAAACACTGTAACAGAAAAACCATTTTAGATTAATTTTTTTTCAACATACTGATGCAACTGTTCACAGAGAACCCCTTTCGCTAAAGATTTCCATTTCTCCTGCCTTCAAGACCTTCTACTTTCTGAAGACTTTTCTTCCAGAGTATATATCACATATAACCAGAAAGTCAAGCAGCATGCTACCAGGCCTGTCATCCTTGACCTTTATATTTCCAGGCTGACCTTTTGCAGGAGATGACATTAGAGGACCAGACATTATACATAAGAGAACTAGGCCAAGTAAAATAATGGGTATTGCAATTACAATACCCAAAGATCCACAATAGCAATGGAAGCTTAGTTCTTCATATAGGGATTTTTTTTTTCAGGAGATGACTTTATTTCAAGTCTTCATTTTATGTCTAGCTTGCATTAGTTCCCCATGAATTCTCCTAATGGAGTCTGAAAATCTATTATTTATTGCAACACCGTCTCTTATAGACTCTTAGCAGAGAACTCCCCTGTGTTTACAACATTACTGCATCTAAAACTTCTTAAGCATGGCAGAGATGCAGGACTGTATTTAGAGTGCAGATGCAATTTTCTTCTGTCATGAATTATTATTTTTTCCCCTTTCCAGTCCACTCGAAAAACCCATGCCTGACCTCTTTCAATATATTTTCATTCACTGTCTTGCATTGCAACACCAAATGTGAAAATGGTAGAAGTTGTGATGACATACCTCCATGTTGTAATTTTCCACCGTCCTCCTCAAGGGATCGACTACTTGCCAGCAAATCAAGATGCAAAGATCTATCAGCAGCATTCCCCCAACTATTACCAGAAGCTTTTGGTCCTTAATGATCTGGGGAGAAAAAAGCAGAGAGCATAGGAGGGCATTCCCATATAAGTCTGAGATTCCTGTGGCGCCTTTCTTAAGTGCCATAAATAAAAGGTATGTAACAGTGCTAACAAGGCTTTTTAATTATGTACAAAAAAAGGTCTTTGTGATACCGGAATACAAGAAAAGGTCATCTTGCAAGCTACATTTCCTGCTTGCCGGTGCTGTCTGAAGAGCGCAAACATCTAAATCATGCAGAATGAAGATAGTGGAACAGACAACAAAACTCAGAAATATATATATATATATATATATATATATATATATATATATATATATATATATTCTGCATTCACAGACACATGCACACACCAATGCTTTTCATGTTCAAGTTAAGGGAACTCAGAAATACATTCGTTACAGCTTCCAGCAGAAGGTACAGTTATGGACTCAATTCAACTTTTTGAATCCAAAAAGTGAAAGGCAGAAAATATATACAGTGGTGCCTCGCAAGACGAAATTAATTTGTTCTGCGAGTTTTTTCGTTCTGCGAGTTTTTTCGTCTTGCGAAGCACCACTGTGTATTGACGGTTTCCCATAGGAATGCATTGGCGGTTTAAAAAAAAAGGCGCAAGACGTTTCGTCTTGCGAAGCAAGTCCATAGGGAAATCCGTCTTGCGAAGCAACTCAGAAAACGGAAAACTCTTTCGTCTTGCGAGTTTTTCGTCTTCCGAGGCATTCGTCTTGCGAGGTACCACTGTAGTGGCATCATCCAGTCCCATCTCTAAACATTGAAACAGCACGTCAGTTTTTCAGAAGCAAAATAAGGGAATGCTTTCCTGCCCTTTGAGAGGGCTTGAGGTGGGGGCAGAGATGCACCCTCCCTTGTGCTGGGTGCTTCATACAATGTGAGGCATTATTCAGCCCATCTCCTAAGAGTCTTTTATAACACTCCAACAACACTTTGACACTTTGTACAATATGCCAGGAAGGTCTGAATGACAGAGAGTCATTTCTTTATGTCCTATGCACAAAGCAGAAAATGATTTCTTGTGGCAGGATGGGTCCTTTGCCTGTGTCTGGCCCCAGCAAATGCCCAGCTTCATCATCCTATTGCATCTGGTGGCTCTCCAGATATTGCTGGACTACAGCTCCCATCATCCCTGACCATTGGCTATGCTGGTTGGAGCTGATGGGAGTTGGCATTCAACAACTTCGGGAGGGCCACTGGCTCCCCATTCTTATATTAAGGTGAGGCAACAAAGGGAAGACAAAAGAAGGTTGCTGTAATCATAGAATCATAGAGTTGGAATAGACCACAAGGGCCATCGAGTCCAACCCCCTGCCAAGCAAGGCAGGAGAGGTCCAGAGAATGAACCTGAACTTGAGCTGAAGGAGCAAAGAAGAAAATGTCATGCTCCTAAATAAGCCTGTTTAGAATTTGGTTTAAGTTAGTTGTACTTTGTTCATATTGGAATAAATAGGATGAGGAAATGACTAACTTGCCCTATTGGTTTCAACGCCACCCACATGCAGCTAACAGTCCGGACCTGTATCCAAAATGAAATATTTTCACATAAGAAGTGTGCTGTTTATCTCTGTTTAATTCCCCATGGAATAATTTCCACCTGTGTGCCGCCCTTACATTGTGGCACTGTTTCACCCTTTGCTTAGCACTGCCGCAGTGGAGCCTACTTAATTGGCCTCTTACATTCTTGCCAGCAAATTGGTGATCAAAGGGCTGCTTTTTATGAATCAGGGCTACAACGCTGAACAAATTCTGCTTCTCTTCAATGGGACTTACTCCCTGGTAGGTGTGGATCCAGCGTCAATCTGGCTCCAACCCATTTTATCCTTCTTGTTCACATGTTGACAACCTCTATAAACAGATTATGACATAAAATAAAGAAACTTTATCCTGCTCATTGCTCCTTTAACTAAAATACAAATTTCACTAACTAAGCTGTATAATATCAAACCCAATACACTACAGGGCAGATTTGCTATGAAAATTCAGCTAATATACTACTAATTCCCTCATTATAATTTTAAGCAGGTTTCTATTTTTTTCTTATTTTGAAGTAAGCTACAATGCTAGAAAAAATTGAAATGCAAATCGCCATATGTTGGTTCATTTTCAGCAGATGGTCTCTTAATAGTGCACTTGGTGGTGCTCATTTTATTTAGCATGGAGATTTTTACCTCTGCAAAACACCCCATTTCCCCGTTTATTTATTTAGTAGATCAGAAAGAACTACGAAAACATCCAATATTATTCTTAAGAATAAAAGTGATTGGCTTCATAGTGCTAATAATGCTTTTGGGGTTGCAATCTTAAATTCAGTCCCACTGAAACCACTGGCAGTTACCTTTGAGTACAACAGTCAGCACAGGCCAAATGTCAAATTAATACAGATGAGTGAACCATGTTAGTTCCAATCCACTAGTAATGTGAATTTATCTGATTAGCTTTCAGGCTATCCATTGGATGTCTGGAACAGAGTCCAATTGTTTTGCTAGTTCCTGGCATCTGCTTACAGACCCCATGCCTAGTTTCATGCCATTGATTGCTTCCTGCAAACCGATCCTGGAGTCTTATTGCACAGAGCCACTATATCCTCCAGTCCATATGCAGTGAGTGCACCCAGGTAAAATGGTAAAGGAAAAGGACCCCTGGAGGGTTAAGTCCAGTCAAAGGCGACTATGCGGTAAAGCACTCATCTTGCTTTTCAGGCTGAGGGAGCTGGCGTTTGTCCACAGACAGCTTTCCGGGTCATGTGGCCAGCATGACTAAACCACTACTGGTGCACGCAGGACCGTGACGGAAGCCAGAGCGCACAAAAACTTCTATCCCAGGCACTATTCAACTTTCAAGAGACAGTAATCTACTCCCACTATAAATAAACTGGTTTACCTGCTGAATTGACCAAAGCTGTTGAGCTTTTTTTGGCAATCGACCACAGACACCCCGCGATTGACCAGTAGATCACGATCGACTGGTTGGACATCCCTGTTCTATCCCATGCATTCCTAAGGCTTAGGGCAGTTTACAATTACAATTTCACATTTCAAAAAATTCAGAATTAAAGGAAAACTGGAATAGAGAAGGTAAGGCTAACCAATGGCTCTCCAGGTGGTAATAGACTCCCATATCCCACCAGCTCCAGCCAGCATAGTCAACAGCCGGGAAGGATAAAGAGGTTGAAGTCCAACAACATCTGGAAAACCACAGGTTCCCATCCCTGTGATTGTTTCCCCCTGTGATTCACTGAATTGCAAGAGGGCCCTTCTCATGTTCTTCGGTGACTAGGGTGAGGGAAAGTAGAATAGCTGATTTAAAAAGAATATCCCTTTGCCTCCCCTCCCTTCTTGATTCCAGGGGAAAGAAGCAAGATGTAGGCACCTAGCTGTCCACTTGAGATGATTGGCTCTGTCTGTGAGACACTAAAAGAAGGGTAAGGTTAGAAGGGGAACCTCGGAAGCTGATACACACACAACCACACCAGAAGGTTTCACAATACAGTACTCTTTCTTTTGAATTATGGTGCTGGAGGAGACTCTTGAGAGTCCCATGGACTGCAAGAAGATCAAACCTATCCATTCTTAAGGAAATCAGCCCTGAGTGCTCACTGGAAGGACAGATCATGAAGCTGAGGCTCCAATACTTTGGCCACCTCATGAGAAGAGAAGACTCCCTGGAAAAGACCTTGATGTTGGGAATGACTGAGGGCACAAGGAGAAGGGGACGACAGAGAACGAGATGGTTGGATAGTGTTCTCGGAGCTACCAGCATGCAGAAGGCAGTGGAAAACAGAAGTGCCTGGCGTGCTCTGGTCCATGGGGTCACGAAGAGTTGGACACGACTAAACAACAACAACTCTTTCTTCATAAGGAGAATGATCTACACCAGGGGTAGCCAACCTTTTTATCCCTACCACCCACTAATGCATCTTTCTTGATGGTAAAATTTCCTTACCGCCCACCAGTGCTCGATGGAAGGAGGATTCAGCTTGTGCCATAGAACCCCCTACTGCCCACCTAGAATTCTGAAACACCCACTAGTGGGTGGTAGGGACCAGGTTGACGACCCCTGATCTACACACATAAACTCCAAAACTTGTTCTTGCTTGAGAAAGTCAGGGAACTGCACACAAAAAAAATCCAATTGGAGTGAACATCTGCATCGTTGTGTCTGAACCAGCAAATCTATGTATTGTCAGGATGCAACAGCAAGAAACTGTTTCTCCTTGCTGTGCTTCTTGAGCTTTTTGCAACACATCAGGCATTCAAATTTACTAGCAGTCTACTCTTCATTTTACACCTGGTAGATCTTGGACTGATAAAGCCTTTAGATATGTAGGATCTCAGCGCAATGTGAATGTACAAGAAATAAATTTATTCTAACAAACAGAAAATGCCTCTGCTGCGGTAGGACATCCTATGTCATCATCACAATATACACTTAATCCTGGACATACGTGAACCACTTGTCTATGGTGAATGTTACATGAAGGCCAGGAAATGCTGCTTGCTTGCTTCTCTATAATTTCCCCAATTTTGGCTGCTTCTAGTAATTCAACGCACTGCATTACCAGCACCCACCAGAGATGGAATTTACAGTCCCTCAACCTGTGACCTGGCAAGGACACTGACAGCCTCCTTTTTTGGCTAAGGGCCAAATCTTCTCAGTGCCATGCATGACAACAAAAGCAGTGCCAACAAGTGAAATGAAAGGAGACAAAGGCTGTTGGCAATCCATAGATCAGGATTTGCCCCCGAGTAGACTGACAGCTAGATTACATAAAATGAGGACAATGGCAACATGCCCAGGACCAAACTGCACAGCAGCAGTCATATATTATACCCATACTGGCAGAACAAGTTATTTAAAATTCAGAATCTATCACAATTGCACATCACATCCAGACCAACTACCTCTGCACTACAGTGGCACGGAACACAACTGGCTTCTCCATCTAAGAACAAACTATTGATATCAACCCAAAGGCAGAACACATATGGATAAAATATCAGAATTCAACCAATAATATTGATAATATCAAGTTGATCCCAATTCCATGGAGCATCATTGGACTGGGCACCTGTAGCAGAACAACGAATGTTCATACAATATTCCACTAGGACCTAGGCAGATGAACAGTATCAAAGCACCATCACAAAACATCCCCAAATCATACTTATTACCCCAAGCTAAGTGCCACTCAATATGACGGTTTCTCATCCATGAACTTTCACAGCACAGTTGCCAGTAAGCAAACAGGCAACACAGAGATGATAGAAATTCTTTTTGTAATGCTTTATTGTTTTTAAAAACAAAACAAAACAAATACCGAAGAAAAAAATACAACACAATCAACAAAAGGCAATCCAAAATCAAGACTCATTACGAAAAAATTAAAATAAAAAATTAATCTCTTGTTGGAAGCTGCCCAGAGTGGCTGGGCAAACCCAGCCAGATGGGCAGGGTATAAGTAATAAATAATAATAATAATAATAATAATAATAATAATAATAATAATAATAATAATTGATTTCACACATAACGAATTCCAACATGACTTCCAATCCCCCCATTGTGATTCCTAAGTTACATTGTTTAGCTGCACACTTAACTTTATCTCTCCTAGGTTGTTCAGTTGTGTTAATTTTGTAAAATTCTCTTATTTCATGCAGAGGTCAATCCAGGCCTGCCAAAGAATTTAGGTTTTTACAATGTTCTTTTAGATATTCTCTGTAAATATTCCACTCTCTATTAAATATTTGATCTGTATGGTCTCAGAATCTTGCTGTCAGTCTTGCTATCAGTCTGAGATGATAGAAATTCTTAATATGTAAACATCCTGCAAGAACCTACTAGGTTTGCAATACAGTGTTTCTATCATCAGCTAAAAGGCTAGAGGAGAGAAGGAAAATATGATGATTTTTTTAAAAAAAGACTCACCTTTTTCTTCATTTTTACATTTTTGAATATTGCATGGACTCTCCATGTTTTTGCAAACATTGCACCAAATGCAGTTGTGTAGCCCACTGTCAGTATCCATGTCCGGACCTGAAACAAACGAATAAAAAAAATTCAGTTTTCCCCCTCCCCATATCTGACTTTATTAATAAAACTTTATACATTAGGGTTAGACTAAGGGAAAAAAGAATAACTCCTTTATATCAGGTTTAGGGTTTTAAGCACCAAGCCCACAGTCCCCAAATAGGAAAAAAGGGAGCTCTCCTTTCACGACTGCAGAAAAACAACAACTATGAACCAAGTATAATGAGAGTTGCAAACTCGTAGAGGAAATAATGGATGTTTTGAGATTCATGGCAGGGAGCATAAAAATGTAATAAATAAATGTATCTTTTAAAGTAGGAGTTGGGTTGCAATCCAGTGAGGAAGGTTAGGGCGTTCCTATGTTCTACTACAAAAAAAGCAGAGACATCACCTCACCAACAAAGGTCCTTATAGTTAAAGCTATGGTTTTCCCAGTAGTGATGTATGGAAGTGAGAGCTGGACCATAAAGAAGGCTGATCGCCGAAAAATTGATGCTTTTGAATTATGGTGCTGGAGGAGACTCTTGAGAGTCCCATGGACTGCAAGAAGATCAAACCTATCCATTCTGAAGGAAATCAGCCCTGGGTGCTCACTGGAAGGACAGATCATGAAGCTGAGGCTCCAATACTTGGGCCACCTCATGAGAAGAGAAGACTCCCTGGAAAAGACCTTGATGTTGGGAAAGATTGAGGGCACCAGGAGAAGGGGACGGCAGAGGACGAGATGGTTGGACAGTGTTCTCGAAGCTACCAGCATGAGTTTGACTAAACTGTGGGAGGCAGTGGAAGACAGGAGTGCCTGGCGTGCTCTGGTCCAGGGGGTCACGAAGAGTCGGACACAACTAAACAACAACAACATGTTCTACTAAAATGAAAACAGCAGAAGTATAAACCCTTAGGAGAAGTCTTATAGCAAGATCCACCAGGATGAGCAAGCTGGAACTCCAACTCAACCATGTAATATTGGATAGCTTTAGCATACTCAGGAATCAAAAGTTTTGTGTCTCTTTTGTAGGAAATGTATACAACCCAGTGTTATCTAACCCAAGCTCAGCTCAGTCAAAGTTAACCCAGCATTTGATGTAACTCCCCAGAAGGGAGCATTCCAGGGATGTGGTGGGGCAGGACTAGAGAGCAGAGATTAGGCGCCCCTTCAACTATGTCATGTGACCTGACAACCTAACATTATTTTAAATACTTCTTTTCCCTCTTCCAGGCATAGGCAGACCAGGAGTAGCAGCCCCACTGCTGAATGGGGTTTGGATCTGGTGTAACTGTGCGCTGGCTTAACTTACACCCAGCTTACTTCACACCAGCTTTTGGTGCATAAGAGCGCTCCCTCAACTTCTACTGATTTCAAAGAGATTTGTAAATGGCAGGCCTTTACAAAGATAACATGAAATGGCGGTAAAGAAGAATTATACGAAAGAGAGAGAGAGAGAGAGAGAGAGAGAGAGAGAGCGCTTCAGACAAGGGGAAGAAAAAGGAAGGACGGAAATCTAAAGCAATGAAAAATTGTATCCTTTTTTTGTCCTAGAGATTTTGAATGTGGGACAGAGTGTTCAGCTGGCAATGTTGATGATGCAGTTTTTAAAAACACACACAAAAAACCCTCTGCATCATTAGCATTTATGCTGCAGTTTTTGTATTCCACTTTTCACAAGGCAGATCATCACAGGTAACTCTATTGTTCCAAGTAGAAAAACTAGGCATCAGACAAATATTAGAATTAAACAGTAAGAGTCAGACATAAGCACAATCTTAACTGGGTTAATAAAAACAAACTCTTCAATCATGAGAAAGGGGTGTCTTCACCAAAGCCAACATTATGCACCCACGTATTTTAAACCTGGCTGAAATATTTATTTCTACATGATTTACTTAGGCGTTTACAGTCCCAACATTTCTTTCCTCTTTGAATTTGGCCTATGCTATTGTAATTGCAAAATACAATACTGTATTAAAATTAAGGATCGGGGTTATAAAACACAGCTTCTTTCTTGGTGCTTGAAATAACTGTAAAGTGTCTGGAAGTGAATTCCAAACATCACAGTCGGTGCCTAAAGAGGGTGGGGGGAAAGAAAAGAAGCCAGGAAGTCATGTGGCAGAAACAATATTTAACCTTACAAACAGCAAAACCATCCCCTACGTGTTTCCTTGCAAAAGAAAGTCGCCTACTATGTTCATTGGGGCTTATTCCCAAGTAAGTGCACGTAGACTGCAACCTCAATAGATCAATTTCATCTCACGTACCAGAGCTCCTTATTAATAATAATACTAAGTTATGATCACAATATCATTGGAAGAAAGAAAACAATTTATTGAGTGAGATATGCACATCCCCATCTGGGACATCTGGTTGTTAAGAATGACTAACTGGATGCAACTAGAGTTTGACTGGGTGCTCTGTTATTTGGCAACTTCAGTTCAATCAGATGATTCTGAAAACAGTATCATATTTGGAAATCTCTTCTTACTCCAAAGCTATAACCCTGCATCCATTTAAAGGCTCAATTACAGCAGTGTGTTGAGATACTGGATTTGGGACATTTGCCTGTTGAATCAGCCTTGTCATTCCGCCATGTTTCTGACACACGGCTGTGACGTTACCATATATGAGAGAGTGCTGAAGGGGAAATAGTTAAATAGGCTGCACAGACAGGACCCAGGGGGGGTGGAGTCAGTGGGTCTATAAAGGAGTTCTGGGAGGAGTTCTGGAGTTAGTTCGTTGGGAGTTGTGGGTGGGTAGTTGGTTGGTTTTTGAGTGGGTTGGCTGGTTGGGAAAGGCAGTTGGTAACAGAGGGACAGTTAGGGCAGTTGGTCCTTGAGTGTGTGGGGAGGTAGAAGAGATAGAGAGAGGAACATAAGACTAAGAAAGTAAAGAGGAACACTGTTTGGAATGCTGTAATAGTTTTGTTTTAAGTCTGAAATAAAATTCTTTATGAATTGAAAAGCTGACTGAGACTGAAGTGATTTTACCAGGGAGGACCCGGTTGGTGGCAGCGGATTAGTGGTGTACGGGTCAATAGTCCGTGAGACGACCGGGGGCTCTGTATGAACGCCGCAACGGCCTAAGAGTAGATTGCATTACAAACTGGTGAGTTGGTGATAGTGAGGATGTAAGCATTTGCAGTGACACAGCAAAATGTCAAACTGTGTACACATAATGATGATGATGATGATGATATTTCTACCCTGCCCATCTGGCTAGGTTTCCCCAGCCACTCTGGGAGGCTTTCAACAAAACATTAAAAAAAGAATAAAACTTTAAACATTAAAAACTTCCCTAAACAGGGCTGCTTTCAGATGTCTTCTAAAAGTCAGATAGTTGTTTATTTCCTTGACATATGATGGGAGGGCGTTCCACAGAGTGGGCACCACTACAGAGAAGGCCCTCTGCCTGGTTCCCTGTAACTTCACTTCTCGCAGTGAGGGTACTGCCAGAAGGCCCTTGGCGCTGGACCTCCGTGAACGATGGGGGTGGAGACGCTCCTTCAGGTATACTGGGTTGAGGCCGTTTAGGGCTTTAAAAGTCAGCACCAACACTTTGAATTGTGCCCTGAAACGTACTCAAAGACCATTCCTAAATCCAACAGGATTAAATAAGCCATGAAAATTTGGTTGTCTCCTTATCTGCCTCAAGCATAAGTTGCTCCTGAGTGAGAACTCAACATGGTGGCTCCATGGCAGCAGCTACTTTCTCAACTAGAAGAGAAGGTTCTCTTCATCATGAGGATAGATGCTTTAGATTGGTCATTGCCATGCCAGGCTGAATGAACATCTGTCTCTTTCTCCTTGAATTATATCAGACCCTTAAGACACTGATTTTCAAATGATAGCATTGGGGTTGCTTAGAAGGAAACATGTTGTAATTTCCCAGTATATCATCCCTTGAACACAGGAGCCTCCTGAGTTGAGGGGAAGGAGCAGCAGGGCAGAAGACACACACAAACGATGGGTACGACTACAATTCCATCTCTGGTTCCTGTTGCAGCAGTAAACCCTGTTTAATTCACAAAGCTACTTCATTCCCTCCACCCCCAATGAGGCTGTGCCTGACTGGTGCAAAGGAAGCTTACACGATGCGAGAACCATCAACTCAAAGGTAGGCCACCAGTGATGGCAAGGAAGCAAAAAGAGTTTTCGTGGGAATTCAATGGATGACCATACAAGATTAGCAGGCTCTTCTCCTTAATGCATGCCTGCTGTAATGTACATAGTTAAATTGATTACCCAACTGCAGCCTAAGTTTATAATCCAAGACAGAATACATTAACAATAACCACCGAATGCTCATTTATGAAGGATGTGAGGCTAAGCATGATACAGTAGAGGACAAAGACAAACAAATAAGCATTGTTGTGGGCATACTGCTGTTTTCCAGAGCTGTAGAAAGAGCACAGAATTGAGCTTCCTGGGGATCTCAAGTTTCATCTCAAAAGAGAAAAGAAAAGAACAAGCTTCTAGTACTTATAACTGCAAAGATATGCTCAAAAGCCAAATAAGATTTTAGTGGTTGGGCTATGTCTTCTGCGGAATGTTAAATGTTTTGTATTGTGCTGTTCAAACAGCGGAAGAGCTGTACAAAGAAACCAAGTCATCTTGTTATAATGATTGCCATTATAATCCTAGCTATGCAGGGCGTTTTCAGCTGAGAGAGTCATAATATGACCAAATATCTCAATAGACATTGCTTTGCAAAGGCAGATATATCAAGTGTCGTTCATGTACAGTGGTACTTCGGGTTACATACGCTTCAGGTTACATACGCTTCAGGTTACAGACTCCGCTAACCCAGAAATAGTACCTCGGGTTAAGAACTTTGCTTCAGGATGAGAACAGAAATTGTGCTCTGGTGGCGGGGCAGCAGCAGGAGGCCCCATTAGCTAAAGTAGTGCTTCAGGTTAAGAACACTTTCAGGTAAAGAACGGACCTCCAGACCGAATTAAGTACTTAACCTGAGGTACCACTGTATAATCAACAGCAACCTTCTCCCCCCTCAAAAAAAACACCAACAACTTCTCCTTCAAGTACAGAACTAATATTAAAGTTAAGAAAAAAATTTAATGACCACTACCCAAAAGCAAGAGAATGCAAATTGGATATTCAGCAGCTACCATTTAACTATGCACCCAAACTAGAAGTTATAAAAACCATTATTTCAGTGTGCCATATTTAAAGCCCACAAATTATATTATATGAATATATGATATCTAATTTCCTCTCTCCTACCCACAAATATAAAGCATACTTAATATTTCCACATTCTCCTGATGGTTAGGAAGGTGTCCTCTTTCGAATATGTAGAGTCCTCAGTTCCTTTTGGAATTTCATGACACACTGAGTATAGGGTTGTGGTCATTGAGGGCATTAATTGCTTTGTTTTGGCATTTGGGTGCTAGCATTTCATAGGCACTTTAACTGTGCCAACTTTTAAACTTTGCACTTAATGTATTTTCCCCCACCGAATTGGTTTGAAAGATTTTATAAAAAGATACTTAAGGCATATGTATACATTAAATTCAAGCATAGTTTGCTAATTTATACTAACAGAGGAGCCATGGACTGAATATTCTGTCAATTTAGACAGTCTTCTCATATTTCCCATGCTTTTAAATGATGCCCTTCATTTTCCCTCCTCCACTTTGTTCCTGATCACTCAAGTCCCTAGATTATGTATGGCCTATGATATACTAATATCTTCCAGGATTCCCTCCCCCCCCCATAAGTAACTTAGGAAACATTCCTCAGGCAATGTCACCCCCACCATAAAAGGACTCTCAGTTTACTTAGACAAAGTGCAAAGTTTCAAGACATTATTTTGGTGTGGGAAGAAACCATGCCCCACAACTACTAGGTGATATGGCTCTATAGTTAGCAAATTCTCCATTCCTCAACTTTGCTAAAATCACATTTTTCTTTACTTCTGCTGTCTGTCTTACAAGGGCCCCATGAGTTCTGATTAGTGCTGGAGATTGGCTTTTAGATTCATAAAAAGGGAGGAGTCATTACTCAGACAAAGAGTTATTTGAAACTTAAAAAGCTGGTCCACTGCTTTCAAGTTGGTCTTAACGCAGGTATTGTGGCTGAAATTTCAAGCTGTTGGCCATCTCCTCTTTCGACTCTAGGTTGATGTACAATATATTAGCAATGTTGAATTGACCAGTTGTCCTTAATTAGACACTGGTTACTGTAAAGTATTCAAATTTCAAAATGCAGCAATTATATTTGGTCTTAATGGTGGCTTATTTTAATAAGACGGATTTACTCAACAACATACTTTAGTCACACAATGGAGTCATACTCCAGATTTTCACCAAAATGCATTGATCTACCATATCAAGCCAGTGAGAGGACTAGGAGACAGGACATGGAGATAAAAACATACCCTGAACTTCTTATACCTCTGGGCCCATTATGTTCGCACACATCCTGAAACTAGGCCAGGTTGAAAGAGGTCAGAAAACGAAAGTCTGAAGCAAGCTTGTCAGGGTCACATCAGCTTTCTGCTCAATCAAATGTTTAACCAACTTCCCTTCCTCAGTATGAGAAAGTTTGAGCAGAATGTGAGATTGCTTAGATAAGGGGTGTCCAAACTTTTTTCCAAAGAGGGCCAGATTTGATGAAGTGAAGGGCCGACCAAATGGGCGACTTTTTTAAAGATTGAAGTTGAGCTTTTTAAATGATTTTACCCCAAATTTGTTGAGCTTTTTTTAGGATTGAGGCCAGATTAAACTGTCTGGCAGGCCGGATTAGGCCCCAAAAACAGACTTTGGACATGCCTGACTTAGATCATTGGAGAAAATACCTGATCACCATCTTCTTGACACAGAATCCTCCCCTCCCTAAATACCACACCTAAACTTCAAAACTGTGAGTTTAAACATTCACTGAAAACTCATGCAAGTGCTCCATATATCTCAGTATTGTGGCTGACTGGCTCAAAAAGAATCCTGTTCCCTCCCAAGACCGAAAGCCTATTTTGTGCAGATTAACAGTACCAAAACCAGAGCACAGTATGCGGGATGCCTTGTGTCATGCAAAGCATGAACAACAGCATGTCTGTTAAAACGTTTCAGAGTGACTTACGGTACAAAGCGTCTCAAACGTCTTTTCGGAGACAAAAGATCCATCAAGGCCAAAAAGGAATATCGATGCATAGGAGAGCATCCCTCCAAGAATTATGAGGTTGTTCATGTAGGGACTGGACATCTTTATCAACCTGTGGACAGAAGACCAGAAGACAGTCATGAGAAAGCAACCCAAGACCTGTGTCAAGCTACTAGCCAGGTGTGAAACTTCTTGATAGTCAGGAAAGCTATGATGCCAAGACTAGTCATAAGTGCAAGATGGTAAGGCCCAAGGCTATCCAGTTGCAGGTAGTTCCAAGGGTGGAACGGGTGATGCAGGGGTATACTATGTGTATGACATCTGTGTGTTTGTTGCAGTTACACTGATGACTACAACACGGTTCATGAATCGGGGGAGGATGTTAGGATTCTTACTCCGTGTTTGCAGTCATGAGATTGTTGTCTATCACATGACGGTGTATGTTTTCATTCCACAGAGTGGGAAGTGACAGTGACAGAGTTTTTTTGTTACTGTGTTCCGTGAAGTGGGACTATTGTCCTTTGTTCTTTTTCTCTTTGCTGTCTGATGAGAAAGAGGAAGGAGCTAAGTCAGAATGCTCTGAGTGTATTATACGTAAATAAACGTAGTTTAGCCAACATGCTGAGCTATTGAGTCTGTTACGCGAACTGCCAATACTCTGCAGGATCCTAAGCGTGCTACTGCCTTTTGGTGTCAGTCGCTGTGATGTTCGGACTGAAGAAAGCTTTTGAAGCTCCTGAACGATCGACCAGGAGGGAGAGAACATGCCAGTCGGGCATGTGTCTCTACCAGGGTCCTACACAAGTGTAGGACAATCCTAACAGATGAGGCAAACAAAGAACCACTATGAAATCCAGTCCTGTAACACTCTATGTAGTTCATTTCATAGCTGTCTGGGTCAAGAAAGCTGGGAGGACAAAAACAGAATCAGGGTGGAGGAGATACCCTCCCCCAAAGGGAGATCAATGAGAACAAAAATGAACATAAATGCATTGTATTAAAGCTGAATATCAGCAAGAACATGAGAATACGTGTAACCCATAGTCACCAAATGTCAAATAAACAGTCACATGTTAACAAAATTAACCTGCTGTTTCTAAAAACTGTGTATGTTTCCAATTATTCATTTAGAAGACTTTATGTTCATTCATGGACTGGGAACTCAGGCTTATACACTGAGATTGAAATGTATGCCCATGAGAAACAAATTTGGAAAAAGAAAATGATGTTGGTGGATGGAAAGATGCATGCACACACAAAATAAAATCAGAAAAGAAAAATATCAAGGGTTGGACAGCCCCTAAGTGATTTGCAGGTGCTGGGTGCACTGTTTCAGCACACCTGAATGGCTCTGTCTGGGTGAAACTTAAGAATGAACCATCTTAGGCAAGGTAACTGAAGCAGTTTTATGTGCAGAATTGTAGAAATATGCAAATCTCTGTGCTGCTTTATAAATAAGTTTAGATGAGCATTATTATGGTTAAATGTCTTTGATCTCCTTCACTAAAGCAACTCCTTATGTTACACAGTGGTTTAATTAACTGGGGATTATGCTAATAATACACAGTGGAAAACACTAATTTTGATCTAACAGAATAAAAGGATTTAATAAAACGTTCCGACACAAAGATATTGTACAGTAACATCAATTAAGCAGAATTTTTAAAATAAAAAAATTAAAAATTGGGCATGATCCAAACAAAGGTAAGCGCTTCTATGATACATCAGTTTTGTAAGAAGAGATTTAAGTATGTGCTTAGTTCTTTCTCTGAAATAAAAAAGACATCCACTCCGATCAACTGCATGTTTACTTGAAAGTAAGTCCCGCAGAGTTCAGTTAGACAGCCTCCCCTGGAAATGCAATATACTGCAGTCTTAAGTAGTGAGTAACTTTGAATGGATCATTCCAATTAACTTTGCAAATACCGACCACGTGATCTCTTAATGACAATTGCCTTATTAAAAGGACTCACAAGCGAGACAATGGAGAGGGGGAAGGGAACAGGGCAATATGTAGCTGCTTACTTCTGATTTCGGTTTTTGATGTTAAAGAACAAAAAAGCACTGGCCATTATCATTCCCAGGATCGTGAGGGCTGAAAGAATACTGTAAAGAGGCAGGGAGATCTTGCGAAGTTGCTTTTGGATAATTGTTCTGTCCTTAGGTGGTTCTTTCCCTGAAATGTCGGCAAGAAAAGAAAGAGTCAACATTATACCCTTGTGAGAAATAAACCACAGCCAATAATAATAACAGCAAAACCAAACCCTATTGCCATTCGATTTCTATAAATTAATTTTACTGAGGTCCTTTAAAGTTACCTTTATCTACCAAAGTGATGTACTGCAGCCTTTACAAAACAATATGAAGTATAGCAACACATATTCTGCTCCACATTATTTATGTGCAGAAAAGATACAGCTCAGCAGGACAGCAGGATTATCACCACCTCAAATCCTTCAACTAGAGATGTCAGAGGCAAAACATGGGAAATATGCAAAATACATGTATGTGCTCAACCACTGAGAAATGACCTAAGTATTCTCGGTTGCTTGTGGACATATATGTATTTCATTTTTTAAATTATTCCAGAGAATGACAATTGCCATGGCAACCTTACTGGGTAAAAGTCATGTGGTTCAAATGATTACTTTATTTAGTCGAGGGGTGGCCAATTCCCAAGAGACTGTGATCTACTCACAGAGTTATAAACTGGCAATATTCAACCCCCTGTTTTGAGGGGTTCAGGTCCAATTGGTTGAGGTATTTTTGGGGAGGAGGAAAGCCCAGTTTTTTAGGAGTTCAGGGCAAAAATGTTGAGCTTTTCTTCGGAGAGACAAACTTGTTGAGCTTCTTTGGGGGAGCCAGTGATCTACAAGTGATCTACCGCAGACATCCAGTGATCTACCGGGAGCTCACGATCTACCTGTTGGATGTGCCTGATTTAGTCTAACGAAATAGTAGATGGCATGGATGAAATGACAGTGACACCATTTTTGCATGGTAGGGCCAGACCCTCAAAGGACAAATTTCAATGCCTGACGCACCATTAGTATTTAAATAGGAAAGAGGTTGTGGCAGTACGGCTCCTCCCATAGTGCTGCTATAGCAGAAAAAGCTGCATACAAACTAGGTTCTGTGCAACCATCAGGAACCACACAGGAGCCATCTCCCACAGGCTGGTGTTAGTGGCTAAAATGCTGTCCTGTGAACTAGGAGGGCACCAGTTCAAATCTGTTCTCTGCCATGGACTCAAGTGTGACATAGGCAACCCACTATTTTTTTGGTTTAATTTTTTTCCATCTGAAACGTGGGTGGATGGGTAAAATATTAACGTACACCTATCCCATGTGGGCAACCCTTTAAATATTGGGGTTTTTTTTTCTGTCTACATCCCACCTTTCTCCCAGCTCATAAAGGTAAAGGGACCCCTGACCATTAGGTCCAGTCGTGACTGACTCTGGGGTTCCGGCGCTCATCTTGCTTTATTGGCCAAAGGAGCCAGCGTACAGCTTCCGGGTCATGTGGCCAGCATGACTAAGCCAATTCTGGCGAAATCAGAGCAGGGCACGGAAACGCTGTTTACCTTCCCGCCAGAGTGGTACCTATTTATCTACTTGCACTTTGATGTGCTTTCGAACTGCTAGGTTGGCAGGATCAGGGACCGAGCAACAGGAGCTCACCCCGTCACGGGAATTCGAACCGCCGACCTTCTGATCGGCAAGTCCTAGGCTCTGTGGTTTAACCCACAGCGCCACCCGCATCCCTCTCCCAGCTCATAGAATGAATTAAAACAAACACAGCTAAAAACACACACAATCGATATAAATAATTAAGAATGAGACAAGTAACTCCCACTGAAACCAACACGGAAAACACCAAAAACCGTTTAAAAGGAGCCGAGAGCACAAACACCTACTTTCAGGAAACCCTGCCCCAACAGCCAATGAGTGCTCCCAGGGCTGTCTGAACAAGGAGGGAAAGCAGAGGCGGCCAGACCTGCCTCCCCTGTGGAAGGGAGTTCCACAGACCTCACCAAACATACCTGTGTTGTGTGGTGGGGCTGAGCTCAAAGTCAGACAGGTCCTTCAGGCAGCCTGGACCCAAGCTGTATAGGGCTTTGTGCATCATAACCAGGATATAACCAGCACCATAATGTAAGCAAACTCTTTTAAATGCTGAGTGTTTAATATAAATGTGCTTGTGAGTATACACCAGGCTTCTTCAACCTCGGCCCTCCAAATGTTTTGGGACTACAGTTCCCATCATCCCTGACCACTGGCCCTGCTAGCTAGGGATCATGGGAGTTGTAGGCCAAAAACATAAGGAGGGCCAAGGTTGAAGAAGCCTGGTATACATCTAACATCATGCTTCCCTTTACGGCTAGCCCCCCCCTGCAGTGGGGGGACATGAGACTGGGGGCGGGCGGAGCTCTGAGGCTGGTGAATGCATATTTTGCAAGAGTAATAGTTTATGCTTGCACCTTTTGTGATAAGGATTTGAACCTAAGCACAAGTGCTACGCACAGAATTTAGTCAGCATCTATTGGACTGGATTCTCTAAAAGTACTTAAGGGCTGGTTTGCTGGTTGCACAGAATGGGGTGGTAGATTCCGGACTGTACCACTTCAGCCTATAGGTGACAAAAATTTTAATGTTCCTTTACATAAGAAGCTCCCAGCATGCCTCTCTCTCGTGGAGAGGCCTATGCCTGATGTACTGAATAACTTTTCCTTTAAATGTGGGATCATTACAAAATATTCCACGCATACGAACCTGCAGTCTGAAGCGGCACAGTCTAAATACTACATTACTGAGCCGGTTTTACCCTGTGGCAGTAGTGAAACATTTCTGTTTGCTGCATTCCGTGTGACATAAAAATTATACAGAAAGCCATGGTATCATTCCTTCCCTCTCTTCAATATTCCTGCCTTACCGTGGAATTTGATGGTGTTGTTAATCATTTCCAGTGAATCAAGTATAGCATTATATTCTCCCACCTTCACTTCCTTTTTGTCTGTGGAGAAACAAACAAATGGGATTGTTTATGTCAGCTCACATATTCTTCATTTCTAATAGCTGCTATATTTACCTTTCTGTCTCTCGCATTGTTGCTGTACCTGCCATCAAGGTAGCATATGAAATGACTCAGAGAAGCTAAATGGAGCTAGAGTTGTGGCAAAATTTTAAAGCAACGCTGGTAACAATATTGAGCAGTTACTGCAATTCAAATCACTGCAAGCTTATACTGTATTACGCTACCCCCAATGTTATTTAAAATTCTTCTGGCTGTTAATTAATATTTCTTCAAGTCTCAGGGGAACGCTGACAAACTTGTCCTGAAAACCAATGGCTGGAGTGCATTCCAGAAGGAAACCCCAAAACTGTGTGCCTATCATGGGGTTCCCAAGCCAGTACAAGAAAATTCAACATACAAGCAAGCCAAGCAGTAGTCCTGACAACCATTTCAAATCTCCAAGAAGGGCTAACCAAGCAAAGAGGCAGGATTCTAAAGTGACGGAGGAATAAAGAACAAGCAAAACCCCAAGAACAGCCTAAAGCTAAAGTAATAGGCCACCATCTGAAAAGCTCCAATGCAAGCCTATGCAGGCTTGCTAGGTATGTCATTACAGCTAGTCAGGCAACAACTGCACTAAAACCACAAGGCACTAAAACTACATTGCTAAATTGATCTAGCTAAGGGTTTTGATCCTGACATCTTGTTCCTAAGCCACAGAACTAGGAACCCAGTTTACCTGGGATTTGTTTAGTGTGTATAAGTACTTCTGAGTGCATTGCTGGTGGTAAGGAACATATATATATATAAAAGAAAATTCCCTGAATGCCAAGATCCAGGTTTGGGGCAAGTACTCTTTGGTGTGAGTACCCCACCAGAGATTTAAATTCACAACATATGCAGCAAAGTAAAGCATGGAAATATAGGCTGTTAGACCTCTAAACGATCTGTTTCTACATTTTCTTCCCCTACTTACTCTCCAAAGGTCAGATTGATGCTTTCCATAGAACGTTCAGAAAAGGTTGCACAAGCAGCGAAACTTGACTTAGTTACAGTGGTGAATGTTCCTAAATTATTGGTATAGGAACTCAAAGAGAGGCTTATTAGAGCCATGCAGTCTGAGCTTGGAGCAATCAGCTCAGACGTCTTTACACACTGAGCTTCTCAGGTAGACCGGGAGAAATCAATAGTTCCTCCCAAGGTAAGGCGGGGCAACTTACTTTATGGTCTTAACCCCTTTCATGCAACAATTAGACTTAAACATGTTGGTTATGTAAGGCACAAACATGACAAGGCCTCCATATTCACAACTCTGTAACCCCCTGGTGACTAGAGCTTATTGTACTGTGCTAGAGGCCATTCCTGAAGGTTTGGAATATGGCATATCTAGCAGCACTTTGAATCTGGATCACAGTGTTTATTGTCTATTTGTTTGGTTGTAAGTTGCTTTTGGTCTAGGAATCTGCAGAATTCTTGTCGCCTCGTCAGATCTCAGTTCTTAATATTTTTAGTGGCACAGAATGTCTGTAGTGTGGATACAACATTCATTCCCAAGTATTCATGCTGGTGTGCAGTAAGAGAAAGGTGCTGTGATAATACATTTAATTGCTTAAATGGGTACAGTGAGCCCAAAGAATCCACCCACAAGGAAGGCTGCCTGTTGTGTCTTTGTGACTCTTAACTGCTCTTGCTTTGCCTTCTCCAAAATGACCTCAGCAGGGTAAGTTCTGAATATCCTGTTACTTCCAATGAGGCAGAATTACCCAGTGGAGGCTGCCCACTGCCCTTCTGGGTGAATCACTGCTCAGGGCATCCCTCTCTCCAATGAATGCTCACAACAGTAAATTGCGCAGGTAAAGTAGGGAGCCTGTACTTTGTTTTCATTTGGGGAGAGATAGCATTCCTCAGTCATGAGAAGTCTGTGAAGCAGCAAGACAGGAAGGGAGATTTAAGTTGAAAACAGGGGGGTTGAAGTTGCTGTCTGGCTGTCTGTCCAGAGCTGGAGCTGTGAGGAGCAGGAGTATAAGCAAACAAGTGGGAACCCATAGCAAAATTTCACAGTCTCTGTATTCCAAACCCCTGATAGGAGTGCTTCTGTTTAGGACTTGAGTCTGGAACTGGGGCTTGCAAAGGATCTGAACAAGGGCATTTGTTGCTATATAGATAGGGAGGGGTGTGTTGTAAATAAAAATATGCCCTTTTCCCTTTTGGGGTATCCAAGAGCCCATATAGAGTCCTTACATAGGTTCCCTATTGGTAGGAGAAAATAACAGAGGCCAACCAGAGAATATTGAGAAGCAAAGCAGCTAGTAAGCCTGATCTTTATTGATCTGTTGCAACAGGGTACTCCCCTCACATGCAGGAGAGGAAGAGGACCCCCCAAAATTGCTGTGCAAGGGCTTATAAAGACTTTTGAAATTCCCATCCTGTAGATCAAGACCACCCCCAGAAACATTATGCATACATCACAGAAGGGGTGTAACCTAAGACCACCCCTCAGATACATCCCACCTACATCACAGAAATTTAAATGTTGTTTTCTCCTGTCACAGTTTATCTCCTGTCTGGCAGGTTACTTGACTGGATTTCCTGGGGAGCCTGGCCATTCTTTTGTAGTGGTAAAATACTTATTTCCTGGGCCAGGTCACAGGCTCACACCTTATTCAAACAGACATATCCTTGAGACAGGATTTGTGAGGAAAGAGACATGGGGAGGCTTTTCCAGTTTAACCTTGCAGAGAAAGGATTTGGTCAGTTTGGGAATCAAAATGGTTCCAGGTTGGTCTTCCTGTGTTGATCTATGTATGTGCAGTTATGAACATTACCATATATCTAATACCATAAAATTCCTATCACAGGTGCATATTATGAAGAGCGGGGGGAAATCACCTCTTGGTTCATTTCCCCGCTCCCTTGGATTCTAATTCTAACTCAATCTCTCCTCCTCTATTTCCCTTATTTTGGCATATCCCTATCTTGCTTCCAGAGTTATAAGCTATTATACCAGTAGATACTTCCTGTAAAGTTGCAGGGAATAATATATCAGCTGGGATTGTTATGCAACCAAGAACAAGAACAACTGCTGGCAATTCAAGGTGCATGTAACAGCATCTGCAAGCTTTCAGCTCCTCTGCAGGGCTGTGAATTTTCCCTCAGGATAATTAAACTGAGGTTTAAAAAACCTTGGTGCTTTTATTCACACTGACTAAGACACAAAATAGCTAAGTAACCTATAAATACTACTACAAAGGGAGAGAGATAAAATGCATGATAAAATTGGGTAAAAATTGCACTTCCTACCTGCCAGACAACTGATAAGAAGAGCTAAAAATATCAGTGAGACATCTGTGGCCAGCAGAGATAAGAAATGTTTAGGCATATCGAGAGGAAATAAAAGTTATTCCAGTGAGCCAGTTACTAGATAAAGATGGCAAAGCTGTCAGTCATGATAAAGAAAAGAAAGACAATAACGAAATGTATCAGCTTAACATTTTAGGGGAAAGCTCTGTGGTTTTTGTTGTTGTTGGTTCTTTTAACTGAAATGTCCCATTGATTTCAATAGGAAAAATTAGGCCCAAATGTTCTTGCACCTGCCGGGAGGAGTGCAAGTATGGAACACCAAGTCTTACAGCTTGTGTTGCCATTCTACTGAGTTCGGTCAACAGGCTGTCCTCTATTTGGCTGGGACAGCATCTCAGCACCAAACAGCTGGTCAACATAATGGACCAGAGTTATAGCCCACAAAAGAGAGATATTCTTTCAGATTATGGCAGCTCAGGCCTGGATTTTGTTAAACCCCCCCCCGCCCACTGCTGCTGATTCCCTTTATGGCCTAGAAGGTCCCCCCCTCCTTAGATTGGCATTTTATTTTATTTTATTGGTATTCAGCCACTTTTTAAACCCTTTGACCCTCTTTTTTCACTTTGTCTTCACTACCAACAAATAACTCAAAACCGTTTTGTTTTCCTATACAGTGGTACCTCATTTTGCGCATCTGCGCATGAGTGAGCGGAGAAACCCGGAAGTAACTCTTTCCGGTACTTCCGGGTCACTGCAGGACGTATCCTGAAAGAATGTAACATGAAGCGGACGTAACATGAGGTATGACTGTACCAGTTCCTCTTTCAGTAGCTATAACAAGGGACAAAACAGGCAAAACGGACCACAGAGCATCTGAGTTAAAAAGGAGGTATTATCCAGTTATTGGAGCTTTTTTCGCAATACAGTGGTACCTCGAGTTACAAACACCTCAGGTTACAAACGCTTCAGGTTACAAACTCCGCTAACCTGGAAGAGTTACCTCGAGTTGAGAACTTTGTCCCAGGATGAGAATGGAAATCATGTGTCGGCGGCGCAGCAGCAGCAAGAGGCCCCATTGGTGAAAGCACGCCTCTAGTTAAGAACAGTTTCAGGTTAAGAACAGACCTCCGGAATGAATTAAGTTTGTAACTAGAGGTATTAATAGAGTGCAACCTTTGTTTTCTCATAAGGCTTGTGGTTTCACTTTAAATAGCACTGGTTATTGTCGCTTTCAGGAGGTTATAGTTCCATTCTCTAACCAATACCTTGCCAATTACAGTGTCCCTTTGTTTCCCCAGTAAGCACAGATCTCGCTACACTCCAGAGGAAATTACACATAGTCTTCAACTTGGTCTTCACTTCCTCCTCTCAGGATTGCAGCTATGGTGACAATCCACCCTCTTATTTGCCTATAATAATTTTGAGCCAATAGGATGAGGAAGAACATCCATTAAATGACCAATCAAAACCAAACACCCCCGTGATGCCTTTGATTCTGAATATAAAACCCGCATCTGCCCCAAGCATAGCCACCCCCTTTGTTGACAATAGGCTACAGTGACAGTTTAACTGACACTTTGCAGCCTGCTAGTCTGCTTTTGATAAAATAATGCATCCTTCTAACATTTCCCTCCAGGAAAGAAAAAAAGTCACTTTGGTTCACAGCTAACCCTTTACTTGCACCGTATTGTTTGAAACGTTGTTAACAACCTTATAATAAATTTTACCACATAAGCAAGATATTACAAATCATTGTTTTCCTTTATGGAAAACACTTCTCCTTAGATCTAATTAAACACCAATATAATGGATTCTAAACTAAGAATAATGGCTGCAACTAATTACACAACGATCAGAAATACGGAACCCTTCTTTGTAACTGAAGACTCCATGTCTGCTGGTAAAAGTATTTCTACAGCCTATTGTAGATTCACTATCAGACTCGGGGGGGCTTTTCAATGAGAGAAAAAAAACCCCTGCACATTATTCTCATATGGAAAATTGTAACTTCCCTCACCTGTTAAGTCACACACAGATATGCCAGCAGTCCTGGAACTGAAATTTCCAAAACACAGACAAACCATGAGTCTGGGTTCTGATGACACACTGAATAGTCATGGCGTCCTTCAAAGGATCATTGGAACAGCAATTTGTTATGGGTGCTGGACATTGTTAGGAGACCCCATTCCCCTCATGGAGCTACAAATTCTAGAATGGTTTAACCGTCAATCCTTCTTCCTGAAGAACTTTGGGAAAGAGCTATAACTTCCTATGAGAATTCACAGATCTCTAGCAAAGCACACACACACACATCCAATTTCTGGAGGGGTCAGGCCTTTACTATCCTAAAGATTGTTGGGCATGCTGCCTATGTAAGAAATGGAACTGCTTGCAGAATAAATCTGCAGGCCTATTGAGATATATTTTTTTAGTTTTCCACTAATATGAGTGGAAAAGACTAGCAACTGGCCAGCCTTCAAGGATACAATGGTATTTGTAAAGTTCAGGATATAGCAGGCTGTAATAGTTTTAGTTCCCTATTTCAACATTCAGTGTCACTGACATATTTCTTTCAGTGATACTGATCTCAACAGATATACCCTTAAGGTCTGCTGTCTATAGAGTTTTCTGTCTTTAATAGTGTTGTTTCTCATGATTTCGCTTTAGAGAGAATGTATGAATTTTGTTTGTTTGTTTGTTTCAGGCACCCCCAAACTCGGCCCTCTGGATGTTTTGGGACTACAACTCCCATCATCCCTAGCTAACAGGACCAGTGGTCAGGGATGATGGGAATTGTAGTCCCAAAACATCTGGAGGGCCGGGTTTGGGGATGCCTGGTTTATTTCATAAAAATTATACACTGCTTCATTGTAAAACCAACAACAACCTCAAAGCAGTTTCCTTTCTCTCACCTCCCTGGAAGAAGGCCACTTTTCAGAAATTCTCTAAATATTCACCATTGGTAGTGGGGTGGTTGCCATCCCCATACCCTAGGGCTGCCATATGTCCAGATTTCCCCAGACATTATTGGGATTTCAAAGGCGGAATTGACGTCCCAGGGGAATTTCCAAAAGTTTGTCCTGGATCTTATGCAAGTCAATAAAAAAATCACGTGTTTGGGGGGGGGGTGTTTTGGGGGAGAGAAAAAAAAAGCTCACCAACTTTTGGGTCAACAAATTTGGGGTCATGCACCAGCTGCAAAACCAAAAACAACCAGGGAAGAGAAAAGCTGTGCTCTACCCTTGAGAAACTGTTGAGAATTTACCCTTCCCCCAGAGAAATTCATTGAAATTATAACCCTCATTTTTCTGCTCGCAAATTGGGCGGAGAATTTTCTCCCCCCCCCATAATATTCTTTATTGATTTTCAATTGTACACTCCACATACACATATTGTATTACATTTCACATTTACACCTGCTCCCAGGAGCCGACTTCCCTCCTTCCCTCTTCTGGCCTTTTATATCACATCTAACTTTTTCGCATTGTCTTCATCCGTTTTGTATATTATTGTTCTTCTTTCGTATTTGTCCATAGAGTGTCTATAGTCAAATAAATCCTCCTGTATATACAATTCTTATTTTCTGTCTATATTCATTTACAACTACCATTGGTTACATTAGTCACCTTGTACATTTTACTTTTTATTATTTTCTTTATCCAGAAATTTTCTTTGTATTTCACATTATGAGGTTTATTTCAATACTACTGGTTTCACTATTTTCACCTTATCCTTCCCCATTCTTTTTGAAATGTTTCGTCACCCTGTTGTTGAATTTCCCCCGTTAATCTAGCTATTTCTGCATATTCCATTGGCTTCTGTCACCATTCTTCTACTGTTGGTACTTGCTGTTGTTTCCAAACCTGGGCTAACAATAGCCTCACCGCTGTTGCTACATATAAGAACAATTTCTGGCCATTCTTAGTAATGTCTTCCCCTACCATTCCCAACAAGAATGCCTCTGGCTTTGAGTGGAGGATTTTCAGAGACCATTTGCTCACAATGTTAGTTTAGATAGGGGAGAATTAGTGGGGCCAGAATCATGTCAAATGTTCTTTAATACTCCACAACAATGTTGCCAGGTACATTTTTTTTGACAGGGAGATTGTTTTTTATAGCATGATCTCACGTAAGTCTTCTGAATGTGGGTTAACCAGACTTACCCCACCCCATTAAGGACAATGCGATTTAAGTGTTTGTGAACGGGAGCAAAGGAACAGACTACAGCTTTCAAGTGCGACACAGAGCTGACTTTCTGGGCTCTGCGACCCAGAGAAAGAGCCTTCTTTCCCACCTGCAGATCTGATGTTGGGCAGTGGATTTGGCTGCCTGTTGGAAGGTTAAACTGTTCCTCCACTTATACTCAGTTTGTAAATAAACTCAAATATTTAAAAGTGCCACAAACTTCCAGTAGCCTCCTTCAAAGGGAAAACTGAACCAGGGTTAAGTGCTGTGCCCCTGGAAATTCTCACTTCTTGGAGAACCAGGAGGAGCATAGCAATATGCATCCTCATACATTTTAGCCTTTAACTTGCAGACAAGGTCATTCTCCCTTAAAAAGGAAGACATTTTAGTCAACAATTCCACAAAAGTGGCAGATGGGCTGTTTCTTCATCTTGTTGCAAACTGCAGTTTTCTTTGGCTGCTGTAGTCATTCTCCGTTCCAAAGTACTGCTGAGTTATGTACCCCGTTCTCATTACTAAGCTGTTGGGGATTTCATAACAAGCTACCCCAAGAAACTAGGCAGACACACTTGGATACAAATAGCTTTGTCATAAACTAACAGGCCGCCCAGAAACAACTATTCTTCTGGCATTATTTGACCATTTTGGATGCGCAACTTCCTGTTCAAGAGCTCTCTGAAAACAGCATTGGTCTACTTTAATGTTAGAAAACACTGTCAGCCCTACAAAACAACAACACACCTTTTCATGCTACCATCTAAAAATCCTACATTAAATAACATCTAAGCAAGGAATACAGAATTTCACAGAATATGATCTTCGTTATTGATGTGGGGAATGACTACAATAGCCAAAGAAAATTGCAGTTTGCAGTATTTTCTCTATTAGTATTTGGATCAGTGTCATAAACTACCCTAGTTCTAGACCTAAGAAACCTAGACCTATGCACCAGATCTAAGGAAAAGTTTTGTACATATTAATTTTGAAGCAATACTGATCCATTTTTAATTTTTTTTAATGATCAATTTTTTTTATAAAAAAAAACTAATTAAAAATGGGAAGGCTTGACATTGAAATCACAAACTTATCTCATCCAGATCACATATTTTACACAATTCAATAGCTCTACACAATGCAGCTCTTTTCGCCTGTAAATAAAATTAACTACTTCCCCACCCGCTCCAGCACCAACTCAGCCATTGTTGATTTCCCACTGGCAACAAAGATTAAATAAGGGATTTAGAAGAGAAGATTCTTGTGATCAAAAGGATTAGTTATGAGAGGGTGTTTGATAGATGAGCAGCAGCAGGCAGAAACATTCCACTGCATAACTATTTCTGGCTTTAGCCTAAAAGATTAAGTAATTACAATAAAAAAAAATCAGAAACAAAACAGCTTTTTTCCAGCACTTCAGTTAACAGGCAAGAAGGGAGATTTGCAAGTGTCATCTCCTGTGATCCTCCTTATAATGGGAAAGATCACACACACACACACACACACACAATTTTTGTTACCTAAAGGATAAATTGATACCCTCTATTATTTTAAAGGTCTGTCTTAACTCTGCACTCGACAGTGGTTCAGGACCTTGAAGTGTATTTGCTGCAAAAATGAATTATCTAAAAAATAGTTGGGCCAGGCCATCATCTAGCAGTTAAAAGGCTTCTCAGAACAGAAGCATAAGGACTTAGGTGTCCACTTTCTCTACACTATGCATAATTGTATATACTTCTATCATGTTACCCCCTTACTGATCTATACTCAAAACTAAAAATCCCCAAATGTTGTAATATTTCATCAGAGGGGGGTTGTTCCATCTCTTGATCATACTTTTCAGAACCTTTTTGAACTCTGCAATATCCTTTATGAGGTCAGGCAGCCAGAACTGTACACTGTATTCCAATTATGGTTGTGAATAACAGCATTGTGATACTGTCTTTTGTTTTCAATTCCTTTTCTATCACTTCCTAGCATGAAATCCACCTTTTCACCAAGCATTGGGCTGACATCGTCCTCAAGGTATCCACTATGGCAGCCTATCAGGTCCAGCCCCTCTTGCAAGAAGGGCTTGGGTAGAAAATAAATATTTGGGCATGTGGGAGGCTAAACAGTACACCTCCCTTCTCCCTGTCCAAAGACAGGATGAAACACACAACAACATCCCCGCTTCCAGTGCTCTCCCTGCAATTAATTAACCCAACAAAGATGTGGGAAGTTGCAATAAAATATAACCAGCAAGCTTAGGGCTAGTTAATGCATGAACGGGTTAAGACCACAGAATTGTATTCCTAGACTCAGGTCACATCCCTTCACCTCTGGTGAAGAAGGAAGTAAAGCTTCTTTGTTCATTCTCTGTTATGTACTGAGTTGAATAGGATCCAAAATGCAGCAGTCTGATTCCTAGAACAATAGGATTCAGAATGCAGCAGCAGTCTGATTGGTCCAAGAACAATAGGATTCAGAATGCAGCAGTCTGATTGGTCCACAGGAGCCACCCAATCCAGCTCCAGGTGGAAGTGAATCCGCAACCTGATTGGCCTACAGGAGAATCCCGGAATTAGCCAATCACGTGGGGCCCATTGTGTAAATAATGTATATAAAGCAGACATTCTGGGGGAACTTCCATTCCTCCTCACCACTATGAGCTGAATAAAGAGCATGAAATCCACTCTCAACCCTGAGGATATTTCACTCCCTTTGATAATGATGATGATATTTATTATGTATACTGCCCTATACCTGCAGGTCTCAAGGCAGTTAACAACTCTCTTCCACCACATGAAACTGACCAGGAAATACGTTGGGGATTGACTACCAAGTCCAGACTGCGTGCTCAGGAGTATTTTTCCTGTATTTCGTAAGGAGCACACAACTGGGCTGCTATCAGGGCCATCTGTACATCAGGGCCAGATGGGCAGGGTATAGATAATAAAATTAGTTTCAATTTCAAAACTAGTTTCAATCCCTGGAACCGACAAGTGGAGCTAGTAAAGAGTCCCTGGGGAGTGGTGACCAGTCAATAGAGACAATCCCAACCAGATGGACCAATGGTCTGAGTCGGTATGAGGCACCTTCCCACACTCCTACAGTACATTTTATGTTTCTGTGATCTATTTTGTGCGTGTTGCTATGTTGACTCCTGACATGTAGTTGTGGCACTCCCATTCCTGGCTATATGGAATCTCTTCAGCTCACACACCCCTTACTTTTCACAGTAGGACTGGATGAACGCAATGTTCCCAGTATAAATACTATTTGTTAGTCATTAGTAATCATATAAAATTCGCTAAAATATAGGAAGAAAAGCATTCAGGTAGTGAAGTATCTTCAGGCTGTTTCCTGCAGGTTACATTTGTATGTCGCATAGAACAGAGAAGAAAAAGTTTTACAGTTCACAAAAATGCTTTTTTGTTTGGAGCACTCAGCACTCAACTGTAAAGCTAATTGCCTAGAGCTACCCATATTTAATTCTGATCATCAGCCTATCAAAAAACGCCAGGATGCTTGCCTGCAAGTAAGATATATTATATAATATAAGGAAAGGATTCCTTGCCAAGCTTGATTATAACTTGTTGGTCGAATATTCTTAGGTTTGACTCACGTATAATGTTCCAATGTCTTTAACGTCCCAGCGATGGCCATGAAATCTTTGCTTTTCTGTGGATTTTGCTACCACATTGCAAATAATATTTAGAATATTATTTTGAAACTCTAAGTTCCACGGTGCAGGATCTAAGTAGCTGGTACCCCATTGCTAGAAGTAAATGAATGCCAGCAGAGATACATTAAAAATAAAACTACAGAGACTTTAAAAAGTGTTGTAAGTATGTGTGTGTCTTAATGTGCTTAGATTCATGTTATGAATATTTTTGGCACTTATTTGCAGTGGAGAAGGTGACACATCAAATTAAAGCAGCCAACAACATGTCAAGTCTTGTTTATCAGGAATTTTTTTTTTTTGCAATATAGGCAGTCTGTTTAGAATTTGTAAAATTTGTAAATGCCCACAATCCCCATTTAAGACCACCCCAGAATGCATACTCAAATCGAGCAGGTGTGCTTAAAGAGAAATTTATTTTCAACAGCTTGTTTAAGCATTTGGAAGAACATCGGAATGCCATCCCATTGAAAAAAAAATGCAATGCAGACAGATGGTATTAGCACTCAGATGTACATTTCAATGAAAGTTCAAATATAGAATTCAGATTTTCACATCGTGAACTTGACGGTTCACCCTAGCAGGAACATGCAATGGATATTTTTAAATACCTGGTTACAGAATTATATTAATGCATTTTAATTAATTTTCCATGAGAACACACTAACCATTCCACTTGTGCCGCTGAGTTCTGGTTGCGTGACAGAACCTTTCCCTCCTGTCTACCTTGCACCCTCAAAATCTGCTCCAGAGAGTTGGGCAAGCCTCAGGAACAGATTTTGGGGTCACACAGGGACGGGAGAGGAAGGAGAATTCGAATTGTAGACTAGTGCAGACTAGTATACAACCCATAGTGCCCTCAGTGAACGTAGCATATTGTAAATATTTTAATAAGAAAAATCAGAGCCTCTGTCTATAATATTTGAGAATTCTTGGAGAACAAGTGAGGTCCCTGCGAATTGGAGGTGGGTAAAAGTTGTATCCAACTTCAAAAAGGGGGGGAAAGAAGACCCATATAACTAGCGACTGGTCAGCTTTATTTAGATACCAGAAAATGTCCCAGAACCAATAATTAAATGGTCAGTCTGTGAGCACTTAGAAAAGGATGCTGTGATTACTAAAACCCAGCATGAGTTTCTCAGAAACAAGCCATGCAAGACAAATCTCTCTCTGTCTTTTGGTGGTTCAGGGGAATGCTGTGAACGTAGTATATCTTGATTTGCATATCTTGTATATCTTGATTTCAGTAAGGCTTTTGACGAAGTCCCCCATGATACACTTGTGGAGAAGCTGGTAAAATGTGGACTGAATGAGGTAACTGTTAGTGGATTGGTAGCTGATTGACTGACCAAACCCAAAGAGTGCACACTAATGGTTCCTCGTCATCCTGGGAAAACGTGGCAAGTGGTGTGCCACAGGGTTTTGTCCTAGGCCCTTAGTGGTTCAATGTTTTTATAAACAACTTGGATGAAAGAATTGAGGTGATGTCCATTGCATTTGCAGATGACACCAAAGTGAGAGGAGTAGCTAATGTTGCAGAAGACGAAATCAGGATTCAAAATCACCTTAACAGATTGCAGAACTGGACCAAATGAAATTCAATAGGGGCAAATTTAAGGTTCTGCACTTAGGCAGAAAAACCTAGCTGCACAAATATAAGATGGGGGGGGGGCACCTTGATTGCCAACAGTACATGTGAAACAGAACTAGGAGGTCTTAGTAGACCACAAGCTTAACATGAGCCAACAGTGTGATGCAGCAGCAAAAAAGGCTAACTATTCTAGGCTGCATTAACAGAAGTATTATCAAGGACTGGCTGGGTACTGGCGTGTGGTAGTGGGTACTGGGTACTGATGAGTGAGCACCCATAGAGAGGGGGAGTTGGAGACTGACTTGGAAGAAGGGATGAGTGATCTGGGGGAGCCTGAAACAGCCAGGAGATGAGAGTCAGAGACAGAAGAAGCTACAGGATTGGAGAGCCAAGAACAGGTGCAAGGAGGAAGGAGAGAGAGGTGAGGCTGGTGGAGAATCAAGGACTTCCACACCTTCTCCTCTTGCCTGCCCCCTCCACTGTCTCCTAGGACCAAGAGAGGATTGAAGATGGAGGAGCAGAACCAGGTTGCAGTAATTCTTTGATCCAGGTTAGGTTCACAGGCAGTTATGTATAACTAGTTGTGGCAAAATGTGGGTTGGTATGCACTAGAATCAAACTTAGAGCTTCCATTCATAAATATTGCTTTCGTGGAAGACTTCCATCAATTCTGAATAAAAGAAATCTATCAACATTAATCTGGCACTGTGGGCCTCCTTCTTTTCCTTACAGAAAACTTGTTTTCCACTCGTTAGTCCTTTTGCAATTATATCTGTTTACTTAAATGCAAAATTGCATGATCCAAAATCTAAATAATATGCATTTTAATTATCTACCTTCCACTTTAAACAAGCACATAGCATTAGTTGGATACTATACCCTGGAATTTATTAATTAAAATTTCATAGTCAACGCAATCATAACTTAAGCGAAGAACCCTTAATTTGTGTTCTTCTTGTAACAGGCTTTCCAAGATAGCCATATGCTTCATTAATGCATACCAGAAAGAACAAACGATGTTAAACTCATGATACACTGGATGACATCTTCAGTTTTGCCTTTACGCACATCATGCTGACATTTGAAGAGACATATACTGCCAAATAGGTGGATACAGCCTCATATTATCCATAGGTAAAGGTAAAGGGACCCCTGACCATTAGGTCCAGTCGTGACCGACTCTGGGGTTGCGGCGCTCATCTCGCTTTATTGGCCGAGGGAGCCGGCATACAGCTTCCGGGTCATGTGGCCAGCATGAATAAGCCGCTTCTGGCGAACCAGAGCAGCGCACAGAAATGCCGTTTACCTTCCCGCCAGAGCGGTACCCATTTATCTACTTGCACTTTGACGTGCTTTTGAACTGCTAGGTTGGCAGGAGCTGGGACCGAGCAATGAGAGCTCACCCCGTCACGGGGATTCGAACCGCCAACCTTCTGATCGACAAGTCCTAGGCTCTGTGGTTTAACCCACAGCACCATCTGTGTCCCCATATTATCTATAACTAGCACGTAAATTCTAAATAATTAAAAAGGGGCCCCATGACCCATAATCCTTTTGTACAGAAAGCCCAAAGTCCTTATTTCAGCTGCATGGGAGTGGCAATGGTGGAAATCGACTTTTTGCAGTTCAAACTCAAGAATTATATTTAAGAAGAAAATTGTGGTTAGCAAGTGTGGCAGCTAGATAACCTCTTAATGAGGGTGAAAAAGGAGAGTGCAAAATATGGTCTGAAGCTCAACATCAAAGAAACCAAGATCATGGCCACTGGTCCCATCACCTCCTGGCAAATAGAAGGGGAAGAATTGGAGGGAGGGAGAGATTTCAGTTTCTTGGGCTCCATGATCACTGCAGATGGTGACAGCAGCCACGAAATTAAAAGACGCCTGCTTCTTGGGAGAAAAGCAATGACAAACGTAGAAAGCATCTTAAAAAGCAGAGACATCACCTTGCCAACAAAGGTCCGTATAGTTAAAGCTATGGTTTTCCCAGTAGTGATGTATGGAAGTGAGAGCTGGACCATCAAGAAAGCTGATCGCCAAAGAATTGATGCTTTTGAATTATGGTGCTGGAGGAGACTCTTGAGAGTCCCATGGACTGCAAGAAGATCAAACCTATCCATTCTTAAGGAAATCAGCCCTGAGTGCTCACTGGAAGGACAGATCCTGAAGCTGAGGCTCCAATACTTTGGCCACCTCATGAGAAGAGAAGACTCCCTGGAAAAGACCCTGATGTTGGGAAAGATTGAAGGCACAAGGAGAAGGGGATGACAGAGGACAAGATGGTTGGACAATGTTCTCGAAGCTACTAACATGAGTTTGACCAAACTGCAGGAGGCAGTGGAAAACAGGAGTGCCTGGTGTGCTCTGGTCCATGGGGTCACGAAGAATCGGACACGACTAAATGACTAAACAACAACAACAGCTAGATAAATAAATATTTATTCTTAATGCATGCGTTGTATATTCTAAGTTGAAAAATGAGAATGAAAACAAGTTACAGGGTTGAGCCCTGGCTCAATTACTATGTGTATAGTCTCATAAATTTAAATTAACCATAAAAGTACCGTAAGGCAACACTTTTTATACGGAATAATCAAATACACTTTGGTATTTACGGTAATTAACAGGACCCAATTTTCCATTCATCTTTTTTCTACCTTAACTGAATATCAGTTTGCCAAAATCAATAGCCACTTCAGTTTTGATGAATGTTCTGGAATGTACCAAAAGAAAAAAGAAAAAAAGGGGAGAGAGAAATTCTGAACATTTTGACAGATACCTAGACACCTGTGCATCCTAGTAGTCACTAAGGCTCACTTTGTATTTTGATAGGACAATTTTAGGGTGTGGTTTTTTTGTTTTTTTGCATTCCCCAGATTTCAATGGGAGAGATAACCATATAAAGAAGAAGAAGAAGAGTTTGGATTTGATATCCCGCCTTTCACTCCCCTTCAGGAGTCTCAAAGCGGCTAACATTCTCCTTTCCCTTCCTCTCCCACAACAAACACTCTGTGAGGTGAGTGGGGCTGAGAGACTTCAAGGAAGTGTGACTGGCCCAAGGTCACCCAGCAGCTGCATGTGGAGGAGCGGAGACGCGAACCCGGTTCCCCAGATTACGAGATTACCGCTCTTAACCACTACACCACACTGGCTCTCATATGCACAAATATGTCCCTCTAAAGTCATTTTCCCACCCCTGTTAAACTACTTTCCCCATAATCCTTTATTATTTATTATATGCAGAATGGGAACAAGACAAATAATGATATAAGAAAAGTGTACACAAGTAAGCACTTCGCAATGTGATTCAAATAATAAAAAATTTATTGCTTCTTTTAAAAGATATGAGGCCATGAAGCTCATAGGATCAGACCACAAAGGAAAACCATTACAGTTTGCAGTCAAAGAGCCTTCCTCTATGAACTACTGGTTCATGATCATTTTTGCATATACTTGGGTACTTCAGCACAGTATGGGTTGCCACTGATTAAAACTGGTAAGCTGGCTTTAAAACCTTGGGTATTCATTAAAACAAATGACTGGGCAAGATTCCCAAAGGCCTGACTCACTTCCGAATTCCGCTGACCCACTTTGCTGTGATTATTTTCTTAAGTACCACTTGCAGCTGTTGATTAAATCTGATCTACCTAATAGGACAGCTATCAATTCTAAAAGGGAATGTTTGCTTCGTACAGTCACATGGCTGCAAAGGGACAAACCCATTGGCTTAGTTACCAAGTCAGAGAGAACTCCTGGCTCCAGCTGACCTATTGGGCTGACCTGACCCATCTCTCCCACCCAGTGCCAGATGTTCTCTCTCAGTAAAAGACCAGATGGTCCAGGAAGGGGAGGGAGGAGAATGTGACACGCTGCTTCCTGTGGAAGACTATACAAAAGGTAGACTGTGGGGCTATGGGGAAAGTGCAAGATGAATGGGGAGAAATGGAACAGAGGCCAATGAGGATTTCCTTCCCAGTGTCCCCATTAAAATTATATATTATTTACTAAATTTTTATGTCGCCCTATACCCAGTGAGGATTTTCTTCCCAGTGTCCCCATTAAAATTATGTATTATTTACTAAATTTTTATGTCGCCCTATACCCACAGGTCCCAGGGCTTCTACAACATAAAACCACAACATAAAAACACAAAATACTTAATATTAACAACAACAACTCCCCTCCCAAACACATTTTAAAAGGGCATTGAAACCCGTCATTACCCCAGCAACCTTTTTTATAGTCTAAAGCAGGGACCGGTGAGGGCAGCCAATTTGGGCAGCTTTGAAAGGGAATTATACGAATTCATGGAGGATAAGGCTGAAAAAGGACACTAGCTATTATGACTATACTACCTTCAGCAACAGGATCTGTATGTCTCTGAAAGTTAGCTGCCAGGTGAACAGCAATGAGAGGGGGCTATAGCCCTCAGGTCTTGCTTGTGGTCTTCCCATAGACACCTGGTTGTCACCTGTAGGAAAGAGGTGGGTGTTTGGTTTGATCTAGCGGGGCTCTTCTTATTGTCAATTTGCCTTTGAGGGGGGCACAAATTTTGCAGGCTGTGGCCATGGAACTGGGAGTATATTTTACCCTGATGGAGGACAGAGTACCAGTAGGCATGTGTGTTCACACACTCACATTTAAGTATGTATTTAAAAATGTATTTTATTACTTTATTTACGCATGATACCTCAATATGCATATTACTAAACATATTTACCCTAAATAATACATATTCTAAACTCATTTTGGTACATCTTTGCAGCCAAGAACTGTATTGCAAAATTCGGAGAGGCGTGAAATCCAAAATATACTTTTATTCCAATCTGCATAGTGCTTGGAGAGGTGCAAATTAGGTCTGTTCACTTAAAAATTTGGAACAGACAAAATTCTCCTTCATTTCATTTACGTGTTTGTGTGAATTCCTGCATGCACACACAGAGTTGGTGCTACCTAGTTAATGGAACACATTATGTTCGTGAATGTGACTGGGGCACTATAACTTCGGGAGAAGAAAAGGCTAAAGAGTAAACCCTACACAATTCTGGACTGGAGTCCCTAAGACGGTTGGATGGTGCCTTGTAAGCTTCCTTCCAGCAATTCCTACGACCAAGTTGATGCCAAACATATTGCTGTGCTTTCCTTTGGACCACATCAGTGAGGCCAAGAGGGGAGGAGGTCTTGTCATCTGGGCAGCCCAGGACCTCCATACACACTGCCAAGGCTGTGTTAGTGCTGCTAACACAGAGGTTTGACTTCACCCCCAGAGGTGCGCTCCATTGTCTCTTGAGACAGACAGATGCCAATAACATTACACACACAATCCAAAAAGATATATGCAGTTAAAGGAGCTTTGTCAAACATGTTTTGAGAGTGCTATTTTCCCTCTCTTACAATTAATAAATTTGGTAGAGCTTCTGGGGAATAGATTTTTTAAAAATATATGAAAAATACAGCCATAGATTCCCCACTTGGCCATCTCTTTGGACATCTAAATATCTTTTAATAGTTGAGCATTTAATTTGCATAGCATCCAAACATCTGTTCTTTCAGCCTGAGCTACTTCATTCTATTTATCACATTTCCTGGAAGTCTAACTCAATAGTTAATAGCTGAGCAAGATCCAGACCACTTGGTTTCAGTGGAAGAGCCTTAATATTAACACGTAGGGACTACAACATGTGCTTAAGATAGGGGAGGGTCCCTAACTACCAACCATGGGGATTTAAAATTGCCTCTATTTTGCCTGTTCATTGTTAGAAAGCCCTACTTTGCCTTTCAAACTATGCAGCAACTGCAGTAGTTTGGTGTGTGTGTGTGTGTGTGTGTGTGTGTGTGTGTGTGTGTGTTTCTTTCAAAACGTACATAGGCCATACATAATCTTCTTCGTCCACCCACCCCTGTGGTATCTCCTTGGAACCAAACTATTATGAAGCTAATATTCATGACAAGTTTTACTAGATAAGAGAATTTTTTGGGCACTTCTATGCCGGCTGGCACTACACTTGAAGAAAAGAATGAATGTCAGCTGGTCCTGAAAGCTGGTTAACGAATTGGCTAGTTCTAGCTATTTCTACATGAATTGCTCCCCAGTCAGATGCCTGAGAGAAAGAAAGAGAAGAAATTAAATTGATAGAGACAAGGCTTGCTTCATCTTTGTAACTATTGTAAATATGTTGACTGAAGGAAAACTACTGTAATTAAATTATGAACTATTTGGAGCATGGGGGGGGGGGTGAAGGGTCTTAATGAACTGTCACAATATGCTGCTGATCATGAATAGTATTAACTCTACCTGTTGGCATATATTCTGATAGCAGGACTCTCCTCTAATCAGGATCCAGTTTAATGGACACTGAATGCTTTAATACTTGGTAGCTTCAAGAATGAAATCTTCCACCTATCACCCTTTATGTTAAGTACCGAGCCTTTTCTCTCTTTGCTAAATTTCTCCAGTTATAACAGTCTATGTGGCTCCTTGTACAGTGTTGACATGCAACACAATGAAAGTAAGAACTGTCCTACATAGTGTTGACTCCTGTAGGATAGCTAGAGGAGTCAGGAAGTGGATTTCTGCAGATCAACAACATGCATTTAGAGAAGGCCAGAGTTTTGCCTAGTACAAAGAGCCTAAAGCCAATTCTACGAATAAATTCGGTCTGACAGGCCATTTAAAGTATGGCTGTGTTCCAGCTGGAGGTTTCTGCTGAGTAAACCCCAACACAAGAGTCCTGCTAAGAAATATATTGAGGGACTTCCAAGTTTACGGGGATACCAGCAATCATTACTATCCCCAGGAACTATTTATACAGCCTGAAAACTTCACCCTAATCTTTTGAAACAATACAAGTATTTGGATATACGCAGCTAGAAAAACCCTAGCCATCTGGCCCCCATGATATGTAAAAATGCTATGCCAGCACCAATGATTTTCTCTCTCTTCTGTTTCTGGCTGTAACATATTAGATGCAATGGATACTTGAGATCAAATGGAAGCAGTTGAAAATTCACAAAGCAACAGCCAGGACCTCATGCGGTTGCGAATGCAGACACAGTAACTGTACATGTAGTTTATTTCTTAATTGAAAGCATAGAAAAATTAAGAAGAAGAAAAATTCTTAGATCAGACGTCTTCCACTGACTAGATTGCACAGAAGTCATTCCCACTTATTGGTCTGTTAGCTGGAAATCTATCTGTTGACACCTGGTCCCCAAGTTAGATTTTTTTTTTTTTTTTTAGAGACTAGGTAGCTAAGCTATATTTTCTTCTCCTTTTCAAGAAGAAGGTAGGTTTAAGTGTTGGAAGAATGCAGAGGCTGCTTATTCAGACCAACAAGAAGTGATGCAACAGGACAGCAGTGATGCTAGAAGACTCCCAAGACACTCCCTGCATCTGCGTAAAACACAAGGTGTAGGAACAAGCAGAGGGAGGCCCCAGGGATATAGAAAGAGAGAGAGGAATGGAATTTGAAGGATGAGTAAGCACAGTGCTGAGCCAGGAGAGAGCGAGGGAGGCGAAATAAGGGCAAGGGTGAGGGAGGGCAACCACCATACTACAGAAAATCTATGGGATATAAGGAAGCGTTACACTACAGAAAAAAAGGGATGTGGGTGTCGCTGTGGGTTAAACCACTGAGCCTGGGACTTGCTGATCAGAAGGTCGGAGGTTCGAATCCCTCCGATGGGGTGAGCTCCCGTTGCTTGGTCCCGGCTCCTGCCCACCTAGCAGTTCAAAAGCACATCAAAGTGCAAGTAGATAAATAGGTACCACTCCAGCGGGAAGGTAAATGCCGTTTCCATGCACTGCTCTGGTTCGCCAGAAGCAGCTTAGTCATGCTGGCCACATGACCCAGAAGCTGTACGCCGGCTCCCTCGGCCAGTAAAGCGAGATGAGTGCCGCAACCCCAGAGTTGGTCACGACTGGACCTAATGGTCAGGGCCCCCTTTACCTTTGCACAACAGAAAACACCCACTAGGTGGTCTCTGACAGGAAGAGGCAACTCAAGACTGAAGTTTTTGGGAAATATAAGGAGCACAAATGTAAAAATAAGCATATGGCATGCATTCAACAGGTTGTTATGCTTTTAGCTGTTCCTGTTTTATATGTAAGCCACCTTGAGTCCCTGTCAGGGGGAAAAGGCAGGGTATAAATAAATATAACAAAAACAACAACAACACCGTAGTCTCCTTATCTCTCTTATGGCCCATGATGCCCCAAAGAGTTGACAACGATGTTCGAAAGCACCCGGGAGTGCTTTCGAACTGCTAGGTTGGCAGGCGCTGGGACCGAACAACGGGAGCGCACCCCGCCGCGGGGATTCGAACCGCCGACCTTTCGATCGGCAAGCCCTAGGCACTGAGGCTTTTACCCACAGCGCCACCCGCGTCCCTGTTACAGTAATTACTCCCATGCAATCAGCCCATAATGCTGCAGCTAGACATGCACATGTTAAAACAGAACTTGACCACATGTAAATAAAAGGAAGAGTGTGTAGCTTTTTAACTCAAGGCATGACAGAAGTACATGCATCTGAATCCAAACTAAGTTTACTTCTACTAAAGGGAGAATCCAATATCAATTGGGTTGTGGCTCAAAGGGCTTCGTTTGAAGTACGCATATATTAGGATGAGCTTTTTTCTTCTCCTTGACATTTGGATGAGACTGACTGGTCTGCAAATGGCTTCCTTCTCACAGCCAGACCTCATGCTATTTGTTAATGCTAGACAATGTTAGCCTGCTGTCACATCACACTGTCACAACCTTGCTTCAAATGTCACATTAGCAAAGTCAGACAAGAACTGCTTTGTATGAGAACATTTTTTATGCTGACCTTTTGAACAGTCAAAATGACAGGAAAGGCTCCCCTCTCACGGCTCTGCATAGGGAGTCCATATTTACACAATGAGAAGCAACACAAGTCTTAATTTTTTCAGTTTGCTATTAAAATGCTCAGTGCTACATAAATAAATAAAATGCCACCACCGCACACAACAGAAAATAGCAAGTTAAGGGTTCGTGTGTGTGTGGTCACTTCTCTGTTTAGCAAAACCTAGTGTTTCAAGGCAGTGACTTCTCAATCAGAATTATACTTTTTTATTTATTTAATAAAAATAAACAACCTGCTCCTACCTAGTTGTAAAGTTTAAGTGGGAAGAGTAGGGGCCAGAAACACTGGATCCCACCCAGCATAAGGTAAAGTTAAAGGGACCCCTGACCGTTAGGTCCAGTTGCGGACGACTCTGGGATTGCGGCACTCATCTCGCTTTACTGGCCGAGGGAGCCGGCGTACAGCTTCCGGGTCATGTGGCCAGCATGACTAAGCCGCTTCTGGCGAAACCAGAGCAGCACACGGTTTACCTTCCTGCCGAAGCGGTACCTATTTATCTACTTGCACTGGTGTGCTTTCGAACTGCTAGGTTGGCAGGAGCTGGGACCGAGCAACGGGAACTCACCCCACTGCGGGGATTCGAACTGCCGACCTTCAGATCAGCAAGTCCTAGGCTCTGTGGTTTAACCCACAGCGCCACCCATGTCCTCTCCCACCCAGCATATTTGACTTATAAGAGTTACATTCGAACTGTTGTCTCAACTGGGCAAGTGATACAGGAATCAATCCTATACAGTACTCAAGAAGTTGACATAAAGCAATCCAGTGTAACTTGAGTCAACAATGTTTTAAAATAGTGTTTGAGTTAACTTACAGCGGGTTGCCAGGTCACACGACCAAGGTGAATGACCCCACTCTGGTCCTGCCACACCCCCAGAATATCGCCTTTTCAGAGCTTGCATCAGCATAAAATCTGCCAGGTTTGACTAAGCTGCCTGGATCCCAGTTGAGTTGCGATGGGAGAGATGGACTGTTGTATCTTTGGTTGAGTTGAGGATGAGGGAGTTAAGCCAGCATAGGCTGGTTTAGCCAGGAATCTGTTGCTGGATCCTAATCAATCGCTCATCCCAGCAGAGTGTGCTATAGGATTGCTCCCCTACTCACATGAGCAAATTGCAATGTATGATCAGGGAGGTGTATTTAGCAAAGTTTCAGTGGCAGCTTCTCAGAGTGGCGCATTCTGTAGAGGTAGAGATACCCACCCCGATTTTCATGAATATGCTTATCCAGTGCTACTCTAAGGACTATTATTTGCGCAAAACAGCCAGTAAATAGAATTTGTTTTTTTTTTCCTTTTCCTTTTACCATTTTTATCAAAACAAGTTGATTGGACTCATTATAAATGTTAATGCAGCAACAGTGCATTAAACATTTATATAACATTCATTTATTTATAGAAGGCTAACGAATAATAGAATTGTGGAATTGGAAGGGACCACAATGGTCATCTAGTCCAACCCTCTGCAGTGGAGGAATCTTTTACCCAATGTGGGGCTCAAACCCGTGACCCAGAGATTAAGAGTCATGTGCTCTAACAACTCAGCTATCCCAGCTGCTTCTTTTTTTAAATTTAATTACTGTATCGAAACACTGATTATGTTTAATATTTCTATACCTATAGACAGACTATCTTCTCCTTAATAATTATTCTAATAAAGCTTAAATAAATTTAAGCAAAATGCTAATGCAGCCATAGTACACCCACAATGAAACTGAAAAAAATAGTGTTTATTTAAAAAAATATGTTATTATTATTAATTATTATAATTATTAACTTTTTTTTAACCACCACCCATACATTTCAAGGCAGTATTTACATTTTGTTTTAGTATCCCTCTTTCTCTCTCTTTTAATTACTTTGTTTTTTGAGCTACTTATTGTACTTCTGGCTTGCCGCTTACTGCTTCTGCAGTGCAAGACAAGTAATGATGGAAAAACCTCCTCTACAGTGAGCCACTATTTACTTTTCTCAACAAAAAGGCATCACTGTAGGCTGGGCCGTGTTACCCATAGGCGCTTGGGGTGTGGGGCACCAGGGCGCCGGGCTCTCAGGGGCGCCAGGCCAAGAGTCCTGGGCTGAGATTTGGAGTCTGGCAGAGCCCGTCGGAGCTCCACAGATCTTCTGCTGTGGGCAAGCAAGGCACTGAGGCAGCCGGCTGGCTCTGCCTTCCTGTGTACCTGGGATTGATGAGGCCTGCCTGGTTGAGAGCCTTGGGCTCGTGTGATGGCCTGGGATTTGGACTCGGAGGCTGAACCTGAGGAATCCCAGCCTGCACAGGAGTCCCCACCTCCAGAACCAGCTGAGCCGGGGCTGGGTCTTGAGCCTGAAGGGTCCTCACCTGTGCTGGATCCTCAGGTACAGGTACCAGCTGAGTCTGCTCTGGCTCCTGAGGGGGTAGAGGACCCATTGCCTGCAGGTGCTCCACTCTCAGCCCCGTCAGGGGAAGCTGAGGTTGCCTCTGGGTCCGGTAACCCTCCAGCCTCTCCTGAGCTGCAGAGGCTCAGGGCAGAGAGGCAGAGGGAACTAAGTTCCCGCAGGAGGAGTGCTTGCCTCCAGGCCAGGAGAGGTGGGTCACCTGTGGACCGGGGCCGCCGTATGCCTCAGGGTAGATAAAAGCCAGCCAGCCCCAGTCCCAGGTTGCGGGAGCAACATTGTTGGTAGCCTGTTCCTGCCTGCACTCTGTCCTGCTCTTCTGCCAGAGTTCCTGACCTCACCCGACTCCCTGCCTTGGACCCAGCTTCAGCTTTGACGGACAGCCTCCATACCACACCCTTGACCTTGGACTGGACCCAGACCTCGCCTCACGGTTAACCCTTGGGACCAGCACAGCTCGACTGTTGTTGTGCTGGGCTCTGCTTGCTGCCACTGCCTCGGGCTCCTCTGTTGCTGCTGAGGCCGCTGGCCAGGCCAGCTCTGCCATGCCCGCCCTAAAAAAAGGTCAACAATTTTGCTTAAGACGGCCCTGACTGTAGGGAAATGTTGGGTGCATGGTATGATTTCCCACATCTTAAAAAATAAACCTAGGAGGCCCAGTTTGCCACAGGGCCTACTGTGAGTGTATTCTATATAACTCATTATAGACTGCAATACCTCAAGGACCACCTCTCGCCATATGAACAGACCCAGACGTCATCTTCTGAGGCCCTTCTTTGTTTGCCCCCTCCACGAGAAGCCAAAAGGGTGGCAACATACAAACAGGCATTTTCTCCGGTGGCTCCCCATTTGTGGAATGCTCTCCCCAGCCAGACAAAAGCATCCCTTTTCTCCCAGGCCTTTGGCTAATTAAACAATTTGTGGCCTTAAGCTGTGTGTGTGTGTGTGTGTGTTTTGTTTGTTATTATGTTATGTATATTTGTGTTTTTATACTGTAAACCCCCCTGTGATCCTTGGATGAAGGGAGGTATATGATCTTAATAAATAACAACTTCCAGAATGCTTTGAAACTCGGAGGGTTCAATGGCAGCCATGCCTTCAGCAGGTAGCACAATACAGAAAGAGTTTTCGCAAGACATGAAGTCTGAAGGAAAGTGCAGAGGAAGTTAAGCATGCTAAAAGCCCTATTCAAATCAGTGGGCAGTACATGTCTTTTGGTTTTTGTCCTAGATATTTATTATAATGTAGTAAAGGCAGTATGTTGTACTTACATTGTGAAGGCATAAATTGGAGTGAGCTTTAGTACATTAGCCACAATCTATGAACACTTAATTCAATTTATTTCAAAGAGCTTATGCATTTCTAACTTTGTGCTGGATTGTGATCAATATGTAAAGATGGAAGAACTCGGGGAAATGAACAGATTTTTCTCCTGCTTTCCAGCTTGCTAAAGAAAAAAACAAAACCCAGCATAGTATTTGAGCCAGTGAGTGCCTTGGAGGCATTTATTGTAGGGAAGCAATGAGAGATGTAAAAAGGAGAAAATAACTAACAAGAGCAAGCTATATCATGTCTGTACAAATTTTTCAATTACAGTCATACCTCGGGTTACAGACGCTTCAGGTTGTGTTTTTTCGGAAGTACCGGAACAGGTTACTTCTGGGTTTCGGGGGTCGCGCATGTGCAGAAGCGCTAAATCGTGCTTTGCACATGCGCAGAAGCACTGAATCGCAACCCGCACATGTGCAGACGCGGCGCTGTGGGTTGCGAACGTGCATCCCGCCCAGATCACGTTCGCAACCCGAGCATCCGCTGTAGCTGGAATAAAATCAAGTTTATCCAAATCATCTGAATAACGACTCATGCTTTTTTTCCTGATCTGCAAACTACATATACCTAGAGCTAGTGAAAAAGATGGAGCAATTAAGGGCTAGTTCACAATGGCGAGCGGTGTCTTGGGGCATTGGCTATCACTGATTTAGCACTGCAAAACGAACTTCCATGTCACCTCAATGACATTGTTTTTAAATGGAGTGGCTTCACATACCGAGCTGCCAGTCACTTGTAAAGAAAACAAGTGCATATTCATGTACGTGTGAAACAGTCACCCATCCTTTCTAGCTAATTATTTTCCATGCACAGAAATAGTACTCAATTTCCTCCAGGCAGAATCTACATAAAACTCTTCCAAATCTTTTGGGTTTTAACTAGCACTAATCAAAGCCCATTCACAATATTTTCATACATCCCTATCAACTTGGCTGTAGGCCCAGAAGGAAAACTGGCTTTAAAAAAAAGCTTCAAGGAAGAAATTGTTAGCGATGTAAAAAAGAGGGAGGAATGAACGTCTTGGTGCAGATTTTAACATGGTGGATATACTAGCGAAGAAGCTAAGTGAGCTCCAAAGATTTCAAACAATGCAAGCTTTTTCAAAAGATTTCATTTAGAAAGCAAAAGCTGAACTATACATTTTGTTACACGTGAAATTGCAATGGAACTGCAACAACCACATCTTTGTGACAAAGTCCCACTAGAAACAGATAATAGGTAGCAGAGATACAATGGTAGGAAGCAAGTACGGTACTTAAAATTGTTCCTACCAGGCACTTGCCGTATGAAATTTCCCTCCACCCCAGCCAAGCCATTGACATTCCAGCAAAGAAGGATTTTCAAATTGCCATCATTAAAAAAAAGGAATTTGCAGAAGGCCTAAGTAAAATACAGTAACCTCTAACCAACCACATACTTAACAATGAAGCGTGCATGCAATTATATACCTTTGTCACCTCTAAAAGCCATGGATCTATGAGTGCAAGTATTTCCATTTTCTGATATCTGAGAAGCGCAGACTGTGATGTGGGACTCAATTAAATCATAGCCTTTGGCCATGATCCAGGGAACAGCAAGTGCAGCAGAAATTCACGGGGATGCCATGAGCACAACTGCAGATTTCCATGAAAGAGGGGCAGTCAATAGATTTGAAAACAATTGCTTCTGACTGGAGATTATATGTATACTAGATGTTTTGCTTCCTGACTGATCCTCCTCTTAGACCAGTTCCTCATATGAGATCTCTGAACTGAGCAGAGAGGGGGAAATAGGGATCAGCGATGCAATACCCTGATATCATGCACTGGTTAGCAGCCTAGCTGTTGCATTTTGCACCAACTGAAGCTTGTGGTTGCTCCTCAAGGGTAGCCCTGTGTGGAGTGTGTTGTGGGTAACATGGAGAAGATTGACTTGGGATAGGTCACAGCTGGTACACCAAATGTAAAGAAAAGCAGAAACACACCTTGCCACTGCCACAACCTGAGAATCCAGGGACAACACAGGATCAAGAAACACACCTAAGCTATTTCATTTATTTCCGGGGCAATGCAGCCACTTCCAGAACATGCTGAATCTCAGTTCCCAAGACAACACCAAACCTGCCATGCCTGGATTTATTCTCATCTTATTCACTCTCATCCAGTCCACCCGACAGCATTCAAGGGTATCAACTTTTATCTTTGCACAAGGAGCAATAGAGCCAAACGTCATCAGCCTACTGGCAGCTCTTAACTCCAAAACTCTGAATGCCATCTCCCAGTATATATTGTGTGGATGTTAAACAGCACTGGGGACAGAACAGAACCCTCTTGCATGTTAACCCATGTTACCATAAGCCAAGCCTCTGGTGTCAAACAGCAGAACTCAGAACCACTTTCTGGACACACTCCAACATACAAGACCAGATCCCCCGAAATACAATTTCCACAAGGCCCAACCCAGCCAGGAAATCAAGAAGGAAACCATGGTAGATGGTACTGAAAACCACCGAGAACTCCAAGAGAACTAGCAGAGCCACACTCCCTGCATCAAAACACTCTCAGGGGTTATCCATACTTCGTCTTGCCTGCTGCTTCCCCCTGGGGAAAACCATTCTTTGGTGCTTAATCAGAGGAGACAGCAATTCAGGTTTTCTCCAGGTCGCCATTTGTTCCTATCTGTCGCTAAACAGCGGGAAAGGAGCAGGAAAGGGGAAAACCCCTCAGACCCATGCTTCTAGGCAGAAGTGAGGACAAGCACATAGTTCCACATCCCAATTGAAGCCCAATTGCAATGGGTCTAAGTTTTGTTTTGTTTGGCCTTTGATATTTTCTTTCAGAGGGAAGTGTGTATATGAGAGAGAGAGAGAGTGCAAATTAGTTTGAATTAGTTTTAAGGAACCATGCATAGGATGGTGTTCTCAGGCAACTAAAGGTTATGTAATCAACTGACAGCCCTAATGATCTGATCATAAAAAAACCCTTCAGTACAATCTTTTAAACATGTTGTGAGAATGTAACAAAAAGTGTTTTTTCCCCCAGTAATCCAAATGTTATGAAATGTTTCAAGGAATATATAGCTTAATAGGGAAGACATGAGGAAGCTGGCTGATCAAGTTTGGAGCATGAAAACCCTCTCTACAAGGGAGGAGTTAAGCTGTACGCCTGGAACTAACCCAAGTCACTGCACTGTTGTAATTCCTCATCAATGATTAGGTTTCGAAATATATTTAATTTTTTTTTATTATTATTTCTTAAATGAAAGTAAGCCAGTAGAAATTGTCTTATTTGAACAGCTGTTCTCATTTTCTAAGTTCTAAATACGTCTCACTTTTCAGGCGGGACAAGAGGTTAGCACATGTTATTTCTATAAAATACATTTTTCAGCACACTTATCCAATCTGTATGCCAGATCACATGCAGGATGCCATGTATTTTTGTAAGCAAAGAAGGCCAGCCTCAAAGTAGAGAGAGTTTCACACAATGCATTCCCCCGCCCCACTAACAAAAAGGAGAACCCATTATTTCTGGGCATTCTGCCACGTTTTATTACCACATATTCAGTTAATTTCCTTTCAACCTACTTTACAGTGCAAAGTGGCTATTAGGACAAATGCATCTCATATTCGCATGCTTTACAAACCGTAATAATATAAATGCAAATGGATAAATAAATATCTGTCACCTACCTTGGAACTGTGTAAATTTGATTGTCCCCATCCTCTCTCCATTTCTGAACATAACTTGACCCTAAATAAAGTAAATAGACAACCTTATAAAGCTACAGTTCACTCTAAATGACAATGAGATCAACTATCTAATCTGGACTTTTCTTATTAAAAACCCACTTGGAAATCAGAGACCTTGATGAACTAAAGAGAATTACACTTACAGAACCCATTTTATAAAGTAACCTGACACTTGTGCAAGGCTGTGCTGGAGCAGTTATGCAATAATGATGATATAGGGGCAACTGCTGGCGAAGACCATTGGTCTTTTTATGCTGAATAGCTGCCCAAAGCCAAGTCTATCACTGCAAAGATAGATAGATCAACCGCCCACCCCCCACCCCCCACCCAAATCGCAGGCACTATCTATATAAATAAATGTTGCATTCTTGCAGGGCTGACAAGCAATTAACTTAAAGGTCACATATAGACACAGGGAGTCAATTATTTTATCAATTCCATTGCAGGCAAGGAAACACAGAAAAGAAAGGTGTAGATTGCACATAGTTAAGCTGAAAGCCTCAATATTGGCGGACCCATCCAATATACAACACATAAGCACAGGAAATGTACTTGGGTGTGAATAACTGTGGAGATTTTTTTTGGTGCATGCTCCAGCCAATTAAGCTTGTGCCTGTGTTAAATAAGGAAGAAGTCAACAAACTCCACATACAGGAAGCAGAACTGAAAACACTTGGGAATGGTGTGAGGCAGGAGCAGTCAGCAGGGGAGGGCAGCGGTGCTCACCTGACTGACTGCCACCTTTGTTACTGCTGCTTACAGGGTGGTAGGTGTGTGTGTGATACAGCAGCAAAGTCAGCATAGTGCAAAAGCACCAATGGAGCTAACCATGCACTCCTGCCAGTGTGTTTGCACCACACTGACCTCGCCACTGCCTCACCCCTCCCTGTAATGCAGGAGCTGGGACATTCAGAGAACGCCACCCTGCCAACAGCTGCTGGTGTGGGTATATATTGGCAGGGGGGCATTGCCAAGAACCACCCTTTTACAAACACAGAGAAAACACCTGAGATCCAAGTCATAGCTATTGAGTAATTACCAAAGTTGTATCTTCCATTATTCATAATGCAAAGTATTCTAGTGCGGGGTCATTGCTACTGAAAGCCACCTCCTTAATGTGGGAGAAACTAGTCCATACATGTATTATCTCACTGGGTTTCTCATCCTTTGGCGGTTCAACACTTGATGGATGGCAGCTGGATGTGTGAACTGTCTCCATTGGGATGCACTGAATGTGAGGAAGACATTGAAGTTCTGTTGGAAGTGTTAGCTCTACTATAGCTCTTCTGTGCAAGGGAACCATCACCCAGTGCTGCAGACATCAAAGGACGGACATGAATGTTTGAACCAGCCCTGAGTGAAGCAGCATTCTGCTCCAGATTCAAAGCTAACCAGAGTGGCAGCAGAGTATAGTGACAGTGCTTAGGGTTTGGTTGTACTTAAGGGCTTAAGCCTCTCGTGGGACCATAGCTGTTAACTTTTCCTAACAAAAGAGCCACTGGCTGCTAAACTGAGATCATAAAGTAACCTAAAAAAGGTTAAATCCAGTTAAGTCCAGTCATGAACGACTCTGGGGTTGTGGTGCTCATCTCGCTTTACTGGCCGAGGGAGCCGGCGCTTTGTCTGCAGACAGTTTTTCCAGGTCATGTGGGCAGCATGACTAAGCCGCTTCTGGCAAAACCGGAGCAGCGCACAGAAACGCCGCTTACCTTCCCGCTGGAGTGATACCTATTTATCTACTTGCACTTTGGTGTGCTTTAGAACTGCTAGGTTGGCAGGAGCTGGGGCAGAACAAGAGCTCACCCCGTCGTGGGGATTTGAACCACCAACCTTCCAATCAGCAAGCCCTAGGCTCAGTGGTTTAGACCACAGCGCCACCCGCAACATAAATAAATAAACAAATAAACAAAGAGCCTTGTCACTTGATTTCGTGTAGACACAGGTTCCAAGGTAAATCAAGTTGGGATCTGAACTCTGATCCCCCAGGTCTTAGTCCAACACTCTAACCCAGGGGTCAGCTAACTTTTTCATCAGGGGGCCGGTCCACTGTCCCTCAGACCTTGTGGGGAGCCAGACTATATTTTTTTGTGGGGGGAGGGAATGAACAAATTCCTATGCCCCCAAATAACCCAGAGATGCATTTTAAATAAAAGGACACATTCTACTCATATAAAAACACGCTGATTCCTGGACTGTCCGTGGGCTGGATTTAGAAGGCGATTGGGCCGGATCCGGCCCCCAGGCCTTAGTTTGCCTGCCCATGCTCTAATCACTGCACCACACTGGTTCATCAGGTGGGGAGGGGCAGAGGCTAGTCTGAAAGAGTGGCTTGCTTAAGGCTACATAGTAAAATCACGGCAGGTGCAAGATTCAGGGACTTCCTGATTTGTAGCTCTGTTTTTCAGCCACTGTGCTACCCCAGTCTGGGGTGTAGTAGGGAGGGTAATGTGTGAGTCTTACATAAGGTCCTCAGCAAACGTAAAAGCAATCACAACAACTTCTGAAAGACAACATCCTAGAAATTTCTCATTATTATTTCCTGAAGTAGCTTTAGATATACTACGTTCTTATGTCTGTTAATAATATAGAAATAACTTTTGCTTTCTGCAGTGTGACAATGACAGTACTGTATGCCAGAGCAAAAGCCCACATCCACAAACACCAGTAAATGTATTTGTTTGTTTGTTTATAAAATGCATCCCACCTTAATAGCAGGAGCAACCAGGACTGGAACTAGAAGCACTTTTATTCTGTGCAGTGTATACTGTGCCTCTCAAAGCGATGGAATTTTAATATGGGTATCACTTCATTTATCTTCCCATTTTTACTTCCTTTTTCCCTCTGTGCCAGTCAAGATAGGCCGCAGTTCTTTAGCTGTGTGCAAAGCAGTGCTGTTTTTCTAGAAAAAAGAGGTGCCGGAACTCAAAATTAACGCCTCCCTTGTTCTCTTAGAATGGCAATGGCACCCACCTGAGAGGTGCCAGAACTGAGTTCTGGTGAGTTCTGGCTGGAAAAAAGCCCTGGTGCAAAGCATTTATATAAAGCAGCAGAATTGATGTAGCTAATGAGATGTTTCCTCTGGTCTACTTATCTCAATGTGCAAATAAGGGGAGAGGGGGAAGAGATAAATTTCCATCCCTGGCACTGGGTGTACAACAAGCATTTATAATGCTTTTTAATATGCAGCACAAATCTGACAACATTCAGTTCTAGAGAGAACCAAGGTCGTAAGATGCTCAAAGAGATTCCGCCCCACTTTGTACTCTTATTCACAAAAGATAATTCGCACTGGTACAACATCTAACGCAAACAATTACTGTTCAAATTAGATCACATTTCATCGTCATATTCCAAATGAACCACGGAAAAAAAATGTCGCCTATGTCTAAAGAACACTAATAGGAACTCTGTGTGCTCTTAATAGTGATGACTAATCAAAACGTATTTAATTAAGTGAACAATGCCAAATATTTCCCATTCTCACTCTACCAGACTGGTGGCGGCTGGTAGGACCAGGGCAATGGTCCGCATAAGAGATCTTTGGAGGGATTAAAAACAAACAAACCATCTTGCTCTTCTTTTTTACTCTCATAGTATTCCTCAGAAAAGGACCATATACAGAGTACCGTATTTTTTGCTCTATAAGACTCATTTTTTCCCTCCTAAAAAGTAAGGGGAAATGTGTGTGCGTCTTATGGAGCGAATGCAGGCTGCGCAGCTATCCCAGAAGCCAGAACAGCAAGAGGGATTGCTGCTGTCACTGCATAGCGATCCCTCTTGCTGTTCTGGCTTCTGAGATTCAGATTTTTTGTTTGTTTGTTTGTTTCCCTCCTCCAAAAACTTGCGGTCTGGTGCGTCTTATAGTGTGAAAAATACATTAACTGCGAATTAAGTCACAGCTCCTGTGCCTTTGTAGTTTTGCAATTGCGCAGATATGGGTCATCATGCAGGGGCATGAAAAGCTGCAATCTTACGCTTAATTCCATGATGAGCCACTTTCTCAGGGCTGCTTCTCAGCATGAGCCTGGGAGTCAGGCTGGCAACACTCAAGAAGCCATTAAACAATTACAAGTCAATGCGCCTCCCGTAGTTTGCTCTCAGTTTCCAGAAAATAAGAGAACTGGCGAATGGAGACACCTTAAGAACAGAGATGCATCCCCATGTTAACAGTTAATGCATCTCAGCTGATCAGTATTGATGGACCGGTGCTTCGTTGATTTAATACGATCCTCTTCTGAATCCATTTATGCTACTATCTTTTGCAAAATAACGAAAAATGTGGTGACTTGCACGCTGAATGAAACATTATTTCTCTCCGTCAATTTTAAATCTATGAAGTTTTTTATATATAGGTTTCGAGAGAGTTAGTGGCATTTCCCTATCTGTGATTTCCTCCAACACAGATGAACTGATATAGTTGTACAATGCCCACACCCACCCATTACAGTGGTACCTCTGGTTACGTACTTAATTCGTTCCAGAGATTCATTCTTAACCTGAAACTGTTCTTAACCTGAAGCACCACTTTAGCTAATGAGGCCTCCCGCTGCTGCCATGCCACCGCCACGCAATTTCTGTTCTCATCCTGAAGCAAAGTTCTTAACCCGAGATGCTATTTCTGTTAGCGGAGTCTGTAACCTGAAGCGTATGTAACCTGAAGCGTATGTAACCCGAGGTACCACTGTATCTTCTTTTTAAGCAAATGAATGAGTTTGTCAAGTTGCAACCTGGAAAACTCTCCTCTCTTTATAAAACCGTGCAGCCACAAAGAAGAATGCAGTCATTTGTCTGAGTATTCATCTCTGTATGAGCTCCCAACAATGTCAGTAAGGGTGGAACTATACATTATGAAGCAAGGGTGGAATCCCCTTGCCTCCATGTCTCTAATACAGAGGGTAACCGGTGAGCCTGAATGGGCTGCTGACCCGTTCCTGCACCCACTAATTCTCCTCTGCAAACTGCCCCCCTGTATTCACAATAAACAACAGTGTGGGAACTGTGTGTTTGGTCCTAAGAATGCAAGCCTTATTATAATGGACTGCAATATCTCAAGGACTGCCTCTTCCCATATAAACTGACCCAGACTCTGTGTTCATCATCTGAGGTCCTTCTTCATGTGCCTCCTCCTTGAGAGGTCCGGAGGGTGGCAACACAAGAACGGGCTTTCTCTGCAGTGGCTCCCCATCTATGGAATGCTCTCCCCAGGGAAGTTCGCCTGGCGCCTTCATTATACATCTTTAGGCGCCAGACAAAAGCATTCCTTTGTAACCAGGCCTTTGGTGAGCTCCCGTTGTTCGGTCCCTGCTCCTGCCAACCTAGCAGTTCGAAAGCACGTCAAAGTGCAAGTAGATAAATAGGTACCATTCTGGGGGGAAGGTAACTGGCGTTTCCGTGCGCTGCTCTGGTTCGCCAGAAGCGGCTTAGTCATGCTGGCCACATGACCCGGAAGCTGTACACCTGCTTCCTCGGCCAATAAAGCGAGATGAGCGCCGCAACCCCAGAGTCGGCCACGACTGGACCTAATGGTCAGGGGTCCTTTTACCTTTACCTTTTGGTTGATCTTATTGACATCCAAAACCCTTTTAAAATGTGGCTTGGGGGGGGGGGGAGTTTCTGGGTTACTGCTTTGGGTTTGATTTTATATGTTGCCGTCTTGTTGTGAACCGCCCTGAGACCTCCAGGTATAGGGCAGTGAATAAGTTGAAATCAATCAATCAATCAATCAATTAATACTGGGCTGATTTTACAGACAGGAGTAACAATACCAATCACCAATCAGAGACTGATATTGATATTGACCACATATTAGAGGCCTCTGAATAATATATACATCACATAAAATGCATAAAAAAAAACAGGAAGGTTGTCCCTGTCAGCAGAAACCTCCTGAGTTGACCTCAGTGTGTGTGCTTGTGTGCTTTCTCTTTAAACTTTTATAGGCTGCTGTTCTGTACAAATACTAAATACTGCTTACTAAAATAAACAAGTAAGAAAATGGGATACAACAATGAAAAGATGACATGAAATGATGTTTAACAATTTGCCTCCAAATCTTCAACAGTTTTAGCCTTAAAACACTCCATCACTAGATTATTCCAATCTCAAAATGGCTGCAATAAATATGGAAAAGGTCAACTAAAATAATCACGGAGTGGGAGCATTTTCCCTAGTGAAGTTTTCCAGCTTCCAGAGGAAAACAAGGGGCATGAATATTGTGAATGAAAATCTTTTCCCTGACTTCTACTACCCAATGAAGGTGGACTGAGAACTTTAGGTCTGACAAAAAGAGCTATTACTTCATGCAGCTCATAATTTACACGTAATTCATGACTACACAATGTGATTGTAGATTTTTTTAAAAATGTAGGCAGCTGCTGAAAAATTAAGGTAAAGGTAAAGGTACCCCTGCCCGTACGAGCCAGTCTTGACAGACTCTAGGGTTGTGCGCCCATCTCACTCAAAGAGGCCAGGGGCCAGCGCTGTCCGAAGACACTTCCGGGTCACGTGGCCAGCGTGACATCGCTGCTCTGGCGAGCCAGAGCCGCACACGGAAACGCCGTTTACCTTCCCGCTAGTAAGCGGTCCCTATTTATCTACTCGCACCCGGGGGTGCTTTCGAACTGCTAGGTTGGCAGGCGCTGGGACCGAACAGCGGGAGCGCACCCCGCCGCGGGGATTCGAACCGCCAACCTTTCGATCGGCAAGCCCTAGGCACTGAGGCTTTAACCCACAGTGCCACCCGCGTCCCTGCTGAAAAATTATTAGACAAATTTATGGAAGGTATGTTTATCCATGGCCATTAGCCATGGCAGATAAATGAAAGATCTGCCTGTTTGTAATATTTCAACCTCCACCATTGTGCCTTCCTTGTAGGAGGCATTTGAGTAGCCACTGTCAAAAACAAAATACTTTCATAGCCTGATCTACCAAGGCAGCTATTATCTTCATCTACCCACGGGGAACCAAGGCAAGAGATTTGCCCAAGGCCAAACCATGAGCAAAATTCATACTGGAATCCAGTCCTTCCTGATGCAAGTCTAACAGACCTCATCATACCATTTGTTCTTCCATCCCTGTACCTCAATTCCCTATCCTGCTTCCTCACAGCAAGAAAAGAGAAAAATCTAAACGGTAAAAAATCTGTAAAAGAAAAAATCCATTCCCAAACCAAGTTGGCCATCTCCTTTTAAAAAACAACAACAAAAACCACAAAACCTTGTTTCTCCTTCTAAAGCTCCTGAGAGCTAGGTCACTATATTATCACCCAACACAGATGAGGAAATGAAGACAACAAAAGACTTGTTTTAGGCAGTCCATGAATCTATGACCATTTTAAAAAGAAAACCTCATGAGTAAGGCAGGGAGTGCAAATAGGCTATGAAACGGTAACTGAGTGGGAAATGGATGAAGGGTAAGAAAACATGGGGTGATATGGAAATGTTGGTGGGTAGACTCAGACCAGGGAAAACACAACGGCCCTGCTATAAAAACGAGATGGTTGGACAGTGTTCTCGAAGCTACCAGCATGAGTTTGACCAAACTGTGGGAGGCAGTGGGAGACAGGAGTGCCTGGCGTGCTCTGGTCCATGGGGTCATGAAGAGTCGGACACAACTAAACGACTAAACAACAACAACCCTACACATGAGAGACAAGGCTCTAGCTTGAATAAAAGACAATAAGCACAATCATGTTTTCTACAGTATCCTATTATTATTATTATTATTATTATTATTATTCCTCAACAAGTGATGAATTCTGGGGCTAGCTGAATTGAGCTGTTACGTGTTCCTGGAAAAGCACTGTGGCAGTAAGCAGGATGGCGTCAATACTAGTAAGAGGTTTTATTATCTCAGCGCTTGCCTCCGTTTGTCAGCCCTGTTTTTCACTATTAATATCAAGGAAGAACTATAACCCAATAAATATAATATGTTCCATGCACTCTAACACTGTGCAATTAGAGCTGCAGTATTTCCTGGCATGTCTCTTTGCAGAAGTGAAATGCATATCACAAGCTGGATTAACAGCTGCGACAAGGCCCCAAGGCTGTGGCATGCCTCAATTGGTGGGGGGGCGGGAGGGGTAGTACGCCTGTGACATGCCTTTCCATTTCATTAAAGCACACGCCACTAAAGTGTACAGTCTCTCGGATTTTGTATAAGTCATTTCCCACCCTTAAAAGGAGGCTTCTAGTTGTGTATAGAAAAAAATTAAAAAGTCGGAAAGTGTGCATTCTGCATCATAACTTGCTAAATAACCAAGGGGAGTGGGCTTCAACCTGCCAGTTTATTGAGCGCTCGGGTGCGACTCATGCATGAAAAGTTTTTGTGTGTGTGTGTATTTGCAGCATCCATATAACACTGTCCCTCATCAAAATGACACCCTTTCCCCCTTATTTCTGTGCCACTTTCCCACCTACTGAATCCACTTACTGTGGATTACCGTATTTTTCGCCCTATAGGACGCACCGGCCCATAGGATGCACCTAGTTTTGTGTTTTTTTTTGGGGGGGGGGGAATAAAAAAAAATGTATTTCCCCCCCCAGCCGTGGGAACTCCCACAGGGCTCCCTAGGCTGCGGATAGCTTCCCGAAGCGCGGGGCGCTCTGCTTCAGTGCGCCCCGCGCTCCGGGCAGCAGGCTGCTATCCGCAGCCTAGGGAGCCCTGAGGGAACTCCCGCAGGCTCCCCAGGCTTACGGATAGCTTCCTGAAGCCTGGAGAGAGAGAGGGGTCGGTGCGCACTGACCCCTCTCGCTCTCCAAGCTTCATCGAAAGCCTGCATTCGCCCCATAGGACGCACACACATTTCCCCTTCATTTTTGGAGGGGGAAAAGTATGTCCTATAGGGCGAAAAATACGGTAAATGGGAAAATAGCACTTCGATGCAGACACCATGGGGACAGTGTGCAGAACTGGACCAGACCCAAATGTGGAAATGACCCCAGAGACAATTTCAGTTAAGAGAAACATTTAAGTAAACTATACCTAAGCACCACAGACCTTTCCTAGTGCTAGAAATAATCAGTTGTGCACCTAGTGAAGTCTTCCAGTTATGTGCTTTCCTCCCTGTGAGATATTACCCTCAGACTTTGGCAAAATTTGGCAGGGTGAGAGTCATGCTTCCAGTTTCCTCCTCCTCTGCCACCACAATTTACTATACTGCAGGCAAAGTTCCAACAAGAACTTCAAAGCTACCACTCTGCCTGGGCTCCTGCTTTCATATCTAGCTGATTCATCTACCACCTTGCGGGGTGGGAGTGTGCCGCGGGGAGAAGGGATTAATTATTCCAAAATAATAATAATAAGACATTGCATTTATAACTGCCAATATTGCACACCTACTGCCTATCGTTGCCCAGGTTGTGCCTCTGTCACCCCACTTGTATATACTGCTTTGTTCCTAGGGGCTAGAATGCTTCGCAGCACCAGTTGGTTAGAGTGTGGTGCTGATAACCCCAAAGTTGCAGGTTCGATCCCTGTATGGGGCAGTTGCATATTCCTTGCATATTCCTTTCGCACACAAGGGTCATAGGAACATGCAAGCCCACTCACCACGACAAGGTGATGATCCAGCAAGTGGGATCGTCTTCCAAAGGAACTAATCTATTCCGAACTTTAAAATGGAAAGCGTAATGCTGGTGGTCAACAAAAGAGGTTTAAAGACTGTCTCAAGGCAAATCTTTAAAAAATGTAGTATAAAAACCGACAACTGGGAAACACTGGCCTGCGAGAGCTCCAGTTGGAGAACAGCCTTTACCAAAGGTGTCATGGGCTTTGAAGACACACAAACTCAGGACGCAAGGGAGAAACGTGCTAAGAGGAAGGCACACTTGGCAAATCCACACCGTGATCAACTCCCACCCAGAAACCAATGTCCCCACTGTGAAAGGATGTGTGGATCCAGTATCAGCCTCCACAATCACTTATGGACTCGTTGTTAAAACCGTGTTTATGAAAGACAATCTTACTCGGCTACAAGTGATCGCCAAAGAAAGAAGATATTCCTTTATTGCAGGTAAAAGGTAAAGGTACCCCTGCCTGTACGGGCCAGTCTTGACAGACTCTAGGGTTGTGCGCTCATCTCACTCTATAGGCCAGGAGCCAGCGCTGTCCGAAGACACTTCCGGGTCACGTGGCCAGCGTGACAAGCTACATCTGGCGAGCCAGCACAGCACACGGAACGCCGTTTACCTTCCCGCTGGTAAGCGGTCCCTATTTATCTACTTGCACCCGGGGGTGCTTTCGAACTGCTAGGTTGGCAGGCGCTGGGACCCAATGACGGGAGCGCACCCCGCCGCGGGGATTCGAACCGCCGACCATGCGATCGGCAAGTCCTAGGCGCTGAGGTTTTACCCACAGCGCCACCCGCGTCCCATTTATTGCAGGTAGCATTGGAGTATTCCAACACTACCATTCTATTATTGTTATTAATTGGCCACCTGTCTAGCTCTCAGTAAACTTGGCAGCCTGTAGAATCTTTTAGGGGTAGTCTGTAGCTCAGTGACAGAGAATGCAGCTTTGATTCAATTCCCAGCACATCCAGGTAGAGATGGGACAAGACAATGTCCAAAAACCTGGACAGCCAGTCATTGTAAACAATACAGGTGGACCAAAGAGGCTGATTTGATAAAAAAAACCAGCTTCCTATATTCCTAATATCCACACAAACAAAAATACATTACTCCATGAGCACGCTTTTCTCAAAAAATACAGGCAAGAAGAGCTTGAAGTGTAGAGAAACTGGATCAGGTGTGGTAGAGCGAAAACAACCTGAAATGCACTCTCAGGAGATATCAGAATGGAATGGAATTGTGAACATGCAAAATCAGGTTGTGAGCATCCATTGGAAGGTTAGCCTGCTCTCAGGATACAGCATGGCATCTAAGACTAGAGGCAGATGCCGCAGAAGAAGGCAGCAGAATTTGGAAGTGGAAAAGAGGGTTTCAAACTGCAGGTGAGGGATTATTTACGGTAGATGCTTCTCTAAGTACAAATACAAGTAAAAATAACTTTCTGCAAGCAGGTAACTAGCACAGCAGGGAGAAAATCAGTATGTAAACTCCCTGATGTGTTGATTTTCTATTTGAAGGAATGTTTTTTAAATAATAATAATAATAATAATAATAATAATAATAATAATAATGTTTACATGAGAGCATTAAAAAAATGGCACTCCTGACCTGCAGTCGATTCTATCAGCTCAAGGCTACACTACTTCATTCTGTTGCATGCCTGTTCTCAGCCGTAGTGTCATCGTCTTTTTAAACAGGTAAACTAAAATGTTAATTGTCTTTGCATGCATGCTTTCAGCTCCTTGTGCTTTTATATTTTCTACAAATAGAGTGCCTTTTGCAGCGTGTGCTCTGCAGGCCCTGACCACATGTCCTGAGCCAAAAAGGAAAGCATGAGTCACAGTTACAGCGTGGCACCCACTGATCAGGACAAAAAAGCAGCAGCAACCCTAATGCTTCTCTGACAAGAACACTAAATGCCACCACATCACTGTCGTTTACATGATACCCCAGATTACTGGTGGTGGTGGTGGTGGTAGGGGGAATGGCTGAACTGGGACAAGATTTCCTTTTAACCCTTGTTAAAGTTATTGATTTGATTATGTCCCTTCAGATAATCAAGAGAAGGAAAAGCAGTGTTTTTATTAACCATCTAAAATTAACTCATCTGCTGCATTATATTCTTGGAAATTTTGCATTGCTTGTTGTAAGCTCTCCTGGAAATGCTAATTAGAACTGAAGGGCAGGGTATAAATTTTAACCCCCCCCCCCAAAAAAAAATAATTGCTGGAGCGAAGGGAGTGGCCAAACATATCCTCCTGAAGTCAAATGGCCCTAATATGCTCTGCAGAAAATGTCCTGTGTCCCTATGAGCCAATTCACCCATGACACTTTCTGTTCTCATCAAAGGAGTCCCATCGTTTCTAGATAATCCAGAACAAAGTTTTTAAAATGTGGCCTAGTTCTCACCCAGCCATCTTTTGGCTGCACTACCCTCAGATTGTACTACCTGCAAGTTCAATGCTTCTCCATACAAAATAAAAACCTACACAGAAAAAGCTTGCATGCCAAAAGAAAGGTTAGATGGGAATCCTGGCCTTTGGCATTCTAGCTGACATATGTGGGGAATTATTTTGCATGGAAGAGCATTCATTCCCGCCAGCCGACACCTGCAAACGGAAGTTGCACAGCATAGATACAGGTTTACTACCTCATTGAGAATTAGGCCTAGAATCCATTGATTACTCATTTCTCAACCATCATCAGGTCCCAAGAGACGCTGCTCGAATGACTAATAGCCCTCACCATGAATAATGTGTGGCCTGTTCCAGTTTGAAATTTGTCTAGTTCCAACAGCAGATCTCATTATGCCTTCGTTTGCTACATTAAAGAGACAGCTCCGCACTATGTAGTTAATTTTAGATGATTAGTCAAGACACTGCTTTTCCTTCTCTTGATAATATGAAGGGGCAGCTTTCCTTGGAATGGAGAAGGAACTGTACAAGAATACAAAGTGAGTAGAATTTGTACAAAACCATGGCGAGATCAGCCAAGTGATGACGTGACAGCAACATCAATTCACTAGTGGAAGATTACTTTTTCCATGACTGCCCACCGTGTTCCAGTTCTACTACTCTTTATTGTCCTCAAGCCTCCTGCATGCTATCCCTTCCTTTTCCCAGTGCTCTCTTCCAGAACACTTACTTGGAGCAATTTTTCTCTCTTCCTTCAATTGCCTTCACAACAAAACCTTTCCTCTTCTATGAAGGCTATGGCTTGTCCCCTTGGAGACCAGCCTTAATCTCTCATTTCCTTCTATGTTTTCTTTCCTACAGTTGAAATTTGTTAGCTCATCAGAGCTGTTTTTTGCGGGGATGGCAGTGATGTTTTTTCTCAAAAGTGCCATGTACACTGATGGTGCTATAATAACTTATAATGATTCTAATGGCCCCCCGCCAAATTCTAAATGGTTGGGAACTTCCTTTCCGCAGAATAAAAATGGATCAGTGGTATCCACGGCACATGCATTCATCAGAAAATATTATGCCCTTCAAAAAAAATTAGAATCGGAAAACAATCCAAAATGATTTTCTAGTGAAAACTGTGTCATGAGCATTAAAGTAAAGGTAAAGGTAAAGGGACCCCTGACCATTAGGTCCAGTCATGACCGACTCTGGGGTTGCGGCGCTCATCTCGCTTTATTGGCCGAGGGAGCCGGCGTACAGCTTCCGGGAGATGTGGCCAGCATGACTAAGCCGCTTCTGGCGAAACCAGAGCAGCGTACGGAAACACCGTTTACCTTCCCGCCGGAGCGGTACCTATTTATCTACTTGCACTTTGAGGTGCTTTCGAACTGCTAGGTTGGCAGGAGCAGGGACTAAGCAACGGGAGCTCACCCTGTCATGGGGATCCGAACCGCTGACCTTCTAATCGGCAAGTCCTAGGCTCTGTGGTTTAACCCACAGCGCCACCCGCGTCCCTGTCCTGAGCATTACCCTCCAATTTAAGACGAAAATCAGACCTGTGATATAGAGTTATAGGCACCTGGAAGACAGAATGTTGTGGCATTTTAGGTAAAGGAGAGTCTACCTTTTTAAACCTATGGGCACATTTGAATTTTTGAGTGAGTGCTGTCAGCACCACCCTTTCTGGCCACTCCACTCCTCCCTTCCCTAAAGTAGTCCCCTTCCAGAGACAGAAAGTGTGCCTGCATGGGCACATAATTCAGAAGAATTAATCTGAGCCCTGAAAAATGAAATGGGAATTGGCTTTCCCCTTTGTTTCTGTGTACTTTTCAAGGGAGAAAAGGGTAACAACCCTTACCACTTCATGAACAACAGGGAAGTGAGGTGGAGGCTCAGAGACTTCATAGGGTGCCAGGGGGAGATTTCAAGGATGTAATCGTGACATGATGGTAACCCCCGAATTATAGAATTAAGCGTATGGATAGTCAATATCATGTTATGTAGAGAACTACACATACTCTGTTGTAAGCCCTGAGAAATGCTGGAAAATCTACTCATATCATAAAGAGCTCATAACCCACCTACTCTCAGCAGCCAGAAACAACATAGCCAGACACTGGAGAGACCTGTCAGGAGTAAACATGGACCAATGGTATCAAATAGTATGGGAAACAGCCTTATTAGAAAAACTAACCAATAAACTGAAACTGACATGGGGACAAATGGAAGAAGACGCCTTCACCCCTGTATGGCTCACACACAGCCCAACAAGACAATGACAAGAATCCACCAACAGCATACAAATCAATATGGCTAACCTGATCCAAAAACACCCACCCACCCCACTCAGACATGAAAACGAAGTTCACCACAGCCAATGACAAACAAACAACCACACCCTAGGCCAACCCCAACCTCTCTCACCACCAAAGGAACACAAGCGAATAGAACCCGCACAAGTGACGCTGACACAACACCCCACACATACTTTAAGAAAAATACTTCCTAATGTAACACTAATGTCTCAACAAGTGAAACTGATCTGTAGAAAATGTAACTTGAAAAAAAGAGACATTGCACATACTTCTGTAAACCAATAAGTCTTTAATAAAAAAATAAGTTTTAAAAAATAAAGTAAGTAAAAGCTGGATCTAATAACTTGTTCACACACTAGTTAGGTGCACACATAACAGGCCATGAGTGCAACCATGAGTTGTCCTGCAGGTGATCAGGCAAACCATCATCTCTCCCACTAACTGGTACAATGTCTTTTAAGAAAGAATTGCATCATGGACTATTCCTATTCCGGATTTCTAGCATTACCAGAGTGCTGCTGCAACAGTTCCTACTTGCTGGACTAATTTCAAAAGAGGCAGGAAAATTAAGAATGTCGTCCGTCCCCCCCCCCAGCCCAGAAATGGAAACAGAAAGAAATTCCAAAGAAAGAAGAATGGCAGACGAAATTAATGGACTATGCAGAATTGGACAAAATGACAGGTAGGATTCGAAACCTGCGGGACCAGAGATTTACAGAAGATTGGAAGAAGTATATGAATTATTTGAAGAGCAACTAAAATCCACGAATTACGCTGGTAGGACTACAAGAAGTTTTGTAAGGAGAAATATACGAAGTGATACAAAGCAGGAAAAAATAGAGATATTGGTTATGAGTTTGAAATGTAATAGGGAAGATAAGAAATGCATACTGAGAGATTAGATTGGAATTTTTTTCAGACAGGATTGATGGAAATCATAAGTATGTTTAATTACTGTTGAAAATGATATGTTAAAAAAACTAATAAAAAATTATATATAAAAAAGAATGTCCCCCCCCCAAAAAAAATAACCTTTAAGATCTGTACAAATAAAATGAACTGATAACGGTATGCAATGTTACAGGCTAGTATATTTCCTCCTGCATCTAATATCCCCGATGGGCCCAACACAGCATCTCTTCTTCCAGAATTTTGATGGCTATGCATGCATTCCCCAACCCCCAACTGCAAATGAGTTGCAACTATCAGCACAAATATATGCAATATGGGATGTGCCTTATTTGAAACATAAGTTTGTGTTAATAATTTGGAAAGATAGAAAGGGAACTTTAATGTCTGGTATTTCACTGCTAGCCCCGCAGACTTCTCATCCAGAGTTTATCAATAAAGGTAAGGATTGTGATTTGGGTGCCTTATGGGGAAAATTGGTATTTTTAACTTTAAACCTCTGACTGAAAAGGAATACTAATTTGGCCAGGATGCAGAAATGTTAAATGCCATTGTTCATAACAAAAGCCAGGATAAGAAAACAAGCAGCAAATGCACTGACTCCTGGGTATAGAACTGTATTTTTTTAAAGCTTATTAAACCTTTTCGTGGAAAAGTTGACAAATAAAATTGGCTTGGGGCGGGGTCTAAAAAGAGAGATAGTTTTGGATCAGAATGGCTTGATTTTGTCATAAATGTGAAGAAGGAAACGGGTGGTGTAATGCCACCATCTCAGTATGCTACTTTGTGGAACCCATTGTTTATTTTTGCTGTAATAACATCCAGAAGAACAGTGGCATTTATCGTGTTTCCACTGTACTTTGCAGAGAGTAATTATTGTGTTGTTTTTGCTGTGCCTAATAATCTTTGGAAGTGAGTTTTTATTTCAGTTGTGCTCAGAATATTATTTATGTTTTAAATTCTGTTATTTGTATGGCTGAAATCGATAAATGTACGAAACCCAGACCCAAATAATTCCTGTAATACTCTTAAAAATGAAAAATATTACAGATAATGCCAATCTATTTCAAGCATGCACACATACATGCACAACAGTGAACTGTGGTGGGGGCGGATTCTGAAATCCTAATTAAATTATGCATCAAAAAGGACAGGGGTGTCATGCACCTTCTTGGGTAATCTGTCCACCTTTGGTCCTCGCCCTGAACTCAGCTCTCACCTGTGGCTCCTAGAAGCTGTCAGCATGCGAAAGCGGCCACACCCCCAGGAAATGGTTTTGGCTGGTCGGCTAACTCAGGTGAGGGCAGCTGATGGGTCTTAAACCCTCAGTGAGTTAAGGGCTTCACCTGCATGCAAAGACAGGCTCTGGCAGATTGAGTGGATGAGACCAATAGTGGGTCAAATGGGCAAGAAGGCTGTTTCTGCATGTGCTGTAGAGGGAAGTGAGGGGCAGATGGGGCTTGTCTACCTGGAAAGGAAACCCATCTAGGTAAATGGTAAATGGACCCCTGCCCATTAGGTCCAGTCATGGCCGACTCTGGGGTTGTGGCGCTCATCTCGCTTTATTGGCCGAGGGAGCTGCCATACAGCTTTCGGGTCATGTGGCCAGCATGACTAAGCAGCTTCTGGTGAACCAGAGCAGCGCATGGAAACACCGTTTACCTTCCTGCCGGAGTGGTACCTATTTATCTACTTGCACTTTGATGTGCTTTCGAACTGCTAGGTTGGCAGGAGCAGGGACCAAGCAACGGGAGCTCACCCCGTTGCGGGGATTCGAACCCCTGACCTTCTGATCGGCAAGTCCTAGGCTCTGTGGTTTAACCCACAGCGCCCATCAAGGAGATCGCAACTCTGATCTTAAACCTCCGCTGCCTTCATGAGAAAGGTTTTCCTTTGGACTACATCAGCAAGGCCAAGAGGGGGGTCTTGTCATCTGGGCAGCCATACACACAGCCCAGGCTTTTGCCTCAGAAGAAGAGTTTGGATTTGATATCCCGCTTTATCACTACCCGAAGGAGTCTCTAAGTGGCTAACATTCTCCTTTCCCTTCCTCCCCTACAACCAACACTCTGTGAGGTGAGTGGGGCTGAGAGACTTCAGAGGATGTGGAGGAGTGGAGATGCGAACCCGGTTCCCCAGATTACGAGTCCACCGCTCTTAACCACTACATCACACTGGCTCTCAGAGGTCACATTTTGCTAACACAGCCAAAACAATGTGGGAGGCAGCAGTTATGAGTTACCAGTCACCGCAGCCACAGAAGGTGCTATGATTCTCCAGCGGTGTGACTTCACCCCTGGAAGTGCACTCCATTGTCTCTAGAGATAGACAGGTGCCAACAACAATAAAAAGGACAAATCACAAAATGTAATGTTGCTAAGAACAGGATGGTATTGAATAATGTTGGCACAACCAGCACGGAAAATCATTGAGAAGAAGAAATCATTGAACTGAGAAGAAGGTCACAAGAAACCTGACTTGTTTTTTGAGCTCCCAAATGATGCCTGGGAACAAAAAACCAAATGCAGATTTGAAACCGCAAAATGATACTTAGGTGTTTAAGGAGCAAGGGGGAGAACAGGAAACAGAAACGACGAAAAAAACCTGAAGCATAAAGGTCTCTGATCCGGAAGATGATATTACATGCACATTTGATCTATAAAAGTAGTTAGTGACCCAGATCAGAGCCTGAACAGGAAAAGAGAAAAACCAAGAACAATGTAAACTAGGGTGACAATGAAAAACAAATGCCTCAAAAGTTCTACCAAAAACTGCTTCCATAAATTCTTTCACTGCAAAAAAAAATTAAATACAATATCTTTCAGAGTATAATTTGATATTTTCAAGCATAGCATAACTTGAAAAGTAAACTGAGTTGTGATACTTCGTGACTCTTTTATTTGGAAAGGAGGTGGGATCACATTAAATATAACGGGAGAAAGTTGTGAGATGAAGGGGATTAATTTTTAGCATATATTTTAATCCCAGTCCTTCCCCCATCAAATGACAGAATCATGGTCCCAGAGCTGGTCTGTGGGTGGAAAAAATGAATTTTTGCATTCTTGACTGCAAGATTTGGAACCAAAGACAAATGATCTGGGAAGCATGTGGGAATTGCAGTTGTATTTTAAGAAGACCAAACAATATTAATTCCCCTGTGTCCAGGAACTCTTCACCATGTTCCACTGCCTGATACATGGAAAAAAATATATGCGCCACTTCATGAACCAGTTTTCAAACTGCTCATGGGTAGGTTTCTCCAGGGTTTTCCCAGAGCTGCAGACATCTCCTACTCTCTCCTCGCTGTCCTTCTGAGCCTCCTGCTAAAGGCCAGTTTCTCATTAAAATTTCCACTGGTGGGACCAGCGACCTTCAGTGTTGAAAACCACTACTTTCAGGAAAACGCAACTGCTATACCACCACTGGGGATTTGACTTCTGGTGGTAGTGGTGATGGTGGTTACAGTTGATTTCCCAGATGATTTTTTTTTTTAAATCATCGTTTTTACTTCGAACTCATTCAACTGTTCTGTAGATGTGGATTTTGTGCATGCCCAAGGTGTCTGATATCATGCAAAATACCATTGGCAAGAGTAGTCCCTAACTCACTGAGGATTTGAGACCCGTGGTCTACCTTCACCTGGTTTAGCCAGCCTGTCAAAGCTGTATCACATGCTGACAGCTTCTACGAACCGCAATGAGAGCTGGGTGCAGGGTGAGGACCAAAGGTGGAAAAACTACCCCAGAAGAAGCACAACATGAGCCCCCACCAGAGGTACTACCCGCTCCCCTAACATCCCACACACCTCAAATAGTTTATAATACCATCAAAGTGAGTGAACCACCACCCTCAAACTATTCAATACATCCAACTCAAGTTGTGAGTTACAGGCAGGAACCACAACATGTAACATGGGGGTGGGGGGAGTTGTGGAAAATGCATTTTGGTGTGGTATGCCACCCCTCCTCCCTACCCTCCCAGTCACACTACCCATGCTGTTCACAGTCAAAAAATTTTTGGGGAAACTAGTGGCTGTTTCTTATTTGAACAAACAAGGCGATACTCCCTCAAGGTGCTAAATCTGAACTGTGAAATGCAGGCTAAATCCTGAACCGAGGACAAATGCCACAATGGATACCTGATGTCTACTTTATTGCTGGATTATTCAGCGCCAGTTTAGCACCTAGCACACTCCATCTGCTTCAGAAATGACTTTCTAACTCAAACAGTCATTGCTATCAACAAACGTAGGAGGGACTCCGAGTTGCCATGGTGAGGAGGCGGGGAATTAAGAACAGAGACTGTTTGGAACACAACACATTTTACAGAACATGATCCAAAAGTACCAGGGATCTATTTTAAAAGAAGCAAAGGCATCTTCTTAAATCACAGAACAAATTCATTACGCTGGAAATTCAAGTAGAAAGCAGCTGCCCTTTTGTAGAACACTGCATGTAAGCAGTTTGGGAAAATTAGGAAAGATGGCAGATACTAGAGATTCACAGCAGATTTTGACAAAAGGGGATCTGTCCCAAGTGCCCCAAACAGAAGCAGGTAAAGGGGGAAGGAATGGGTTTCTGTGCAGTCAATCTGAAACGGGACCCAAAATCCTCATTTTTCCTCCTCCAAGGGAGCATTTCTAAAATGCATTAACTTGAGATCTTGAGTCAATGTATAAACAGAAAGCCAGCTGTATAAACAAGTGCTCAAAGCCCTCTCCTTTATCAGTCCATGACGGCAATGGATGGCCTTGCCGGTCCCAAGGGGAGCAGGGATGGCACGTCTGGGTCTTATCTTGCATCCTGGCCACAAAGGCGCACAGAACTTGCCAGATCTGACAAGAGACGCGGGAACGGCGCCAGGAGTACTCTTAGAGTTGGTGACCTCCTGCCCCAAGATAAGAGTATAGGAACAGGAACAACCTTTTATGGTCAAGAGTACAGGAATATCTGTTTATGGTCATGGATGTCAACTTACGTGTATAAGCTGCCGTGGTTGGATTCCTGGGAAAGGGGGGAGAGGGTGCCTGGAGGATATATATACTGCATGAAATTTCTCATTTCTTTGGACTTGCTGTGGACTGACCATGCAAGTGCCTTCTGCTATCCGGAGAACAGAATAAACTCTTTCTCTGAATCAACCTTGGTGTCATTTGACTTCCTTCCTCTTGTCCCGGAGCAACGCAGACCCCACCAGTCGGTAAAGTCTAATAAGGCTACATAGGGACATCCTGAAGTGCTTCATGGCACCGTGGTAGTTCAGACATTTAGAAAAAACCCACCAGACTTGCCAAAACAAAACAGCTTGCCATATAATGAATTGTCTGTGAAGGAAGAGGGGAGCTCCATTGTGACTGAAAATAGGAATGATTTTGTGACCAAGCCTCTCCAATTCAAGTGATTTGCAGTGAGGAGGGGAGATGCTGAAGTAAATAAATTGCTTTGATCGCTGATGCTTCTTGCTTCTTTGCAAGTTCTTGCCTCTGAGAAGCAGTAACGTTATTACCGTTCCAACACCCATTAGAGCAAGGTTTTCCTTTTGCTTAAGTTTAACCCAGCCCATCCCTTTCCTTTCAAACCCTTCTGTTCTTTTTCCTTTATTCCTTTTGAGTTCATCTTGCTGTTGCGTTGGTCTTGAACTTGATGGGAAATTCTAGGTAAATGGGTGCTGCAGGCCATAATTCCCATTCTCGATCCAACAGCTGGGACATATCCACCAAGCCCTTTTAACAATGCTGAAATCCAGCTGATTGACTGTTTTGAAGGGGGAGAAGGCTAAATTACGCCCCCTTGATGTGTTACCTCTTCCCCACCAAAATGCTGATTTGCAAGGTTTCAGCTTCTTCTTTTTTTAAAAAAAGGCTACACTTGTATGGCCACAGCTGTTCCTTGTGCATGCAGTTGGATTGGAACCATTGGCTGCAGTACAATACAGCTGCATTCATAAAAACAAGGGCACTTAAGTATGTGTATCTGTGCCGTGCAATCTTATCCATAATTCCCTGCACTTAACTACCATTGATTCCAACAGGACTTTACAAAACTATGGACTGCGTACGAAATTGGACCTTAGTGGTCTGTGCCCTTGATCTTTAGGAAAGCTTATGACCCATTTCATATTGGAGGCCAAAGTAGCTGGTATCTGTAACATTTCGTGACTGTGTAGTCTATGTATCCATACAAATTAATCATGGCATTTAATTTTACTCTGTTTTATGAAAATTCTTCCATGCTTCATGAGAACAGTTCACAATTAGAGCATCTCTCCAAGGGGAAAGTGTGTGTGTGTGTGTGTGTGTGTGTGTGTGTGTGTTGACTAGTTCATTGCTGAAATCATGTTCGCTACAGAAGAGCGGGCACTGATGTATGAAGAACTGCAATCCATTCAGCATCAGACCTGACAACCACAGAGCGTTTGCAGACTAAAAAAATCAATGGCAGCATTGTTAACAGTACAGGTAGGATTATACAATATAAGAAATTTATTTTACTTATTTCAGCAAATGTCTATGCCCAAGGTGGAAATGCTGCATTTTAAGTTACTGAATTAAGCAAAACAGTGGTGTGTGTATGATTTTTAAATATATATTATGGTCATTTCGAGAGCTGGACCATAAAGAAGGCTGATCGCTGAAGAACTGATGCTTTTGAATTATGGTGCTGGAGGAGATTCTTGAGAGTCCCATGGACTGCAAGAAAATCAAACCTCTCCATTCTTAAGGAAATCAGCCTTGAGTGCTTACTGGAAGGACAGATCCTGAAGCTTAGGCACCAATACTTTGGCCACCCCCTGAGAAGAGAAGACTCCCTGGAAAAGACCCTGATGTTGGGAAAGATGGAGGGCGCAAGGAGAAGGGGACGACAGAGGACGAGATGGTTGGATAGTGTTCTCGAAGATACTAACATGAGTTTGACCAAACTGCGGGAGGCAGTGGAAGACAGGAGTGCCTGGCGTGCTTTGGTCCATGGAGTCACAAAGAGTCGGACACAACTAAACGACTAAACAACAACAACAACATGGTCATTTCACATCCTTCTTAATCATTTACAGTATGTATGTAAGTATGTAAACACTGCCGACATCGTATGTACTGTAACATCAGGTGCTCCCTAGAAGTTGTTTCCTGCAACTACTACTATATGACATTAAAATAAACTCCCGAACAAAACGTCTCTCAATGGGAACAGACTCCAGAGGCTTCCAAAATGGGGTGCTGATGTCACAAGTCTGGTTCAGCTTGGACCGTATGTGTTGTGACCCATCATGTTTTCATACCAGAAATAGTACTAGATGAGACATCCTCGAAGGAAGAGGCCACTGATGCTTAGGATGACTGAGACTCAAGTGGAGTCAGTGGAAAAGGACAAACTACCTGAGATTGCCACTGAGGAAGGTGCTCAGAGAGGCCACAGATTCAGGCCTTGATATGAGTCCCTTTGCTTCTGAATGATGGCAGGCAGCCTGTTTGGTGGAATAGATTATATCACAGCAAACAGCAAAAAGAGGAGATCAATGAATGATGCATGCCATATGACAAAAGGCAGGAAAGTGCACTAGAAACCGCAATATAGATTTCATATAAGTGCCTCCTGAATTAATGCATCTTAGCTCACTGAATAAATATTTAAAAATGAAATACATGTACACAATTCACTTTTTTTAAAAAAGGAAATATGGTTTTGAGGGCAGAGGCAAAGGAAATAGGTTTTTGAATCAGCGCCATGCGTACTTCAACTGCTGGCTGTATAAACACAGTTGTGCATTTGTTTTGTTAAAAACACTGGTTCAACCTACCTGTCTAGAACAGGTGCTCAAACAAGCTGGTATTTCCTGTTACTATTAAATATACAGGATGCAATACTCTACTCCACGTTTCCACCCAGGTGTTTGAGCTTTTGTTTCAGAATCCACTTGGAGGAATGTGACTCTGAGCACATTTTGAAGCACTCTTCCCGCCCCCCCCCCCGAAGGACCTCTCACCCATTCCTGCTTTCACAGCTTCTGCATTACAGGTGCTACAAAAAACCAGAGCTGCGCAATTTGTGACCCATCAAGCCAAAGGCAGTTCAACAGTAGCTTGACAAATCTCCCACTTTGTAAAAACACCAACTTGAGGCAGCAGAAATCCGGATGGAAGAGTCAAGCACTTGGTGGGTTGCATTCAGCTTGATGGAAAGGTTATACTGCTGGGATAGCTCAGCTAGTAGAGCAAAAGACTCTTAATCTCAGTGTCATGGGTTGGAGCCCCACACTGGGCAACAGATTCCTGCATTGCAGTGGGGTTGGACTAGAAGACCCTCTACAATTCTCAGATAGACAGCATCTTAAAAAGCAGAGACATCACCTTGCCAACAAAGGTCCGTATAGTAAAAGCTATGGTTTTCTCAGTAGTGATGTATGGAAGTGAGAGCTGGACCATAAAGAAGGCTGATCGCCGAAAAATTGATGCTTTTGAATTATGGTGCTGGAGGAGACTCTTGAGAGTCCCATGGACTGCAAGAAGATCAACCTATCCATTCTTAAGGAAAACAGCCCTGAGTCCTCACTGGAAGGGCAGATCGTGAAGCTGAGGCTCCAATACTTTGGCTACCTCATGAGAAGAGAAGACTCCCTGGAAAAGACCCTGATGTTGGGAAAGATGGAGGGCACAAGGAGAAGGAGACGACAGAGGATGAGATGGTTGGACAGTGTTCTCGAAGCTACCAGCATGAGTTTGACCAAACTGCAGGAGGCAGTGGAAGACAGAAGTGCCTGGCGTGCTCTGGTCCATGGGGTCACAAAGAGTCGGATACAACTAAACAACAACAACAACAACAACAACATGTTTCTCCCTCACTATCAGAGAAAAGAAAGGAAGGATGATCTGTTTTCATATCTCTCCTGATTTCTGTGAGCATCTGCTGCCATATTGTACTGGCACCTAATAACAGATTACACAAGCAATATAAGCAACATATTTAACACATCAACCACAAGGTGGGTGAGACAAAAAGAGAGCACTGCCCTGTGTTTTCCAAATCAGAAGGGATGCGGGTTTAGAAAGGAGTCTGCATTCTAACCCAGATTGCCAACTGCAGAAAGATAACCAGATGTTTTGATTACATACTTTGGTGCAGACATCATCCAGTCATTATATAGTATTTTCTGCTCAACCTGTGAACTTCTGAAGGGAAGATATATTAGCCAGGATCATCTCACACATGCACAACAGATATTGAGGCAATTTTAATCTGGGGGTGTTTTGCATTCAGAAAGTTCCAGATTCAGTCCCCACTGTTTACAGGAAGAGTTGTTCAAGCATAATTGTGTAGTACACATCAAGCACATCTCTGTGACATTCTCACTTCCCATATTCAGATGTACACAGAAAGACCTGTATAGCTAAAAACAGGTTAAATCTTGTGTGTGTATAGGGAATGTTTTGCAGCTGCAGGCTATGCTAGATGGGGTAGGACTGGAAGAAGGACACATCAGAAGGATGGACCAATCTGTCAGTGAAGAGGCAAGAGTTCTTTTATTATTCATTTTCAGAGGGAAAAGAGGAGCTGTTTTGAGGCGAAAATATACCATAATTTTAAAGTGAGAGCTACACTGAGGCTTACGTTCCTGTTTATTGGGCACTCACTTCATGGACTTGGATTTTAATGCATTTGCATCCTATGGTTGGTTGTAAAATAACACATAATGATGTATTGTTTCTCAAACCAGCTTCACACTGGTGAGAGTCCTTAAGCCATTTCTAACGCATCTCTAGCCAAGTGTCTAAGGCGGTATTGTGAACACACCCTAAGTCTTAGTGAATAAATTGTATAAGACAAGGGAGCAAAATCTGATTGCATCTTTTCAGGAACACATCCATAAATTGTGCTGGGTTAATGTTATATAGCAGTAATTAAATCCATAGTCAATTTTATGAATACAAATGAATTATCAAGAAAGGAATATCTCAGATGGACTACCATTAAAGTTGCCACTAAATTGGACTAAAGTGCTGTTGTTGTTTTTAAACCAGTTAGGAAAATCTTCAAGTTTTTGCTGGAGCAAAACATCAAGGGAGGGAAGTAAAAAAGAGTTTCAGTAAGAATTTCAAGTAGGGCACTTAAGCGCTGTCCCTTGTAAAACTGCACAGTGCGCAATTAACACACCTGGTAATTAGGAGGCAAAAATAATAATTAAATATATTACTAATAGTGTAAGACATTAAAAATATACAAGCAACTACTTTCAAATTCACATTACAGCTTTTTTTCAGCTACACCCTTTATATGTTTCTTGTGACATTATGTTCCTCCATTATAAACAACTTCCCACTTCTCTACAGAGCTCAGCCAAGTGATTCTTGGAGCTTCTGCTAATAACCTTGTGTTGGGGAATCAGAGAAGCCTTTCTGACATTCTTCTCCTTCAAACCAGCAGTTCCCTATGAGACAGAGGAATGTGGCTACAAACAAATTCTTTGAAACGGGCGGGTTATTCCGAAGGCTTATGAAAGCCGTGGGAACGAACCGAAAAACAACAACCCAACAACCGTTGGCTACTTCAGCTTCCTAATTTCAGAGGCGGCGGCAGCCTCTGTGTTATGGGAGTGACATGGACTTCATACACCCAGGAAGCGAGGCCACAAGCAAAAGGTATTGCTCACGCCAGGGAAGGGTCAGCGCTGTATTTACATTCCCACAGGAAATAGCAGAGAGCAGTGTTAGCACAGTAGTTCTTTGTGCTTTTCACTGGTGACAGGGAAGGAAGGCACAAGGGAAAGAGGATGTAGAGGTGATCCTCCTAAATGCAGGGCAGCCTGGCATGTGTAGCAAGGTCTCCTCTGCAACCTTCTTTTATTGCAACTCTTCCTCCCTTGCTGTACTGTGCCCACAGACACTCATGCCAGCACACGCAGAAGGGATGCACTTTCCCGTGTGCCCCAAAAGAAAGGAAGCAGGAACACACACAATCACACACAGTGAAGCAAATAATCTGTGGGGACTCCAGCTCTCCAACTGCAAGCTTCAAGTCACCACAAAGGGACCCCAACACCACTACCCTGACCTCAGCTGACCTGCCAATTCACATTAGCTCTTTTATGTGGCTCACTGAGGTGGGGTGGTTATTGTTGAAGGATTAACAAGTTCACATGGTTTACAGTCTCCACTTCTAAAAAACACAAATCATAGGACACATCCACAAATAAATGTAACTTGAGAGGAAGGCGGCACTAAACAGAATTACAGCTACAATAAAATAGGGATCACAGTACCTCTTAACAACAGTGGTACCTCTGGTTACGTACTTAATTCGTTCCAGAGGTTCGTTCTTAACCTGAAACTGTTCTTAACCTGAAGCACCACTTTAGCTAATGGGGCCTCCCGCTGCATTGCCCGAGCACGATTTCTGTTCTCATCCTGAAGCAAAGTTCTTAACCCAAGGTACTATTTCTGGGTTAGCGGAGTCTGTAACCTGAAGCGTATGTAACCCGAGGTACCACAGTATATAAAAGTATCTTACCTATGAACACACATTTTAAAACTAATATTGTATGTTTTTTGAGCAGAGGCCATTGCAGAATTTGAAAAAGCGCAAAATCCAAAAGGATGGCTGCCTTCTGATCCATGGGTTAGTCTGGGAAGTGCAGATTCAGTTGGTCAGTGCCAGAATTTGCAGGGAACAAATTCCTCAATGTAGGTGCCAACTACCTGGGGCCCTGGGTGCCCGGGCACCCACAAAAATCCCCATGAAGAGGCTGGTCACCCACCAATTTCGGTGCCAGGGCCATGCACACTGCATGGCACCCACAGCCCTGAGCACCTACTGCCATGGAGCCAAATTGGCACTCCTCTTCCTCAAGCAATCCCCTCTACCCTTGCTAAGAGAAAGACATGCATATAGTAAAGGTAAAGGGACCCCTGACCATTAGGTTCAGTCGTGGTCGAATCTGGGGTTGTGGTGCTCTTCTCGCTTTATTGGCCGAGGGAGCCGGTGTACAGCTTCCGGGTCATGTGGCCAGCATGACTAAGCCACTTCTGGTGAACCAGAGCAGCGCACGGAAACACCGTTTAACTTCCTGCCGGAACAGTACCTATTTATCTACTTGCAGTGGTGTGCTTTCGAACTCCTAGGTTGGCAGGAGCAGGGACTGAGCAACGGGAGCTCACCCCTTCACGAGGATTCGAACCACCAACCTTCTGATCGGCAAGTCCTAGGCTCTGTGGTTTAACCCACAGCGCCACCCGCGTCCCCGAGATGCATATAATTTTATACTATTTTAAAACACATGTTACTACCAGATGCATTTGTATTTGGCTATTTTAAATGCCAGGTTGTTGCTTCATCTACCACAGCCGTATTTCTTTATTATGACGTTTCACTGGAAGAAGAATGCACTTCCACTAGAAAACTGGCCAAGCATGGAAAGCTAAATGCAGTCATTTGAAGCACTTCTCTTGAATGTCTGTCTCCCCCTGCCCCACTGCACATTTAACTGTGATCTTACAGCACTCTCCTAATATCGGAGCCAGCAGGGAAAGGACAGCAGGATGGAGAAAAGGGGATTGCTAAAAAATGAAAGTGGTGGAAGGCCTTAGGGAGACAGTAAGCTGTACTAGGGCATGCCGTATATAGTGATTCAATCTGTGCATTTGTTCCACACACATCCTTCCTAGAGTTTTACCAACTAGAAAAGACACATGGAATAAACTGGGGTGGGGGAGTTGTTCTAATATACTGGCATTCAGGTTCATTGCAAAAGAGGGGGGATGCGAAATGCAGGCTTTATGCTTGTTAAATAGGAAGAGAAGTCAGCTTTCATCATTGCAATTATTGCGAAAGCCCATTTAATTCTGCCTCTTGCCATCAAACGAACCCTAATCTGGGAAAGATTATGTTTGTTTAATATTTGTCACATTTACTGGTCCATTTTATTCTCACAAGAAGTAGGTTAGGTTGTAAGATGTTGATTTAACCAGGGCCACCCATTAATTGAACAGGAACTGGAACTCAAGTGTATCAAAACTAACACACACACACAGCACTAGCTCTCAAAATCACTTTCAGGTTATTTATTGATTACATTTAAAACCCACTAATTCTACAGGATACTCAAAGGCAGCTTCCAGTCCAAGACCCGAGCCACAAGGAGACCTGCTGAGTTCATTTATTTTAGCAGGTGTCCTTCAACCATTTCCCAGGCATATTGAGCAAGTTCTTTAAATCTGAAGAATAGGCCTGTCTAGCAAAACTGCCTTTTTTGGGACCGCCTTCATTGATACTTAGGCCGATTAAAATATATGCACTCAACCACACCGATAGCATCCAGCACCTATAGAACTTACCCTGCCACCAAACCCCTCCCTCCACTGCTAGGGTTTTATTTGTAGAAATTAATGTCCTTAGTAGGATGTCCCCACTAAGCCCTGCTATTTTATTGGTAATAACAATGTGAAACATGGTCTGCAAAAGTATGATAAAATAAAGGTTCAGAATGTGCAGATCAAAATATTGCTGTGCAAAAATGGGCTGTAATTATTAACTATATATATGAAAAGACACTGCATAATGTGTGTGTTGATGAAGCCCATGATTCAACATACGACTAAAATATCACCACAGAGAAAAAGGCTTCATTAAGCAAAATCTCTCAAAAGTGCTCAGAAGAGCTGATGACTGCAAATGTGTCCTCCTCCCGTCTCGCAAGCAAGGTTCACATGAGTTTTCTCTCCTTTGTTATCTTCTCTGAGAATAATCTAAAAATTAACATGTCATGTTTCTACATTTCAGACTAAATATTTGCATTTGACAACTAGGACGGCGCTGATAAAATCCATCACTTGCATCTTGACAGACTGTCAAGTCTAAACAAGAGGTAGAAACAGGGAAGAGGGGGAAGGGGGGGGGGAGAGAAAACAAACGCAAAAGAAAGTGTCTCATTTCCGAAACGTCTACATCTCCAGTAATTATCTTAACCCACAACCCTTTCTAATGCTTTCCCAACATCTCTCTCAGTAAGAACTTCTTTTTGTGCATTGTGGATCTTCGTTCTTAAGTCTTGGGAAGCTGGTAGGTGGATTTTAAAGACACAACATGTGAAAAACACAAGACTGACTCCACACACCCCAAACCACAATCTCACGGGGGGGGGGGAGTTGTTAGTAGGAGGTGACCTGAGTCCACAGTCTTTTGCAATGGACTTTGGATTCCTTGCCCCTTCCTCCCTTTTTTAAAGTCCCCCCCCTACACACCCTCCACTTAAAAGGGTAGCTGGGAACTCTGCAAGGACCCAGAAGTCACTCTCCACCTTCATTTCCCTAGAGGCAGGCAAAACTGTGTCACTTTAAGTACCCAAATTCTATCGCATGGTTCAGCTTCACAATTTCTGTCCAATAATACGGCAGTGAATGTTGCCTCTGCCCACAATCCCCAGACTGAAAGAGAGGGAGAGAGAGGGAGAGAGAGAGAGAGAGAGAGAGAGAGAGAGAGAGAGAGAAAGAGAGAAAGAAAGAAAGAAAGTGTTAACACTTAAGACAGAAAAGCAGCTTGCTCTTTCAGGAACACAAGAGGATGCAGTGAGAACTTCAAACTTCCATGTGCCCAAAGATTTTCATCCTATACCTCCTTCAAATTACATCTGCGAAAGACAAACGTGAAAGCTAAGTTTAAACTGGTAGCTGTTCCAGCTACGTTAGAATTCTGCACGGTGTCAAACTGACTGTTGCCCCTTCTTCACCTTCCATCACCTTTCCTCCCAGTCCTCACATAGAGCTTGTCAAGACATAATGTGAGCATAAATATATGTATATATATATATATATATATATATATATTTATAAGGCACCTTCACAGACAATGCATTGTGTGAATCATTTCATGTTACACAAACACGTTTCTGCTCATACCAATTCCAATGGAATACCCTGCGTGGGAACCAACCAACCAACCAGCCAATCAATCAATCAATTTATTGTGCATAGCCAAAACAGTACAGCAGAGGGCATGGCCAGGCTTTCCTCTGAAATTGCACAACATACTCTATAAAAAGTTTACAGCATAAAAGGTTTACAGCATAATTTTCAAAAATAAAATAAAATTGAGAGCATTAACATATCCGGAACGGAGTTTCTTAGCTGCCAGAGCAAATTTGGCTACCAGGTGTGTAATCTGTAGATCTTTATCAGTTAGGAGCTCGACTGTCACCTCCTGGGGGATTGGCCTGAGAGACAGTCAAGAACAGGTGATAAATTCCTCTGGGCATTGAATGTAAGGAGAGAAGTAGCAGGTAATGCACGACATCCTCAACCTGATTGCACCCATAAATCCACCTGCTTTCCATATGGGGAATTCCCAGGTATCTCCCCTCTAAATATGCTGAGCGCATCTGTTGGAACCTTAGTTCAACAAACGCCCTGCGCAGCTGCGGGAAAGTCAGTGTCTTAAGGTAATGGGGCCTTGAGTGGTTGATCTTGATTTGGGGGGGTACCAAATAGAATAACAATACCCTGCATGGAAAATCAAGGTTGAAATACTCTACATGGAAATCTGCAATTCAGATGACGAAATGTTATTTAATGATTTGGGAGCAATCCTGAAGTAGATTCCACCAGAGTGAGTGGGGCTAAGATTCAGGGGCTCTGGGGCTGAGTAGAAGTTTCCTGCTCAGGTCACAGAAAGGCTATGGGACATAATTCTCCATCCTCCACTGCTCTCCCTCCACCCCACCAATTCTGGCTCGGCTGGTACGCAGTTGGTTGTACCAGTGCAGGTGGAACTTAAATTGACATAAGCCCTGAAAAAAGGAATGAATTAGAGAGGGGGGAATTTAGGCTGTATCTTAAGCTCGTTCATCTTGGTCCCATGACCCCCAGGGGGTGGGGAGATGGTTAGTGTAACTCAAACGCTATCTAGAGGCAAGTTTTTCAGAACCGAGTCTGGGTCTGGTATACTTTACCCCAGCTTAACTTAATTTTACATCAGCTTCTTGTGTACAGAATAGCCCTGCTAGACAGTACAGTTGAACCTTGGTCTTCGAACACTTCAGAAATCGAACGTTTTGGCTTTCGAACACCGACAACCCGGAAGTGAATGCCTCCGTTTTCGAACGCGCCTCGGAAGTCGAATGGCTTCTGAGGCACGTTTCTCGATTTTTTCAATGGATTTTGCCAACCTGCAATTGTGTCTCAGTTGGCGAACGTTTCAGAAGTCAAACAGTCTTCCGGAACGGATTACGTTCGACAACCAAGGTTCCACTGTAATTCACTTGCTTTTTGCTAGAATTAAAAAAAATCCATACTCTCTTCTAAGACTACCACTTAGGAAACAAAACAGCTGTCTTATTTTGCACATTCACAGTTTAGAAAAAGATTAATTTTAAATGCTTTCAAAAACAATTTTAAATATTTTTGAGGGGGGGGTTAATAAAAAAAATTCTACCAATATTTACAATAATCACCACAAAGCATATCATTCATAGTTCTCTGGCACAAAGTTAGGAGGTTTAAGTATCAGTGTTAGAAAAGGTGAAGAAGATTGCATCTGGGCCCATTTTGAAGCAGGCATCCAAACATTTGATTTTATTTTAGTGAAAAGCTGTCAGTTGCTATCATTTTTACATTGAAAAAGAGCGCTTTCACAGTAAACTCCCCTTGCTGCAGAAATCCCCAGCAAAAGGTGCCCCTGGGCAGAACTAGGCACGAACGAAGAACTTGGGACTGCGGCCATATTATAATATACCGGTGGCCCAGTTTCCACTTCACACACGAAGGATGATTTCACACTAGAACTATTTAGCACTTTGCTTTTCTGGAATCAGCTGGGTGGTAATAAAATGGCGGTTCTATGCTGCATTTTTTTAAAAATGTACTTCCCACTAAAATCTGGTGGTACCCATCCTCACAGACAACATCTGAGAGGAGCAATTGTTATGGGATGCCAAGGAGGCATGGAGTGGTTGAGCTCTCCTGGGTTGTGACAACCAGTACAGAAGTCTGGTCCCCTTCCACCCAGTTTAAACCACACCACTTAGGAAGGAATCCAAGAACCAGGCCACCTGAAAATGATTCACAGATGGTATTTAACTCCAAGTAGGCTTGCTAAGATGTTTAAGACTGAATCAGATACCGTATTTTTCGCTCTATAAGATGCACTTTCCCCCTTCTAAAAAGTAAGGGGGAATGTGTGTGCATCTTATGGAGTGAATGCAGGCTGCGCAGCTATCCCAGAGGCCAGAACAGAAAGAGGGATCGCTGCATAGCGCTCCCTCTCGCTGTTCTAGCTTTTGGCTTAGCTGCGCGAAGCCTCTTCAGGGCAGGGGGAGCCTTCATCCCGCTGCCCTGAGGAGGCTTCGCACGGCTATCCCAGAAGCCAGAACACCAAGAAGGATCGCTGCACAGCAAAAGCAGCGATCCCTCTTGCTGTTCTGGCTTCTGGGATTCAGATTTTTTTTTTCTTGTTTTCCTCCTCCAAAAACTAGGTGCGTCTTATGGTCTGGTGCGTCTTATAGAGCGAAAAATACGGTAAGTGCTGGAGATGCAAAGAGGTGGAGGGAATGGTCTTTCATATGTGGTGGACTTGTAAAAGGGTAAAAGAGTATTGGGAAATGATCCATAATGAATTGGAAAAAATGTTTGAAAGTACTTTCCCCAAAAAAACAGAGTCCTCTCTGTTGGGGATAATTCATACTGAAATTCCCAGGAGTCAAAAAAGGTGATTTATGTATGCTACTACTGTGAGGTCCCAACCAAAGAAGATTGGCAACTTAAGTTGACAGAATATGCACAACTTGCAGACTTAACATACAGACTAAGAGAACAAGAAGAACATACGTTTAAAGAAGACTTGACAATGTTTATTGAATATATGGGAAATAATTGTGTACAGTGGCACTTTGGGTTAAGACCTTAATTCGTTCTGGAGGTCTGTTCTTAACCTGAAACAGTTCTTAACCTGAAGTTCTTAACTTTAGCTAATGGGGCCTCCTGCTACCACCGCGCCACCGCCACACGATTTCTGTACTCATCCTGAAGCAAAGTTCTTAACCCAAGGTAATATTTCTAGGTTAGCGGAGTCTGTAACCTGAAGCGTATGCAACCCGAGGTACCACTGTACAGCTAAATATGTTGGTAGCATTCAACAGTGTGAATAAATTTTGATGGATGCGATAATGGAATACTGAATGGTATAGTTTTTGTAAAATATGCAGTGATTTATGATATGTAAGATGAACCAGGGAAAGAGAAAAAGAGACGTCACTGATATTTTAAGAATGTAAAATGAGTGTTTTAAACTGCAAAACACAAAATTTAATAAAAATTATATTTATAAAAGAATCAGGCCATGGGACTGTTGATCCAAAGCCACTGGCATCCGGCCCCCGAGATGCCCACAATTCATAGATTTCCACAGTCTACCAGCAGCAAGGGAAGTACTGGCAGCAGTTTAGCACCAGATTTGGTGGAGAAGGGCCTCTGTCGCTTTGAAGACCGCCCCCCCACCCCTCCACCAATGGGGTGACTGTGCACCATTTCAACACCCACCTGGTCATCAACACCATGGGGCTACGATTGGCTTGTGATATATGCTTTGTAATCCACAAAGACCCCACTTATCACTCCCAACTTTAATATATAGTTTCCTCTGGTGCTCCTTTCTTTGAAAGCAGCTTCTGTTTTTCAGCTACTGACCCTAATTAGTTTCTTCCTGTTCGCTCTTGTGGCAGTGGCGTTCATGAATCAACACTTTAATTAGAGCGAGCTCCTGTTTTCTTTGGGAGGGGAGTTTTAATTACTGCTTTCCTCTTTGCAGAAGGAACTACTACCAATTAATTGTTTTGTTTCATTTTTTTTATGATTTCTTAATGGATTACTACCATGAAGGGGAGCGGGGGGGGGGGGGGGAGAGTGTGGGTGATTGTTCAGACTACCCCACCCCAAGCCATAGAAACCTACTGGAGCTGATTCAGGAATACCATGTAAATGACAGTGAATAGGGAGAAACTAAGGCTGTGTACACACATACATTTAAAGCACATTCCCTCTCTCAAATAATCTCAAGAACTGTAGTCTACCCCTTGTTATTGTTGTTGTTGTTTAGTCGTTCAGTCGTGTCCGACTCTTCGTGACCCCATGGACCAGAGCACGCCAGGCACTCCTGTCTTCCACTGCCACCCGCAGTTTGGTCAGATTCATGTTTGTAGCTTCGAGAACACTGTCTAACCCTCTCATCCTCTGTCGTCCCCTTCTCCTTGTGCCCTCCATCTTTCCCAACATCAGGGTCTTTTCCAGTGAGTCTTCTCTTCTTATGAGGTGGCCAAAGTATTGGAGCCTCAGCTTCACGATCTGCCTTTCCAGTGAGCACTCAGGGCTGATTTCCTTAAGAATGGAGTCTACCCCTTGGAAAGCTGCAAATCCCAGCAACCGTAACACACCCACCCACCCACACTCCTATGGTTCTCTATATCCTTTGGTTGAGGGGCGGACGCTTAAAATGTGCTTTAAATTTATGCAGTGTATGCAGCCTCAGTAGCTAAAAAGCAGGAGCTGCTTTCAAAGGGAGCGGCAAGGAGGAAATTACTAATTCAAGCACCACTTTAGGGAGAAGCCTCAGTAAGTGGACAAGCCGATACTGCATTTTTAGTCTGAAAAAAATCACACCACGAATGATCACCCTGGACAAATAAGACAGAGTGACAAACAAGGACAACACTGTGTTTTGTGGTTTCAATTCTCCGCAGCAGCAGTAAATGTCCAATGCTCAATCTGGAGAAAGCAGGCAGTGTAGAAGCCCAAGAACAGGTGTAGAGAGTTTTACAACTTGCCAAAGGACGGTGGTGGCAGACAGTTGCTGCCTCTCCCAATACTTCGTTTTGGAACACCTGTCCATACGCCACCATCCATCCCCATGGCAGCTTCCCACCTACCCTGCCACTTCCTGTGACATTTGCATGGAGGGCCCCACCAGGGCGGCATTGCCCAAGGTGCCCTCTAATCTAGCCCTGGTTCTGAAGACATATAAGAACTAGGGAAATTTGAGGTTAACTGGAATAATGGTCTAGCATTATTTACATAGTTGTAACCATATGTAAAAGGGATGCGGGTGGCGCTGTGGGTTAAACCACAGAGCCTAGGACTTGCCGATCAGAAGGTCGGCGGTTTGAATCCCCGCGACGGGGTGAGCTCCCGTTGCTCGGTCCCTGCTCCTGCCAACCTAGCAGTTCAAAAGCATGTCAAAGTGCAAGTAGATAAATAGGTACCACTCCAGCGGGAAGGTAAACGGCGTTTCCGTGCGCTGGTCTGGTTTGCCAGAAGCGGCTTAGTCATGCTGGCTACATGACCCGGAAGCTGTACGCCGGCTTCCTCGGCCGATAAAGAGTCGGTCACGACTGGACCAAATGGTCAGGGGTCCCTTTACCTTTTAACCATATGTAAGCGGAAGTAAAATGCCCTGAAAACAATTATACTTCTGCTTAGCAGTGCTTTCCCCCCTAGCTGTAAGCAGTACTGCCACCTTTCTTTGGGGGGGGAGGAGGCAGGAGGGCTCTTGGATCTTCTCAGAGCATCACACCTCCTTTCTTAAGCTGGGCAAATGCTTCCTGGGTTTGGGGAAGGAGGTGTTAGGCTCTGACAGGATCCCGGAGCCTTGCTGCCTCCTTTCCAAAACTGGGCTCTGTTGAACGGTATGACCCTGCAGTGAAAAAAATAGATGCACAGTCAAGGTATTGAGAGTACAGAAAGAAGTATGGTGTTTCAGCAAGTCATTTAATTATCACGCATCATGTAATAACTATATACCAAGATCTTAATGAAGTTCCAGTAAAACATGTACCGTATTTTTCGCTCTATAGGACGTACCGGACCCCAGGACGCACCTTGTTTTAGAGGGGGAGAACAAGGAAAAAAATTCTCCCCCTCTCTGCTCAGCGCCCCTTCAGCGAAGCGGCAGGAGAAACGGAGCCCCTTCCATTTCTCCTCCTGCTTGGCTGACAGGGCGCTGCGCAGCTCTCCCTCTCTGCTGAAGCCAGGAGAGTCTTGCTCTCCCGGCTTCAGCAAAAGGAACCCTAAGCCTGCGGAGCGCAGCGGGAACTCACGCTGTGCTCCGAAGGCTTCAGGCAGCTATCCTTGAAGCCTGGAGAGCGAGAGGGGTCTGTGCGCAGGAGCGCGGAAGGAGCGCTCCCTCTGCGCTCGGAGGCTTCGCGTTGCTATCACTGAAGCCGAGGAGCCTGCATTCGCTCCATGGGACGCACACACATTTCTCCTTAATTTTTGGAGGGGGAAAAGTGTGTCCTATAGAGCGATAAATACGGTAATTGTTTTGTATGTAATTGTTTTTCCTGGCCCCAAGGAAATTTTGCACGCAGGCATCCTTTTCCCACAAACAAACCACTACCACTTAGTAAATGAGCATAGGATGGTTGTGTTATTGTGCATTTATACAAAGGTCACCTAGCCATATTACACTCCTACAAAAGAAACCAAAACGGCTGTAGTGCAGTGGCTAAAGCAGGCACCCCCAAACTTGCCTCCCAGATGTTTTGGGACTACAACTCCCATCATCCCTTGCTAATAGGACCAGTGGTCAGGGATGATGGGAACTGTAGTCCCAAAACAGCTGGAGGGCCAAGTCTGGGGGTGCCTGGGCTAAGGTAGGAGATGAGTCTCCAAGTCTTGTCATAGCCACATCCTTAATAGATGGTTTTAGGAAAGACACGGTTGTCTCAGCCTTAACCAGCAATATAGAGATAAATAATAGTGACCTGTCTTCCAGGGTTGGAATAAGGATTCTATAATGAACATGCCAGGCAAGGAAAATCTTTTTGAAGAAAAGGAAAAATAGCTATCCTGTACAGTGAGCCAAAATGAAGTGGAAATATAAACAGTGTATTAACCTGGACTTTTCATTAAGGTACCATAAGCCGTAACCTTTGTTGTTGTTGTTGTTGTTGTTGTTTAAAAGTGGTTTTCTTTAGGGAGCCTGTACTGGCAAGTGAAGCCAATGACAAGAACCAGGCAAAGGCACACCTTCAAAGGTTCTAAACGTATGAACGTGCAGTGCTGAGGAATGGTTCCCCGATCAGAAACCCTGAATTGTCCACCCCAAGCCCTGCCTTATTTCTATCCCCCAAACATCAAGTGAGGGGGGGGGTGGCTTAGAGAAACCAAGAGGGGTGAGGTTTAAGCGCACAGTCTTTCCCAAGCCCCGGCCGCCTTTAAAATTTACAGGGGGCTCCCGATTTAAGTGGTACCAATGGAAGGGATGGCAGGGTAAATTAATTAAACCCACGCTAGAAGAGTAATAAATCAATAAACGGCAGGCACCAACACACGCTGCAAGCACACACACACAACTTAAAATTAGAGAGGAACAGGAAAAGGAACCCTGAGGATCATCTAGTCCAACCCAGGCAATGCAGAAATATTCAGCTGTCCCATACAGGGATCAAACTTGCAACCTTGGCATTATCAGCACCATGCAGTCACCCGGACCAGCCATGCGATTGGACAGGCAAGGGCAATAGAGGAGAAATGTACAAGCACCCTGGCCAAAAATTAAAATAAGACGCACAGCTCAGCTACCAAGCAGAGGCAGGGAAGACAAGCGAGGAGACAAGGGAGAAAGAAAGATGGAGCCACACTCACACTCAGACCTCACCGGGGGCATGTGCTGGGCAAGGGAGCAAGCTGCAGCTTAAGAAAGGTAATTCGCACTTAGACCGCACAAACAAATCAAGGAGAGGGGGGAAATGGAAGGTTAAATGTAGGTTTTTACATGGAAAAAGGAGGACACAGCAAGGCAAACCTGGATTTCTAAAAGCAGTAAAGCAATGAGCGCACGCAAGCCTCCTAAAGTTAAAAGGCAAGCCTCCACACACACAGGCCCCCCAACTCCAAACCTCATGGCTCTTCCCTGTGATGGCTGTGATGACTCCTAGCTGCTGACTCTCGAAGCGGCTGCGAAGAAAGAGGCTGAGGAGGGGGCCGGCGCCAGCATATATTCCAGGTTCGGCCTGCCCCCTTAAGGGCGGCTCCAGGTGGGAGCCGCCTCCTGGGCGTGTGGCGCCGGCCAGGTGAGTCGGAAGAGGCAGGGGCTCCCGCCCCTGCGTGGGCGGGGTCGGAGCTCCCGTCCACAACCACTCCCCTCCCCTCTGGGGAGGAGAGTCTTTGTCTCAGCCTTAACCAGCAATATAGAGATAAATAATAGTGACCTGTCTTCCAGGGTTGGAATAAGGATTCTATAGGTATTGTACACGACAAACTTGGAATGCTACACAATATGTTATATGCTAAAATACGTAGATGTGAGTGCCTAATTCATGGGATAAGAGTAATCTGCAACACCAGAAAACATCTACCAGATTATGAAGGCAGGGAAGTCAGTGCTATGCACCTCACCAAATAACCTAAGAGTTAAGGCCCAATTTAGTGTGCAAATATCCTAGCATCCAGCTTTCATCAAAAACAAAAAAAAGTGCACACTCATTTAAATGAAACTCGCATGCTCACATTTTTCTGCAGCTGTTTCTTGGCAGTTAAGGCAGACCCATAATGTATGTACCAGACACCATTTATTATGACACTAGGAAGTGTTGGGAAACAAGAACTCTCGGGCTGTTTCATAAATTACACAGCAACAGACCCTGGTTTACTGCTGAATGTAGACTCAACAGGGAGTTGTAGCCAATGCCAGGGCTTTAATAATTGGACCAATACGAGTTTGCAAATCACTTGTCACATTCACACTTTTAGGTATATATGTTAAAAGGTAAAGGTACCCCTGCCCGTACGGGCCAGTCTTGACAGACTCTAGGGTTGTGCGCTCATCTCACTCTAGAGGCCAGGAGCCAGCGCTGTCCGCAGACACTTCCGGGTCACGTGGCCAGCGTGACAAGCTGCATCTGGCGAACCAGCGCAGCACACGGAACGCCGTTTACCTTCCCGCTGGTAAGCGGTCCCTATTTATCTACTTGCACCCGGGAGTGCTTTCGAACTGCTAGGTTGGCAGGCGCTGGGACCGAACGACAGGAGCGCACCCCGCCGCAGGGATTCGAACCGCCGACCATACGATTGGCAAGTCCTAGGCGCTGAGGTTTTACCCACAGCGCCACCCGCGTGCCGGTAAATACGTTAGGAATACGTTAGGAATGTGGTATATCAACAGCCACTTTAATGCCATATGTGCCACAGATAAAACCTTCCACTGGCTTAAACATAGCCTAAGATTCTCAGAGGCTATGTTAATGTATTATAATGCAATCGGCGATTAGAATTCCTTTATGGTTGCGACAAAAAAATCTTTCCTACAGGCTACTAGCTTTCCATTCATTAACAAAAACACACATATAAGGCACACAGAATTTATAAAGCATTTCAGAATATACTAATAGCTCTTGTACCTCAGGCAGTTCTTGAGCATCCAAGTGCAGATAAATGTTTGGTTAGCAAATGACTTAGCTGCAAGGATTGCTGCTCTGCTGAGGGACAGATCATGAAATTACTCTAGGGTTAGAAAAGGTCTCATCATAAACAGACTGCAAAAAAATATATATCTGCAAACTTGCCAGATGCTCTTATTTTAAATGATGTCCTTTATTTGAACGCGCTGAAGAAGAATTAATCTGCTGCTGTGCACATGAGATTGCTAACAGCCTTTGCGGAAGGGAAGGAGCCATTTGGCTTCAGCAGAAATGCCTTGACATGATAGCAGTGATGGGCGATTTAAATCACAAGCCTTTGCTCTGCAGCTGCTCCTGAATGCATTACTTTGCTAGCAGTAGGGTTGCCGGCACTGGCCACTGGCTACAGGTTTTATTTTTGGTCATTGACAACTTTGACAGGAAGATGGTGTTGAGCCTCTGTCCGCTGACCTCAATGATACTGATCATCAGCCCAGGACCCCTCACTCATCAGACTCAAGAGAAATAAACTTCCCAGAGGCTTGTTGAAGAGGAATTCGCTCAGAATGGCAAAATACATTTTGAAGGCATGTTTTGGCACCTGGTCATCAGACTCTCAGAATCACTTTGTTGCCCCATGCCATAACAGCCAACCCTGGTCTCCATGAGATTTGTATTGGCGCTTGCTAGGTGCCACTCAGCGCCACAGTTTTAACTTGGTCTTAGTCTTATTGTATTGGGGCTCTTGTGCACTGCTGTGATTAAGCAGTATACAAATTCTTGAAATAAATAATGAATTGATACAAGGCTCTGGCCCCAGGCACAGGGATCCCTTGTGTCATCGAGCCGTGCTTCTCAGCACAGCACAGCACAGAAACTGGAGGGATGATCTCTGCCCCTTTTCCATTCCAAGCTAGAGAGGAAAATGTGATTCTTCTCATCACTCTTACCAAAGAGTATCAGCCCATGCAGCCTGCCAGAGACGCCAGCTTCTCCAGATCACTGAGGTGGCCCGACGCAACATCACTTGACATCCTGACATCGTATGATGTCCTGCTGTACACGCAGCCCTTAAGGGGGCCCAGGGCCCTCAAAAAAACATTGTGGAGCCCCCAGTGTGCATCATTCCCCAGGAGCTGGTGCCTATGCATCCCACCCAAGCTGCTATTTACGAGAGGAGAGAGGCTGCTTTTAGTGCCAATGGCCACCTCCTCCATGCAGTAAACAACAGCTAGTGAGGATGCAATTTTAATTCGATCCATGGCATGGGGTGAGAGGATTAATTTGCCTTCCTGTGATCCTGATCTGGCTCCCCACTTGCTCCCTAAAAAAATAACATCCTGTATGTTAAATGTGACCACCCATTTGATAGAATGTGTAAGTAGCTCTCTATTGCACTTCATATTTGGTAGGGTCAACTTCCTCAAGAGTTTTCCCAGGTTTTGCAGTATCTGAGCTCTCTGTCTTCTGGAAGTGTTTCTCAGACTTGGGCCCCCCGCTGTTGTTGGACTACAGCTCCCATCATCCCTAGGACCAGTGGTCAGAGATCAGTGGAGAAGAAATCCCGCAACAGCCAGAGACCTAAGTTTGAGAAAGACTGGTTTTGTGCCTTGCTACTGCATCCTGCTGCTGGCTGCCCACTCCTCCTAAGTTAGTTCTTCCTAGATCTTTCCCAGCACAGCAGAGACCCTCTTATCCTAGTTGGAACAGGAGAGCGGGGAAGCATGGCGATTATTCTGAACTTCTTCTTATGAATTTCCTCAGGGATTTCAAGCATGTGCACATTTCTCCCAGAGCATGCCTGCTGTATGGCAATACTGATCCTTAAGCAAAGGTGTGGTCTATAGATGCCTTGTTGTTTTCTCTCAGAGAAAAAGCCAAGCCAGAAAAAAAAAAAATCCCCTGGGGAATTGTGTACATCAATGTGGCTATTTAAAAGGCTTCTTGCATGCTTTAAAACGGATGCACTTCCTGACCGACCTTTACAAGGAACCGAACTGGGAAGCCCATAAAATATTTACATCCCTTCTGCTTGTCAAGCTCATTAGCTATCGTAAAGGTTGCTCCCTATTTAATTTTTCTTTTGGTTGGCTTTCCAGAAGATCAGCAGTGAGACCGATTTTTTTGCCCAATGCCTCTTTTTTCTGTTTTGCAGTTGACACGAGTGTAGAAATGTAGAGAAACTCTACCATGAAGTCCAACAGCCTAGATTGATTCATTAAGGGATATACCTAAGCACCTGTTAAAAGCTTGAAAGCAGATTTCCCACTTCCTTAATTGCTCAAGCTGGCAGTTGTTGCAAAAGCAACTGTGGATAAGTAAAAACACCGAAAAGTTTTGCCAGGGAAAATAATTCAGTGCTGCTGCGCTCTAATTTCAAGAGTGGCTAAGCCTGTCTGAGCATGCCCAGATGCTTCTAACATACTGAGAAGTTCAGCATATCACAGGTCTCTGGGTATTTCCAGACATTAGATGGAAGTCACCTAGATCCAATCCATAAATATTTCTGCTGGTACCAAGGGTCCTAGCCCCAGTGAGATACGGTAGCACTTCTGAAGGCACAATTAACAACTTTTTCGAAAGGCATTTTAAGGGAGGGCTTTCATCCCAGCCTACATCTGCACTAGATTTGGAACTGTTCTTATATATGATATTCATATATATATAGGACTCGTGTATGGTCTAAGCCTCTTGGGCTTGCCAATCGTAAGGTCGGCAGTTCGAATACGCGCAATGGGGTGAGCTCCTGTTGCTCTGTCCCAGCTCCTGCCAACCTGGCAGTTTGAAGGAATACCAGCGCAAGTAGATAAACAGGTACCACTGTGGCGGCAAAGTAAATGGCGTTTCCATCCACCAGAAGCGGTTTAGTCATGTTGGCATGACCCATAAAAGCTGTCTGTGGACAAATGCCAGCTCCCTCGGCCTGAAAGCAGAGATGAGCAGTCGAATTTGACAGGACTTAACCGTCCAGGGGTCTTTTACCTTTTCCTATTTCATATATGTAATTGCCATAACTGCTTTTACTGTTAAATGGCTTCCGAGACAGTTTACAGGAAGTGGTTTATAAATAGATAAATTGATAAATAAAAAACATACAAGTGATCCCTGTTCCCATGTAGTAAAACAAAAAGAGCTCTTGTGGATCACACCAAAGGCTCATGTAGTCCAGCATTATACGTTCACAGTGGCCAATCAGATGTTTATGGGAAGCTTAAAAGCAGGGCATGGGTGCAACAGTATTAGTGATCCCCAGCAACTGGTATTTGACCAGAGGTCATGTGTATCCATAATGAACAGCATCCACAGACAGCCTTATTCTCCATGAGTTTGTACAATCCCCTTTCAGAGCTGTCTAAGTTGGCAGCCATTGCTACAATTTGCATTTGTGAATTCCAGTCTAACTATGAGCTGCACAAAAATCCTTATGATATGAACTGCAGCAGTTGCGTTGCATATCACCTCTTTCCAGCTAGTGGCCACCAAGAAGGGGGCAGAGATCCCTAGCACATGGTATATGGGTCTGCATATTATGGCTGGGATGAGGGTCATCTCCGCACAAGGAGACCACATTCAAATGCTCCCCCGTCATTAATTTACACAGATTATTATTCAGCATGTGTTTATTCTGCCTTCTAAATGAAAGATGATCTCTGAGGGGCCTTACAAATTTAATGTTCCAGCATATATTAAAACGATGAATGAAACAAACCCCACAGCCAAACCATAAAGACAGAAGTGGAAACTAGCAATGGCATTCCCTCATAGACGGTCCCAGAGACTGTCTTCAAAAGCACAAGGTGCTGAAATGCTAACAGACAGTGTGTGGCCTGAAGTTCCCCTCAGAAGAGATATGATGTCTAAGCATAAGGAAGAAGAAAACCACTGATGTCTTCTTCCTCTCAGGTGGTGAGAGCAACTTAGGAGACAACCAAGTCCAGTTTTCACCTGTTGGTATACTCTCAGGAGACTCCCTGACGAACGTTGATTACATTTTTTTATTATTTTTTTTTAATGTGCATTTATATAAACTTAGATGTACACCTCAAATATATAGTGCAGAATGGCTCTAAGGGTCAATGACCAGGTTAGTCTAATACATGCTGATACGGAAGGGGGGGGGCACGTCTTCTTCACCTCCTTCTTCGCTACAATATATCCATTTATTTCCAACTGTCAATGACAGAAGGGACTAAAATCTATAAATCATAGAAAATCAACGTACCAATTTGCTCAATTTCTCTAGAACTCCATGACACCTTCCCTGTCCTCCATAATCCCTCAAGCAAAGTGTTAAGACCCTAATCCTGTCAAATCACTCTGCCAAGCCTTGCCTCTGGGCAATGCCAGGTGGCAGACTATGCATACATGGACCATTGTCTTCTCATCACCTGGACTCAGGATGTGCTTATCTACGCATATCTCCAGCTCTGCATATTCCCCCCTCCCTCCTCCATATGTTAATCCTGTGGAACCCAGCCTCTTCTTAATATATTCATGATGTAATCTGTGTAACCCAACCTCTTCTTAATGTATTCATGATGTAACTGGGATGTATTTTGCACTGTATTCTGGGACATGGAGGGAAGTTTCAAAAGTTCATGTCACCCATTTCTCGCTGTTCAATCTCGCCTTGAACCTTGTTGCGCAATAAACATGGATCTTCTGCAGTTTGCTCCTCTCTGGCTGAACTCATTTTCCTCCGCAGGGACCCGCGGACTTAGTCCGACGAGCTGGGTGGCAGAGCAGCCTTGCACCCAGATTTTAGCGTAACAGATGGCGCCCCACGTGGGGCTGGAGGTTCTCCCGCGTTGCTGACCGGGGGCCCCGAAATCTTCAGCCGGCTCCGGGCCATTTTGCCTGGGAAGATCCTTTGGACCCCCGGCCATCTTCCGGGCGGTAATCGAAAGCCCCAGGAGTTCAGCCGGGGAGCAAAGAGGGATCCAGCCGGCTTATTCATCAATCCAGGGATCATAATTGAAGACGCGTGAGTATAAGGAAAAATCCAGTGCACTGGTGGGAAGGGGGTGGAAGTCTCCTGGCAACTGAATTCTCTGCCCTCCTCTCTATCGTTCTTCTCACCTTTCTCTTGGTCCGGTTAGTGAGAGAGACCGTGGACCGCCGCTCAACCCTAAAAGGGGGTTCTGAGCTCTATTCCTTTTTCTTAAAAACTCCAGCCAGCCGCACCAATTGGGAGCCCGAATGTAAGACGGAGAGACCCGACTTGAAAGACAGCCGACTCCCCGCAACGGGCATCCCAGTTGAAAGCAAGGGGTTGGAGCTCTCTTTCCGAACTTCCCTCAGCGCCCGGCAAGGGGGCAGGAAGGGGTCTGGCTTTCTGTCTCAATCCCAGCCGCACTGGTCAGTGCCACGTAACACGTGTATCGTGCGTGAGCCTGCTTCCAAAAGCAAGGGGGATTTTCGGTTCAAAACTCTATCCAGGGATCACCCGATCTGGCACCGCATGGTGCGGGCGTCCAGTAGGGCCCCTTTTCCTGAGATTGTGACGATAGGTAGGAGGTTGCCAGGAGGGATAGCCCAGGAGGATTGGGCAGGATCAGGCAGAGTGGAAAGGAACCCCAGGTTATTGAATAGTGAGTAAGGATAAGGATAAAAGGAAATAGGATAGTTAGAGCTCATTAAAAACCCCCATAGGAAGTTGCCAAGCAACAGGAGAAACCCCAAAATAAACCCCTATACAGGTTACCCCAAATCCTAATCAACCCCTCTCTTTCTCCCGTCCCTATCCCAGACACCCCCCCCAAAAAAGGAAAAACAACAAAAAAGCAACAACAGCAACGCATGCATATATAAAAAGGGGTACCCAGACAACCAAGCGTTGTGAGCCCTGCCAGTTTGATTAACTGGTGGTGTGTTTCAAAGGGCAAGGAGGCTCATAAAACCATGTGGGACCTTCCTACTAATTTCACTTAATGAAGCCAAAAAGGAAGCGGCCCAACTCCTTGCAATAACCAACTAAAGGATGAGAATATATATGTTTACATGTTGTCTGTTATATGTGTTGTCTGTTAATTCATATATGAGAATATGTATGTTTACATGTTGTCTGTTACATGTCGTCTGTTACGTGTGTTGTCTGTTCCTTCTGTCTCTGACAGACTGCCTTTCTTAAGGCTGCATAGTTTAAACTACAAGCTTGCTCCAAAATTTAAATCTAAGAAAGCCATGTTGGGCCTTATCAATCTTAAACAAGACAAAAAATGAGAATGAAGTGTGCAAATGGTTGTTATTTGAGAGAGGCTCCAAAAGAGAGTCTTCCTCCCAAGTGGTAAAATCCTGTATATGTGCTACTTGTGTTCTGAAAAGAGGATTACCCCACCTCCTTCCTAAGTGAGGAGGGTGATTTTAAGTCTAATGGTAAATGGTGTTTTGTTGTAACTTTTGAGTTTGTGAGTACACCTATGTTCCAGTCTATTTTGGAATGTGAAGTTAACCTAATGTTTCTGCTGCAAAAGCCTAGTTGAGCACAATTGCTCTCTCAAGCTAAAATGCAGTGTATGTATTAGATTAAGCATATTCCTATGAAAGTATGGTGTTCTTTCTAAGAATATCTGAGTCCAGTTTTAACTTTGATTTGGTTGGGCAGAAGAGTTATTGTAAGGCTCCTGATATCAGTCTCTATAAGACTTCCTGGTCTCTTTTCTTAGAAAATGCCCCCCCTTGTCTCATTCTATCTCTTTCAGGTTTTTTTCTTCTTACTTCTGTGCCAGGTAAATTTACTCCCAAGTAAGCTTCCTTTAAAGGAAACTGCAAAAGGGGGGGGGGGCATAGATTAGGCTTACTATTCCTCTGCAAGTTCAGGAAAATTGTTCACTTTTGTATTCCTTTTAAATCAAATCTATGGCTGTTTTAACTATCCTCTCCCTATCTTAGGAAAAACGTTCACTTCAATCTTCACTCAAACTAGCTTCAAGATCTGCTAAAAGGGTTCTGTATAAAGTTGGGTACTTTTATTTTCCTCTTCCTTAGTACATGGTAGGAGCATAGATGTTTCCTTTCCCAGTTGTAAATCTGTACTTAAATGTGTATGTCTCTTTGGTAGTACAAATCTTGCTGTGAAATCTTGCTGTGAACCCTATATTTTGGAGGGTTGGACTAGATGACCCCAGGGTCCCTTTCAACTCTCCCAATTTGTGGCTGTGTGGAAGGACATGTGTCTGCAAGCATTGGAGGGTAATTCTTAAATTCTAGTGTCGTGATGGAGTTTAAATCCAGCCTAGCTTTGCTCTTTAGTTTTAAAAGGTGAGAGGTGAAAGCCGTGATGTTTTGAAGCAGAACTGGTGAGGTCAGGCATTTAAGTGATTGCAGTATTTATCATTTTGTCTATTATTTAAAAATCAGACTTAAAAGTCTACTCAAAGTTTAAGCACATACAAATTCATAATCAAGCAGAATCAGCCTTTACCGTCCTGTAAATAAAGGGCAGGAAAATTTGTCTGCAAATGGTAATGCTGAAATGAATGAGAATATTAAGATCTTATGAATTCTGACTCTCTGGCCATTTTTCCCATATATAAGGGCGTGGCATTGTTCCGCGAATGACCAGAGGGAAATCACACAAAATGATAGCCCTTTCCTGTAAATAAAGGAAGCAATCATTTGCTTGGGCTGAAGGAAACATGATCCCTTAGAAAACTGCTAGCTTTGGTGAATACTTGCATTGCTGAGGTTTTTGTTTGTTTGTTTGTTTTAAAATCTAACCCTATATTTTTTAAATCTACTCCTTACCCTTCCCTTCCTTTATTCTAATTTAGCCAAAAGATGCAACATTTCAATGGTGTAAAATTTTTGCTGAAATATGAACTCTGCACATGCACAGAGGTTAGGTCAGCTTAAAAAAAAAAAGAGAGAGAGAGAGAGAGAGAGGAAGGGGGGGAGGAGGAGGAGTTTTTTTTTTTTTTTTTGAGAGTGTGGGCTGCAGGGAGAAACTCATCCAAATTCCCTTATAAAAACCTGGAACCATTGAGGAAAATCACCCTTAATGTGTCCTTTCCTCCAGGGGCTACGTAAGACAAAAGGGTTAAGTACTCGACCATCAAGGGTAAAGGGGTTTCCAAGTTTCAAATCTTAACATGCCAAATTCTTTTCACAGGTAAATATCAAAGCACTCCCACTGTGAGCTCCTCAGTAGTTTCCCCAATCTAACATGCAAAATTCTTTTCACAGTTTTCCCACTGAGTTTGTCTTTTATCTGGTTTTGTTTTGTAAATACTATATACCTATGCATTATAGGAACAGCCTTCCTGACAGAGATTTTCACAGGAAATAAAAATTTCCCTTTCAAACAGGATACTGAAGAGAATTCGGACCCACATAAGCAAAATGTTTAATAACTTGCCTATTGTGTTCAAATTAACAAAGGTTCTGTCCCTTCGTTTCTTGCACAGCCAAACTAAGTGAAGGAAATTAAATGTAAATGATTATAATATTTAAATCGATAAAAGGCTTTTAACTATGAGTTTGTATTCACAGCTTCCCAAGAAAGAAAATTTTAGAATATTCTCTCCCTTCTTGACTATTATCTTCCTCCTAAAAACAAAACAAAACAAAAAACAACTAATTATGTCTTCAGATCCCAACCCCCCAACCCCCTTTGCGGGCCTATTTCAAAGGATTTTTTTTTAAGCCAATGCCTCACAGTGGCCACAACAATTTCTTCCTATAAAAGACTTGAGAAACTGACTAACTGAATTTTGAGGAACATTTTATCTTTTGACTACAAACCAAGAAGGAAAGGACCTAGAAAGCTATAACATTTCAGCGACGTTTGGAAGGGCTGCTAACTTCCTCCCATTGACTCAAAGGCAGGCAAGAAATGCCCTGGTGCCCAAGTTTGGAAATACATGTAAAAGCAGCAAGAATTGTCTCAAGATCACATTATTGCCTCAAGATATGGTGTAGAATTAATAATTTGTATGTTTTGTGTATTATGTGTTATTATGATAGTGTGTTATCTCCACAAAGGGGGGACAAAATTTCTGTGTGTAATTGTTTCTGTATAATGTAGGGTACATAACTATGAACAACAGAGGGATATGGCTTACACCCCAAGTTTTTCATGGAGGATTCTCATATATTACATGCTTTCCGATAGAGCAGGCTATCTTTAGATTCCGGAAAGAGAGTACCTTTTACTATTTCTTTCTTTCTGTTCCAGAAAACTATTTCAAATCTCTTCTATGACTTCTCTGTATCTCTTGCAGATTCAGTACTGTCTTTAAGTAGCAATTGTTCTGTATTTATTTATTAATCTTGGGTTTCCCGTATAGCCGTGAAATTAATCTAACCACAACCAAGTATTATTCTTGGAACCATATTTTATCAGGTAGTTTTGAAGCAACACTCTTTTATTATTATTTGAGATGTTTTGATTAGAATGCCAAATGAAAATGGATGTAGATCACGTCCCGAATTTTATTTATTTATTTGAGGACACGACTACCATATGTGGAATAAGGTCCCTTCACTTTCCTTACATCTCCAACATATTATTACTATTATTGATAACAAGAAACGTGTATATGCCTTGATGTAGCAGGAATGGTCCCTTATAGAGTTAAATTGACTCATTTGGAGAAGTGCCCCTTTTAAGAATGGTTTTGTTTAACATATTGGCTTTGAAAAGTTGAGAACCATGGGGCAAGATAAATTCAAATTGGACTCTGTTAGAATTGGGCATGTGTATCCAGGCTGCAACTAGCTTTTGGTCCTTAAGAGCAAGCGAACAACTTTCCATGAGTGCAAGACCAGAGCCTGCAATAATAAAACCCCATTGAATGGCCAAGGCAAAGACGTTTCCCTCACGATATGTCCGAAACCTGTGCCAGCTATGATGAGTGACAGGCGACATGGTTAAATGGAAGCCCTGAGGGGATTCAACAGGATGTGTTACTATACCACTATGCCGGTGTGAGACCATAGAAGAGCTAGCTTGACACCTGAGAAACACACAAAAATGGCAAAGGACAAAACACCAACTGTATTTTTCAGTCAGTAGTGGACCTTCCTGCTAAATGTAAAGCATAGACACTATTGAGAAAATGTTTCTCCCAAGAGCTAGAATGACACAAGTAATTTAGTAACAAAATACAACAGATGTTCTTTTTAAGTAATATCCTATATCCAGCTATCTGCACTGCTATACTTGCAAATGACCGTAAGAGGCATGGCTTGCAAGTCCCTTTCAGGTTTGCATAAACCCACACATCTGGTACGGTTGATACCAAGTCATTATTTAGCGCATATCTATATAACACACGTACATTGTATTGCTCTGCGTTGCTCCCTCCTTCGCTGCCCTCTTCTACCTTCCCAGACTATGTCCAAATGTGGCAAATGGGGGAAGGGGAGTACGAGATCACCGAAATCTAGGGTGCGGAGAAAAGATTTGCAAGTTCTTACAGAACTTTAATGCAAATCTATCTCCGAATGGGGGACTGATACGGAAGGGGGGGGGCACGTCTTCTTCACCTCCTTCTTCGCTACAATATATCCATTTATTTCCAACTGTCAATGACAGAAGGGACTAAAATCTATAAATCATAGAAAATCAACGTACCAATTTGCTCAATTTCTCTAGAACTCCATGACACCTTCCCTGTCCTCCATAATCCCTCAAGCAAAGTGTTAAGACCCTAATCCTGTCAAATCACTCTGCCAAGCCTTGCCTCTGGGCAATGCCAGGTGGCAGACTATGCATACATGGACCATTGTCTTCTCATCACCTGGACTCAGGATGTGCTTATCTACGCATATCTCCAGCTCTGCATATTCCCCCCTCCCTCCTCCATATGTTAATCCTGTGGAACCCAGCCTCTTCTTAATATATTCATGATGTAATCTGTGTAACCCAACCTCTTCTTAATGTATTCATGATGTAACTGGGATGTATTTTGCACTGTATTCTGGGACATGGAGGGAAGTTTCAAAAGTTCATGTCACCCATTTCTCGCTGTTCAATCTCGCCTTGAACCTTGTTGCGCAATAAACATGGATCTTCTGCAGTTTGCTCCTCTCTGGCTGAACTCATTTTCCTCCGCAGGGACCCGCGGACTTAGTCCGACGAGCTGGGTGGCAGAGCAGCCTTGCACCCAGATTTTAGCGTAACAATGCTTACTGCCAATTAGTTTGGAAAAAGCAATCACCTGAGTTGCAGCTGGAGAAAACGACTCCCTAATTCTATATGCATCTTTTCAAACTGCAGTCTGCAACCCTCTAGCTCTGATCATTGACTCACAGAATTGTAGAGTTGGAAAGGACCATAGGCGTCATCTAGTCCAACCCCCAGCAATGCAGGAGTCTTCTGCCCAATGTGGGGTTAAAACGCACTACCCATCTGTTCCCTAACTTTCTAGAAAAGCCTAGGAGAAAACCCATACCCAGTTTCTCCCTAATACCCTGATTATCTTGACTGGGGGCAGATTTTCCCTGAAGGCCTTGCCGGAATAAACACCCACAAAGCAACAAAACTTTGATTCAGCACTCAAAATATTCTTTTCTGAAGTACTTTTCACAACAGACGTTTCTATTTCTAATAACCGGCAGCTGAAATAGCTCCCAGGAAAGAGACCGCTACCAGACTTCAGTTTAAAATAATGAAGGCAGGCTTACCGTTACACCAAAGAAGCTGGTCTGATTCATTGCATCTAGGAAAATTTTTCCAAGTTCTTTGTTGGTGTAGTTAAAGTCCTCAATTTTTTGGTTTCTGTTGGTGGCATTGAGAATCTTCATAGCTTGCTGAAGTGTTTTGGCAATTACCCAAATTCCATCATAAGCAAAGCCATGGAACTTACTTGGCTCAACATTCCCTCGCCTTTGATCATACTCCTCTTCATACTGCTGTGGTGTCTGTGTAAAAGAATACAAGGCCAGTTCAATGATCAGCATGTTAAAATCTGTGCCCAAAACGTCAAAAGCCATGGAAGCCCTTAAGAGGCCTGTGGAGCTCAAGAAATAATGAGAAGCATTTCAGGGCAGAAAAATACAATTTTATCATTCATCATGTAATATTGTGCCATCATGGCAACTAGTGACTCAGGTCACAGACCCACAATATGTTTAAAGCATATTTAAAGCATGTGGTTTCCTGAAAACAATTCTGGGAACTGTAGTTTGTCCCTCACAGGGATAAAGTACCCAGCACTCTTAACAAACTAGTTCCCAGGATTCTTTCAAAGACGCAATGTGCTTTGAAATTTATGATGTGGATGTAGACTTGCATTAAAAATGACTTGCCTAGACCTACCAAACTAAATTACTTGCACCTGGGTCCACTGAAATCAATAGGACAAGTTAGTAATGAAGGAAGTTCAAACTAAGTCTGGTTCCAAGCAATTATTCTTAAATCAGTTTTCTCCAAAATAATGATAACAAAGGCACACTTTTTTCAGAATGAAAATGGGGCACATGCTTTATTTTGGCACCCAAAACATACTTTCAGAATGTAAATGGGTAACCGAGGGAACAACCTCATGCTTCTCAGTGGCCTACTGTGGTGGGGGTAGTTCTTGATTTGAAGGAGATAAACCCATGGCAGTAACTCATGCAGCTCAATGGACACCCCTCCTCCAGGCAATTTTGCTCAATGGACACCCCTCCTCCAGGCAATTTTGCAGGGTCTCTCCACCAGGAGTGATTGAATGGTCCAATCATGCCAACTCCAGAAATGGCACAACACCGCAAGTTCTAAACTGGTTACATTAAGTGTAAAATAAGCAAGATCTTCCTCATGTTGTTTGGGGCACTGTTGCCATGGTGAAATTCATTTGCTAAACAGAGCTCAAAACAATTGTTTGTGTTTACTAACAGAAAACGATTTAATAATATCCATGCACCATTGAGGTGCATACGTACATGCTTTTATAAACAAGAGTCAACATGATTTTTCTCTCTCTTTCTCCCTCTCTTCAGGGTGAACCAAGACTGCTTCAACTTTTGCAGCGCCTCTGATAGAAGGTTTTCCAAAAATTACACCTGCTGATTTGAGTTGCCTTGCCTTGCCCCTCCCCTCTGCCTGTCTGAAGTGCAAAGGCTGTATTCCTGAGTCTTTTCTAATTCCTGGGTCCAACAAGGTTCCAATTGCTGGAGTGGCCAGGCCAGCCATTACTTAGGTTACATCCTAAGTATGGGTTGTTAAGGTAACAAAGGGGGAGAGAGTTGAGGTGTGTGAGGAGTTAGAAGCTAGAAGCAGGCAGAAGCCAGAGAGAGACAGAGCCATGCCTGATTTCTGGTGGAATCCAAAGCTGTGGCTATGGAAGAAGCAAGGCACTTTGGAGTGTTAATGCTGTGAGCCTCCCCACCCACTGTAGGCTCAGGCTGCATATATGTGTAAATAAACCATATATCCTACGGACACCAGAGTCTCAGCTGTCCCTCATTCCAAGGAAACCGAACTCTGGGTAAGTGCCTGGAACTCCTGGCCTCTCTGAGACTGGGGTGGTGTACAACAGTATTTTAAAGTGACGCATAATGCTAGAGGGGTTTTTGTGCTGAATATCTTTAGTATTTGACAGGGGGTTTTCCCCCTCCCAAAAAGCACCCTGAAGCACTTTGGACATCGCTGCTTCAGTTTGAAGCACCTCATGGAGATCCTGCTCTGTCAAGCCCTGAATCTAGCCAAAGCAGCCCTGCTGTGGTTCTTGATCCAAGACTCGTCAGAACCTTTTGCAAAATCCCATTAGAGGAACCATGCTCTACCCTTAAGCCCTGCTTTTGTGCTGCCACCTCAAGTTTTAAGACTGGGCTGTAAACCTACTATGACAGAAGTTTTTTGCGTGCTTTTATATGCTCCAAATGGTAAAAAGGAAATCAAACTCACCCTTCCTGAAATGGTTTTGATCGGTTTTGAACTGAGAGGTTCAAAATCCACTCCAATGTACCCTTCCATGGCGCCAAGAAGGTTCATGGTGAGACAGTGAGATGAGTTAAGCTTTGGAATAGCTTTTTCCCACCAGTGGCTCTGATACCACCCAGGAATGATCCACTGATATTTAGGGCCGAACATCTTTTCATTAAATGCCTACAGTGGAAACATAAAAGAGGGGAGAAAGAGTTACAACATATATAAAAATCTTGTAGAGGTTTAAATAATCTCAGCTATGATAGCCGCTCCTTAAAAATAAACACCGTTCTTGGGGGGAAACGAACCTAAAGGAACACACACATTTTAACAAGGGAGACCCTAAATATATACTTATACGTAACTTGGAATCTGTACTGGATACACAAGAAGATGCCATCAACTGAGGACTGCTATCATACAAACAACTTCATAATTAATATGCCTAATGCAGAAGCATTAAGAGCTTCTATATATAGACTTGATGGCCAAAAAGTAAACAAGAAGGAATGGGGCTCCAAAGTGAGAAAAAGAGCAAGACTGGAAGTCTGGTCCTTCTCAGTCACTCAAGCTGAGCCATATGGATAAAGATGGTTGTTAGTTGGGATCTGAAATACTCTCCCCTCCCACAGCATGGGATAGGGATTGTCTGAATGACAAGGAATGTTGGGAGGTACCATCTGGGGAACCCCTGGGGAAGCCTCAGAAGAGGGAGGCTCAGAGCCCAGGGAGTGGTGGTGGGACCCTGAGGACAGGTCCAAGGGTGAAGTGGGGTGGGAGGATGGCTGGATGCTGAAGAAGCTACAGGCTTTAGCAAACAAGATGAGCCAGGTGCAGAAAGCAGTGCAGACTCTGCAGATGAAGCAGAGGAGGAAGGAGCAGTCTGCAGAAGCAGCCCAGGAGCTTGCCATCCCTACTGTACTAAGCTCCCCTCCCCCTTTGCCTCCGAGGACACAGAGGGCTATGCCTGCAGCAGAACAAAGAACACAGTTCCCCCCCACCATTGTAGTTTAAGGCTGCTTGGGAAACTTCTGGCTGAGGAGGAGTCTCAGGGGGAGAAGAGCGCAGAGGCCTTCAGTCCTGGCAACTGCTTAATGGGAGCAAGTCCGGCTGGGAAGCATTGCCAATCTGTATGCCATTTACCTAAATAAAGAATTCAATACACTGAGTCTTGTATGCTGAGCTGCATCTGAGCCAGCGCTGACAGCATGCCACCCTCTCTCCTGGCATGTGTAGTTGCGTAGCTTCCTGCAAAATGGCCTGTCCATTTATTTCTAGCTAAGGCCCTCTCAAAGTCTTCTGCCTTGTCCAAAAGCCAACATGCCCTTCCATCCATCAGCTGGGAAAATTTATTGCTTTCCCTTCAATTGTCAAGGTGGCATACATAGAGTACCCAAGTTATCTCCCATCAAGGCATTGGCCAAACCCAACTCTGCAGAGATCCCCTCTTTTTCTCCCTCTCTTTTTATTTACTTACACAGCAGAATACTTTTGCTGCCATTTCCTCATTGAACTGGCCAAGGATAATTCGGACATCATTTCCCTGCAGAATACAATAAAAAGTGACGTATTAGTGAAATCACCACCATCTCCTCCTCTCACAGATCACAGGTGTGAGATAATTAGTAATTATTTAATAATAATCAGTAATTGTTTTTTATTGCCACCAGCTCATATACCATAAGGCACCGTAAAAAGCCTGAAATGACTAGCTCATCAAGAAAGTTTAAACAGCCACGTAGGCCTGCTCACATAAAATGGCTTTCAAAAGACACCTGAAAATAAAAAAAAAGTGAGGATAACTGCCAAATCTTTGCTGGAAGAGTATTTCACAACACAGGACTCACAACACTAAAAGCCTGACTTCTGGCAAAAGCCAATCAGGGTTCTGTAACATGGGGGGCAACCAACAGTGCTCTTTCAGATGAGTCTATTAATTAAGCTGAGGTCCAAAAGCTTATGTGGTCCATACAGCATCCTTTATAATGCCTTATATTACTGAAATGCTCTTTGTTTATAGAAAAAATTAATTGGTGCTTCATATTTTACACCAACAAGCACCTCCTGGGTAGTCTAGGATCCAGATATCACCAGAAGTGGCACCATGTGTTGAGGTAGAACCACAACCAACCAGCACCAGATTCGCTGCTGCTTAACCTGGACAAGGGTTGGGAAGCAATGAGTTTGGGGCTGTATGGCTGCACCGGTGGAGCAACCAGATTCAGCCCACCAGTGCAACAATGTGGACTATATATGTATGCTTTTCACTCGCAACAAAGGCACATTAGTCCTAGGTATAAATATTTTTAATCTCCCACCAAATCGCAATCCAGTTGGGATTCTAACCCAGTCAAGTCACAAGACTTAACAGGAGTCAGACCCTTGGAAGGATTTCAAAACCTTCAAAAGATGTTTCAGAGGCACCAAGGCAATTCATGGGAACAGAGCTTTAGCTTTCTTGCTATCCCCACAGGGGATCAAATGCTTATCACAATTTTACTGATAAATCATTTGTTTGTTTGTTAAAACTATTAATAATCTGTCCTTCACTGGGAGATGCTAGGCAGCAGATACACACAAACCAAACCCAAAATTAAACAGTAAAATAAAAATACTGTAAAAAACAAAATACAGAATTCAATTACAACTGAAACCAGCAGCAGAAACAAAAATTCAGCTACCCAATGCACATCCCCTCTCGCGGAAAGCCTAGGCGAAGAGGCGTGACTTCACCTGCCAAGGAAAATGACACCAATGGCATGGTAAGAAACACCTCGGAGGGGAGGAGACAGTGAAACTCTTAAGCTGAATTCTGAGCAGTGTCTGGTATAGCCAAGTTCACCCTTAAAAGAAGATACAGAAAGGGCAAGATGAAAATATTTTGAAATGCCAAGACATTGCTGAGTGCGAAAGTATCTTTGCACCGCTTTTGGGGGTGGTTTTTTTAGAGATAAATTGTTGCTCGTGTGGATAGTGTGCTAAGCAGCCATCCTGTATTTTACTAAACTTTTCTTTTTTTAAATTATCAAAATGTTTCAAAAATGTCTGCAGGCACAAGGGAGTGGAAAAGACGGACACAGTGCAGGGGCTGCCATGATGGTCTCTTCAAAATGATCACTTCTGTATTTTCATCAGCGCTGGCTATCCTTCTTGGGAACGAGTTGTCAGGACAGGTCGTTGTCCTCTTCAGATCACCACACAAACGCTTCTTGTTCTTTTATAACTTTTTATTGCGTATTAACAAAACAATCTTATAAACAGTTCTTAACTATTCTTCCTCAGAGCCACTTATTTCAGATACCTTCTGAGCTCTGCTTCTCCGTGACCAGCCACCCTCAAAATGGCGAAGGCGCCTCTCCCTTTGTTTTCCCGCTCTTTTTTCTAACCTCCTGGCTAGAGCTGGCCTGTATCTCCTCTCCTCCGAATCTGAGCTAGAACTTAACTTTCACAACTTTCCTGTGAACAGCCAGTCCCTCCCTGTTGTTCCTCTTGCTCCCTTCTATTAGATTCACTGCTCTCCTCCCCCCCTTGGGGAATGCTTTCTCCCTCTGATAAACTGAAAACTTCTAACTCTTCCCTGACACGAGTCTGGTTTTTCTAGGAAACAGCTTGGGGGAAACCCTGAATAATGAATTTCAGCAGAGACCAAGGCAAGAGACCAAAAATTAAAGTGCAAAGGGTAACGAGAGCTCAATAACAATGTCTCAAAATCTCTAGAAAGCTTCAAGCGATGGTTTTGTTTTGCTTTCTTTGTAATAGTAGTGCCATCAGCATCTTTTTGCTGCCCATGGCAGCTATTGTGTGCCAGCGCCCACGACACTTTTATCAAGATCTGAGTACCAGTAACTCAATTTTTACTAAAGAAAGTCCTGGTATACACACACAAAAAGGTGGCAGTCTTTGGTTTCCATTGTTAAATTTCTCCATCCATTCCCTGTGCAAATGAAGTTCAGGGCGCTTGATTAGAAAGTAAAAATAATTAAAAATAAAAATATTAAAAATATTAATATTTTTAATATTAAAAATAAAATAAAAACAAGAAGCAAGATATCAAGGACTGAATCTTTGACACTAGAATGAATTACTTTTAAAAAAAACACCCCGTATGGTCACTGAAAAACATGCATTTCATCAGATTTTTGAGAAGCACACACTGCATCTAATGCATTAATGTCTGGTTTTGCTGAGGAGACCAGAATATAAAAAGATAGAAAGATGGGCATTAAGAATTTAGATGTGTATGCCCTACTTTTTATCTGCAGCAATTCACACAGAAGGTATGAAGTGTCAATCAACTGCAATAGCATCTGCTTCCTAGCAGGGAACCTTTATCTCCTACTACTTTTGGTCAGTCCTGAAGGGCTAATGTAATAAACATGAAAATTATAATCTACTGTTCAGCATCTAGGCAGCATACATCATAAAGAGAGATAATGGCAGAGATGCGGGCAAGAGCCAACAGCAGAGCGAAAATCTCACGCACAGAAGGCTGCATTCAACTAAAGCAAATAACATAAGTTCATTTATTTCCAGTGGCTTTACTCTGATTATTAGTTAGTTGGATACTAGAGGGGAGAAACATTAGTAAAGTTAACAAATCACACAAGTGCAATCACCCATTTTTAGTTTTCTCGTGCAAAGTGGGATTTTACTGTTACTTCTTGTGGAAAGGGGGAAATAGTTTGCACACTGGTACGTGGGTCAAGGTCCACATGCATTTACCTCTAGGCTCATCTTGCCCCACATGTGCACACATTCATCACAGCATGTATATGTTGGATACATATTGTCACACACAGAGAATCATAGAATTGTAGAGTTGGAAGGGAGCACAAGTCCAGCCCCCTGCAAATGCCCACTCTTTTGCCCAACGTGGGACTTGAACCCACAACCCAGAAACTGAAAGTCTCATGCTTTACCAACTAAGCCACTTACCGTATTTTTCGCTCTATAAGACGCACCCAGCCATAGGACGCACCTAGTTTTAGAGGAGGAGAACAAGAAAAAAAAATTCTCTCCCTCTCTGCGCAGCGCCCCTTCTGCGAAGGGGCAGGAGAAACGGAGCCCCTTCCATTTCTCCTCCCGCTTCACTGAAGGGGCGCTGCGCAGCTTTCCCTCTCTGCGCAGCGCCCCTTCAGTGAAGCAAAGCCAGGAGAGCAAGAGGGGTCGGTGCGCACTGATCCCTCTTGCTCTCCTGGCTTCAGGGATAGCCGCCCGAAGCATCTGGAGCCCAGCGGGAGCGCTCTGGAGGCTTCGCGTTGCTTTCTCTGAAGCCATGGAGCCTGCATTCGCTCCATAAGACGCACACACATTTCCCCTTACTTTTTAGGAGGGGGAAGTGCGTCTTATAGAGCAAAAATATACGGTACTTTATAAGGTAGAACCAGCTCATGTTTCTGGCACATGTGTTTATATATTAAGCCAATACTATAAAGCAAGGACCAATGCGTTTCCCACTTTCGCCAAAAATGTGAAATTTATCAATGAACTCATAGATATTTCCCTCCCTTAGTTAGCAGCAGGAGCCCTATGCCTAAATGGCACTCTATATTACAAATGACTAGCTTAGTTCTATTAATTTTAGCAGGTCTTCGTTGTGTAAGACCAGCATTAGATACATCCCTATTTTTTTCCTATTTGACACTCAGTTGGTAACTTAGATGAACAATTTTAGAAAGAACGTACCTAAGGGTGAGAGACTGCAGCATTCACAGCTTTTCTACTTTGCCCCATCTGACTCTGCTAGTGCATTTTAAAATGAGCCAAAACCGCTTTTAACACATCCAGTATTATATTACCTCCAATATTAATTCTTGCACCCTGCAATGCCCAATCTTTTGCCCAACGTGGGACTGGAACCCACAACCCAGAAACTGAAAGTCTCATGCTTTACCGACTAAGCCACTTACCGTATTTTTTGCTCTATAAGACACACCCAGCCATAAGACGCACCTAGTTTTAGAGGAGGAGAACAAGAAAAAAAATATTCTCTCCCTCTCTTCTTTATAACAAACAGCACTGCATGGATAATTTATCAGCAAAATGCCAATTCTATTGCCAATGATTATTTCATTTTCTACTGCCCAGTTTGCTTCTTAATAATAGCTGCACCCACCTTGAGTTTTTTGACACTTGTGCAGGGATCATTAGAGAAACTCTCTGTGTCTGAGATTTCAATATCTTCCCCATACAGGACACCAGTCAGATCATTCCGTACCTGTTGCAGGTTGGGGAAAAAGGCAAAAATGAATTCATTGGTACCCACCACTGAAAACACCGCTGTCTCGCAACACCATAGCATGATTCAAACAGATGCGAAGTTAGTCACCCTTCCGTACAGGTGTTATATTAAATCATATGGAGTGTGGGAGTGGGGATTTCCTGACAAGCATTCCAGGTTTGAGACTGTAATATCTGCTACACTGAAAATAACATGCTATGCTGTTACAGACAAGCATACAAGAAAGCAGCTCCTCTTCAATCTGCAAGACCCTGATTGACTCCTAAAACCTAGACACAATTCTTGAACCCCCTGAAATGCAACATGAAGCTGGATCTTACAATGTGAACATTCTTTGTAAAGTTTCCTCACATTTTTTAATACATCCAAACGGATGCCAATACTTCCTTTTCTGTTGTAGGCATGTATAGCACCATGAGCAATCTTCTCACTAAATACACAGATGCATTCTTTTTAAATTAGCAACAATAATAGAATAAACTGGAAGTCAAAGAGAGTATAAACTACTTGTAATGGTGCTGTTCAAGCCTTGCTACTCAAAACTGTGAATGTATTTATTTTATAAAAGCACAGAATCACAACAGAAGAAATAAAACAATTTGTAATGTTCAGAAATTTCATTCTACAATCTCACACACACCATGTTTATATAAATGTAGGTAGTGTCTCTTAAACGTGAAAGCAGAAAGAAATGCACTTTGCACCCTGTTAGCTGACTTTTGATGGAAGTTGATATTGACATGTGAACTCTGACCATCTCAGGAAAAAAATTTGATGTAAGCCGGTGAATGTTAATAATAATAATATCAGTATACACTTGGATGTCTGGAAAACACTGAAATATACAGCTGTTTGGGGCCATTCACAAAATTTCTCTGGGATTATTAGCACCCAAACATCAATACAGTGGTACTTCAGGTTACATACACTTCAGGTTACAATCACTTCAGGTTACAGACTCTGCTAACCCAGAAATAGTGCTTCAGGTTAAGAACTTTGCTTCAGGATGAGAACAGAAATCGTGCTCCGGCAGCGCGGCAGCAGCAGGAGGCCCCATTAGCTAAAGTGGTGCTTCAGGTTAAGAACAGTTTCAGGTTAAGTACGGACCTCCGGAACGAATTAAGTACTTAACCTGAGGTACTGTATTGAATTTCTGAGATCCACTTTCTCCAGGGTCCCAATTCCATGACATGACTCCCAATCTAACAGCAGTGAATAAAACCTCTATTTTCCTGTCAACATGCAAGAAGGGCAATCAGGAACTTTGACAATCAACAGCAGAGTAACCAACCCTCCCTTTCAAAGAACTTACTGGCATATTCACCTGAAATTGATACCACATTGTATCCCAAAAGTTCCCACATAAACAAAACCACCTTATAGTCCAAGGTATGGCAATTGAATGGCGGTCTGAATCCCCGTGGCGGGGTGAGCCCCTGTCGTTCGGTCCCTGCTCCTGCCCACCTAGCAGTTTGAAAGCACCCCTAAGTGCAAGTAGATAAATAGGTACCGCTTTATAGCGGGAAGGTAAACGGCGTTTCTGTGTGCTGCGCTGGTGCTGGCTCGACAGAGCAGCTTCGTCACGCTGGCCATGTGACCCGGAAGTGTCTTTGGACAGCGCTGGCTCCCGGCCTCTTAAGCGAGATGAGCGCGCAACCCTAGAATCGGACACAACTGGCCCGTACGGGCAGGGGTACCTTTACCTTTACCTATAGCAATGACACACTTTTATTACTAGGGAAGCAGCAGCAGGAAAAAAACTAATTAATTTGTTGGAATGCGCTGCAATGCAAAAGAAGTATTTCCATCATTTCTTCAATAAAGGATCAAAGACTCAGCTTTGGAACAAAAGAAAAATTAAATCCACAGTCAACCAGCTAGACAGTAAAGATGTTATGTGTTCTGAAAACAATGGCAAGAAAATTGGAGACAGAAGCATTTGCAAAACGCAGAAAGAGCAAAGAGCAGCTGCTAGAGCTTTGACAAACTGGACAGAATCAAAATAATATTTTGAAGAAAAGGGACAGGACAAGACAAGAAGTGAGAGGCCATAAACGCAAGTATCAGTTCTAATATTTTTTTCATTCTAAAAACATTCCAGGGTAGAGGGCCCTGGCATACCAGCCTCTGCTGCAATGTCAAGTTCTTCTTGGAAAACAAGTGAATGTCTGCTTAGCTAACATGCCCACAATAGTACAATCTGTGCACAGCTCTGTTCCAGTATTTCCACTGTTGCAGAATCAGTTCTATTCATCACTACTGAAATCTGGTCTCCAACTCATACTGGATCCAAAAAGCTACAAAATGACATTAGCATACAATGGCAAATTCATGATAGGCCCTGCCGCCACTGCCACCCCTACAAAACTGACAGGGAGCTTTCTGACACCACTCTCTAAGTGACTACCAGAAAGTCAGCCTAAAACCAGAAAAACGGCCTCAAAACACACCCTTGTCCATTGTGAGGATTTCGAGGTATGGAATAATCTGTTCCCCCAGTCATGCTAGTTCATGCAACCACAACTTCTGAATGCGTATTTTTCAGGTAACTGGTGCTCAGAATCAACGTGTGACCCATCAAAGCACTATAACACCTGGGAAATAAGGATGCCTTGAAGTTGTTTTCATGATCCTCACAGTGTTGTTGGGTTAGGGCTTGGGTTGGAAGGCTCTGATGCTGGAAGAGGAGGAGGAGGAAGAAACAGAAGGGAGATGGTGGGAACCTAGGTTGGAGCTGGGTGCACCTCCCTCTTCAACCCCCAAATTCAGCTGCTTTGGAAGGGGAAGGTGGGTTGTCGCCTCTCCCCTCTGTCCTTTCTGTGGAGCAGAGACCTCAGTGAAGGTTGGGAAGAGCTTCGATCAGTTGAGGAGGGAAGATGAACAGAAGATAGCCAACACTAAACAAGACCCAAAACAGGAGGGTGCAGCGTTGTCCACTACAACTAGGTGCGGTCTTCACAGATGGAAGAGCACACATGCAATCTTGACATTCCCAAAAGGCAAGAGAGTATATCACAAGTGAACATGCCCTGTCTTTAAAAGCTGGTGGAAGGGGTGGTGAAACTTCTTGGGACACCTTCATTGCTTCCATCTGTTTCTGAACTTCTTACTCTTCTCCAGAACTCCTGTATCATGACTCCTCCTGACCTGTAACTTGCCTGATTAAGAACGTTTCTGACTTACAAGGAAGAGCCTCTGTCTGTGTGCTTTGGGTGGGAGATAGGACATCCTACCATAGCTGGAGAAGTGCCCCTTATTGTGAGAGATGAAAACAGCAGCCTCTCCTCCAACACCAAATAGTTCTAAAGGCTTACACGCTCTTTGCAAACGAAAGCTCCAGATAGTCACCACAAAGAGGGTTCAGGTTTTGCTAACTTCAGGATAGTCATTAACCAGCTTATCTCTTATGTAGTTTCTCAATTAAAATTATTTATCAGTTATTATTAATTCAGTTTTGTGTGCCATATATATATATATATATATATATATGCACGCCAGCCTAGCAGGACCATCATTTCTGCACCTAGTAAGCTTGCCAAAGGGGCATGGCTCTAATAGAAGTTACGTAGGTATAATGAATGGTGATAAAATGGCTCACTTGTTGATAACTTGCTAGTAATTAGCCTACATTAGCAACACTAATGATTCCATATGAAAGCTAAAGCATTTCTCCAACAGCTAATGTTTATACTGCTAGTTCTAAGCTAAAATCCACAATTCCAATAACATTTCCAATAACATATGATAATATGTTTCATCATATTATCAGTGACTCCCCAGTGAACCAAAGCTGCATGTAAGTACTGCTGGATAAATCCTTTGTTGCTGGAGTATATATATATATATATATAGAGAGAGAGAGAGAGAGAGAGAGAGATGTATGTATGAATGAGGGGGGGGGAGGGCATAATCCCACCAGATGTTGATCATCAGAGATTCATAATGAATGAGAACTGGCCAGAGCAGATGGCTCATACAATCATAAATTTGCTGAGGTTTTCTCCATTAATGATTCCTATGCAAAGTTATTTTCTTTAAGAAAGAAAGAAAGAAAGAAAGAAAGAAAGAAAGAAAGAAAGAAAGAAATGTTTTCTGCCAGATTCCTCAATTTTATTGAAGAAATAAATCTAAAACAATGACTCTTTAAAAATGTATACACATCTGAGAGGAAGGGATTATAGTTTCTGGGATTAATAAAGAAGTATGTCAGTAGGAAGGGTGCTTTGAATCTAAAATTGTAAGCAAGCAAATTTGTATTTTCGGGCATGTGACTTTCTATAATTACAGTGCATGATAAAGGCCTAGAACTATAAGCACTGTCTATTGTCTATACGCAAAGAGCTAAGATATAAAAATAGAAATGCTGGATCAGATTTTTTACTTTATTACAAAAAGAGAGGCACTGACGTCAACAGGATTGCAAAGTAGTGACACAGAATGGCACAGTCGTTGGGCGTAGACCCAGGGCGGCAGAGAACACAGTGGTGCCCCAGATGGAAAAGAATCAACAAGAAATATAGAGGGAGCACTGGATTTTTCAAAACCTGTCAGCAGCAGAAGATTACATACAAGAGAAAAGAATCACATAAAGGGGAGATGGGGGGGGATGGATACAACAAAAGATATTTTTACATGTATAGAGACTGAATTAACTATATATTTTTTTAAAGAAATCTTAGTTCATCAGTATAAATACAGCACAAAGCCAGACATAGACGTTCTAAGTACAGGGATCAGTTATGAGCTTGGTCTTATTCTTTTTATCTGACAAAAAGAGTCTTTGAAGTTTTTTTATCTGTTAACATCTTTGAAGTTCAGTGTTCTATTTAAAGAACAACCTGTAAACCAGGCACATAAAAAAAAAAAATCCAGAGAGTCAGTGATTCCAATGTGTGGAGCAAACAGAACACAGTGAAGACGGCTTTTGCTTTCACTGCCATTCTTGAAATTAAAATAAGCTGGCATTTGGGGATCCAAACAATGGTGTCTCTGCTTAAAGTATACACCGCATGATCCATTATCTACATCCAAGTCCTACAATACAATGATAGTTACTCTGTTCTGCAAGGAGGAATGCACTAAAGGACTTCAGGGATTTCTCAAGCTCCATACACGACCACATGAAGTAGGAAGATACAAATAACAAAGAATTCACAAACCTCGGGCTTATTTTAATTCTCCTAAAAGGTAAAGGTAAAGGGACCCCTGACCATTAGGTCCAGTCGTGACCGACTCTGGGGTTGCGGCGCTCATCTCGCTTTACAGGCCAAGGGAGCCGGCGTACAGCTTCCGGGTCATGTGGCCAGCATGACTAAGCAGCTTCTGGCGAATCAGAGCAGCGCACGGAAACACTGTTTACCTTCCCGCCGGAGCAGTTCCTATTTATCTACTTGCACTTTGACATGCTTTCAAACTGCTAGGTTGGCAGGAGCAGGGACTGAGCAACAGGAGCTCACCCCGTCGTGGGGATTCGAACCGCCGACCTTCTGATCAGCAAGTCCTAGGCTCTGTGGTTTAACGCATTGAAGCTCTTTACAAACTAGTGAGATATGGCTGATATAGCCAAAGCCTGTTAGCAACTGGGCAGCTACATTTTGCACTAGGTTAAGTTTCCTGGATATTTTCAAAAGCAGACACATATTAAACAAAGTACAGTAGACTAAATCTGGAGGTTACCAGAGCATGAATAATTGTGCCATGGCTAATTCTGTACTGAATCCAGCCAAATCCACTAGGTGTAATATAATCATTTCTGCATAACATGATAGCCCATTTTTAAATGGAAAAGATGACATCCAGAGAGGGGTGATCGGAAAACATTTTCCAATAGTGTTACTTCCCTACTTCAGATATTGACACAAACACATATTCATACACATAGTCATGTACATATGTACATACATGTTTACAAATATAGTTATTAAATTATGTAAGATGCCTTGAAACCAGCTCCCTAGTTGACAAGATATTATAGTTGCAGCTGAAATCAGGGCTCTAATACTTTCTTCATCAGAACTTTGCAGTTACCTCATTTACCCCATGGCATGACACTTATTTTTTCCTTTTTTTTAACACCCCCCCCCCCAAAATCCTTTGAACTTTGTGGTTCTAAGAACAGTATTTAACTGATGACAACATCTGCAACAGGAACTTACCAGTTCCTGCAAAAATGTTTAAACTATCCCAACCATCCTTTGTGTGCAAGAAAAGCTTACCCCCCTCCCCCCAGAAGGACTATTTGAATTGAAGAAATGGCTAATGGAAGGAATGGTTATCCTTGCTGCAAACTACCCAAGTGGCTTTCCTCCTGCATGGGTTTCTATACCTAATTTTTGGATCCAGCTTCATCTTACAGAATTTCAAAGCATTTTACATAAACTCACTTCCTTGACCTCAACTTCAGTTACGATCCATGGACTGTAAACTAGGGAGCTGTTCATGGTGCTGAAGGTAGGCATTTTTCAAGCAAAGATGTCCTGGTTTCCACCTCTTGCTTGTCAAAGTGCAAGTAGATAAATAGCAACCCCAGAGTCGGCCACGACTGGACCTAATGGTCAGGAGTCCCTTTACCTTTATCAGCCATATCTCACTAGTTCGTAAAGAGCTTCAATGCTCACCACTTCATTTCTGGGCACGATCAGAATTGCTGGTGCTCACCTGTAAAGCCCTAAACGGTTAACAATTCATTTGTATTTTATTCTGTTACCCACTTTGACTTTAGGAAAAGTGGGATGGAAATACATAAACAAACAAAAGAAAGAACCACACCTCCTGGCAACTCTCCTCGCAAGGCAGAAAGGAAAGGCTTAGGTTTTTTTAATGGGGAACATTCTGTAGAATACAATGCTTGTAAAGGAACAATGAGATCTACACAAAACGAATAAGAAGGTGGGTTGCTGGCATGTAAGAATTAGAAATGGTTCAAAGAAACTTCTATGTCAAGCACTGGAGGGAAGCCAAGGATACAGAGCAGACAAAGACATGCTCCAGGAATGCTGTAATGAAAAAACCCTTCATAAACGCAAAACTATAATTAGACACCCAAAAAGGGAATTTGAAGAGCAGCTTCTTAGACAAAAGGAAAAATGTAAAGTACCTAAAGAAGCAGGAAGTCTGCAGAGTCAAGACTGATTCATTCACCAGCAAAGCAGCATGGGGGCTGTTTCCATGTGTCTAGAGCCCCATGGTATTCCGGCCTCATCTTTAGGAGGATACCAGAATACAGAGCAATCGCCATCACTTTCTTACTCACACTTGAATAGCACAGGGTTCTCTTGGCTTTTATTTACCTTAATTGTTAAATGATGGGGCTTTTTAAAGGGGCTCTGATGACTAGAAGCTGCTTGCTTAAATGTGCATTGAAGGCTTTTGGCGATTGGTGTCTAAAAGCTACCACTTCCCTGTGGGAAGGAAACAGTCCTGGAAGTTGGAATGTAGTCCACAAAACAGAAACAAGACTTGAGTTCTGCAAGTCGCTAACAAGGAGGATATCCAGCTGGAAGGGATGTTGGCTCTACGTGTGGGCCAAATAACGAGGTAAATTAGGGTGAGTGAGGCACCTTTCCTGTGTGTCAAGGTATGTTTTTGATGACAGTGATACCAAGCTGGATTGGAGACCCCACAAAGTCATAGAGTGCTCTGTTTCTGTACTTATCTGTGCGCCAACATAACATGATGTTTTTCTATATAATACTTATGGGTAGAATTCAACATCGCGCTCCATCAGTGCAAGCATTTCTGCTTGTCGGACAGAATGATCAGTCCACTCTCCCCTCACGCACTGTTCTGCGGTGTTCTCCCAACCTGCTAGGGGAGACTTGGGGAAAGAGATGGGGAAGGGTGCAGGGAAGGGAAGAAGGAGAAACCCTGTTCTGCTAGCAGAAAACCTGGGACTGGATTCTGCTAGCACACCTGCTGCACTTCTGCCACCAGAGGGTGGCATGGGTGGGCTGGCTCTGGTGTGTCCCTTAGAGTCTTCTGCACAAGGAAAGTGGAAATACCACTTTTATGGAAATACCATAAAAAGCTACCTCCTGAAAGCCCTGCTTTCCAGGGAACTGCCAAACAGTATGAAGCTGACCCTCAGAGGAACTGGTGGACCATTTAGGAAGAAAATTAGGATTCGGATTGTTGCTGGTGGTTTAAAACGCTAATATTTCACTACAGAACAGGCTGCAGATTTACTAATATTTGAACTGTTATTTAAAGCAATAAATCTAAGAAGCAGTGGCAAATTAACATTTGAATAGTTATTTCCAGGTAGAACGTGTAAATCTAGATATATATTTTTTTTAAAAAGAAACCAACTTCAGTGACCATGCTCTAAAGCAGCGATGACAGGCTGGATCTAGCTACACCTTTTCAATTTCCCACCATGGCCCAGATCAATTCTAGGTTGGGAGCGCTACAGGAAATTAAAAGATTTCTGAATCCTTTTCTGAAATTCTTTTTTCTCTGGTTTCTCTGAGAAACGAGTAGGAGAGCACTTCAAACTCCCAGGGCATTCTATACAAGATCTCAAATTAGCTGTCATATTACAAAAGAATTTCAGAAACAGACTGGAAAGAGAAGTTGCTGAATTACAACTTATTACCAAACTTAAAACCATGTAGAGACCTGGTCTGAATAGAGATATTGGATTCTTATCTCATTATACATGATAAAGCTATTTTTGGCCATCTCATCCCTTGCTTTTTCCTGTTAAGACCAACTGCAGTCATCAACAAGTTTACCACACCTATCATCCAATCACCCATTCCCACCACCCTTCTGAGTAATACGCCTCCCCACCCTCTCACTATATATAAAGGTCTGGTGACTTCTGTTTCAGTGTGTCTGAAGAAGTGTGCATGCACACGAAAGCTCATACCAACAACAAACTTAGTTGGTCTCTAAGGTGCTACTATGGGAGGCAGGTGGCGCTGTGGGTTAAACCACAGAGCCTAGGACTTGCCGATCAGAAGGTCAGTGGTTCGAATCCCCACGACGGGGTGAGCTCCCATTGCTCGGTCCCAGCTCCTGCCAACCTAGCTGTTTGAAAGCACGTCAAAGTGCAAGTAGATAAATAGGTACCGCTCCGGCAGGAAGGTAAATGGCGTTTCTGTGCACTGCTCTGGTCCACCAGAAGCAGCTTCGTCATGCTGGCCACATGGCCCGGAAGCTGTACGCCGACTCCCTTGGCCAATAAAGCAAGATGAGTGCCGCAACCCCAGAGTCGGTCACGACTGGACCTAATGGTCAGGGGTCCCTTTACCTTTACCTTAAGGTGCTACTGGACAATTTTTTTATTTATATATATATATTTCTACTGCATCAGACCAACACGGCTACCTACCTGAAATAAGTAATTTGGTTGCTGCTCTTTTTAATATATATAGACTGCATGCAAGCTGAAAGTGGCAAAAGAACATACAAAACGGGAGTCTGCCTCTCCTTGTGCAGGAAAGAAAACATGCCAGTATGGCCACAAAACACAAATTAGAATAATTAGATTAGAATAATTAAAAAAGAAAACAAATAAATGCGAACAACTTGACAGCATCTAACTTGCATTATTGCCTTCAACTGAAAACATTGGGACACTAAATTCTGAGGGTTGTTGTTTTTTTGAAGCAATGAGAGGTCAGGTTTTAAAAGAACAGAAGCAGCAAGAGACAAAAGAGAAATAAATCGTTTGACTTCCATTTTAATACGTCCAGCATAATTTATTATTTCTTAGACTTTCATTTTCTTGATTATTGCAGTAATCCATCCAGTTGTCTAATAATACTGAAATCAATGAGACTTCATCATTTAACTGCGCAATCAAGACCCGCTGCATTCAATGAAACTTAAACATGGTCTGTTTCTCTCTCTCTCTCTCTCTCTCTCTCTCTCTCTCTCTCTCTCATTCGTATTGGCTAAAAAGCTCTAGTCCAGAGATAGCATTTCCCCCCTTCCTTTTGCATTTTATTCTATTATAATAAAAATGTAATAAAACACAACATATAAGAAATAAAAGAAGCAATGCAAAGGTAGCTAAAAAACCACACAGCATCTAGCACAGTTCCTTTCAATTGCTACAACGGGCAGAAAAACCATTAAGTGGTCCTCCAAGACCCTAAGAAATTTCCAAGTGGTCCATAAGGGAAAGAAATTTGAGAACTTCTGCTCCAGTAAATTCGACAGCATTAGCTCAGTTGAGGGACTGAACTCTAGAATTGCAAGAAGTTGAATGTACTTGGTATTATATCAGAGGTGGCTAACTCTGGGCCGCACAATCAAATTTCTCTCCCTCACCTAGACACCCCCTCCTTTGTGTGGCCCCCAGAAGGTTGACTAAGGTTGAATGTGCCTGTTAAGTTGTGGGTGAACATATCAGACGACACAGCGATTCTTCAAACAGCTCTCCTTTATTCACAGCTCTTCTTTATTCACAGGCTAGAACAGAACTGAACTGAAGGGTTCAGCCAGCCTGCTTATATAGCGCTCCACTACAACGCAACAGTAACCACTTTCTGTAACTATCCAATCACTGAACATCACTTTCAATCCCTTATTTGCATATGTGGACCTGAGTGAAAACTATCTACAGTTTCCCCCTGCTGGCCCAGGGTGAGAACTTCAGTACATAACAGTGTCCCTCAGTGTAAAAAAGGAAAAGTTGGTCAGCTTGTATTATATAGAAAGTTAGATTAAAGAGGCTAAGGCTACAGTTCTACCCTGACACACCTATTGAATTCAATAGGACTTGCTTCTGATCAGACAGGGTTAGGATTAAGCTATAACTGAGCTATGACTTCTTAAAACCAAGTCACTTATTTTGAGCTTGGTTTCCAGAAAACCCGAGTAAATTCTGCTTTTTCAAGTGTTTTGCATTTTTCCTGGAATGCACTATAAACTCTCGCTGACCCTGTCAACACATAACACCTCTGGCTCAGAGATCTGCGGTTGTTGCTGTTTTCTAACCGGGTCAAGTTCAATGTGTTATTGTCATTAGACAGATCATGCTGCAAGGCTGCAACACACTTACCTGAGAGTAAGCCCCACTGAGTACTGGAAAACTTACCTCAGAGTAAATATGAGTAAGATTGCACTGCACATTACATTGACAAATGGTAATTTTTCAAGCTGCATTTTTTTTGGGGGGGGGGGATAGATGAGAACCCTACCCAGACTTTCTCATCATAAAATGAGGCCAACTCTTGAATATAATGTCTCAACACTTTCATATTTCACACCCTATTAATGACTAAATGCTATTGTATCTTATAAAACAAACATTGAGGCATTACATTACAGTACTGTACAGTATTTTAGAAATATTTACTTTGGGTCATATGAAGAACATATCATCACTGTATGCCACTAACTCTTTAAAGCCGTACACCACATATTTGATTTGTATTATTCTCTAATACAAGATTGACAAAAAAGGGGGGTTAAATTCCAATAATCCGGCCCGATTTAAAGAATGCTTACAATTAAGGCCTGAATAATTAAGATAGGACATGTTGCAATAGACCATAGCTGTCAACGTTTCCCTTTTTTTAAGGGAAATTCCCTGATTCCGAATAGGATTCCACACAAGAAAAGGGAAACGTTGATAGCTAAGCATGTCTGTGTTGTAGATATCCTTTTAAAGACATTAAGGTGGCAACCCTAATCACCTTTTCCACTAAGTATGGACCAATGGGGCTTAATTCTAAGTAAGCATTTTTAAGATCAGGTGGTAAGGTGAAAAGGTGAAGCAAGGAAATAAGCTTTTAATTGCAAACAAAGTTTGCTCCTGCCAATTAGTGTAATATCCAATGCAAGTGCTTTCAAGCTTGGATCAATTCTGCTTTTTTCAATATGTGTTGATTCTCCCTCAGCGAGGCTGATTAGCGGTCAAGTACAGAGAACTAATTTTGTTCCATGTTATTCTTGCCTACAGTTTGGCTCTTGTTCAGTTTCAGCGAGACCATTATTTAAAATAGGCACAAATTGCAATCTACTTCATTGAGGTGGTGTTTAATTTAAGACAAGCTATAAAAAGAGTTGGTTTAATCAACATAAGAATGGCTATTATCAACATTTTTAGACTAGAATCCTGTTGTGTTAACTGAAGAGTAGTTTGAACCACACCCTTGGAAAATCTCAATGTTCCCCCTGTTCAAGCAAGCTTTGTTGTTGTTTAGTCATTTAGTCATGTCAGACTCTTTGTGACCCCATGGACCAGAGCATGCCAGGCACTCTTGTCTTCCACTGCCTCCCGCAGTTTGGTCAAACTCATGCTGGTAGCTTCAATAACACTGTCCAACCATCTCGTCCTCTGTCGTCCCCTTCTCCTTGTGCCCTCCATCTTTCCCAACATCAGGGTCTTTTCCAGGGAGTCTTCTCTTCTCATGAGGTGGCCAAAGTATTGGAGCCTCAGCTTCAGGATCTGTCCTTGCAGTGAGCACTCAGGGCTGAGTTCCTTAAGAATGGAGAGGTTTGATCTTCTAGCAGTCCATGGGACTCTCAAGATTCTCCTCCAGCACCATAATTCGAAAGCATCAATTCTTTGGTGATCAGCCTTCTTTATGGTCCAGCTCTCACTTCCATACATCACTACTGGGAAAACCATAGCTTTAACTATACGGACCTTTGTTGGCAAGGTGATGTCTCTGCTTTTTAAGATGCTGTCTAGGTTTGTCATCGGTTTTCTCCCAAGAAGAAGGCGTCTCTTAATTTCGTGGCTGCTGTCACCATCTGCAGTGATCATGGAGCCCAAGAAAGTAAATCTTCCAGCAGGCTAGAGGATGCTATTGTAGCAGAGATCATGTGACACAGCGTGACAACTGGTCTGCTAAGGCTATTAACTCTAGCATGGTTCCTCAGACTGAACAGTACATCCCTGAGGCACAGACCAAGGTGCTTTACCACTGGACATCTCCACACGTCTGCTTGACCACCTCTTTGTTTCCAGAAAACCAGGCCTGACAGCAATACATGTGAAATAGTTCTGCCGAGTAGGTAAAATAAATACAAATTCAGCCTCTGGACTGCTTACATGAGTCAGGCTAACAGATGCTGGGAGTAGCCATCTTTTAAAAGCACAAACAGGTGGAGGTAAAGCAAAGACTGAACACATTCCCCCCGCCAAACAAGTAGTGATCATTCTGCCAAAATTGACCACAATGACCATCTGTTCAGCATATGCAATTCCTCCCAGTGCATGCAGACAGCTCTACATTCACAAAGTCCACCATTGTATCTGGGCATCATTTGACTGGACTCAGTTTAGAAGATGCTATCACATTAGAGAAGCCAATGTTCTACGTTTCATGCTTTTGCTTCCTGTTTTAAACATATTATCATAAAATGACCAATCCATGGATACTCTCATATTTCTGGCTGTTTGGAATGCACTGAATAGCACTCATGACTAGGTATGCCTACATTACAGATGTGATTCTTCTGCTCCAATTGGCCACCAAGACACTTTACATCTGCCTAATATTTACCAAGTATGTTGTATGCCACCTTGTTCTATTTCCTGTAAAAGTAGGTTTACAGATATTGTGATTAATTGAATTGAATAAATAAAAACATAAATTCAATGTCTACTTCAGAGGCCCTCCTCAAAGTATCTTATGCCTGGGAGGGGGGGAGGAAACAGCCATCTGGTGATCAAGGACAAGGTTTTTTCAGTGGTGGCACCTGGATGAAGGAATGTCCTCTCCTAAAAGGTGAGGAAGGTGCAAATACAAAGATTAAGATATTTGTATTATCTGAGTTGTTCAGCAGTCAATTTTATTGCTTTTTATACAGGTTTTATGGATATCTTTCTGCTTTTAAAACTTTTGATATTTTATATTTCTATTAGTTCATATAATGTTTTGCATTTTTATTATCGTTTTTATTATTCTGGTCTGCTTAATGGAAAACGGCTCAAGACTGCAATACCTCAAGAACCACCTCTCCCCATATGAACCAACCTAGACCCTGCAATCATCATCTGAGGTCTTCCTTTGTGTGCCTCCTCTACAAGATGTTTGGAAGGTAGCAGCATGTGAATGGGTCTTTTCTGCAGTGGCTCCCCATTTGTGGTATACTCTCCCCAAGGAGGCTTTGCCTGCCACCGTCTTTACATATCTTTAAAGGTAAAGGGACCCCTGACCATTAGGTGCAGTTGTGACCGACTCTGGGGTTGCGGCGCTCATCTCGCTTTATTGGCCGAGGGAGCAAGCGTACAGCTTCCGGGTCATGTGGCCAGCATGACCAAGCCGCTTCTGGCGAACCAGAGCAGTGCACGGAAACGCCGTTTACCTTCCCGCCAGAGCGGTACCTATTTATCTACTTGCACTTTGACGTGCTTTCGAACTGCTAGGTTGGCAGGAGCAGGGACTGAGCAACGGGAGCTCACCCCGTCGCAGGGATTCGAACCGCCAACCTTCTGATCGGCAAGTCCTAGGCTCTGTGGTTTAACCCACAGTGCCACCCGCGTCCTTTAGGCACCAGGCAAAAAACATTTCTCTGTAACCAGGTGTTTAAAATTCTATGGCCTTTTAAATGTGTTTGTGTGTAGGAGTTTTATTGGTTTGTTTCTGTTTTTGCTTTATTACGTATTTTGTGTTCTCATTTTGCATTTTTATGTTGTGAACCACCCTGTGATCTTCAGGCGCAGGGTGATGTACAAATTTAATAAATAATAATAAGTGAAGCATACAAATGTTCTAAATAACATTAAAAAGAACGATGTTTCACCATTTCTCCAAGCCAACTTTGCACATGATTGGATTTCTTGTACAAATTGTGAACTATAGGGAGCCAACTTCAACAGCTGCACTGGCTATTTATTGTAATCATTGGTATGGATTTAATAGGTTCTATGTATGTATATAGTTGTAATTCTATCAATGTTTAATCGCTTCATATAGATTTTTCCTTGCTTTTGGTGGTTATTATTTTAATCTGTAAGCCAAATTGAGCCCCATCAGGGAAAATAGTGGGGTAAAAATATAATAATAATAATAATAATAATAATAATAATAATAATAATAATAATATAGCAACAACAACATGCTTTTTGCCTTTCATATCTCCAAAAAGAAAAACGTACTCATTCAAAATAATGAATGCATTAAAAATAATAAAAGGTGACCATGTTGACATGAAAGATAAGCATCTCCCACCATTCAGTGCATAGCTCTTTAAGGTCTTGCCATGTCCTCCTCAACTTGCTCCTGGGGCAACTAAGCCAGAGGCAACTGCCTTTATTAATCTGCCATCCTTCTCTTGACAGACAAGCTGTCCTAAAGTTATCTCGCAGAAATGAAACCGACATTGATGGAAAACACCAAAAGGAAAAAACCAACACAAATACCACTTCTGTACACTTTAGTAAGCTTTTTAAAATAATAATAATAATAATAATAATAATAATAATAATAATAATGGTGCAATGGCTGGAAGGTCAGCCACTGGACTTTTGGAAGGATAACCTGCAATCATTCTTGCTTTCTACCTTCTATACTGGTTTAAATCTGCCAGAGACTAAATAATTGTTTGTTTTTATCTTGCAAGCAAATTAAAGAGTTGTTTGACAGGATAGCAGGAGGACAACACGGGAATTAAAATTAATCCCCCAACTCACATAAAAGGAAACAATGGGTGAGCGAAAGGAGTGGAGACTACACCATGACTTAGTATTAAAGCGAGTCAAACTGCACCTCAGTGTAACTCAAGCCAACGTAAACTGGAGCATATCGAGCACAAAGTTCTTTCTCTTTTGTCTTATAAAAATAACAGCACTGGAACCAATGCCTGAACTAAGTTAGCATTCTGCTGTTCAGAGAACATTAGTAATGACTTCCTGTACTTTGTGGCAGCTTCCAGTAAGGGAGCCTGGTTGATGGGAGAATTCTGCTGGAAACAAGCCACTAAAACATGAGGACATGTTTTAGGCGAAATGATTCCTTCCATTATAAAAGGGGTCGGGTGTCATGGATTTAAAAGTCCGCAACAGCAATTTGACAAGTGCATTCTGCCTTCCCAGTTTGCACTTCCCAAAACAATGCATGAAGTGAAACTCAGGTGCATTTGGAAATTCACACTTCTCTGAATTCTGTATTTCAGTTCTCATAACAAAAGGTGTGCACAAAAAATGTTTTTTGTTGAAAGTAGGTAAAGCGACTGACTCTGGGGTTGCGGCGCTCATCTCGCTTTATTGGCCAAGGGAGCCGGCGTACAGCCTTCCGGGTCATGTGGCCAGCATGACTAAGCTGTTTCTGGCGAACCAGAGCAGCACACGGAAACGCCGTTTACCTTCCCACCGGAGCGGTACCTATTTATCTACTTGCACTTTGACGTGCTTTCGAACTGGTAGGTTGGCAGGAGCAGGGACCGAGCAACGGGAGCTCACCCCGTTGCGGGGATTTGAACCACCAACCTTCTGATTGGCAAATCCTAGGCTCTGTCGTTTAACCCACAGCGTCACCCTTTGGTGAAAGTAGCATACAATAATTTTTGTTTGGTGAAAGTAGCATACAAAAATGCATTACACACAGGGGAAATGTTTCCAGAGGTGTGTGTATATTAGCAAACATGTGCACTTGAACGCTGACAACTTTTTTGCGAGAATTTATTATTATTATTGTGAACTGTTGTGAAAATGTGAGCTGAATTTAAGCCTGGAAAATCAAGGAGCTGAATTTAAGAGATCCACCCTTGCCAACTCCCATCAACTTTACTTCAAGCAGTGATCACAAAAAGCATGTGTTTTTAAACATTTGTCACATTTTTGGATATTCACATTTTACATATTTAGGTGTAGGCTTAAAAAAACAAACAAAACCCATAGGTATACAAAACTTCAAAAGGATATCACATAAACCGTAGCCAGCTTGAGGCTGTTCATACACACCAAGAGTTGTTGGCAGCGACACAGCTGCATATGCTGTTTACATTAAAAGATGGTGTGCTTCTACTGCAAACACTGGCTACAAGCAAGGCAGCCTTAAGTTGAAAGCCGCTGCTGCAAAATACCAAAATGGGCTGGGGTTTTTGGGGGGGAGGGCTTGCTTTGTGTTTTTTTAACCTAGCTATTTCCAATTGTTGGCACTGCCATAATCAGTTTGGGGTCTGCATCAAGTTTTGTTTTCCTTCTCAACGCGGATTATCACTGGGAATAACAATTCTGCAGCCTAAATTAGGCCCTGAGCGAGACTTGTGAGCTTTCCCACCATCGGCAAATTAAGCCCTCTGGGGTGCAGAGGAAGGCCAAATTACCTCCTGCAGAAATGCCCAGGCTGGAACCCCAGTTGACTAAAACCTTGTAAACAGCCTTGTGAGAGAGACAGCCCCTCTTAGGGAAACCAGTTATTCTCCCAAAAATGGAGAGGGTACTTACAGACTCCCAGCTTCACACTGGCTAAGCAAATACGATGTGGTCATTCAAAGGCTGATGCTTGAACTTCAGACACAGCTGTGACAAAGGCTGGTTTTGTGCCTAAAGAGTAAGGCAGCCCCTTGCTAAATATGTAAAGGTCCTAATCAAATCATGTCCAGCGGTGATATATACGGAGAGTCCTCTGCAAAGTGTCTGCCCATCTCCCCAACCACCAGCAGATGTCGAAACTTCTTCCTAACAAGCATGAATTATGATTGGCTGGGTGAGGCACTTGTCAGTCAATACCCACCTGGGTCAGATACCCCTTAAAAGATGACAACTGTGTTGCAGTCTTTGTCTTTTCTGAATCCCCTCCCACACTCCAGTAACCAGCAACTGATGCCTAATGCGGCCTATGCCACAAGTAGCCACAGAGGGTAAGTTAAGTTTGGATTAAGTGTAGGGATAGTTATACCAATATTGTGGCATTTATTTCTATTTTGAACTGCATACAGGACTTGCTATTCCTCCCCTCTTCTTCCTTTTTCCTTCTTCAATAAACTGCTTCATTGGATTTCTGTGAACACACTCAAGGGCCAGTTAACCTCCCACATGGCTTAGGTTGCTGGGATCATGCAACTGGTTGTTAGAGTACAGTACAGTGGTATCTCGGGTTACATACGCTTCAGGTTACAGACTCCGCTAACCCAGAAATAGTACCTCGGGTTAAGAACTTTGCTTCAGGATGAGAACAGAAATTGTGCTCCGGCGGCACGGCGGCAGCAGGAGGCCCCATTAGCTAAAGTGGTGCTTCAGGTTAAGAAGAGTTTCAGGTTAAGAACAGACCTCCGGAATGAATTAAGTTCTTAACCCGAGGTACCACTCTACCTGGAAAAGTGGCGGGGGGGGGGGAGGAGGCTGGCATTGCCAAGCCGGAGACCTGGAATTTAGCTGGCTGCTCCCTTACTCCTGAGGTGACCACTGTAAGGCAGTAGGAATCCTGCACCCCTGGCTTTAGGTGTGCATGTGTGAGAAGGTAGAGGCTCGTTCCCGTTATCCAGATGGTAACTGTGGCTACAGCAGAAATAATGGCTTGTGCCAAAGGCTGCATACGAATAGTCTACCCAAGCTAGGTGATTATTATAGATTCTGTACAGCTACAAGGTTGAAGGCAAGGTGAGACTCAAGACAAGCTTTTTATTCAGTCTGGGGAAACCAGACAATAGATGAAACTTGGAATGCATCTCCAAGGATGTCACAATAATGCGTTTTTTGGATGGGTGAGGTCAGAATTGGAGCTCACAACAATACTTTAGTTCTATTACTGCTTCTGGTACAACAGATTTTTAAATAAATAAATGGAGCATATTCCTTAACTAGAGTCCTAGAAGACATATAGTGGAAAAATAAGACTTGGAGGATTTTGTCTGTGTTTATTTTAAAGGGAAAAAACTATACAAGGAACGAGAGAAATCCTCTATTTGTTTGTTGGAAAAGGAAATGGGATTGCTGTCTTCTGCTTATTTTCTTTTTCTCTCCTCCTCATGAAAATGATTCTTCTTCTTTGGCGATCACTCATAGCCAAGAAAGATTGTCTTCCATAAACAAGGTTTTAACAATGAGTCCGTAAGTGACTGTGGAGGCCAATTCTGGATCCACGTGAATGGGGGACTTGACTGAATATTGGAAAAGCAATGTATTTTTGCTGCTGTTTGTGTGTCTCCAAGATCAGTTCTTCAGTCTCACTTGAAACCATGTGGAAGAGGAGGGAGGAAGCAATCAGGGAAATCTTGCTATCTCTCACTATTCTTAGATAACAGAAGCACCATGAGAAGAACAAGATAATAGAAAACCTACTTAAGACAAGAATCTAGTAGAAGCACTTTCTGTTCAGTCCCTACAATGGGAAGGACAAGCATGAGTTTGAAAAAGCAACAACATTTTATTGCATTTTATTTGTTAAAGCACCCATTTTGCAAAACCAGTTCATTTAAGAAAAAAGGGGGAAATAAATTATCATTAAACCATGTGTTTCTATAGAAAGATGTTAATTTTACTTTGTGAAATTGCATTGTAAATGCAAAGCTCTAGATGCAAACAATTATTTATCTGTTTACTACCTTCAGGCTACCGTAGCAGTTGCTATTTCTTTTATGTTGGGGAAAAATATCTGTGTAAAATTTAAACACAGGGGACTAATTAGCAATTTATCCAAAAGAATCATAGAAGACTGAATTCACAACAAACGAGGTATCTGGATATCTTTCAGTATTATAAGGATTTTACATGCCTTAAAAATAAATAAATATGTATATCCATTTTGCAGCTTACTTGGGCAAGGAATTGCCATACTGAATCAAATTTGAGGATAGAACTAGTTTTGCTTTTACAATTTGTCATAACTGCTTTTCTACCTACTGTGCTTGTCAATAACCCTGGAAAACTGGCGGTGGGGGAAGGCAGTTTTCCATTTATCTTCTCATTCCTGCCCTCCCCCACGTAAAATCTGTGTATTGATTTCCATTCTTAAATGAAACAAGAGTATGGGGATTGGCTCTGCCAGCAGAGAGATCAAAGGACTCTCTCATTTTATAGAGAAATAGAGTTTGATTGACTAGATTACTGCATAAATGATACATCCTGCCAGCACAGAAACTATCCCCCCACCCTCACAAGCTTGGTCATTCTTTGTAACTCAAAACACACCAATTCTGAAATGGATTAACTCTTTATGTACTGCCCACAGCTCTTTAGGGGAACAGCGGTATACAAATGAAATAAAATGCACAGATAAATGTCTGAAGTAAGTCTCATAAAAATCAATAGGGTTTCCCAGTGCTTTTGTCTTAAATAAAATGTTTAGGGGTACTCTAATTTTCCTACTCATATTGAAATACTGCCCCTCAATGAGGCCAAACTTAGATTCACAAAATCTACCGCTAGATTCACAGGAGTATGTGGAAAAAAGCACTGGGGTTTCCCCACCAGTAAATGTGCTTAGAAATCGGGTCCTCCCTTAAAGAGGGCATGTATTGCAGTGAGACCTGGAAACCGACACCCTGTGTTGTGGGTGGGTACGATTGGTCAGCCACAACACCTGATTGGTAGGTCCCTCGTAGCTGGGTGCAATCTGGCCAATGGGACACAGTCCAAATGGTTTGAGGGACCTATTTATGCCCATGAATGTGACTCAGAGCTTCCTCTTTTGGCTCTTGCATTCAGAACACCCGCCCACCTCTCCCTACTTTTAGGGTTTTGCACTTGACCTTGCTATGCCGTTGTGTGTCGTCTGCTGTTGGGACAGGGGCACGGCAGGAATTTTCCCCACTTGGCTGATTGGCTGTTGCCATTTGGGTTTCGCCTGCTGCGTAGCAAATCGTCACAACTTGTAAGGTTGCGGATAGGCTCTGGTTCAGGTGATAGGGATGGGGGAACGGTCTCGCCATCCCTATGTGAAGGGTATTCTGTGAAAGGAATCCAGGGACTCGATGGTTTGGTCAACCCCTGAGAGGGGGTGTGCCCGTGCCTGAGTCCAGGGGGACAATTGGGTGGCAGAGACACCCTGTTCCCAGCTTTCCGCTTATCCAGGTGTTCACCCTTGGCTGACCTATGCTGGAACACTGGGTCAGCGCTACCTGCATGGCAGGGAGCTAGTCGAACCAGAGCCTATGCAACCAATCACTTTCTGTAATCAATAAAGTTGTGGCCTAAATGCTGCCAAAAACCAAACCAAAATTTGAGTCAAGTGTGAATTTATTTAGGGGGTAGATTTCTGGGTCTGAACATGGAAATGGGGTTTCAGTATTTTGCCGTAACTTGAGGCACTTAATATCTCAAACTAAGCCAGTATATTAGACAGAATGCTATTTTTTGTTTGCTTTTCATTTTCTGTTTTTCTAATGCCATCTCACTTCTGTGTAATCATTTTGCCTTAGGTGTTCAAAAACTCTTGCCAAATACCCACTAAGCCTCCAGCTGCCTGAAACTAAATTACTCTTGATACAGTGCAAAAAAGAGATAAACGGTACAACTGAAAATCAACCCAAGTTAAATAAGAAAGGTGTGTACAGACACGTATCTGCTTTACTCTTGATGGCTGTTATCATGGGTTACTGTTTTACAGTTGCTACTGCTAAACAGTGCCTAGTAACTACAGTATAAAGGTAAAGGTAAAGGTACCCCTGACCATTAGGTCCAGTCGTGGACAAATGGGGTTGCGTGCTCATCTCGCTCTCTAGGCCAAGGGAGCTGGTGTTTGTCAGCAGACAGCTTCCGGGTCATGTGGCCAGCATAACTAAGCCACTTCTGGCGAACAAGAGCAGCACATGGAAACACCGTTTACCTTCCTGCCAGAGCAGTACCTATTTATCTACTTGCACTTTGATGTGCTTTCGAACTGCTAGGTGGGCAGGAGCAGGGACCGAACAACGGGAGCTCACTCCTTCGTGGGGATTTGAACCGCCAACCTTCTGATCGACAAGCCCTAGGCTCTGTGGTTTTGACCACAGCACCACCTGCATCCTAACTACAGTATAAAACGGTAAAGGTAAAGGGACCCCTGACCATTAGGTCCAGTCGTGACCGACTCTGGGGTTGTGGCGCTCTCGCTTTATTGGCCAAGGGAGCCGGCGTACAGCTTCTGGGTCATGTGGCCAGCATGACTAAGCCGCTTCTGGCGAACCAGAGCAGAGCACAGAAACACCGTTTACCTTCCCGCTGGAGCCGTACCTATTTATCTACTTGCACTTTGACGTGCTTTTGAACTGCTAGGTTGGCAGGAGCAGGGAGCTCACCCTGTCACGGGGATTCGAACTGCTGACCTTCTGATCGGCAAGTCCTAGGCTCTGTGGTTTAGACCACAGTGCCACCTGCGTCCTAACTACAGTATAGGTAACTTTAAAATAGGAATGAGAAGAGAACAAACCCCATCTGTCTGGGTTGAAGGAACTAGATAATGATAGCTAGGCTGAGTTTGGTACCACTGTTTGACACTTGTTTTTTCATGCTAGACATTGGCAATGAATAACTCTGAGAGCAAGTGTGGAGGAAATCTAGTCCCCAGAACCATCACACCTATCACATGACAAGGCTGCCTGTATGCAGGTAATCCAGCACTTCAAACTCCATCTAGCTCTTTCTTCCCTCATTTGCTGTTTATGGAATGCTCTCCCTAGGGAAGCTCACCTGAGATCTTGAGGTGCCAGGCAAAAACATTCCTCTTCTCCCAGGACTATGAATAATTATTGTTTTTGCCTGTTATTATGATATGCATTTTTGTATGTTTTTATATTGTACAGCTGCCCTGTGATCTTCAGATGAAGATCACATTGACATTTAATAAATAATAATTATAACGATGCACAAAAATAGCTGTATATTTATTTGCATCGATTAGGATATTGGGTCATATACATTACTCCAGGAACACCCCCCTCAAAAGTGAAAATGACATTTGACTCGAAAAGTTTGCAGACTATTCAACGCTGTGGGAAGAAAGCCTACAAGATACCTATCTTATTATAGCTTCACACATTTCACACCAACACAGCCTTTTGTCTTAGGACTAGAAGTACAGAAAGCTAAATTTATCAGAACCAGTTCATACAATGCTTTTCCCTATTATTCAAGCCCTCTTGCATGTGAGCTTGAATGTTGGGCTCATACAAGCTCACATTGCAGGGACAGGTAGAAGGGTTCACACAAACTGCATAAAGTCTCCTTTGAACTCCTGACTCAAAGCACTGGCATAATGAGATCTATATGCTCTGACTTAGAATAAAGGTAAAGGGACCCCTGACCATTAGGTCCCGTCGTGACCGACTCTGGGGTTGCGGCGCTCATCTCGCTTTATTGGCCGAGGGAAACGCCGGTTACCTTCCCACTGGAGCGGTACCTATTTATCTACTTGCACTTTGACGTGCTTTCGAACTGCTAGGTTGGCAGGAGCAGGGACCAAGCAACGGGAGCTCCCCCTGTCACGGGGATTCAAACTGCCCACCTTCTGATTGGCAAGTCCTAGGCTCTGTGGTTTAACCCACAGCGCCACCCGCGTCCCTTCCGACTTAGAATAGGAAAGCAATATGGGAATTGTACAGAGTTCTTGCTAATATGTCCAGGTGTCAGGAATAGAAAGGGTTAAACCAGAAATCGCAACCTCAGACTCTCTTCTAAGAGAAGAGTCATAGGGCAGCCTGACCTTGCCTCTGCACTCTTTCCCAACTCTTCTCACTAGACTCTTGACCCAATCAGAACAAGCCTTTCAACAATGCTATTTGTGTCTGATTATGCATCTGCTTTGCGGGATAATCCTTGTTCATAGCCTGACCCTTGGAAAGCCAAGACTTGTTCATGTGAACCTGAGCTTGGCTGCCCCTCTCACACCTAAGTATCTTCTAACCAACCTAGTACAGAAAAATCTCATCTGAACAACAGAGGAAGACTACTATTGTTGCACTCATGCCTTCCTTGTGATCATGTTGATGGTCAGTGTGGGACACAGGGGACTGGACTAAGTAGGACTTTGGTTTGACCCAACAGTGCTTCTCTTACGTGATTCCCGCCCCCCCCCCCATATTCTGAAGTGAGATGATCCTGAAGTGACAACGCTTGAAGTGCCTTTTGCCAGTTTGAGCTAGCACCTACTGAAATGCTTCTTTGAAATATAAGTATCTCAACTCACCACCGCATGCAAAAACATGCAACTTTCGCAGCCAGTTTCTAGTACAAGAATTTGAGCAGATCTTACCTCAGAAAATCTTTGTATGTCTTGGGTCAAAGTCCCCACCCTTTTCCATTTGTAGTGTTTGAGCAACTTCAGAATTGCAGGGTTCACAGCGTTATCGGATGGCACTGTCCGGAAGAAATAAGGATACTTTTTCTTATCAGCTAACTCTGGGGTTGTTGCTGCGAAGGAAAGCTGAAAAACAAAAACAATTTTCCTAAATATCAGCTTAATCTAATAATCTGCAATATGTGTGTGTGTTATGAAAGATTAAAACGAAAACCAATTACATATATGCCTGTTATCCACGTTATACATATGCCTCCCCTAAAACATGGCCATAGCTGTAAGTAATGCCAATAGGTTACTTCCTGATAACAATAGCTGCTCCAGGCGTCAAGTCCCGCTTTGATGGGAGATGGAGGTTCAAGAGTTTGGGGGTGGGGAGATCTCTTTCTATTGATGGGCACAGGGCTCTCATGTGACAGTGAAAATATGTGAAAAACGCTGATCTACACTTGCTTTCCCATGCAACCAATTTACCACATGCAAAACATGCACATTGATTGGTTCCAGGTTGCCTCCTTATAGATTCTCAAGTCCATACAGAAGGTCATCCTTGAAGTCAATGGATCAACTGGGCTCATAATATGAATTATGCATCAGTTAATGTACATAGTTAATGTACATGGGGGACGCGGGTGGCGCTGTGGGTAAAAGCCTCAGCACCCAGGGCTTGCCGATCGAAAGGTCGGCGGTTCGAATCCCCGCAGCGGGGTGCGCTCCCGTTGTTCGGTCCCAGCGCCTGCCAACCTACCAGTTCGAAAGCATGTCAAAGTGCAAGTAGATAAATAGGGACCGCTTCGGCGGGAAGGTAAACGGCGTTCCGTGTGTGGCTCTGGCTCGCCAGAGCAGCGATGTCACGCTGGCCACGTGACCCGGAAGTGTCTCCGGAGAGCGCTGGCCCCCGGCCTCTTGAGTGAGATGGGCGCACAACCCTAGAGTCTGTCAAGACTGGCCCATACGGGAAGGGGTACCTTTACCTTTTTTTTAATGTACATAGATGTGATACAAGATTTTTATCTACTATCTAGTTAACAGATAGGAAAACCAGGTTGCATTTATTTGCATGAAATTATTTCAGCGTCGATTTAGCTACAGTTTCTGTAACGATTTCAGTGGTTTAGACCAGAAGAAAGCTCCCACTGGGGGTAGCTTCCTGTGAGATGAGTTCTGCTAATGAGAATCCCTGCAATCCCATAGCCCCTTAAAAATCTGTTTCAGGGGCTGTGAGGGGGGCCGGGAATTCCACACACCAAAAGCTGCTCTGCCCCGTCCTCTAGCAACGGCCTTCAATCCTGGATAGCAGAAGGAGCCCCACCTCACTACTGTTCCCCATTCATAGAGGGCTAGTGAGGATGCAAGCCATTCATAATGCTATTGCTTGTTTCTCCCACAGCCCATAGCAGCAGCCTTGTATTCAAACAGAAATGAAACACTGCTCCCAAACATTGCTCTGACTCACCCTCCAGCTTGCTGATTTTCTTCTAGGTCACATCACTGCTACCTCCAAACTCTGGCTTTTTTCTATTGAGGGAGGGGGCCGCACCCATTTGCCATCTTGCACCAAGCCCCTTAATGGCTCATCATCCAGGCTAGCCTGGCTATTCCAAGAATTAGAAGCCTTGATTAAATTCTAACACTTGCTGGATCCAGAGTTTAGAGGGGTCTGGCGCACATCTTAAGACCCCAAAAACCTAACAATATAATTCTTGTTAAAAGTATATATACACAAAATAAATATCTCTTGGCACCACTTATTATAACAGTTCTACATACAGTGGTTACAAACGCTTCGGGTTACAAACTCCGCTAACTGAGAAGTAGTCCCTCGGGTTGCAAACTTTGCCCCAGGATGAGAACGGAAATTGTGCGCTAGCAGTGGGAGGCCCCATTAGCGACAGCATGCCTCAGGTTAAGAATGGTTTCGGGTTAAGAACAGACCTCCGGAACGAATTAAGTTCGTAACCCGAGGTACCACTGTATTGAGTACTGACAATTGAATCAATCCGCTGCTTACAACAATGAATACCACTAGAATTTCTAAATCCCAATCTTGTTATTCAAACATACATAAAACATTATTATTGATATATTTTAATAGATATGTAGTTTTAATTCTATCAATGTTTAATTGTTTTTAAATAATTTTCAAATGTTTTTAGCGGTTCTTATTTTTATCTGTAAGCTGCTGGGTGGGGTATAAATGAAATAACAACAACACATCCCATTAAAACACATATTTTATTTTATTTTTTATTTTAAATCGTTTTTATTTGATTTTACAAATATAGAGTTAAAACAATACCAAAAGCCTATCCATATATAGAGATTCCTCTGAATCTTGAGACTTCCCACCATCCCCTCCATGGGTCCGGTTGTCAACATTTTCAACTGCATATTATTTTGTGATCTATATTTTGAATCTGTCTGTATTGTCCACAGTGTTTGTTACAAGTGTTATAAAAATCCTGCTAATTAAAGTGCATATTTCAAATACATATTAACTATCAGCGATAATTTAATTTCTCCAATACCAACACCAGCAAACTTCATAAAATTTCTAAATGCTAATAGCATTTTAAGACTTCTTCTTTTTCTAAAGAATCACATATAATATATTATTTGGTATCTGAAGAGGTGTGCATGCACACGAAAGCTCATATCAATAACAAACTTAGTTGGTCTCTAAGGTGCTACTGGAAGGAATTTTTTTATTTTATATAATTTCAGTTTGCAATAAGCAAATGACTTGTGAACTGGGATGCACTTAATTTGGTTAGGAGATGAGAAGAGCTGCAAACCTTCCAAAGTTTCCTATTAAAGGTATTGGAACTTTGTCCTAATGCCAAATATTTGCACTAGCTAGCAGTTCCAAATCAAGATGCATCTAGACTACATTGTTCAGACAGTGGAGATTAGCAGTCAGCACTTCCTTCACTCCCCTGTATTCTACCCATTATCCATCCTGCCGCTTGCAGCATTTCCGAGCCACTAAACATTTCATAATTAGAGGATTCCAACAGGCAGAATCCTCTAATTATAGCTCTCTATAATTTGAAACTTTCCTATTGCTATTCTAAATACATCAGAATTATAGGGTCACAGGCATGCCTCTGTGTTAAGAGTGAGTTGGCCAAATCACATTCTGCCATTATTATGAGAAATTGTGAGGGCCAGGAGGTTTTATGGCTTCTGGTTAGAAAATGGTTCAGTGGACTGAGACGATACTTGGCAGTGTGTGAAAAGTAAGTTTGAGGATGGTCCTTGATGAATTTGGAGTAGAAAGGATAATAAATTGCTTGTTTTGAAGGAGGTAAAGACGTCTGTTGAACAATTAAGGGTTTACAGACTGAACTAGATAGCCAATGTTCTACTGTCAGAACACCAGCTGCTAGGATTTGGGTAGGGTTTATTCCTTGCCCTTTTCTTCTCCCAATGATAACCCACAATGAAGGGACGCGGGTGGCACTGTGGGTTAAACCACAGAGCCTAGGACTTGCCGATCAGAAGGTCGGCAGTTCGAATCCCCGTGACGGGGTGAGCTCCCGTTGCTCGGTCCCTGCTCCTGCCAACCTAACAGTTCGAAAGCACGTCAAAGTGCAAGTAGATAAATAGGTACTGCTCTGGTGGGAAGGTAAACGGTGTTTCCATGCGCTGCTCTGGTTCGCCAGAAGTGGCTTTGTCATGCTGCCCACATGACCCGGAAGCTGTACGCCGGCTCCCTCGGCCAATAAAGCGAGACGAGCGCCGCAACCCCAGAGTCGGTCACGACTGGACCTAATGGTCAGGGGTCCCTTTACCTTTATTCCTTGCCTTCTTCTTTTCCCAATGATATTTCCTCTTGGATGAGCTGCCTTCCCAGGTTGGTGAGCCCCATCTGCCCCTCACTTCCCTGTACAGCACATGCAGAAATTGCCTTCTTGACCATTGGACCCATTTTTGGTCTCGTCTGCTCAATCCACTGGAGCCCCTAACTCACCAAGAGTTTGAGACCCAACGTCTGCCCTCACCTGGTTTAGCCAGCTAGTCGTTCCAGGGTGTGGCCATTGTCGCATGCTGACAGCTTCTAGGAACCACAAGTGAGGGCAGAGTGCAGGGTGGGGACCAAAGGTGGACAAACGGTCCCAGAAGGAGCATGACATGTTCCGCACCAGAGGTATGAATATTCCTTTTTAAAAAACCTCTTTGAGATGTTTTGTCAAAACAAAAAAAGCAGCTCAGAAATAAAATATTGGAGAAAACATTCCAGATTGTGTTTTTAATATTTTATGATCAAATGTGTGTCTCAGTGAAAAATGCAATGTAATTAGCTGCCACCAATCCTTTGTCACACTGTTAACAAATTAGCAACTTATTCAAGCGAGCTTTTAAAATTATTTCATTTCATTTACAGACAAGAAAAAAACTGAACAAAAAAACATGGTTGCTTCCTAACTTCCATTCTTCCCTAAGACAAAAGTTCCATGATGCGAAATTACCCAGCTTTAGACATGGGTGACAAGTATTTCTTACCAAATATCCTAAGCTGTCAGAAGAGCTGAAGGCTCTATATGGGAAAGGAATTTTGCAATCTTCTGTTTCTACTTCATTTTCTGTATTTTTAAAATCTTATATACACTTCCACTGACACTAGTGAAAATGCCAAACCATCCATTCACTAATTAGCTGAATTTTACTCCATGATCTTTATGTTACACCTGTGCTTTTCGGCCCAAACCAATGGATGCTATTAATAAATCACACTATTCTGGAATGATCCTTCAGCCAGGATCAAAAAGCAAAAGAAAGGAAAGAATAACAATGCTGAAGCAAAAATATATGGAAAATTGCTCGTCCAAAGGGCATGTGGGTAACTTGGCAACGTGTAAAGAGTTACTGGGGGCAATTTGAAGTGCCTTGTTTGGATGGCAGAGGTGGTAAACAAACCTTGGCAAAGCTCTTTGTGAAGGAAACAGAAAGCAAATTTCCCTTTGCTTTTCATGACAAGTTGCACCTCTCAATACTCAGACACGTTCTACATAACTATTAAAAAAGGATGGGGAATCCCCAGTCAATGGGCCAGATACACCCAGCAGGTGAATTTACATCAGTCTTCTGGGTTCTTTCCTGCCCATCAGCTGTTCAGTGACGAGAGATGATGGTTGTGCAAAGCATGCAAACCAACTCCTTCCTCTGCAGTAAGAACTGCGGGAAGAAGACCAAAGCAGAGCCAAAACTGTCTTAACAGGCAGGAAGACTTGTGTTCTGTCCATTTTGAATACAGTATATTGTTCAAAGGTCCACAAGCAGAGACCTAGGAATAAGCAAAGCCATTGTCCTGACATGCTCCTCCTGCTCCACCTCATCCTAATGCCATGGATTGGCTGGAGACAGAGGAGTGGTGGGAGGCACCAGCCCCAAGGGAAGAAGGCTCAGAGGCACTAAATTGGTGGTGGGATGACAATGAGGTCAGAGGGGAAAGAGGCAAATTATGTAAAAATTTAATGGTTAACAAAAAGGGTCATATATATATCTTAAAACAGGCTTCTTCAACCTTGGCCCTCCAGATGTTTTTGGCCTACAACTCCCATGATCCCTAGCTAGCAGGACCAGTGGTTAGGGATGATGGGAATTGTAGTCTCAAAACATCTGGAGGGCCGAGGTTGAGGAAGCCTGTCTTAAAAGGTGAACAAGCACATGTACTGATTGACACATCTCCTTGGGGCAACCATTGGAAGAACCCTGATCTGTTCATTGGAAAGGTTTTAAGCCTTTCCTGCCAAATCTCATTCAGGGGAGGCCTCAAAAGTGGAAAGGCTGCTATATACATTACAGTGTTCATGTTTAATGTTCTCATGCAACAAATATAAATCTAGTATAACTGCCTGGTGCAGGCCCAAACTGTGAGCTTTATTAGAGCTTAGCACAAGCACATTGAAATGAGCTCAGAGATTTGCCAAGGAAGCATGTTTTAACTGCAGTACTTTGTTCAGTATAAGGGCATCTACTGAGCACATCTCTGTGCAGGTGATACAAGCAGAAAGTTTAATTACCCTTAAATCCGCTTTTTAACTCTCAGTTTTTCTTAACACTCGCACTTAAATGTTACACATGGCTATCAGCTGATGTCTTTAGAGCTGAGAGATTGCAAGTGTGAAAACAGCTGTGACAGTAACTGCTTTATAATCACAACAATTGGGGTGTCATGTCAGTTTTTCTACCTCTAATTTGTCTTAAGAGAGCATGGAGCACAGCTAACAAAAGATCACGTTAAAAAAAAAGAGTAATCAACACAGGATTGCAATATTTCATAAAACAATAAACGAAAATGATATTTCTGAAAATGTGATGTGTATTCAGTTTCTTTGTCATATCATTATTAAGAGCACCCTGCTTCGGATAAACTTGAAGATTTCTCTGTATAGAGTCTATTATATTTTGTTATTGTTACAGCGATGTGTAGGCAGTGCTGTTCATGATCACTTTACAGAAGGAAAGGCAAGCGTATGATAGCAAAACTGCTAGAACTGTCAGTAGCAGCAATGCTGCATAATGGAGCGGTGCATCCATTTCATTGTGTTCCATTTCTATGCAGGGGGGGAAGCTAACTGGAAGGTAAAGGTTTGCCAAGTCATGCAGGTGTTAAGCAGAAACCCACTCGCTGGATCAACACCTTGTTGTGGTGAGTGGGCTTGCATGTTCCTATGACCCTTGCGAGCAAAGCCGTCGGGAATCTCCTACTCCAAGCAGGTTCACCCAAGGCGGTAAGGTCAAAGGGAAGGAGCTAGACAAAGAATGATCCAAGAAGTCCTCAACGGCAGAACAGGCAGGTGATAACAAGCGGTATGTTACAACGACTGTGAAGGCGGATGAAGGCTGCAGCAGATAGGAATCTACCGGTTTGTCGTGACTACTTCATGCCATTGGAACAGAGCCCTACTGCGAAGACTGTGCGTTGGTCAGCGTGAATTGATCTACACACATAAAACAAATTCATGCACAGGCGTCTTCCAAAAACCCAACCCAAAACCCAAAAGTCCCATGGTGATCAACAAATGGTAACAGGGGCAGGATCGTGAAATCTGGAAGCCCCTAGTCATGAACCGGCACATGGGCAGTGGATACAGATTCAGTCGTTCTGACTCAAGGAACGAGGCAGTTGAGCAGATCGGCAGCTGTATCTATGACTGAGCAGCCCTTTTTAGGATCCACTCTGCTCACCCCAAAAAGGGGAAGGGCTAGAAAAGGTGCCCTAAACATAGTCTGCCTCCCTTTTTCCTGACTGGATTACCACACCCAGTGGGGTCACCACCTAGTGGTCGTAAAAGACAATTGAACTTTGGAACATGGAATATATGGGCTTTGTCAGATAACACAGACAGCGAGCATCCTGAACACAGAACTGCCATCATTGCAAGAGAGCTGTGATGTTTTAACATCGATATTGAAGCACTTCAAGAGACTCGAAGAGCAGGCGAGGGACAAATGAAGGAAGAAAATGGAGGCTACACATTCAGATAGAAAGGTCTATCTGAACAAGAACATCAAATACATGGGGTAGGCTTTGCTATCAAAAATGACCTTGTGAAGCTCCTGTCAGAAGTCCCTACCAGCATTAATGAGCGACTCTCAACCCTGCGAATAAATCTCACCAAAAACCAACAGGCTACTATTTTAAGTGCTTATGCACCAACACTGGATGCCGATGAGGACATTAAAGAAAATTTTTACTCTCAGCTGGATACCGTCCTATTAGAGACGTCTAAGGAAGATAAAATTATCCTCCTGGGTGATTTTAATGCAAGAGTTGGGCAAGATTTTGATCTGTGGCCTAGGACTATTGGGAAAGAAGGAGTTGGCAACAGCAACAAGAAAGGAATCTTACTTTTGACGATATGTGCAGTGCATAACCTTGTTATTACCAACACACTCTTGCAACAGAAAAATAAATTTAAAACTTCATGGAGGCATCATCAGTCAGACCACTGGCACCTCTTAGACTATGTTATTGTCCATGCTAAAGATTGCCATGACGTGCTCCTTACCAGAGCTATGACGAGCGCTGATGACTGCTGGACAGATCACCGACTAATACACTCCACGATGGCTATCAATATTATACCTCAACGCAGGCTTCAAGGAAGGAAACCAGAGTGCAAAATGAAAACTCAAGCCCTTCAAGATCCCATTAAGCGGGATTGCTTCCAAACGACTCTTAAGGACCATCTGCTTTCAGAATTCCCTGATAACATCGAGGAACACTGGACAAAGCTAAAAACATCCATTATTGCAGCCTGTGAACAAACAATTGGACACCAAACCAAGAAACACCAGGAGTGGTTTGATGAGAATGATGACAGTGAGATTGAACGCATGATTGACAAGAAAAGGAAGGCTTTTCAGATCTGGCAAAGAGACAGAAACTGTGCCACTAAGAAAAAAAACATATGCCAACGCTAAGGCTGAGGTTCAAAGAAGAACCAGAGAACTAAAAAACACCTAGTGGATAAAAAAGCTCAAGAGATCCAGCACTTAGCCAACACTCATGATGCATAGTGTTTCTTTAAAGCCACAAAGACCACCTATGGGCCAATAAATCATGGCATATGGCCCCTATGCTCAGCAGACGGTATCACACTTCTAAAAGATAAAGAAGCTATTGCACTGCACTGGAAAGAACATTACCAACATCTCCTTAACCACAACTCCCCCGTAGCTGCTGAGGACCTCTCACAAATTCCACAAAAACAAATTAGAGATGAGCTGGCAGTATCTCCAAATCTGGGAGAGTTGTGTACAGCTATTAACCAAATGAAAAACAACAAAACCAGTGGACCTGATGGGATACCTGCCGAAATCTTCAAAGTAGGTGGAATTGAACTTACCCAACAATTTCACAAGCTCATCGAAAAAGTCTGGGAAAGAGAAGAAATCCCAGCAGACTTTAGAGATGCCAAAATTATCAATCTCTTTAAAAAAGGTGACAGAACTGATTGTGGAAACTATTGAGGCATCTCTCTATTAGCTGTGGCCGGCAAAATTCTTGCAAGGATCTTAGCAAACCGTCTCATAACAATATCCAAGGTGACTCTTCCTGAATCCCAAAATGGTTTTCGGCCTTCTAGGGGGACAGTGGACATGATTTTCACTGCTCAACAGCTTCAAGAAAAATGCAGAGTGCAAACCCAACCCCTGTAAATGGTGTTTATTGACCTGACTAAGGCTTTCGACACTGTAAATCGTAATGCCCTGTGGACTGTCCTTCTGAAAACTGGCTGCCCAGATAAATTTGTAAACATCATTTGGCTCCTCCATGATAATATGACAGCAACAATAGCAGATAACAATGGCTCTCAAAGTGAACCATTCACAGTGGGATCAGGTGTTAAAATGGGTTGTGTTATTGCCCCAACTCTATTCATTATTTTCATTGCCATGATCTTACACTTTGTTGAAGGGAAACTCCCCACCAAAGTAGAAATCATATATTGAACAGATGGAAAGCTCTTCAAACTGAGCAGGCTGAAAGCAAAGAGTAAGGTTACTGTAACTTCTGTTATAGAGCTTCGGTATGCTGATGACAACGTAGTGTGCGCAAGCTCAGAGGATTACCTCCAAACCATCCTAAATATCTTTGCAGAAGCTTACGAAAAGCTTCGCCTATCACTCAACATCCAGAAAACCAAAGTGCTGCACCAACAAGTACAAAATAACCCCACTGCAGCACCCCAAATCCAACTCAATGGTGTAATGTTGGAAAATGTTGATCACGTCTCCTACCTAGGCAGTTATCTTTCCACAAGCGCCAACATTGATGCTGAAATCCAGCATCACCTGAGCTCTGCAAGTGCAGCTTTCTCCCGATTGAAGTGCAGAGTGTTTGAGGACCAGGACATTCGCAGGGAAACCAAAATGCTTGTTTACAAAGCTATTGTACCACCAACCTTACTATATGCTTGTGAAACATGGACCACTTAAAAACAGCATCTCCAGCTCCTTGAAAGATTTCATCAACAGTGTCTCCAAAAATTTTTACACATCACTTGGGAAGACAGACGAACTAATATCAGTGTACTAGAAGAAGCAAAGATCACCAGTGTTGAAGCAATGATTCTTCAACATCAACTTCGTTGGACTGGTCATGTTGTGCGGATGCCTGATTATCGACTTCCAAAGCAACTACTCTATTCCGAACTTAAAAATGGAAAGCGTCATGCTGGTGGTCAATAAAAGAGGTTTAAAGACTGTCTCAAGGGAAATCTGAAAAAATGTAGTATAAACACTGACAACTGGGAAACACTGGTCTGCGAGCACTCCAGTTGGAGAACAGCCTTTACCAAAGGTGTCATGGGCTTTGAAGACACTCAAACTCAGGAGAAACATGCTAGGAGGAAGGCACACTTGGCAAATCCACACTGTGATCAACTCCTGCCCGGAAACCAATGTCCCCACTGTGGAAGGACGTGTGGATCCAGAATTGGCCTCCACAGTCACTTACGGACTCATTGTTAAAACCGTGTTAATGGAAGACAATCTTACTCAGCTACAAGTGATCACGAAAGAAGAGAAGAAGAAGCAGAAACAGCCAGGGAAAAAGAATTTGCGACATAGGAACAGATTCTTAGCCAGCAGATTCATTGGACCCAGAAGTCAAGAGAATATATTGGTGGCGACTGATTCTTGTATTCAGTCCCTCCCCCCACAGGGAAAAGGGACAGGTTTGCCATTGGTGCATAAACTGAGGTAAGCCACTCGAGGTTCCCCTTAAGCCAGTATGGAGGCAGGAAGATGCTGCAGTCAATCCCATGCACAGCTCAGCTTGCCCCTCTTGTAGCCATGAAGAACTAGTGACCCTCAAAGCTATAAGACTGAAAGCACTGGATTTAAGATGGTGCAGGCAGCTCCCCAACATAGGGTACCAAGATGATGAGGCACAAAATAATAAATAAATAAATAATGACAATAGTACAGTGGTACCTTGGTTTTCAAATGTAATCCTTTCTGGAAGACCGTTCGGGTTCTGAAACGTTCGAAAACCGAGGACTCAACAGCTGACAAGCTAGGCCTCAGGATCCTGCACTCAGCGGACGCCACATGGCATGTTCGACTTCTGAGGCATGTTCAAAAACCGAAGCATTTATGTTGTTCAAAAACTGAAATGTTCTTCAACAGAGATGTTCGAAAACCAAGGTACCACTGTACTTATATAGGTACCTACCAAAAAGAGCCATTTGAAAAGCAACTGTAACAAAAGGAATTATTGTGAAAATAAGGGGGGGGGATTGAGGGAGGTGTCCTTGCTCAGGGTATAATATTGCCAAAGTCTGCTCCTGCTCCTGCTCCCACAGAGCCCCTTAATCCCCCTTTTTAGCTCATCACCCAGGGTATCACCTCACCAGGGAGCTAGCCTGACTATTCCCAAAATAATAAGCCTTTATTAAATTCTAACACTTGCTGGATCCAGGGTCACACCCCAAACTCATAACAATATGTCCCAGACATGGTGTACTGTTTTTTGTGAATACTGCTCACCACAAAGAGAGCACCCAAGTCTTACTGAACAAACATCCATACAGCGTTCATAACAACATGAAACAGAACCCAGGAATGTAATTTGAATGAGCTGAAGACAATATTATTCTGAAGGACTGTAGTGTACTAATGTCTTCTAGCCACACCACTGTGGTTTCCAAACTCCATTTCAACAGCACGTTTGTAACGTGGGAGTACTCTCCTTTGACTGAGTGGTAGACTGTTTTCCTTCAAATCTAACATCTTAATGAGGAGCAGGAAACAAAACCTGCTGGCCTTTGGCTCAGCTCTGTTCATTAACCAAGTGAAGATGACTACAGAAGTAGAAGCAGTCATCAATCATTGCTTTGAAGCTTCTCCAGCAGCCTAATCAGCACCTCTCTGACTTTTGTTCCTGGGTCTGCCAATTCAAATGCAGCCGGTTAACCAGTCTACTTGAAAGGTACAGTTTCAAGCTTATTTCCATCTGCATGGTGTTTCCTTCCCAGGACATACACCGCATAGTCAACTGGTCTGGATTAAATGCACATCTCCACATGCCACACCAGCAAACAACAATGCTATCAGTGCGACTAAGGGCTCACCCGACAATTAATTCCTCTAGGTCTGAGAGCTTTTCTCGTTGTTCCATGGCTTTTCCTTGCAAAAATTAGATCTTATCAGGTGCACAGAAAAAATGAGGAGAGATTCTGCTTAGCCAAACTTCATTTCAGATGGTAAGAGCAGATTTCTCAAGGTAACGCCATGGAATAAAAAGGAAAGTTCTCTAACCCAGGGAAAATAATCATTACACAATATGACTCAAGCAGAAGTGTGGATGAGCTCTACATCTAAAGGACATCCAAGATGGCACCTGGAACACCTGAATGTCAAAATCAAAATCACTAATCTCTTCTTCTACTGTTTCTTGGGGAAAGAAGATGAATTCTAGTTACTACTTTCTCAGCTGGGAGTGATGAGAATCGCCTCCAAATGACCTAAAAGGAAAGTTCTGCAAAAGGCGCTCTCATTTTCTACAGAAAGCCTCCAAATAAAGCATTTTCACATGGTTGTATTGGGCCCAATCTGGGCCTGGTCACTTTGTCAGCTCCAGGCTTCCCCCACTCTACCCCAGCTAGCAAAGCCACTTGATAAAGCTCTGCTAGGCATCATTCAGGATTAGGGTTGCATTCTAAATGTCAATAAATATGTAAACAGGCTGATGTCAGGGACTGGCTGGACGAAGTCTGGTGGGAGGCATCAGCTGGGGAATCCCAGAGGAAACCCCAGAGGAGGAAGGCTCAGAGCCAGGGGATGGGTGGTGGGACACTGAGGAGAGGTCAGAGTGAGGAGTTTGGGAGGAGGGCCTGGATGCTGAGAGGGCAACAGGGTTTAGTGAGCAGGAAGAGCCTGTGACAGGGAGCAGTTCAGACTCCAAGGCTGAAGCAGAGAAGGGGGAGGGGGTCAAGAAGCCGTTGAAGAATCCAGGAAGAATCCCTCTCCTGCTGTAACAAGCTCCTCTCCACCCTGGTCTCCACGAACGTGCAAAATGAGGAGAGCAGAACCGAGACCAGAGGTCCCCAGATGCAGTTTGCTTGGTAAACATCTGGGGGGGGGGAACCTTAGAAAGTGTGGAAGGCAGGGACCTTCAGTCTAGGCAGCTGCTGAGTTCTATGTTAACTCCACTGAAAACAGAGCCCTGTGTCTTTGGTGCTGACCTGCGTCTGACTCCAGCCTTTACAACTGGCTAGATGATGCTTTTAGTGGGCTATTAGATGTTCCTTTGGTGTCTTGGTGCAACAGTAGTGGAAAGCTGAATGTCCTTCAGTGGGCTTGCAGAAGGGGTTCCTATCCCCTGGTCTCATGAATAGCTGAGAATCTGACCAGATAAGGGGTGCTGCCAGATTTAATGATTACCGTATTTTTTGCTCTATAAGACTCACTTTTTCCCTCCTAAAAGGTAAGGGGAAATGTGTTTGCGTCTTATGGAGCGAATGCACAGCTGCACAGCTATCCTAGAAGCCAGAACAGCAAGAGGGATTGCTGCTTTCACTGCGCAGTGATCCCTCTTGTTGTTCTGGCTTCTGAGATTCAGAATATATGTTTTTCTTGTTTTTCTCCTCCAAAAACTAGGTGCGTCTTGTGGTCTGGTGCGTCTTATAGAGCGAAAAATACGGTGATGAATTTCTGGAGACTTGGTCCATCTGGGAACTTCGTCTCTACTCCTGGTGGGGGGGGGGACCCTACAGCAGGGGTGCAATCCAGATATTGTTGTACTACAGTATCCTATGACCCATGACCACTGACCATGTTGGCTGCAGCCGATGGGAACTATACACAGTAATTTACATATTTGTTCAAAAATCCACATGGAAAACGCATATGTGCTTTATCACAAAGTGTACCCCCCCCCAAATAGTTTTTATTCATCTTGAAAATATGGATAGAACAATAAATATAGCACAGGACAAGAACAACAGTGAATGCAATGCAACTACATTCACAGGAAAATTAGAATAAAGAGAAAAGAGGAGAGGGGGAAATTAAAACAAAAGGAAGAGAAATTATTCAGATGCATATTTTATCTCAATGTATGCATTTCTGAATGTATTATATTCTCAAATCTGCATTTTGGTACTTTTTTGAGCCAAAACCTGTGTTGCAAAATTTGGAGAACTGCAAGATCTGAAGGATAATTACCTCCCAATATACTCATTAGTGTGAAAGGTGTTAATCAGGTCAATTTACAGTGGTACCTCAGGTTACATACGCTTCAGGTTACAGACGCTTCAGGTTAAAGACTCCACTAACCCAGAAATAGTGCTTCAGGTTAAGAACTTTGCTTCAGGATGAGAACAGAAATCGTGCTCCGGCGGCGTGGCTGTAGCAGGAGGCCCCATTAGCTAAAGTGGTATCTCAGGTTAAGAACAGTTCCAGGTTAAGTACGGACCTCAGGAACGAATTAAGTACTTAACCTGAGGTACCACTATACGTTGAAAGAGAAATCAAATTCCTCAAATGTCCATGTCTGAACTCATTACATGCACAACTATAGAACACACCTGGACTGCTGGGCAGAGCTTGTGGATTTCTCTTTTTAAAGGCTGCATTCACTATGGTCCTTACTCAACGTAAGGGAATATGGGATCGCTGTTATTTTTCTTCTCAGCATGCGAGCAAGGTCAAGAGCATAACAGGCGAAGTTTAATCCCTTTTGAAGAGGTAATGTAGAGGGTACTGAAGTTAATGGGGGAAGGGGAAGCACTGCTGTTTGAAAAAGAAGGGGACAATGAAGAAGTTTCACACTGCGGATGCAACAAGTATTCCTCCTTTTAAAAAGAAGAGAAGCCTTTCAATAGATTGACACCTTTGTTAACTGTTCCAGCTAGAAGGAGCAAGGGAAGCATTTATTTTAGAACACCATTATGGGAATGTGAAGGGAAAGATTTTGAAACAAGATTAATAGCAGAAGCACCCTGTTTGATAACTCCGCAGTGAATGTCTTCAGGATCCTTGGAACCTAATGGTCTTAAAATCAAGGAGTAATGCAAACTGTGAATCTTCACCAGGGATTTTAATAAATTAAATATAAAAAGGGGATGGTAGTGCAACTATTACGCGCATCTCCCAGGATTTTATAGACAGGGTCAACCAAAGCTTCTGCATGTTAGAGGAAATAATCTGGAGCAATGGCACAAGAATACTAGACAATTTGTACCTTGATAAAGCAGTTTGTGCTTTTTCTAAGACCTGTGAAGTGCTGGTAGCAATGACCCTGGCATTGGTACTAGGTGTGTTTGTTATTTAGTTTATGTCCCTTCCCTCCTTCTCTAGGAAGTTGCTGGGCTCAGTCCATTTGAGCAGTAAACGAATCTCAAAAATGGGCTGATTTATTTCACGGAAGAAAAACAAGCCTACCTGTGAACAGACTAAGGACAGTAATTGGTAAATTCCCTATTCCCCCTAATGAGCAGTCCTGTTGTATTGTTGTCTGTGCTTTTAACTTTATTTCAGAATAAAATGCCATGTTAAAGGAAAAGACAGCTAATTAGGTCTTTTTCTCTATTCACTAGCTACAGGCTCCTAGAGGAGCTGGCATACGCAATGTGAAACATAGCCTACATTCTCCCATGCCAGCTCCAAAACACCATCTCTATTTCATTGGCACTGAGATAATAAAAAGTCTACAGAATATCTAGCTTATGGATGTTGTTTCCCATCTTGTTTCAAGACGATTATATCAAGTTATAGTGTTTCTTTGATGCTCTCTACCTGGTAGCAATACCAAAGGATGCCTTGAGGACATGTAACACTATAAAGCCATTGGAAGTGGTAGGTGTTGCTTCTTGTGTTGACAGGGAAGGCAAAGGACTCCACTTCTGCAATGTGATTCAGGCACAGAAGTGTACTGATTTAAAAAAACCTCTTCACACCAGCCATAAACTTACTAGGTTTCTTCAGGCAATCACGCCCTCAACAGAAGAATTTAATACTGTTTGCCCTACTGCAACTGAGAGGATGTATGTGAACTGCTTTGAACAGCCTAAAGCAAGTGTAACTCCTAGGAGCCCAATATCTACTTATATTTACTTTGAAATAAGTTGGCATTAAGGGGCACGGGTGGAGCTGTAGCTTAAACCACAGAGCCTAGGGCTTGCCGATCAGAAGGTCGGCGGTTCGAATCCCTGCGACGGGGTGAGCTCCCGTTGCTCGGTCCCAGCTCCTGCCAACCTAGCAGTTCAAAAGCACGGCAAAGTGCAAGTGGATAAACAGGTACCGCTCCAGCGGGAAGATAAACGGCGTTTCCGTGCGCTGCTCTGGTTTGCCAGAAGCGGCTTGGTCATGCTGGCCACATGACCTGGAAGCTGTACACTGGCTCCCTTGGCCAATAAAGCGAGATGAGCGCCACAACCCCAGAGTCGGCCACGACTGGACCTAATGGTCAGGGGTCCCTTTACCTTTAAGTTGGCATTTGGTGGCACAAGAAAATAGGCCTTGTTTTTTATTAGCAAGATAATATTCTGAACACTAAAACAGTTCTGGAATTTGATTACAGTGTGGATGTTTATAACATTATGCATACTTGAGGATACTGAGGTAAAATTAACCATACCTTAAAATGAAAAATATATTTACGAATTCTTGGCCAGCATTAATGGATTGGAGGTGAGGATAGGAAAGTCTGCATCAAAGAAGGAAGCCTTTCCAAACTGTTCTTTAGGAGGAGGAGGAGCTACAGACTTTCAAACTCAGCCTCTCAAGTTTGCATTATTATCAGAACACATGTCAGGAAATATTGATTACACATAAGGTACTGTCATTGCCAATAAACTTTTGCAATAGGTTTGAAGTGCTTTATAACATTCCACAGATTAGGTTGCTGAAAATGTTATTGTGGGGTCCCCCCCCCCCATTCTGTAAAGTATCAAGTAAAAATAATCATAAGCTGAAAAACCCATTTGTTTTTCTTCTGCTGTTTTGAAGGCAGCTGCCAAACAGGCAGAAAAATACAATTCTTTTGGACATTCCTTTAGAAAATTAGTAAATGATGTTAATGCCAAGATTGAAGGTTTAATTGCCAAGATAACAAAATTCCTTGCTTTGGGGTATCAACAATCCTTTAAAAGCTGGGCCTAGTGATCATGGAATCATTGAACCGTAGAGCTGGAACGGACCCCAAGGCTCATCTATAGTCCAGCCCCCTGCAATGCAAAACTAATAATCATAGAAGCTAATCCTCTCAACTCGCATTAAAATATTCTCCGATCCCAGCAACACACTCACATAATGTTATGACCTCCGCCTTGGAGTGGGTTTACATGAAAGTAGCTCTTGGATGCAGTCCTGACCCAGTGTGGTATAGTGGTTAAGAGCAGTAGTTTCGTAATCTGGGGAACTGGGTTCGATTCCCCGCTCCTCCACATGCAGCTGCTGGGTGACCTTGGGCCAGTCACACTTCTTTGAAGTCTCTCAGCCCCACTCACCTCACAGAGTGTTTGTTGTGGGGGAGGAAGGGAAAAGGAGATTGTTAGCCGCTTTGAGACTCCTGAAGTGGAGTGAAAGGTGGGATATCAAATCCAAACTCTTCTTCTCCTTCTTCTGACCCCTGGCCAGCAGCAATGGGTGTGTGGGTGTGATGGAGCTGGCCAGGGCAGAAGGTTGGGGGTACAGGGGAAATGACCCTTTGTTCTGCCAACTCTCAGGATGGTGAAATGAAGAAGCCCAAATCTACCAGACTTTTAGAAGACACCTGAAGGCAGCCCTGTTTAGGGAAGGTTTTAATGTTTGATGGATTACTGCATTTTGTTGGAAGCCGCCCAGAGTGGCTGGGGAAGCCCAGCCAGATAGGCGGGGTATAAATAATAAATTATTATTATTATATCAGGCACATCTCCATTGGATCCCTTGTTGTCCCAGCCCTGCTTCCTCCCCACCCCATTTTGGGGGTTCCCACCAGCTGCCAGGATGCTGGTGGCTACAGCTTCCATTCACCCATTATTTGAGAGGATGCACCTGGGTGAACCAGTGGGGCAGCCCCATGGACAGCGGGTACTGCAGCCAGGCATGGGCGAGTGGAGGGGCACCTCCCCCCGACCCAAACCTCCTCCAGTGTCGCGGATCGGGGCTTTGCATTGCTCTGCTTGTTCACCCATTTATTCAGCTCATATATTATTTATATCCTGCTCTTAGCTTATTTTTATGTATTACTTATTTTATTGTAAGCTGGCTTGACTCAAGGGCAGAGTACAAATTCCTATGGCAAAGCAAATCAATAGAAGCGTTTTAACTGGGGAGCTTTCGTCTATGTGATCTTCCCCCACTACAGAAAGATGCGGTGCAGTACAAGGACACAGTTTTACTACTTTGCCGGCTGCTTGCAAGAACTGGCCTCTGCCAGCAAACCATAAATACAAGCAAAAATGCAATTAAAACCTTCCTAAGAGTCAAACTAGGTAAAACAAGGGAACTTCATGTTTGGAGTACCCAATTTATTTTTCTTTCTTAGACCTTCCTACCTGCCCCCCAAACCTCAGTCCCTAATGGGCTGCTTTTTTGGGGGGGAGATATTAGGCACTCCAAACACAGAGCTCTCACATTGTATCTTATTTTACTCTTGCATGCTTCTTTGGTGCTTCATACTAGGCATTTAGAATGGAATTGACATGCTTTGTTCACTCACTTTTTAAGGGTCATCCGCACAATGCTGTTTTCTAATTATTATTGTTCTGTAAGATCAGACCTCTCCATTCTGAAGGAAATCAGCCCTGAGTGCTCACTGGAAGGACAGATACTGAAGCTGAGGCTCCAATACTTTGGCCACCTTATGAAAAGAGAAGACTCCCTGGAAAAGACCCTGATGTTGGGAAAGATGGAGGGCACAAGGAGAAGGGGACGACAGAGGACGAGATGGTTGGACAGTGTTATCGAAGCTACCAGCATGAGTTTGACCAAACTGGGGGAGGCAGTGGAAGACAGGAGTGCCTGGCGTGCTCTGGTTCAGGGGGTCACGAAGAGTCGGACATGACTAAATGACTAAACAACAACAAAGCTTGCTTGAACAGGGGGAACATTGAGATTTTCCAAGGGTGTGGTTCAAACTACTCTTCAGTTAACACAACAGGTGTGCCTGGTGTGCTCTGGTCCATGGGGTCACGAGTCGGGCACAACTAAACTACAACCGTTCCCGTGATTCTGACATCTTTTCTCAGACCACCGAAAGTCTGACTTTTTCTTCAGAAGAAAAGGAGTAGCACGATCTCCACAGGTATAAATGCCCTCAGGAGTCTTTCATCTTTTTGAAAGGCCAAGTGATGTTGTGGGTGACATATGAGGCAGATGAACCAATCACAGCTCAGCTCAGCACACAGTAGAAGGAATTCATCGTAGCTCTAAGGAGATTGATCTGACAGTGCAAGCATTTCTGCTTGTCGATGGAACAATGTCCCCTCTCTCCACCTGCACTGTTGGGGGGGGGGCAAGAGGGGGAGGTGAGGAGAGAAAGCCCCATTGCATAAATCCTTGCATGGCTATTAGTTGAAACCAGCCCATTCGTGTTAACATTTGCAGTGCTTGTCTTTTTAACATCCTGATTATGTATTTTTAATTGATCGTAAGTAATAAACTGCCTCCCCTGCATTTTTATTATTATAAATATATTTTATTGTGCTTTGTTACAATCTAAATGGTAAAGAGCAGCAATAAAACAAAACAAATACCAGTGGCTCTTGCAATTTGTTCCACAAACCAATACTTACATTGGGAAGACTGAAAACAAAGTTACAGAGCTCCAAGATAGTCAGGAGCTCAGGTCTTAGGGACAATTATGGTGGGAAAATCATAGAATCATAGAGTTGGAAGAGACCACAAGGGCCATCGAGTCCAATCCCCTGCCAAGCAGGAAACACCATCAGAGCACTCCTGACATATGGTTGTCAAGCCTCTGCTTAAAGACCTCCAAAGAAGGAGACTCCACACACTCCTTGGCAGCAAATTCCACTGTCAAACAGCTCTTACTGTCAGGAAGTTCTTCCTAATGTTTAGGTGGAATCTTCTTTCTTGTAGTTTGGATCCATTGCTCCGTGTCCGCTTCTCTGGAGCAGCAGAAAACAACCTTTCTCCCTCCTCTGTGTGACATCCTTTTATATATTTGAACATGGCTATCATATCACCCCTTAACCTCCTCTTCTCCAGGCTAAACATGCCCAGCTCCCTTAGCCGTTCCTCATAAGGCATCGTTTCCAGGCCTTTGACCATTTTGGTTGCCCTCCTCTGGACACGTTCCAGTTTGTCAGTGTCCTTCTTGAACTGTGGTGCCCAGAAATGGACACAGTACTCCAGGTGAGGTCTGACCAGAACAGAATACAGTGGCACTATTACTTCCCTTGATCTAGATGCTATACTCCTATTGATGCAGCCAATTCCTCAGGCCGTGTCGAGTAGAGACATGCAGATCTTCCCCCTCACTTACATCTATGTTTATGCATTTCCATGGCAGTAAATAACCAATAAAGCCGTCTCCCATTTTTAAATCAAGTTTGAATTCCGCCTACTTATTACAATTCTGTAACAGAGCTCCGCTTGCCGATTGACATGGTGAAGCCAGGAACCCTGTCTACTTCTGTGATCTGGGAATCCTAAAGCCAACTATTTGTGCTATGATATCACAATAATCTTCTTTGAAAGCAAGAAGAGCAAGGGCAAAGAGTCTACATTTGACCAAGAAAAATACAGACCTGCCAGACAACATGAAGATAACAGGTTCTCCAAACACACTGTAACAATATTTCAAATACTGTATATGAGACAAATAATCAGAATGACAACATGTTTCCCACAAGTCATTCACTAACAAACTGGCTGCTAATTTGTCTGAAATCATACGATCTGTATATATTTGCTTATCAGGTTTTCAATATATAGATTACACAGTGGGGCGGAGAGGATGGTTTGCTTGTTCTCAGCTGTTGGCAATTAGAATGAGCCTGCACCAGTCATGAACATCATCTCTCCTTTGCTTCAGAAAGACACATTGAATTTCCATGCTGCACATTTCTATCAAGCAGTTCATAAATATGCTGCAGCAAAACATCCTGAGAAATTTCCTCCTATCCTCCTATACCACCAAAGTTTCCTTGCAGCCAGCTTCCCCCCATCGAGGATGAATTAAAAGACTTACAGTGTGTAGAGTTCATCTTACAACCAAGGGGGAGAAGACACAGGTGACTAAAGTGTAGGCTTCCAAACTAGGTCAACTGAAACAAATATGTAGCCTCTGAGACTTAGGACATCAAGATGCTCTGGGGCAGCGACAAATTCTCTCCATCTCCCTGACAAAGAAGGCACATGAAAGGCCTTTCAAGATTATCAGCTGCAGATGGGGGGGGGGGGATGCAGTCAAGGTACCTAGAAATCATGAATCAAATTCTCATTAATAATAAGCTCTGAAAATAGACCAGCAAATAGGCTTAAGAAAGAAGTATTGCAATGGGAGGGGAGAGGAATTAGATTTATTCCATGATCACAAAATGATGTTGGGAGAGACTGCATTTAAATGTTACGCTGAAGCGGGAACAGCAAAATTGTGGCATGCTACATATTGTTAGACACCAACTTCCATAAAACTCAGTGAGCACGGCCAATTGTTGAGGATTATGGGAACTGTAGTCCAACCATATTTGGAATGCCACAGGTTTGCAGCCCCGTGTTTATGATAGTTTAGTGCCATGGAAAAGAGCTTAGGTGACTCTTGAGCTCATGTGCTCCCTTCTCCTCTAGCATGGCCATAAGGAGATTGAAAACTTTGGCTTCCAATTTCAATTAACCACAATTAAATTCATCTTAATTAAATTTTAACTATGACTGTTGGACCAGTACCCAATCTACAGTTTGAAATTAGCTCGTTTCAGACAAACCATAGTTAAGATTAACCAGCATTGGTTTTTTTGGCTTCAAATGAGACAGCAAACTCTGGTTAACCAAAAAGTGAAACAAAAACTTCAAAACTCGACTTCATTGCCACACTGGGGAAGAAGTTGGGAGTGTGCAAACTCAGAGCTTCTCTATGTTACTTCTTGGTTTTGTGTGACATCCAAAAATGGGCCATCTGGATAATGAGAGCACAAGAACCACAAGTTATATGAATTAATTGCTTACTGTTCAAGAAGTTTGAACTTGGTGTGTTTCAAATAAGGATACTGTGAATGTCCATTATTTTCCACTGCCAATGTGAAGTCAACATATTCACCGTCGCAAATTCATGTCCCAAACAGACAACAAATTCTGGAATATAGTTACAGCTGTGCAAAAGAGGAAGGGAGGCTACTGTACGTTAAAGTCAATGCACAATTAAGCCAACTACAGACAATAACATGCATGTGATACACAAGAATGATTCTGATATGGACTGAGAAAACAATATACCCACTTTTGCAGATCAATGTCCTGAATGTGTGATCGCAGCAGATGGAAATATGAGAATATCTGAATAAAGAAAAAAGGTTCTGCGCATCCCTCATTTGAGGCAAGGCTCTTTCTCAGGGGCAGAAATCTATACTCTCATTCTCAGAAAATGAATGTGTCTAAACTCTGTTATAGACAGCTTCTTCAGTCATTGTACAAGGATGATAATATGGATTCTACACGGACAAAAGCTTTGCTTGAAAGCTGCGGGGCACTTGCTGGTTTATTCAATATGAATGACTAAACCATTCATATTACCTGAAGCCTTTTTGCAGAGTTTTATGTCAGTATTTCTTGTGTGCTGCAAGAACAGGCCCTTCTGGGCTTTTGTTGTTTCATTTTGTGCATGAAGAGAATGAGGTACAAAGAAACATGGGAGTTAGACATCCCAGCCGGTAAGAGCAGAAAACAGTGGTGAAACTTCAGCTTGGCAGGGGAGAGGGCATGTCAGGGACATTCTTCCTTAGCAGCCCATAGATGACATACTAACCCAATCGCAAGCTTAGTACATAATACATATACTAGAAATCGCTTCCTAAGGCAGCTCAAGACCACCAAGTATAGATTAGGGCAGCTTCTTACATTATGAAAGCATCTTCCGTGCTTCTCCCCACTCTGATTCAAGTGTGAACGCAGAAATCATGTGAGATGAAGGCATCACATGGAAAGAATCAAGGGAGAGGTCTCTACCTGAGATTCTTTAATGCAGAGACCGAATGTGGGACCTTCTGTATGCACAGCGTGGTCCTACCATTAGGCATCCTTCTCCTTCAATACATGCTTGTGGCGGCGGCTCTAGCTATTCAGAATGAATTTGCTCTGATGAAGAGGAACAAAAGACCATTTCAGTGTGGAAACTGCATTCCCAGCCAGCAGAAAGAGAAATTGCCACAGAGTTTTCCGTTACTTCTAACGCCAGCAGTTTGCCTGCAATGACGTTCATTATGACACATCTATTGTTCCTGTGCTGACTGACAACCTTCCCTTTTTCAGGCTGCATCTCCCTTCAGGGACTTCACAAGACTTGGCAGAAATCAGCAAGGTGGAGTTGCTGTTCCTGGTTCCAGGAGAGCAACACAGAAGGGCTCAGCAGAGGTGGAACTGTACTGCACAAAGCTATCTGCCAATTAATTTAAAAATAACTTTGCACTGTACAACGGGACAAGGCAAACCGTAGCTCAGACATACACATATTACTATGTGCAGTGTAAGTCTGACAGTTCTGCAAGCTTTACAGGGGAATCCTATGCACTTTTACTCAGAAGTAAGCCTCCCTAGCTTTAATGGAGTTTACTTCAGTCTTTGTCTTAGACAGGGGCATGCACTGATCATAAAATCAATTTGCTCCTTCAAAAAACAGCCCAACTCAGTTCAAAGTGCTCCGGAGGCTTCCTGATTGGGTTTGGGTACAACACAGTAGCCCCTCGTGAGTGGATAAATCCTACAAGATTACAAATAGGTCCAGTGATTTTTGTGCTGGGCACCTTTAAATTAACTTTTTGGCTTTGGTTTTTAAGGAATCATCCATGATTTTTTTTTTTTAAACCAAAACTATTTGGCAGAAGTGGAAATTTAGATTTCTTCACTTCTTTTGGAGAGTCCGATGGTGCCAAATTTCAAAACTTTAGCAGTAGCTTTTCAGCAGGAAAAGCCTTTCCAAGTTAGGAGTGATTAAAAAAATGATTCACTTAATATGCCCCCTATCTGCCTATAAAGAAGAAACCAGCAAAAGTGCAGATAAGTAAGCCCAGATGGGGTTTATGTTAGGATCTTTTAAGTTGATTTTGAGGTGAAGAACTAAATAGGGCTTTGCTTCCCTCATAGTAGTTTTGCAGGCAACAATATTATTATAATGCCATATACTGTAGAGGGATGGGAGCAAGGGCTATGGTGTTATTTAACAAAATAAATCAGGTTTGTGTTCTGCTCAGTTGGAACCAAAGCCCACAGAAACTATGTACAAAGCCAGCTTGACAGGGGTGTGTGTGTGTGAGTGTGTGTGTGTGTGTGTGTGACAGCGCAACTGGCACAGCTGCATAAAAACTCGAATGTCCTGCATTTTCCTAGCTGACTCTCACACACACACACACACACAACCATCTCCTACAAGACCAGAGTAGCCAGGCAGGAACTTCAGAGACACTCCTGTAGTGACCAGCTACCTGCACGTGAGGAGGGAAGCGATTCTGCTTAGATCAGGGGCAGATCTACACGTATGGTTTTTAACATTAAGGAAGAGTTAAGGAAGGGTTTTGCTGACACATGACGTCCTACTTTTAATGTTCATAATGTGTGACTAAAACGTGACACCAGAGGGCACAGCAGAGCAACCAGCAGCAGAGAGACAGTGTTTTGACAAAAAAGGTAAAAAAACACTTTAATTTACAAGTATGCCCTGTGACGTTTTAGAACGACATATCTAATATCATTCTAATAACGTTAAACAGGTCAGTGTAGATCCAGCCCACGTCCTGACTGAAAGTCAGGAAGAGGTGCAACCTCCAGCTTCTATAAAAGCTCCTAGTCCGAGCTGCACCATTGCTGAAGCAACAGCTCTGTTTGCAGCTCCAAGATTCAGCCAGCCTGACATGGGGAAATGAATACTTGAATTTTAATAAGATCCCCTGTCAATCTTGGTGCCATCTACTGGGGCATTCTTCTGCTGAAGTGCCACGGAAAAAAAACAGGAACTACTCTGCCACTTAAGATGTCTGGAGACCAGCCACTAATATAATCACATAGTTTTTTTTTCATTTGTAAGGGGCTTGCACAAGAGAACAGATTGTACAGTCTGCAAGCCTGTCCCTGCGTTTTCATTTCATGGCATGCAACCACACTAGCCTTGACCTCCTTTTCCATTTATGCCCATCAAAACCACAGAACAGCAAACAAGTGGTTTTCATGTACTTATCCCTCATAATGTTACTAATGATTCTGTATGAGCACTGTTTTAGTTCAATTGCAATTTAGGAACCCTGCACAGCACACAAGCAATACTGTTAGAGAACAATGAGTAATAGACTCTTTAGATAGTTCCTCTCCTGAAAGCAATAAAGAGAAATTGAATGCAGCCCTATCCAAAATTACTACTCTAGGAGCTAAAGAGGCAGAGAAAAGTATGCTGTTGTCAGCAGTGAGAGAGAAAGCAGACAGGCAGTATTCACTGAGACATTGTCATGCTCTCTTGTCACTGAATTAGGATTCTCTTTGCAGAACTGCCTCCTCTGCAAGAAGATGAAACTCAGGCAAAAGCTTAATCAAAGTGATGAACCCAGGCAATCCAAATACGTCACTGAGCAAAGTTGAATTATACACTATGGCTAAATGATGCAAACTGAGCAAATTTTGATTAATTTTTGCTCAATTTATTCTGGTTTTGCTATCCATAGGGAGGGAGCTATACAGAGCACTGAACACCGCTCCCCACAAATCCTTGTCCCTCTGAGATTTCAGCAAGCAATTCGCACACATCTGCAAACTTATCGCTAAGTTATAGAAACTTGTTTTTATTTTAAATGTAACTCTATCCCAGGAAGCTAATTCCTGCACCCAGCAGGCCATTCCACTGTGGCTTCTTCATCCCCCCTGATATAGCATAGGGTGGTACCTTGGTTTACAAACATAATCCGTTCCGGAGGTCCATTTGTAAACAAAAACAGGTTGTAACCCAAGGCGTGCTTCCGTCAATGGGGCCTCCAAAAAACATTTCTTCATAATAAAAAAAGGGTTATAATCCAAAAAAAGGTTGCAAACTGGGACACGCACTTCCGGGTTACCAGGTTACCAGACGTCCCTGTTTCCCGGGGACCGCTCCCGGATTTACAAATCATTCCCCATACAAAATCCATTGAAGTTAAAAAATGTCCCCAGATTCATTGAGAAAAATCTGGTGACCTTAGTTTTGACATGTTTATAATCCAAAACGTAGGCAAACCAAGACGTATGCAAACCAAGGTACCACTGTAGACATTAACACAAGATGTAGCAGAAGGCCATTTCGACAAATCTTTCCTTTGTTGATTTACACTGAAAATGGAGATCTCAACACTCTTGCAAGCATAAAAAACAGCAAACATCAGCTCAGAAAAACAGGATCCTAGGACAAGGATGGGTGGCATGGGGTATCTGTGACATTTAATCCAGTTACTATACTTTCTTAAGAATTTTCAGATACTTAGAAATGAGGATGTCACACACTCAATGATTTCATTTTCAGATTTAAAATGTTGGGGAATGAGACCTACTTGACCTCAGTTCCCATCCATAAGTTTTTAAAGACAGCTGGAAGATTGTTCTAGCTCCTTTCACAGTTTTCCATTTCTTTTGCAGGAGAATATTCATTGCTTTTAACAGTAAGTCAAGTTCTGAATCAGTCTGGCCAGAAACATTCAGACTTCCTTCCATAATCCCAGCTGCCAGGAAACTCAACTGACCCTTCAGTACATCCTTTTTTTAAAATGGCTCTTGTTCAGGGTGGATTGATTTGAATTAACACAATTTAAATCTCTTTCTCTGTTTTACACACACACAATCCAAACCATTTATTTCCATCAAATGACCCATTTTGAAATTCATATAGTTCTGAAATGCAAGCAAACTAACAGCTTGCTAGAACAATCAAAGCATATTAGCTTGCACCAAAGCCACTTGGAGACATTTGAGCTAGTTTAAACTGGTTAGTCAACACACCACGATTATAAACATGGTCCGATCTCAGCTGTTTAAAGTTCCTCAACTTCAGATGTAGTCCAAAGTGGGGCAATATGTTTGATGGATGCAGATTACTCAGTTTTAAGAGAATACAAAGACAGATTTTAACATGTTTGTGTTCAATTCAGAGATTGTTTCAAAGATGGACACCGTAACTTAAGTTGCCTCATACTATTTCCTTGTCTAGTTCCTGATCCCAGGGCAGAAAAGACAATGACTCCTAAAAGCCATCTGATTTTGTTTGGAGATACAGTGGTGCCTCGGGATAAGAACCTAATTCGTTCTGGAGGTCCGTTCTTAACCTGAAACTGTTCTTAACCTGAGGCACCACTTTAGTTAATGGGGCCTCCCGCTGCCGCCGCGCGATTTCTGTTCTCATCCTGAAGCAAAGTTCTTAACCCGAGGTTCTATTTCTGGGTTAGTGGAGTCTGTAACCTAAAGCGTCTGTAACCTGAGGTACCACTGTGCCAGGAAAGCACTTCCTCTCAGGGCCCCTGCTCCTAACAGGTGAAATCTGCAAGTTATTGGAAGGCCTTCCACTTCCGTGGCCAGCCTGGACCACAGCATTTCTGTCTCTCTCCCCCTCTCTCCCCAGTTCTCAGGACTCCCCAACTCACCTTCTTCATCACTCCCTACCCCACACTCTCCCCTTCCTTTCCCACCCCACTTGAAAGAAAAGCCTGGTATTTATTCCTGTTGCTGTGGCTCCCACCCTATTAAGCCATGAGCTTACTGTTTGCCCCTTACCCTAGTTACCTGAGCTTTCCTTTTTGTTTCCTCTCCTCCACCACCTAGGGCTTGCTCTGGCCTCTGCTCTGTCCTAATTCCCAGTTCACAGGATAGATCACCATGCATCTTTGTCAATCAGCTACAGGTTCCATTTCACACAGCTGTAGGAGATTAGTCCTTAACTAATTACTTTCTGTGCAAATGGTCTGTGCTTTTATGCTGCTGCAGCAACCTGGCACAAAAGCTATCAGTATTGTTGATGGTTATAAGAACCCCTGACAGAAAGAGGAAGCATTTCTTAAGATGGCTGTGAGGAGGCGAGGACTTTTAGACAACTCATTTTCATGGAGTAAGACCACCATGAACGAGCTTCTCTGCTCATTGGGCCTGACACTCCCCAAAAGTCTGTGAAGGTGGTACCTTCCTCACCAACCAAAACGTCACACAACAGTTTGCACGCTTTCAAGTTCACCACATCATCAGGCCAGCTGGTAAACAAAGGGGAGGGGGCTAATGGTAAAGCCATGAAGTCTATATCTGGCCAATCTCAAACTGGAGTGTTGGGAGGAGTTTGCAGACTTGCAAATGAGCCTCTGTGAGGAGATAGGCAGGTTTCGGGTTACATCAATGGTTGCCCCACCATTTGAGGAATATAAAATATAGCTATTACATAGATCTGTCTCCATCCTTAGACAAAACAGTCATGGCAGGTGGAAAACAGGAATAGAGAGAAATAGGCCATTTGTGAATCCCTGCTTAAGTATGAAATCTTTACTGTTAGCTAATGCTATATTGAAGATTTCTTCTCCTATTTGCAAGGGGCCAGTTTGCGAGACAAAATCTTCTTCTTTGGCGATCACTCGTAGCCAAGTAAGATTGTCTTCCATTAACACGGTTTTAACAATGAGTCCGTAAGTGACTGTGGAGGCCAATTCTGGATCCACACGTCCTTCCACAGTGGGGACATTGGTTTCTGGGCCGGAGTTGATCTCGGTGTGGATTTGCCAAACGTGCCTTCCTCTTAGCACGTTTCTCCCTTGCATCCTGAGTTTGAGCGTCTTCAAAGCCCATGACACCTTTGGTAAAGGCTGTTCTCCAATTGGAGCACTCACAGGCCAGTATTTCCCCAGTTGACAGTGTTTATACTACATTTTTTTTAGATTTCCCTTGAGACAGTCTTTAAACCTAAATAAAGCCTCAGGCACCCAGACCACTGCCCAGGGTACAGAATTCTCCTCTCATAGTGAAGCTGAAATTCGTGATCTAAGTGGACAAAGACATTGGAAAGGAGGCACATAGAGAACGCCATTCCTTTTGATGCAAACTATATTGCTTTTCAGGGACGCAGGTGGCGCTGTGGGTTAAACCACAGAGCCTAGGACTTGCCGATCAGAAGGTCGGCGGTTCGAATCCCTGCGACGGGGTGAGCTCCCGTTGCTCGGTCCCTGCTCCTGCCAACCTAGCAGTTCGAAAGCACGTCAAAGTGCAAGTAGATAAATAGGCACCGCTCTGGCGGGAAGGTAAACGGCATTTCTGTGCACTGCTCTGGTTCGCCAGAAGTGGCTTAGTCATGCTGGCCACATGACCCGGAAGCTGTACGCTGGCTCCCTCGGCCAATAAAGCGAGATGAGTGCCGCAACTCCAGAGTCGGTCACGACTGGACCTAATGGTCAGGGGTCCCTTTACTTTACTTATATTGCTTTTCAGCTCCTTGGTGAGAGAAGGAGAAGCCCATGTTGGAGAATGTCCTAGGCGAGAGTTAGGAGGCAAGGCAGCCCAGGTGAGAGATGAGCTGTTGTCAGTTATTTGTATTCATGCACTGTCTTGGCATGGAGGTTTCAGGGACTGAAGATGTCACAGCTCATTTTCTATTGCTGTTATGCTGATTGAGATTAGGGCACTTGTACTCTGCTGTTTTACTGCATTACTTTAATAGACTTTGATTAATTTAATTGGCTTAAACTGCAACGTATTTTTATATTAATGTATTTTCCTGTTGCTGATATTTAAGCGATAGGGATTAGTTAGTGAAAGGTTTGCTAAATGTGTTGATTATTCTCATTTATGGGAGGAATTGTGTTTGATGTTTAGGGGAATGTAACTGATGGAATGCTACTTTTGTTAACCAGCTAATATGCATAATTTTTTTTAAAGGAAATTAATAATAATAATATTTTTAAAAATTTATATCCCGTCCATCTTGCTGGGTTTCGCAGCCACTCTGGGTGGCTTGCAACATGTATGAAAACACAACAAAGCATCAAACATTAAAAAAACAAAATATCCTGTACAAGCAACGAACAAACCAATAAATCAATAGAAACCAATAACAACCACAACAACCACAACAACCACAACCAGTTTAGCTATATCCAAATTAAAATAATCGCAGAAGTAGCTGGGAAGAGAGGAATTCAGGGATAGTTTTAAATCATTTTATAAGTTGTATGTCCTTGTTTCACAATTTTCCTAAAGAACATGAAGTACTGGAAAATTGCAGGGGGGGTTGCGGGGGGGGGTTGCAGGGAGAATCCTATTACATGGAAATAATGAATATGTGACGGAGGGCAGGTAGTTTTTGTTTTTCGTGTAAAACCTTCTAGTCTCAGGGAAATATATTTGCAGCCCAGTTAGCTGCTGGAGAGTTTTGAGGGCATATATTCATTTTGACATTTCTCTCTCTCTCCCCCCCCCCACACAATTACTTTTACTTTTATGTGGCATATTAAATGTATGCTTTTATGTAATTAATAATAAATAAATAAATAAATAAATAAATAAATAATAATAATAATAATTTCATTAACTCCCGTAAAGGGAGGGGGGCTAGAAAAGGTGTCCAAGGAAGGCACGTTTGGCAAACCGTCACCGTGATCAACTCCCGCTGGGAAACCTATATGACCCCACTGTGGAAGGGCGTGTGGATTCAGAATTGGCCTCCACAGTCACTTATGGACTCACTGTTAAGATTATGTTCAGGGAAGACAATCTTACTCGGCTACGAGTGATTGCCAAAGAAGAAGACAAAAAGATCCACACATTTGCTTATTTACAAGCCACAGCACCCAGGCAGAGAGTAAGGGGACTGATAAGGCATATCAAGCAGATAAAACTTCACAACCAAAGGTCAACACTGCCCATTTCACTACCACATCATGCTGCTCACAGCTGGCGGGGAAGGGAGGAAGATGCCTGCCATTAATACCGGGAGTGCACACTCAACAGCAAATGTTTACCTTCACAATACTAACGAAGCCCTGATATTGGTGGCCTGACCTACATCCCCTCAAAGGCTAACATTCTGGATTTAAGGGTGGGCGCCAAGCCATGAACCATGCACTTGCTCCCTCATTTCCTTGAGTCAATAGCTGAAGACTCAGCCCATTACCTTTCCAAATAATCCACCAGTGTCGCTTTCAGTTCAAGCTACAGTTCATCGGCAGTGATACAGACAGTAGGCACAAAAGAACAGACATTTTATTTTTATTAGAACTTAGTCTTTGTGACAAATACAACCATGTGTCAACGTTATTTCCAATGTCTAATGAATTACTACAGGCAGACGGCAGGCACATTTTGTCACAGAGTTAACAGCTGTTTTTAAGCGACAGCAAAGGCTATATAACTGCTAACTTTCTAAAGATGTGGAAGGCTAGCACGATGGCAGGCAGAGAAATAGCACTGCTACCTTGTCAACTTTAGCAACTTCTGTGAAGGATCTCTATTAACACCAAGGGCCATGATGTTGCAGAAATGAACGCACTTTGTGAATGCTTCCCAGCTGCCCTTCTGTACATCTGTACATCAGTCAGGTTAGAACTCCCAGTGGGTTTGCACAGTACTGCTATGATAAAGCCATAAGGTAACCTATTTAACAGGGGCGTAGACCCTGTCAAAGGAACCAAGCAGCTCTGAGGTCTCCCTCCTTCAAATTACTGTTGCCAGAGATCTGTTCTTGAAAAGGGGGAAAGGGGGGGGGAGCTGCAAAGCACAGATTCACCCCCTCCTTTCCTTCCTAGCTGTGTTTTATAGGCAGCAAATGATCCCTCCAAGCTCAGATTTGCTTCCCCTGCCTACCAGCTCCATTTTATTTCGACTCCTACAAGAACGGGAAATGCCTCTCTCATCCTTAAGCTAAATATAACACTCCATAAAAGCAGATTATAAACTTTTTTTTTAAAAAAAAAAAGGGTATCATAAACCAAAGAACCAACAACCATTTCCGACATTTATGGAAGTACTAGCCAGGAGTCCAAGAACTGCACAACTTGTTCTGCATGCCCAAGGGAGCTATGGGCTTATATTTCTCAAAACCATAGCCCCACAAAGTCACATATCAAGTCACTACTTATTACTAAGCATTTATTAAGCTGTATCCCAACCAGCACCAGCCTAGTTTCTCAGCATTAACTGCAAAATAACAATAGTTGGCTATGGGTATTTCTAGCCAACTTTCCAAATGAATAGGTAGGGCCCAGATTGGTCTAGAAGGGAAGTGATTTTCTGTTGTCTAATATACAACAAGCTCCCCAGCTCAGCTCACCTCTCTTTCTTAATGTGACATGGAGACACAAGCTTTTTCTCACACATGCCTGAATGTGGAAACTCATGGGCCGTTGACGTTCATAGTTTCTACCACATCTGCATTCGTGGCAGCACTGGCCAAGATTCAAATAGGACAAAAATTAATTTGACGTAGTAAATAATTTTAGCTTTTAAGTAATTTCAAAATGCACTGTTCTTTAACAAAAAAAATATGAATGATATCCCCGTGCCTTTGTGCTTATTCAACACAATATTGGAAGTCGAGAGCAGACTTATTTCTTGAGCAGAATACTGTCTGCGTATTTTCATCTTGAATGCCCATCAGTAAGAGAAAAGAGACTTCTTCCTTTAAAAAAGAATCTAACATTCAGGGAACAGGCTGGATTATCCCTGAGGAGTTAAGTCCCCGCACTGCAAAATAAAAATAAAACCACCCCTCTCATTGCTACAATCCTACTACTGCATAGCACTTCCAAATGAAGAGGCTAGGTAAGGACCACAATTCAAAGATGCATGCATTTCAGCAATTTAAGGCTAGAGGTAGCTTAACCAGCGATTTTCCTACTCTTTCTCCAACTTTTCAGTATCATGTGATCAATGCACTTCAAAAACATCCTTTGTTTCATCCCCATTGCCTTCTTTTAGCTCTTTTCCTGCCGATCAGCATTCCCCCCCCCCCCAGCAAGATCACTATGTTGTATCTGTCGTATCTGGATGCCGTCATCGCGTGCTAAAATCTGCCAGTATGCTGCAATATCAGTTTTCAAGAAGATGCAGCCTCGTGAGTATGCAGGATTTGTCCTTCGTCTGTTCTTGATACATAACTGTGCAATTAAGGCTGCATTGCTATGGCAATATCACCGTCACGTCACATCGTCTGTCAAATTTATATATTCATTGATGCCACATCAGTCACAAAGGTTTAAGAACTCCCAGCTCTGATGTCTTTTGTAGTCATTCATAACGTTGGACTGACAGTATAATTCCTAACAGGTAACAGACATTTGCCAGGTAAGAATTTTACTTCTATGGCATTATGCTAAGGTACCGGTAACCATGACTTCCTACATACTGGGTCCCTAAAATAAATTGAAGGTAGTCAAGGCCTACTTATGCAAGCCCACAGCAAGAATCACAGACTTACAGTACCATATAGCCTCTGAATTGTGAATATTTAGGACACAGGCATTTTAATGAACCTCCATTTCCCACAAGATACAATCTGGCCATAGTTATAAGAAGGCTTCTGTTTAGCAATGCCAAATGGCAGTGATAGCAGAGGTAACTGTTTGTTCAAGGAAAAAATAGGTACTGTGTATAGAAAGGAAAATTCATTGGATGCCATGGAATTATTATTATTATTGGCTGCTCTGTATAAGAATTTTAAAAAAAAATGTTTCTTATTATATATTTTTATATGCTGGAAGCCACCCAGAGTGGCTGAGGCAACCCAATCAGATGGGCAAGGTACAAATAATAAAATTAAAAATGGTTAAGATCCAAGTAGGGGCACATAGTCTTTGGTGAGAGAACCTCCCAGCAGAGATTTAAAATCACAAAATATTCAGCAAAGGAAAGCATGGAAATATGGGCTGTTAGACCTTTAAAATATGCCCTTCTGAGTTCCAAATCTTTCCTCAGGATAGGAAAAGACTACACAATTAGACAATGGTCAAATATTTAGGAGTGTGGATAATGCCCAAACATATTAATGTTTTTAAGGACAATAATGAAAAAGTATGGAAAGAGATTCAGAGAAACACTTCCAACACTTCCAAGTTGGGAAGGATGAATTTGGGAAGAATATCAGCCATAAAGATGAATGCGCTACCAAAAATGTTATTTTTATTTCAAAGAATTCCAATGATCGGCAACACAGGATGCTTCAAGGAATGGCAAAGCGATATTATGAGATTTATCTGGCAGGGAAAGAAAGCAGGAATAAAATATAAATTACTAGTGGATTTGAAGGAAAGAGGTGGCTTCTCCTTGCCAGACTTAAGTTTATATTATGAGGCATCCTGTCTTTGCTGGTTAAAGGAATGGTTGACATTGAGTAATACGCAGGTTTTGATTTTAGAAGGACTTTTAAAAGCTAAGGAACACAAAAGTTTTACAAATCATACTATTAAGAGAAATTTGTACAAGGTTTGGGAGAAATACAAAAATTTGTTAGAAAGAAATACACCTTGGTGGCTTTCCCCACTCGAAGCGATAGCAATGAAAACTGGAAATGGGGGGGGGGGACTGGGCGACATACAGGGATTTATTAACAGAAAACGACTGGGAAATAGCTTTAAAGAGGTTTGAAGAATTAGATCGACAAGTAATTGATTGTTTATAATATTTTCAACTCATTGAAGTTTTTAAGACGGATAAAAGGATTTTTTTTTAATCAAACCTCGCAATTTGAAAGAGGGTTACTAAGGAATAATGATAAAATGATTTCCAAAATGTACAAAGTATTATTAGAATAGGAGACGAAAGACGAGCAGGTGAAACTGGGCATGATTCCCTGGGCAAGAGATATATGTCATAATACTGATATGGCTACATGGGAGAAGTTATGGAATGTAGATCTGAAGTTTACACTAAAAGAAAACTACATGATAATGATGTAGAATCTTTATTTGCTTAAGCCACTAGCCATAGCAATAGAATAAATTAAAATATACTGAAGATAGAGGTAAAAACTTAACTATCCAAAATACATTTTGGAAGTTTACATCAATAATCTAATAACAGATGATGTGTAGATGGTATTTAACTCCTAGCAGATTGGCAAAAATGTATAAATCAAAATCAAACACATGCTAGCAATATAAAGAAAAAGAGGGTATTTTTTACCATATGTGGTGGTCTTGTAAGAGAGTAAAGGTTTTCTGGGAAATGATTTATAACGAATTGAAGAAAATGTTTAAGATAACTGTCAATAAAAAAACCAAGCTTTTCTTCTAGGGATTGTAGGTACTGAGATTCCAAAAGACAAAAAATAAATTAAAAAACTCTGCTTCTTCATGTCCAGCCCTGCAGCTCCGTCAGAGAGAGGAGGGTGGGCTGCCACCCACTCTCCTGGACTGCGGCACCTGAGTACATCCCCTGTCCCTTCTTGCCAGGTGAGCCACAGGGGGCTCCCTCTGCACCCCGCACCGGCACACAGCATGTGGCGTTTCCTTATACTCCGCCACTGGGGAGTGATAGGCAACATTATGACATAGTCTTCATGTTGTGGGTTTAAAAACATACACACAAAGAAGTCCCCTTTTCAGAATTTATTAAAATAGTCCAGGGTGTCTTGGGCTACGAGCTGAAAGCTGATAGCTTACCTGTTGTGAAGGTGCCTTAATTATTATTTCCGTGCATTTTGAGTCAGCAACTAAGCGAGCCCCATAGACTGATAGGCATTTTGCATTACTGGACTTTTAGTAGAAGCCCCACTGTAAAAGTCCTTCTAACTTCTAAGGTTCCATTATGTGCACAATTGGAGTAGGTCCCTTTGAAGTCAGTAGTCCTCTCTTCTGAGCAAGCATGCATAGGATTAGGCCATTCGTCTGGTTTTCTTACTGATGTGATGTGATAAGCAATCCTATGCATATTCACTTGCCCAGTGAAATATACAAAAAATGCCGTATATTAAATGACTGCCATTGTGCTTATCTCTCTGCTTTAGTGCCCACTACCTATAGTTGCTTTTGTCCCTCTCTGCTGACCAGTTTGGGAGTTTGGAGGCTGATGCTAGAATTCTTGATCTGTAATAGATGTACATTTGTACTTTTAGATGCAGGCCATTTCAGTACAGTAGTGCCCCGCAAGACGAATGCCTCGCAAGACGGAAAACCCGCTAGACGAAAGGGTTTTCCGTTTTGGAGGTGCTTCGCAAAACGAATTTCCTATGGGCTTGCTTCGCAAGACGAAAATGTCTTGCGAGTTGCTGCGATTTTTTTTCGCTCCCCACCCCATTTTTCTAAGGCACTAAGCTGCTAATAGTCTTTTAGCAGCTAATCCGCTAATCCCGTAAGCCTTTAATAGCCGCTAATAGCCGCTAAACCGCTAATAGCGCTAATCCGCTAATGGGGTTGCTTCGCAAGACGAAAAAACCGCTAGACGAAGAGACTCACGGAACAGATTCTTTTCGTCTTGCGAGGCACCACTGTATATGGTTCATAGTAACCTGAAGGCAACTGGTTCCTTGAGCCACCATTTATATTCTGACTCCATCCCAGTCACTGTTTCCTGTCAGTAGACCTTTAGGTTCTCGTGAAAAGCAGCTCATACAAGCCTAAAGACTGCTCAGCCCAGTGCAGAACTATTAATAATAAAAATATCTACTTAGTTTTCCAAAGAACAACCTAACATTTTAAAGGTATCAATCAACATATCAATAAGGTGTTGTTCTTACCTGTACCAAATTCCATCCTATTAGGGATTCAGCAATGATGGATGTTACGGTTGTACATACTCCACCAAAAACCATTAGGTGTGTAGGTCCATATTTTATTGCATCGTAGAAGGCTTTAAGTCCCTTTGCATTGTCACACTGAAGGGGAGAAACAAAAATAGCTTAATCACTAAATGCGATTTAGTATTGGCAACATTAATATTTGATCAAAGTTAAGTATTTACCATAATAAACCACAAAGATGCAGCACAATACTCAACAAACAACAAACTTTAAAGTGTTCCTATTGGTCACTTTGAAAGGTACTGATGCAAATGGCTGTAGCTTGCCCTTCCACGTACTAAAACTGAAATCTCAACTTCACAACTAAAGGTCAACACTGCTCATTTCACTAACACGTCATACCTTGGGGGCTACTGTTTTTATTTGTTACTAGTTTTGCATATATATTTTTTGTTACTAGTTATGCCTAGGACTTGCCAATAAGAAGGTCGGCAGTTCGAATGCCCGCAATGGGGTGAGCTCCTGTTGCTCGGTCCCTGCTCCTGCCAACCTAGCAGTTCGAAAACATGTCAAAGTGCAAGTAGATAAATAGGTACCGCTCTGGCGGGAAGGTAAATGGCATTTCAGTGTGCTGCTCTGGTTCACCAGAAGAGGCTTTGTCATGCTGGCCACATGACCCGGAAGCTGAATGCCGGCTCCCTCTGCCAATAAAGCGAGATGAGCGCCGCTACTCCAGAGTCGGTCACAACTGGACCTAATGGTCAGGGGTCCTTTTTATGTATTTTTTTATTTTTATATTGTAAACTACCCTGCGATCCTCTGATTAAGGGTGCCATAGAAATTTGATGAGTAAATAAATTAAACAAATGAACAGGCAGAGAATAGGCACATAAAAAGCCAAGTTCTATACGATCAATTTAATTGTGTGACCAGAATCCATCAAAATAAACCACACACCCACACCCCAAGTTTTCCTCCACTGCTGGTTTCCATAGCACTTTCAACGTTGCTTCAGGCTGAAGCTAGTTTTCATTAATGATATTTTGTAAGGACACTCTCACTCTTTTGCTGTAACAGTTCTTATGTTGTGTCTGTAGCTGGGTGAGGTGTTTAGGCATAAAATGCAAAATAATGCCCCAGGCTCCTTTGGGGCATCATCTCACTATCAACGGAGAAGAATGACCAAACTGCAATGGACACAGGAGCCATCACCAATATAGCCACAACTCCTTCCTGCACAGACTTTACCTTCGTCCATAGCCCATACAAGGAGAAGAAAAGAGCAACCCTCTGCCCTCAAAACCCTTAACCCAAACGTTACAGCTGAACTACATCTCAGGCAAAAGATCTTGAAGTTAGGAAGCTGCAGGTAGCTAGCTGAAAATTTAAAATGTCATCATTTTAACAGAATACAGAAAACTTTCTTTAGGCCAGGTGCAGATAGGATTCCAAAAAGACTGTACTCCTTTACAGTGCAGACTGCACTAATTTCAGCACTGATAAAGTTAAGCACCATTATTCTGGTTCCAATATGAGCTCAGGACAATTTATATCCACCTGACGGTGTCAGAAGCTGACAGATCTGGTGCAGCCACTCATTGAAAAATGCACTTAATGCAGAAGGATTATCCAACCATGCTTTAATGACTGCAAGAGCCACTACTTCGTGTTCTGTGCTACCAATATATGAGTTTCTTCACACATTGCTTCTCCTGAATCATATTCCAGAGATTTAAGCACACACTTAAAACATAAAGATGATCAACAGGTGCTGGAAAACAATGTGAGTCATTCATGCACATACATCAGAGAACTAAGAGTGGCTGCAACTCTCTTTTGTGTGTCGGCTCAGCAATAAATCTGTAATGTGTGGAATAGCCCCACGTGGAATGAAAAATTAAATATACCCAACCTAAAACAGTTGTAGTCGTAGCAATGCTCACATCCATGTAGCTCGATGTTGCATAAACACAAGGGGATGCAAAACAGTGGTACCTTGGTTTACAACCATAAGCTGTTCTGGAGGTCTGTTTGTAAACCAAAACAGGTTGTAACCCAAGGCGTGCTTTCGCCAATGGGGCTTCCCAAAAAAAATTTGTTCGTAATCCAAAAAAAAAAAACGGGCTGTAATCCAAAAAAAGCTTGCAGACCGGGACACACACTTCCGGGTTAGACGTGTTTGCAATCCAAAATGTATGCACCATATAACACCGGTCTTGAAAGACCTAGATTGGCTCCCAGTACGTTTCCGAGCACAATTCAAAGTGTTGGTGCTGACCTTTAAAGCCCTAAACGGTCTCGGTCCAGTATACCTGAAGGAGCGTCTCCACCCCCATTGTTCTACCCGGACACTGAGGTCCAGCTCCGAGGGCCTTCTGGCGGTTCCCTCACTGCGAGAAGCCAAGTTACAGGGAACCAGGCAGAGGGCCTTCTCGGTAGTGGCGCCCTCCCTGTGGAACGCCCTCCCACCAGATGTCAAAGAGAACAACAACTACCAGACTTTTAGAAGACATCTGAAGGCAGCCCTGTTTAGGGAAGCTTTTAATGTTTGATGTATCACAGTATTTTAATATTCTTTTGGAAGCCGCCCAGAGTGGCTGGGGAAACCCAGCCAGATGGGCGGGGTATAAATTATTATTATTATTATTATTATTATTATTATGCAAACCAAGATACCACTGTACAGTGGCACCTCTGGTTGCAAACGGGATCCGGAGCCCCGTTTGCATCATGAGCAGAACGCAACCCGCGTCTGCCGCGATTTGCCGCTTCTGCGCACGCGTGTGACGTCATCCTAAGCATCTGCACATGCGCAAGCAGCAAAACCCGGATGTAACCTGTACTTCCGGGTCGCCGCAGGATGCAACCTGAAAAGACATAACCTGAACCGAACGTAACAAGAGGTATGACTGCATTACATTTTCAAAGTGTATGTGAAGAAGTTTGTAAACAAGTGTTTCCATACTGTTTCCAACATTTGTTTCAGAATTTGCAATTCTGGATACGCTTCCGTGAAAGAAAGCCCCACTTATCACATGCACAGTTTCTTACTGAAACAGTGCACTAAACGGTTTCATGCTTCCAGCTGCATGCTTAAATGTTTTCTGACCATTTAGTTTTAGTTTAGCTTTTGACTGGCACTATGTTATGTTATGGTCCAGGGCACCATGATGTCCACAGGCACCATGTTGGCGACCCCTGCCTTTGGTCCTGGGTGAAAGGATAGGATATATACCGTATTTTTCGCCCCATAGGACGCACCGGCCCATAGGATGCACCAAGTTTTTTGGGGGGGAAATAAAGGGAAAAAAATTATTTCCCCCCCCCCAGGCGCTTGTAGGGCCAGCAGCGGGGAGAAGAGCTCTTCTCCCCGCAGCCCGCCTTCAGACCAGGTCCGGGGACAGCAGGAAGACGTGCTGCGCCTCCCCGCTGTCCCCGGAGCTTGCGGGGCAGGCGGCGGGGTCTCCCCGCCGTCAGCCTCCAAACCACTTCGGGAGACAGCAGGATGGCGGCATTCCGCCTCCCTCTGTCCCCCGACCTTGTGGGGCTGGCGCTGGGGCTCTCCTGAAGCCTGCATTTGCCCCATAGGACGCACACACATTTCCCCTTCATTTTTGGAGGGCAAAAAGTGCATCCTATAGGGCGAAAAATACGGTATGTAATAAATTGAGACATACGCTCTTATGAATATTCAATATATGAAGGATCTATGCCCCATCACATATCCAATATTGTCAGCTCTGGGTGCAGCTCTTTGGGGGTCTCACATGTGGAGGTTGTCCAGAGCTTGGTTACCTGCAACCCTTTCAACGATAAATGCTGAGGAATGAACCTGGGGTCTTCTGTATCCAAAGTCTGCATTCTGCTTCTCCATATTAGCAGCATAATCCAGGCCTCTCCATCCAGACTTTGGGAGTCTCCCTAGACCAGGGGTAAGCAACCTAAGGCTTGGGGGCCAGATGCGGCCCAATCGTCTTCTCAATCTGGCCTGCGGACGGTCTGGGAATCAGCGTGTTTTTACATGAGTAGAATGTGTGCTTTTATTTAAAATGCATCTCTGGGTTATTTGTGGGGCATAGGAATTCATTCATTCCCCCCCCCCCAAAAAAATAGTCCAGCTCACCACATGGTCTGAGGGTCAGTGAACTGGCCCATGGCTGAAAAAGGTTGCTGACCCCTACCCTAGGCCATGCCTCTCCACAGGCCAAACCCCTCCTTTTTTATTTCCGATATATAACAACAATTACACAAAAAAAGGATACAAAAACAAAATCCCAACTTATACCTCCCCACTCCAGGAAGGTTCGGTCTACTCAAGTTTGCCAAAGTTCAAAATTAAATGGGATATCAGCTCCGCCCAAGGAATGACAGATTAACAGCAACAACCAGGGAAAAGAAACACGTAACATCTTACAAGGACAGGGAAAACCACCACCGACAGAATAATTGCCACACACAGGAAGAACAAGGATATAGCTCGAGTTCCTCACTTGTGGCTTTAATGTGTCAACACAAACAAAAGATTTTAATATAGCAGTTGTTGTATAAAGGATTATTACGATGACCGGAATGTAATGGAAATTAGTAAGATTTTGTAAAGCAGAAATAAAGAAAATAATCAAATCAGGTGGTTGCCATTCTTCAGGGTTATCAGTAGGATGCTCTATTTCAACAAAATAATCTACAGTGTTTGCATTATTCAATGCATGCAATCTCTTTGTTAATTTTCTGATACAGCGATGGACCACACATACTCTAGCCCCTTCCGAGATTCTGTGCCATTGGTAAGAGTGCTGCTACTAAAATAAAAGCAATTAATTCTTTATAACAAAGGTAAAAATTTCCCTTCTTTAAAAACCCAAACTTGGGGTACATTCCACATGTTGACCTGTAATATAGCTTATTCCTGAAAATATCCTCTTTACAAGGGCTTTATATGCACAAGACATCCACCACACGCAGATATACTATGGCAGTCTCTACAGCACAATAGTGGGGTGGTTTTCTTAATATGGCTACTTAATTAATATGGAGGATTCCCTGGAAAAGACCCTGATGTTGGGAAAGCTTGAGGGCACAATGAGAAGGGGACGGCAGGGGACCAAATGGTTGGATAGCGTTCTCGAAGCTACCAGCATGAGTTTGACCAAACTGTGGGTGGCAGTGGAAGACAGGAGTGCCTGGCGTGCTCTGGTCCATGGGGTCACGAAGAGTCAGACACGACTAAACAACTAAACAACAACAAATATGGAGGATGGAGAGCAGGTGGTGTAGAAGAAACAGCTGGCTTTAGCACGGCTGAAATGTAGTCTACTTTACAAATGTAAGAGACACACCTAGTGTTCTGCTCACTTTTCACCCACCCCAGGCACACAGATTGTGGAAGGTTAAAGAGGTGACTCTCTCCTTAACCAGAGCCCAAAACAAGTATCAAATAAACCAAACATCATATTCCATCTCATCCAAAATATTTCTTACCACTCTATATGATTTGATAACATAGTGAATAAGTAACAAAAAAATTAAATTAATGTGTCTAATTAAATCAGTCATCTCACTTTAGTGGTCCAATCTCCATTAGTTTTAGGTTGTCCTCTTCCAAGAGGACAGGATTCCTGTGCCTTTAACATCTGTGCAGATGAGGGGATTTCAGAAAGTGCAGCTAGCATGTCAAGCTATAACTGCTGAAAGTCTCTCTTCTGTACAACTATTAAATGCGCAGGAACCCTGCGCAGGCCAGCCTAATTACAACCTGCGATGTCAAAAGGAACCGCATTGTTGTGATTCACAAAATAATATGTTCAGAATTGTCTCTGTCTCTCTCTCCCCACCCCCACCCCCCACAGACCGTTTACCTCAGGAGAGGCCAGCTGGCCAGGGAGATCAGATGTTTCATATTCAGCAATTACACTAATGCTCTTGCTTAAGCCATATCCATTCACAGAAAAGAGGACAACGTGAATATGTCAGATTATTCAGATTAAATAGGCAAATAAGTAGGGACTTCTCTTTGAATTTAAAACAGTGCTATTTCCCACATTAGATACTGTGACAACCATATTAACAAGTTCAAAGCAGACACATTAGCAAGGGAAAAGTGTTTTCCCTGTATCTCTTGTGAAAGTGTTTGAAGTAAATTAACACATATTTGCATCTTACCATTCTTAATTAAGCCAATGCTTCAACTATCTTTACCAACACCTTAGGGGTGGTCTCTACATCAGCACAGCAGTATTTCTCCCTGACAAGACAACTAAAGGGGGGGAAACAACTCACTCAACTCCTCATACTTCCATAGACTGGCGCAGATGCAACATAAATAATTCCTTAACCATGGTTAAGGAATCAAATACTAGGGAGGATTGCAGGCTCCATTCACCTGCCCCATCCTAAAGAAATTATGCCGCCAGCATTAGCCGCATTTAAGAGGATTGTGTCAACAGCAAAATTGGTGCTGTGTAGTGTTCATTCTTAACTATGCTGGCACAACTAGGATTAAGAGGGGTGTGTCAACCCTTGGTTAGCACTATGTAGACTTCACTCTTAACTATGTTTTAACCAGCATCAAGTCTTACTTTCAAAGTAACCCTGGTTAGCATTTACCATGGTTGATGTCAAGGCCTGCGGCTGGAGGGAGGAGAGGATACATGAAAGACAGGAGACAAACTGGGGAAATCGTTGAGTTCACCATGCTTGTTCCCAGTCCCTTTACCTGTGGTTTTAAGATGAACCATGTTAAATCTGCACTGGCCATATGATAATTCATTTACTCCAAAACAGGACAGGAACTACTCTACCTTCTTCCAATACAACATTCCTAGTTATGTTCACTCCAGAAGCAGCCTAGTTCCTGGACACGAGGTCACATTACATTTTAGAATAAAGTTCTGCTGATGTATTGTTTCAGACTCTAGCAAGAAATTTTGGGCAGTGGAAACCAATAATATAATGGGTATCCTCTGATAGATATGGCCTCCTTATTTATTTAAGTAAGTCATAAAACAATGCCTCTCTGTTAGAGGCAAATTGGAGGGGGGGCATATTTCTCAAAAACAAAGAGCAAGAATCCACAGCTCTTATCATCTCACCAAGGCCCCTTGCTGTCCCATAAACTTTCAGGACATAAGACAGAGGACATACCTGAGGGCTGCCAATCATTGTTAAATGCAAGCCTTAAAAGTCTGCCTCTGCCCCTTGATATTTCTGCTGTTTCTTAGCTTTGCAGATTAATTGCTTAAATGAAAAATAGGAATAACTGTTTCTCATTTAGATCAAGTAGATATTGTTCTTCACTGGATTTCTACAACTCCCAGCTCAACACTTACTTTCTTTTTCAAACCTAATTCTAAATTTCAATCTCTACCTTCAGTCTCACAGTAATGATAATGGGACTACTGATTGCTATCACTGAGCGCCAGGAACCCTCAAAAGGAAAATATCTGGCCTCTGTGAATAGTGGATCTTGATAAGGATTGTTCAAAGCAAATAAGTGTCTTCTTGTTCCGTTACCTATTTTAGCGACAATAACTATTTAATTGTCAATGAGAGACACCATAAACATAAGAAATCTGATCTAGAAGCTACTGAAGTGAACAACTATAGTCTGCCTGTGGGGTTTTGCCATAGAAGTGTTCTAATATGTACAAATCAATGGTGGAGGACATGGCCCAAACCAGAGGCTCTAAATTAAGTCTTCAAAGCAGGATTGGTCAAACAGGCAACCCACAACCCAGTGGCCCTACAAAATCTATGTTTTCACACTAAACCAACAACAACAACTCCACTCAGCAACTGAGCTAACATTGTAAGAACACTGTAAGAACATAATCAAGGAGAGATCAAAGCATGAATGAATAAAGCCACTGTAAAAAGCATCAAAACTTTACAACCATCCCAAGCACAGCCATTGTCGGCCTAAATAGGGAGGCCTAGGAGCCTCCCAATTTGTGGATGGTGAATCTCTGGCTTGGCAGGTTATCCCGCCCACCTTTGCAGCTGGCTGTGGGAAATCCCCAGTGACTGGCCACAAAATGAAGAGGCCTTTCTTCTGTGAGGCTTGACGGGCCGCAACCACAGCCCAACCTTATACTGGGTAAGCGGCCATTATAGTCCTGCAGCAAGTAATTTTCAGTACAATTCACATTATGCCTTAGTACCCTACAAAAGGCCCCAAGCTGTTGTTGTTTTAAACATTCTCAAATAGGTTGTAGCAATTATGAACATAGTTGGTCTATTCTACCAATGTTTGTATGTATCGCTTCTTGCTAAGTTTTTCTTTTGGAGAAAGTCGCCATTTAGAAGCTACTAATTGACTGTTGCCAATTTATGTTTCAGTGAGTGAGTGTGCTTTCGATTTTTTAAATAACATGGGGGGGCTTTTAATCTCCACCATGATAGTCCTACAGCACATTCTAAATACAACAACCAACGCCCCCCAAAAAACACAGATCTTCCCCAATTCATTTACATCCTCACCCTGAGATGAATTCTAATTCTGACAAAGCTCTTTTTTTTTTCACATACTGAACAGTGAAGAAAACCACAAGAACCAACATATTTCATTTAATCCATAAGATATGAATGCTGCTCAGTATGTAAAGCCAGGATGTGTTGGGATCCAGTGTGTGTAATTTGTGATGCTTAATCCATCCCCCCAAAAAACAAAAAAACAACAACCCCAAAAAATCTCCTAGAATATGACTATAATCCAAGAACTGTTGCACTACTGTTGCAAGAGACTGGCAGGTGGCTGAATGAATGGCTAACTGTCAAATTGCATTATTTCCAAAGAAGAGCAGAGCTGGGAGCAAGGTACTTTATTTATATACAGACACAGGAGATTCAGAACTAGTGGGGTTTGATCGGCCATGTCAGCAGACATTCTACTTCATCCCACTAGTCCAGAATAGTGGTCTGATAAGGATGGAGAAGTCCACCCAAAGTTTAAGTGACTATCTGCAGAGAGCCCAACTGGAAATAAAAGGGCAGCCTCAATCCAAAATCAAGGCCAGAGGGTGGAACAACCAAAAGAAACCAGCTAGTGTGTTGAAAAGGGGGCAGAAGCAGCAGCTGTGCTGGAAGTTTGAGCCAGGCAAAGGACATCTAGGCTTGGGGAGCCTAAGAGAAGCCAAAAGCGGGAATCACTGGCTGGAGCTGAGGTGGTATGTGGAGGAAAGCAACCGAACACAAAACAAAGTACTACCCCCTTCGCATCTAAAATGGTTAGAAATAGCAACAGTCCATTTAGGTTTGGAATCTTAATGCACACATTTTTTTCAGGCATCGCAGACTCTTATCGAGGTGGCACAGAACAACCTGGAACGCATCCTGCTGGTATTTAGTACATAATAATTTACACTGGGGGACTCGGGTGGCGCTGTGGGCTAAACCACAGAGCCTAGGACATGCCGATCAGAAGGTTGGCGGTTCGAATCCCCGTGACGGGGTGAGCTCCAGTTGCTCGGTCCCTGCTCCTGCCAACCTAGCAGTTCGAAAGCACGTCAAAGTGCAAGTAGATAAATAGGTACCGCTCCAGCAGGAAGGTAAACGGCATTTCCGTGCGCTGCTCTGGTTTGCCAGAAGCGGCTTAGTCATGCTGGCCACATGACCCGGAAGCTGTATGCCGGCTCCCTCGGCCAATAAAGCGAGATGAGCGCCGCAACCCCAGAGTCGGTCACGACTGGACCTAACGGTCAGGGGTCCCTTTACCTTTTAATTTACACTGGATACAATACTTCACTTGGAATTAGGGACCCTAACCTAAAGCAAATTCATTCTGACAGTATAATTGGCACAGGTCAATGCTCACCATGTGATATGGTCCAGTTTGCTCCTCTGATATAAAGATTCGGGAAAATGTCTGTCTTGTACATTGTTATCTGAGGGATCAGTGGAACTGAGCTTTAATCATAGAAATCATAGAATCTTACAGGCATCTTCCATTTAAAATGAATTTGATTGTGATTTGTAGAATGTAAAATCTTATTCCTACTAGCACACTCAACAAAAACTGATTAATATGTATGATTTAAATGTACACAGCACTATGCTGTCCCAGAAGGCATAGAAAATAGAAACAGAAGCAGAGTAAGAAGGAAATTTAACATGGTAATGTACAGGATTAATCTCAGGGAAGAAATATTGGTAAGTTTTCAATATTCCCAAATGTCAGAAAAATATCATCAATTATAATTAAAACATAGGATAATGTCATCATAAAATAAATTATAGACATTTAAAATGCTCCTCCAAAACAGTAATAACATATTGGCCAAATTAGGAACAAAGAGGCTGTCTATAGCAGCTCTCATAAAAGTGATTACTAAAGCAAGTATTTTTTCAAAATTATGTGAAACATCAGTACAAAACAAATGAGTGGGGTGAAAATGGATTTTCATGTAAACCCACATAATGCTGCAACTCAGAATGGGCTCATCATGGGGAATCTTGAGAGAAACAACATCTAATGAGATCAATACCAAATGCTCATCAATTACTTGGCCTTATCTTTAAGAAATAACTTAAGTTTTGGGGCTACTTTATGCTGAACGGAAACAGTATTATGCATTAAATCCCTTTTTCTATCTCACTACTTTACAAACCTGTGGAGTACTAAAGGGCACAATAAATTAAATGGAACAAACTTTCAAGCAAGTGTTCTTAAAGCTTGTTGCTGCTGAACAAAGAATGAGGCTATCTGAAAAGACATAGGAAGGGGATAAGATATGGGCTGGGCTGGGCGGAGACTCTCCTACCTCTGGGCTGAGATAGAAAGGAAAAAGAAAGCATTTGCGTACCTTCTCGCTTCTGAAAAGGATTGCCCTTGCCTTTGGTACCTTTGGCTATGATGCCATGGCCAGGAAGTCATCCTTTTCAAAGGTGGGTGGGTGGGGGGAGAGACTTTCTGTTCTTCATCAGGCAATGTTGTTTTCACCTGCCTTGCCCCACCCTCCAGCCCTGGAAGCCTTTCCCAGACCAAGACATTAAGAGCAGCAGAAGCAGCTGGGAACAGAGGAGTTCAGGGGGTGGGTGGGTAGATAGATAGATAGAAATAGATGATAGATAGATGATAGATATAGATAGATGATAGATAGATAGATAGATAGATAGATGATAGATAGATAGATAGATAGATGATAGATAGATGATAGATAGATAGATGATAGATAGATATTTGTGTGTCCTTGTTTCTCAGTTTGATCCTTTTTATATGGTTTTGCATGTGTTGTGGTATTTTATGCATTGTGGTTTGTTATTATTTTTATCAATTATAGACTGGTAATTCTTGTGGTTGTGCAAACTGTTTAATTATTAAGTGCAAACTGTTTAATTATTATTTGCTGATATTTTAATTTTACTGTTTAACTATTAGATTCCAATGGATTATTGAGTATTGCTTTATTTGATATCAGTTGTTCATTTTAAAGTTATTGTGACTTTTTATATTGGATCAGATTGTTACCATTGATGTTTGATTGTGTTTTTATATGTGTTGGAAGCCACCCAGAGTGGCTGGGGCAACCCACCTAGATGTGCGGGGTATTAAAAAAAAAATGTTACTATTATTATTGTTATTAAAGAGACATCCAATATAGAGAGAGGGTGGTGGTACGCTAAACACAGCTTCCTGCCTGAGTGCCTTGGACTTTTTATTGAGCTCCAATTTTACTGTGAGGGTTGTTCTACAGAGCATAGTATCCAGCCATCCCCGCCTGTGATACTCATTTCTTGAAGCAACGTACTTTTCAGTTCAAACAGGAGTCAGTAATAGACAGGAGATGGTCAGTTTTTTCATCAACTGATTTCATAACTATACCTTCAATTTAGTCTAATCTTTTGGGAGGGAACAGTAGAAAATCATATAATGTTAACATAATTACACAAAGTGATTCCAACATTAAGCCATTTCTGCCAAAGTGTTTTTCCTGCTTTGATTATTTGCATACTTTTGCATTAACAGAATTGCAAAACACAAGTTCTGGGACCTTATTTTGCATTTACAGACGAGACATTAGAAGAGGCTTGGGAAATATTGAAGAGTGCAATCTTGTTAGTGTTTACTTGGAAGTACTTGGAAGAGAATACTCCCTGAAAAAGACCCTGATGTTGGGAAAGATTGAGGGCACAAGGAGAAGGGGACGACAGAGGACGAGATGGTTGGATAGTGTTCTCGAAGCTACAAACGTGAGTCTGACCAAACTGCGGGAGGCAGTGGAAGACAGGAGTGCCTGGCGTGCTCCGGTCCATGGGGTCACGAAGAGTCGGACACAACTAAACGACTAAACAACAACAACAACAACAACACTTCCCATTGAGATCACTCATTACATTCAAATCTGGCCAGCATTTGATAAAAAACAGTAAAATGTGATGGTCCCAGAATCATAGAGTTGGAAGGGACACCAAGTCCAACCCTCTACACAGTGCCAGAATCACAGCTGAACAATCCCTGACAGATGGCCATCCAACCTCTGATTTGACTGTTTATCCTCAAGACTCGAGGCCTAATCACACTTAACTTGGAGAAAGCCCCATTGAACTAAATGGGTCTTACCAGTTCTTACCCAGGCCTACTGATACGTAGGCCCTATTGAATACAATGATGCTTACTCCCAGGTAAGAGGGGTTAATGTAGCAGGGTTATGCACTGAATCCACGTACTATATTATAACAATAGCAAGTTGGTTAAGTTACCTGCTAGAAGTTTATCACGTACAGTTTGGTTTACGAACTTAATCTGTTCCTGAAATCCACTGTTAAACCAAATCGCCTCTTAAACCAAGGCACGCTTTCCCTAATGAGGCCTCCTGCTGCCAGTACCCTTCCACCATTCGGCTTCCATTTGTAGACCGAGGTAAAGTTCACAAACCAGAACACTACTTCCGGTTTTGCAGAGTTCGTAAACCGAATAGTTCGTTAACAGGGCTGTTCGTAAACCAAGGTACCACCGTACTGCCAGAAGTCAATAAAATAAATAAAAGGCAGCTTTTATGAGCCCATGGTATTCATCAATAGAAAAGGCTGCCTGGTGCACCTCTGTGGAACTAACTTACTTGCCTTCTTTCAGTTACTTAATTATGCTATATCTTTCCACTGTGTGACTGGACTATTTACTGTGCGATCCTATGCATACCTAATCAGAAGCAAGCCCCATTGAGTTGCATGGAGCTTAATTTCAGGCAAGTGTGCATAGGATTGCAGGCTCAATCTCTCCTGCATTACTGCTGGTATACAGTGGTCTTTCTAGCATCCCATTCAGTAGGCTTGTTCAAAAGAGTAAATTGCACGGATACACAGGGAGTAGTAGGCAGGCTTCTTTGAAGGGTGGGTAGCAATCCTTACTTCTTCACACTCTGAAAGAACTTTTCGGGTACAAGAATGGTGCGTCCTGTTTTGATTCGAGGAAAACATGCCTCAGAAAACAATATTTGGGCAGCACTGTGACACTGGAAAGACGACCACATGAAAACCACAATTCCCTGTTTCACAGTGTTGAACTAACTTTAAATGGGCATTTGACAATTAGCAGGAATATACAAATTTATTTCACACACACACACACACACACACAAAATGTGGCTGCTCCATGAATGATACTTTATCATTGCAACTCTCCAGTTCAGGCAAGAACACATTAAGCTAATAATCCTCTGTCATACTTACTCTGGGAACTTAATGTCAGAATGTACTAACCTAACTGTAAATATATTTTGTGATGCAAATAATGATGAAGGGGGGAGGGACCCAACTGGCAAGTTACTTTTTATGCACAGTTCAGGAAAACATAAAAATGTTGCACTGAAAAGTCGGGCTTTAAACTGATTTGCCCCATGACCTATTTAAATAAGCTTCTAATTGCTTTATTCTCAATTTAATTTGATAACTGATTACTAAGACCAAAGATGCTTGCTATTTCCTCAACAATTCTGATTAAGTTTTATGCCTTTCACACTCTACGTAGATGAAAAAGATGAAATAAAAGAGTTTTCTTAATTTAAAAAAAACAATGTGAACGAAAGAAACACACACACACACACACAAACAAAACCCAACTGATTCTGTGCCCTGATGCAGCTAGTGCAGGATGTATACTATGACAATGAGGAGCTGAAAGCTGATTCAGACGTCTCTGAGGGGTATCTCCTGGCTTGGATTGCCAACTCAGAGCAATGAGCTAGGGGCATGTCACTGGGAGGTCTTTAGGCAACAGCAGCTGTGGGTTTTGGGTCTGCATGCAGTTCACTGCGAAGAATGGTAAACGGTGTTTCCGTGCGCTGCTTTGGCTTCGCCAGAAGCGGCTTAGTCATGCTGGCCACATGACCCGGAAGCTGTCTGCGGACAAACGCCGGCTCCCTCGGCCTATAGAGCGAGATGAGCGCCGCAACCCCAGAGTTGTCCGCAACTGGACTTAACGGTCAGGGGTTCCTTTACCTTTTTATACATAAAAATAAGCTAGGCTTCTTCCTGACATGGTAGTTTTCTATGTGCAGGGAATCCCTTTTATGTATAGAAGAATTCAATCAGGTAAACCCTCACCTTCATCCTCAAGTAGCACAGCCCAAACACAGGACTCAGTTCAGTAGAGAAAGAAGGTAAAGTAAAAAGCAAGCAGACATCACAATCTTGTCACATGTTAATAAATGAGCAAAACACAACTGGCAGCACTATCCAGCTAATTAACTATTTATAAAGCTTATTAATTGCTATTCCATTCTATTAAAGCACACAAAGCAATTTTCAATTAAATACACATAAGAACAAATAATGAAAACACTGAAAGCTAGCCATAAAAAAATGCTGAGAAAATATCGCTGCTCAGAGCACAATGCATTCCTTAATAAGGTGGGGGGCAGGGGGCTGTCAGAAAAACAGAAAACGGCAGAGAAGGGCCAGCCATGCTTCCCCGGGAAAAGGAAATCCAATGGGTAGGGGCTGCCACTGTAAAGACTCTGCATCACATTCTGACCAGAAAATAAAGGAAAAGAGAGCAAGCCTCTCTAGGATGAGCTGATAAGGCAGAATACTTGGGAGCAGATGCTCACTAATGTAAGAAGCAGAGTATTGGATTGGCCTTGGAAGTTAACAGGAAGCCAAGGCAGTTATGACCATAATCCTATACACTCTTACTGGGAGTAAGGCCCATTGTACTCAACCGGGCTTAATTCTGAGTAGGCATGCATAGGATTCCACTGTGTTTCAGACTACTGTAAAGCTGACAATACAGTAGAATCATTGGACTTTGGACCAATGCAAGTGGAATGCTTAACACATGTCTATCACATTAAAAGTGTATGTCCTTTCCTCTCCTTAATATGTAACAGAATATGCCCGGTGGCACCAATAGCCAGTAATGTGGAACAGGAACGGAGACACATAGCAGTGCTTCTCAAGCTATCTGATATGGGGGTCAGCAACTTCCCACCCCACCAACATGCCTGGGACTCATCCCGTATTTGGTTCCTGAAGCATCCCACCCAACCTGAGCTGTGGTGAAGTTACCAGGCGCCACTAGCCGGTGGATTGTGGATTGGCACCAGTCCATGGACCACCACTTTTGAGTCACACTGACATACAGGACACAACAGCATTAGGATACAAGCACATTTTTTTCCTAAACTCAATACTTTACAGAGGAGTGTGCAGGAACTGTTTTCAGAGGCAGGTGTGTATTCATCATCACGTCAAGTTTTGCTATGTTGCTACATAAAACTAGTGCTTACTTACCTTGTCCTCCCTATTTTTTCGTAATTTTTATTACCTGCCCCACACTTCACACCTTTTAAATTAGACAACAGGTCCAATTAAGCCTATGCAAATATATACTGGGGAACATACAAGCTCCTTGGAAAATGTTAACCTTTTAAAAATGTGCTTGGTATAAACATGATACCTGAAAAGCTTCTTGTGAAATTCACCCTACAAATAAGATTAACTGTTAACGCCATAACAAAGGAGTGCCCTAAATACTATTTAAATAGTCTTCTAAATAGGCATCTTGTCCGTGGAAGCAGTTATGCTTCAAAGTTCTTGAAACTGCTCCATATAATGAGTGTCCCCCCCCCCAAAAGATGGGGAAATAGTCCATGTTTTGTACAAAAGAAATATTGCTGGATAGAAAGCAAATCTCTCAGCTCACTGTTCAAAGGTACCAGAGAGTTTTCGCTCAACAATCACATGCTTCTGTCTTATTTTCAAGTAGTCTTTGGAATCTCAGTAGTTTGGGCTTCTTTCCCTCACTGTCAACCAGGTTGCATCTATCTGTGGTGGGTCTGTCTAAGATCAGGTACTCCCTAAAAGTGTTTTTTTCTTTCGTTTCGTTTCATTTCGTTGCAAATGCTACTACACAATAAAGGTCTGTGGGAGTTAATGAATCCTCTCCCCAAGTGGTAAATGCAAAATTTGGAAAGTTTGCAAAGAGGATTAGTTAGGCATGTCACCTCTTGTCCAGGCACTGTCCTGACTTCCACCCAAAACAAGATATCAGAGGCTCTTACTTGCATGTATCAGAATCACATTCTTCCATCTGCGCAAATGTTTCAGTTTGACTAGTGGGACGTTCTCCCCTCTCCTCCCCCTGTGTGATGTTCTGGGGGTTCTCCAGATCCCCCATAGCATAGGAGTGCACAGGGGAAGAGAGGGGAAAAGTCCCATTGCACTAGCTGGACATGTTGCACAGGCACACCTACTTAGATGAATTTGCTCCTTTATGTTCATGGCAGGCATTTTGCGACTGGCACCCTTAGAACTCCTTCAAAATTCAAAATGTGCCCACGTGCCCAAAGAGGCTGGAATCGACTATGTTAAGGATAGCAAAACAGATATTTCATAGTGAACCCTTATATAAGTGTGTGGTGGTGGTGTCATGATATTTTAGTTGTGTCCCCTATAATCATAGAATCATAGAGTTGGAAGAGACCACAAGGGCCATCGAGTCCAACCCCCTGCCAAGCAGGAAACACCATCAGAGCACTCCTGACATATGGTTGTCAAGTAGCAGCTCAGCATAAGAGAATACAACAACCATGGACTGCCAGGGGCAAGATGAAATGGAGGAAACAGCGCTGGTCAGCAGAAAGACAGGCAGGTTTAGGAAGGAATATGGCCGGGACAACTGAGACTAGACAGATGGGGAACAGGCTTGGGAAAGGATCTAAATGAAGGCTGAGGACAGGGTAAAGGAGGCCAAACAAACAGTCCAGTACGTATTGGCAGTCCAGCAACTGTCAATACAAGCTGCTGTCTAACCTTACCAGCTGCATGTTCCTGCTTCCTTTTATACGTGCTGCTGATAGACTTTGCCCCTTCCTCAAAAAAAATAGGGATCCTCCAGTGCCCTTAGATGAGCCTGCATCATGAACACACTTCAAAAGCATTTCCTGATCATATTCTCGGGGGGGGGGGGCTGTAATTAAGAGTCGGCTTTCTTCCTACTTCTATATTCAGAGATTGACACCTCCAGCAGATTCGGCACCATTAAACCCGATAGAATTTTATCATTCGCTCCAAAGCGTTCAGGTCAAATCTGTGGGCGGAGGATTTGACATAGGGTTTTCTCAAAGAGCAGAACATTTAACTTCTCTGCAAGTAAAATCCCTGGTTTTTAATCAGAAAAATTAGTCATGGCACCTATTTACCTCACAGCAAGAAAATGTTAACATTTGCTTATTAATGCTTTTGAAGCGTGTTCAGGGTATAAGAAAACACTTTAAATGCTAATGTTTGGTCTGTTGCTGCACTGAACTGTTGCCACTGCGGAACTGTGCATTCTTGCTTAAGCAGTTTTTAGAAATCAAAGAACCGGTTGATTTTTTTATTTCTGAGAATAATCCATTTGTTTTATTTATAATTTATATACTGTCTTTCTTCCCAACAAGGGTTTCCATGTTTGCTCCATGTATAAGCCTTCTGTTAAGAATAACATTAAAATGGGGAAAGGGTATGACAGAGTTAATAACTGTAAGGCACCACTCCACAAGACTGGCGAGCTTAAGTGCACGTAATGAGCCCAGAACTATCATCTTTAAACGAGGTCAATTGCGACAGCAAAAAAAGGCCACCATCCAAGAAGCCTTTGCACATTTCAGCAAAGTAAACTGGTGAATTGCCTCCACCGCTTATTCATCTGCTCTCTCACATCAGCCATGACAACCAAGGTTTTGAATTCTAATGGCGATTTCATTTGGCAGTGAGGGCCAATTCACATTTTAGATGGGAAGTATTTTTGCTGCATATGCATCAGCATTCACAGTGACAAACATCAGCAAAGCACAACATTGTGATGTGGATTTGTAAATACAATAGTCAGTGTGGTGTAGTGGACAAAATGTTGGAAGACCTAAGTTCCAACTTCACTTGCACACTTCACTGGGAGACCTTGGGCCAGTTACTGTCTTTTAGCCTGAACTACCTCACAGGCTAAGGGACGCGGGTGGCGCTGTGGGTTAAACCACACAGCCTAGGGCTTGCCAATCAGAAGGTCGGCAGTTCGAATCCCCGCGACGGAGTGAGCTCCCGTTGTCCTGCCAACCTAGCAGTTCAAAAGCACGTCAAAGTGCAAGTAGATAAATAGGTACCGCTCCGGCGGGAAGGTAAACGGCATAAGCGGTTTACTCATTCTGGCCACATGACCCAGAAGCTGTCTGCGGACAAACGCCGGCTCCCTCGGCCTATAGAGCGAGATGAGCGCGCAACCCCAGAGTTGGTCACGGCTGGACCTAATGGTCAGAGGTCCCTTTACCTTTACCTCACAGGCTTGGTGTGAGGGTGAAATTTATTTGGCACTGGGTGCATGGAGAAAAGACAGGATTCCAAATCCAATGGAAAATAAAATAAAACAGACATGGGGAACACACACTGGGATTCCCAAACCAACTGGAGGCTCTCCACTGCGTGTTTACAGACACCCAGCTACATTTTACACTCTGCTGTCTACATCAGTATATACATAGCAACCACCCATAGTTTTAGTATAAACCTCATATGCTCCAATCTGAAAATCCTTTGGCAACGGCAGAGTAGGGTAGGCGGGGCTTAGCGACTGAAATGTCATTTGCAAATATGTGAGGGTCGTTGTTCATACCTGATGCCTATCTCCTCTTGACCTGATGAGTCTGTGCCTGTCCTTGCCCAGGGGACTCACACCAGAGCTTTGTTGTGGGGAGGGGGAGGGGCCGAGTGTTTTCGGGCAAGTGGAGCAGGAAGGTGACTTTTGGACAGCGTGTTGAGTTGGGTGTTGATGCCGCTGGTCCCAGTGCCATCAAGACATTTCTTGTAGATGACAGGGAATCTAGGAAAGCAGCGAGTAACATGGATATCAGTCTGATTGGCAGGCTGGGATTCCTTCGCTTTCTCCCCACCTCCCCTTGTGTTAATGCATTGCAGGGCACACGTCTATTCTAGGCACACTGAACAGCCTTAGTAATGGATATGTTTAACTCGCATGAACTCAGGCTGAGCTGAACAGCTTGTTGAGTCTGTATTGCTGAGAGATCACATCTCTTGAAGGACAGAGGTGTGCTTTATCCCTTAACGGTTTTACACACTGACCACCTAAGTGTTAGTACTGAATAAGGTGGGGGAGGAGAGATTTGAAAAGAAATGTGCCGTTTAAAATATGTATTTATGGCATACGGTGGTCCATATACCTGAACTTCTAACTTATAGCACTTCGTATCACAACCTAAGAGACACAATGGTTTGATTTTCTAGTGTGTTGTACTACTGACTATGTAGATCTGTTGTGCCATTTTGTCATGGAATAATATATGTGACAATGCTCTTGGTTCCTTTTTCCCATCAGGATTTTGGAAAATCCTAGAAGGTTTGTACAGTATATAGAATATAGCTAATAGTTCTGCAGCAGCTTAAATACTTAACAAATTTATTGCAGCAGTAGTTTTTGTGGATCAGAACTCACTTCGTCAGAATATAATGGTCAAGTTCACAGTAGGACAGTTCAGCTGCAGTTAACATAACTCCGGGGAAATATTGGAGATTTTCTAAAAATTAGTGGTATCAGGAGAAAAGCTGTCCTTCCAACAGCCTGGGAGGCTGCTTCCACACAAGATGTTTAGTGCAGAATTGTCATGCTTCAGTCATTCACATTTTATGGGGCATCCAATTATCACCATCCAGCATTATCCCTGTGGTTCTTGTGTCTTTTCTCAGACTGCAGGAAGCCTGAGTTTTTTTTCAGAAAAAATGGAAGGGTAGCAGTCTCCATAGGTGTAAATGCCTCTAGCACTACTCTGACATATTTTTAAAATGTCAGAGTTTCCATGTAGGCAGTGACATATCAGGACAGTTAACTTATTACAGCTTACCACACATTCATTATAATTTTTATCATGGGTGCCATTTTATTACTCTAAAATGCACCAAAACAGTCTTTTGTCCATATACATATTTAAAATTAAAATTAAATGCCTCATAATACTATGACATAAATATTTTTTTAAAAATAATAATAATAAGTAATGATCACTTCCCAAAACCATGTTTGGAAAGTGTTTTTATTTTAGCCATATTTGTCACTAAAAAAATTTACTTTAACATTACAGCACTATAGCACTATCTTCATCTTTTATTTAAAACAAATGCATTCCAAGTCAAATATAGTTCAGTTTCCAGTGATGTGGTATGATTTTATGCATGTTTACTCCCATGCTCTGACTTCATTTGGATTAACTCCCAAGCAACACAGGATTGCAGACTTACATCTTCTATTATACAAAAGGACTGTTTTTATTCACTTAATTTATATCCCGCCTTTCTGATCCAAAGAGTCAGCAAAGTAGATTTCGAAGTTCTAAAACTTAACTGACAATATTGCTGCTTCATCCTACTGATATGTTTAGCTTTCAAAAGATGCGCTAACGTTTTGTTGTATATTCACATTTTCTTTATTGCTGCCGTGGTGTTTTTCCCATGAAAGAACATTAACGCTGTCCGTAATTTTGCATACCTATTATAGGTCCTCTCAATTGTCTTTTCACTAACAGAAAAGTCACAAATATTTTAGCCTTTGCTTGTGGAATGAACATTAGCCAGCTTCACATATATATTTTTCACATTTAATATGAGCATTAAAATAAATAAATCTCAGCATCATTCTGTCCAGGATTCAGAGGGAAGATTAGGGAAACCTATAGCAGCATTATACTTCATAATCAAATAAAGACTCTGATTATGGAAGAGGTTAACAATTGTTCATTAACCTTAAATCAAAACCAGGTAAGCAGCTCCCAGAGAAATTCTAATCACCAAGAGGAATGAACACAACAATTTTACATAGGAGAGGGAATCCCTGCTGCTAGCTAACTTCATGTGAATGTACTGATGGAAACAGAGAAATTTCAAATACCGTATCTCTGATGTTCCTTTCTGAGTAGACTAATACAGGGAGACTTAAGAAATATCACTCATAAAGCTCTTAAGAACCTGTGTCTTAAGTGACAAGTACCCAATAAGCTCAGAAGCCAGAGACTAGTCAGCACGTAAACAAAGGAGAGATTGCGTTTACTGTAAAGCAATTGTGTCTGTCTTCTGGGTACAGCTTCTCCTGAGGACAAGAACCCCTTGCATGTCTGCCACAGAACGCTGCAGAGGTGGGGAGGGACGGACATATATATCCATGATTTTCTCAAACTGTGTTCCGGGGAACCTGCAGAGCTCGGAAACTCATCACAGGTTCCTCAGTTAGGTGAACAATGCCGAACCAAAGCTTGCCCCACACAGCAGATCTTCCATGCGATGCGCAACCACAAGGGAGGGAGCATTTGAGTATGTTTGAGGTTGCACTCTTGAGTTCATGCAAGGTAACAGGGAGACCCTTCAGACCTGGCCAGTGTCATATGTGAATTGAGGGTGAACTCAAGAAAGCAGCCCAGAATCATCCACAACGAACACGAGTTCCACAGCAGACATGCTGATGTGAAAAAGGCCTCCCTCTCGTGACTGAAAGCCTCAAAAACTCAGCTCCTGTCGAATGAAAGACACATTTTCCCACATGTACTTAGATACTATTTCTTCAGAGGATGAGCTGCATACAGACATAAAGGTAAAGGTACCCCTGCCCGTACTGCCCAGTCTTGACAGACTCTAGGGTTGTGCGCCCATCTCACTCAAGAGGCCAAGGGCCAGCGCTGTCCGAAGACACTTCCGGGTCACGTGGCCAGCGTGACATCGCTGCTCTGGCAAGCCAGAGCAGCGCACGGAAACGCCGTTTACCTTCCCGCTAGTAAGCGGTCCCTATTTATCTACTTGCACCCAGGGGTGCTTTCGAACTGCTAGGTTGGCAGGCGCTGGGACCGAACAGCGGGAGCGCACCCCGCCGCGGGGATTCGAACCGCCGACCTTTCGATCGGCAAGTCCTAGGCGCTGAGGTTTTACCCACAGCGCCACCCGCGTCCCTGCATACAGACATACTGGGGACCAAAATACAGGCAAGAAGCAGAGTTAGTGTGAGATACACCTGCATAGTACCCAGGAAAATCCTACTATATATATATATATTTAAATCCCACCTCCCAAAAAACCTTTGCATGCATGTTGCCCTCAAGATACTAACAAACAATGGTAATAGAGAACATCTTATCAACAAGAGCGCTCACCCCCTGGAGCTAGAAGTTTATCTGAACAGAAGCAAACACCTTTCTGCTCCCCACTCCCAACTTTATGGCTAAGACCTAAAGTTGAAGGCAGCATTATTGGGGACTCCAGGGGCCACATACCAGCAGTGACCTTTGCCAAAACGAAAGTAGCCATGGTCAAAATGGCTCCCCAGGCCTCCTCTACTATCAAAAGTCCTTTCCCTCAATCTACCATAAAAAGCCATTCAGGTACAGCCGTGCTTCGCAGAATACATTTTGTCAGTGGTTCTAGCACCTGACAATTACGTTGTGCAATGTAATTAGAATGAGATATTTAGTATCACGCTGCTCCAGCACCGACTAATAATCTGTTGTGGTTTTAAACATATGAATTTCTCATTTCATAGCACTTTCCCATCAATTGCCTGCTGAAAACAAAAATGAGCTGCAACCAAAGTTTCCAAAGTGAGCTTTAATGCATACCTCCTGAAAACCAATTCAGGGCCTATACAATCATCAACCTGATAAGATTTGCCAGTAAAAATAACAGATGCAAAAGAGGGCAGTGCTCCTGCATATTTCTCAATACGTGTAGAAAAGAAACATTCCACAAGCGCAGCTTCATCATGACACACTGAACCCGCCAAAATTCACTTTTCTATACAAGCATGAAAAGACAGACTAGCCCTGTCTGTCACTGCATCCTGATCACTTCCATTTCCGAAAAGCTACAGACAGTTGTGGATCAGATTTAAAAAGCAATGCTTAATTCGGTCTATAACTACCACTGTATATTATTATTATTATTTTGTTTATTTTGGATACATATGAAGCTGCTGTGCACTGACTCAGATCACAGACCCATCTAATCCAAAGTCTTTTCCTGGTCCTTTTTTTACCTGAGAGCTTTCAAAGTTTAATTAGAGGAGCTAGAGACTGAACCTGGAACATTCTACATATTTTCCCATACCACATTTGCTTTTTGTTCCATGGGCTGATTCCTAAGTAAATGTACACATAACTTCAACCTTAATGTATTAATGTCTTCCTCATTAAGGGTGCCCTTTTAGGAGGCAATCATCCCCCACCCACATGGTTCAAACCTCATCTTTAAAAGGGGAAAAGTTTGTGTTCATCATGTACGGTACTCATCACATTGCTTTTAAATACCATTTTTTTTGCTTCTGCTTTTTTTTTATACATCCAAGAAACAGACCTTCGAAACATGCTGTAGATCTTGTGTCCACCAATCTCATTGCTCTGCTTTCCCACAAATGAGGCAATGCACACAAATGATTTTTAAGGCACACTTGAGACATTGAGACATACAAACTTGTATTTCATTGAATAGAAACTGTGCAGTGGTGCCATTTTGATAAAGTACCTCACCTTGTCCTTTGATATGACATTTATATACCACTAGGACGGAAAGATACTATAGATGAAAAGGGCCCCTCTGCTTTCAGCTGCATGATACAAAGAATTCCACACGGCGCAAATGCTTCATATATAGAAAGTCTCAGGTTCACTCAGTAGCATCTCTGCGTAAAGGTATCTCAGGTAACAGTGCTGAGGGGTGGGTTGGGGGCAGGCCCTTTGAGGAGCTGCTCCCTGGGGGTAGATAATTCTAGATTAGATGGATCAATAGTCTGACTTAAAATTATGAAATGTCATATATTAGGAGACAGACAGGATAGCTGTGGCTGTACAAGAGCCCTGCCCTGCTTTGCATTTGATCATCCTAGATGCTATTTAAAAGTATCTCAGGTTCAGGCACCACCGTAATCCACAACAGAAAGTATCAGAGAGAAAATTAAGGACTCTAGAACTAATTTGCCTTGTCACACAATCCTCTTGTATATGAGAGAACTGTGGAGGAGAGGGGCAGTAACAAACTCTAAAGGGTTTCGAAACAACACACAACTAGAATGTTTTTAACAAGTGCATTAGAATTTACCTGAGTGTCCTTTAATGTTACCTGGAGTTCGTAGTTCTTCAGAATCCATGAGTGCCTGCGTAAATGTTGCAAGGCTATATGAATTGCAGGTAGTACACCTGCGGTTAGGTTACCATGCCCTGTAAAATGACTGACAGGTAAAAGCCCAAGAATGGATATGAGAGTGCGAGGTCGAGCAGTTGGTCGCTCCTCAGAACATCTGATCATTAGCAGCGTGCAAATTACCAGAAGGCCCGTCCTCCATTTCCAAGTAAACATATTCCTCAGACTTTCTCTCTGACTTCCTTCCTCCCTTTAGAGCTTTCATCTCTAGAGCAAACAGGCCCCAGCTTGTCTGTCAGTCTGACATTTTGAAGTTGCTACTTCCTTGGGCTGCTGTGTCTCTCTAAGAACAGAGCTAATTGTTATTAAAGGATAAACTGCTCTCCAAGGCTGGATTTTCCAATTTGGACAGTAATCCTTCTCACAGCAGTGCTGCTGTGAATCAGTTCCTCACAAGAATAATTCTTGAGGCAAACTGTTCTGCCAAGTCTAATTTTAAATATTTGTCATTTTGGACATTTCGCTAGCACAATTCATCACCCCCTAGTTGACAAATTTATAAACATATTAGAATAATAATTCTTCAGGATACAGATCTGTCTGTTCACGGGAATTTTCATATTTTAAAATATCATTTTTGATGTTTCTGCACATCAGCAGGCGTGCAATATTGTACGAAAATGTGTGCATACCACCTGCTGACTTCTTCACATCAAGCTGCTGCTAATATTTCTCTAGCTCCAATGGGAAGAGCTCCGCGCCAAACATGGCAGTCTCAAGCCTTTATCTTCCCTCTTGCTGCTGCCAGTAAGCACTGCGGCTCATCTGTGCAGACTGTTTAATGGCTCAAGCTTCCAGCTTGCTAACAGGAGAACCTTATTTCCCACATGGTCACCATTTACTTTGGCCTGTCGTTTCCTGCTTTAAAAAAAAAAAGGTATAAGGAAAGGGGTTGTTGGTTTGTTTTTTAATGCCTTGGTGAGAGAGCCTGAGATCTGCACTTGCTTGTGTGGCCATACGCTGCCTCTTTCTTCTTCACAGGCATTATGAAACATTCCCTGGTTACATGACTACATACTATTTTTCCCATCAGGATACTTGCCTCAACAGAGAGGAGAATTAAAGTTGCCTGGGAAACCACACATTTAGGACATACAGGTTTCAAGCTGGCTGGTTTTACAAACTCAATTATCTTCTCTTAGTATTTAAGGCAACTGCACTCCGATACACACTTACCTGGGAGTCCGTCCCAGTGAACTCCAAGGGGCTTTCTTCTGAGGCTGTGCACACCCTACTCAGAAGCATATTCTTTCCCCCGAAATAATTCTGGGTACAGGAGTTTGTTAAGGGCTGCTGGGAACTGTAACTATGTGAGGAGTGAACTACAGTTTCCAGAACACTTTGAGAGAAAGATGTGCTTCACAGGTGCTTTAAAGGTGTACTGAGTACACGGCCTGAGTGCGCATGTATAGACTTCCACTGTAGACAACTGAGACCTGATGAAAGGCATGCAGAATAAAGTCACCGGTACTGGATTCCACATAACTAAATTCACACAGTATTGGTATGCAAGCCATTCATGGCCCTGGAGCACTTTGCACAGACTTGCTAACACAGCAAATGTAAGAACCAACAGCCTGATTTATACATAATGCCAGTCAGAGAGAATTCCACATGGATAAGTGTTTTGTTAAATTTCTCTCTTTCTCTCACACTACCACACACAAAATCACTTATAAACTGTGCAACGATGTGGCATGGAAGATTTTCTGTTTAGACATGCATAGGCTCATAAAATTAATTAGAAACATAGTGAATAGATACACTACCAGTCAAGTTGGGCACTGGGGATTTCTTTTAGCTGTCAGATTTCAGTATCAGGGTCATAACTGCATTCAATTACGTGTTCAATGGGCAATGTTGTCATAACTATTAAAGTTTTCAAGCAAACGTAATTTGAAGTTTGCCAAGCAAGATAGGATTGTGACATCACAGCTTCCCTTTCAATGCTGGCACTAGTAAAAATGTGAGCTGCTATCTGGCAGGGATGTACAGAAGAGACCAAATAACTATTTCTTCCTATATACATAAAAATGTAAGGCAGTCATCATGCAGCCTCCATTGGAGGATTTGTAGTGCCTCATCAAAATCCTAGAGTAGCATGAACACAGGGCAGGCAGGGTTGGCGAGAAATGTGAGAAGGTGCAATAAAGGTAAAGGTACCCCTGCCCTTACGGGCCAGTCATGTCCGGCTCTAGGGTTGTGCACCCATCTCACTTAAGAGGCCGGGGGCCAGCGCTGTCCGTAGACACTTCCTGGTCACGTGGCCAGCGTGACAAGCTGCATCTGGCGAGCCAGCGCAGCACACGGAACGCCGTTTACCTTCCCGCTAGTAAGCGATCCCTATTTATCTACTTGCACCCGGGGGTGCTTTCGAACTGCTAGGTTGGCAGGCGCTGGGACCGAGCAACGGGAGTGCACCCCACCGCGGGGATTCGAACCACCGACCTGACGATCGGCAAGTCCTAGGCGCTGAGGTTTTACCCACAGCGCCACCCGTGTCCCATCGGAAGATGCAATAGCCTACCATAAATTCACCTAGTCTGCCATACATCTGCAATAAAAGGGAAAGAAAAGTATCCACACTCTTTACCCATACAGTGGTACCTCAGGTTACAGAAGCTTCAGGTTACAGACGCTTCAGGTTACAGACTCCGTTAACCCAGAAATAGTACCGCGGGTTAAGAACTTTGCTTCAGGATGAGAACAGAAATGAGGTGGTAGCGCGGCGGCAGCAGGAGGCCCCATTAGCTAAAGTGGTGTCTCAGGTTAAGAACAGTTTCAGGTTAAGAACGGACCTCCAGAACGTATTAAGTTCTTAACCCGAGGTACCACTGTATTCCTGACTGCATGTACTGATATTCTGTGCCTTTACCAATGGGATACCAAGTTCCTACCTGGGTTTTGCCATACCCTCAGGGAATACCTTGGGCAGGCTACAGCCTTCCCACCTGTAATATGGGGATAGTAATTATAGAGTTGTTTTAACCTTCACTGAAATAACGTGCTTAAAGCAAACACTGGGGAGGGGAAATGTACAATTGTTTAAAGCAGCATATCTTATGGGGAAAGGACTGCAAACTTCTTATCCCCAAAAGGCCTGTTATGTCAAGACAAGATCTTTGTGGCCTGCAGAAAACTGCAGGTTGACCAGAATAGGCAGGAGAGAGAAAGTCCAGTTCAGAAAGGAATAAGGTCCCCATCTTCCTCATACCTAATACTTCAGGTTGCTCACCTTAATGAACTAACAGGTGACAACAGAGCTAACCAAAAGGCAAAAAACAGAACAGAATAAACGGCAAATGGATCAACAATGGCCACAGGATCAAAATCATGATGCCAGAAAACAATGTTTCAGTCTTTCCTAATCTGGTAGCCGCCACATGTTTTGGACAACAACTCTCAACAGCCCGTCACCAAGCTAGGCATTACTGACCTGCAGCAATTATTATTTTTAGTACAGGTACTGACTGGATGACTGTTGGCAACATATTTGATTCTGAAATTAAAGAGGAAACCCTGTTAGATTGATCATAGATACAGTCAAATCAAAACTGGAGGGGATTTTTTTTGTTCAATGTCAGTCAGGCCATATTGGGATGCAGCCCTGAACTTCATTTTAGAACCCTATCTAGGGACCCAACGACATTAATTTATTTTACCTTATTTCATTTATATCCCACCTTTTCTCCAATGAGCTCAAGGCATCCCCACTCCCAATTTTATCCTCACAAAAGCTTCATAGCCAAGTGGAGTTTGAACTTGAGTCTCCTGCTTGCTAAGATACGTTTTTCTCCAATTAGAGAGAAAAAAAGTGCAACCAGGTATGTACTTCATTAACCACAGGTTTATCCCAAACAGCCAGCACCAGGCATCATGAGTTCCAGACAGGAATGAGCCAGAGCACCCCTTTATAGATACTGTACTAATTCCTCCCCAAAATGCATGAAATTTTGCACATAAGCAAAAACAGTGCTAATATACGCAACACCATGCCCCTGATTCTAAATATGTACGGATTTCTGTAACTGTGCCATAAACATGAGACCAAATCCTCCATTTACTTTTCTTTCCAAATGGTGTACAGAATTTTCATAAGGCCTTACTCATACTTTACATAGAAATTAAAGCAACTGCAATAGATTAGGTCCTGATTTAGAAACATGGCCATATTATTTTAACTTTCTTTTCGGTGCTATTGATTAGTAGAAATACAATTATTTGTAAGCGCATGCGAAATCTATTTGCTTGCAAGATGAAAAAATGCTGCATTCTGTTCCTCGTGTGCTGCTAAATTTAATCTCTTTCATTAACGCATTTGTTACTTCATTAATTCATTCGGGCTTGTAGCCCATCCCACCCCAAAACCTTCGGATGGATAACTTTTTTTAAAAAAAATTCTCTGTAACTCTTTAGCCTTGCCACCAAACATGACCCTGAACAAAAATGGTGTACAATGCTTTTGAATGATAAATTCATTAAGCCAATTTAAATATTGGGTTTAATTCACTGAAATGGAACAACTTCAAATTCAGGCACCGCACTGAAAATGACAGCATGTCACAAATCATTTTTAAGATAAATTTATTTCACATTCAATATTTTCTGCACAGTTTTTAAAAGATCCTTGCCACAACCCTGCACACATTTAGGGTGTTTACATCCCAATAATTAAGAGCTAAGCAGTCTGTATGCGGATTTCAGCCTTTGAGTTCAACAGCCCAGTACTGGAGCACATTAAAGGTAAAGGTAAAGGTACCCCTGACCATTAGGTCCAGTCGTGGCCGACTCTGGGGTTGCAGCGCTCATCTCGCTTTATTGGCTGAGGGAGCCGGCGTACAGCTTCCAGGTCATGTGGCCAGCATGACTAAGCCGCTTCTGGCGAACCAGAGCAGCGCACGGAACCGCCGTTTACCTTCCTGCCAGAGCGTTACCTATTTATCTACTTGCACTTTGACGTGCTTTCGAACTGCTAGGTTGGCAGGAGCTGGGGCAGAGCGATGGGAGCTCACCCCGTCAGTGGGATTCGAACCACCGACCTTCTGATCAGCAAGTCCTAGTCTCTGTGGTTTAACCCACAGCGCCACCCATGTCCCCTATTAGAGCACATTGCTTCAGAGGAAAGAGAGCTGGTGCGTCTCTTTTCTCTTTCCCCTCTCCAAGTGTCCACCTGAACTTTCCTGGAAGGAAGCCTGATCCAGCCACCACTTCTCCTGAGCAATGAGCTGTCATTTCCAGCACACACCCACTGCTTGTCCCATTGGCTTCAACCAATGCAACACTACTTTCCTGCTGAAGTTCCTGCAGGGGTAGCCTTATGCTCTGTGAGTAGATACACGTGAATTACTACCAGAGTCCTAAATTCAAAGCCTAACTTTTTGTTCCCTAATGTGTTAGTACACGTGATGTCCTGAAAAACTGGACCTGGCGACTCATAAGCCAGTAATAGATCATTCTGGCTATCAAGCACACTTTCAAATAATGAGACCGATGTTCTCAAAACTATGGAATGTAAGCCAAAATTTGTCAGGCAACAGGTAGGGCCACCATAAGATCTTGTTATCATCCGAGGAATGGAGGAGAGAGCGCTTGTGTTGATGCCTCAACAGAAAAACAAAACCACCTTTTAAAAACAATTTTTATTCGGTATTTAAGAAATAATCTGTACAATTTACCACCTACAGTGCAATACAAGGCACCAAACACACCTACCCATTACAACGCAGTTCAGGTAAGCACCGCTTATCACTTCTTCATTCATTCCTTATGTAATGGAGCCACTAAGAAATGGACGATATTAACCTTTCTGCACATAGAAACCTCTGACAAACTTCTTTTAACAGCAATCACTACATATTGAGCAATTTATAATGTTTAATAAATGAACCCTAATGCAATAAAGCAAGAATATATTAGCAGTATGTGATTTTTACACTGCTGGGCAACTCAAGGGATCTAGCACCACGGACAGCTCCACGGTCATTATTTCTTTTTGCACTTGCTTATTTCCTATACGTATATGATTTTTTGCCTTGTACAGAAGGAGAGGGCAGGATTCAACTAAGTTGTTGCATGAGCAGAATGAGGTGTGCTCATGCAATGGGGCGTTCCCCCTTCTCCCCCCCCCTGCACCCCCTAAATCTGTTCTGGAAGGCTGGTGAAAATCCATCATGGGTTTGGGGGCACACATAGGAAGAGAGTGGGGGAAAGTCCCTTTACGCAAGTTGACCTTGTTCCACTCATGCATACCCACTTAGTGTTACGCTGAAACCCACCCATGGTGTCAGATGTTTTAGCCACAAGATCTGCCTTTAACCCTAGCCTGCAGCAATAGGACCCACATTTTCTGTTGGGGGCATCATTTGGTGTTGTTCATATCACAACACAGTTCAGTCAGTAGAACACAAGACTCTTAATCTGGGGTTCATGGGTTCGAGGCCCATATTGGGCAAAAGATTCCTACATTTCAGGGGGTTGGACTAGATGGCCCTTGTTGTCCCTTCCAACTCTATAATTCTAGGGCAAACAAATTCATTGGGGAGGAAATAAAGGATACAGTCTTGTTCTTGGCAGTACTCAAGATTAGACTGTAAAACACACTGTGCACTTTAAGAGCAATTGTTCTGAAAATAAATCTATACATTACGTATATCGACCCAGGTCAAAGTCACACACCTTTGGTTGTTTTATATCAGGGGTGGCAAGCTCTCAAGAGACTGCGATCTACTTTCAGAATTAAAAACCGGCAGTGTTGAGCTTTTTTTAAGGAGTCGTCCCATTTTTTAGGGGTTAAAAAAAGCTTTTTGGGGGGACTTCTGTTTTTTTTTGGGGGGGTTAAAGGCAAGGGACAAAGGGGTAAGGTCACTCACAGTAGGATCGCTATGGATGAAAACAGCAGCACAGCGTCTTCCCTTCCAGAGATCAAACAACAATGGAGATCGACCACGATCTACCAAAACCTCACAGGGATCTACCAGTAGATCGCGATCGACCTGTTGGACATCCCAGTTTTATATAAATGGGATTGTGCCCTTGCCATAGATACCTATTGAACAGGTTCATCTGATAAACCTGTTTAATAGGTATCTATGCCAAGGGCACAAACCCATTCAGAGTGAAGTACAAGTGAGAAAGTAAATACAAGGGAAGGCAATGCCCCCACCCATGTCATCCATTCATATACACAACCTCTTTATGTTAGAAAAAGGTTTTACCAAAAGAAAGAAATGAGACACGCAGTGCTGGGTGTCACTGGTTTGTGCTAACACCCCACCAGTTGAAGACCAATGGTGTAAGATTGTGCATGCTCCCCTACAAGGCCACCAATCATGGTAAGCCATTTACCGTATTTTTCGCTCTATAAGACGCACCTGACCACAAGACGCACCTAGTTTTTGGAGGAGGAAAACAAGAAAAAAATATTCTGAATCTCAGAAGCCAGAACAGCAAGAGGGATCACTGCACAGTGAAAGCAGCAATCCCTCTTGCTGTTCTGGCTTCTGTGATAGCTGCGCAGCCTGCATTCACTCCATAAGACGCACACATGTTTTCCCTTACTTTTTAGGAGGGAAAAAGTGAGTCTTATAGAGCAAAAAATACGGTATACGTGGAGAGACTCACACTCATGTGCTTGTCACATGTGACATGGCTCTCAGAAACTAGACAGTTTAGTTTCCTACATCGTAACTAGCTTCTTATAGTAAAGAAAATCATGTGGGAAATACTGAAAAAGACGAGATAGCTACATCTCTTCACCGATGCAAAACCTGCTTAATGCCTAGAACACATGCTTCCTTCCTTTTCCATATTTCCATTAGCTCAACTTGTACATTTTTTGCTATTAATAATATCTGTTTAACATCAGTAAATGAGTGAAATGTATGTTAACAAGCATGAGACTACTCAGAAGATCAAAGTCTGCCTTGGTATTTTACAGGATTTCTTCCCTGGAGTACAAAAAAAAGGTGCTTTTTTTTTAAAAAAAAGGATATTACTAAACCTTCATGCTCCACTTGGAAAAAAGAAGATCCACACACAAAAGCATCTTATATGAATGGATCTCTGTCAGTGGATTGAGAACCTATGGGTGAACATGAACATTCATTCAGATGCAGATGTCGCCTCATTGCATTTAGCAATACACGCATTCAAATGTGCAACCCATCCACATTCTACAGCAACTACAATCAGAATTGCAGAGTTGGAAGGCAACACATAACTACCTGTATACACAACTAAAACTGGAATGGGAAATCAACCACAAAAAATGCATTTTCCTTAATATTGAAACATGACAGAAAGATTATATATACTTAAACTTCTCAAAGATCACAAGTAGCTCAATTCCAAGAGTAATCATTATCTGTTCATTAGATTCTATGAATCTAATGAAATCCTAAACTAATGACGTGGGTGGCGCTGTGGGTAAAACCTCAGTGCCTAGGGCTTGCCGATCGCATGGTCGGCGGTTCGAATCCCGCAGCGGGGTGAGCTCCCGTCGTTCGGTCCCAGCTCCTGCCCACCTAGCAGTTCGAAAGCACCCTTAAGTGCAAGTAGATAAATAGGTACCGCTTTATAGCGGGAAGGTAAATGGCGTTTCCGTGTGCTGCGCTGGTGCTGGCTCGCCAGAGCAGCTTTGTCACGCTGGCCACGTGACCCGGAAGTGTCTCCGGAAAGCGCTGGCCCCCGGCCTCTTAAGTGAGATGGGCGCACAACCCTAGAGTCGGACACGACTGGCCCGTACGGGCAGGGGTACCTTTACCTTTAAACTAATGACTGGAATCTGAATGTGTGACCTAACTCCGGGGAGAGCCTCATCTGAGGTTGATGTTGATGAGATATTTAAGTTCTGCCTGTGGTGTTCTGTCTGTGATGGTACATTCACATGTGGACACTCTCAGCTGATGCTACAGTTATCAACCAAGGAATGCATTTGAGAATCAGTCTTGGGTCTCACTTTTCCAAAACTCCACATTTTGCAGATTGTTTAATAGTGGGAACCTATGTATGACTGCTCAAAAGTAAGCACTATTAAGTTCAACTGGATTTACTACCAGGCAAGCAGGTCTAGGATTGCAACCTATATCTTCTCATATATGCTTACAAATGTAACCTTATAGAAACATATTCCTCCTTATTTGAGTTTTAGATTGTAATGAATGTTTTCAAAATCCCAAATGCTTTTCAAGTAAATTTGACTTTTCTTCATCTGACGTATGAGGAAATAAGCATTGCCTGCCTACTTGTTACCATTACAATCTCATTTTCAAGCCATCCATTCAAATAATTCACACCAAAGGTGATAATTTATAGACAAATATTTATATTTGTACGAAAATAAATATCATAATCACCCTGCTTTCAGTTTTCTACAGATAAGGAATTACAGTCTTGCTATGACCACAGCTGTACCCTTGCTCAACACATAAATTCCACATAAGATGGTTATTTTAATTGCTACTGTCCCTTGATTTCCTTTCTAAGCAAATGTGGAAAGGGCATTACGTTGAACAATGCAGAAAATATTTAAATAAAACCAGCAATTTAAAAACCAAAAGGTGCAATGAAGTATATGACAGCGAAGCATGTTCGTTTGCTCCTGATTTGTATTTCTACCAAATACCAAGTGCGAAATGTAAGAAGCCTACATGGTGTCACCTTAAGACAAATTTTGGAGGAGGACAGTTAACCTTTCTTCTCGGTAGTCACTCTTTACAGCAGGGTTATCTTGGCAGTGATCGTCAGGCATAAGTATTACATAAGAAACTGCTGCCACCTTCAGGAAAGGTTCAACATTGAATCAGCATTTACTTGCCGCAAACACGTTTGCTTGAATTGTGACCAAAAAATCCAAGCACAAAACAATAAGCCTCCAACGTGTCCGCAACAAAGCCCCTCGATAACTTCGTGTGAATGATCAGGAAACGAAAACTGAACAGCCTAAGGAATTCTCTGCTGAGCGCTCTGCAACGGTCCCTTGCCCTTGGCCAGCCTAAGTGCACAAGATGTGTTACCCAGCATTTACAGGAAGAATTATGCATGGCAGACAAACGACGACGACGACGACGAGGGGGGAACTGCAAAATTAACTCTTTCTGAGCACTGGCTGATTGGTTTTGCACAACCGACTGATGAAAGAATGCCAGCCAAATCCTCGAGCACTTTTCCTCTCCATCCTTTCCCCGTTTCCCAACAAGCCTCTCTGTGTCTTGTGTGCCACCGTACCTGCCAACCAGCTAGCGCGAACTGAGACAAGAGAGGAGAGTGCGCCAAGAGGAGCGCAAAGGAGAGGACGCTCCAAAGGGGGCAGCGTGTCCACGGATCACAGCAGCTGCTCCTGAAAGACGGAGCCGCCGGCATCCTCCTCTCTTTGCCCCCTCGAATCGCTAAAGGGGGGAGGGCAAGCCACCCCACCCGCTGCATCCCTCTCCTGCCTGCCTTCCCCTTCCCCGCTAAGCGCTAGAAATCCGACTGGCCTCCCGCTCGCCCTTCAGGAGTTCACGGAGAGCATCAAGTGGCGCTCCAAGTACGCAAACGCTGCAGCTCAGCTCAAGCTCAGCTATGCGGGTGGCCAGGCGCCTGCTCGCCAACCACAAATCCCTGACGTGCATCTGTTGCTTAAATAACGGGCGGCGCTTTCTCGGCACGCCAAGGGCTGCAGGTTTGAGCCCGGGCTGCTGGGCCAGGAAGCAGCTGCCCGCGGGAAACCAGCTGCAAATTCGCTAAACACCAGCCTCTGGTGGCCTGGTGGAAGCCAGGCCACTGAGCATGTCAAAAGGGGTGGGGGCAGCGCGAATCAGATCCGAAGTGATTCCGTTCCAAACAGCTGGAGTCTCCTCGAAATGCCTTTTTTCCGCCTCGCATCGTTTTCCATCCAAGGCCAGCCTCTGCTGCTGCTGCTGCAGACTGGCAGCGGGGGAAAGGGCTCTGGAGAGGTACACAAACACAGATCGGAGTGATTCCCTTTGAAACAGCTGGAGTCCCTTCCAACAGGATTTCCTCTTTCCCTTTTGGACTCGCACAGCTTCTGCCCAAGGCCAAGCGCTGCTTCTTGCAGCATAGCATCTAAATTATATATGTATTTAAGGCACCAAGGAGGAACCCAAACAGGAACTCGAGTGACTCCATCTAAACGGGTGGCCTCCCCTTGGAAGCACTCATCCTGCCATCCCATGCCAAACAGCTGGCTGCAGGTCGGCATCCAAGGCTCTGGCAGCGGCAGGTCTCACCTTCTGCCTCATCCATCAGGCGTAAAGGCAACAGGACTGTGTCGCCCTCCCCCCCCCCCCACCGAAAGGTGCCCGGCGCTGGCCACGCCGAGAGAGTCCCCTCCCGACCCACTCACCTCGGTGTCGTAGTAGCGCAGGTCCAGCGAGTAAGGGTCGAGCAAGGACTCGTTGAGGATCTGCTCCATGGCCAGTTGCATGGCCGGCAGCACCCCCCGGCCGATCCTGCCCTTCTCCACCGAGTCGCTGAGCGGCATCAAGCCCATGATGGCGATGGGGGTCGTGGCGGCGGCGTTGGGCAGCGACCCCGCCGGCGCCCGGGAGTTGCTTCGCGACCAAGCCGAGGAGACCAGCGGCGGCGGCGGCTGCAGGAGGAGCAGCAGCAGCAGGAGCAAGGCAGAGGTGGTGGCCGCGCTGGGCCGCCGGGGCAAGGCAGGCATCCTGCGGGAGAGGTCAGGGGGGCACAAGCACGAGGGCGCCCGCTGCCCTCTGCCAGGCAATGGCCCCGGCAGGGAGGAAGGGGCGCGCAGGCTGCGGCCCCCCCGGCTCTAATCCTCCTGGCAATGGCGCCGGCTCCTTCCTCGGGGCGGCCAAATGGAACCACTAAGCAGCAGCAGCAGCAGCGACGGAGCCGCTGCCCGCCACCCCCGTTTCCCACCCACCCCACCCCCAAGTCCAAAAGCGGCGGGCGAGGGCGCCTCCTCAGCCCCTCACTCAGCCGCAGCCAGGCTGGGCGAGGGCGCGCGCTTGCCTCCCTGCTCCCGTGCAGGTTCCGGAGGCGACGCGTAAACGCGACGAGGGCTGAGGGGAAAACAATTGGGGCGGGAGGGGGGTTCTCGGCTCTTCCACAAGGCTGGGGACGCTAGTGCCGCATTCCCCCGGAGCCCTCCCGCCGCTGCCGTGCTTCTCCGTTGCCGCCGCCGCCGCCGCTGCTGCAAGCAGACACCACGCCGCGCCACACAGCGCGCGCAGAGTGGCGCGCACAAACCGGCCAAAAGGGGGGAAACGGCGGCGGCGGCTGGATGCGAGAGCCCTTCCGTGCGCCCGCCCAAATCCTTCTGCCACCTCTCGGCTCCTGGGCTTCTTGGCTCGCTCGCCCGGCTCTTGCCCTGCCTTCCTCCCCGGCGGCGGCGGGAGAGGGCTGGTCGGCTGCCGCTGGGGGACGGCGGCTCTTCTGCTGAGGAGACGACGCACACCAACGCGAGACGCAGGAGGAGATGCAGGGTTCGGGCACGTCCAGCAGCCCATTGGAAGGCGGGCTGGGGCGGGTGGGAGAGGAAAGAGGGCCGCTGGGGAAGGCGGGAAAGGGGCGGCTTGGCGCGAGGCGGGGGGCGCAGCGGCCTCTGCCCCTTTCCTCGAGGCGGTGGCGTGCTGAGGTGCCCCTCTCCTGTCTCTTTCACACACACGTGACGCATGGATTATTCTTGTTATTATTATCATTTCTTTGTTTTGGTTTTCCAAAGTTAAAAGGTTGGCTGGGCACAAGCCGAGGGGCGCTTGGGAAAGACTTGAGGCGTTTGGCTGGTGCACTGGCTTCACGTTCAGAGTTCCACCGCCTGCACTTTTCCCCATTAACTTCCTCTAAACATGCAGAGGTGAACCTGTGCGGCTGTCTTACTCTCATTTATTCCCACGTCTTGCTCCTAGTCTCATGGCCTAGTCTCCTCCAGGCCTGCTAAAGGCATGGCTTGCTAAGCCAAAGACAGCCCATCAGCCATGTTTTGAGGCCTGGCAGCACCTCCCTCCTTTCTTGCTCTCTCTCTTCCCGCATCTGAGGAAAGTGACAAAAACAGGAGGCAAATAAAGCCCTGGCAAGGCACCACACATACTTGGTGAGCTTGTTTGAATATATTCTGGTTTGGGCAGCAGCAGCACCTCTTCAAGCTCTGTCACCTGAGAGACTTAAATGAAGGAAACATAGCCGGAACCTTTTTTCCATGCCAGGCATGTGCTCTCAGCCTCCGAACCAATGTCCCTCCCACATGTCAAGTGTCCTTGGCAATGTGTCTTTGCCTACACCAAAGCACAGCATCACTGCACACCATCTGTGTACCGAGGAGAGCCAGTCAGCTCTTCTTTTCGGAAGCAAAACTAGAAGGTTTTTTTGTAGCCTCTGAAAAGCCGCCAGATACAAGCTGGTGGGCTGATCTCAGGTTGTTGGGTCGGAAGCCCCCATTTACTGGGCGCTTGCTGCCTTCCCAGTGCTGGGTTTTATAATTCAATGCATTATACCCAAAATGCTAATGAATCCTGTACTTTGCTATTAAGATTCCACAGTTTGAAGCACTGTTTCTCAAACAGTGGATCCCTTAAACCATTCGCAAAGAGAAACAAAGACGACACTAAAGAAGCCGTGCTGACGTGAACAGCTGCCTGGAAGGGAAGGAGAGCTGTGAAATGCGCCAGGAAAAAGCAGCAACTTCGCTGTGTTACTAAATCATAAAATTGCAGAGTTGGAAATGACCCCGAGGGTCATCTAGTCCAACCTCTTACAATACAGTGGTACCTCAGGTTAAGAACTTAATTCGTACCGGAGGTCCGTTCTTAACCTGAAACTGTTCTTAACCTGAAGCACCACTTTAGCTAATGGGGCCTCCCGCTGCCACCGCACCGCTGCTTTCTGTTCTCATCCTGAAGCAAAGTTCTTAACTCGATGCACTATTTCTGGGTTAGCAGAATCTGTAACCTGAAGCATCTGTAACCCGAGGTACCGCTGTACAGGAATCTCAACTAAATAATACATGAGAGATGGCCACCCAACCTCTGCTTAAAAACCTCCAAGAAAGGAGAGTCGACCACCTCCCGAGGGAATCCATTCCACTGTTGAACGTTTCTTACCATCAGAAAGTTCTTTCTGAGGTTTTGTTGGAATCTCCTTTCTTGCAACTTGAATCCACGGGTTCGAGTCCTACCCTCCAGAGCAGGAGAAAACAAGCTTCATCCTCCATGTGGCAGCCTGGTAGATATTTGAAGATGACTATCGTATCTCCTTTGAGTCTCCTTTTTACCAGCGGTACCTTTACTTTACTAAGGCAGTGATGTGAACATACCCCGGTCACTGGTGACATTTTGCCATGTTGAGAAGGGGCTTGTGCACACATTAGCTCCTCTATTCACACAGGAGTTGTATGTCCCCACCTCAAAAACACTGATTGGTCTCCAACCAACATGTATAATGAAGACGCAAACCGCCCTGCAAAACCGATCCGTCCTGTAAGTTCTGTGTAGAGCTCTATGCACACTGCTTGGCGAAAATAAATAATTAGCCTGTGGAAATCAGTGCCAAAGGTACTGTTACGTCCAGTCGCAGACGACTCCAGGGTTGCACACTCATCTCGCTCTATAGACCGAGGGAGCCGGCGTTTGTCTACAGACAGCTTCCAGGTCATGTGGCCAGCATGACTAAGCCGCTTCTGGCGAACCAGAGCAGCGCACGGAAACGCCGTTTACCTTCCCGCCGGTGCGGTACCTATTTATCTACTTGCACTTTGACGTGCTTTCGAACTGCTAGGTGGGCAGGAGCAGAGACTGAGCAACGGGAGCTCACCCCATTGCAGGGATTTGAACCTCCGACCTTCTGATCAGCAAGCCCTAGGCTCTGTGGTTTAGACCACAGCGCCACCTGCATCCCTCATTCAGTGCCATAGCATGTGGCAATTGCCACTGTTTGTTTTTGCTTCTAAGAGAAATTCAGAGAGCATCTAGGGAGTTGGAGTGGGGGAATAGCAAAAATGGGTAGCTAAATGGATACATGTCCATAGAAAATAATGCAGGAGGCATTTCCTCTGCACATGACTGTTTCAATCTTCCTATCTACCATGGCAAAAGGCAAAGAGAATTGTCTTCCTGGATCAGATCAAAGTCTGACAGGTCTAGCGTGCTGTTTGCAACAGTGGCCAAATAGGTATCTCTGGAAGTTCACAAGCAACATATAAAAGCAATGGCCACTCCATTGTCTGTTTTCTGCAATGGCATCTCTTTGCAAGCAGAATGCTGTACTGATACTGTTGTTGATCGGATCCAGCAAGGCAATCCTTAAGTATTTAATAAATAAATATGTTTCTTACAAATGCAGAATGAGTATCTGTAACACTGCCAGTTCTGTTGCCCTCAAGACCCTTCCACTTAACATATGTCCTACATTAAAAAAAAAAATTATTAAAACATTCCTGCATACACTAATTCACACATCTGTGCACAAAATTAAAGATTGCCTAGATCCCATTATCTCACAGGTCTACTGTTTTCCACTTTTCAAGCTGACTGAATGCACCCTTTTTGACAAAGACAGAAAAATATAATTAATGCCATAAAATATAGCTCTGTGAGAAACAGAATGCATCAAGGACTCAGGGTTTTTTAATATAAAAAGTATAAATTGATTGGTAAATTAATGTGGCAGAGTTAATTTGTTTGTAGAAAAACCATTTTGTTTCTATTTGGATTTCTTATGAGTTAAGTCCTAATGGGTGTTGATAAATTAAAAATGATTGAAGGTAGAGTAGAACTGTCAGTTCAACTATACCAAAAGAGTTTGAAATGAAAATAAAGGGAGTATTTTCTGCTTTTATTAGTATTAACAAGAGATAAGGAAGGGTTCGGTTTTAGCCAGGAAGAGTGTGAAAGAGGGGGTTAAAATCCTAACAATTAAAAAGAACAAAAAGTTTAAAGACCAAAACATTTGTTATGGCATAAGTTTTCATGGGCTAGAGTTCACTCCACCAGAAGCATGTTTAAGCACAACAAGTAAATCCTTATAGAACTGTGTCCTTATAAAGTTGAAATGGATGCTGCATTGCCTAAGTTTGATTATTTTGTGGAAACGTTCCTTGTTCAGGCTCTGTGTGGCAGAACATAGCTACTCCTTAATCTGGCATTATCCCTAGCAATAAGGCTTCACTATTGGGTCATAACTAATAGGCCTCATCCTTTATTTATAGTAGTACCACTATGTGAATGTATGCTGACTCATTATTTTTGCTTCATTTCCGGACATCTTCAACACGATAGAATGGATGCATTCTTGTTGCAGTACTATGTCATCATTCTGTTGACAGTTTGGGAAATGCCCATACACTGGGACCAAGAAGGGTGCTGAAGATAAGTAATGAGAATTAATTTTAAAAAGCATTCAAGAAATATTAGTAAATAATATTTTAATGAAAATATCTGGTCTTGGGGCAGCAGTGGAACAGTAAAAAGAGATAAAAAGCAAGGGGGGGGGAAGGATAGAGACATTGTGCTCATTAAGTCATGGCAAAACACCAGTAAGCAACCAGAATATTTAGCCAGGAAATTAAGTGGTGCTGAATGTAATAATTGCACAAGTGGACATAACAAGAAGGAAGGGAATGAGGAAGAAGTGTAGGTGGCTGTGGTCTGCATATTGATTGTGGGCTTTTAACAGGAGAGAAACCAGATCTGTCATGACTTCACCAATTCTGCTGAATTAGTGGGAACAAAAAGAAAAGAGGGGTAAGTAAGAGAGTGAGGTAGAATCAGGTTATTCTGTAGGTCTCTGAGATTAAGACGATGGTATCATAATGCCAGCAAAATAATTTATAGTTGTTGTCCTTTGCTTCAGGAATGCTTGTCCAGCTCCTTTTTGTTTAGATTTATATGCTGCTTTCAGTCAATTGTGAAGGTGGCTTACACTGCAATCATACAATATCCCTCCCCCAATATGTGCCTACTCAAACACTTTGATCTTGCTTGTTATTAATAGGTGAGGAGGTCCAAAACAACAGGTCTTATCACACTGAGAGTTTGACTCCTCGTGAATATGGAGTGAACAGCATATGGTATTTGTGCTTTGGACCTCCTTACCTGTTAATATCAAGGAGAAACCCATATTCTATTATGGGAGTGGGGAATTGGATATGGTCAGAAGGCCAGATCTTTATATCCCAATTGGATCAACCAGCTGTCAATCAGCAGCTGTCATAATGCAGTGAATGATGCCTCTCAAAGTTCAAAGAAGATAACTTTAACCACTGATCAGCTGATTGGGAGTTGCAGCAACCCACCTTCAATCAGCTGCAGACTCTGCACGGGAAAACTGAGTGTTTTCTTCTTCCCAAATGAAGCAGCTTGGATTTAAATCCTTAGAGGAAACACATGGGAAGCTTTCTCTGAAGAATTATCCATTTTTAGGAGCACTTCTGCCTCTACAGAAAAAGTTTGAATCCAAACCATTTCCTCCACCCCAATGGTAAACTCCTTAGTGGAGCCAATCCCACCTGATTCTTGGGGCTGTGCTTTGGTGGCTGTTGATTGTCAGTTGCGCAGGGCTCTTTGCGAGCACCAACAATGAGCTGATTGTTGACATTTGCAGACTGTTAATGTTTGCACTGTGCTCCGAAGGCCCGACAATCAGCTGATAGTCAGTAGTATAGTGGTACCTCTGGATACGAACTGGATCTGTTCCGGAGCCCCGTTTGCATCCTGAAGTAAACGTAAGACATGCGTTCCGCTGCTTCCGCACATGCGTGTGATGTCATTGGAGCGTCTGTGCATGCGCGAGCAGTGAAACCCGGAAGTAACACGCTCTGTTACTTCTGGGTCACCGCGGAGCTCAACCCGAAAATATTCATCCCGAAGCTACTTCAACCCAAGGTATGACTGTATAAACTGCCTTGCAAAAGTGTTTGCAGGTGCCGCTGACCATATTTCTATGCCACGTGCTAAGAAAAAAATGTAAAGAAACAAGTCTTTTTTATTCATACAATTTCAACATTTAAAAAATATTAGTTTGAAAATATATATTTTAAAGTTAGATATTTCATTATGAAACCAGCCTTATTGAACATAAATCCATCAGAATTTATTCTCCACTGCATCAGCAAAACACATGCAGGGACACACAGAGACCGACCCCCCAAGCATTGTTCTTTAGCAAGTTGTTAATGCCAAATCAAATGTGCAAAGATTTCATTTCAGATAACTCTACAAAATGTTAGCTCTCTGACTATATTCTGCTGGAGTGTTTTATCAAATTACAGAGAAGTCTGCTCAAGGGAATTGGCTGAAACCTCATCACATTTATTTTAAATCGGCAAAGGAAAAGAGGGCATGAAATTTGAATCACGGCCTATCCATCTCTTACAGTTTGCACAGAAATAAAATTCTCGTCACTTCATCATTCACTCAATGAATCTGTAAGGCTATAATATAAAGGTTATTAGAAGTGCAACAGATCCTATATTATTAATGGAATCTTTCAATTAAAATAACGGGAACTTCCAAATAAATATATTTGGGAACAGGATACCAGTGAGTTTAGGTTATCTGAGTTTTTAAGGAAGTTACACATATGCATACAAACATATATAATTTATGAAAACATATAGGAACAGTGTTTTGAATTGCTCTTGGAGTTGTGCCAATTTCCCCCCAGAGATAACTAAGATATTCACTATTAGATGACTGCGACCTCAAGTAATGGGCCACAACTGTGTCCTGATCAAAAGAACATTTATCACATAGAGATAAATCAGACATATATAACTAAGGTAATGAGCCTTCTGGTAAATGTGCTCACCATATTACAAAGTGGAAGACAGACTGTCCTCTCTTTGGACTTGACCTTCATTTTCGCAACGAAAGCCAGCCATGCAAGGTGCTGACTGCCTGACTCTTGTGAAGTTACAACACGCACACAATACACAATTTTTCAACTTATAAAAAAGTGTGGCTTTCCCCCATCCTTAAATGAGGCGCCAGACTTTTGAGTCAGTGAGCATACATGCTCACTTCAAATGGATGCTCCACTGGAAAAGCTGCCTACAAATATTCAAAATAAAGAAGTGTGAACTGCAACAAAACGTTACAGCGTAGGATGCTCCAATTAAGAATGCTCTAGTCAGCTGGCCATCCTCTCTTCCACGACACTCTATTCTATTCCATTCCTCACCTCCATGGACATCATTCCATGGCCAATGAGCATGCTCAGTCCCCACTGGACTGTTTCAGGTTTTTCCTACCTTTGGGGGGTTGGGGAGGGATCTAAATAAATGTGTTGTACTTCTACAAACCTTAAGGGTTCCCCAAGCCTACGGATACCTCTCTCGTGCATTGGTGGTATTGTTTCGGCTGCATAAGGATTGGCTCTCAAAGAATTGAGTTTGCTATTTGTATCTGCAAGTAGGTACTGTATGTGCAGTGTTCCTTTCCACTGCCCTCTTGAATACTTCATTCCATTCCCCCTTCACCTGGTTTTCTGCCCCACAACCCAACAGTTGGCCACTAGGTGTGCTTTGCCCATACTGGGTGGGACTGGGTTTCCTCAACACCACTAGTTCAGGGACAGGGATAGTCAAGCCCCATCAACATCAGCTAGCAGGGAGAATGGTTGGGGATGATGGAGTCGAAAAACATCTGGAGGGCCACAGAGCTGTCATTCCTGCACTACTCACTCTACAGAAACAGTCTTGCTGTTTCTTTGAACCTTTGCGATACAAAACTATGTGGAAACACCATTTAAAATACACAATTTACACATGACCAAGCTACTGATATGCGAACCCTTTCACGGCAATCTCAGCATTACAAACTTGTGGTCTTTCTCATATGTGCGTTTCAGATACAAATGTATTTTTTTGGGACCAAACTATTATTCTCCAGCTGGTGAATTTCCCCAGCTCCATGGCCTGTTGCTCTGTATTAAGAGCACTGGCATTGAGAAGCTCTGGCAAAGTCTGCTGCTAGGGAGCAGGTGCCTTGATAAATGCTAGCCTCCTTATGTTCCCAGAGGATCGAGAGATGCACCTGCTTGTTGCAACTACACCAAGCAGGCATTTGTAACAGATATTGTATGGTGAATGCTTTAGAGATAGCTATTTTCACCTCTACAGTTCTCCATACCCGTGGTTTTTATAGCCTTATGGCTCAGCTTTGCAGGGCTTCTGAAATCTCTGGTTTTCCACCAAGAACTCCCCAGAGAACTTCTTCCCAAGCAGCGTTACTCAGACAGGCCACAGGTAACTGCTTGTGTTTCAGGTAACAACAATGCTGCCTTGCTGGACTAGTAGTTTCAATGTTTCTGACTTGGGATACTGGAGCAATGAATGCTGCTCTGTTTCAGCCTAATTACCCTTCTCCCAATGAAGTGTGTGACATTATGCTTACTTCTGAGGCCACAATGTACATAGGTTGTCTTCAGTTGGCAGTCATCCAAGGAATGTTTAGGTTGTTAGTTACTAAAGAGTTGACTACACTGAGGCCCTTTGTGTGCCTCCTCAAGAAGTCCAGAGGGTGGCAACACAAGAACAGGCCTTTTCTGTAGTGGCTCCCTGCTTGTGGAATGCTCTCCCAAGGAAAGCTTGCCTGGCACCTTCATTACATATCTTTAGGTGCCGGGCAAAAACATTCCCCAGGCCTTTGGCTAATTAAACAATCTATGGCCTTGTAAATGTGGGTGTATTGTTTTTCTTTGATACTATCGTATGTATTTTTGTGTTTTTATATTGTAAACTGCCAACAAAGGTCCGCATTGTAAAAGCTATGTTTTTTCCAATAGTGATGTATGGAAGTGAGAGCTGGACCATAAAGAAGGCTGATTGCCGAAGAATTGATGCTTTTGAATTATGGTGCTGGAGGAGACTCTTGAGAGTCCCATGGACTGCAAGAAGATCAAACCTATCCATTCTGAAGGAAATCAGCCCTGAGTGCTCACTGGAAGGACAGATCCTGAAGCTGAGGATACTTTGACCACCTCATGAGAAGAGAAGACTCCCTGGAAAAGACCCTGATGTTGGGAAAGATTGAGGGCACAAGGAGAAGGGGACGACAGAGGACGAGATGGTTGGATAGTGTTCTCGAAGCTACCAGCATGAGTTTGACCAAACTGCCGGAGGCAGTGGAAGACAGTAGTGCCTGGCGTGCTCTGGTCCATGGGGTCACGAAGAGTCGGACACCACTAAACGACTAAACAACAACAACATATTGTAAACTGCCCTGTGATTCTCAGGTGAAAGGCAGTATAGAAGGTTAAGATAAAGAAACAAAGAAAAATAATATAAGGGTGCAATGTTACACCTAGAGATAATCTAACATACAAAGCCATCAAATGACAAAGATACAATGTTGAAAAGTGGCATACATATATTAATATTGGGGAGGGGAATCATCCTGAAATCTGTCAGACCCCAAAAGAGATGGTGTACACTCTATAAATATTGATATGATATGTTCCAGCATTTCACCAATAAAAAGACACAGAATGAGGATAAAATGTGTAAGGCTAAGCAGATGAGCTGGTTTGGTTCTCAATGGTTCACTTTAAATTGCATGGGTCAAAACGATGAATATAACTTAAGTTAAAAAGACGCAAAAGCTCCTATCTGTCCCAGATAATGGAGTAATCCAATAAATTTAACTGCAACTCTTATGGCATATGAGTGCACTCTTTTACTTTCTGCCACTTAATCGTATGTGAGGAAAAATAAAGTGCTGCACTTAGGGGACAAAATGACTGTCGCAGCAGAGTCATTTCTACTGCCATTGAGACTGAATTGCCTGGGCTACACCATCAAGGTTATCTGTGCACACAAAAGAAACACTACAACCTGCAAGGGGTCTCTGCAGGTTACAAGCATTCCCCCAGATGTATCTGACTGTAATGGTTCTAGGGGTTGCTCCTGCGTAAGCCGGTGCCGACACCTGGCTGGGTTGCCTGAGTGAACCTTTTCTGTCCGCACAGCCACTCACCCGTGGCTGTCTCAATTGCTGGCAGAATCCATCAGTGGGCGTTTCTTAAATTTCTTCCAGCAAAGAAGCTCTTTGACGCCTAGTCTCCTCCTACTCTCCCTGTGCAGAAGCCTTCTACGCAAGGAGGGCGTAGGCAGCGGCAGACCCTTACTATCCCCACTGGTTCCCGGCAAGGAGTCATGGGACCGCCTCGCCAATTCCCCCATCTGCCCCCCTTCTCCACTGGTGCTACGCTGATTCTCTTCCCCAGAAGATGGGCTGCCTCTCCCAATCCCGGGACGCTCTCTGGAATCCCTCTGGAGCTTGCTCTCTCCCTCTGGCACTGATGGCAGTTCCCTGACACTGACCTACCATCATAGCAGGTGTTTTTATAATGTATTTTGTAAAAAATGCCTTTATGAGATTACTGGGTTCCAGGGTAGTGAGCAAATTATCAAAATAATAAAAATAGCAGAAAGTCAAAAGCATAAAGAATGCACACAAACATGCAGGAGCATCATTTTTTAAAAAGGTCCAAAATAATAATAAAAAAATAGGACAGACTTTGCTGGGCAAAGCAATGACAGCAATGGCAATTAAGGTGCAACCACAGAAAAGGCTCTGTCTCTAGTAGCTACCTGTCTAATCTCTGCTTTAAGTAGCTAAGTGGAAAATATACAATCAGGAAATAATATTCAGTTGTTTCTATTGCTCTATTACCAATACTGACATTCCAGGTATTTTTTTAGTGTGTGTATATTTGTAACAAAACTCTTATCCTATGACTAAAACATTTTAAATGGCATCAGAAGTGCCTATTTACCCTTTGCACTGCAATGACCTCTCATGTCTGTCTTAAAGACTCCTTAGATTTCATGGGTCAAAATCCAGCAGTTATCTAAATGCAAATGTTGTAGAATAAAAAAACAACAGGTATTTTGCGAGGTAGTGCAATTAATGTCAGTATTAGATTCAAAAGAATCTTCAAAGTATAGTCTTTCAGAAAAGACTATACTTTCAGAAAAAGGAAACTGGCAGTCAACGTATTTCTTGTTTTACTTGCCTGCTTCTGGCAGATAAGGCCTTTAGGAGATTAACTTTAAAAAAAAAAGGTTAAAAGGAAAAGTTGAAGGACAAATCAACAAATATTTTATTGGCTTTTGTACTCGCTACATTAATTGAACACAGAACTTTATACAGTCTTAGACAAACCTCCCACCTATGCTCACATTCCTAGGAAAAAGTTGGATATCTAACCATTATAAAACAGTCTCACTATCATTTATAAAGTTACTAAACAACATTTATCATACTTTTAAACAGTTTCAACAGCCATGTGATAACACAAATCAAAGCATAAGGTGAAGAAACCTCCCAATATATCCAACAGAATAAGACTGCTTAGTTTTTAAGGCACTTAGGAAAAAGCAGCCTCCAAGAACTATGTCATTTCATAGCACATGATGCATGTCAACAGTGTCTGATGTGGATCAGAATTTGAAAAGCAACAAAAATCATGCAATTTTGGCGCTGCAAGAAAAATACCATCAGTGAATCTAGATGCTACCGCTTCACCCCCTTCCCAAGTTTGCAGCATTGCTTCAGAGGCCATCTCCCCTATGCTTTCATGTTATCCTGATTCCCATATATTTGTCTTCCTCTTCTCTGATATACCCAGCAAACTCCAGGGGTAGAGATTAATGGTGGAAAATGGTACTCCTGAAGCATATTTCCCAGGGAACATAGTGTATACCTGATGAAAGAACAGACAATCCAGGCAGGTGTTGCTTTGGGCTATCCTTCATGAGACACTGATGAAGTTGACCAACCTCAACTGAAGTACAAAGGGGTATGAGATGATGAAGATCTGTGGAAACTGGCAATGTATCAATTGTTGTTGCCTGAAAAATTCCAAGACCGGTGATTCAACACTGACTAAGAATTGTTTCTGATTAAGCTACAATCCTCCACACTCACACTCTCTCAAAGTAAATTTCACTTGCTCTGTTGAGAAATATTTCAGGTGAGGAAGCTGCAAGAAAAGTATCCCCATCTTCTGCTTAAGCACACAAACAGAAGTGTAGGAACTATCTCGGGGGGGGGGGGGGGGGAGGAAGTATAGCTGCTGTGCAGGATTCCTCACACCGATATCACACCTCATCTTTTCTGTCATGCAGATAAGTGGAGTTATCATGTCAAGTGGGACTTTGGCACTGTATGGCTTGAAGATTGGTTATGCCCTCAGTAGAGCAGCCAAAAATTTGGTACATGAATGGCTCAAGGCAGAAAAATCCCTTTGTGTTGAAGTGCCAACCACTACAGTTAGTTTTTCTTCTCCGTAGTGGAGAACCAGTGATGAAAGCTGGCTACTGAAATATAGTATTAACATAGTATCACTTGCCTAATCTGGTATACTTAACTTTATGTTAGTAAACTGGTACCCTCTGGTATAATGCAATATTTGCTTTATTGAAGTTGGCTGCTATGTGCTAGCAGAGCATGGGGACATTTCCTATCACGTTTTTCAAAAGGAAAATTCTCACATTAAAAAGTACCATAAGATTAAAGCCCAGTTCAAAATTTGTGGTCTGAGGTAGTTTTGTTGGTTCTTTAAAACCCAAGACTCTGGGTGATATTCAACTAAGTCATACTCAAAGCAAACGCATTAATAGCAGTATTTCACTTACTTAGCTTCACTGATTTGCATGGGTCTATTCTGAGTATAACTTGAATGTACGAAGTATAGAAAAAGTTTCAAGTTATTTTAAAAGCTTTAAAACTGAATGATATCCTTGGTTGCCTTAATTAGCAGGGGCAAACTACCCATTACGTCACAAACATACGAAACAAACCCAACATCTCCTTCTCCATTGGAAAGCACCTTCCAGAGGTGGAGATCTGCATTAGAAAAAGGCCAGGAGGAAATGAGAGGCTTAACCCTTCCCTTTGGCAACTCTCCTCCTGGAACATCCCACCCCTGAAGCTGCCTTTGTACCTAGAGGGCTCCAGACCCATTTGTGAGATAAATGCAGGTTCTGAATACTAAAAGCACATTGGAAGGGGAAGCTTCAGAGGACGGCAAGAAAAGGGTTGACTGTTCGCCTCACCTCAAGTGATGCAAACTGCCCCCACCTGAATGTGCTTTGCCACATAGATGGGGCTGCCAGCGCTTTGTGACACATGGCTGCAGTGAAACACATAGCTTCCCCCTTAGTAAATCTACTCCTGCAAATTCTTTTCCCCTTCACTAATTTTTCTGTATGCCAGAAATAGGCCCCCAGTACATCTACTTCACCATTTTTTGCCGAAATAAAGCTTACGATGGGTGCTTTATTTTTTAAAAGGTTAATTTCAATCACTAAATGATTAGTAATTTTAACCTTGCATGCCATGACATAGCATGATTGTTTGATATTTTATATTATGATTGCCTATGGTCAAATTTCCAAAATGGACTATCTGTATGGTTCTCCAGTGTTTGAGCAAATGGACTAGCCCTAAAGCAGGGATAGCCAACAGAGTAGCCTCCAGATACTGTTGGACTACAACACCCATCATCCATCACCATTGGCCATTCAGGCTGAGGCTGATGGGAGCTAGATCCAACAACAACTGAAGGCCACCATGTTTGCTACTCAGTCCTAAGATGTCAGGTGTACACAGAAAATAAATCTACTTGAAATCTCCTGTAATCACACATTTCACAGCAAAATTTGGCCCATTTTAATATCTCTTAGAGAGGCACAACTTCAGAAAATCTTGCTTAAAAAAATAAATATTTATGTTGTCAAATGTTAGTGCAATCGTTTGCATTTCATTACCATACCTAACAGGTTTATATAAATACATGGCCTTTTGGCAGGGGCGCAGGGGCAGGATTAGGACCCTTTTGGAGAATTCATATAGCTGCCAAGTAAGGTACGGATTTCTTTTGTGGGAAAATCTGTACCAATTTAATATATACATTACAATGCCTGCTAGTATTCCAGGAAAGTAGAAAAGGAAAAGTGCAGCCCTTCTGCATAAAAAAATAAAGGTTTTCTTTCTTCCATTTCAATTATTTTCTTGCACAAAATAGTGGAGTTCCACATCAGCTCCTTTCTTCGAAAAACCACTTCTGGTATTCTGAATTGGAACACGGTCGTAATAAAGGTGCTGAATTGCCATCATAAGCATTCGATTCTGCTTGTAAGCACTTCTGGGTCTGCACATGGAGTAACGTTCCATCCTACAAAAGATGGTACAGAACACTTTATACTTTACAGTAAAGACAGTATAATAATATTTGAGAGTCCAGCTGATAATGCACTTATCAACATTGCTTTTTAGCTTTTTATTAGTCTAACTGAAAGAAGGAAGACTAACAGAAAAGCAAAGAGGCGTGGGATTCTGTCAATATTTTTTGTGTGCAGATTCAGAATCTGAAGATTATTTAGCAACTGCAGTCACTCTTAGTAAGCGACTGACTCCCTGTCAAGACAATGGTAATTAAGGAGAACGCTTTTTCTTGAAACCCTCTGAAGGCAGCCTTTGCTGATCAGTGTAGAAATTAACTTTAACACGAGTTCTGGCAAAACTATTTAATATTTAAATGCTGTTTATAAACACTAGGAACAGATTCCCATGAGAGGTAGTGCACTCTCCTTCCTTGGAGGTTTTTAAGCAGAGGCTGGGTGGCCATCTGTCATGGATGCTTTAGCTGAGATTCCTGCTTTGCAGGGGGTTGGACTAGATGACCCCTGGGTCCCTTCCAGCTCTTAAGATTCTATGATCTAGTTGAGATTCTTGCATTGCAGGAAGTTGGACTAAATGACCCTCAGGGCCCTTTCAACTCAACAATTCTCTGGAAGTTCTGACAAAGTTGTTGGTAGCAACTATCACAATGTAGCTGAAGCAGTCTATACAGTAAGGGAGCAACAATTTAAACATATACCTACTGAATAAAGTGAAATCAAAAAAGGATTTGCAAATCACCAACAGTATACAGAGGTTTCAGATAGCATATCTGCCTTAAAAGAGGAAGGCATATTATCATTCTTTGCAGTCCAGTATCAACTGGCGTTGCGCCGATCAAGTGGTGCTGCCATCTACAGTGGAAGCTTATCCAGGAAATCTACTCAGCGCTCTGTTGTAAATATATTTCCTGATCTTTCAGGTGCAGATGGGGGGGGGGCACAGATGGGCAACAGCTGTACTAAAACCAACCTTCTTCTTAAGCATGAATACATTTGAAGTAGTTTCGGTGAGTGAAGGGAAACAAGCAATGAACTGCCACCCCACTATTCTAGAGAGCAATTCTGTTTGAAGCCTCTTTCGGGGACTGAGCCCTAACCCATTAACTCATTGCTAATGGCTGCTGGCTGTACAATACAAGCAAAAAGACTGTGCTTCATCCTTACCTCTCTGAAGAAAATTTTCTGATTTTCAGGAATGTTTTGGGTACCTTCTTGGCACAAATACATTTTCAAATAATCAGATCCCGGATCAACCGCTGCACAGACTTCAGGTTGCCGTGTGTTGTAACGTATTTCATTGTGGGAGGTGTATTCAAAAAACTGTAAACCCCAAACGGAAATAAAATCTCTACTAAAACTTTAGGTATGTATGTGTGACATTCAGACAGACAGCCTTCTATAGAAGAAGAAGAAGAGTTTGGATTTGATATCCCGCCTTTCACTCCCCCTCAGGAGTCTCAAAGCGGCTAACATTCTCCTTTCCCTTCCTCCCCCACAACAAACACTCTGTGAGGTGAGTGGGGCTGAGAGACTTCAGAGAAGCGTGACTGGCCCAAGGTCACCCAGCAGTTGCATGTGGAGGAGCGGAGACGCGAACCCGGTTCCCCAGATTACGTGATTACCGCTCTTAACCACTACACCACACTGGCTCTCAAATGCAAAAAAGTCAGCTTTTTTGGAGGGGTCCTCCAGACCAGGAACGAAATTAACATATCCAGTAGCGACAACTGTAACTTTTCTGAATTGCAGCCCTGGCATAGATTGTTTTTGGTAATTCGTTCATCAGGCACTAACTACTGCCAATATAGTAACAGTAGTTAGTGGTAATGAATATAAGGAAGGGTAAAAGGGACCCCTGACCATTAGGTCCAGTCGTGACCGACTTTGGGGTTGCGGCGCTCATCTTGCTTTATTGGCCGAGGGAGCCGGCATACAGCTTCCGGGTCATGTGGCCAGCATGACTAAGCAGCTTCTGGCGAACCAGAGCAGCGCACAGAAACGCCGTTTACCTTCCCGCCAGAGTGGTACCTATTTATCTACTTGCACTTTGACGTGCTTTCGAACTGCTAGGTGGGCAGGAGCAGGGACCGAGCAACGGGAGCTCACCCCGTTGTGGGGATTCAAACCGCCGACCTTCTGATCAGCAAGTCCTAGGCTCTGTGGTTTAACCCACAGCGCCACCCGCGTCCCTTAATGAATATAAAGGAACACACACAAAAATACCCAAGAAAAAGACAGGGAAATGGATAGAAAGAGGATTAATGAAGGACCAGTCAGGGGCAAGTGGTTAGTGGTATTTTGGCAGCTTACAGCGGAAACCTATGCATGTTTGCTAACTGTGTTCAATACAGCTTCATCCCAGGTAGTAGGGTATATAGGGATGCAGCATTTTATATTTTTAAAAAATACTATACCCTGCCTTTCTACCAGGTCTTTAAGGTGGCTTACAATCCAAGACAAAATATAAAATTCACACGTTTAAAACACCATCAAATCAGTAACAGAAACTAGCAGCAGGAAAATTGGCACACAACAAACGACAAAAGGATTGTGCTTTCACTTACCAAAAGCCCAGGGGAATAGAATAATTTTAACTCTGCACCTAAAAGATAGGATGGTAGGTGCCAAACAAGAATCTCTGGGGAGGGTATTTCATAATCAGCTAGGACCATGAGAAGAAAGAGGAGGAAAAGAAGGGGTTGTGGGAACTGGGGGCAGGACAGGAGGTTTACAGCGTTAATAAAGGTTTGATCCACAGAGTACCGAGCAGAGAGAAAGCAGCTGAAAAGGCAAAAACCTTCCTCCTCCATTTAGCCCTGAGTGAGTTGGAGGACCTCAAATGTGAGAGCAGCTGTTACAGCAGAAGAAGCTGTGGGGCTAAGAGCTTCAAACAAAGCCTGCTGCAGGCTCTGCAACAGCAGTGAAGAGACATGCAGCCAGCTGGGAAAGGCGAAGTGCACACCAATAGACTCACTCTGGCTATGCCAGGATCCAGCCCAGGAGATAAATGCCACCAGAATTTAGACCATAAAAACAAAGCCGCCTGCGGTTGCAATCAGTGAAGTGGGTTTTGCAGGGGGGGAAATTACAGTGGAAAAAGTTGTATGCAAATTTGAGTAATCTGCATCACCCTAGAGAGCGATCCAATTTAGCACTTTGAAACAACTTTAGACTTTGAAACAACTTATTTTACCAGTTTGCATGTCACTTTAAACCACAGTTTGGCTTAACTATGGTTTAAAGGCATAGGCAAACTCAGCCCTCCAGATGTTTTGGGACTACAATTCCCATCATCCCCGACCACTGGTCCTGTTAGCTAGGGATCATGGGAGTTGAAGTCCCAAAACATCTGGCGGGCCGAGTTTGCCTATGCCTGGTGTACACAGCTTTCTGGTGCATAGTGCTAAAGCTACAGCGGCTTTGCTCCCCCACACCCCCTGCTGCTGGGAACATGCTTCATATAATATCTGTATGAAGCTGCTGGGTGAAGTTTAGAGTTGGGTGTCATTAATAATAATAATAATAATAATTTTTATTTATACCCTGCCCTCCCCAGCCAAGGCCGGGCTCAGAGCGGCTTACAAGCAATAATAAAAACAAGTTGAATGATTACAACTTAAAAACAAAATTAAAATACAACATTAAAACATTAGCACCCAATCCATATTTACCAAGTTAGGGGAAGTTGTGGAGTGCTGGATAGGTGTCTGCATATGAACTAATAAACAGACTGAGCCCCAACAAGACAGAGGCCTTGTGGGTTGATGGTTTTTGCGTATGGGAATTAGGCAAACAAAATGGAAGCGTTTTGACACACAAGACACCCTGCCCCAAAGGAGCAGGTGTATGGCTTGGAGTCTGTTTGGCCAACTTCAGTTTGATCTACCAGCTACAGTCGTTCTTGATCAGGGATAGCATCTCCACAGTAATTCATGCTCTGGTAGTCCCCAGTTCAATGACTGTAATGCACTCTATATGAGGCTGCTCCTGATGAAGACACTGAAGTTTCAGTTAGTGTAAAATGTGGCAGCTAGGCTGCTAAGTGGAACTACATATTGAAGCCAGAGTTAAGATGCATTGCATTGATTGCAAATACACTTCTGGACCTATTTCATAAATTTAGAGTCACTAAAACCCTAAAGAAATGGGAACTTAGGGTATTTGAAGCAGCATCTCTCTCCACTATGGTGTTAAATGGTTGGATTTATAAACAAACAAACAAACAAACAAACAAACAACAAGCCCGAACACTGAGATTGGCTCATTAAGATACCATCTTTAGGAGATGCCCGTTATGCCGAGATGTAGAAAAGTGGTCTGATGCCCTGGTTATGGAATGCTCTCCTTTCTGAGGTCTACCTGGAACAACTTTGGCTTTGTTTTGGTGCCAGGTTAAAAACTGGTTATTTACTCAGGCATCTGTGCACTGTAAAAATTTGCTGCCTGGTACTACAATTCGCTTTGTGCTTTAAGATTAGTGTTCATTGTTTATTGTTTTGTGTGCGTTAATTCATTAATACAACACTTTAAGATACAAAATAGGTGTCAATGCCTGAGATCAAGCAGGATAGAGTGGGTTGTAAATATTTTAATATCAAAAAACATGCACAAAGAAAGGGCAACTACATTTCAACCCTCTAATGGAAGTAAAGGGGAAATCTTACCTGATTTTGTCCCATGCCATGACAAGGATATAATATGACTACACGTCCTGTTATATCATGGTCATCAAGAGGATTATAATCAAAACAATAATTTGCCATCCCTCTGTTCTTCAGCTGAAAGGCAGCAAAAGGCAGTTAAGAGATACCAGCCCACAATCCAAACATCCCATCAGTCACTGCACTTTAAAAACTATTAATTTAGCAGCTTATAATTCAGTATCACATCAGATGCAGCAATACTATTTTTTTAATGAGAAACCATCACAACTAAATAGTAGGAACCAATGATCTTAAGTTAGTCCTGACTAGTAACGTAAGCCTACTGATTTCAGGGGCTCTACTGTGAATATGACCTAGTCAGGTACCACACATAGAATACAATTATATTTTGGGGGGGGATTTCCTCTCCAGATTGTGTTGGTAACTGCCTGAAAATATATGCCCTGGAGCTTTTTAAACTATGCTGACTGTTCTTTGTGCCAGGGAGGACTCCCACGTTCTATAATTGGTCTTGAAATGTCAAATACGAGCTGGTGATGAAGACCAATGGTCAAAATTCACTCAGTTGGTATACGAACTATTTTTATAATCTAAATTTATATTCACTTTTTTACGTAGAGTGAGGTAGCAAATGAGAATTTGCTGTTGAGAAATGTCATGAATAATAATAATTATTTCAATATGAATTACTATTGACCCTAGCTCCAAATTTCTTTAGGCCAGGTCGAATATAATGTGACTGAATCCTCATTGGAAGGACTTTCAGGTCTTCTGTGTACTAATTTGCTGGGAAGCTGTTTTTGTCATAAACATAGTTCTCCCCGGTGAAAACAAGCATGGAATGAACTGATTCTTTCTTTATTTGCATTGAACTCAAAATGTCAGACCCAAGAGCTACATAAAAAAGAAGAATAATTTTCCCTTCAAGGAAATTCACAGCAGTATCACCCAAAAATAAGAAAGAAAAGAAAAGGGATTTCATAAAGAAAGGATCTGCCAAGAACTAATAAAACCAGTAGAGGGGAGGAAATATAACATAAAGCAAGCATGACTGGGCAAGATGTTTTCAGCTACGGGCAAGACAGCCCAGTCAATACTGGATAGGTATCCTCTTGGTAGGCAGCAAAAAGGAAGCCACTGGAGGAACATTTGTTAGCCAGTTATCTGATATACAGTGGTGCCTCGCAAGACGAAAAGAATCCGTTCCGCAAGTCTCTTCGTCTAGCGGTTTTTTCGTCTTGCGAAGCAACCCCATTAGCGGATTAGCGCTATTAGCGGTTTAGCGGCTATTAGCGGCTATTAGCGGCTTAAGGGATTAGTGGATTAGCTGCTAAAAGGCTATTAGCAGCTTAGTGCCTTAGAAAAAGGGGGTGGGGAGCGAAAAAAAATCGCAAGAATCGCAACACATTTTCGTCTTGCTTCGTCTTGCTTGCCTCTATGGGCGAAGCAAGCCCATAGAGAAATTCGTCCTGCGAAGAGCATTGAAAAACGGAAAACCCTTTCGTCTAGCGGGTTTTCCGTCTTGCGAGGCATTCGTCTTGCGGGGCACCACTGTATTACATAATACACTTACACATGACATATGGTGAATGTTAACATATTGTGGTAGTGGCACACATGTGAAGGGGTTTTCCCAGAAAAAAAGCATGGCTCCTTTATAGTAGGATTATACCATGGGTAGGCAAACTAAGGCCCGGGGGCTGGATGCGGTCCAGTCGCCTTTAAATCCAGCCCGTGGACAGTCTGCGAATCAGCATGTTTTTACATGAGTAGAATGTGTTGTTTTATTTAAAATGCATCTCTGGGTTATTTGTGGGGCATAGGAATTGGTTCATTCCCCCCCCCAAAAAAATATAGTCCAGCCCCCCCCCACCTGCTGAAAAAGTTTGCTGACCCCTACATTATACCATCCCTATCATGGGATCTGTTTAGTGGGAAGCATCTAGCTGATTACTACTGCAAATACGATTCTGGACCCTTGATGAGCTCCAGAAGAACCTAGTTATTATACAGTGGTACCTTGATTCTCAACTGCCTTGGTTCTTAAATGCCAAAAACCCGGAAGTAAGTGTTCCAGTTTGCAAACGTTTTTTGGAAGCCGACCGTCCGATACGACTGTCGGCTATTGTTTCTGGGGCACCTGCACCAATCAGAAGCTGCACCTTGGTTTTCAAACATTTCAGAAGTCAAACAGACTTCTGGAACCAATTAAGTTTGGCGCTTTTGTTTTTGCTATTTAGTTTGTGTTTTTGTTTTGTTTTTGAGGCTTTTCTGGTTACCAGTAATTTGTTTTTGTGACTGTGTGGAACCTAGTTCAGCTACTGATTGACTGTGTGACTGCGGAAATGGATAAAAGCCCCCCATCCAAACAATGACTATCATCAGTGCAGGTAAGAAAAAATAATAATTTTTATTTTTATCATCTACAATACTGTCTTATTGATTTTATAGTACAGTACATTGATTACTGCTTTCATTTTATGGATCAGTGGTCTCAGATAGTAAAATTCATGTTAAATTGCTGTTTTAGGGGTGGTTTTTTAAAGTCTGGAACAGATTAATCCGTTTTGCATTACTTTCTATGGGAAAGCATGCCTTGGTTTTGGAATACTTTGGTTTTGGAACGGACTTCCGGAACTGATTAAGTTTGAGAACCAAAGTACCACTGTATATGAATTCAAGAATCATTCAATTTTAAAATGATAAGCACGTCTATAACGTTTCAAAACTTTTCAAATTCTCAGTTGTTGTTGGCAACTGTCTGACTTGAGAGACAATGGAGTGCGCCTCTGGGGGTGATGTCAAACTGCTGCATTAGCAGCACTAAAATGACCTTCCTGGGGCGAAAGCCTGGGCAGTGGGCAGTGTGTATGGAGGTCCTGGGCTGCCCAGATAACAAGACCCCTCCTCTCAGCCTCACTGGAGCGGTGCAAAGGAAAACACAGCAACACGTTTGGCACCAGCCTGGCTGCAGGAGTTGCCAGAAGGAGGCATACAAGGTGCTATCCAACCACCTTAGGGACTCCACTCCCAGTTTGTGTAAGGTTTACTCCTTAGCCTTTTCTGCTCCTGAATATATCCTGCAAGGCAGCAGAGGTTTAGGATCAGAGTTACCTTCTCCTAGATGGGCTACCAGTGGGGTCTGACGAAGGTAGAACAGAGTGGTACTATGGCTTTCCTTGATCTAGACACTCTACTTTTGTTGGTGCAGCCTGCTGCATCACACTATTGACTCATGTTAAGTATGTGGTCCACTAAGACACCTAGATCCTTTCCACATGTACTGCTGTCAAGCCAGGTGTCCCCATCCTATATTTGTGCAACTGATTCTCCTGCCTACGTACAGAACCCTACATTTGTCCCTATTGACATTCATTTTGCTAAACCAGATGAGGGTAGCTGATGGGTCTCAAACCCTTGGTCAGTTTGGGACTTCCCCTGCATGTGAATATAGATTCTGGCGGGCTGAGCAGATGAGACCAACAGTAGGTCCTTTAGTCAAGAAGGTGGTTTTTGCACATTCTCAGTACTTCTTACAATAGCTCTGTACAAGGTACAAATTATTATCCCCACAGTGTCCAGTGCTGAGAGACAGTGGATTACCTAAGGCTACCTAGTGAATTCATGGCTAGCTTGAGATTTGAACTTATCACACTTTCTGCTGATTCCTGCCTTGCCAAAATATCCTGAAGGAGAGCTGTCAGTCTTACGAAAAGCCCCTCTTAAAAAAAACATTTTACTTACCATTCCAAAAAAGCCAGGCCTGTCCTCTGGCACATGGAGTTCTGGGTAAATATTATCCAAGTACCACTTGAAATCCTTACATTTCAGCTTCTCTCGAAGAAATCTTCTTTCTGTCACATCTCCATAAGGCTCCTAAAAAGAAAACCGAAAGAAAAAGAAGAAGAAGAAGAAGAAGAAGAAGAAGAAGGAGAAGACGAAGAAGAAGAAGAAGAAGAGTTTGGATTTGATATCCCGCCTTTCACTCCCTTTAAGGAGTCTCAAAGCGGCTAACATTCTCCTTTCCTTTCCGCCCCCACAACAAACACTCTGTGAGGTGAGTGGGGCTGAGAGGCTTCAAAGAAGTGTGACTAGCCCAAGGTCACCCAGTGGCTGCATGTGGAGGAGCGGAGACGCAAACCCGCTTCCCCAGATTACAAGACTACCGCTCTCAACCGCTACACCACACTGGCTCTAAATTAAAATTTCAACATAAGGAAAGCTACAGCATAAACTTTGAAATGTCAGGAGGGAAATGGAGTCCATCTGCGTGGAGTATTTGTCAGGTTTGTACAACCTGTGACCTACCCAAGCTGAATTCAGCCCACCAGTCATATAGTCATAACATTCTGCTACTGGGTTGAAATGGCAAAAATGGGATTGGGATAGAGGAAGCTATTAGATTCCAACAGGCCACAAAACATGGCTGGTACACCATGGTTTTTTCCCCTGGCTTAGTCACAATTTGTGCAGGCCTGAAAGTAGAAACAGATAAAATGTAATGCTAAGTATTTAAATCTCCTCCTCCTTCTCCAGCCTTTTAAAGTGTGGTCAAAATCGGACATCAACATACAAACATCCTTAAGTTAATATTCTATATGCTTTTTCTACTTGGATGTTCTGATTTCACATCCAAACTTTAGTTTTGTTACTGCAATAAAACTGATGCATGTGTTCACAGCAAGTCACTGACCTTCAAACTCTGTTTCCTAATACTATCCTGATAGAGCAAAGACCATATTTAGTATGACTCAGGGATGCCAGCTGGAATTAAATATTGGGGGGAGGTAAGCCCTGCCTTACATAATCAATCACATGGCATGGCCCCCCCCCACACACCATTTGAATGGCAATGTACCTCAACTTGGGGAGGGGCTGGTCCCCTCAAATATTTTATGGGGGGGGTCAAAGGAACCTTAGCCCCTAGGGGTTGGCTCCTATGGTATGACCACAATTGAAAGAGGGTTAAAAGGTAAAGGTAAAGGTACCCCTGCCCGTACGGGCCAGTCTTGCCAGACTCTAGGGTTGTGCGCTCATCTCACTCTATAGGCCGGGAGCCAGCGCTGTCCGCAGACACTTCCAGGTCACGTGGCCAGCGTGACAAAGCTGCATCTGGCGAGCACCGAGGGTGCTTTCGAACTGCTAGGTTGGCAGGCGCTGGGACAGAATGACGGGAGCGCACCCCGCCGCGGGGATTCGAACCGCCGACCTTTCGATCGGCAAGTCCTAGGTGCTGAGGCTTTAACCCACAGCGCCACCCGCGTCCCAAGGGTTAGTTACCAGCAAAATTCCCTATAGGCAAGCATCACAGCTTATAGTGAAGGACCCAAACCCAGACAAAATCTGTGTGAAGTCTCACAAAGGTAACTCAGTACAAACACCATAATCCCCCTTTATCTGCAGTACCAGTACATATTACAGATTTCTAGATCAGGGAGTTTGTGTTCTTACCTTCCTTAAAAATGTGTGGTATTTGATTGTATCCAGCCCATTAACTGAGCCAGATTCTTTGGTATCTATTTAATCGTATCCCAACCTAGCCCCAACATTTTTAGTACCAGCTGTAACCTTGACCGTCTGCGATATTACTATTCAAAATCATTAATAAACCTACTGGACTAGATGCAGGTTTCCCCTTCCATTTACAGAAGAGACAGAGGTCCAGTGGAGGCTCTTGCTGCAGAAGGTGGGGACGGAAGAAAGCTATTTTTGCCAATTCCCCCTTCCTAGTGCTCCATGTATTACCTCCCACACTGTTTCAGAGGGTTCTCTAACCATATGGAACAGCTTTTTTGAGGATACTGGCGGCTTTGGCAAAATTGCCTCTCCCTTCTGTGGGACTACCTGATGGTAGCAGAGATCCAACCTATGGAGTTTTGAATTAGAAACCCTCAAATGTCCTGGCAGAAGGACCCTCTTGATTTCATGTAATGCCACCAGGAGCTATTGGGTACCAGAGTAATCCTTTTTCCTGCGATCCTTCTTAAGTTTTATCTCTTCTAAATGAAAATCAGATTACTAGAACCAACTATTTATAGTTATCCAACTGATCACATTTTCTCAAGGTTATAAATGTATTTGGTAATACTAATCCTGAAACCACATTGATTGGCAATAATTATAATTGTAATAATTATAATTCTACCATCAAAATCTTTCCGTTAATGTAGAGTTATGTATTTATCAACAGTTCAGTTATTCTAGTCAGGATAGCTAACCTATAATTATCAAGATTATGCAGCCTATTCTTTTTCAAACTGGCAAAACACTAAGGGGCAGTATCCAACAAAGTAGATCCACTACTGCACGGGTTTCCACTTGTGCAATGGAATTTTCCCTCTCTGTCCTCTCCCTCTGCACCTTCCCCAAATTTGCTCCAGGGGGGTTGGGGAAAACATCAGAACAGATTTAGGGAGGCAGAGTGTGGGGGGGAAAGGAAAGTTCCCTTGCACAGCCGTAAGTCCTTGTGCTAGTAGATCTACTTCATTGGAGACCATTTCCATTCTTTAGGAATTTTGCCACTTTTGTGAGATGAATTAATAAGTGCTCTGTGTTCTCAGCATGTTACAAAAACAAACAAACACCAAGGCAATTAAAATTATGTGCCTGGCATGAATAATACCCCTTGCTGCCTTACCTCTCCCCTTTTCCCTCTAGAGTCAAAATTTAAGTGACAGGATCCTCAGAAAAGTGATCTGAACAGTAAGCTTACCTTGCGTGCATATGGATTTCTGTGGTAATAAAGCTCTTTGTATGCATCCATCCACACTTCTGCAGCACGGACAGAGTTAGCCAAAGCCTTTGCCCTTGAGTAGGGAGCCTGCTTTGGGAAAACATGTCCCACGTGAGAACAAGGATGGATCTCAAGACTTCCTCCACACTGCCAGATCTAAATAAAATAAAGAAAAACAAACAAAACAGCCTGTATTATATGCATGCAATAATGCAGCCCTATCCTATGAACTGGCTTAAGCTGTTTAAGAAGCTACTTGTACCACTGAAGCTCAAGGTAATGCTTTAGAAGTTGAGCAAATACTCCTGCCACACTTCCTCCCAAATCCCTTCCCATTACCAGTTCTGGCTAGCTCTGTTTTGTGTCAGCCTCTGTAGCTTAGATTAACTCCATGCATATTTCAAGATCTATTCTATGTGTGGTATTCAACTAAGTAGAACTATTGTAATTAATGGACCTAACTTAATTTCAGTGGGTCTACTCTGAGTAGAACTAATAATAATAATAATAATAATAATAATAATTTTATTTATTATTCAACTTAGTTGAATACCACCCAATATTTATGATTCCTCCCCTAAAAATCTGCCTAAAGTTTGATCTCTCATGCCGTGTGAACACAATCAAATATTGCAAGTACCTTATGTCAACAGTCTAGCACAATTATTACTGGAAGCATACAACATTGATATTTCTTACATTTGGATTTCTGCCTTGTGAACTTTGAGCAGATATGCACTGGCCTTAACTTTTAAGGAACAGGACAAATGGGCAGAGTCATTGAGTATCTTTACACAGGATGTAATTAGTTGAAGAATGTATTTTATACACGGAGTCAGCGGGTGGCTACGGAGGACACTTCAGCTAAGAGGATAGAAGAGATGCCTGGGCATTTCACAGCATGAAATAATTATTGGCTCATTTGTGCATTAGATCCGTTCAATTAGATACTATATTAAGATCAAAGAGTATATAATTTAAGTAGCGGTATTAGACTGAAGCATTACAGTATGTACCAGTTTTCTTTATAGGTAGATGTAGTACAGAGTGTTTTGGGAAGTTTAATCTACAAGTTCCATACTTAGCATGACATCTATATTCTCAGATGTTGCTCTATTCTCCAAACAGTGATGTGGAGGCAGGAACTGTATTTTGCCATGCAACCTACACTATTTACATATAACCAAGCTTGATAATAGCATGTGGTGCTACCAAGAAGAATTGACTTTGCAGTTATGGATCATATGTGTATGACTAGACATTACAATCCATACAAAACCCAAACACCCCAGTCCAAAGAAAGCTTGTATGTTTAAGTCCCATTAATTTTAAGTAGGGAATATGTTCATCTCTGGGGAAAATATTTAGGGACGCGGGTGGCAATGTGGGTTAAACCACAGAACCTAGGACTTGCCGATCAGAAGGTTGGCGGTTCGAATCCCCGCGACGGGGTGAGCTCCCGTTGCTCGGTCCCTGCTCCTGCCAACCTAGGAGTTCAAAAGCACGTCAAAGTGCAAGTAGATAAATAAGTACCGCTCCGGTGGGAAGGTAAATGGCGTTTCCGTGCGCTGCTCTGGTTTGCCAGAAGCGGCTTAGTCATGCTGGCCACATGACCCGGAAGCTGTACGCCGGCTCCCTCGGCCAGTAAAGCGAGATGATCACCGCAACCCCAGAGTCGGCCATGACTGGACCTAATGGTCAGGGGTCCCTTTACCTTTACCTTTATTTTCCTTATATGGGGCATAGCAAGTACAATTTTACTTCCATTAACGTTTGGTAGGACTTGCCTGAAACTACGGAATCACCAGCTAGTTATCCATCAGAGCACTGGACTACAAAATATGAATGTTACAACTACCTAGTTCTGGATAACAGAAGCAGCTCAGGAGAATGAACTAGGCTTTGTATTCATAATAGCACTGGTAAGGACTGGTTTGATTAACAACGTACACTACACTACTAGCATATTTCCTTTAAAAGACAGTTATTCATGCAGGAGACATAAGGAGCTTAATGAGATTTGCGTGGAGGGGAATGTTTCAGGGCTACTTCCAATAACGTTACTTACCCGGAATGAAAATTCAAGGTTTTCTCCTCCCCAGACTTCCATTCCTGTGTCATAAGAGCCGAGGTAGCTAAAATAATTCTTACTGACTGCAAAGAGCCCACCAGCCATAGTAGGAGACCTATGAAAGGAAAGTAACTCTGACATTAGGGAACACATTGTTTTTCTGTAACAAGCATCATTATGTGGCTCAACGTATCAGTGCCATATTATTAATGGTACGCCTTTTACAAAAAATGTCCATGGCCCAGAATGCAACTTATTCATACGTTACCAAGAAAACAAGGAGGGAGATATTAACATTTTACAAGACAAGTTTTGGTTTCAATAAATTGTAGGGATATCGCGGAGTGGGGTCCGGAGGGAGCACACCTCCCCACCAGCAGGCAGCCACAGTCTGCCTGCACGCGTGACCTTGGGGTACAGGGCAAACTCCCCCTCAGACAAGCCACGGCTGTCGGAACATCGTCCCCTCTGTCTGACCTTTTGCGGTCTCAGCAGTCAGCGGTGTCCTGTCTGTAACCTTTGTCCCTGAGACCTTTTGTCTCCTTCGTCATACACTGTGCAAGGGGAAAATGACGCGGTGGAAACAGGTGCCAAAATAACTTTGTACCACCCCACGATCTCGGGACAGAAGATGTGTAAAGATCACAGCCTAAAATGTATCTGCCTAGCTTGCATATTTGTCTCAATAAAAAGAGGCTGCACAGGACTGGTCAGCAGCTGGCTTCAGCCCACCTGTGCGCAGCTCACATGATGATCAACTCCTGTCTTGGGCCTTCACTTCAAGAAATGTTTGTGATAAAATACATTCTGCTTTCACAAGCTGCTCGACTGCGACTAGGCTAATAAATCCACATTATTTAATACTTTAAAAGAATAAGGGTTCAAAGGCTGTGATAGATAGATAGATAGATAGATGATAGATAGATGATAGATGATAGATAGATAGATAGATAGATAGATAGATAGATAGATAGATAGATGATAGATAGATAGATGATAGATAGATAGATAGATAGATAGATAGATAGATAGATGATAGATAGATAGATGATAGATAGATGGATAGATAGATAGATAGATAGATAGACAGACAGGCAGACATCTTACTGAAATAAAAGTAAAGGTAAAGGTACCCCTGCCTGTTACGGGCCAGTCTTGACAGACTCTGGGGTTGTGCGCCCATCTCACTCAAGAGGCCGGGGGCCAGCGCTGTCCAGAGACACTTCCGGGTCACGTGGCCAGCGTGACATCGCTGCTCTGGCGAGCCGTTTACCTTCCCGCTAGTAAGTGGTCCCTATTTATCTACTTGCCCCCGAGGGTGCTTTCGAACTGCTAGGTTGGCAGGCGCTGGGACCAAGCAACGGGAGCGCACCCCGCTGCGGGGATTCGAACCGTCGACCTTTCGATCGGCAAGCCCTAGGTGCTGAGGCTTTTACCCACAGCGCCACCTGCGTCCCCTTACTGAAATAAGGTACACACATATACTGTATTTACTAAAATCTAATGATCACCTTTTTTGGCCAAATTACATTGCAAAAATTAAGGTGCACATTAGATTTGATGGCACATTTACATTCTCCAGCAAATATTTTTTTTGGTTTCAAGGTTCTAAAAATTGAGCTGCACATTAGAGTTGATGGCACATTGGAATGTTATTGCTCATACATTTACTGAATGGTATTACTTAAATTCTAACTGACCTCCAGGAAAACTAGAAAGATTAAGGCTGCAACCCTAACCCCATTTACCTGGGAGAAAGTCCTACTGCATTGAGTAGAACCTACTTTTCAGTAGAGGGACTCGGGTGGCGCTGTGGGTAAAACCTCAGCGCCTAGGACTTGCCGATCGCATGGTCGGCGGTTCGAATCCCCGCAGCGGGGTGAGCTCCCGTCGTTCGGTCCCAGCTCCTGCCCACCTAGCAGTTCGAAAGCACCCTTAAGTGCAAGTAGATAAATAGGTACCGCTTTATAGCGGGAAGGTAAACGGCGTTCCATGTGCTGCTCTGGTGCCAGTTCACCAGAGCAGCTTCGTCACACTGGCCACGTGACCCGGAAGTGTCTGCGAACAGTGCTGGCTCCCGGCCTCTAGAGTGAGATGAGCGCACAACCCTAGAGTCTGTCAAGACTGGCCTGTATGGGCAGGGGTACCTTTACTTTTCAGTAGACACTGTTAGGATTCCTCTGTAAACCAAGCACATTCGCAGCTAATTTACAGCAGGGATGGGGACCCTTGGATCCAGGGGCCAAATGTGGTCCTTCATTCTCTCTATCCAGCCCTCAGGACTCTATGTAGGCCGTGCCCCTCACAGGCCCTGCACCCTCCTCTGATGATTTTAGGATGGAATGTGTCTTTGAACTCTTGCTTGCCTGGATTGAGGATTGTATATTTCTGGCCACACACACTATTGGTATGCAGCCCCTGGAAGGCTGTCCATGAGGGAATGTGGACCTCGAAATGAAAGGGGTTTCCCAGCCACCCTCTGATTTATAGGTAGAACTGTGCCCAAAATGGCTAGCGGGCTTTTTTGTTTTTTGTTTAATGATCAAACTACAAATACAAGACACCAAAACCCATTTAGAGAAAAGGGTGAAGATACCAGAAAAACAATAATTTAAACTAATGTGACAAATCCAAGAGCGAAAAGGGCAGATTGTATTGATTAAGCATATCTAGTATGAATGCCCTCCATTTTATCCCCCATTGTTATTTATTGTTATCACAGTGTACTGTTTTATTTTGTTTTTAAGCTGCCTTTTATTATATAGAAAGGTGGGACATATATTTTGAAATTAACCTTTAAGAAACGTTCAGAATGATCCTATGAATAAATTAGATATAGGCACAATTATTAGCCCATGGTGACCATCATGACTGGCTTTGGTCACAGTCCAGCCCTCTAACCACTACACCACATTAGCTCCTAGAAAAGGCTTTAAGTGCAATCCTAACCATGTCTATTCAGAAGTAAGTTCTGCTGAATTTAAAATGGTTTATTCCCAGGTAAGCGGAGTTAGGATTACAGCCGAACCCGCCCCCCCCCCCAAAGGCACTAAATGAATTGCAGATAGACAAAGACACAACCAACACAAAGGAATTTGTATTAAATATGTTAGAAAAGGAAATGGAAAACAAAGACAACACTGGATATTTCCTCAATACAAAAGAAGGCACAGCGAGGATAAAGAGGCAGCTGAAGTAATCAAAGCCTATTTGTTTTGGTCTTTACTAAAAATGAAAGCAGTTCTGGGTACTCTAGTTCAAGAGGGATGTTGAAAAGTTCTTAATGTTTCAGAGAGCTACAAATCATACAAGGAAAGTTAAGGAAACAGGCACGCTCAGCCGAGAAGAAAGAAAATTTGAGGAAAAAGAAAACAGGTTGACAGTTTCAAACGTTTTTAAAAGAATCTCAGAAGGAAGAGGGGGGATAATTATTCACCTCTCTACTAAGGAAAGGATGAGAAAACCAATGACTTCTAAGCTACAGAAAGGTATAGTAATAATGCATGTTAAATAATTTGGTATCAATTTGAAGAATGTTTCAAATTTTATTTATTTATTACCTTGTTTATTTAATCTACTTTTACTCTGTTATTCAGCCATGTCCCCCAAAGTAGCTTACATCAATCCATACAACAAACCAGCCAATAATCAAGATTGATTACATAGCATTATATCCCTGGACAAACAACCATTTTCACTTGGTACTTAAATACACGCAAAGGAGGCACATGACAAATAGATGTGAAGAAGAGCCCTAAATGGGAAGCCACCATCTTTCTGATGATGGGGGTACCCAAAGCCATCCCTCTGCTGAAGATGTTACAAGGATCAAGCAATTCTGTTTGGGGCACATTAAAGTAATCTACCAGTGATGTGAACTACATCCACTGCAAGACTGGATCTACGTAATAGCACCCCCTACCTATGGTCTTGGTTCTGTTTGAGCAGTGCAACTCCACCTAGAACTGGCTAAATCCTAATTCCATGGTTCACCAATATGCTGGTCTTGCATCGATTGAGATCCAGTTCTGCAGGGCCAGCCCAGGCTATTTTGCTGCTTCAGACAAAACTGAAAATGCTCCCCACTTTGCTGCCATTGCCTCTTCTACCCACATGTGCTGCCGTTGCCTCGTCCACACCTGGCTGCCCCTTTTGCCACCTCCTCCTCAGCAGCAGCCAGTGGTGCGGAGGTCAAGGCGGAAAAGGGAGCAGCCAGGCACACAAAAGGGAGCTGCCATGGTGGCAGACAAACGTGGAGGAAGCCAGATCTGCCACCTGAGTTGACTGCCTCACATTGCTCATTGATGAGCCAGCCCTGCAGTAACGCCAGACACCTGCTCAGAACATGCACATCCTCGCCTATAGACTTATTTTGAACTAGTTTGCTCACACTTTGGATGCAACACTAGGGAAAACCATGGCTTAGTGCAAATGAGCAGGTTCCTACAGCACAGACTGTGGCCCTGCTGCGCTACCCAGGGTAACACTTAGCATTAATGTCTGAACCTGGTGTGGCGATCACACAGGGTCCCCGGACCATCTATTGATCCCTGTGCCACCACTTTATTTCTCGCGGCCACCACCCAGGCCCTACCTGGTACAATACTGAGTCCAGTCAGGGTTAAATTGGAACATAAACTTCTGTTTATTTATTGCAGTTTAACAAGCGTGTGGTTTCATAAATGGTCTCAGTCGATTACAATCATGGGCTGCCTATCCAGACCTATAACTTCCGCTACCTGCTCTCACTCACTAAACCACCTCTCAGATATTTACTTGTCTTCCTAGCTTCTAACTGTTCCTTATTTCGCTACACTAACTCAACCTACCCCCAGACTCTATCCCAATTCACTCCCATGCCAACCAACCATCCAACTCCCAACGAACTCCCCTTCGCCCCTCCCAGAGCTGGTTTGATAGTCCCTCTGACTCCACCCCCCTGGGTTCTGATTGGGTAACTATTTCACCTCCAGCACTCTCATATGTTAATGTCACACCTGGGCTCATGGTTTGATTCACTCCACACAAAGAATGAGTCTGGGTTTGGATGTAATATGAAGCCAAACCATAGCACAACCCTGAGTAGCATGGCAGAGCCAGAACCAGGGGAGGAGCACAATGGCTACAATCATCACTCTGGAAACTCACACGCTTGTTTGTTCACACAAAGCCACTGTTTGGCTTGCCATTATGTGTAAACTGGGTCACCACAATGCTTGGAGGTGCAGGTACTCCAAAATCCTAGTTTGACACTTGTTGACAATTTCATTCGGGAATTGGGCCATCAGATAGGAACAAAACTTCCATTGCACAGTGGCTCCAATTTTCAAGTAGAAAGAAGAATTACATTATTCTTAACTATCTCCTGAAATCTTGACATTCCAGCTTGTTCTCTGCTAGTAACCAATACATCTTAACCTATTGTTTCAGTGTAAAATTAATCCCATGGAGATAGGTCAAGACTTATTTTATATTAGCTCTAACATTTCTGAATTTGCACTAGGAATAGCTATCTTCAGTGCGATATTACTACTCTTAAGACTTTGGGTTAGAAATTAACACTGCCTTCCAAAAAACTAGCATGTACATAATTCTCTTTAATTGTTGGTGTCTGGAGGAAAGTAGAATGCAACTACCTTAACTGTAAAGGGGAAAGGGGGTTTAAATGTACAAATTACCAGCATATAGAAGTAAGATTTTGCATTACAATGGTACCTTGGTTTGCAACCGTTTTGGATTACAACCACGTCAAACCTGGAAGTGTGTGTCCTTTTTTTTATTACAACCCCCTTTTTTATTACAAACCCCTCCCCCCCTTTTTGAGGCCCCATTGGCGAAAGCACGCCTTGGGTTACAACCTGTTTTGGTTTACAACCGGTCCTCCGGAATGGATTATGGTTGTAAACCAAGGTACCACTGTACTATTTCTGAATGAGTTTGTTCAACCCTGTTAAAGGGTAATTTGGAAAGAACATTTTAGTATTCAGTGAAGATGACTGTGAAAAACCTATTCCAGATATGCCATAATGCATTTGTAACCAATATTCTGTTTGCCACGGCCTTGTGAACTGAACAGCAGTTGATTTTCTCTTTGTGGCCTATTGATGCATAACACACACACATACACAAACATATATGTACTGGCTTCTCACCTCCACCACCACTGGTTAATATCTCTGTGTTCTGAGAATTGTACAGTATAAAACTATGTTTACAAATGAGGAAAGAGGAAGATTTACATATGTGATTTTAAAAGCAGAATTTATATGACAACCTACACATTTATATTATGTGTTATAGACAGAACATTCAGAATCCGTGTTGAGAAGCAAATTTCAGTTTAGTCAGCCCAATGGGTTTAGCAGTTTAAAATATATTTCAAAGAAAGTAGAAATCAGTCTGACCTGATGACATCAACCTCGGATCTCCTCTGTTTTTGTTCCCTCTCAGGTACTACATGCCAGGTGAAGACCAGTCTCCAGTCAAACCCACCAATCTGTGGCTCCCCAGGATTTCCCAAATATTCAAAAGTGTTCCAGTCAATCACATCGATCACAGGGCAGACAACAGCTGATGGCTCTTCTTTAATTCTAAGTAAGTTAATAAAGAAATAATATTTGCATGATGTTCACAGAAGCAAGAAATATCAAACAACATTACGGAAGCACACTAGAGTACGTATGTTTATAAGTTAAATGGTTTATTATTTTCCATTGTGCGGCAGGAAGCTTTTATAACTTTTTAAAATAAAAAAGAAGTAAACATAAGCTAGCGCAATTTCCATGAAACCTCTTGAATCCATCCCCTTCCTGTACTTATTTTGCCTTCTGGTCCAACTTCTGTTTGATGGATGAATGTAAACAGGTTTGTAAAACAGTTGAGAACATACAGCCCACTGGTGGCATGAGGATTTATGGAAGGGAGTGAAGGAATACTAAGGATTTTTGTCTAAAAAGACAAAGCAGGAGTGTTCGTCCTTTATCTTCCTCACCCCATCCTCTTTTTTCTTTTGCCCAGCTGCTCTAAGAATTAACACCAAAGCACAACCAAGCATCTCCTGCCCCTACCTACTTCTTGCAGAGTTCCCACATAGCAGCTCAAGCAAAAGAGAACATTTACCAAGAAGAGAAAAAGGCCCACCTGCCATTTGTCTTCTGACATCCATGGTTCACTCTGAAGTTCCAACATTAACCATCATTCCTAAACTACTGCAAGTATCTTGTAACCTACTGAAGGATCTTGCTCCACAGCCCGAGAACCTGGCTTTAGTCTAAAGCAATGTGACTGCCTCAATGCAATGTAGTATATATTTGGGGAAGGGATGTGGCTGAAGTGGAAGGGCATACCTCAGAGGAAGCACACCTGCTTTGCTTGCAAAAAGGTCTCGCATTCAATCCTCAGCCTCTCCAGGTAGGGCTGGGAATGTCCTTTGCCTGAAACTCTGAACAATTGCTGCCAGTCTTTGTAGACAATACAAAGCTAGATGGAGCAATAGTTGGACTCAGTGTAAGGCAGCTTCCTAAATAAGTCACATAAGCTTAATCAATTCAGCAGCAAGCTTGAATAATTAGGGAACTATCCATTAGTTTAGACCAGGCATCCGCAAACTCAGCCCTCTAGATGTTTTTTGGGACTACAATTCCCATCATCCCTGACCACTGGTCCTGCTAGCTAAGGATGATGGGAGTTGTAGTCCCAAAACATCTGGAGGGCTGAGTTTGGGGGTGCCTGGTTTAGACAAAGTATGTAGTAACTGCAAGTGAGGCTCAACCACTGACATTTAACAACTGTACTCTGTGATAGGGAAAATTAGCACAAGTGTTCTTATTAACAGCTAGAGACTTTTTAGAGTTTACTCACCACCAGAGAGCTGGAGAACAACCTCTTTTTGTCCCTTTCCTCCCCATTAACAACATCCCATGAGAAATGAGAAAACAATCCATGGTGGTTTTAGAGACAAAAATGGTTTCACTCTGTGCCAAATCAGCTGAACAGAACAAAGCTGCATCATAATGTTCATATATTTACTTTGCCAATGTAAAGTTGTTATATTAATAGTCAGGATTTTTCCTCTTTGTAGTTGAGGTAATATTTAGCAACTTAAACATACAAAAAACAAGAAACGGGGGGAAGCTTATCTAACTGCTTCACAGCGTCTTTTTACAAAGTCTTTTGGTAATCTTCTTCAAAGAAAGTGATGGTAGCATAAGGAAAAAAGGCATGGCGAAACAGATACAAAGGCAAAGCTGAAGCACAACAGATCCACCACACACACACACACACACACACACACACAGAGCACAAGCAAACTCATTTTACTCACTCTCCAGTCCCAGGAGCTTCAAGAGTTCAGTGACCAGTCTTTCCTGACTGGGTCTGTCAGTGAGATGGCCACAATCCAGGCAGATAGGCAAAGTGCAGGCTGGTTGCCAGACAGCCAAAGAAGAGAAAGGAGATGAAGTCAGAGAAGACGAGGAAAGGAGAGCAAGAGAAACTTAATAGCAGGAGTGGGTTACTTACAGATATTAAAGCCAAGCGGTCAAAAGAAGAAAACCTGCACCAACACATGATCTACAATGTGTTAGCACTCCCTTTACCCCTACCCTACTGGCCACCTGTGGGGACGCGGGTGGCGCTGTGGGTAAAACCTCAGTGCCTAGTACTTGCCGATCGTATGGTCGGCGGTTCAAATCCCCGTGGCGGGGTGAGCTCCCGTCGTTCGGTCCCAGCTCCTGCCCACCTAGCAGTTCGAAAGCACTCTTAAGTGCAAGTAGATAAATAGGGACCGCTTTATAGCGGGAAGGTAAACGGGGTTTCCGTGTGCTGCGCTGGTGTTGGCCACGAAGCTGCAGCTTCGTCATGCTGGCCACGTGACCCGGAAGTGTCTTTGGACGGCGACGGCTCACGGCCTCTAGAGGGAGATGAGCACGCAACCCTAGAGTCGGACACGACTGGCCCGTACGGCCAGGGGTACCTTTACCTTTACCTTTACTGGCCACCTGAGAGCAACAACCATGATGAGCCATGGTGTGCACTGTGATGCCATAAGTTGGGGAGAGAGTTGGTACAATTATTTCAATTTATACAATGTCAATGCACCCAGCTATGTCCCTGTTCTCCATTTCGAATTTTTAATTGCCCCTTGAGTCATATCAGGTCATTTGCAACAGAAAACGGCATGTCCTGAACTCCTGCAATAGTGCAGTCACATTCGTTTATAAACAAGGTTTGCAATGGTGGAAGAGCAGCTTGAGGACAGGATAGTAAAAGCTATGACTGGGCCAAAATATAGTTAATAGTATAATAGTAATATAGTATAGTATAATAATAGTAATAATAGTATAGTTAATATTATGCAGAAATACCCTACGGGAGCAGTTTGCACCGCTGCTGGTTAGTTATGGAGGCTGCTGCAGCTGAGACCACATGAGGCACTAGTTCATAACAATATTTTTAAGTGAAAATAAGAGATCAGGAAACAAGTGAATCATTGCTAAGACTACATAGAGTGTATATACAATAAACAGAATGCAGTAAAATATGAGGGGAAATATTCATTTTCAGACTAAAGCTTGCCCCACACTGCCATCTGGTGGATTAAATTGATAAGCATGCCTTTGGTTACTTCAAAAGAACTGAATAACTGTGGCAATACAGTGGTGCCCCGCAAGACGAATGCCTCGCAAGACGGAAAACCCGCAAGACGAAAGGGTTTTCCGTTTTCAGAGGCGCTTTGCAAGACGAATTTCCCTATGGGCTTGCTTCGCAAGAAGAAAATTGACGAAAATTTTTGAGGTTTTTTTCCGCTCCAAAACCCCTTTTTCTGAAGCGCTAAGCTGCTAAAAGCCTTTTAGCAGCAAAACCGCTAATCCCTTAAGCCTTTAATAGCCCTTAAACTGTCAATAGCGCTAATAGCGCTAATCCACTAATAGGCTTGCTTCGCAAGACGAAAAAACCTCAAGACGAAAAGACTCGCGGAACGGATTCTTTCCGTCTTGCGAGGCACCACTGTATAGGCCTCTATAACCTAATAGTTGAAATTATTAAATAAAGTCAAAGCATTAGTTTCCCCTGCAAAATGTTTCCCGTTAAATATTAATTACATTCCAAGCATTATTACATGTTGTTTTTCACATGTTTTTGGTGTTTAGGCAAGTGCTCTGCCTAAAAATCCACTTCCTTGAATTATTTTTAGAGGTCTCATTTTTTTATTCTTTCATTCACAATGCAGAACCACAACCTCTGACAGTGGGGTTTGTGATCATTTGTGGGTTTCCTTGCATTTTGGTGTTAAGAATAGTCTTAGTCTCATACCACAAGTATGCTTTTAATGTATGTGGGAGAGGGGTTACCAGTAAGTTATTATGGCTTAATGCTTGATGGTATTCAGTGCTTGTATAATGCATTTAAAAAGGTAAAGGGACCCCTGACCTTTAGGTCCAGTCGTGGCCAACTCTGGGGTTGTGGCGCTCATCTCGCTTTATTGGCCAGCATGACTAAGCCGCTTCCGGCGAACCAGAGCAGCACACAGAATTGCCGTTTACCTTCCCGCCAGAGCGGTACCTATTTATCTACTTACACTTTTGACATGCTTTTCAATTGCTAGGTTGGCAGGAGCAGGGACCAAGCAATGGGAGCTCACCCCGTCGTGGGGATTCGAACCGCTGACCTTCTGATCGGCAAGTCCTAGGCCCTGTGGTTTAACCCACAGCGCCACCCGCGTCCCCACAGCGCCATCCGCATAATGCATTTATGACACCGCAAAATACATAAGGGGCCAATTTGCATGTATCACTAAGCAAAACTGTGACTAAGAGAGCATGCGTCTGCTCTGCTCCTCCTCTGGTCTTGCTGCTGCTGCACTACCCAGAACTAAGCATTGCTTGGCTTAGTGTTACATCAAAACCTGGACTCATGGTTTGTCTTGCTCCAGACAAACGGCAAGTTGTAGCCAAAGGTCATTTAATGCTTGCTACTCATGGTCTGGCTGCGAAAGAAACCACATAGCAGCAGAGTGGAAAATGAGTGAACTGGGTATGATTTTTTGCTGTGAGCACTTGCATGTTTGCTTCACCACGTTTTGGCTTACTGTTATGTGCAAACTGGGCCACGTGTATTTTGTGTTGGTTGTCAGAAACACATTACACAGCACAGTGTACCATCAAGGATTTTCTTCCCTTGCTATTCTCTTTCCTTTATACTGCTAGAAAAATCCCACAACATCTCCATCTTACAAGAAGCTGAAAATAACTTATCATCATCATCAGTCAGGTGGCATCATCTCAATATAAGCAAAATGTATTTTGAAAAAAGGAGGGCATACCAATAAACAACCTTTTTATCTACAAATGTAAACACTATCAATTTAAAACCAGCCCTGACTCACTCCCACTACAAAAACTGAGATTATTGAGGAGGCCAGAGACCATCTTGGCTGACTCTTGCTGCAGACCCTGGTCATGCGCATTCCTGCTTGGAGGACTGGCAGCAACAGCAGCAGGTATGTTCTATGTTTAAGATAATACTTTATTCTTTTGCTAATTATGCTGTTTTAAATGTATATATTTGTCTTTCTTTAGTAATGTTTTCTTTTGAAGTCTTTAAGGTAATATTTTAGTTTTCTGTTAATTATGTTGCTTTGAAATTATACTTTATAGTCGACTTTATTCTATAATAGTTTATTCTGAATTGTTTTATTTGATGTTTTAACAGAGGTTGTAAAGCACTTTGAGATTTTTTCTTAAAAATATAAAGTGGTGTAGAAATGAAAGGAAAAATAATAATAATGAATCCAAGGGATTTAGGGCTTATATTTTTTAAACAGATGTCCTTCCTTGATACATGGCAATTTCTTCTGAACTGTGGGGGATTTTCAAAAGCAGCAATCTATGGTAGAAATATATATTAATCCCATTGGGGATGCATAAAGCAGCTGCATGAATCTCAGTAAAGTACTGGAGGTTTACACATTATTTACGTTGGTTCTAACCAACACATATTTGTTGAAATTAGAATGTCTTAAATCATTTTTAAAGTACTATTTGGATTCATCTAAAATAGCAGGTAGAAGAACAGAAAATATAGAATGTGAGGCAAATACTCTGGCTCTGGTTGCCACTGCTGAGAAACAAAATGAAAATCAAATGCCACTCACTTTTTTAATGCATACAGAAAGTATTTGACGGAACATTACCTTTCTAATAATGGTTCAAGCCATTCTTCATGGCACTCACAGTGGCAATCAAGAAAGGTCAGAACATCCCCTTTTGCTATAGAAGCTCCCAGCAGTCTTGCTCGAACCAATCCTTCTCTCTTGTTTGCCCGGATAAGCCGTACCTTGCGCAAGTTAGCCACATAGTTTTCCAAAGCCTCCTTTAAGTGCTCTGTAACAAAGAGATGAATGAACTGCTGTCGCACAAAGCAACTGCTAGCAAAACAGCTTTTCATCAAAACATATCCAGCAATTCAGTGTTGAAATCCATTTTCAGGTCACCAAAAAGTGAGCTATGATGAAGGTGTGTTCCAGATTTGTGATGCCACAACCAAAAATACCTACCTTGCATGTTCATTTGCCCCACCTCTGAAAGCAGAGCAGTGCGGCACAGCGCCCAAGATGCTGACCTGAACATATTCCAACTTAGAATCATAGAGTTGGAATAGACCACAAGGGCCATCGAGTCCAACCCCCTGCCAAGCAGGAAACACCATCAGAGCACTCCTGACATATGGTTGTCAAGCCTCTGCTTAAAGACCTCCAAAGAAGGAGATTCCACCACACTCCTTGGCAGCAAATTCCACTGTCGAACAGCTCTTACTGTCAGGAAGTTCTTCCTAATGTTTAGGTGGAATCTTCTTTCTTGTAGTTTGGATCCATTGCTCCGTGTCCGCTTCTCTGGAGCAGCAGAAAACAACCTTTCTCCCTCCTCTATATGACTTAATGTCAATCAGGGTTTCTGAACGGCCTGTACTCACTAAAGACGGCCTGTACTCATTAAAACCTGCCTGGTTTTTGAGATCATCATTGGAAGTTTGGCTCTGGGTGTTCCCACTTTGGAAGACTATGTGGGTGGTCACCCAAGATTGGGTTTTCTTGATGCAAGTACCTTAGTTAATCAACCCACTCTGCTTATCTGCTCATCTGGCACTAAATTTGAGGACTTTGAAGTCCTCTTTTCACTGAGACGGCCCACCCATGAGGCAATGTGAGGCAACAGAAGATGCGCTGTAGGTTAAACCACAGAGCCTAGGACTTGCCGATCAGAAGGTCAGTGGTTCGAATCCCTGCAACGGGGTGAGCTCCCGTTGCTCGGTCCCTGCTCCTGCCAACCTAGCAGTTCAAAAGCACGTCAATGTGCAAGTAGATAAATAGGTACCACTCCAACAGGAAGGTAAACGGCATTTCCGTGCGCTGCTCTGGTTCGCCAGAAGCAGCTTAGTCATGCTAGCCACATGACCCGGAAGCTGTACGCCGGCTCCCTCGGCCAATAAAGCGAGATGAGCGCCACAACCCCAGAGTCGGTCACGACTGGACCTAATGGTCAGGGGTCCCTTTACCTTTACCTTACTGCTGCTAAAGTGGAAGCAATGGCTGCAGTGTGCTCCATAGAGACTGCATCTGCCACCTCCTTTGCACCCCCATCAATGCCACATCTACAGCCAGCTCTTGATGGAAATGAGGCGCTGTCGGTCTCCTCCCAACCTTGTTCTCAATGTAGATCTTTATTCCCCCCTTGTTCCCTATGTAGATCTTCCTTCCTCCCCTTGTTCCCAATTTAGATCTTCATTCACCCCTTCTTCCCTGGCTGGGGGAGGTGGTGCCATTTTGTAGTTCGCCTCAGGTGTCAAAATGTATTGGGCAAGCCCTGCCTTTTCATGGTAATTTACAGGTTTAAAGCTCTGTATTGGTCTTAAAAGGTTCTTCAATATTCTATTACCTTTTAAGACTGCTATTACATTTACTATTTTATTGTTTCAATTATTTTATTGTTATAGATTTAAAATACATTGTAATCCTCAATAGTAGTTTACTACATATACAAAACAGTTCTGTTGTTTTTCAGATATGATCCTCAAAATGGTTCTGAACTATTGTGTGCCTGCCTTTCAGTGTCTCTGTTATCACCCATATGCTTACATCTCTCTTTGCGATCTCCTCATACAGGACATGGAAGATAACATTACATTATTAATCTTTTTAAGATGAGGAATGACTGTATCTGTGTAAACTACCTAAGATCTTTAAATTCTCTTTATTGAGGGTTTCTCCCCTTCTCCTTTAATTTGTCTATTTTATAAATAAGGTTTGTATTTTGGTGAATCACTGATAAGGGTGAAGGAAGGGTAAAAATATTTTTAAATACAGTGGTGCCCCGCAAGACGAATGCCTCGCAAGACGGAAAACCCGCAAGACGAAAGGGTTTTCCGTTTGCAGAGGCGCTTCGCAAGACGAATTTCCCTATGGGCTTGCTTCGCAAGACGAAAATTGACGAAAATTCTTGCGATTTTTTTTCGCTCCAAAACCCTTTTCTGAAGCGCTAAGCTGCTAAAAGCATTTTAGCAGCAAAACCGCTAATCCCTTAAGCCTTAAAAAGCCGTTTTTAGCCCTTAAACTGTCAATAGCGTTAATAGCGCTAATCCGCTAATGGGCTTGCTTCGCAAGACGAAAAAACCGCAAGACGAAAAGACTCGCGGAACGGATTCTTTTCGTCTTGCGAGGCACCACTGTACAGTATAATAAATCAGTCTCTGAGAAAGGTACTATTCAAACTACATATTAGGGATGGCATTCAACTAAGTTTTACTCAGAGTAGATCCAGTGAAATTAATAAACATAACTAATTTATGCCAATTAATTTCAGTGAGTCTACTTTAAGTAAACCTTAGTTGAATATCACCCTAAGAGTTAGATTATACATATATTTTGAGAATATTACTAATCTGCGAGTGGAATAAATATCAGACTAACAAAAGACTCAGGTGTGCACAATCGCTATTACCCTGTTTTGGTCATAGAAGAGTACAATCCAAATATTCTAGGCTAAAAATAAAATTAGAAAACATTAACTGATTAGGTTTCCACAAATCAAAATACATATCGAACAGAGTTGTAAGGAGTGATGTTTTTTCTTCAAACGAAATGTGGGCTAAAATCTATACAGCAGAAATATCCCATTCCGCAGAGACCCCTATTCAAAATCTGACATCCCTTTTGCTTTGTTCCACTATTAATTAAATAGTATGCAGAAGAGACAAGCAAATGTCTTAAAATTCAGTGTTACCATTCCCATTTTATTTGGTACGATCATTTTAGTTATTCTAGTTATAATTTTACATCTACAAGTCTTAGTTTTATATAACAGGAGAGCTGTAAATTTTACAGTAGCGTTTTGTGCATTGATTCATTAATCTCATTCATCCTTATTACTGCAAAATTGAGATTGCTGGGTCTTTGGTTACTTGATTTCAGCAGACAGGATAGACTTTGCCTGATATCACATAACTATCCAGTAGCCATCTGGATGGGCTACCTGGATGTATTTATTTGATACACAGTGGTACCTCGGGTTACATACGCTTCAGGTTACACACTCCACTAACCCAGAAATAGTGCTTCAGGTTAAGAACTGTGCTTCAGGATGAGAACAGAAACCGTGCTCCGGCGGCAGCAGGAGGCCCCATTAGCTAAAGTGGTGCTTCAGGTTAAGAACAGTTTCAGGTTAAGAACGGACCTCCGGAATGAATTAAGTACTTAACCTGAGGTACCACTGCACTTGCATACCAAGGAGCTCAGAGCAGCATTTTAGCCTCAAACCCACTCTGTTGAGTAAGCTGGGATGAAAGGTAAGTAATTTAGCCAAGCATCACACAAGCCATTTGTAAAATGAGTACAGCTGCCGCTTGAACCAGCATGACTGAACTGCAGCCTGCCTACCTATGTGCATCAGGCCTTGCCTGCTAGGTTCCCCTCAGCCTAGCTTTTTATTCTTGGGGATCCCAACCTGTGCAATATTCTGTCGCTTGGTAAACCATTCCCAAAAATTATTAGTCAAGTCTCCACATCCCGTGAAGGCTCACATGTCCAAGATTTTAAGAGAGGTGGGAAATAAACAACATTGTGGTATACCGACGAGATAATCACACTACAATTACCGAGAAGTAATTTTCAGGAGTACAGTGGTAGCTCGGATTAAGTACTTAATTTGTTTCGAAGGTCCATACTTAACCTGAAACTGTTCTTAACCTGAAGCACCACTAGCTAATGGGGCCTCCTGCTGCCTCTGCACCACCGGAGCATGATTTCTGTTCTCATCCTGAAGCAAAGTTCTTAACCTGAAGCACTATTTCTGGGTTAGCAGAGTCTGTAACCTGAAGCGTATGTAACATGAAGCGTATGTAACCTGAAGTACCACTGTATAGAGCAAACATTACAATACAGGCCACTGTCAACGCATCTCTATGCAAGCCAGTTTCAGTCTATGCTGTTCCTTGGAAATACTTCCTGCTAAGTTGCACTCTTACACCAATTATCTCCTAAAAGGGCTACGCTTGCCTCCAAGTGTAGTAGCTGCTAAATGCCCTATTCCTTTCACAGAAAATCCTGTGCCAGCAGGGGGCTTTGCGGAGACGGGGCTTACCTTTATCACTGTAATCGTCTACAAGGATGACTTCTTCCAGAAGGATGTCAGGAGAAGTCTCAAGAACACTATGAACTGTTCTGAGAAGCGTTGACCAAGCCTCATTATAAAAAGCTATTATAACAGAAGTCTTTGGAAGGTTATAATAATCATACTTCTTTTCTCTGCATCTGTAAGAAAAGCATACATTTTAATTGAAAAATCAGATACATAATTAAGCAATACTCTGCCCAACAATTTATGCAGAAGTGAGGTGAATACACAAATACGTATCGTAATTGTGTAGAGTAGGACCTGCAGCAAGGAAGTAATTTCTCCTAGATTTTCATCTTGCACTTTCAAAAAGCGTATCAACTCCATTAGGAAAAACATCCAGTTTGTGATACGCTCCGTACTACATTAAATATATTAAGGAATTCAATGCTACTTCCAAGCACAGATCAGAATGTATATCCTAGTGTCAATACCACCTATTCATGATGTATTATTTGCAAATGCCATCCCACTCCCAATTCTGCTGCTACTAATTACATGTAAATATATTTTCTAAAACAACAATTTGAGTTGGATCAGTGAGAGCTTATTTTTAATATCTGCAGAGTTTAACCATATAGGTTTATTATTATTAAATGTTAAGCATATTTTCACAGAATGTAGTAACTGTTCAGATTCACACGTGTTTTTCATTTGAGTTTCATTCTCCTTTATTCAAGCAGTTCAAATATCAGCTTTGAAAATATGTGATATTCAATTAACTATACCAATGAATAGATTAAAACCTTACAACAAATTACTGAGGCAATTGTCACCCACTCTTCTATCTCCTTCGTTTACCAAACTGGGAGAATGCCAGGCACAAGGACTTACCTACAGAGCCAAAGGCAATTAAAGTAGAAGTCATTATGTTGTCACCATGTCAAGAGCGTGACCTGAAGTATCCAACATGGTGACCTCCAGGTATTGTTGGACTCCAACTTCCATCAAACCCAGACAGCATGCCAATGGTAAGGAATGATAGGTGTTGTAGTCCAGCAACATCGGGAGGCCATCCAGTTGGCTACCCAGATCTACTGTCTGTCTTCATTCTGCTATGAAGAAACTACCTGATTGAGGTTCTGTAGGACATTAGACATGAATGCTTCAGAAGACTTCACTTCCTTGCCCCACCAAGGTTAATCACAGCCAGCTCATATAAAATTCACTTGCTCAATTTTCTGGTTACTAGGAAATATATTTCATCGTCTCTCCTACCCAAATGCTCCTGCTGCTCCCTTCAAGAGCCAAATCAAATTATTGTTTTTGCGGTGCAAATTTTGTCATGCTGATAACTTTCACGTGCTGCAGCAGTCTTGAGAAAGTTCCCTAACACAGTGAAATTGCATGATACTCAAACCAATTTAAGAGAAGTTATTAGTAGCTAATAGGTGTATAACCAGAAACTGAGCTTCACCTGTGTAGTGGAAATATATACACCATTCAGTTACACCCCACTCTCAGACATTGGAACGTCAGCAATTTACAATCTCTCTAGTCCAGGAAGTAAAGTGTAGTATTTTTTCCTTCTTCTTATGAGCAATCTTGTTAGAATCTTTTGTAAATAAAAGACTTCAGTTTCCTCCAACAAGCAGAAATGAACATGATAAGGCAGCTATTGGCAATATCCATGTGTACTGTACAGGGCACTTTATTGTACAGGTTGGGGTGGCAAAAGGATTATGAACAGCTAGCATAAAGAGTGGGACTACATCCGGCTTAAGTCAGTTGAGGGTGCCTCGCTTGGAAAATTTCCAGGAAGAAAATATTGTCAAAGGCTACCACTGTGCCTGACTGAGAACAGGGAGCAATAAAAAGAAAGCAACCATCTGTGTGATCTTAAGCATGGGACTGCAGCCTCAGTGATAAGCTTGGCTAACTATACATATAGGACTGGGTTCAAAGAAAGTGCTCAACTGAGTAATGATCATGGCCGAAATATCTTAACATGATATCAAACTTCCAAAAATGGTGGAATATAGCTGTGTGAACTCACATCTTTTTGGATAATTATTGGGCAGGCAGCAGGATGATGGTGAGAGATGGGACTCCCTGAGAAAATACAGGAAACGGGTTGGGCAGCAGCAGAACTGGAAGCAGCAATGATTTTGAGAGGCTACAAACATTCTCACCAACTTACAAACATCTTCATTTGGGACACAATTTTCAAGTGGAGATGGTCTCAGAGAGGTGACCCTTTACATTAAAGCTAACTTGGCACAGGTCCCATTCACTGCTTCTGGCGTGGTTTGCTGGTTGCATTAACTTCCAGCCACAGGTACCACATACCATGACATTTGTACATAGGTAGGCATTATATTCTGAATTATCCAATTAATATATAAATATTTAATTAATTAATATAATTAAGGATTGGGTTTTCATATGCATTCTAGCTTATGGCTACCAGATTATTTTCAATGAATCCGGGGACACTTTTTGTTTTGTTTTGTTGAAGCTGAGTAGCAACAGGGAGTCAGTAGTGGGGATGGTGAGGCAAAAGACCCTGGGCTCAAGCACACATGCATATTGTATAAAGGTGCAAAGCCCTTCTTTTGCACCCTATGAAACATAAAAACTGGACAAAGGAGCGCCGCGCGCCCGTGACTCCCAAGCCTCCCCCAATCTCCTCCCTCTTCCCCCTTTGTTTTGACCGATCGGGGGAGGCTCGGGAGTCACGGGCGGGCAGCCATTGCCCAGTTTTTTAAAAACTGTGCATTTAGATTTCACAGGGTGCGAAAGAAGGGCTTTGCACCTTGCCCGGCAGAGAAACCAAGCGCCTTGCACCCCTCCTGGGCAACGGCCGCCTGCCCGCGACTCCTGAGCCTCCCTTGATCTGTCAAAACAAAGGGGGAAGGGGGCAGGAGATCTGTACCGCTAGACGTCCCCGTTCTCCTTTGGCAGTGGCGGTAGCAGCGAGCAGCTCCTGAAGCCAGCCAGAGCCAACTGCGCTACCAAGCTGACTCCGGGCTGCTGAGGCTGCCGCTACCACGTTTCCCGGGGACAGATTTGCGAATCTGGGGACATTCTGGGGATGGAATTTGTCCGGGGACAGATCTGAAAATCCGGGGAAGTCTGGTAACCCTATTCTAGCTATTTATGCCACAAGTGACTTGTTTTTTTATGTATGAAAACACAGGCTCTGAAAGTATGGGACAAACACTTCCAGGGCACCTAGGATGAGGCAGTGCACTGTTCCAGGAAGTGAACAGGTGAATGTAGATGGATTAAATATCCACAGACAGAAGTCTTTCAATGAACCAACCTTGTATCTGATGGGGGACAGCTCCCCCACTGCACCATGATCTCATTCTGACTTGAACAGGCACTGAAAGGCCACAGGTCCCCCCCCCCTCCGAATTTTGTGTCTCTGTTTTCAGAGCAATCATAGTTGCCTGCTCTGTTCCTCTTCTGACATAGTATTTACAGTAACACGCCAATATTTGCACACAACTGTATGGAAAGATTGCCATATGTTCACCTGTAAGGCGGGGGACAAGTTGCAGTAGGCAGGCCACGTTTAAGGAGGGGAGATTTTAAAATGTTGGAGAAAAACACAGGCATGATACCCTGTTACAACTGGAGAGTATAGCTGGGCCCCTATGAATCCGCTACCGAAAGCAAACCTTCTCTCCTAGGCACTCATGTACACTATACAGTACAATCTTGTTTTGCCAACACTTCCCCAGACAGGCAATAGCTCATATCCACTCTGAATGGGTTTTACTCAATGCTTCTTCTTTTTTTAATAGAAAAAAAATGTGAAGTTGTTACAGTAAGTTCCACAATTTTAACATTATGGGTAAAATGGGGGACTGGGGGGAGGATTCATAACTTACTTTAGAAATCACTGCAAACTGTTAAAATCGTTACTTGGATTGTAATAACACTTGTAGTCCAATGGTGAAATTTGGATACAGTGGAGATGAAAAAGATTTGGATTATTATAAAAGATGCAGGAGCAAATAATTAACAAGAGGACCCAAAAAGGGGAGGAGAGGGAAGTCCAGGAGATCCTTTGGGGTCTTGTTTTTATGGTGCATGTTGGAAATCTGTTTGTTAAATTTTAATATGAAAACCAAATAAATAAATATTTTAATGATGGTACTGAGTACCCTTGAGTACCCCCAGGAAAAAAAGCACTGGTTTAAATCTTGTCTGGAGCTCACCTCCCATATATACACACACACACACACCTGTGCTCTAAGTAAGGTGGCCATTTCAGGTACCTGAGGAAGCAGACTCTCCAGTGCAAACACGGAATTGGAGAGTTGGGTGGGACCCCTAAGGGTCATCTAGCCCAACCCCGGGCAATGCAGAAATCTCAGCTAGATCGTATATTAACAGACGGCCATCCAGGCTTTCCCCTGCCCCCCCCCCTGCCTCGACTCCCCTGTTTCCTTCGGGCAGCGCCCGTCCCTTTGCCGCCCTCCCTCCGCCTCACTCACTGGAGGTGGCGGCGCTCCGGCAGGCGGCGGTGCAGCGAGATGCGGTCGCTGAGGTAGATGTTGATCTGGTGCCTCCGGATGCTCTCCTCCTGGAGCCGCTGCTCGGCGGCGCTCAGCTCCAGGCGCACGGGCCGGCCCAGCTCGCCCAGCTCGGCTTCCCTGCCCAGCGGAGGCTTGTCGTACACGGGCCTGCGCAGGAGCCGCCGGGCGAGCTCGGCAGGCTGCTGCGAGGGCAGCGCGACTCCGCCGGCCTCGCCCAGCTCCGAGTCCGGCAGGCCGCGTTGCCACAGCAACAGCCAGCCCAGCGCCCCCGTCGCCGCCACCAGCAGGGCCGCCGCCGCCAAAGCCAAAGGCCCTCCCGCTCGGGACACCCGCGACCGCCGGACCCGCCGCATCTCTGCAGCGCCGCCGCCCGAAGCCGGCGCTGGCCTCGCTTGAGGAGCGCGGGGCGGGACCCGAGGAGGAAGGGCCGCCCCGCCGCCGGGCCCGGAGCGAGGAAGCGGCCTTCTTTGCAGGATGAGGCGGCGCTGAGGGAAGGAGCAGCCGAGGTGCCTCAGAGGCCGCGCGGCTCCTTGCCTCGGAAGTTTGACAGCTCGCCACAGAAAAAACAAAACACGCAACAAAACAAGAAAAACTTCTTCGCCTATTTGTTTATTTAATTTTTATACGGCCCTTCATCTCAGGGCGGTCTGCGACAGAAATACAGTAATAATCATACATGAGACATAATAAAAACGCAACCAAAAACTCCCCACCCCACCTCTCCCACAAACACATTTAAAAAGCCAGATTGTCAATCGGCCTGGTTGAAGGGAAAGGTTTTTTCGACAGGTGACTAAAGGCTTGCAAGAAAGGCCTCAGGCTAGATTCCCCAGGGAAAGCGTTGCACAAGCAGGGAGCCACTGCAGAAAAGCTCCTGCTGCCCTTTGTACCTCTGTCAAAGATGAGGCAAAGTGAAGGCTGTGGAATGATAATTGTTGGGGGTAGTGGGGGATGCATGTGAATAGTTTCCAGCACAACCCGGAAAAGAGAGGTGAAACCCCACTATTTTCAATAGGGCCTGTTTCCTGAGCAAGTGTGTTTGCAATCCTATGCACCCCTAGTTCCAGGGATGGTTTCCAGGGACTCACTTCTGAGTGGAGAGGAGTCCTCCAGATATTTATTTAATGGTGAGAAAAATCCTGGAAGGGTTTGACAAAAAGCTGTTTCCCCAGTTATCCATACCAAGCCCTCCTGTTGCCTTCTCCTGGAGGAGTTCAGAGGGTGGCAACACAACAGGCCTTCTCTGTGGTGGCTCCCTGCTTGGGGGAATGCTGTCCCCGGGGAGACTCACCAGGCACCTTCATTATGTACCTTTCAGCGCCAAGCAAAAACGCTTCACTTCAACCCGGCATTGGGGCTGATGGACATTCTGCGGCTTTTAAAATGTGCTTTTAAGGAGTGGGCCAATTCTTGGTTCGTTTGCATTGCATTGTTTATTTTGCGTTCTCATATTGTATTTTAATAATAATAATAATAATAATAATAATAAATTAATTTACTATTTATACCCCGCCCATCTGGCTGAGTTTCCCCAGCCACTCTGGGCGGCTCCCAATCGAGGGTTAAAAACAATAGAGCATTAAATATTAAAAACTTCCCTAAACAGGGCTGCCTTCAGATGTCTTTTAAAAATAGGATAGCTGCTTATTTCCTTGACATCTGATGGGAGGGCGTTCCACAGGGCGGGCACCACTACCCCCTGTGGGCTGCTTTTCTGTTGCAGACAGCCCTGGGATCTGTTTTTCCTTTTTTTAACATACTTTGCATTCTCCTTTCATATTTCTGTTGCGGGCCACCCTGGGATCTCAGGAAGAAGGGAGTTTACAAATTTAATAATCAGTCAATCTGGTGTTGGCTGTGAGAAGGGGGGTGTTTATTGGTTTGCTTTTTTTTATTCTGCATTTTGTGTTCTCGTTTGTTTGTTTGTTTGTTTGTTTTCTGCAGTGGACCGTCCTGAGATCTCCGGATGAAGGACGGTATACAAATTTTAATAAATATATGGAAACAGCAGCAGCAGCAGCATAGTGCTGGCTGTGAGGGTTCTATTCTCCCTCTCGGGGGTGGAAGGCGCTCGGGCGCTATGCCAAACTTAACAAGCCAAATTAATGAATAACTAAAACCGGCGTCGGGCTGTGCGAGGCTCCCTTCACCCCGTGGCGAAGCGAATCCCCAGCCCTTGCCCGGAGGCCTCAGCCCAGCGCCGCCGCCCTGCCTGCCTCGCCTGCCGTCCCTCCCTCTTTCCCTTCCCGGCCGGACTGTGCAGAGAAGACGGCCGCCCTCCCTGCCTCGCTCCTCCGCCTCCTCTGACGAGCGGAGCCGGGGAGCCAAGAGAGGAGGACGGCCGGCGGGCGGGCGGCGGAGCGCGAGGGCCGCGGATGGGGGAGTGCGGGGTGGCGGCCGGCGCCCAGCTGCTGCTCCGCGCCTGCGACCAAGGCGACTGCGAGGGCGCCCGGCGGCTGCTGCTGGGCCCGCCGGCGGCCTCCGGGGCCGGCGATGAAGCGGCGGAGCCCGGCAGCTGCGCCGCCGCGCCCGGCGGGTCTGGAGCTGCGGTGTCGGGCCTGCCGCCGGGCTCGGTGCCCGTGGACTGCGCCGACGAGGCCGGCAACACGGGGCTGCAGTTCGCGGCGGCCGGCGGCCACGAGGAGCTGGTGGGCTTCCTGCTGCGGAGGGGAGCCTCGGTCCAGAGCCGCAACCACTGCGGCTGGAGCCCGCTCATGCAGGCGGCCAGGTCAGGGCGAGAGCAAAGCCAGGCCGGGGTCTTGTGTAACGTCGGGATTCGAGGGAAGATGCTGGCCGGGTTTCCCGACCCTTGTGAACATAGGTCCCAACTCCCTGGGTGTCCGGGCACCCACAAAATTCTCCAGTGATGGGGCTGGGCACACCCAGATTTGGATGCCAGGGCCTTGCACGTTGCATGGCACTCCTGCTTGGGTGCATCGTGTGGGTTAGAAGGGTCATAGAACTGTATGGAAGGGGCACGAGGGTCATCTAGTCCAACCCCCTGTTGTCGGCATCCTTCTGTCTCGAAAGACGGCGGAATGCACCTCCGAAAGTGAAATCAAAACTGCTGTGTTCACAGCACCAAAGTGACCTCCCTGAGGCGCAAGCCTAGGCAATGTGCATGGTCCGGGATGGGCCAGACAACAGGACCGTCCTCTTGGCCTCGCTGATGCCAAAGGGATGAAGAAAAGCAGAGCAGTATGTTTGGCACCAGCGTGGCTGCAGGAGTTTGCCCGAAGGAGGTGTACAACTCGCCATCCAATAGTCTTAGGGACTCTGCTCTGGATTTGTGTAGCGTTTAGCACTTAGCCTAAGGTTACCAGACATCCCCGGATTTACAAATCAGTCCCCATACAAAATCCATTGAAGTTGAAAAGTGTCCCCGGATTCATTGAAAAAAATCTGGAAACCTTAGCTTAGCCTTTTCCTTTCCCAAATATGTTCCACAAGGCAGCGGAGGTTTAGGATCAGAGAATCAGAGAATTTCAGAGTTAGAAGGGACCACAAAGGTCATCTGGTTCAACCCCCTGAAAAAATTGTAAGTGCAGACCATAACGAGAGGTTTGCCTCACTTAAGAGATTTGAACTGAGCAATTATCGGCTCAAATCCCATTCTCTGACCATGATGCTGCGCTGTTTCTCTGCATTGTTAAGGCAAGAGTGCCTTAAATCCAAACAATGCCGTTTCATCCTACTGGGTATCATAACGTTTTCTCTCTCTCGTTTTTCCCCCAATCAAAGGTTTGGACATCTGACTGTGGCTCACATCTTGTTAGAAAACGGCGCTGACCTTAATGCACAGAACAAACTGGGAGCCAGCGTACTTACAATGGCTTCTAGGGGTGGTCATGTCAGTGTGGTGAAGTTGTTGCTGGAATCGGGCGCTTACGTTGATAATTATGACCACTTGAGTACTAGCTGGGATAACAACAAAGAGGAATTGCCAGCTATCACCCCCCTTATGGCAGCTGTCCAGCACGGGCACGAGGCAGTGGTCCATCTTCTGTTGGACTGGGGAGCGGATTGTAATTATACCGTGAAAACTATGGGTTGGACTCCCCTAATGTTGGCGGCTGTTAGTGGAAGAGTGAGCTTGGCTCAGCAGCTTATGAACAAAGGAGCCAATCCCGATCATCTGAACACACTGCATAAAACACCATATGAAATATCTGTTGACTTCAAACATGAAGATATGATGGATTATTTGGCACCTTTAACAACAGTTAGACCTCAAACAGGTATGAGCTGCTTTGCAGTTATGGATCTCGCCATAGTTATTTTCCTGATTGGGAAACTCCCTGGTTACAAAAAAAGGAAAAACAAGGATGATTTTCTTGGCAGGACTGATGGCTGATAGCAAAGAGCGGGTCTCTTAGCTCTTGTCCTTATGGCCATATTATGCCCACTAAGAATGTCAGGAGAGGGGTGTTTAGCTCTCAAGACATTGTAATGCAAGGGGTAAGCAGTCAGTTCAAATAAAAAAGTTGTTTATAAAGAGGAATACTCGCGGTCCAGTTTCTCAGGCTCACAAGAAACCTTGGCCTCTCTTTATGGGACCATCTAGTGCTCCTGTGTGATACATACCGTATTTTTTGCTCTATAAGACTCACTTTTTCCCTCCTAAAAAGTAAGGGGAAATGTGTGTGCGTCTTATAGAGTGAATGCAGTCTGCGTAGCTATCACAGAAGCCAGAACAGCAATAGGGATTGCTGCTTTCACTGCGCAGCGATCCCTCTTGCTGTTCTGGCTTCTGAGATTCAGAATTTTTTCCCCTTGTTTTCCTCCTCCAAAAACTATGTGCGTCTTGTGGTCTGGTGCGTCTTATAGAGTGAAAAATACAGTAATTTGTTATTCCTAATAGAAAACAAACAAGATTCTGGTTGTCAATCTTTTTGTACCTTTGTATTCTCCCTGGACTTTCAGAACTATGTTTCGGTCCTTGGAACAGATTACTGCTGCCAGTTTTTAAATGTTCTTATGTTACTTTTAAGGCAATAAATTGTCTTGATTGATTCTTAATATTTTAGATGCTTTAATGTTTTAGTTGTTGGAATTCTGTGCAAACTGCCCAGAGGACATTGTTGATTGGATAGCCAGCAAATATTATTGATTGATGGATTAATCCATTCATTTGAAGTATGTTTACATGATGTACAATCGACTAGATAGTTATTTTCCTTTTGTAGAAATGACCACAGTTTTTGTACACAAAGTGCTTATTCATGAGGGGGCTTTGTCACTCACTATAATGGAGGGGGCCATTTTATGATCAGTTGAGTCCCCTCCCTTAAAATATATGATGATGCTTCTGGAAAAAGGGAAGCGCCATGTGAGATTCAGAGCTCCCACGCTTGCAAGGAATTGCTGGATCAGAGGACTTGGGCATGGGGTTTATTTAAGTCCATAACTGATGGACTTAAATTGTTGCTTTCAGCTTCCAGTCTGCTTTTATTTCATTTCCCTTTTGTTCTTTTCTGTATTTTAGCAACCTGTCTCTTTTCAAAATCCTCATACTCTTTTTTTAAAAAAACACCCAACTTATTTCCATAGCAAAAGAACTTGAGAATTTCTTGAATGAACTTTAACGGAGGGTGTAGTAGTATTACGCCAAGGGAGTAGTTGTCCTGGGACCATGTCTGTAGGAATGTACATAAGCAGTAAACAAGATATGATTCGATCCAAACCGTGATATAAGGAAAGAGCAGTGCTTTGCATGCAAAATATATCAGGTTAAACCTGTGACATTGCCATGTGGGGCTTGAAAAAAGCATCTGTCCAAAACCCAGGACAGCAGCTGTTAGCCAGTGTGACAATACTGAGCAAGATGTGTGTCATTCACTATAGTGCAGCTTCTTGTGTTTCTGACAGCAGAATCTGGACAACAGACTTAAGGTGGAGAAAAACTGTACCAACCTGATTTATGTAGAGCAGCCTTTCCAAAGCTGGTACTCTGCAGATGGTTTAGACACTAACTCTCATCATCCTTTACAGTTAGCCATGCTGGCTGGGGTGTGTGTGTGTTGGAGCCCAAAACATCTGGAGGGCAGTAGTTTGGGAAAGACTGGTGATGTAAATAATCAAATCTTAGCATACAATAAGCACCACCCTCCATCTTTTTCTCCTCCCTCCTTCAGGAGGGTGCTGGTAGCCAATATATTTTTAACCTTTTATTTCTTTTTCTCTTCCAGCTAGCTCTTTCATTCTTTCCATCTCTACAATCAGAATTTCTGCCTTCTTCAGTACTGGTATTTCCTCTCCTTTTCTCCTGTCTTTTCCCTGATCCAGCAAGTCTGACGTCTCAAGGGCTTCATTAGTACAAAAAGATGACTCTCAGGAGTATAGGACCCAAGTTCTACGTGGGCTGCAGGCTTGCTGTGCTGGTTTCTGGTAAGGCTTGTTATGCCTTGGGAAAAGGCACGTCACTACTAAATTCAGAGTGTCGCTCTGTACCCTGCCATAGAGCATCCACACCCCTTTGAGTCCTTGTTGGCCTAGACCCACAAACTGCTCTGGGACAGGCTGCATATAGGATGCTGCCATACGCAGGGCTGCAGTGGTGGGGGAGCTGAGACTGGAGTCAATCTTAAAGCTCCTCCCAAGCCTTCTGTTCTTAGTAGGGTTGGGGACAGGATTATAGGAGAAAGGTAAAGGTAAAGGTACCCCTGCCCGTACAGGCCAGTCTTGACAGACTCTAGGGTTGTGCGCCCATCTCACTCAAAGAGGCCAAGGGCCAGCGCTGTCTGAAGACACTTCCGGGTCATGTGGCCAGCGTGACATCGCTGCTCTGGCGAGCCAGAGCCGCACACGGAAACGCCGTTTACCTTCCCGCTGGTAAGCGGTCCCCATTTATCTACTTGCACCCAGGGGTGCTTTCGAACTGCTAGGTTGGCAGGGGCTGGGACTGAACAGCGGGAGCGCACCCCGCCGCGGGGATTCGAACCGCCGACCTTTCGATCGGCAAGCCCTAGGCACTGAGGCTTTAACCCACAGCGCCACCCGCGTCCCTATAGGAGAAAGGAGCTGGCTAAAATGGGTGCTCAGGGCTCCTGGGTCCTCAACACTTGGATGGAGGTGGCCAGAGCATGCCATTCCGCTGGATCCTCCCTCCCCGCCTGCCTGCCTCACAACATACAGCTATTGAGGGTGTTTGTACACTCAGGGTGCACTGGTATAGCCTGGCATGGAGTCTAGAATGTACAAACATACCTTTGCTATTTCCCCTGGCATGCAAAGGGCTGAATCATTTCCTAAGGTTGTGTTGTTCAAGGCTACAAATATCTTTCTGGGGAGACAGTGAGGAGTGCGCCTTTGTGGATGGGGTCAAACTGTTGGAAGGTGACAGTGCATGCTGTGGCTGTAAAGACCGGTGCAGGAGATACATGTTTTGTTGCAGCTGGGGCAGATGAAGGTGTCCGGTTGTGCTGCTGCAGATGCGCCATGGCGTTTCTTCCCTCTGTGCTCCTCCCAGCAATCATTCCTCCACTGGTCACTGCTATAGATGCATGACCTGACTGCCTGTCTCCAGGCACTGTGGTTGTCTGCAAGGGATTGATAGCAGGGTTGATGCTGCTACTAGTCACTGAGACAGGAGTGTGAACATGCTGGGAATGTGGATTTGGGAGAGTGCATCTTTGTTTGAGACTCTGTCCTGCCATGGGATGCCTAAAATCTTGTGGAAGGCCTTGAAGTTTCACTCCTGGCGGGTGTAAGTTGCCTATGACGTCCTTCCATAAAGCAGCGTGCTCAGCATGCAAGTCTGGTAGACCTTCATCTTGGTATTGGACATTAGCATCCCATTCTCCCATACCCTTTTGGAGAGAGGCAAGCCATTGCTGTAGCCAAAATGCCAATAATACACAGCTATCAATATTTGATAGCTGCATATTATTACTTTTCTTGTTGTTGTGACTTTTCACCTTACGTTTTGGGAAATGGTACCCTAGTGCTCCTTTGGGTCAAACGAAAACCACTACAGCTTTTCACACAGCAAACAATCACAGCCTAAGAGACCAGGGGCGAGAGGAGGGTAATGGTACCTCAACAAACCTTCTGGCTTCAGAGATGAGCAGCATCACAGGACACGATCCCAAGTATTTTTTCATTAATTTGGGTTGTTGTTTTTTAACCATTTATAAATCAAAACACAAATTTTGAAGTCAAACGGTTTACTTAAAATACATTGCGTTATTTGCTGTTGTAGCATCAGCTGCAGTTGCTTTATAAACTTTATACTTTTCTCTCCCCCCCCCCCCCCAGATAAACAGAAGAGGCAACCAGATATCTTCCATGCCTTGAAAATGGGTAAGGTCCTTAAAAACATTCTGATGTATTCCTGGGTGTAGTAACTAGAGGCATTCTAGTAGGAAAGAGCCCAAAGGTTTGGCTATTTCAAATGACCACTCATATTGCTGTAGCTCAGTGGACCTCTTTCAGGTGCACAAAGCAGCTTAGTTCAGTCTCACCCATACAGTTAGAATTAATCCCTTCGGCACTTAAAAAATAAACCTTTTAACTCCCTGAGCTCTTCCTTTGTTAACCATGTTCACCATCTCCACAGGGAATTTTCAGCTGGTTAAAGAGATTACAGACGAAGACCCTGCACAAGCCAATGTCATTAATGATGATGGTGCTTCTCCACTGATGATTGCAGCTGTAACTGGGCAGTTGCCTCTTGTACAGCTGCTTGTTTCAAGAAACGTGGATATTGACAAGCAAGATACTATCCATGGCTGGACAGCACTTATGCAGGCCACATATCATGGGTAAATATCCTTCTCCCACCCCTGCCCCTCCCAGTGTGTCTTGTTACCATTGCCAAGGAGGTGTATTTGCGTTCTGGTTTTTTGTTTCTTGCCCATGTTTAGGCATAATATTACAGCCCCTGAAAATGACTAGGAGTAGGTGGGCCAAGAACTGGGGGTGTTTTCCTGTCCCACCTACCTATGGCTGTGCATTGGACATAACATTATTATTATTACATTTGAAAGCATGTAGGCAGGAACTGTAAGGTTGTGATGGCATGGGGAATGAGGGTTAGCCAGCCATCCAACCCTTCCTCATCCCTGCCACCCAATGGATATATTTTCTCTCTCTGTCTGCCTCTCAGCCCTTTTAACATTTTGGACTTTTACTAACCCAACCTATCGTTCTTATGTGGGGAGTAGAGTGTTAGGGCATCTGCTTGTGGGGTGAATAACAGGGCCTCAAACCAGTTTCTCCCCCCAAAACAAACAATGCTTTTACTTAAAGTTTTAGTAAGATAGCATGTTACTAGTTTTAGACAAAACGGTTTTAGGAAGAGAAAATATTATAACTGTTTAGGTAGTCACCCATAAGAGCAAATCAATTTAACCAACAGTTAATTTTAGACACTTTGCCTAGCAAAGCCAATGTTTATCAGCTTGCATCATTCCTGACCATTGGTCATGCTGCCTGAGTCTAATGGGCTTTGGAGTCCAACAATTTTGGGAGGGCTATAGATGTTCCATCTCTGGTTTAGGCCATGTCAAGGTGCATTGCCTAAAACAAAAAAAATCATCACTCTGTTTAGTCTTCTTTACTCAATCTGTTCTTTTCTGCTAGCAACCCTGATCTTACTTTTGAGATAAATATTTTTAAAGGAACGGATTGGGGTGAAATCACGGAGGGTCACTAACTTATGCCAATATTAGGAGTTCTTCACTCTCTTCTCTCTTATCCTGGTATAAGCAATCAGGTACATGGTACCAGGGTTGTTACCTCCGGAAGATGGCACTCACAATGATCTGTGGGTGATGCCAGAAAGTTAACAAGAGCTGTTGTTGGAAAACTGCAGGTGTAGATAAGGGTTCTTGTCTCAACCAAACAGTACAGGTACTAGGACAACAAATCTGGTCCCGAGACAGCAATGTTTGGATACTGAGTGTGTTGCAAAAATACCTAAAATCCTGGTGACAACTCTTGAGCTGAATTGCAAACCGATCAGGGCTAGATCAGTTGGTAAGTAGCTGGGCCATATAAGGTGGCCTTCGCACAAGAAACAATTGTTAATAGAACACACGCAAATGTTTAGGAGAAATTAGAGGGAAGAGGCAGGCAATTCTCCGATCTTTCTAGTACCCTCTTCTAACCGAGCCTAGTATATATATATGTAACTTATCTTCTGTTTTCTTTGAAGAAATAAAGAAGTTGTTAAGTATTTATTAAATCAAGGAGCTGATGTCAACCTGCGTGCCAAAAATGGATATACAGCCTTTGACCTGATAATGCTGCTGAACGATCCAGGTACTTCTTTTTCTACTGGGGTATCCTTCTTGGAGTCTTGCAGCAAAAACAACAGAGAGTCTTTTGGGTGGAGTACTTCCCATATTTTTTGCTGATGCACTTGTGGCGTTGATAATTCTTTCCAGGAAACTTGTGTGTGATTTATTTTTTTTCCAGATGCGGAACTCGTGCGGTTGCTAGCCTCTGCCTGCATGCAAGTTGATAAAGAAAAGAGCAAGCAGAGCAGCAAATCGGCTGTGACTTCTTCAAGAAATAAGCAAACTGTAGATATCCCAGTGTTGCCTGATGACAAGGGAGGGCTGAGGGTATGCAGATTTTGTTTATTTCAGTAAGGCACTGTCTTCAGCTGGGAGAATCTAGCAGCTGCCTTACTTTTGCCCATTGTGGAACAGATGAGAAATCTGTTGACCTACTCTCTGCCACACGGTAGCACCACAACTGAGTGTGGCCAAAGATCAGGTCCCACAAAGTGCCAGTTGGGTTCCACCTGCTCCTATAAAGCTGCAACTCTCGTGAAGCTCCTCATCCTGAACAATTTGTTAACATGTAGATGAAACCACCCTAGAACTGATGACTGTCACAAGTGCTTCCTGAACAATGTTCTGCTGCCATACCATTGTGGTTATTCATTGTTCTTGGCTCCTAGGGAAAGTCTCCTCTTCTTCTTCATGAGCGCTAGTCCAAGGAAGGGACTCTGTAATAAACTCTTGCATTAGATTTTGTTCAGTTTCTGTTAATTGATTCTCATGAAAACTTACAGATTCTGGCTTCACACAATTAACTCAAGGCAGTGTCAATTTACTCTTGGCAGAAAGCCAAGGTCTGCTTGACCTAGAAACTACTTACTCTGATTGGTTAACGACCAGCACTCAACTCTGTTATCTAGGAATGCTAGCACAGTTTGGTGTTAGGTGTGTTAGGAGTAGGAGTGCTGTGTATGGTTAAGAGAGAGAGAAAGAAAGGATTTATTTTGCTTTGTTTTTGTATGCAGAAACTCTGCTGGTTTCTTTTCCCTTTTAATAAATCCTGTAAATAGTTATTGTGAGTCTAGCTGACTAGTCATTTCCACCTCAACTAGCTTCTTCGCTGTGCAGGAAAACTCTGCTACGTTTGGGCTAAAGCCATTGGAGCTATGCCTGACACTTCAAAGTTCCATGAGATTTACACAGCAGGAAAAAGGGATGTGGATATGTCTAGACCTTTTGGAGTTTTGTTTTGTTTTTAATTTAAAAAAATCAACACCAATAAATTCCAGGTCATTCAGCACATTATTTATCAGTGTTTAAAATATATCATTATGCATAATTATTTGTCTTTTTAAAAAACACCCGTATCATTATCTTTTATTATCTAGTCATGGTGGAACAGGATGTCCAATAGATTTCGCAAGCTGAAGTTGACCCAAACTTTAAATCATGGATTCTCCATCAATCCAGCTGTACCTTTTCCAGAAGAGTCAGCATCGCCATTTGATTGCACAATGAAGGCCACGTTACCGAGTGACAACAGTGTAAATTATGATGCCATTACAGTTTGGGCAACAAAGAGCAAGGCTAATGGTAAAGATTATTCAACATTCTTTTCAAACAGATGTGAAGTTGTCCAAAACTAAGGGAAGGTTTTGGAAACTTTTTAAGGGATGTTTTTGCGAAAGCCTGTTAAAAAGATCTTTTTCGTTTGGTGTGGAGAGACAGGGGTTGAACGTGTATATTGACTATTAAGCTGTCACACTGCCCCAGTTAATTTGTAATGGACAACAGGGTTTCTCACTGTGTGAATGAACTGCAAACAGAGATGCATTCTCCTTTTTCACATCCACAAGTGGCAGATTAGAAGCTTTTCATTTCCAGCTAACCATACTGTAGTTCAAATACTTCCAAATGCTGGCTTATTCAGAAATGCTAAACTTTGCATGGTTTAGTCATTAGATTCAAAATAGCATTGTTTATATGTGAGGGTTTTTCCCCTATTCAGGTATAGGAAGCACAAAGGGAGGAAAGGATGACGAATTGCTGACAACAGTGGTAAGTCAGAGTATTGCTGGTGCTCCATGTTCTTGGTGTATTTTCTAGCAACTCTTGCCCTAAAACAGATTTGAACCAAAAGGAATCATGAATGTCCTTCTCTCTGTTGTTATTATTAACAATTACTTTATTGTCAGATAGGTTATATAGACCTCGCCCCAAAAAGAAGCCACGGCGCTGATCAGTATTCTCTGAGTATTTTCATTTTTGTTTATTTAACAAAATGTATATACCGCTTACTAGAGGAAAATACCTCTAGGCAGTTTGCAATCAAGAGTCAAAAACAGTCATTTAAAATACCAATAAGAAAAAATATTACAGACAAGTCACATAAACATGAATATATAAAAAGAAATCTGTAATGAACAAGACGCGCTTATTAAAACCATGTATCAAGATTACATATTAAAGTTACACACCTGGGTAGGCTTCCCAGAAGGAAAAAAAACCCCAGTAGGTGCCGAAAAATGTACAATGAAGGCACCTGTCTGATTCAGCGGGCATTAAATTCCAAAATGGAGGTCCTGCCCCTTAAAGGATTGGTAAAAGTGATAAAATGGTGTTCAGTTTCATTGGTTCAGTGTTTATGTTGCTGGGTCTACTTAAGTTGATTAATACCTATGTTTATGAGCAGCATCTATAGCTAAGAATGCAATCCTATGCATGATTGCTCAGAGGTCAGTTCCATTTAATTAAGTGGAATTTACTTCCAGGTAAATGGGATGTTGTGTAGGGGATTGCAGCCTAAATTCTGATTTATTGGATGTAAGTGCTTGATTTAAAGTTTGTTTATTTCCTCTCTGTTGTCCTTTCGTTGTAAACAAGAGTACACAGAATTGCCTTCTTCATGATTGCCTTGTTTTTCTTGCTATTTTAAAAAAATCCCTGCTTTCTTTATTTCTCCACCCCACACCTCCCGCTTAGCTAAGAAGTGGGGCTCCATTTACAAGACTGCCTAACGACAAACTGAAAGCTGTGATTCCACCTTTCTTGCCCCCATCAAGTTTTGAGCTGTGGAATTCTGACAGGACGCAACCAAGCAAGGATGGTAGCAGAGAGCAAACGAGGCTTGGCCTTCCACACCGAGCGACGAGTCCTGACAACAATGGCGGCGGAAGTTCCGACAAAGGAAGAGAAGTAAAATAATACCCTACCTGGTTTCATTTATAATAATAATAATAATAATAATTTATTATTTGTACCCCGCTCATCTGGCTGGGTTTCCCCAGCCACTCTGGGCGGCTTCCATAGAAACAAAAAATACAGTAAAATATCACAGATTAAAAACTTCCCTGAACAGAGCTGCCTTTAATCATAAAGAGTTGTTCAAACGCATTGTTTTGCTCTCCTTTAAACCAGAGGGCCTGTTGATGTTTTGTAGTGTGCTTGAGATTTTTAAAAACAAAATGCTTTTCTTCTGCTTAATTAAATGTAGGGATTTAGGCTTTCCCGAATGTACATGTAAGTGAAATAAAGTGGATACAGTGGTACCTCACAAGACGAATGCCTCGCAAGACGAAAAACTCGCAAGACGAAAGAGTTTTTCGTTTTCTGAGTTGCTTCGCAAGACGGATTTCCCTATGGGCTTGCTCCGCAAGACGAAACGTCTTACGCCTTTTTTTAAAAAACCGCCAATGCATTCCTATGGGAAACCGTCAATACACAGCGGTGCTTCGCAAGACGAAAAAATTCACAAGACGAAAAAACTCGCAGAACGAATTAATTTCGTCTTGCGAGGCACCACTGTAATTCTATTTTTCAGATATTCGTGAACAGCTTTAGTTGAAGCTGCATCTCATTTCTTTTTCTAGGCGTCCTTAAGTAGAGGTACTAGACCCATTAAACTATCAGCCTTTGCAAGAAGACCTCCTACTCCCTCCACCTCGAACAACTTCAACCATTCCCCCCACTCTTCTGGTGGATCTAACAGCATAGCCGGAGTAAGCAGACATGGTGGAGAAATGCACAATAAATCAGGTGCTTATATTATTGATTCTTATCTCTTTGCCTGACAAGTTTCTGTTCAAAGCCTGTAAATGAACATGAAATTATTGTGCACTTATTTTGTAATGCCCATAAACAGACCCATCATTATCTAGGTGGATAAGATCTCTGGTAGAGTTTTTTTGTATTTAAGAACTTCAGAATAGAAGTAGAAGGCCAACTGGTGAAGCTTTCCCCAGAACCTCACCTGCTGAAACTTGTGCTTGTAAAACTTTTCCGTGCACATGTCGTTAGACAAAGCTTAGCTTGCCAGCTTTGGGCTTGTTTAAAGGTACACACACACACTTCCCAGCCAAAACAGCTGGGCAATGTCATTCTGATCAGGCAGGTCTTGAAGACTAAGGAAAGCTGAGAAGTCTCAGATATAATTGCGGAAGGGTGTGGAAGATATCAGGTGGCAAGGGAACATTATGAGTAGTGAGGCTTCCTAGATCATTACACTGCAGCAACTTTTTCCACCTTCTTCATTCCTGATCGCTTTTGCCCGAAGCTCTCCCATCTTCTGTGATGTAAAACATAAGCGCTGTTTGCATCAACAGGTAGGTGGGTGAGGAAGGTGGATGATGGGATCTGGGCCGAGGAAGGGTCAGAACAAGAAAAGCTGCGGTGGCTTCCTTTCCACAGCTGTCAAGCTGTTGATGAGTGATGATGCTTCTACTAGAATGCTGTCTGTGAGCCCTAACTGCAGAACACGCCTTCAAGGTCTGAACGTGGTCAGAAACTGCAAAAAAACTAAAGGAGGCCAGTGAATCAGGGAGTAGTGATAGCACTGTGAATGTGCTGTACATACCACCATGCTTGTTGAATAAAGTTATTCAGTTAACTTGAACACAGCATTTCAAAAATTACATGTATCAGGCTCTTATTAGCCTCAGTGCCTCTGTCCTTCTCATCCTCAAAGTAATTTGATATTTATTTTCTGGTTGTTGTTTTTTAAGAGCTCAGATTTGATCACTCTTTAGCAAATTAAGGTTCTTAGTGCTAACAGGATTGTAGCCAAAACAGAGTCGCTGAGAAACAGGATAGGGGTAACGGCAAGATTTGTAAAGTACATTTTATAAACAAACACTCCCTAAATACCCCAGTGAAGACTGAGCATGCTCAGAGCATGCACATGTTGACTATTAGTGGAAAGTATGGAATGGCCTGATGAAGGAAAGTATTGGTGGTTGACTGGCTGGATACCCCGAACCACCTAGTAGGAATACATTCTCATCTTCTTTTGCAGGTCCCTCTTATATTGCCTAATCTCACGTCTCCAAAGCTCTGCATGTCTGCATTCTTTTCAAATCCCATGCACAGAATCACGCAAATGTGATGACATCAATAGATTCTCATTAGCTTTATGAAACAAGCTGTCAGGCTGTTTGCAGGAGCTAGCCAGATGGCAATAGTAAAAATAAAAAAGCACGGCTTTAAACTGTTGAATGCCCTAGGATGACTTTGAGAGGCGATCGTTGCACAGAAACGTAAAGGGTGAATAACTTTTACATGGTATTTTATTCAGTACACATTATGAACGGTCTCAGACTAACAGTGAAATCCTAATCGCGCTTACTCAGAAGTAAGTTTTTTCAAATTCAACAAGGCCTCTGTTCTCAACATTGATGACTCAGAAGGCCTCTTGCCTTCTTGTCCTCGCAATAACATGATGTGATATATTGTTAACAAGCTAGTGTGGCGTTGTGGCTAGAGTGTTGGACTTGGAAGATTCGGGTTTAAATCCCCATTCACTGACTGACCAGTCATTGGCTCTCAGCCTAATCTTCCATTCCTGCTCTGCTCCACCACTGCCTCCTCTGCCCCCCACATTGCTTGTCATTTCACTGGAAGCCCCTCTTGGTTGCATCACCCTGCCACTCACTGACCTCACTGCCTGCCTGTCTCCTATGCTTCCTTCACATTGCACAGTTCATCATCAGCATGACGACAGACTAGAACAAATACAGTATAGAGAGAAAACCTCTTCTTTTTAATGACACTTCCTTTGTAAACAGATACTTTTAATGTTGCTTGAAAATGTTGAAATGAGATTGTTCTCAGTCTAGAATCATAAAATTGCTATTACATTCTTGACTTATGTAAGATTGGGGTTTGTGTTTTCGTTAGGTGGCAGTGCCGATAGTGTTTTGTCTCAAATTGCTGCTCAGAGGAAGAAAGCTGCTGGTATTCCTGAACATAAACCAAGCCAACAGCAAGTGCCAATAGGCCCAGCTCCTTCGCCCTGCCCTCCTGACGTGGAAAGTGCACAGACCATTGGCAATGGACACATTTTAAAGGTTTTTGCGTCTTTTAAATTTCTCGTAGCTTAGAGCTGAAGTAGTGGAGCATGCTTGATTTGCAGACTTCCCGTCTCAGTCACACGGCATAAATGTATATTGCTACGATTACTGAAGTCTTTTGGCCTGTAGACATAAAGCTAATATCTGTTTGTGAGAATGTCCTCAAAATGAATACAGGGAAGAAGGAACAAATAACATCTGAGTTTTAGCATTTTAAGCAAATTGATTATGCCAACGGTTCATCGGGATGCAAACTAAGGATGTAATCCAGGACTCAGCGATATCAGCTGGATTGTGACCTGGGTTCATCAACACAACTAGTGGAACACCCTTGGAAGGGCTGCCAGTTATCCAGTTACTAAGAGTCAAACTAAATGTGAAGGATACCTGAAGGAGCATCTCCACTCCCATCATTCTGCCCGGACACTGAGGTCCAGTACCGAGGGCCTTCTGGCGGTTCCCTCGCTGCGAGAAGCCAAGTTACAGGGAACCAGGCAGAGGGCCTTCTCGGTAGTGGCACCCGCCCTGTGGAACGCCCTCCCACCAGATGTCAAAGAGAAAAACAACTACCAGACTTTTAGAAGACATCTGAAGGCATCCCTGTTTAGGGAAACTTTTAATGTTTAACAGACAACTGTATTTTAATATTTTGTTGGAAGCCGCCCAGAGTGGCTGGGGAAACCCAGCCAGATAGGTGGGCTATAAATAATAAATTATTATTATTATTATTATTATTAGCTTATTTTACCCAAAGTGGCTACAAGAAGCTGCAGAAGAATGGGGACAGCGATGTTGCGTTTTTCCCCCCTATGGGCTATTTGTCTTTGAGACTACTTCATGCCCAGCAGAAAAAGGATACAAGTCCTCCCCATGGAGATGAATTTCTCAGGCAAGAGTAGCAAGCATGTTCTGAGGCTTATACTGCAAAGTGAAGCATCATTCTGAATTTGGCCCAACTGAACACCCCTCCAGATAACATTTAGGCACATTTAGCCACTTTTGTTGGATCCAGATTAAATTGTGTTTAGAGTAGACCCTTTGAAATTAATAGGACAGGTTAGTCATGATTAATTTTAAGTCCCATTGATTTCAGTTAGCCTATTCTAAGCCTTAGCCAACAGCAGTAAGCAATGATCTGGAGTGGAAGTAGGGAAATTCATGATGTGATGATGTCATAAAAGGGCAGAGTGCTGAGATATTACTAGAAGAAGGGGGTATCTCAACATGGGAAATCCACTGTTATTTCAGGGTCAAGTATAGATCTAGAGCTACCCTCTCAGGCAGCTGATTTACTGGGAAAAAGCTTAGACAGGTCAAAAGCTTTCCAATATTAGAAATGGTGTGTTTTCCATTCGTAAATGCATTGGATTCACTGAATTCAATTTGGCCAACTCCTTGAGACCCTTAGAGTAATTTATATGGGTGTTTCTGGCACTAGTCCAGAAAGGAAACTCTGTGGGTCATTAGAGGGACGTGGCAAGATGCTTGCAAGACAACATACATGCATGTTGTGGAACACCACCTCTGCTTTAAAGCACACACAGCTTTTTCTGTGAAAGGTTATAACCAGATGTCTTCATATTCCAACCGTGTGAATCACCCCAATACGCCATCGGTAAGGCCAATTGCCAAATATATTTTTGTCAGGAGGAACATTTTAATTACCACGGAGTCTGCTTATGTAAGGAGATAAAAATACCCAAGTAAACATGTGCTAAAGTCCTTGTACTTCATGTGAACATTAAAATAAAAGAGAGGAACATTCCTGCTACCAAAGCCTACCACTGATGTTTTATTGTGTTTTTAATATTCTGTTAGAAGCCACCCAGAGTGACTGGGGGCCCCCGGCTAAATGGAGGGGGTATAAGTAATGAATTATTATTATTATTATTATTAACCACATGATTATTTATTCTTCTGTTCATTGTTAACAAAAACAGAAGTTGGATGTGAACAAAAAGCCTCCATCTGAAAATTCGTCTACTTCTAAAAGCACATCCCCAACTCTTACGCCGTCACCATCACCATCTGCATCCCCCAAGGTTCAAAGTGCAGAGTCCTCTCTCTCCTCTTCTCACAGGCAAGGGAAAAGTAGCGGTGGCTCCAGCAGTGGAACTTTGACAGATGAAGGTAAGCAGTCCCCGGCTACACCGTCAGCAGGATCTCCCTGGACTGTACTACAGTGGTGCCCCGCAAGACGAATGCCTCGCAAGACAGAAAACCCGCTAGACGAAAGGGTTTTCCGTTTTTCGATGCGCTTCGCAGGACGAATTTCCCTATGGGCTTGCTTCGCAAGACGAAAATGTCTTGCGATTCTTGAGGTTTTTTTCCGCTCCCCACCCCCTTTTTCTAAGCCGCTAAACCGCTAATAGCTTTTTAGCAGCTAATCCGCTAATCCCTTAAGCCTTTAATAGCCGCTAAACCGCTAATAATGCTAATCCGCTAAGCCGCTAATAGGGTTGCTTCGCAAGACGAAAAAACCGCTAGACGAAGAGACTCGCAGAACGGATTAATTTCATCTTGCGAGGCACCACTGTACTTAGAATGTGAATTGTGCATTTGGATGTCCTCCTGTGTCAAAAACGCTCTGCAAATAGAAACCAGCACGTATGGGGCAAGGAACTGCTGCAGCAGAAGGGTTGTCACAGAAAGGTGCAAGTTTTCAGTATATAGGTAAAGCTAAAGGGACCCCTGACCATTACGTCCAGTCGTGACCGACTCTGGGGTTGCGGCGCTCATCTCGCTTTATTGGCCAAGGGAGCCGGCGTACAGCTTCCGGGTCATGTGGCTAGCATGACTAAGCCGCTTTTGGCGAACCAGAGCAGCGCACGGAAACGCCGTTTACCTTCCCGCTGGAGCGGTACCTATTTATCAGCTTGCACTTTGACGTGCTTTCGAACTGCTAGGTGGGCAGGAGCAGGGACCGAGCAACGGGAGCTCACCCCGTTGCGGGGATTCGAACTGCCGACCTTCTGATCGGCAAGTCCTAGGCTCTGTGGTTTAACCCACAGCGCCACCCGCGTCCCTTTCAGTATATAGGAGCTGTTTAAAAAAAAAATACTGGTTTGCTTTCAAACATGCACATCCTAAAGTAGGTAGGACTTTCCCATCCAGCAAAAGGAAGGCAGAAGGGAAGACAGCTCTGCAGTAATTGCTGTGTGGTTATCTCCTACTCGTCTATCCTTTATGTTATGTACTGAGTTGAATAGGATTCAGAATGCAGCAGTCTGATTAGTCCTAGAACAATAGGATTCAAAATGCAGCACTCTGATTGGTCCTAGAACAATAGGATCCAGAATGCAGCAGTCTGATTGGTCCACAGGAGCCACCCAATCTAGCTCCAGGTGGAAATGAATCCGCAACCTGATTGGCCTACAGGAGAATCCCAGAATTAGCCAATTACGTGGGGCCCATTGCGTAAATAATGTGTATAAAGCAGACATTCTGGGGGAACTTCCATTCCTCCTCACCACTATGAGCTGAATAAAGAGCATGAAATCCACTCTCGACTCAGAGTATATTTCACTTCACCTCTCAGGAAGCCTAGTTTAGCTCTGAAAGAACTGGGGCAGTGCTGCTACAGACTTGGGGAAAGATCACCCTCCCTGGCTCTCAGCTATGACACCCTACTGCCTTCCCCAAAAGTGTTAGTACTTGGAGCAGGTCCCAGTATGAAGTGAAGGCCCAAGACAGTGGCCCCTTGCACAGTGTATGATGAAGGAGACAAAAGGTCTCAGGGACAAAAAGTTACAGACAGGACACCCAGTGGCGTAGCGTGGGGGGTGCAGGGGAGGGGCCCGCCACACCGGGCGCAACATCTGGGGGTTAGGGTTAGGGGGCGCAAATCCACGGGTTAGGGGGCGCAAATTACTTGCCTTGCCCTGGGTGCTGACAACCCACGCTACGCCACTGAGGACACCGCTGACTGCTGAGACCGCAAAAGGTCAGACATAGGTGGAACGATGTACCAGACAGCCGTGGCTTGTCGGGGGGGGGGGGGTTGTGCCCTGCACCCCGAGGTCACGCGTGCAGGCAGACTGTGGCTGCCCTACTGGTGGGGTGTGTGCTCCCTCCGGACCGCACTGTCCACTCCGCGATATCCCTACACCAGTAATCTCAGGGGTGAACTAAAATCTTCAGACTGGCCTTTTTTCTTTAAATACTCTCTTTATGTGTATGTATGAGAAAGGACAATCACAAGACCCATTATGCTCTGCATTGCACAGATGGTTTTGCATGGCTGAATATTTTCAGGGTTACAGGAAAAGTTCAGGGACAAATCGCTGGTCAGACTACTTAATATGATCTTTGCATCTGCATGATTAGTTCAAAATATCAATAAAGATATGTATTCTCTGCCCTTTGTCAAAATGATTACAATTATTTCCTTTTTTTATTTTAAGATGAACTCACAGGCATCCTTAAAAAACTATCACTGGAGAAGTATCAGCCTATTTTTGAAGAGCAGGAGGTAAAGTTTTGTATAAACCTTTTATTTGTTCTTTTCCTTAATGCTTTCTGTGAGGCTGGCTGAAACTTTCAAATCATGAAGAATCATTAGGCCATGGAGGCCAATAAGGAAATTTATTTACAGAATTATGATCTCAGATTTTTATTATCTGGCTTTTCAGAAACAGTGTTCTTAAAAGAGCAGCCACCAACAATGCAAGGCTGTATTTTTGAATATTTATTTGTTAAGAATACTTATATCTTCCTTATAGCCCAGAGAAGCTTTTAAGGCAGCTTAGAAGAGATTCTCAAAATGGAATCACACTCAAATTTGGTATAAGAACAAAAATTACATCATGACCGTATGAAACCAGGATTATTCAGGCTCTTCTCTTAGTTTCATTGATTAGGGCTTATCATTTTAGGGAGTGGAAACTTAATTTTTGCAAATTTCTTCAGTAAGGGAGCTTTAAAATATGTTTTTCAGTGTGAGGAATTCAAATCTGCTATTATTTTTGTGATTGGACAACTAGGCCTCCTGAGAGGTAAAGGACAATAATATCATTGGCAGTCTCCATATTCCACAGCTTCAACAGCAAAAGCAAACTACCCAGTATTTCTGGTCCAGCTATCTTTGGTTACGCTCCATTTTCACCACATAGCAAAGGGAAGTGGCTTTTCAAAACTTACATAAAGAATTACACCCATTTGCTTGAGTGACTTCTATTGACTGTAATTGATATTTCATGAACATAAAGGAGGAAAATATAATACATATATTCTGGGTCAGTGCCCCCAATATGAAAGTGCAAAAGCTTTGGGCGTAAGTTGCTTTCTGCCTTTGAGCTCAGATAAAATAACAATTTAGTGTTCATTTAAGCATATTCCACTGCTGTGTAAACCTTTTAGAATTACTTAGAAATACAGTTGTGTTTTGCTGTTTTGCCTGCTGCTACAGTTGTGATATCTTTTCATGCAAATCTTGAAAGCTAGTCAAAAGTAGAACCTGTTCTCTATCTATTTCAGGGAGCCACAGACATGCAACGTCATTTAAACATTCAATCAATATAACTTTTTGATGTATGTCCCTAGTTTCTAAGTGTCTGGTTACAAATGGCAGAAACGTATTGACCGTAGGGACTTAGAAAGCTGCGTTATATTGAGTCAGACCATTGGTCTATCTCAGGGGTCTGCAACCCGCGGCTCCGGAGCCGCATGTGGCTCTTTTACACCTTTGCCGCGGCTCCGGGGCGGATACTAGCGAGGGGAGGAGGTGCATTGTGCGCCCCGACACTCCCCACTGTGGCGGGCGCTGTACTGGCTATGACGTCGCATGGGGGCGGTGCGTGCGTTAGTCACGCACCGTCCCGACGTCACCTTCCTGCCTGCTGTCAGATTGCGGCTCCAGAGATATATTTGTTTTAAATGTCGCAATGGTTTTGCGGCTCCCAGTTGTTTTTTTTCCTTTGGAAATGGGTCCAAGTGGCTCTTTTTGTCTTAAAGGTTGCAGACCCCTGGTCTATCTGGTTCATTGTTGTCTGCACTGACAGATAGTCGTGCTCCAACAGAGTCCTGCCCTAGTCTTACATGGAGATGTTGGATATTCAGCCAGGTCTCTCCAAGCAAAGCCTGTCACTGAGCTATAGCCCTTTCCCCATATATTTCACCTTGCATATGTCTGAGCAAAAGGGACGCGGGTGGCGCTGTGGGTTAAAGCCTCAGCACCTAGGACTTGCCGATCGAAAGGTCGGCGGTTCGAATCCCCGTGTTGGGGTGCGCTTCCGTCGCTCGGTCCCAGCGCCTGCCAACCTAGCAGTTCGAAAGCACCCCTGGGTGCAAGTAGATAAATAGGGACTGCTTACCAGCGGGAAGGTAAACGGTGTTCCGTGTGCTGCGCTGGCTCTCCAGATGCAGCTTGTCACGCTGGCCACGTGACCCGGAAGTGTCTTCGGACAGGGCTGGCTCCCGGCCTATAGAGTGAGATGAGCGCACAACCCTAGAGTCTGGCAAGACTGGCCCGTACGGGCAGGGGTACCTTTACCTTTACCTTATGTCTGAGCAAGCTTGGGACTCCTACAAGTTGGTGCATACGCTAGGGGCCAAAATTGTGGAAACCTTTTGGGGAAAGTGTATTTCCAAAGTTTGATGGCTCATAACACCTGATTGGCTCTCTAAACACTCATGCTCATTGGCTACATTGTAGGAAAGCTACTGCATATCAACCTAAGCAAGTTGTGCTTTCTTTTTCTGGTTATTTGGCTATAACTTTTGATAGAATACAGATAATTGAACCAACTTTGTTGCATTACATTCTTCATTAAATTATCTTTCCACTGGTATATAATTTTATGGTGTTACTAAAAAAAGAAAAGGTTTCCACAATTTTGGCCATTAGTGTGGATAATAATAGTGCTTTAGGGTGTTTAAAGTACTTCACACACATTATCTCCATGGTCCTTATAATATCTCTGTAACAGGGTTATTAACTCCGGCTGAGGCCGAGAATGACTTCCATGAAGCCATCTATGTAATGAATAGCAGAGACAAGTTTTGATCCAGAGACTTCCTTTGCTATTTTGCTAGGTCTTCAGACTAGCACTTCACACAGTGCTAAAATTAGAATCATAGAATCTTAGAGTTGGAAGAGACCACAAGGGCCATCGAGTCCAACCCCCTGCCAAGCAGGAAACACCATCAGAGCACTCCTGACATATGGTTGTCAAGCCTCTGCTTAAAGACCTCCAAAGAAGGAGATTCCACCACACTCCTTGGCAGCAAATTCCACTGTCAAACAGCTCTTACTGTCAGGAAGTTCTTCCTAATGTTTAGGTGGAATCTTCTTTCTTGTAGTTTGGATCCATTGCTCTGTGTCTGCTTCTCTGGAGCAGCAGAAAACAACCTTTCTCCCTCCTCTATGTGACATCCTTTTATATATTTGAACATGGCTATCATATCACCCCTTAACCTCCTCTTCTCCAGGCTAAACATACCCAGTAGCAGCAGTTCCTCAGACTGTTATGGGAACTTAAGTCTTGCTGGAGCCAAAATGGAGGGGAGAGTGTAAAATGCTCTCTCTGCCTCTTAGCTCAGTGTCTCCTTCATAAATTAGAAGAGAGAAAATGCATTTACGGATTTCTGTTTCGCAGGTGGATATGGAGGCTTTTCTCACCCTCACGGATGGTGATTTGAAGGAACTGGGAATTAAAACGGATGGTTCTCGACAGCAAATTCTGGCGGCTATTTCGGAGCTGAATGCAGGAAAGGTATTTCAGAATATATTTTACTTTCAAAGTGTTGCTTTTCTCTGCTTTTGAGTATTTGATTTTTCAACATCTGATAGAGCGTGCTCAGAGAAGAAGATGTTGACTTCAGGACTGCACAGGTCCTATGCTTTAACGCCAAAGAGTTTTGCCCTAGTGGGCTGGCTCAGAGACTTAACAGTTCTTCTGACTTCAGCCTTCATTGCCAACAATTTGTATATTACTGGGGTTAGTTTGGCATACTGGAAATCCAGATTTGAAGCTTCTGCAATGTTTCAAGGCTCATTACTATGTGGGCAGGGCCAGTTATAGAAGTCCTTGCCACCCAATCATCACTCTCAGTTCCTGCTGGGCAACAAGTACAGTGGTGCCTTGCAAGACGGAATTAATTCGTTCTGCGAGTTTTTTCGTCTTGTGAATTTTTTCGTCTTGCGAAGCACCACTGTGCATTGACGGTTTCCCATAGGAATGCATTGACGGTTTTAAGAAAAAGGCGCAAGACGTTTTCGTCTTGCGAAGCAAGCCCATAGGGAAATTCGTCTTGCAAAGCAACTCAAAAAACGAAAAACTCTTTTGTCTTGCGAGTTTTTCGTCTTGCGAGGCATTCTTCTTGCGAGGTACCACTGTACATGGAAAGTGTTCTCTCCATGTCAGCAGTTTGCTCTATTAACATGATTCTGCCACTGCAGAACAAGATTGTTGTTGTTTAGATTTTTCCTCCCAAAGGAGAACCGGGCAGCAAACACCAAAGCAATACAAAACTTTTGAAAGCAGTTAATTATCCCTGCAGGTAAATTATTGAAGGTTGTCTAAAACAGCATCTTTCAGCCATCAAGTGCATGGATGAGTATGAATGCTTTAAACTTCTGCCAAAATGTTACTATAGAGGGTAGCAGATGCATCACAGTATAATATATAACCAGTGGGCTGTGTTTAGCTTGCTGGGTCACAAGGCTGTACAGTCCCAAACCAGAGTACCTTGTGCCGGAAGCAGACTGGAGCAAACAAGGTTATTTCATTGACACCATTACCAGCAAACATGAACACCTTTCCTGGCATGTGTTCCTAAAGAACCAAGCTGAAGTTTCTCTTACTAATGATTGCATTGATGGATTTAAACATGGACTATGCATTTCGTTCGTGCTCTAACTATGGTTTTCTACAGGGCCGAGAAAGAAAAATTTTACAGGAGACCATACACAACTTTCACTCTTCCTTTGAAAGCAGTGTTAGCAACACTAGCCCTGGAAAACCTCAGTGTAAGTATAGGATCGTGATTTATTTATCTGCTATATATTTCGGAAAGTTGTTTGCCTGTTTGCTCTGCATTTGGACACCTCTTACGATATCATAACCAAATTTTGCATGATGGTTCTTGAGATGAAGGAACAGTTTTCTATGTTTGCGTTCAATTAGACACCATTTTGAATCAAGATGGTGGACTGAACCTTTCAAAACTACAGATTGTTATTATTTTGTTTCTTACAATTCCTGATCAACACTGGGGATGAAGCTGATAGTTAATAATAAAACAGTATTTGAGAGACCTGACTCCTGGCCCTCTTGAAACTGAATCTAGAGCTGAAGATGGGTTTAAATTTGAAATCCTGAACACAAATTTGAAATCCAGAACACATCTTTATCCAGAACACATAGGTCAAATTTCATGCCAATAGCTCATTTTCAAACAAAATTGTGCTTTGAGTTGATTTTTACATATTTGCTAGTCTCATTGAAAACAGGTGTGATCATGGTGGGGTTTGTCTTTGAAAGACAGCCCCGTATGTGCAAACTGTCTTCCATCTGATAACTCACTCTTCAAAGGAGATATTACATAGCATTATATCTTATATATTTCCTGTCTCCCTTGCAAATAGGGGGAATTTCTGTAATTGGATAGGGGACCATGTGTTGAGATTTCTGCATTGCAGGAGGTTGAACTAGATGACACTTAGGATACCTTCCAGCTCTACAATTCTGTGATTGAAATTGAATGAATTAAAAACCAGAAAACATCATGGACAGATAAATTCTTATCAAGGGAGAGTTCAGTGGCTTGGTTAATCCCCCCCCCCCATGGTCATCTTTAAGGGGAATAAGAAAAAAAGTCATTTAAAAAAAATTATAACCAGGAAATATTATTGATATATGGAGATACAGTATGATCACATCTTACGTTACAGTTCACTTCCAAGCCTTCCACATATACATGAGACCCCATATACTCAAACCTTCCCTTTGGAACCATCCCCACGCCAGCATCCCTAACATTCCAGATCTGGCATAATAAGTGGGGATTGCTGTTTTGGGGCTGGCTGAGCAGTTCAACGAAGTCTCGATGCCCCTCTGGCTCATGTGAACGGTATCGGTGCTTGCTCAGCTGAACAGTTTAAGGAAGCCCCGTGCCCCTCTGGCATGTGTGAGTCAGAGCGGTATGGGGACTTGCTCAGTAGGGCTGGGAAATGTATCCCGGCTGCTTGTTCCTCCACTAAGGTGGGGAGGAAGAAGCAGCTGAGATACATTCCAGACATACCAGCATATCACAGTATTTAGCTGCTGATATATCACAATGTTGAAAACCAGGTATTGCCCATCCTTAATGGCCAAACGTATAGAGAACAGACAGGTGGACAGACAAACCACTTTCCAAAATGTATTTGTAAATATTTGTTTTAAATCTAGCACTTCGTGCATAGATACTTTATGCATATCTAGCAGCTTCTGCATTTTAAAACAAAACAATTAATGATGAATTCCTTTCTGTTTGCAGCACCTGGATGCTGGGTGAGGCCACAAGAACCTTCTCCTACTAAGAGGTAGTTTTTGAACCAAGGTGTCCCACTACCTCGCCACAGTGCCCTGAAGAAAAAGTATCATGTGTACCTGGTACAGCAACATCTTTTCACAGAATGCACAGGAAGGATTGTTTGTTAACAACTTTAAAAACCCTTCATTCTGCTAAGTAGCTGTTCCCAAAGCCGAAACTACACATTAGGTAGTTTGATACTTTGAAGGCCGTGAAAGACTTTCAAAAGTGAACTGTAATGCAAGAACATGTATGGGTCATTTCACAGAAGTGCAAGAACGAGAATCTGAACCAAACCCCTGTGGCTTCAGCAAAAAAAAAAGTGTGTTGAGGAAGGACACAACGAAGTAACTTCAACTCACTGGAGTCTGCCATAGTCACCTGAGACTTGACTGTGCATATTGTGATAAATTTAAAATATTGTGATAAATTTAAATTTAAAAGAAACTGCAAGTGTTTTGTAAGGAGTCAAGTGCACTGACGTGTGCCCAAGGCGTGTTTTTGTGAAGCACCAAACACAATTTGTATTGATGAACATTCAAATAAGATTTTTTTTTTCTAACTAAAGAAAACTTATGATTTGTAACCAGCCTTTTGTATTCATGCTTGGGAAGTTGGTGTCTGAGGGTGCCGGGCTTGCGTACACATTATTCACAACTTCCAACACATCTGCTGTAGACAAAGTCTAGGGACAAATGCATCTTGAAATCGAAATGCTGCTCTAAGCTCCTTGGAGAAAAGGTGTGATGATGATGATGGTGATAATGCTGTGTGCTTACTGAAGCTTATGTACCAAAATATTGTACATAAGTGAACACATCATTTCCCCCCACCCCCTGCCAGTAGGCCTGTTGAAGCCCAAGGGGGTGGGGGAGATCACCTGCCACATTTTTTAAAAAAGAGTTCTTACCTTTTAAACTTAGGTTAGTGTGTATAGGGCTGCAGCTTATCTTATTTCTATTCAGAAGAAAGCCCCATTGAGTTTAGTAGGACTTACAGTGGTACGTCAGGATGCAAACAGGATCCGTTCTGGAGCCCCATTCGCATCCCGAACGGAACATAAGATGCGACGGTGCGTGTGCGCGGGTCGCGTTTTGCTGCTTCCGTGCATACGTGTGACGTCATTTTGTGTGTTTTTTTCCAAAAAAATTATTGGTTTTCACAGTATTATAAACAAACAAACAAACAAACTCACAAGACAAACAAACATAACAAACATAAATCATAGCCTTATTGAAAATTACAGTTATTAACTTTGTTAAGTGGCTTCCTTGCTTCCCCTTGGTTGAATTTCATTGCATGTCCTTTTAACAGTTTTCCAAATCCCAATTTTTATAAAATTTAACTTAAACATTAACATCCTTAAATCTTCACCTTATATAATGAAACATATTAATTCATCACTTAACATAAACAAAATCCTAAGCCTGATTAAGTATCTGCAAGCTATTTCTGGTTAATTTAACTTAACAAATTTAACTAAATATTCATTAAATTTATTCCATTCTACCAGATAATCCTCCTCCTCCTGGTCGCGGATCTTCCGGTTAGGTTGGCTAGCTCCGAAAAATCCATCATCTTCATCTGCCATTCTTCTACTGTTGGTAATTCTTGGGTTTTCCACTTTTTAGCTAATGTCACGTCATTTTGAGCGTCTGCGCATGTGCAGGCTGCAAAATCTGGAAGTACCGTTCTCCGTTACTTCCCGGTTGCCGTGGAGCGCAACCCAAAAGCGCTCAACCTGAAGCACATACAACTCAAGGTATGACTGTACTTCCAGGTGAGTGTATATAGGATTATAGTTCCCACTGATTCATTGAGGGTAGGCATGCAGTGTTAGATACTGTTCTAGAGGCAAATATGGGATCTTGCCCACAGGGGTTGAGAGAAATTACTAGTCTATACATGACAGTAGGTAGAAACTGACAGTGGCAGGCAGAAGGCAGAAAGTATAGTTTGTAAAGCTAGCATACCTGGGAAGAACATGATTGTAGACTCTGCAGTTTAAGCAAGCAACAGATCTACTTGAGCTGGACCTATTTCCATGTAAATATGCTTAGGACTAAAACCCAAGACCAGGGCTCAGTCAATTGACTGGGAGGGAACCTTAGAGACTGCAACATTGCTGGAGATAGCAGGTGTGAATCTGGCCAGTTCTTTAAATGAAAGCTGCATGAAACAGAAGAATATATCTTGAAGAAGATTACAGCCAAATATCCATGGTTGGAAAGGATTTGGGAGCAAAAGTCTTGGCCAGGTTGACCGCACTGATGGGAGGAATACATAATTAATTTTGATTTGGGTATACCTTGCAACTACTGACATTACTTTGTTTTAAGACCACATTCAGCATCATGTAGGTAGCTGTTACTTGCTTCCTGTTATTTGAAATAGACAGTGTCTATTTCTCACCCATCTCCCAAAATAAAACATCATGTTGACAAGTGAAAGGGATACATACTTCACATAAAAATACATTATTTGCTAAAGAGGTGTTAGTGAGCCTCTTTTAGACCTATGGCCAGATTCATACCTTGCCAAGTTTCTGGGGGCTGCATTTGGGTGGTAGGTGGAGCCAGAGGCAAAACAAAAAACAAAAAAAACCCACAGGGTAAAAGTGGATCCCAACATGAACAAAATAAAAATATTGTACAAAATTGTATGGATCTTACATATATATTTATATATTTTATATTCAGTTCCCCCTTATTCTTTGGAGGAATTGTATAGAGAATAAGTGAAAGATATATGAGATGTAAAATTTTATTTCTAACCCTATGACTGACAGATGTCAGATGACATCAAGTGATTGGCAGCTGAGAGGACTTTGCCGGAAACTGCTTTGTTGACCATTTGAAGGGGCCTGGCAGGCTTAATGGTTGGAGGTTCCCTGCGAAGGGAAACTGTTCTGCTGAATTGAAATACTTTCTTTTTTATTGTTTCCTTCCATTACAAATGGCTATCTTCTTGGAATAGAATTCACCCTTAGCCCTGTTTCATACTAATAGCCAGTAGAAATGTCGGTGGAAGCTATAAAATACAGAGAGCTAATAATTGCATGAATTCCACACACCCATCATACATGGTGAGCAGTTCTCACACAGTGTGACCACTGTGTGGAGCTCTTGCCACACAGAAGGGTTTTTAATCAAGGGAACAGGGTAAAAAAGTGATTTTGTACTATGTTCCCTTACTCTTCTCTAATTGAATGAAAAAGGTGCTGATTTTCTCACATGGCCAGTCTGCTACCCCTATGAAATAAGGATGCTCTCTTAAACAGCCAGGCCACAATCCAGCTAAATTATACTTATTTTATAAAGTTAGTTGTGTGACTAAGGGTGCAGTCCTGTTTTCCCTGTCACCTAGGAATAACTCCTGGTGAATTCAGTGGTGCTTACTTCTGAGGTAACACATAGACTTGTTATTGACCCTTTGTAAGTTCATCTAAAGATTGGGACAAAATGATTTAAATAAACAACTATAATGTACAGCAGCATTAAATCTTACTGACAGCCACGATACTTTAGTTGTGATGCACCTCCTCTATTGGTTTCACTGCAGGAATTAATGTTCCACAGCAATATGTATCAATATATGATTGTTTTAATTAATGAAATTCTTTATAGTGTTTTCTAAAGTGCTTTACCAGTAGGCCATACACGTCGGGTGGGAAAGTTAAGGAGGAAAATGAAGGAAGGCTTGGTTTTTCTACTACTCTCAGAGGTTCAAGGCGGGGTAGCTTGTGAGAAAGTCTTATCAGTTGTGGCCCCAATAATGCTTGGATCAGTCAGGGCAGCCACTTGCACTCTGGACCCTTGCCCCTCCTGGCTGATAAAAACTAACAGGGAGGGGACAGCTTGCTGGGCCATGGAGGTGATTAATGCTGCCTTGCAAGAGGGCTTGGTCCCTGTCTGCTTGAAATGGGCAGTGGTAAAAACATTCCTCAATAAAACCCTCACTAAAATCTAAATAACTACTGGCCAGTTGCCAATCTCCCCTTTCTGGGCAACAATTATTCAGCAGGCAGTCACAGACCAGATCCAGGCGCTTTTGGAGAAAATTGATTTTCTAGATCCATTTCAATTGGAGTTTAGGCCCTGTTTTGACACAGAAACTGCTTTGGTCGCACTGTTGGGAGAGAGGTGAGGAAATATGTCCTTGTTAATTCTCCTCAATCTCTCAGTGACTTTCAATACCATCAACCATGTTATCCTTCTGGAGTGGCTGTCTGAGTTGGTGTCACTGCTTTGAGGTGGTTCTGGTCCCACTTGGATGGTCATTTCCAGAGGATGACGCTTCGGGAGTACTCTTTGGCTCCATGGAGCCTTCAATGTGGGGCTCCTCAGGGTTTGGTTTTATACCCCATGCTGTTTAACATCTACATGCAACCTCTGAGTGGGGTCATCCAGAGTTTTGAAGTACATGGTCAGCAATATGCTGAAGATACACAGCTCTTCTCCTTTGCATCTGCAGGTGTGGCAGCAGATGTGCTGGACTGTTGTCTTGCGTTGATAAGGTACTGGATGAGAGCCAATAAACAAGCTCAAGACAGAGGCACTGTTAGTTGGTAGTTCCCTGGACCAGATTGCTGGGAAGCTGCCTGCTCTTGGTGGGATTACACTGCTTCTGAAGAAGTGGGTATGCAGCTTGGGGGTCCTTCAGGGTCCATTGCTGTCGTCTGAGGCTCAGTTTGCTTCAAACTGAGTGCCATCAGCTTTGGCTGCATCCCTATCAGGGCAGGGATTGCCTAACTTCTGCCGTCCATGCCCTGGTAACCTCCAGGTTAGATTCCTGCAATATGTTATCTGTAGGGCTGCCTTTGAAGATGTTTCGGAAACTTAAGCTGGTGCAGAATTCAGCAAACAGGTTGAGCATATAACATTGTGTGCTGGTCTGACTGCAGTGGCTGCCAGTTAGTTTCTGGGCCCAATTCAAAGTACTGGTTTGGACCTATAAAGTCTTAATCAGTTCAGGACCACAATATTTAAAGGACCATCTCTCCCCATATGAATCTACCCAGACCCTGCGATCATCATCTGAGGCCCTTCTTTGTGTGCCGGAGGTCCGGATGGTGGAACATGAGAATGGCCCTTTGCTGTGGACTGCTTCTCTATCATGACCGCCATCTTGTCTGGATTCAATTTGAGTTTGTTCATACTTGTAAGCTTTCATTGTCTTCTTCTGGTGAAAATGTATTGACATCCTGGTACAATTAGGATGAGGGAAACTGTTCGTGCCATCTTTGCAGCAATCTGCTCCTAATTCTGTAGACAGAATACGGAAGTTGTCTTGGCTGAATACATCTCCTGATATGTTGTTATTAAAACACAGACCTTAGTATTTGGGAGGCCAGAGATTTTTCACTCAAAACAAAAGATTTTGTGTGGGTGAATGTAGTATGCAGCTTTTAGAAAGAAGGGTTTTTACTTGAACAGTTGATTACTGCTCACACTGCCACAGGCTTTGGTACTATGAAGCCCTGAGTGAGGGCAAAATTTGGTTCCCCCTAATATTTCTTCTTTTCACAATACAGTGGTACCTCGGGTTACATATGCTTCAGGTTACAGACTCCGCTAACCCAGAAATAGTGCTTCAGGTTAAGAACTGTGCTTCAGGATGAGAACAGAAATCGTGCTCTGGCGGTGTGGCGGCAGCAGGAGGCCCCATTAGCTAAAGTGGTGCTTCAGCTTAAGAACAGTTTCAGGTTAAGTACGGACCTCCGGAACGAATTAAGTACTTAACCCGAGGTACCACTGTATAATGAAGGGCTGCATCTCAGTGGTAGGGCATCTCCTTTGCAAGCAGAAGGTTTCAGGTTCAATCCCTGGCATCTTCAGGTAAGGCTAGGAAAGACACGCTGTCTGGAACACCAGAGAGTCTGAAATCAGTGGAGCTTACTCCCAGGCAAGTGGGTATATGACTGCAGTCTTAAGTTGTTGGTGTGATATGACAACTGGGGAGCCAGATACTGAATCCAAATTTGTACAGGCTGAGAGATAACACTCTTCCTCATTACTTCAACATATCTAAGATTCCTGAATCCTAGGGCTAAATGCTGTGGACAGCTGCATGAAAGTAAAATTTTATTACAAAATAAAACAAATAAATAATGATGGGTGGGGAAAGCCAGGCAAAAACTTTCCTCTGTAACCAGGCCTTTTTAACTATCAGTGGATTTTTAGAAGTAGGGGGAAATTTTTAATGTGTATTTTCTCTTTCCTCTTCCTTTTAATATATCTGTGGGGTGTTTGTTGTCTGTTTGCTTAGCTGTAGATCACTTTGGGTATCCTGGGCAAGATAAAGCAACTGACAAATTTAATAAATAAATAAATAAATAAATAAATAAATTTCAAAAGCGTATCTGGCACCATCTGATTGCAGCTTGTTGATTGATGAAGACAGTGCTTTTTTTTATAAAAAGATGTTTAGGGGTACTCTCATTTTGACTCAAGAAAATCACCATTTTATAGTTCAAATTGGAAAAAATAAATACAGCAAATGGACAAATGGACAAAATGTTTAGGGGTATGCGTACCCCTGCGTCCGCCCAGAAAAAAAGCACTGGATGACGACATACATCTTTACCTAGACCTTTAAAAACCGAAAACCTGATCTTATTATTCTGTAATGTGTTGTATGGAATTATTGTTTTGGAGGATTGTTGTATGTTCTATGTTGTGTTTTCATATGACCCGGGGACCTTTTTTTAAAAAATGAAAGGCAGGCAAGAAATGACAACTGCTAGGATTTTTGTTCGCTTTCAGACCTGAATACCTGCTACTTAAAAGAACGTGTGTGTGTGTTTTTAAAAGCATAATTTTGGTTGTCCCAACCTCAAAGACGAAGCAGGGACTGTAAGTTCTCCTGAGGAGCAGCCATCATCATTGCACTGAAATGCTCCCTCTCCATTTTCCCCGTCTCTTTTCTGAGGGAGACTATCTTAAATATATACTGGTGCCCAGTGCTTTTTTTCTTTTTTTTTTTAAAGGATACTCTCATTTTCTTACTCATATTGAAACACTGCCCCTCAATGAGGCCAAACTTAAAGAGTCACAAAATGTTTAGGGGTATGCGTCCCCTCAGGAAAAAAAGCACTGCTGGTGCCTATTATTGATTCGTATTGTTTCTACGTGGGTAATATTCAGGGAGGAAAAGTCGGCAGCCGACTTGGATTTTGGGCGCGGGAGCCTCAGCAGGGCCTGCTCTTTCTCGTCAGCGCTGTCCTGACGCGGCCTCCTCCCGCCTGGGCCGGCCTGCATCAGGTAGTTGAGGCAAGAGGAAGAAGAAGAAGGGGGCGCCATCGCCCGTGGGGCGGCGCCAGGCTGAGGCAGTGGGCGGTCGGTCGGAGCGCGGCGCCTGCGCGCCTTCTTCCACAGCGGGGCAAGCGGGAGCTCCTCGGGGCAGCGTCGCGGAAGGAAGAGCGCGGAGTTGTGTGTGAGGCGGCTTGGCCGGCTGCTTTGCCCGGCGTGGCGCGGGCGGCATGGCGGAGGCGGCGTTGCCAAGCTCAGGTAAGGAATGGCTAGAGCGGGCGGGAGGCCGCCGCCGCCTCCGCCGGGCCTGGATGGTGGTGGTGGTGGGAATGAAAAAATGCGAGCCTCGTGTGTGACAGGACCCGACTTGGGAGGCCGGAGGGGTGGGGAAAGGGGGGCGAAGGCGCCGCCTCGCTTCCCTCTCCTGAGGGGAACTCCTCGCCTCCACCCGGGTTAGCCCCTCCGCCGGGCACAAGGCCTCGGACGGGAAAGGTCGGAAGGGCGAGTTTTCGCCTTGCTTCCGTGAGTGCAACCGGGGAGGAGCGGCGGCGCCGGCGGCGTGTGTGCGGGCCGGGGGGGGAGGTTATACAGGCGGCAGTAACATCGGTTGCATAAACGCGCTGCTCTTGCTGCTTGTACGCCGGGCTCTCCGAGCAGCTTGGAGGGGAGGGCGCACCATCCGTGATTCCCAAGCGCGAGGCGGCGAGCCTGGAAGAAGTCTGCAATATTGCATGGTCCTCATTCCTCAGCTTTCGCCGCCGCTGCTACTGCTGCAGTGCATCTCGCATCAACAGATGTCGTGACGCTCATGCAAAAAGCGCGGAAAGGGACATGCACACAGCTGCAGGAGCCCCTCGGTGCAGGAGGGAGCAGGGAAACGCCGGAGCTCGGGAAAGGGCTCCGTTGAAATGCCTCATACGGGGGCATATCATCGCGAAATACCATGAAGCCGAAAATATTGTCCGTGGTTGCAATGCAGCACTGAGACATTGATTGCCAGTATGTTCTGCGGGATGCAGTTTGGGGCGGGGGGCATCGGCAGAATTTAATTTTAGCAGAAGTGTTTGTTTGTTTTTGTGCAAGGGCTGTTTGCGAGAGTCGTTTTTCTCTCTCCCCCTTCTCCCCTCCCCCCCCCCGCCGTCCACTTTTGTAGTTGACCTTTACGGTAAGGTTATTTGAAATAGGCATCTTATAGAACGTAATTTGTTTGCAAAATGTTATTTCCTGAGTAGGGTACGGAGATGAGCTGCTGATTTTTTTTTTTATTGTTGATGCAAATAAGTTCTTATCTGTAATAACAACAGCAAGATGTGCGTTGAGACTCTTGGTTGCTGCACAACAAGCAGTATAGGTCATGCACACCAAAGGATAATTGCTTATAAAATGTAGCTGATAAATTATTATTATTATTATTATTTATTGAATTATATACTGCCCTGTACCTGGGGGTCTCAGGGCGATTCATATAAAATACTCTGACAATATATAGAATGTCATAATGGTATACTGCATGAGAAAAGCACATATACCTCAGTGCTTGTAGTTATTTGGCTTTGGCTTAATACTGCAATCAATCAGTTAATTGTGATAAATGTAGTACTGTGGTCTTAATCTTTTTACCAAAGAAACAAAATGTAGTTTGTAGTAAAAAAACATGGCAGTGTGTCCTTCATTGTTTCCCAGAAATTTCTCCCCCAAAACCTGAAAGGTACCCAAAAGAGGCTACAGTATTTGGCCAGTTAGTTTATTCTGGGTTTTGCTGAACAGCAAAATGCTTTTTTTCAATATATATTCCTTTTTCCTAGGTGTGTTAAATCCAGATGCAACTGACTTCATTCCAAGAGACAGGCAAACTTTCAGTCTGAACTGGAACAGTCAATCCAGATTGGAATCAAATCGGGACAGAAATGCTATACCACCTTCTGCTCACCCTAGACACAGTAAATATGAAAATTCTCCTGTAGATCAGCATACTTTTTATAGTCTAGAGAGTCAGCATAGAAGCCAACCAGATTCTTCATTGTTCAACAGTATGGGTAAAACAAAGGGCCGCAACTTACAGAGTCAGCGATGGCTGAGATCAAGGAATGATAGAACACATGGCAAAAATCAGGCAAAGCAGACAAATGCAGGGAATTCAGAAGATCCTCAATGTTTAGATAGCAGATTGATTCCAGGACGAAGGATGAATCCAAGAGAGTACAGTGATTTTTCTTCAGACAGTGAAAAGGAGGCTGCTACTGCAGATAATAGAGGAGCAAAGCCAAAGAAGACATATTTGATGCATTCACGTGGAAGAGGATTGAAGGAAAAGGAGAAACATCCTCCTGAAAGGGATAAAAGAGTAGTTTCTAAATGGAGAGACAAGCCCTTTGAAAATATACCAGCAATAGATCTTACACAGTCGGACTCTTCTGACGCATCACTTGGAAAAGCAATATCTGATGGCTTTTCTGACAATAGCATTGCCCGGAGAAAGTACCCCTTTGCAAACAGATATTTTAGGGAGCCTATGTGGAATAAAGAGACTGGCAAAAGGCAAGATACATCTAGGAGCAAACATGTAAAACATGTTAAGAATGCGTCCCTTCCGCATCCTCCCAAAGAACGCACCAGTGAGAAGAGAGAATCTGTGCTGCGTGAAAGGGGTTCCAACTTAGTGAGTGTGGCACAGGCACAGCCAGTACAGGAATCAGGTACACGAGATGGGAGAAAACCTGTCCTTCAAGATGGATATAAAAGTAGGCGCTGGAAAAAGCAAAATGATGCACCAAAGAGCAAGGAAACTCATACAGGTAAATTTCTCCATTCTTAATCCATTTGAGGACCTGAAAGCCCAGTTGTGTGCTTTCCTTTAGCTTTTACAAAAGTGGTTTTCCTTGGTGCTCTGCTTTGTTATTCAAAATGCTAGAAGTTGGCTGTATGGATGAGTGCTCTGGATGTATATGTAGGAAACATCTGAGAAAAAATAAGTTAGGGTACATGCTTTATGATTGCAGTGTTGGAACAGGGCAAAAAAAATGAATGAATGTCAGAAAGATGGGTGGATATAGTGTCTACAATGGGAACTTTTCAGCAGCAGGTGAAGGCCTTCTGTTTCTGGCCTTTGAAACTTTGTTGTTGTTTGAACTTTTCAGAGACAGGAAACTTGTGGATCTCCAGATGTTGGATTCCAATTCCTATTAGCCCCAGCCATCATGGCCATCAGTAAAATGGGAGTTGGTAGTCTAGAAAAATCTGGAGAGCCAAAACATCCTTATCCCTAAACTGTTTCCCCTTGGTTGGATAACGTTAGAGTTTGTTTTGATCTTACGCTGCTTCATATGGTTTTATGCTTATTTTACGCTTAATTGTGTGCTGGTGCAGCTGCTGAGTCAATTGCTTACAGTACTTGTTATTTATTTGCAGTTGATTGTATATCTTCCTAGGTTTTCAATTGTGAACTTGATTAATTGTGTGGTATATAATTGCACCAGGCAAGCTTTTAATTTCCTGGGTTTAGAATAGGGTGTGATATCTGAATAGTAATCCTAATTGATCTCCAAATGGTATATTGGTGATTTTGAGGAACACTATGGAAGTTTCCCTGGAACCACCTCAGGAGTTTCTCAGAGGAAAAAGACCAACAATGGCTGATTTCACAGTCCTGGCAGTAAGCGCCATTGCATTCAGTAGTGCTTACCTCTAAGTAGACATGGTTAGGATTGTGCTGTGAGAAGCTTTACTGAAACGTAGCTTGCTCATCATAACAATTATTTGTGCACTATCAAACCACCAGGGTGTTTTGGTGCACATGTGGGAAAGTGGTGAGGCTAGAATTTGCCTCAGATTATCTGCAGCAGTACAGTGGTACCTCGGGTTAAGTACTTAATTTGTTCCGGAAGCCCGTTCTTAACCTGAAACTGTTCTTAACCTGAAACTTTAGCTAATGGTGCCTCCTGCTGCTGCCGTGCCGCCGGAGCACGATTTCTGTTCTCATCCTGAAGCAAAGTTCTTAACCCAAGGTACTATTTCTGGGTTACACCTGTAACCTGAAGCATGTGTAACCAGAGGTATCACTGTAGTTGAGTTCAGTGTGTGAAGTGTTTCTTAAAGACAGAACACTTTTAACCACTAAGGTTATAAATGACATGCTCTGTTTGTAACAAACAAATAATGTCCTGAAGTTCAACATCATGTTGCTTGGAAAGGTGTGCCAGTAGTACTGTAATGTCAGCAGCGCTTGCTGTGCAAAGTCTCTCATCTTTGTAGTACTGCTGAGCAGACTGGTGTTTTGGAATTGCCTGCTGTTTCATGGCAATTACAGCCACTCTGCATTTGCAAAGTCGTACCTACAGAGAATCAGGACACCTGCTGCACTGATGAGATAGTGTTGCTATTTAGATGAGAAGATAATTCAGTGCTTGAGGGAGCATCACCTTGCCTATTGGCAATATGGCACTTTTTGCTTCTCGTAATGTAACTCGGTGATCAGGGTTGGAGAGGAGCATCTACAGTCAGCGTGTATATCTGAACTCTACCACCACAAAATATTTGTTCATTTTGCTGCTCTTTGCCTGTAGCATATAAAATTTATTCCTTGGAGACCTGTCAGCAACTGTCATGGACTGGTTGGACGCAGAGGAATGGTGGGAGAAACCAGGTGGGGAACCACCAAGGGAAGAAGGCTCAGAGCACGGGGATTGGTGGTGGGATGACAATGAGTGGTCCAAGGGAGAAGACAGGAGAGGGAACTGTTGGACACCTTTGTTCATCAAATGGCTGGAGTGGCTAGTGAAGGTGTTTGATGTTAAAGAAAGGTATGGGCCTTGGGTAGGGTGGGGAGATGGTTATGCAAGATAATATTAAAAAATAAAGGACTATGTCCTGAAAGCAGAAATACCATTCACAAATTGGCAACTGAAGGCAAAAGCATTGTTATGCCGCTGTACATTTGTTTAGCATGCCGCAGGACTTACTTGTTGTTGGAATAATGTTTGTATATGTCCTAAAATATCTTCCTTAGGGTCTCTGATAGAGCAGCTTACCTCAGAAAAATATGAATGTATGGTATGTTGTGATGTGATCCGTGTGGTGGCCCCAGTGTGGAGCTGTCAGAATTGCTATCATGTGTTCCACTTGAGCTGCATTAAGAAGTGGGCAAGATCACCAGCAGCACAGACTGAAGGTCAGTATTTCCTCCAACTTGCTAAATGTATTGATAAGACCCCCTGTGCTTAACTGCTTTTAGATAGTTGTACATAACCTTGTGTGACAGCCTCAATTAACTTTATGTAAAACAAGTTCATTGAAGTACTGTATTATATGAGACTTTTTTTCAAGAAATGGTTTTTCCTATATTTTATTACTTCAGGTGATCAAATACATCCTGAAATTGATTGAGAATTATAAAGCCTCCCTCATTTTTTTTGCAGATGGTAATAGTGGCTGGCGGTGCCCTGCTTGTCAAAATGTTTCATCCCAAGTTCCTAATATTTACACCTGCTTCTGTGGTAAGTGTCTTTTAGAGTCAGAATTCATGGATTATTGAATGTTTTTGAAAATTTCATCATTCTGATATAAGTTCGTTTTGATTGCATTTTTCCAGCTTGGCATCATGAACCTTCCAGTGCATTTGTAACTCAATATGGCTATTGTTTTCATTTTGTTTATCAACAGTAAACATAATCTATTATGCTCCACTTACTTCCCATCCCACGTTATTCAGAAGCCCCTCTTCTCTGAAGAGGCTTTTCAGAAGGCAGGTAGTTGTACAAAAGAGAAGGGCACTTCCTCAACTAGTATTTTTAATGTTAGGGTTGTTTGTTTATTTGTTTACTGTTTTCACCCCAAAAACTGGAATGGGTGGAATTTACACTAGGGGATTTGCCCAATGTATTACATGCCTTGAGAAAAGCAATACTGAAGAGTAGCATATAATTTTAATATACAGTATATATTTGAACATTTTTAATATATACATACATAAATATACACCCCCATACATACTTACACAAGCACACCGTTTCATTTCATTTGCTTGTCTTCATAAAGATCTTTAAGAAATACCGTTTGCACCTTGTGGTATGGATGCTGCCATCTTGTCCGCTGCTGAACAGTTTGCTGTCACTATGGAAACATTCAGCTCCATCTTTTAAAGCATAGACTGAATCACATATGTTTAAAATTATAATAGGATGTGAATGATTATGGCGGTAGATGATTGTTTCCAGTTCTTTTAATAGCAGGCAGGTGTGTTGAATGAGCCTGTAGTGGGGAGAGGGGTGGGGGGATGAAGTTGTAGGGCTAAACTTGCAAGGAGCATGGAAACCTTAATTGTATTTGTAGATACATGAAATGAAGTTCTGTGCATACTTCTTGAATGGATATAATACATATTATGCACAAACACACACATATACATAGACAAAAAATGGATTAGAGACAGAAGAGAAGGGTGATGTGTGCTGGAAGAATTTCGTCATATTGTCCTCATGTAAGTTTAAAAACCTGTTGTAAAATGTAAAAGAGGATTGAATTTAAAAAAAATCATTAAGAGGAATCACAAAAAAGGAAATCTTTTAAAGCTTTAATATAGTTCTGTCTTTGATTGGTTTTAAAAATGAACATACTCTGTATTGGGGTGTTTTTTTTTTGTATAGGTAGGGTAAAAAATCCTGAATGGAATCGAAATGAAATTCCACATAGCTGTGGAGAACTCTGTAGAAAGAAAAGATCAGCTCAAGACTGCCCACATTTATGTAATATGTAAGTATGTTTTCAAAATGCCCAGCACATTAGAATATATGCCTTAACTCTTGAAAGATAAGCAGGGCTTTTTATTTTTCTTCTGCAAAAGCATGTGGTGGGTAGAACAGTCCTAACCCTTGATCCACTGCACTGAAGAAAACTAGGATGCAGCTGACTGTCCAACTTTCACGATAAAGGTCCTTGCAGTACCATCCAAAATGGTGGACAGAAGCTATTACTGGTGGTATCCCCACTAGTGGTAGCTAGTATCAACTCCCCAAAATGGAGCTTCAGGGTTAGTGGGTGGGGAGAACACAGAGCTTGACTGGCCAAGAATCCACTGGGTGCTAAGCTGGTCCAGCTACTGCTAATGGGCCCAACTTGGGCCTCTTGGCTATACCAGCCTGGAGCTTGTGTAGTGAAAAAGAACATCTTCACTGGCCTCCCCGTTTGCCTGCCTAGCCAGTGTGAACGGCAGCATTTTGGACACAGCAGTGGTTCTGCTGAGATCAGAAGCAGGGCTTGCTGAGATGGTGCAAGTGTTGATGGTGGAGTTCATTTAGTTGCATGTTAGAGATAAGCAGCTGTAGGGTCATATATTTCCTTCCCATCCAGCTGCTTCCTTTTAGGGTGTGAAATCCTTTTGCCCTTTCCCTGTTAACTTTCACCATGGGTGAGTGTTAAATGAAAATTGACATTAACTAGAATATCAAATGATTGTCCTCTAAAATAAATAACTGCTCCTGATATTCTAAACACAGCTGGGGACTTGTTCCTCATCATTATATCTTAACCAGGCTTCTGTGTTGTATTAGGCATGGTAGTATTGTGTCCAGCACTGTAATTATTAAATTACGTTCCGTGTAGTAAAGTTCTGATGATGCCTTAACTTCAGTGCGCAAGGATAACTGCTGACTTTTGTGAATCAGATTGAAATGAAAATGTTACAAAACTTAAATTCTGTTGAATACTTCCATTTTTCAGACTCTGCCATCCAGGACCTTGCCCATCATGTCCTGCTTTTATGACCAAAAAATGTGAATGTGGACGCACAAGGTGAGATCATACTTAGACTTTATTGCAAAATGCTTAAAATTTATTTGTGGCCTGTCACAGAATAATAATTTAGTTTGTTTTTTTTTGTAATATCTCTGAAGAATCTAAAAAATTTAAAATAATACAGTATTTATTTAAAATAATATTTTTTAATGGTCCATATTATTAGGAAATTGGCTGGCTACAGTTTTAATGGCATGTATCTCCTACTATACATGCTCCTTCCATGTGTAGTTGGATTGTCTACTGCAGTGCCCTCCTCTGGCTGGTGGCCAGTGTTTTTAATGGCAATCATTCTTTTTACCAAAATTTGAAAATATGGAAGGGTGCTGTTAGGGAAGAAAAACAAAATTACTTGAGAAGGAAAGCATGACATAGATGCTAATATTATATGAAGCTTCAATGGGATATTGCAATAAGCAAATCTTTCTGTACGTGATCTCTCTATGTACAGTGGCAAGCTCTTACAGGCTGTACAGCAAAATGCATCAGAAATAGATGCCACCCTCTCTGCTGTGATTGCCTAGCAATTGCCTGCTGTCTTTATGATGTACACCACAAATAACTCTTCCTATTGTGACTAATCGTGCCCCTGCTGTGTGAGATTCCTGTCAAGTAAGAATTTCCAGACAATTCATAGATAATTTTGATACATCTGAAATAAATGGAACGTGATTTATGGGCTGGCCCTCGAGTTTTCTTTGTTCATTGCTGCTGCTAATGTAAAAATGAAGTTGACAATATTTGGTGCTATTGTTCTTAAGGTGTTTTTTTCTCAGGTTGTCCCATGAATTAAAACTAAGGAAAATAGTAAAAGGTAAATATAGTAAGGCCCACTAAGCTCAGGTTTTCAGTTTTGTGTTGCTTCTGTGTGTATCATAGTATGCTATATAAATTTGTGTATGATTACAATTCAGAGTTGTAGATTAGATTGTCCTGTTGAAATTGCATTACACCCTCACCCCCCCCCCCATTTCCTTTTTAGTCTTAATTTCCCTTCACTTTGAAAATAGTTTATCTGGATAGACTCTTGTTTGGTTATATGGAAAAGGGCATGCACAATGGTACTTGAATTATAAATCAGCATGGATACTGAGAGCAGCTTTAAAGAAGAAAAAGCTAAACTAAAACAATGCCAGGTCAATTTTCCCCTGCAGCATTAGAAACAGGGTGTTTGGGGTGGGGATGAGAGAACCACCAGTACTTTATGTAGGGCTCTCCTGGCTGGAGGACACAGCCCTGCCAAAATGCTCTGACCTTTGAGATGAGCTCTCTGCAGTGCCACTATCTCCCCAGGTACACAGAAACCAAATACTGCAAAATGAGGTCAGGGCCAGATGTATAGCTATTTCAGAATGCTCCAGCTAGCAGACCTGCCTTGGACTGATGGGAATCGCAGCCCCAATCACTGAGAGACAGGGATGCCTACCTCTTGAGCTAGTGGTAAAGTCTGTTGAGGCGACACTTTGCTCATGAGCAAGAAGACACTTTCAATGTAATTGCTAGTGTTGCTTTCTCATCACAGTAAACCATGGCTGATTCCTCCAGTTCAACCAGTATGTGAGTAATTGCGAATTAGCTGCAAATTGGCATATGAAAAAAAATGGATTGAAGTTGGCTTGGAAAACATGGTTTAAATTTTAACATATGAACTGGGCAAAACACTCCAATTTTTCTACTTGCAAGATGGCAAGCTGAAATCTCATTGGTATATTCCTATAGCACCCTCTGGGGGGCAGGCTTAGAAGAGTAAGCTAAAACATAGGTTCCATTATAGCCTGGTTCACACATCATGCTAAGCCAAACTTGGGCTAAATGAGAATGTGTTAGGGGCTTGGAGAGGAGCTCAAAGCTACTTTGACCCCAAATATCTGGCCAGTGCTGCCTGGGGCTGATGGGCATTGGAGTTCAATGACATCTGGAGAGTCACATATTCCCCATTTGGAGTTAAATAAATAACTTCTAAGCTAGATAACTCGTCTGCTTTACCATTCTAAGAGGTTTTCTTATTGTCCACCCCAACCACCATGATTTGTATGGATTTCATGTACATGTGAATTTCTAAATCTTTTGTGTCAGGTTTGCAAACTACCTTCTCAGATTGAGCTGACTCCCATTGTTATAGGTACAAATGAATTAACAGAAATGCTACATTATCTCCTTTTGTTTGCTTAAAAGCCATTTGAACTACTTCACAGATGACAAATAGAACCAAATGGAAATGGTCCCCCCCCCCCCAAAGTATTTTCTCTTAGATAGCATATGCTCAATTTTGTGAGCAGATGAATGCTTCTTTAGACACACTGAACTCAGACTAATTGTATCAAATTTGCATCTGAGAAAGGGTGCATGGGCATTTTATTTGAGACAAAATAGCTGCCACTTTAAAGTTACATTTTGGTGTAACCTGCTGTGTGCTGCTACAACTGTATAATTGCAAAGAATAGTTTTGCATTTTCAAATGGTGCAAAAGTATATGCTTTTAAGACACGCTGGTGCTGCGGGTGCTGGAAGCATTTTTCCTGTTTAAATAAAGATCTCTGTGGTTTTCACTATTATGGAATTATTCTCCCTTTAATTTAGCAAAACCCTCAGTAGAGCATATATTAAAGCCTAAAGGGACTTGCCTGTTAATATTAACAGCTCTTTTACTAAATATATGTAGTCTCATTCAGAGGGAATGTGGGTGATAGCCTAAACTATAAACACAGTATTCTAAACTTGCCAGCTGCAACTGATGACTGACTGAGTTTTCTTCTACAGCCATTCAGTTCGCTGTGGGCATTCTACTGCAATTCAGTGTACTAATATATGTGGGAATGTTTTGAATTGTGGTACACATAGCTGTGCCCAGATATGCCATTCAGGAAAATGCCAGCCGTGTGAATTGACTGTAAAACAAGGTGAGTGGTGTGTGTGTGTGTGTGTGTGTGTGTGTACAACAACAAAAAATGTGGAAAATTAAATTTCTAATAAAATAGTACTAAAACTTCCAGGAGTTGTTGATTATGTAGGACCAACATACTTCAGAATTATGTTAGGCTTTCCTGAACCTTTTTATGGATTGACAGGAAGAAATAGAAGAGCTACTGAAGTATAGTAACAAAATGATGTAGCAGCAACAGGGCTGGAGACACCATTGTTCCATCAGGAAAACGGAACATAGCTAGGGAATTGGGAGTATTATCAGAAGAATAGTGCTCTCCCTCTCCCATTCCCCTGGAGTTTAAGTTAGTGATGAAGACTAAAAAGAGCAACTGGTCACTAATATGACTCAAAACATGTTTTTTTCTCTGAAGTGTCCAGTCGCTAATCAACTGCATGCAGTTCATAAGGTTGCTGCTTTTCTTCTTCTTTTAAGGCTACAGTATTTGTACACACTCCTAGTGGTTCAACTTAGTAACTTAAAATCACAATCTTACATGAGAAGGATGAAACAATCCGATCATACACTGTGCAATTTCTTACGGTTCCAATTGGGGATGGCGTTTTAATTGTGCCGATTTCTGCTGTGGCTGCAGAAACTGGTAACTCGTAACTGCTGCCCCCCACGTTGCTTTTGCTGCATTAGCAGCACTGACGTGACCTCTCAAGCCTGGGCAAGTGTGTATGGAAGTCCTGAGCTGCCAGACGACAATACCCACCCCCTCAGCCTTGCTGATGTGCTCCAAAGGAAAGCAGAACAGTACGTTTGGCACCAGCTTGGCTGCAGGAGTTGCGAGAAGGAGGCATACAAGGTGCCGTCCAACCATCTTAGGGACTCCACTCTGGATTGGTGTAGGATTTACCCCTTTTGTGGGGTGGGTTAATCCAACTGATCTGGTTAATCTTGGCTCATGTGTTGTCCTTTCACTTTATGATAACCCTTTCTCTTTCTCCCCAAATGCTTTTTTCTGTACAGTGTGTTACTGTGGGAGCACCTCTCGAGAAGTGTTGTGTGGGACAAGTGAGGATCATTTCTCTTGTCTGAGAACTTGTGGCAAGTAAGTCCTGCTTAGAACCTGAGCTCAGTTTTGTCAACGTTTGTGGATTAACATAGCCTTACGTGGCATAAATTATATTTCTTTAATTTCAGAAAACTGTCCTGTGGAATGCACAACTGTGCACAAGTATGCCATCCCCAGTCTTGCCAGCCTTGTCCACGGCTGCCACAAATAGTGCACTGTTGCCCTTGTGGGCAAACGCCCCTTAATAAATTATTAGAGCTGGGGTGCACAGAACGTAAACTCTGCACAGATCCCATCCCATCGTGCGGAAGAACATGTGGAAAACCTCTGCCTTGTAGTAGCTTTGGTAATTAGAATGTTGCTTGCTTGTCTATGTAACATTCATTTGTGTTGAATTTTATTGCCACTTCCAGAACGATTTAAAAAAAGATGACATAAAAGTGCATTTCTGTGGCGGCAGTTCAAGTTGATAGAAAAAGCCTATATAGAAAAGAAACTTTTCTTTGGGGAGGAAGACGGAAAAGAGGTTGTAAGCTGCTCTGTGTTTTACCAAATGGTTGTACTTGTGCGCAGCCTCTCACCTCCAGCCACCAGGATAAAAAGGATCTAAATGCAGTAAGAAAGGCAGTTTTTCCAAGCTGGTGAATCCTGCACAAGAGCAAATGAATGGAGCACCATACCTTTGTAATGTATAGACCTAGTGTGATGTAATGCATAGTACACCAGACTTGGGCTAGGAACGCCTGTTTTCAAATACTTGCATGACTGAGCTTGGGTCAGCCATTATCTGTCAGTCTAACCTACCTCACAGGACCTAGTGAATGGTATATTCACAATAAAGTTAAAAGTTTCAAAATTTGTTGCAAAAGCGGTATCATGGACAACTAGTGTTATTGTTTACTCTAAGGAAAAGAATCTGTGATTGCTTATTTTGCTCAGGGAATACATAGTTACTCTGAGTTGTATCCAAATTAGCGTTACCATGCCCCATCAATTCAATAATATCTGGTTGTGCCACAATACTTTCCGCCCACCCTCCTCCTCCAGCAGGCCTCTAAATCTGTTCTAGGGATTTTCCCAACCCTCTGGAGCAGATTTTGTAAGGGTGTAGGGTGAGGAAGGGGAATCCCATTTGCTGACAGGACACGTTAGTTAAATATGACCCAGTGTATTAAAGTTTCAGTTGACCATATTCTCTTAATTATGCATAGATGCTGTTCATACATGCGAAAACCTCTGCCATGAAGGAGAATGTGGACCGTGTTCTCGCACATCAAAGATTTCCTGCAGGTGTGCCTTAAAAACAAAGGTAATTCCTGAAAATAATAAAGAATGAATATTGAAAGTAAAACAGTCTTGTGGCACTTGAAAGACTAAAGCATATGATATCTACTTTTTATGTTTGCATGGTTATCTTCTAATCTGAGCTTGCAAAACTGTGTTTCCGTTTCTGTCCCATGTGATGTGTTTTTTCCTATATAAAGATATTTGTGCCGCAATTATTGACGGTCCAATTATTTTTGGCAGTGTTACATAGCATTTTAACCAAAGTATTCAAATATTTTTAAAATACCATATTTTTCGCCCTATAGGGCGCACTTATTTTTTTTGGGGGGGGGGGGAATAAAGGGAAAAAAATTATTTCCCCCCTCGAGCCCCAAAGAGCAAAGAAGCCTTGACAGCGAGCGGGATGGATCCCGCTTGCTGTCCTGGCTTCGTTTTTAGCCTTGGGGCTGGGGGTCCGGGAGCAAAGGCGAGATTGCACAACCTCGCCATCGCTCCTGGAGCTTGCGGGGCTGGGGGCGGGGGAAGCCCGAGCTTCCCCTGACCCCAGCCCCCAGAACAGGCTGCTGTCCGCAAGCCTTGGGAGCCCGGCGGGAATTCCTGCCGGGATCCCAAGGCTTGCGGATAGCTTCCTGAAGCCTGGAGAGCGAGAGGGGTCGGCTTCAATGAAAGCCTGCATTCGCCCCATAGGACGCACACACATTTCCCCTTCATTTTTGGAGGGGAAAAAGTGCGTCCTGTAGGGCGAAAAATACGGTATATGTGCTATAATGCTTACCCATGGGCCATTTGGCTTCCCTCCCTCTTGTTTTGGAAATGTGATGGTGTAAGAATCCCCAAGTAGTATTGATGAGGTGAATTGGGCTTGAACCAATGAATTCCAGATCTCTCGATTCCTGCAGCTTACCCTAAAATTGGGTGATTTTTAAGGATCAGCACCCTAATAGCATAAGCTTTTCAGTATTTAATATCTTGATACTTAATGTGGAGAAAGAGAGAACCTTTTCCCCCTTCTCTTGTAACACTGGAACCCAGTGTCATCCAATAAACTGACCAGTAAGAGGTTGTTGTTGTTTAGTCATTTAGTCGTCACTGGCGGAGGAAGAGGGGGGCGGGGGGATCGCACCCTGTAGGCGGTGCGCTCCGCCCCCCAGAATGCTCACCAGCCCGGCCCCCACCTGCTCTGCGCCCCCGGTGTCAGAGCATGAAGCTCTGCCACCGTTAGTCGTGTCCAACTCTTCATGACTCCATGGACCAGAGCACACCAGGCACTCCTGTCTTCCACTGCCTCCCGCAGCTTGGTCAAACTCATATTCGTAGCTTCGAGAACACTGTCCAACCATCTTGTCCTCTGCCGTCCCCTTCTCCTTGTGCCCTCCATCTTTCCCAACATCTTTTCCAGGGAGTCTTCTCATGAGGTGGCCAAAGTATTGGAGCCTCAGCTTCAGGATCTGTCCTTCCAGTGAGCACTAGATCATACTCTCCAGTGAGAGATTATGGATGGACAAAAGGAAGTGTTTCTCACACTGTCTAGCTAAACAATGGAATTTGCTTCCATAGGACATGATGATGCCACCAGTTTAAGACGATTTTAAAAGTGGATCAGTCAAAGTGATTTAAAAGTGGATCATTCAAATTTGTGGAGGATAAGCCTTTCAGTGACTCTGGTCATAATGGCTATATAGTACTTCCAGGATCAGAGGCGCCAGGCCTCTGAACACCAGCTGCTGGGAGCACAAGTAGGGAGAGTGTTGTTGCAATCCTGTCCTGTTTGTGAGCTTCTCATAGGCACTTTGTTGTCCTCTGAAGAAAACAGAATGCTGGACTAGCAGCAGGGCTCTCTATATTCTCATCCAACCTCTGATTCCCAGTACTGGGGTTTTGGATTTCCAATCAGCTTCCAATAAACTATTGCCTGTATAGTGTAGCAAATGGACTTTATGGTAGTGTTGATTTCAAAGGGGAGTTTTGCAGTCGCTAATGCAGCCACACAGAGTAGATCTCTCCTTTTATTTTTTTATAAACTGACCCATGAGACTGATATTTTCAGTCCTTTAACCAGATCAGGAGGCTGCCTCTAGACACTTTTACATATTTGAAATTCTGTTTGTTGATTGTGAAATACATGCTACTATCCTGAATTGTTGTCCCCTCCTGTTGGTTGTAAGGTGACTGCTTTTGTGTGCTTCTGGAATAATTCAGCCTTCACACAATTCACTGGATTCATCCATCACAGTCAGACTTTTCAGTTTTCATATGCTGAAAGTCTAGGTGCAGTGAGAACCTGTGGCACTGATAATTTTTGCGGTGGTTAAGATGTAATATTAGCTGTTGCAATGTGTTTTTCTTTAATGTCAGTCTGATGGTAGAAATAATGTGGCTATAATCCAATCAATTTTCTTTTCTTTAGGAAGTTCCTTGTGCCTCACTCAAAAATCAAGGTAACAAACACATTCATGGCTATTATATGCTGGTACCCTTGTGAAATAGCACTACATGTGCCATGTAAACACAGTGGTTGCAACTCACAAAGTTGGCTGAGGCTTTCAGTTATTGACTACTGAAAGAGGAGACGCCTTGCCTGTTACAGCCAATGCTGGGAGCCCCGTGTGTATGAAGAAACGTTAATCATGGCTGCTTGTTGTCTGGCTCCTTGACACCTCAGAAAGCACAAGCATTTCCTGAAATGTCATTGAAAGCACATAGGCAAAATTCTTGCATATATGCACACATATGTATACAGTGGTACCTTGGTTTGCAACCGCTTTGGATTACAACCATTTTGGATTACAACCACGTCAAACTCGGAAGTGTGTGTCCCTTTTTTTGGATTACAACCCCTTTTTTTTATTACAACCCATTTTGGGGGGGAGGCCGCATGGGCAAAAGCGTGCCTTGGGTTACAACCAGTTTTGGTTTACAACCAGACCTCCGGAACGGATTGTGGTTGTAAACCAAGGTACCACTGTACACTCTTCTCTGCTTTGAGAACTTAATCTGTTCCCCAGAAATGGTTGGTTAGGCGAGTGTTCACATACCAAGCCACTGGTTTCAATTGTTTCCCATGGGGGAAATCCCACTGTGTTCCTGACCTAGAAGAAATGACAAAATCCATGCTTCGCAGGTCCTACTGCGTGTTTGTGTGTGTGTGTGTCCTGCTGCCACTCTCTGGGAATTACTTTACTTAATGATCTCAGCAAATATAAAATACCATAGAGTAACAACTTTATAGAAACCCTCTTCCTTTTTGTTTTTTGCTGGTTGTACACAGCTAATTAGGTTGCTGCGCTCACTATTCCCTGGTTCCCTTTATTCAGTTGTGGTTTCTCTTCATAGTTTTTCTGCCTGCACCTTCCCACAACAGCATAACAGTGGACATTATGCTGGGTATATTATTATTTATTTATTTATTTATTTATTTATTTATTTATTTATTTATTTATTTATTTATTTATTTATTTGTACCCCGTCCATCTGGCTGGGTTTCCCCAGCCACTCTGGGCAGCTTCCAACAAAGATTAAAAATACATTAAAATGTCACACATTAAAAACTTCCCTAAACAAGGCTGCCTTCAGATGTCTTCTAAATGTCAGGTGAAGGAGAAGCACCACGTAGGAGCCAATCCTTCACGTTCACTGCTGTTAAGTGGGAAGATCAAATCCTGTGTGGTGCTGCTGTTGAGCAGGAAAACGGAGAACCTGTGTGGCTGGCTAGGAGAGGCAGCCAGAACCAGAACTGAGGAAAGGAGCCCCGGGAACAGTGGCTGCGGCACCAAAATGGCTGTGCGCAACCAGCACAAATTAAACGAGAAAAAAAGAGGACTAAGCAAGTTTATTTTAAGCCATTACTTTATTTGCACTGAGACTAAGGAAATTCATTCTCAAGAGTTTTGCTTACACCCAGGTTTGGCTGTTTGGATATCTGATTCAGCCGTTTGTGTAGTGAGGCCCCTTGCAACTTTGTGATTCTCTGACTCTATGAGGTATTGGGGCAAAATCCCTGTAAATAAGTGAATTTTCGCATAATGAGCAGGCGGATAACAGGACCTGTGTGTGTATATATATGAAATATGCAAATATTCCTCAAGGTTTACCTGCAATTGATATACTGCTTCTTACACAAGTAATCATTAACTCCCATGTGGCTTTGGCATTCTATACTTGTCATTCACTGAAGCCAGATAAGCCAAATTAAGTTTTAGGCCTCATGGTTGAAATGTTTAGTAACTTCTAAATAGGTATCAGTCTTCTGCTAAATGCAAAAGCAATTCTGTTTTATGAGTTATGGTATTTGCTTTTCCAGTTGCTTTTTATATGTTGATACAATTCTTAAAATTGTAGCTTAATGTTTCCTGTAAGCTGCCTTGGAAGGGTCCTGAAAGGCAGGATACTAATAAGATTTGCCTGCGTTCTTTATATGGGTCTTGCAAGGGCTAATGTCTTATCACAGTTAATGCAACATGGAGCCTAAGGGTAGGTGCAGTAATTTTCAATGAATAGCAATCATGTAAATGTATTTTCTCATTTGTAGTTGAAGTTGTGTTCTTGTGTGACAAGAGATGCAACAAGAAGCTGTCATGTGGACGACACAAGTGTAATGAGATTTGCTGTGTGGTGAGTTCATAAATATAATGAAATATATTTTTTTTCCAGCAGAAAAAGAAATTGTTTTTTCCTTTTATTAGTTGTTTGAACTCTTAATTAATATTTAGAAGGCTGGCTAATAATAGCCATAAGCAATCATCCTGGTTTTGATCTTTAAAGAAATTTGCTTGAAGCCATTTTGATTAGTCTTCTTTAGAGGCTGAAGCAAGGAACAGGTTGATGTGAAACTTCGTGGGTTTTTAAAATTAATGTTCATTCAGAAAAAGAAAAATACATATTCCCATATTCTTAGGTTTCTTCCTTATACATAATTTCTATAACGACTTCTCATCACCCCATTGTGGATCCTAAATGCTTTAACGTGTTGCACTCTTCTTTATCAGTCCAAATCATTTAGAAGAAAAACCAAGTATTAAGCATAAATTATTAATTTGATATAAAGGAAAGAGGGGGCGCAATTTTCATTTCCCCCATCACACATCAAACGACATAACTTACAACACACCCACCACGTTTTTTCTTTTGCAGGACAAAGAACACAAGTGCTCTTTGATTTGTGGACGGAAACTCAATTGTGGCATCCATAGATGCGAAGAACCTTGTCATCGTGGCAATTGTCAGAAGTGTTGGCAGACAAGTGAGTGCACATCAGAATTGTGTCCTCTATACTAGTTTTGAAATACGTAGTCAATTCGCTTCACTCAAGTTGTTTAAAATTAATTAGTTTGTTTAAAATTATGAGTAAAATCCCAATCCTTGATCTGTGCTGCTGGAGAGGGTTGGGAACAGGTGGCAGTATCCTTTTGCTGGGCTCTGCCATCATGGGGGCTCCCATTCAGCTCACCAAAAGGATAGGAAGTTCGGAAGCTACGGTTGGCAGTATTCCTGCTGTGGGTAGCTGGCGTAAGTCCCCAAAATGAGGGTTTTATTGGGGCAGAGCAGAACCGCCAATGGATCTGCTGGGTACAAAGCAGATTCATTTCCCAGAGTTGTGCTTAATCTGAGTCTCTGCTGGGGCAGCAAAATTGGAAAAACAACCACCACCACCTCCTTCTTGGTGTGAGCAGCAGAATTGTTGAATGTGGCGGTGAATTTGCTACTCTTTCCCACCCTTCTGTTTGTGACCAGGGCTTTGGATTGATCTACCCCTACATTGAGCACAATGCAATACCCCTTAGTTTCAATTAAGTCCCATACCGTTTTCCCCCCAGTTTGCTTTCGTGCCCACTTTTTTAAAAAAAAAAATAGATAAGTGCCTGCTATCTATAGATATACTGGTCTATATGGTTAGTTATCAGTTGGATAACAGGTCATGGAAACTCTTCCATTGTGTACATGAAAGTCTGTTGTGCCAGCAAAGCTGCAGCAACCTATTTTGGTTTTGTTTTTCTTCAGGCTTTGAGGAATTAACGTGTTACTGTGGTGAATCAGTGATATACCCCCCAATACCTTGTGGTACTCGACCACCAGAATGTAAACATTCATGTACTAGACCTCATGAATGTGATCATCCAGGTAAGACTTACATACAAACTGCATTTAACAACTACAACAACCATGCCAAACTAAGATGATGAATCTATTAAATTTTCAAATGTATGATGTAACAGTGCAGATTCAGGTGTAGGTTTTGAACTTAAATCTTAATATTAATTTCTGAACTCCAGAACGTTTCTTACTGTAGTAAAATGCAGGTGTAAAAGCCTTCAAAACATTTTCTTAATTCGTAGAAGAATAAATAGGGCATTCACTTCAAATAAAAGTAGATTCAAATACTCTTCATGTGTTCAGAGACCTGATAAAAGAGAATTTGGTAAAGTTTCCTCTGTCTTGCTAGTAGAATAACTGAGGCAGTGGTTATTTTTTCGATTAGCGTGGAACAAAATAGCTTGAAATACAAGGTTGCGTCTGTTGTTGCTATTCTGCTTGCACAGCAGATTCTACTGCACAATGGAACTTCCCCCTCCTTTTCTCTCCTCTGTTACACCATCAAAATCTGCTCCAGGGAGTTGGGAAACCCTCTTCAGAAGATTTTGGTGGCATTTGGGGAGAATACATGAACAGAAGGGACGCGGGTGGCGCTGTGGGTAAAAGCCTCAGCGCCTAGAGCTTGCCGATTGAAAGGTCGGCGGTTCGAATCCCCGCGGCGGGGTGTGCTCCCGTTGCTCGGTCTCAGCGCCTGCCAATCTAGCAGTTCGAAAGCACTCTCGGGTGCAAGTAGATAAATAGGGACCGCTTACTAGCGGGAAGGTAAACGGCGTTTCCGTGTGCGGCTCTGGCTCGCCAGAGCAGCGATGTCACGCTGGCCACGTGACCCGGAAGTGTCTCCAGACAGCGCTGGCCCCCGGCCTCTTGAGTGAGATGGGCGCACAACCCTAGAGTCTGTCAAGACTGGCCCGTACGGGCAGGGGTACCTTTACCTTTACCTTTTACATGAACAGAAAGTCCCATTGCGTGAGTGGAATTGCACTGGATAAAATAGCATTGGATAAAACCTAGTAGGTTGCGAGATGATCCCTCACATGGAATGAATTAATTTGATTAGCTATCAAATACCTTCCCACAATACAGTGTAGATGGTGGACATTCTCTGGCAAAGAATAATGTCATAGTTTGCACTGTGAAGCCTCTTTTTTGTGCACTAATAGAGGAGTCCTCTTTTAAGCTCAGAGGAAGTCCATCTTGAGAACTGGTAAAATGATACCACATTTAAAATGAGAGCAGACCAAGTGTCTTAGATGAGGTCGTAATTGATGTACCAATCAGTGGAGCAACCATGTAAAAATTTGCTTGCCTGATTGCACTGAACAATAGAACGTAAAAATATTAAATGCTAAAATACATGGCTTTAGAAGGACATATTTGAATTTGTTTCATTAAAGAGATTTCGTCTTGAAACATTTCCTTACGTTATTTGAAACTCGTTTTCCCCCCTTCTGTGGATGCAGTGTATCATTCCTGTCATAGTGAAGACAAGTGTCCACCATGTACATACCTCGTTCAGAAATGGTGTATGGGAAGACATGAGGTAAGTGTGACTGTTTAACTTCCCATTTTTAGAGATAAGGTAAGGCATAGCTGTGTTTTATTTGTACATGTTAGTGGGGTTGCAGAACTCATATCTGCACACTGTACAGCTGGGTCCAGATCATGTCTTGATTTATTAAGCTAAGATTTAAATGAACCTTTTGTCTGCACACACAGCCCCTTCTCTTCTCTCTTTGCAGTACACCTGGGTCAAATACAAATGACTCCAATTGACCACAGTGTCCTATTTCATCTGAACCAGGCTTATCATAGCTTTCGGATTGAATGGGAAACCATAGTTAATTGTATACAGTTATACCTTGGATCCCGAAGGCCCTGGAACTCAGACGTTTTGGCTCCTGACCGCCTCAAACCCGGAAGTGATTGTTCTGGTTTGCAAACGTTCTTTTGGAACCCAAAGGTCCGACGGGGCTTCCGTGGGTTCTGATTGGCTGCTGGAGCTTCCTGCAGCCAATCAGAAGCTGCAATTTGGTTTTCAAACGTTTTGGAAGTTGAACGGACTTCCAGAACGGATTCTGTTCGACTTCCAAGGTACGACTGTAGATCTGTACTTCATTTGGGTGCAGTGTGAAAAGAGAAGAAAGTCTGCATGCATGGGCAAAAGGGGTCATTCATATTTTGGCTTACTGAATGAAAATGGACTAATTGTCCAAACAGAACTTAGGTTTTTAGATGCTTTTTTAAAAAAACAGGCCAAACCAGTTTGTTTCCTCAATGACAAGGCTCTTAAATTTGTGCTGATGCAGAGAATGGAGTGTGAGTTGTGTTTACATTTTTTTGTGGCTCTGAACTGACAAAGCTCTTTGAGTATTAGGCAGCCCATGCCCATTTTGGGGGGGGGGGGGGAGCCTCTGTGAAAAATTGTATTAAAATATGTGGGCTTAGACAACTATTTACTACCATGAGTTGACTTTTGGATAGCCACTTTTACAGTGAAAATCTGAAGATAACTCTGCTTTGTGAAGGGGTTCATCATGTGTCTCACTGGAACGCAGATGCCTGATGAACTCATTCAGAAGCCTTTAATGAGCACAGGTCCCTTCATATGTCTGTCAAAAAAGTTCCTCTACAATGAGAGATGGGCCCAACCTATGCAGTTAGTATATCTGCTTTTAAATATTAAGACATTCTTAAACCTTATTTCTTACAAGGTTGTCCAGTATCCATCTCTTTGTTTCTTCTTCTCTTTTCCTTCCTGGCTTAGTTGCGGAGCAATATTCCCTGCTACCTCACTGACATCTCCTGTGGTCTTCCCTGTGATCGAATGTTAAAATGTGGAATGCACAAATGTAAAAGGATTTGCCACAAAGGGGAATGCCTCATAGATGAAGAATGCAGGCAACCGTGTACTATCCTTAGGCTTCACTGTAATCATCCATGTATGTCTCCATGCCACCCATCTTTACCATGCCCCACAACGTCTTGCAGTGCAAAGGTAGGTGACATAAAAAATAATCAGACTTTTTTTCCCAAAAAAATAAATAAATGTTTTCATTTAATGTCAGCCACTTTAGATGGGCAGCATGGCCCAGTCTGCAAAATATAAAAACCACGGCCTTTCTTTTTAAAGCTGATTTTGTCAAATGGGTTTGTACAGATGTCATGAACTTGAAGTTTCATTAGTTTGTGAATGATACCGTTGTTGAGCAGGGAGCAGGGTATTAATTGGTTTGTGGTCAGTTGTTCTTGTTTTTATTATGTGTTTTGTGTTTTTATATTGTATCTTTATGTTGTGAACCACCCTGATATCTATGGATAAAGGGCAGCATACAAATTTAACAAGTAAAATAATAAATTAGAGAGCCACTGAAATCTTTGATGTATTGCATTCATGAAGAATGTTCTGTGTGAAGCTGTCCTGAACATTCAGCTTCATTGAATGGCCATGGGTTCTAGTATTATGAAGGGGGGATTTCTCTATACAGCACTGATGCACTGTATATGTTATTATAGTAGATATAACCTTGATACTCTTCCAGTAAATCAAGCGGAGTGTTTGGCAGATTATTTGGATTGCTACTGTTATAGGGTAGTTCAGCCTGTTGCCGTCCACATGTTTTAGATTACATCTACCACCAGCCTCTGGCAACACGGCCAATGGTCAGGAATGTCTTGGAAGTCGTCTAAACATCTGGAGGGTACTAGGTTGGGGAAGGTTGATTGCAGTAGCTTGATTTTCACTTAGATAACAGCAAATGAATCCATCGTATTTTAGGGAATCAGGGAATTCTCACCTGTGTTTTCTTCAAATCATAAAATACAGTGGTGCCCCGCAAGACGAATGCCTCGCAAGACGGAAAACCCGCTAGACGAAAGGATTTTCCGTTTTGGAGGTGCTTCGCAAAACGAATTTGCTATGGGCTTGCTTCGCAATATGAAAATGTCTTGCGAGTTCTGCGGGGTTTTTTTCCCTCCCCCGCTTTCCCCCCAGCCCCTAAGCCGCTTAACAGCTGTTCTCTAAGCCGCTTAACAGCTGATGCTAAGCCGCTTGACAGCTGATCTAAGCCGCTTATCAGCTGATCCACTAAGCCGCTAATAGCCTTTTAGCAGCTAATCTGCTAATCCCTTAATAGCCGCTAATCCCTTAATAGCCGCTAATAGCCACTAAACCGCTAATAGCGCTAATCCGCTAATGGGCTTGCTTCGCAAGACGAAAAAAACCGCTAGACGAAGAGACTCGCGGAACGGATTCTTTTCATCTTGCGAGGCACCACTGTACTTCGGAATGTTAGATTCCTGCCATATTCCTGTTTTTGTGCCATTATAGGTTGAACTTCATTGTGAGTGTGGGAGAAGAAAGGAGACTATGATTTGTTCAGAAGCATCAAGCACTTTTCAAAGGTATTTACTGGCTCTGACTTCTGTAGTACAGTAGGCCTGTGCCTTACGTGAGGGTTCAGATCCCGGGAGGGGGGTAAGGTCCACGCGTGCAAAGGCAAAATTGTGCAAAGTCGGGAACTCCCGGAATACCTCCCCCCCCCCCAGCAAGTTGAAGGACTGCTTATTGGGGTCTGAGAAGGTCACGGGGCAGGTGGCTGTGAGCTTCCCAGGGCTGTCCTGCAAGCTTCCCACACCCTGGTAAGCAAGGAGGCTGCTTCCTTAACTGGCCTCTGGGACAGTCCCAGAGTTGTCACACCTCCTTTCCAGAGGCCAGTAAGATAGGTACCACCATGCTTACTGGGCTTTGGGAAGTGGCCATGATGGCTCTGGATGCTTTCAGAGCCCTCCTGTTCCCTTCGCAAAGCTTGGTAAGTGAGGAAAACCTGCTGGGTGCACAGGGGTGGGTTGTGTTGGGAGAAATAAATGGAGAGTGAAGAGAAATAGGGTTCCCCAGTTCTCCATTTACTTACTTACTTACTTATTTCTACCCCACCCGCATACGGTTGCGATTGTGTAAGCAGAGTCAGCACAAGTTGCAGACTTAACGTGTGTGTGTGTTGCTGTTTCTGTGCAGTAATCAATCGTACACGGCCATGGCTTTTCTCTAAAATTTGTATGTCCTAGAAACAGAAAATTAATTTACTCACTTGCTCTTTCATACTGAGCATTGTAACGTGTTCTCCTGCTACTAACAGGAGGTAGCAGCTCTGCAATATACGTCGCCTGTGTTTCAATTTAACAGGAAGTCTATAAATAAATAACTAGACATAAATAAACTGTCGGACGAATTTTTTTCTTGTCAACTATTCTGAGTGGAAAATTATGATAATTTTTCCTACTTTTTATATTGAATTGTCTTTTGTAACTCCTGTCAGAAATGTTACATTAAAAAAAAAAAAGCACCATATTAATAATGGTCTATCTTGGGTATTTAAGACCACTAGTGTCTGAATTGAGTAAGGGATGCTAATTTAAGTTTTTCAGATAGCATGCCAGTAATAATATACATGCAAAATTTGGGGACAGCTATGGATGTAATCACATAATATCTGCTATGTATTCTTCTTGCATCATTGGTAGGAGAGATTAGCTCATTCCATAACGGAAAAGACTTCTAAGGTCTATGTTTCGCTCATTCAGGTGCATTCCGTCATTGCCCTCTGCTTCATAGTTTCTCTGACACACCCACTCCTCTGTGTACCCTCCAGCCCTTTGGGTACCCTCTAAATTAGCTCTGTAGGGTTGAGAGATGATGTGGGGCTGTTTTGGAGGTTACAGGGCAGGCTATTGTGCCAGCAGAAAGCTGCTGGTGCAGGTTTGGGTGCCATCCCCCAAGAATTTTCTATTGCGCCATTTAAAGACATTTTATGTTTCATAAATATCATTCTCTTCCAGAATAGCTGCTATTTCTATAGCTTCTAAGTTAACAGATCCACATCACGGAGATTCAATAGAGATCAGCAAATTGATTACCAAAAAGGAAATGAAGCAAACCAGGTAATCAAATTATGAAATCAATACTTGAATAGACTCAAATTACTGCTGAACCTAGGAGCTTAACGACTTTTAAAATCAAGGCTTACCTATCAGTTGCTGCTTCGGCTTGGGGGCTGAAGATGCAGACTGTAATCAGTTACCATTGTTGACTGTTCACTAACTATGAGCTGTCCATAGTTTCCTGTGGAGGGTGAGGAGTGGAAGCTCCCATAGAATTATTCCAGTTAAGCATCAAGTCCGAACACTATTGAATACTAGCGCTTGAAATCTTTCTATGCTATGTCCAGCTGCTGGTAAGACAAGGCAAATAGGAGCTTCTGTTTCACTGAAAATACTATTTTTTTCTATATGTGGGGGAGAGAGGATTTTTCAAGGAAATTTAATTTTGTGCATTGTATCTTATTTGTGTAGGCTGCAGTGTGATGATGAATGTTTGGCTCTTGAAAGAAACAGGTAGGTAATAATTTTATAATTTAATTTAGCAAGACGGATTGTGGAGGAAAGGTGGGATATAAATGTAATAAAACAACAATCTCTTTATTCTAGATTGGGTGGAAATATCTTGGAATTAAATTACGTAAGATTAGGAGGAGGTAATCTGAACAGACTGGAATTTATTTGTATTTCATTTATTTAACAAACTTTTGTTCCTTCCATTAAAAAAAAATGCTTTGTAGGGTAGCTTGCAGGTACACAAAAAACGAAACATTAATAAAATCCAAAATAATGAGAAGCAAATAAAAAAGGAGAGTGATGAAGGCAATATAAAACTAGCCACATCCTGGATCTAAAATGTTTAAAGGCCTAGAGCGAAAAAATTTTTTCCCTTGGCACTGAAAAAGTAACAAAATGGGGACCAGGTGAGTTTCTTGGCCAGGGGCACCAGTGTCAGCACTGAGAAGAGCCTCTCCCTAGTAGCCAATGGCACCCAGAAAAGGGCCTTCAGAGAAGACCTCACTCTATGGTAGGCTGGTGATGGGGCAAGTGAGTAATCTAGGACCACTCTGGTCCCAAGCTAAGTATGACTTTGAAGGTAAGCACTAGTACTTGGAATTGTGCTTGAAATGGACTGGGAACAAGTGTGTCATCACCCATGCCTGTGGGCAACTTGGAATTCCGTTAACCTCTGGAGGTGCAGTGTTGGAAAGGGTCGACCACACCTGTGGAGGGGAGCAGCCTTCCACAGTGTAAATGGCAACAAGAAGTTACCAGACCACGATGAAGCCGTAAACAGGAATTCCCTACTTGTGTAAACGAGAAGCATTTATTTGGCATAATCATGGGTCAGTAGCAGTGTTAGAAACAGATATGAAAGCTAGGAGATAAATGGCACCTTAAACCTAGGATATGGGCGCAACAACGGAATGTCTAGGTGCGCTTTTTTATAACGAACGCAAAGCTGAAAATGAATGAACTGCAGCTGAAACATTATGTTCATTTTTGACATGGTCTAGTCTTTCCCCTGCCCACCCCCCAAATATTCTTAAGTGTATCGGATCTCCAGTTTCCAGAGAGTAGCTGGAAATGGGGAGGCAGAAAAAACTCCTTTCCTTCCACTCTGCAGGTTTAATCTGAAATCTTAGGCCTAGTACTGTGCCCAGAGCTCAGAAACTGCTCGCGCTAATGAAATTTCCTGTCGCAAAATGCATCTAGAACAATGGGAGTTTCAAACACTGGTCAGTCATGGCTTAAAAAACTCTTGAGCACCTCAAATCATGTAAAAGGAAAAAAAATCCCAGAGGTGAATCGTGATTCTGTAGTATAATGACTGTATAAGAAAGGCTTCAAATCATGTGAATGTTGTGTAGTTTAATATTTGTATTGGGGTAAAACAACTACTTTTTAATATTCATTAATTAGGCGGTTTGCTGAGGCTCTTCATATTGATGACAGTTCTGATCCTTTTAATGTCCGTGCCTCTGTACCCAAGTACAGTGATAGCTTGAAAGAGGATGCAAGGTATGTATCGTCGTTACTTTGTGGTTTGTGTATTCTCCAGGGACACATAGGTAGCCCTTTGACTTCAGTGTCCAGAGGTTATAGCTGGAGAATTGTTTTAATGTTAACATTCTAGTTGGTCTAATTTGCAAAGGTTTTATTAAATGCTCATACTGATAAGTGCCTCTTCTCCCCCATACATGATAGGGAAATTTGTTTGAATGTTTCCCTCTTTTCTTGCGAGTTCTCCAAGAAAATAATGGTGGCATAACTATGTTGTGAGTAGCATGTTTAGTACAGTTTTACCTTGATTCGCGAATGCCTTGTTACTCGAACGTTTTGGCTCCCAAACTGCAAACCCGGAAGTGAGTGTTCCGGTTTGTGAACGTTCTTTGGAACCCAAACGTCCAGTGTGACTTCTGATTGAGTGCAGAAAACTCCTGCAGCCAATCGGAAGCCACACCTTGGTTTGCGAATGTTTTCAGAAGTCGGATGGGCTTCCAGAACGGATTCCGTTCAAAAACCAAGGTACGACTGTATATTGAACGTAAACTGTAAATGCCTCAATGGAGCACATGGGCAATGGAATTCTGTACTCTTCCCCTGCCTAGGGTTTCCCTTCTGTAGCTGATTTTTCTTTTACACATGTTCATTTCCAGTATTGGAGCTGGTTTCAGCTAGGAGGAGCACTGTGGCGAGAGGAAGCATGTGGAGGAAGGTTCAGAATCTCCATTTCAAATTGATTTAAGATGTCAATGCGGTTTATGGCAGCTATGAAATTGGCAAGTGCCATATTAGTGATCATTAAATAATTAGGGACAAATTCATGGCGGAGAAATCTCTGAATGGCTGCTTTCCACAGTGGCTTTGTTCTTCCATTGTTGGACAGAACAGTCTCTGGATACTGGTTGCTGGGAATCACGAGGAGGAAGAGTTCTGTTGCACTCAGTCCTGCTTTTGGGTTTCCTGTAGGCAACTGGTTGGCCACTTTGAAAAGACGATGCTCAACTCTACATGGACTGTTAGCCCAATCAGGCTTTTATGTTCCTACCTGGTGCTTTATTTGTGATTCTCACTGACCTCCATTTGAAGGCACAAATCTGCCCACTGGTCCAAAGAGGTTGGTGACCTCTTGGGGGAAAAGCAGTGAAACGATATGTATGATGCTTACTCCATCAGAATTTAAATGCAGTGTGAATGTTGAAGCTCGTATATACTTTTTTTTTTAATTTACCTTGTGAAAAAGCAGAAAATGTCAATTGTGGCTTTAAAATGAGGCATAATGAAATTGGATTGCAAGTGAGAGTCTGAAACCACTCACAGTGTATCCTGTATGATTTGTGCTGGGAAAACACTGGTGTATTTCAAATGCTATGTATGGATTGCAGTAGTCCTCCTTACATTTGTCATACAATTCTTTATTATTACAGGAAAGATTTAAAGTTTGTCAGTGAAGTTGAGAAAGAAATGAAAGCCCTTGTAGAAGCAGTAAATAAGGTTAGTAACGGGGGAACCTTTTATTTCGTCTTAATTTTTTGAAGTGTACATACGTTTAAGCGATGAACAAAACTAAAATTTATTTTGTAAGATTTCTTTAACTTATGGGGCAGAGGGAAATGTGTATATATGATGCACATATGTACATAAACTTGGATGCTGTAGATATTTTTATTATTGCAATTAACAGTTGTGATTCAAAGAAGTGATACATATTTATTGTAGATAGTTCGTTCTCTAGTCTTTCAGATTAACAGATAACAGAAGCTAGAAACTAGAATGCTTCATTCTTCTCCAACCTTCATGAAAGAAACATATAAAATAAACATCTCTCTGTAATCCAGAGCAAGCATACAAAGAAGAGCCATTGCTTCCCGCCTATGAACAGAGAACACCGCAGAATCATCCATGAGCTTGCTCAGGCTTACGGCATAGAGAGTGTGAGCTATGATAACGAACCAAAGCGCAATGTTGTTATCAGTGCGGTGAAGTATGTTGTTCCATTTTCTTGTTATAAGTTGCAAAATAACCTCCTTAACAGACACTGTAATATTCACATTTGTTCTATTTAAGCCTGTTCTGTTTTTACATTTGCACTGTGCAAACATCTCGTGCGTTCTTTGTGTGCCGTGTATTTCAAAACAGCATTTTGTTTTGTGGAGAGGAATGTGTCGTCATGAACATTTCTGTTGTTGAAAACGTTCCTCATTTGATTCATTTTATATATATATATTACATATTTGAATTCTGTAATAGTTGGCATCAAGTCAGATTTTCATACAGAGCAAAAGTCAGCATAAGCACCATTAGTTAATCAGTCTTCCTCCCAACCCTCATTTTTATAGACTTTGTAGACTTGTCTGTTGTCTTACTGTGGGAGCAGAGAGGGGAGACATTGGTTCTGTCCATCAGTATTAACTTGGTGGATGGAGTTTTTTTTGTTTGTTTCTAATTTTCTCTGTATAACATAACTACTCACTAGTATTTCCAAATAATGCAGGACATTAAATGAAAGCATTATCCTATCCCACTGGGGTTCTTGTGTGAAGTGAGATCTATACAAAGGACATGCTTTCCTCCCTTGCTTTCAAACCCCCCCCCCTTTTTGGGGGGGGGGATTTGATATCCCGCCTTTCACTCCCCTTCAGGAGTCTCAAAGCGGCTAACATTCTCCTTTCCCTTCCTCCCCCACAACAAACACTCTGTGAGGTGAGTGGGGCTGAGAGACTTCAGAGAAGTGTGACTGGCCCAAGGTCACCCAGCAGCTGCAAGTGGAGGAGCGGAGACGTGAACCCGGTTCCCCAGATTACGAGTCTACCGCTTTTAACCACTACACCACACTGGCTCTCTTTTAAAATTTTGATATAGAAGTGGCTGTGGGAATGAGAGGAAGGGAAATCTAGTCGCAGCCATGTAGGCATCCTTTGTCAAAGCTCATTTATATTATGGCTCTCTTTCTCCAGAGGGAAATCAGTTTGCCCAACAGTTACTCTGACTTCGCTGCTTACCAAGGAAAGGCAGACGAGGCCCCCACCACCTATTCCTCATCACAAACAATCAGAAAAGTAAGTACTATTGCTTTGAAATATTGGTGCTGTATCTTTTATCAGTGTGTTTTCTGAAATAAGATACATACACTTACAAATGGGCAAGCTGGCAGTGCAGCCCAGTCTGTCCTACTGTCGCAGAAGATTGAATCGGGATTTAAAATGATAATAACAGATTGGAGAAGAAAATTAATTTCAGTAGGGACAAATGTAAGGTTCTGCACTTAGGCAGGAAGAACCAGATGCGCAGATATAAAATTGGGGGCACCTGACTTACTAGCAGTACGTGTGAAAAGGATCTAGGGGTCTTAGTGGACCACAAGCTTAACATGAGTCAACAGTGTGATGCAGCAGCAAAAAAAGCTAATGCTATTCTAGGCAGCATCAACAGAAGCATAGTGTCCAGATCAAGGGAAGTAATAGTACCACTCAATTCTGCCTTGATCAGACCACACATGGAATACTGTGTCCAATTCTGGACACCACAATTTAAGAAAGATGTTGACAAGCTGGAACGTGTGTAGAGGAGGGCAACCAAGATGACCAAGGATCTGGTAACCAAGCCTTAGGATGAACAGTTGAAGAGCTGTGTATGTTTAGCCTGGTTAAGAGGAGACTGAGAGGAGATATGATAGCCACCGTCAAGTATGTCAAGGGCTGCCACATGGAAGAGGGAACAAGCTTGTTTTTTCCTGATCTGGAGGGTAGGAGTCAAACCAATGGCTTCAAGTTACAAGAAAGGAGATTCCAACTAAACATTAGGAAGAACTTTCTAACAGTAAGAGTTGTTTGACAGGGGAGCGGTCTCCCTCCGGAGGTTGTGGACTCTCCTTCCTTGGAGGTTTTTTTAGCAGAGGTTGGATGGCCATCTGCCATGGATGCTTTAGCTGAGATCCCTGCATTGCAGACGGTTGAACTAGATGACGTTTGGGTGTACTTTCCAACTGTACCATTCTGTGATTCTATGAACATTTGAAAGGCCACATCTTCCTTACCTTTGGTCTAGGGCTAGACACTGTCTCCCAAAACCTTGGAAAGACTCTTTCAGTTGATGCCCCAGTCATTTTCAGCCATAGCCACAGCACAAATGTCTTATCCTGCACAAGCATGTAGTTGCACAATCTGGAAGTGGACTTTGATTTTGAATCCTGTCTTTTTATCTGTAAGGCTGCTAAGTATCAGTGCACTGACTTGTATTCCTCTGATGCAATATTTGGCAGAAGAGTTTTCCAGAAGGTAGTCTCAGTATGAATCCCACTATAGTAAAACACTACTGGAGAAAGCAAAATTTAGTTTTAATTAAGAATGGGGTAGGGCAGCCCACCCCACACTTAAACAGGAAGCACACACGTTCATGTTGGTTGTTTGGGAAGAGCAGGACTTAGCATTTTTTGTGCAGTCCACACACCCTCACTAGGTGTCTTAAAATGCTTAATTTAGTGGGATTACCTTCTTTCCTTTTGTCATCTTTTCGTTAGCTCACCTTGTTACCTTGTTGTAACAGTGCTTACTCTTCAAGTTCAGGAGCTTCTCCAGGTTCCAAGCATAGTCAGGGAACGGAGGGGAAGCCCTTCCCTTTAACATACCGTATTTTTCGCTCTATAAGACGCACCAGACCACAAGATGCACCTAGTTATGGAGGAGGAAAACAAGAAAAAAAAAATCTGAATCTCAGAAGCCAGAACAGCAAGAGGGATCGCTGCGCACTGAAAGCAGCAATCCCTCTTGCTGTTCTGGCTTCTGGGATAGCTGCGCAGCCTGCATTCGCTCCATAAGACGCACACACATTTCCCCTTACTTTTTAGGAGGGAAAAAGTGAGTCTTATACAGCAAAAAATACGGTAATTTGTAAGGTGACTCTGCTTGCTGACCAAGACCAAGGTGTTATTGTGTCAGTCCAGAATGGCCTGCATTAGTGAGAACCCCAAAATTTGATTTTTACCTGAAAATATCAAATTTTTATTTCTCCTTCCCCCCATTCTGTTTTAATTTCAGGCACGGGAATAGCAGCACAGAGAGAGGATTCAAAGAGGAGCCTGTGATTGACTACTTTGATGTACAGGACTGAAAAGATGAATGTGAAATTTGTGCCGTTGAAAAGTGGAAGTGATGCTACCAATCATTTTTTCCGTTGAAACGCTTTGTACTCAGTGTATCCAAAGTACATCCTGGAAACAGCAGATGAAAAGAAATAGTTTGTCATTCTTTAACCCTCTCTGTGTGTGTAACCAGCTTTGGGGTGGGGGGAAACAAACATAGAATGTAAGTGCAAGTTGTATGTACCTCTCAACAGCCTGCATCTGATGCTGCAAAACCTGTAGTGGTTCGCAAGGACAGAAAAACGCAACAAGTTGGCATCCAAGGTAATCTGCTATAAAATATAAATGAATTATATCTCCTATGTAAGATAAACTTTTTGTCTGGGTATAAGGCACAGTGAAACAATAGCCCTATGCAAGCTGTTTCCCCTCACGCATTCAAAATTGCACCCACGTTGTGTGATTGGCAGCCCTGTCCTCTGCCATCAATGAGCTGGGGAGAGCTCAGAAGCAGGAAGCTTGTTCCCTGTATGATCAGAAACACCCTGCGTGGTCGGGGCCCTAAATCATTCTGGGAGTATAAACTTATAGTGCTGGCTCTTTGTTTTAGACCTTCCCCCAACCCCAGTATGGATACAAGCTGGAAGGCAAAGACTCAGGGATGGACAACAAATGCATCTGCAACAAATCCTTAAAGGTTTTCATCTTAAGGAGACAAGTTAATTGAATTTGTGAAGTACGAAATTAGGGATGCTGATGTATCCAGATGAAATGATGAAAGCCAGCTTTTCAGTCAAAGCATTACGAGGCATAGTCCCATAGCAATTTGAACTTTGTGCAGCCTAGAAACAGTAGGATTGGTGAGTCAGTAAGTTTATACTTTTTGTATCTAAACTTGAGTTGCCTTTGTCATAAGTCTAATGCTGGATATTTTCAGGTGGTAAGTGTATGGAGCTGGGGATTTTTTAATGTCACCTGTAGGTTCCGTTTTGGGTTTTTTTTAATGGAAATGAGCTTATCGGTTATTCTTCAGTTAGGGTAGCATGTAGCCTTATGCTTTGCGTGTAGCGGTAACAAATAATAATATTTTTTTTTTTTTGCATTTTTATCAGTGGCCAGACAGCAATTGAATATGGTTACTGTTCTTGAAATGAAATATAAAACCACCTTATTATTTCTCCTCCTCTTCCTCTTTGCAAACTGTGACCCATATATTTCCTTAACATTCTTCCTGTTTCATACCCCTTCCTTTTGTGGACAGCTTCCAAGCTACAGGAGTGCCCACACGGATGCACCTTACTAAAAATAATAGTGTGTAAGGATTTTAGATGAGGGTACTGTTTAGTCAATTTTACTTAATTTGTACCCTGCCTTTCCATTAAATATGTGTAACGGCATTTTATCAGTATGCAGGGGAATCCTGAAGTGGCTTGGACTATCTGTATCTGCCTTGTGAACACGTGCAAGTGTCCATTCTTGGTGCATTATGATTTAAATTAGTGGAATGGTTTGTAACAAGAGAAGAGGCCAAACCCACATTCCTAGTAGAATTTTTAAGTTCCTGTCGCACAGAGACATTGGGTTAGTGGCCCTGCAGCACAGACAAGTGATTGTTCCTTATATTACATGTTTATTATTATTTAAATACCAAAAAGTTGAGCACAATTGCGCCTTTCCCACAGAACCTTAAAGTATAATGCACTTCCTTTCTGTACATGGAGTGGAGCTGTGCTTCTGGCACCCCTATCCAGTGGTTGGTTTTCCTGCATGGTAAGGATTTTGCACTCAGTAACAGTTCTGATGCCCCCACCCCAAAGACATGCACAAAATAGGTGCTATGTTACAGCTAAAACCACATGTATGCAGAAGGGATCGATCACGACTCGAGTGGAAGTGCAGCTCTACATTCCTCCAACCAGTACAATGTACTTCTGCTGCATCAATACACAAGAAGGATGTAGCTGAACATTTTGAACAGAGCCCATAAGCACAGAAACGTTTATTCCTTTTCATTACTTAGCCGTTTTCATTTATGTGGATAGTGGTTTTTAAGTGACTGGTTCTGCTATTGCTTGGTGAAAAAGTGCCATGTATACATTAAGGGATTAAACTGGTGTTTCTCTTTGTTGGTTTTGTAACATCTCAGCTTTTAAAAAATTGCCATTCTCATTTTATTCACTTCTCATTTGGTTTTTGCACTTTTTGGTGATCTGAGAGGGAAAAGTCTAATTGGAACAAGTTTTTCAAACTTCTCTTTTGCAATTATAAACAGGGCATTTGGATCCATACATGCAAACAGTGCAGGCAGAATTTTAGGACTGAGGCTTAGTAATAATTACATATTCAAAACTGCTGAGAATACTCAGTGCTTTGTGTGCATCGATTTGTGTGTAATCTAAAGTTGTGAAAATTGCTATGGAAACCATTCCTAATGGCATTTCCCTTGATGTACTTCATGATGAATTAAGTGAATTGATTTATGTTTGGTTTTTGATAAGTTATTTGTCAAAACTTTATATATATATATAATATACACACACACACACACAACTTGCTTGCTTTCAATTCAGTGGTGTAATAAATGACTGACTTTATAAATTTGTAATATAAAACTGTAATAAAGTTCAAATGGATCTTGTCCATCAGTGTTCTGAGACCATGCGAATGCTCCATCTTATCACTTTACTAGTAGCTTTTCACACTTTATATCAAACTGTTTGCTGTCACCCTTGGCAAATATAGTAATACTACTACTACTACTATTTATACACGCATACATACATACATACATACATACCCTGCCCATCTGACTGGGTTTCCCCAGCCACTCTGGGTGGCTCCCAACCGAATATTAAAAACACAATATTTTAAATATTTACCCTTGGTTGCTGGAGACTTGGTTTCAAGCTACCATTAGGCTTTCTGGCAAGCCATACCATTTTTGCATGATCTTAAAACATTCATTATTTAATACTATCCCGTTGATTCTCCTCTGGTATGATATTAATCTATCCTAATAATATTTATAAAATTCCACAGTTGTACCCATTGCAGCAGTTTCTCTCATAATAATTGGTTCTTCCAGGAAGGACTAATCCTCCTTTGTTGGAGATAAACCGTTTACATTTTTCTGATAGTTAGAATTTTGCTTCATTGGTTTTTTTTATCCCCATATCTTTTTCCATAATAAGCAGCAGAGTTCTATTTCCTAATCATCACAACTCTCTGCATTTGTGCTGTACCTCCACCTAGTGGTCGGTATGAAAGTAGCAAAGAATCTGCACTAATTTGTTGAAATCTGGATGACAAGTGAAGTCACACATAGCTGCAACCCTGGATTCAAACAGAAATCAAACATTTCTGTGTGTCTCTTGGTTCCCAATTTGATGCTTAGTCTCCAGCTCACATCACTGCAAGCTCTCAACTATGGCTTTGTCCTACTAACTATCCCTGAGTTGAGGGCAGGGGGCACCCATTTGCAATAATGCACAGAGCCCCTTTCCTTCGTTCCCTTTAATGCTCCATCAGCACAGAAAGTTGGCTTGGCTTAGATTTTAACACTTGCTGGATCCAGGGATGGAAGGATCTCACATACAGCCTACTTCACCGCCCTGCAAACCATAACACTTATTTCAAATTCAAGTGATACAGACTAGCATCAGCTAGTCACCACGTCTCTTCAACACCCCCAAAGAAATTTGGATTGCAAACTTTTAGACAACCACCTTAGACTGGAGGCGGACAGGTGTGGAGGACTCCCTGGTCCCGAATAGGGTAACTGCCCCTGAAGGACCAGGTGCGCTGCCTGGGGGCCATTTTGGACTCACACCTGTCTATGGAGGCACAGGTCAATTCTGTGTCCAGGGCAGCTGTTTACCAGCTCCATCTGGTATGTGGGCTGAGACCCTATCTGCATGCGGACTGCCTCACCAGAGTGGTGCATGCTCTGGTTATCTCCTGCTTGGACTACTGCAATGCGCTCTACGTGGGGCTACCTTTGAAGGTGACCCGGAAACTACAACTAATCCAGAACGCGGCAGCTAGACTGGTGACTGGGAAAGGCCGCTGAGACCACATAACACCAGTCTTGAAAGACCTGCATTGGCTCCCAGTATGTTTCCAAGCACAATTCGAAGTGTTGGTGCTGACCTTTAAAGCCCTAAACGGCCTCAGTCCAGTATACCTGAAGGAGCGTCTCCACTCCCATCGTTCTACCTGGACACTGAGGTCCAGCGCTGAGGGCCTTCTGGTGGTTCCCTCACTGCGAGAAGCAAAGCTACAGGGAACCAGGCAGAGGGCCTTCTTGGTAGTGGCGCCCTCCCTGTGGAATGCCCTCCCACCAGATGTCAAAGAGAAGAACAACTACCAGACTCTTAGAAGACATCTGAAGGCAGCCCTGTTTAGGGAAGCTTTTAATGTTTGATGTATTAAAGGTATTTTAATTTTTCTTGGAAGCCACCCAGAGTGGCTGGGGAAGCCCAGCCAGATGGGCAGGGTATAAAAAATTATTATTTTTATTATTATTATTATTTATTTGATCCAGTTTGAAATGCACAACGCAGAGTTCTTTGTGAAAAGAGGATGCCAGGATAAACAGCCAAACAAAATTTGAAGCTTTCATTTGCAAACCAGATGTTACAGAAAGGTTCTCTCCATTATGAAAAGTAACTCTGGGAATGAGGAATAGAAATTGGAGTGAAGGAATTAGCTGACCTAGGCTGACTAAACCTTAATTCATATACGCAAAGGATGGGGTATACTCTGTCACACATACACAATACCAAGGAACCGGGCTACGGATTTTACAAAAAGCAACAATAGGAAGAAGGCGAGGCCTCAGAGAAGCCTTTCTGAATTTGCACCGTTTCAGTCTTTTCATGTACAGTGGTGCCCCGCAAGACGAATGCCTCGCAAGACGGAAAACCCGCAAGACGAAAGGGTTTTCCGTCTGCAGAGGCGCTTCGCAAGACAAATTTCCCTATGGGCTTGCTTCGCAAGACGAAAAATGACGAAAAATTTTGAATTTTTTCCCCGCTCCAAAACCCCTTTTCCTGAAGCGCTAAGCTGCTAAAAGCATTTTAGCAGCAAAACCGCTAATCCCCCAAGCATTAAAAAGCCGTTTTTAGCCCTTAAATTGTCAATAGCGCTAATCCGCCAATGGGCTTGCTTCGCAAGACGAAAAAACCGCAAGACGAAAAGACCCGCGGAACGGATTCTTTTCGTCTTGCGAGGCACCACTGTAATTGTAATCCTTTTTGTGAACTGATCCTCTTGGCCCTCTCAGGGGAACGGATAGGTTTCCTTGTACTTTGCTCCTTCGGGGCACAATAATACAGTGGTACCTCGCAAGACGAATGCCTCGGAAGACGAAAAACTCGCAAGACGAAAGAGTTCTTCGTTTTCTGAGTTGCTTCGCAAGGCGGATTTCCCTATGGGCTTGCTTCGCAAGACGAAACGTCTTGCGCCTTTTTTTTAAAACCGCCAATGCATTCCTATGGGAAACCGTCAATACACAGCGCTGCTTCGCAAGACGAAAAAACTCGCAGAACGAATTAATTTCGTCTTGCGAGGCACCACTGTACCCAGATCAAGCAAGGACCATTTGGCCAACTCAGAAATACTCTGCTAACTCAGCCCCAAAGGTATGTGAGGCAGACAGCAGGCGCTAGTTCCCTCAGAAACTGCAACCTCTCTGATTTGGCTACCAAATCAGCAGGATGGAACAGCACTTTGGGATGGAGAATAAAAGGAGCCGTTTCTGAGGGAAAGTGATATGATTTGAGGTGGGAGATTGGGGTGAACATTGAGTTTGGCTGAGGGAGAACTGGTTCTAATTTGAGTTGAACATCCGTGCTGAAGAGACTACTGATAAGCAAGAGGAAAGAGCCTTGCAGCTTAGATAGAAAGTTGAGTGTCTGAGGAAGGTATACAGACAAGAGTCAACTGGAAGGTGTGCCAGAAAAGTTAGTTTTTGCTGGGCAGTTTGGTTCACCAAGTGTTTCCTTTTTCTTTTTCCCTGCCAGCAAATGGTTAGCGGATGGCAGCTTATAATTGGCTGGGGTTCCAGCAGGAGATTGAAAAGGAGAGGATTTGGAGAGACAGTTTATAGTTTTGGGAGTACTCAGGATTGAAATTGAGAGAATAGATTGGGAGATAGGAAACGAGAGGAGGGAGAATTGGTTCTGGGTAGAAACATCCACTCTGAGGAATATATCAAAAGCTAGAGAAAGGAGACTCTGAACTTAGTGTGAAGGACAGCGTATGGTGTCCTGTAAGAGTAATTAGGCCAGTAATTAACTGGGAGGCTGAGCCAGCAGAAGTAGAAGCTGTGAGGATACAGTCTACTTAGGACTCATTCCAGTCAGGAGGGGAGAGATTATTCTACAAAAAGAAGATCCCTTGGGTCTGTTACTTGGAGTACCTCAGGAGTAGGGTTGTCTAACCTACAGGAAGTACCACCTTGTTTAAGAACAAAAGTATTAAGCGGTAACAGCTGCGCAGCAACTGAGAAAGCACTGAAGTGAAATAACATTATGATCTGAAGTATGCTATGTTTTACCCACTTGTGTCATAAACTTCCTTTGTTAAATAAAATATTTAATCCTGCCCAAGACTCCAAATTATTAAGTTTTCCCTGACACAAGTCCGCCCACAAGACAATCTGAGGTAGTTTGTGGGAATTTGTGTTCTGTGAGGTGGGTGCACTATAGTGAGGGCAGGCCCAACAATGCCATCTTAGTGGGCTGAGTCTGAGGAGAGGTGGAACCTGTGGGAATACATGCTACCCGGATCACATTCCTGTCAGGAGGGGAGAGTTCTTCTAGGTAAAGGAGACTCCCATGCCAGTAACAAGGGGTGAGGCGATCCTCTGGGTCTGTTATACTCTTTTTTTTATTATTATAAATAATTTTTATTAATTTACAACAAAACAAAACAAAACATACATTATTTTCACATTCCAATTTTCCAAATCTTTCCTTTTGGACTTCCTTCAGCTTTTCCGTAAATCTTTCGTAGTCATTCTTAATTTACACATTTCCTTTTTTTAACATTGTCATTATTTAAATCTTTCCCCCCTCTATTTCCTTTTAACAATGTCTCTCACGTATTCACAGTGCTCTTTTAAAACCTTCTAGCGTTATTTGACCATCACTTATACTTTCCAGATATTCAACAAATTTTCCCCAGTCTTCTGTAAACTTTTGGTCTCTTAGGTATCTAATCTTTCCAGTCATCTTATCCAATTCAGCATAATCTAACAACTTTGATCTCCAGTCTTCTATTGTCGGTATTTCCTGTTGTTTCCATTTTTGTGCCAGCAACACCCTTGCAGCCGTCACTGCGTATTGGAGAAACTTACTATCTTTTCTCTTAATCTCCTTTCCTAAAATACCTAACAGAAAGACCTCTGGCTTCTTTGTAAAAGTATATTTAGAATCTTTTTCAACTCATTGTATATCATTTCCTCTGGGTCTGTTATACTCATCTGAATACCTGAATACTCATCAGGGGTGGGATTGCTAAGAGAGTGGGTAACTTGACAAAAAGTGCTCCTCACTCGTGAACGGTATTAAGCTGTGAAGGAAGCTGTGCCGTGTCAAAAGAAGTCCACTGTAATAACGAAGTAAAGAAACGAGATGGAAGCAGCCGAAACTCTGTCAAGCATTTCACCACCTATTCTAGAAACCCCTCTGTTTTCGAACCCAATTAATAAACCGTGTTAAAACCTGAAGCACCTGCCCAAACTAAGCGTAAGGACATAGAAAGGAGTAACAGAAACTGAAGTGTAACAACTAATTTTGAGTAAAGGGAGTTAAAAAGAGAAGCTGTGCCTATACTGCCATGTTTAAGCCTGAGACATCCTTGTATTTAGTTTAAGTCATTTAGTTCTACCAACATGTCTCCTGACACAACTTTATTTCACCAACTTCTTCTTTTTTTTGTAAATAAAACTTTACTTGTTGGATTAGCTCATGGCTGAATCGCAGATTCCCTCACACAACACACACACACACACACACACACACACACACACACACCAGCCACCAGATAGCCTGAGGTAAATTGTAGACATTCATTTAATTGGTGTACCGTGAGGTGGCAGTTAGCAGAGTGCGTCGGCTACAGATTAGAAAGACGAAGGGAAACAGTGCCAGATTTTCCAAAATTATGAGTATTGCCAGAGGCCTGTAAAAATCAAAACAGGAAAGGGACTATCTCTTACTCTACCAAGTTTCCAGAATGCATCTTTCCTAGTTATACAAAAGGCTCCAAATATGGTTTCAAAAAGTTCTAAAGAAGTGTTCCTGGGGAAGTTTATTCCTCGGCCTCACCTCGCAATATTTGTAGTGCTGAGGTTTTTGTGCAAACTTCCTTAACCACAGCTAAGGATGAGCAAAGATATCAATTTCTGTTTTTCATTTTTATAGCTTTAAATTCTGTTTGTCACATTTCTGCATCATATATATAAAGACTGCAACATAAGAGTACTGAATAACAAAAGAAAACAGTAATATATTTATTTGCATATATTTCCATTCATTTGCATATCTCCCATTTTTTAAAGGAAGTTTTAATGAAAACTCATCAGCATTTGATCTTTTATCCTAATAAACATATTTTGTATGCAATTTTGTCTAAGATATACTTATTCAAACAAGTTCCCCTAATATAATGCGCCTTTTCACTAATACAGTGGTACCTCAGGTTACAGACGCTTCAGGTTACAGATTCCGCTAACCCAGAAATAGTACCTCGGGTTAAGAACTTTGCTTCAGGATGAGAACAGAAATCACGCGGCGGTAGCAGTGGAAGGCCCATTAGCTAAAGTGGTACCTCAGGTTAAGAACAGTTTCAGGTTAAGAACAGACCTCCAGAACGAATTAAGTTCTTAACCCGAGGTACCACTGTATTCATTTTTATATACAGGTGGCGACCATTTTAGGCATATCCAAATCATGCACGATCACTGACGTGCTGGTCCTTTTGCACCTGGAAGAGGGTGGAATGGAGACAAAACGGAATGGGGTGCACTTATGCAAGCTCCACTGTTTCGTGTGGGGTCTGAGAATGGAACCCCCATGTGAATTGGTCTCAGCCTGTACACTTTATATTCATGTCCCCCTAATGTATGCATCATGTACACCTTTTCGGACTGGAGAATCATAGAGTTGGAAGGCATCCAAGGGTCATCTAGTCCATCCCCCTGCAATGCAGGAATCTCATCTAAAGCATCCATGACAGATGGCCACCCAATTCTTCATTCAGAAGCGCACTGCAGAAATTTGGAGAAGCAAATTTCTAAGGGTAGCTGCAATTTGATTCACATATTGCTTTGGGAAGTATAAATCAGATAAATTTGCAGGAAAATATGTACCAAACTGAGTTTCTCCCCAATCGCTAACCACAGCTAATGGACATATTCCCTTAGGCACCCAATGAATATAAATATGATGCAGTTCAATTTAAAACTTTATTGAATAGAGGAATCAGCATAGAAAAATTATACCAAAAGTTATTTCTTTATGTTTCAGGACTATGTTACCAAGGAAAAGAAAACAGCTTTTCTGCTCCTAACCAATTACTCGGTCACTTTATTCATTGGTTGATTCAATTGGTTTTGCCCATGAGTAGATTGTGGTTAATGCACTGTACTCTGGTAGGGAAAGGCCCTCCGGTAGGGGAAGACCAGGACCTGCCATTTGCAATAGCTACTGTATGTCTCTAACACATTTTCTCTCTACTTGGGCATGGTCTACTTGTAAGCAGTGGCAGTAGCTCAGCTCACGATACCTCCCTAGCTAGCTAAATCTACAATGGCTTGGTTGAGTGGTGATGGTGACTTAGGACTAGGAAGAGGCAAAACAACAGGCAAAATGTTGTTCATCTTTGGCTGGCTGAGAGATGGGTAGTGCAGCAGACACACTGATCTACTCCTGCCCTGAGGTTCACCAGCTGAGTGAAGCATACCTGGGCATCCTAGTGCCTAAGGGAGAGGATTAGTGAATAGTGAACTGCTCAGGCACAGGTTGCCGAATGGAGCAAAGTCAGGTAGCTGTTGCTATCACCACCAGCAGATGGGTCTGTCTGCACATTTGTGTGCATGAGGAAGGATGTTTTGGGGCAAATTAAGTCTGTGGTATATTTTAATGTTAAATGTTACAAGACTTCCTTCTGGAAATTTTAAAAGCATATCCTTGTCACTAAGTTTTCCATGATGCATTTTTGGATGAGTAGACAGTTAGATGTATCTACTCAGCCAATTCAGCATGTCCTTCCTTGCTTCTTCAATGTAAGGTCTGTCTTGAGGGTTAATATCTTCCCTTTTACGATGTACAAAACCATGAGTTTGCCCAGGATATATTTTCACTTCATGCTCAACTTTGCATTGCTGTTTCAGCTTCTGTTCAAGGGCAGTGACCTGCAACAAAAAAATATACCCTCACATTACTGGTACTGAAATGATTTATTTCTTTATGAGATTGCCAGAGTTCACTTGTCACATCTTGGAACAGAGACCAAAAAAAATGGTATAAATGTATGACCTTCAGATCTCCAAGAGAAATATCAACTCAGCCAGCCAGAATAGCCAACATACTCTGGATTTTGGATAATTGTAAGCCATTCCCCACCCCCCAAAAAGCATTTTCTTCAGCAAAATTTATACACCAGGAATATTGGTCTTGATTCAGGAACTCAGTTTTTGAAATAATGCCTTACTTGGTCAAGAGGAATTACTTCATCTTTCTCTGCAAATATGAAAAAGGTGGGGTTCATCAGGTTGCAACTGTCCTCTGTAAATTTGATCACTCCTGTATTCAACAATAAAAGATACATTAAAATGAAGCACGCCAAACACTTTCCGTAAGAGTGCAATATTTAACATTTTGCATGCAAATCCTTTCATATATCTTTATTTTGCCAAAGGTTCAAAATCAGGGATGAGCAACAGCATATTTGTCTCCTTAAAGTGAATCCCATATAGACAAGGACTTGAAGAGCAAAAGGACTGGTCAAAGTCATATTGATGTTGACAAGTTTGACTTGCAGGTAAATTCCAAGTCAACATCCCGTGAAATATTTTGATCTGGTTAAGTTAGTAAAATGCATCCTTTCATATTGGTGCTCATGCAAAGCCTGACATTAAGCACCAGTTTATATGTGGTGAGTTATACAAAATAATAGGCTCCTAATATTGACACATGCTCTAATGGACGAGTCTCCATTAAAGGAAAGTCCTATTGAATCAAACAACAGCCTATCTGGTTCAACATTCTGTTTTTTAAAGGTGCCTCTAGAAAGCTCATCTGCAGGACATGGAAGTAATATCCATCTTTGATTGTTGCTCCCATGCAATTATTATTCAGTGGCGTGCTGCCTCTAAACATAGTAGGTTCATCCAAGCAAACAGGCTCTTGGATATGCCCAAAATATCTCTTGCGATCCTCAGAAAGATTAAAAATAGCTTAAAATTCCAGTCATTTAACAGCACATATGGAGCAAAAGAAAAGACAAAAATGATTTCTGGTGCCTTTCAGGTACTGAATGAATGTAATTTCAGAGAAAAATAATAGGATCTTATAATAATCAGAGGTCTGTGGTTCCTTCAATTGTTCTGGCAGCTGTATCCCAATAAAACCTCCTTCTAAAAGATTTGCTTTAGGGTGGAATGAAAGGAAAAAAGTAATCACTGAGCTAGCCTATAATAAGTTTAGAGTGGTGATAAAAAACCAGGCACAACTATTTCAGATGAGGAAGTACAGATTAGGTGATACGAGTTGCATGTGAACAGCATCTGTGCAAAGTATATCAGGGATATATTTTCTAAAACCTGGTGCAAGTGTCAAAAACATTCTGCTGCAAAGAAAAGCATATTCTGGCCATTATTTCTAACGCACACAGTGATATCAATATTCTTATTGTAGCTACACATACCATAGATGGATACGCCTGCCTTAAAGATAGAATATTTCAACATCAGATGATGTACTGCAGCTCCACCCCAACAAAATCCAATGACACCTATCTTCTTTGCATTACATTGTTCCTTCAGATACTGCAAGACAACATCCGTTTCCCTAAAGCACAGAAATATAAGTGAACAAAAAAGCACCAGTGAAAAGACACCCTTACAAGGAGCCCTCACAAGTTTGCACAATGTTGAGAATTTAAGGGTATAAACACAAAAAAAGGCTTAATGGGGCCAAAGGACTGCTGCAAACTTCCATAGTAAGTATTGGCAAATTTGCCAGTAAAGTCTTTGTTAGGGAAATTATAGTTAATTTGCCCACAGGCTTAAAAAATGGCCAGAGAAACATTTAGAAAGTGAAAATAATATTGGCAAAAGGCATTTCTTTCTTCCTTATCCTCTTTGTGAGGGGAAGTGCAGTTTTTTAATGGAACAGAGAAAGTTGCCCTGTTGAAAGCTCATTTTTTTGTATGTGTGGAGGGTGCTTCTTTCGACATCTGATTTGGGACAGAGGTTTGCTTTTTGTAATGTTTAAACTCTTGGTCTCCACCTACAGTCAATATTTTTTTAATGAAGTCAGATATTGCAAAGCTCCCTTAGGACTTTAGGACTCTCTCTTCATCCGAAAGAAACAAAACTCTAGCAATCGCCGTACCCCGTAAGTTCTCACGATCACTTGAAAAAAGTATCATTGCAGAATCCAGCTGTGTAGTTCAGGATTCAACTGTCATTCAGTGATTTGATGGAAAGGAAAGACAAAGCTGGGTGGCTATACTTTTATTCCAAATCTACAGGTGGTCCCACCCAGTGGTTTTGTGAAGATGCAAAACAGCATGGGAGATGGTGCAACGTTGTGACACCTTTGCAGGCCTATGAGCATGGGAAAACAAGCACTATTAGTGCCCTTTAAACACTCTCAACCCAAGAGGTTGGTAGAGGATAATTCCACGGCCAATGTTTTTTGTATAGATTTTAAAATTTCATTTTATAATGTATATAAAACAAAGAAAACTGTTATGAGAACAGATGAGAATTAAAAGCGGATAAAGAATAAAAGAATGAGTACAGTTGCATATGGGTAAAAAAATAACAAGCTCCAAGTAAAGAATATTAGCGCTAAAACCCCCCAAAATCTTGCCCTAATTTACATTCCCACCATAAATGATAATATAGCCAATGGTGCCGAACAGTTTTATCAGAGGCCAAAATCTGCAAATCCTCTCTCCACATGTACAGTTTAATCTGATCAATCATATCATCAGCCTCAAAAATCCACAGCAGGAATCAGTGCTTTTTATCTGGGGGTACGCATACCCCTCAACATTTTGTGAATCTAAGTTTGGCCTCATTGAGGGGCAATATTTCAATATGAGCTGGAAAATGAGAGTACCCCAAAACATTTTTTAAGGAAAAAAGAAATTAACTTAAACCCTTACTTGTTGATATTCTTGGAATCTCGTGTTTTTAGCCAGTCATCGAATGTAGACCAATCATTAGATAGCTTCCAAGGTTCTTGTCCCTTATAAAAGTCTGGACAAATTGCTCTGCATAGAAAATAAATTTAAGTTCATTTTTCAAATATCACAGCACTGGTATAAATACAACTAATCCAGAATATGACAGCTAGACTGGGAACAGCAACTGGGCCCATATAACACTGATCCCAAAGGATCTACACTGGCTCCCAGCACGTTTCTGAGTACAATTCAATGTGTTGGTGTAGACCTTTAAATCCCGAAACAGCCTCAGCCTTGTATACCTGAAGGAGCATCTCCCTCTCTATTGTCCAGTCTGGACACTGATATCTAGCTCTGAGGGCCTTTTGGTTGTTCCCTCATTGCGAGAAGTGAAATTATAGGGAATCAGGCAGAAGACCTTCTCGGTAGTGGCACCAGCCCTGTGGAACACCATGCCACCAGATGTCAAGGAAATAAACAACTATCTGATTTTAGAAGGTATCTGAAGGCAGCCCTGTATAGGGAAGAATTTAATGTTGGAGGTTAGAGTTTAAGAGAAACAGTGTGATGTAACCAGAAAACAGGGAGGAACTGGAATGTGTCCTGCAGAGCAATAGAAGCTGGTGCCTTTTGGGGTGCTGCTGCTGCGAACTCTTCCATTATAGGTTTCAGGTTGTTTGTATGTGTAAATCAGGGTGGCCCAATGTGTATTCTCACTTGCTCCCCTTGCAATTTCTTGTGGGTCTCCAACATATACTATTAATCAGAACAGGACAGAGCCTTCTCAGAAGGCAGAGGGCCTTCTTGGTAGTGGCACCCTCCCTTCAGATGTCAAGGAGATTACATAACTACATAACTTTTAGAAGACCTCTGAAGGCAGCCCTGTATCGGGAAGTTTTTAATGTTTGGTGCTTTATTATGTTTTTTATATATTCTGTAAGCCGCCCAGAGTGGCTTGGGTATGAATAATACACATTTACTACTTCAGCTAAAGGTAAAAAGTTTAGTCAAGCAGAGTATTTTTGAACAACTACATCAGCTTGCACTTTGCATTCACAATTCATAATGCAGAAATATGTCAACTGAAAGAGATAAGACTAAGAAAAATAGAGACAATTTCTCACGTATATCCATGGGATGCGAGCAAATCTGCTATGTATCTTGTGTTTGGTAGCTGCCATCCAAAAATGTCATGAATCACAATCACAGCTTTGTCTGTGCTGTGTGAGGGCTTGTTGATGTAGGCCTTGATGTGCCCAACAGAAATTTCTTGCCCGTGTCCTTCATATTCAAATTTGTCTCCAATGTCACATGGGCATGGTTTTTCTTCATTAGCCATCTGTAAAGTTTTAAAGATGCATAAAGGTTAATGTAACTAAAGTTTAATAGAAATAAGTCTGTATACTCTACAGTTGCTGCAGGGGGTTGCTGGAGTCTGTGCGAGTGCTCTGTGACGCATAGAGTCAGATAAAAACAAATCAGATACATCAAAATTCTCAAAAGATCAACTCACAGATTCCAAGAGAAATTGCTGATTTTTAACTAGGGCCACCATAAATGGCACAATGATTTTCTTGGCGCTGTGCTTTTAACTTTTCTTAAAGAAATCTTAGGGGCTTGCATCTTAAATCTCTTTCTGTGAATGGAAAAGTGTTCACCTTCACGGAATGAGGCGTCCCCCATCTCCCCTTTCCCTTTGTTGTCTCTTGCAACCTCTGTTAATTAGGTCTTCTTTAAACTTATTATCTGGGTTCTGGGGTCCTACATGGAAGGAACAGTTCCACTTATTGTATGAACCAAAGTTTGGTTTAAGGAAGCCATGATGATGATCATATGCCTAAGTCAAAGGCTGGAGGAGCAAAAAAACATCCTTGAACACATGAATCATTCTTCCTAACACACACACAAAAATCCTAGATTTTTCTTAGGCTTGTTTCTTTTCCCCTTTTTTATTTTTCCTAATCCTAATGGGTTGTTTTTGCTCAGGAATCTTCCAATGGAAACCTCAGTGGAGTGATATGGACCTTTGAATTCATTATTCCACAAAGCCCTAAGATTTTACTTTAAAATCTTTCCTATGTTGTTTTAGAATATAAGAATGCCTTTATTGTATCATGATTTTTTCCTTGGTACTTTTGCTCTTTAATTACCTGGACTGGAGGGAGGATGCTAGGAAAATAATTGCTTTCTTATATACCTTAGCAGCTAATGCAAATAGCTTTATATTTTTCTGTCTAGTGCTTATAATAGATTCGTAATGGTTTCATTTATTCATGTAATTCGTGTTATATAATTCTATTACTTCTATATCAATTACTATTTTAAATGCTTATTTATTATTTTTCACCATTTGTCACTTGTTTGCAGATAAATTTCTAATTCATTTTCTTTTGGTGTGGTTCTGGCTTTTTGGTCACTATCCATATGCTCATTGGAGTCAATTAATACAGTTTGAATTTAGGACCTGTTTTTCCACACAGGTTTGGGGACCCTTGGGAATTGTTTCTGTTGGCTAGAAATGCAAGGAAGGAGGGTGAAAATGTGACTGGAAGACCTGCCAATGTGCATAAAGTGAGCTGCAATCCTAAGATTGCAGAAATGTACTGCTGAATTCAGTGGGGGTTACTGGCAAGTACTTACAGCCTAAATCATACCAAAGGTAGCAAGAGGCCAGGGGAAACACAACAACTATTATGCAATCTGGGGTGACTTTATTGATTATGCAAACCATGAGGCATATGGTAGAACAGTGCCTATGGTCTTTAGTGCAGTTGGGCATTCATGAAGCACATATTTCAATCACTATTTTTCTCTCCTTTCCTCATGCCTTTGTATAAAACCCTGCGTACCAGAATTGCTGCTTTTTCTTTGTGGCCAACAATAGATGTTCCTATGCATCATTTCATGTTAAGATTGTGATGGTTTTACCATGCACTGGTACCTCAGGTTACATACGCTTCAGGTTACATACACTTCAGGTTACAGACTCTGCTAACCCAGAAATAGTGCTTCAGGTTAAGTACTTTGCTTCAGGATGAGAACAGAAATCGTGCTCCGGTGACGCCGCAGCAGCGGGAGGCCCCATTAGCTAAAGTGGTGCTTCAGGTTAAGAACAGTTTCAGGTTAAGTATGGACCTCTGGAACGAATTAAGTACTTAACCCAAGGTACCACTGTATACACTTCGGCAAAGCTCTGTTGGTGTACTTGGGGATGACTCTCTGATGGTAGTTGTTTCCTTTTTCCTTTTGATTTTCTGTAATTGTGTAACTGTTACGTGAAAGTAAATACAGTCATACCTCATGTTATGTCCGCTTCATGTTACATTCTTTCAGGTTACATCCCGCAGCGACCCGGAAGTACCAGAAAGGGTTACTTCTGGGTTTCGCCGCTCACGCATGCGCAGAAGCGCAAAATGACGCCACGCGCATGCACAGAAGCGGTGCATTGCAACCTGCACATGTGCAGACACGCTGCTGCAGGTTGCGTTCTTTTCATGTTGTGAACGGGCCTCCGGAACAGATCCCGTTCGCAACCAGAGGCACCACTTTGTCTGTGTGTGTGTGTGTGTGTGTGTATTAAAGAAGTCAGAGATGCTAAAGTGCAGAATCGGATTATTTATCTTTGCAGTTTGTTCACGGCAACAATGGAACAGCAGTTAATGAATAACCCAAGATCTTGCTGGTGCTGATCCCATGATGTCCTTGTGATAATTTTAATCTCTTCGCAGACATGGTCTTTTCTCACACAGTTAACAGTCACCAAACAACATTACTTGGGGTTTCTCCATAGTGTTCAGAATTCTTTATGTCTTTGCACAAGGGTCAGCAAACTTTTTCAGCAGTGGGCCGGTCTACTGTCCCTCAGACCTTGTGGGAGGCCGGATTATATTTTGAAGGGAAAAAACGAACACATTCCTATGCCCCACAAATAACCCAGAGATGCATTTTCAATAAAATCACACATTCTACTCATGTAAAAACACCAGGCAGGCTCCCAAAATAACCCAGAGATGCGTTTTAAATAAAAGGGCACATTCTACTCATGTAAAACCCCCTGATTCCCAGGCCGTCTGCAGGCTGGATTTAGAAGGTGATTGGGCTGGATTCGGCCCTCAGGCCTTAGTTTGCCTACCCATGTGTTTACACATTGATTTTGGGAAATATACTGGAGCCCTTCCACCAACCTTAAAATGGGTAGTACCGACATGCAATGAGGAAAATGGGACCCCTAGCTGAGAAAGATGGTGCGTCAGATGCTGTTGCAAAAGCCCCCAGCTACTCTTATTATTACAGAATGCTTCATCGTGTGGCCACAAGTTAAGTCTGGAGCCGGGGCAGGGGGTACAATCCAAATCTAGCTCCAGAGGGTGGCAAGTCTGGGCATTTACTCCACTTCAACAGTGATATAATTTTCGCTTTGCAGAAGAGTTCCCCAAAAATGTCAGGATCTATGTGAGATAATAAGGGACGTGGGTGGTGCTGTGGGTTAAACCACAGAGCCTAGGGCTTTCCAACCAGAAGGTCAGCGGTTCGAATCCCTGCGACGGGATGAGCTCCTGTTGCTCGGTCCCTGCTCCTGCCAACCTAGCAGTTCGAAAGCATGTCAAAGTGCAAGTAGATAAATAGGTACCGCTCCAGTGGGAAGGTAAACGGCATTTCTGTGTGCTGCTCTGGTTTTGCCAGAAGCGGCTTAGTCATGCTGGCCACATGACCCGGAAGCTGTATGCCGGCTCCCTCGGCCAATAAAGTGAGATGAGCACCGCAACCCCAGAGTCGACCACGACTGGACCTAATGGTCAGGGCTCCCTTTACCTTTTTATGTGAGATAATGCATGGCTTCCATGCTTGCCTTTTTTACAGTTAAGGAAGCTCATTGAAAATTCCAAGTCCGTGGGTTGCCAAAATCCTGGAGCTGGCGCTGCATCTCTCCGCCAATAGCGCTACACATTTTGAAATAGATGTGGGTAAATCGAACCTTACTAAAAGTGCAGGAGAACCGATGAGCAAGCTGTTGCCGTCAGTTATTTTTATCAAGGCACCATACACTCATGAAGGCATCTCTGCCTCCCTCCCACTCAACTTCCTGCAGAAAACACTTTGGCATATCACGCTGGGACTCTTACGTACCTGGAATTCCAAAGTTCTCCGTTTTCTTTTCTTCTGGGAGGTTAGAAAGGGTTATTTCCCAAAGCTGTGAAAGATTTTTGAAAGGGAAAAGAAATCAGCTTGTCTGCTAACGGGTGCTGTGGCTTCTCCCACACAGCTTCCCTGAGTGGGCCTGCTGCAGCCTTTATGAAAAAGAAAAAAGAGTTTGCTTATTACAAAACAGCACCAGAGGTGACCCAGAATAACCCAGCTAGGAAGTGGGCGGAGACTTGAACTCCTCCTCCTCTGCTCTTCCAATCATGCTTCTTTAGCATTTAGTCTTCTCTGTTTCCTTATTTATTCCTAACCCATTCAACTGTGCACACGAAACGTAAGAAACAACATCTTGCCACAGCTATGCTGTTTTTGCTGTTAAAAAAAATCTACTTTATTCTATTTCACATTAGTTGTGAACATGTGTATGAGCTTAACAGTGCTTAGCTTATTTTTTTAGTTGCTCTTCCATCTGCTCATGTTAATATTGTTTTATAGATTATAAATGCCACATTGATTTGTTAACCGTATAACCTTTGCTGCAATTGTGATGTATAGCTTATTTTTTAAGTTGCCGTTTTGTTAATAGGGTTTTATAAATTGTGATTTTATCATTGAGGAGTTGTTAATTACTTTATATGATTCATGCTATATTTGTGATGTTCTTTATGTTTTATTATGTTATTGTTATTTATCGTTTGCTTTGAGATTCATTGGAATGAAAAGCGGCATAGAAATGAGATAAATCCAATCAAACAAATCATTAATTAACGATTGCTTAAAATATATATTCCTTACACATCATTCACACACTAGATTACAAATGTTGGTAATCAGCAGTTAGTGCCCTCCCAACATTTGGTAGTTCATAACTCCCTTTGTATTTATAACCTGCTCTTTACCATGCAGTCTCAAGTTGGGGTAAAGGTAAAGGGACCCCTGACCATTAGGTCCAGTCATGGCCGACTCTGGGGTTGTGGCGCTCATCTCGCTTTATTGGCTGAGGGAGCTGGCGTACAGCTTCCGGGTCATGTGGCCAGCATGACTAAGCCGCTTCTGGCGAACCAGAGCAGCGCACGGAAACACCGTTTACCTTCCCGCCGGAGCAGTACCTATTTATCTACTTGCACTTTGTGCATTCGAACTGCTAGGTTGGCAGGAGCAGGGACCGAGCAACAGGAGCTCACCCCGCCATGGGGATTCGAACCGCCGACCTTCTGACCGGCAAGCCCTAGGCTTTGTGGTTTAACCCACAGCACCACCCGCGTTCCCAAGTTGGGCTACATACAACTAAAATCAGGCATAGGCAAACTTGGCCCTCCAGATGTTTTGAGACTACAATTCCCTGTTAGCTAGGGATGATGGGAGTTGTTGTCCCAAAACTGAAGGGCTATCTGAAGGGCCGGGTTTGCCTGTGCCTGGCTAAAATGCAAGTAAGCCACATAGTGCACAACAACTCTAAATGATCAGTTACACCCAGTACTACTTTTATAGAAAAAGAGGTGCCAGAACACCTCCCTCGTTCTCTTAGAATGGAAATGGCGCCCATCTGATAGATGCCAGAACTGAGTTCCAGTGAGTTCCAGATGAAAATAAGCCCTGGTTACACCATATCATGCAACAAACCAAACAAGCAGCCACATTTCAGAGGGAGCGATGCTCTCAACTCATTCTCCACCACCCAAAGTCCGCGCAAAAAGGTGCATCTTGGTCTGCCAACAAAACATATTTAGTGACAGGACGAGATGTACCTTAGAGAGTGCATTCCACAACATTGAGGGCCACCACAAAGAAGGTCCTGCCTTACACAAGGTGATAGAATCACCATGTTGCAATGTAGGAGGAAGCATTCTTTGAGATATTTGGGTTCTAAGTTGTTTGGGGCTTTATATGTCCCTGTAAGCACTTGAATTGGGCTTGGAAGCACAAAGACAAACACTGCAGACCTTTAAGAATTGGTGTAATATGTACTACACCAGGTGGCACCCTGGCTGGTGCACATTTGTTTCAGATACAGCAGGTGTTTTCAGGTTTGGTGGTTCATACGTTGAAGAAAACGTTATGACAGTTATTTTGGGAGTTGTATGTAAGTTACAGTATAAGATATATATTGTCTTTATTTTAGTATTCCATACATCTGAGAAGGGAGGATATGGATTTTAATTCCGCAAAATGCAAAGATGCTATTTATTAGGTGTGTGCAGAGGTCTCAAGGTTCATCTTGAATTTTTTTAAAAAATAATTGTGAGTTGCTCTGTGCAATCTTTCCACCCAAGTCTAGGCTTGTCCATGCCAAGGTGCAACGTGTAATTGAAGTTGCATCTGTCTCAATCTAATCAGCGTGGTCCATACAATGTCGCCCTCCTTCACTGCTAACACACTCACTTTCTAAAATGTGTAAAGTTTAAAAAAGACCCTTTCATAATCACTCCAATCCCAGGGATGGACCCTTTGTAGCTCTGTTGTTCAGTATCCTGCTCTGGAATCAATTCTGGTGTTCATAAGAGAATGGAGATCATGCTTCATCCGCATAGCTGTCAACTTACAGATTTGAAAATAAGGGGCCAGCAGCCTCGAAAATAAGGGATCAGCAGCCAAAATAAGGGATTTTCTGGGCGCAGGTATGTTTAACTTCTGAGCCCCTCTGAGCCAAAGACAGAAAGGCCAGCCAACAGCCAAACAAAGCCTCAAGCGGTGGTTCCCACAGCGCAGCAACCCTTCCAAGGGGATGCAGCAAGGAAAACCACCGTCACCTCTCCGCTGGGAAGCGCTGAGCAAAGGCGAGTCCCCAGGCAATGCGGCCGATTTGATCGGCACAAGGCATGCAAGCTCCACCCCCCAGTCATTCTTAGACTCCTTATTGGGTGAGCAATGCAGCCAAGCAACACAGTTGGAGCCTCCCTCCTCCCTAGCCGGCAGGGAGGGAGGGACAGGAGCTGCTTCCTTTGAAACCCAGGAAATTTAAGGGACATCATCAATAAGGGACAGCAGCGGGACACGGTGCTAGGATAAGGGAGTTTCCCGCCAAATAAGGGACAGCTGACAGCTATGTTCATTTGCTGTGAGTCTTGCATGCACACTTCCAATACCGAATGCTCGTATCTTTGTGTGCCAGACAATGATTTCAAAGACCTTTCATTATAAATATTTCTTAATTTATTATTGAAAGTTCTCTAAAGTATATCTTCTCTTTTCTCCGATAGATAGCACCACAATCTAGAAATAGTTTAGAGGGGGGGAATAAATTGCATTTGGGGGGGGGGGCGAGGAAATAATGCAACATATATTTATTCAAGTTTCAAAACATAATGTATCTGTTCAGCCAGTCAATCATATCCATTCTTGCCTCCTCTATGTAAGGCTGATCTTCAGGTTTCATGTCCTCAGGCTTTAACTGAGCAAAGCCATGTTGTTGTCCAGGATAGACTTTGATTTTAAAGGGCACTCTACAATATTCTGCCAGTTTTTCCTCCAGCAAAGTGACCTGTAACATACAATCAATTTCATTAGATATCTACAAAAGTTAAAAATCAAAACTTCCAAATTTGCTCCCTTTTAATCTGAATTCCTTCAAGATTTTTCTTTAAATCTAGTGTTGCCATAACTACAGTTAAGCAATATTGAATTCTACCATGCCAGAGTGCAATTATTTTTTAAAAATAAAAATAAAAAAATCCACCATTTTAATGCCAACGCACCCAAAGCCGTTTACAACTTTAATATACTAATTTTAATATACTAATTTGCCCAGGGATGGGGTGGAAGAGGTGGAAGATGGAGACAGTCTCACTGGAGCAGACCTAATGTTGTCTTTGCCTGCCTGCCTGCCTTCCTCTCTCAATTCGTTTCCACCTGTATCAAATATGGTTAGTCTTTCATTCTCTGCCTTGCTCCTTTAACACACCAGTATGCTTCCTTTTCCATTTGTGGCAATGCTTCTTCTTGTCAGAAACAGATGCAAAATAATATTAAATCAGAAAAGTAGTGCACATAGAGGCTGCCTGTCCCTCATTACAGAGGAATTGCAGCTTGTACTCAAGAGGCCATGGCAAGCATCAAGAAAGTTTGAACTGGAAGACAATGGACGCTAAACTGTGATTAATAAAGCCGTAGCCTGTTTAAATCCCAAGCGATTGTTTTGTGTTTATTGTAATGTCACCATGCCTTGGCCCCTCTGCCAGAGACTTCACTGTGCAATAGCTTACCTGATCAGAAGAAATGGTGTGATCTTTTCCACCAAACATGAAAAAGGTAGGATTCAGCAAATTATACCTACTTTCAGAGTCTCTGATGATTCCTAAAACATATTTAAAGAAAGAGGTTAAATCAAGTAGTATATTCTTCAAGGTCAATAGAGAACAAAGGTTTCTATTTACTTCAGTGGTATGTATCTCTCATCCGTTCTTTCTCATGTTCTCAAGGGCAGCAGTTAAAAAACAATAATGCCCCCTCAGCTTAATCAGCAGTGTTATAGGTAATGATTTATAGCAATCAAATGCCTATATTTTCCTTGTAGGATAATTTTTACTGTTTGATGGCTGAGGTCCCAGATAAGAGGCACACTTGAAAGAAAAAGTTTATTGAGTTAGTGTGTTTAGCAATTAATCACTGTTTGTTGCAAATCAGCAACCCTGGCTCATATGTGATGCTAAACTGAACTTCTGTGAAAGTGAAACTCAACTCAACCGAACTTCCCTCCAGACACGTGGAAGAAAAAAAGAAGAGGTGTTGTGGGCCGAACCCTATGGAACTCCCTGCCACAAGAAGTTAGGGAGGCACATAGGATTGCATCCTTATTCCCCTTGCTGGAACAGTGAGAGAACGAAGCATATGTTGCTGAAATAAATAGCCATCATGAACGCTGCAGCTCATCCTTACACAGACTTAGACTATAAATGTTTCAATGCACAAAAACATAGAGGCCTGCTCAAGTTTACAAACATTTGTCATTACCATAGAGGGATACCCCAGCTTGAAAATCAGGATTTGTCAACATCAAGTGATGTACAGCCATTCCACCCCAAGAAAATCCAATGACACCGATTTTCATTGCATTGTACTGCTCCTTAAGATACTTCATGAAAATAGCAGCTGTCCTACAACCATGAACAAAAGGGAACTAAGACATCTACATACAATTGCAATATTATCAAAACTTGCTTTCCCACCTTCACCTGCTGTTAAAAAAGCACTGGCCCACTCAGGAAGATGCCGGGTTATCAGAGGGCCACTAAATTATGGGAACTGATTTTAAATGAAACCATTTGCTTTGAATGGCACATGCCCTTTTAGAAGTGTGGGCTTGCCCACAACTGGCGACCAAGAGAGGCACCATTTGGAATTTTATAGAAGTACAAACACAGGAAAGAATGCTTAATTTCTCTATGAAAATGGATATCTGGTGCTATTCCTCATTTTTACATACAGTGGTACCTCGGGTTAAGTACTTAATTCATTCCGGAGGTCCGTACATAACCTGAAACTGTTTTTAACCTGAAGCACCACTTTAGCTAGTGGGGCCTCCTGCTGCCGCTGCGCAGCCAGAGCATGATTTCTGTTCTTATCCTGAAGCAAAGTTTTTAACATGAAGCACTATTTCTGGGTTAGCAAAGTCTGTAACCTGAAGCGTATGTAACCTGAGGTACTTGTAAGAGGAACAACTGAACATGGAAGAGTGACAAGGATTGATAATACTAAAATGAATGCCAAAAGAATGTGTAAAACATGAAGGGGAGTTAATAAGTATGTTAAGGAATCACAGAGGTGGGGCGTGTCGAATTATAGCAACATGCAGGGTGCTGCTGAAATTTGAGAGCCTCAAGTCTGCCACTGTTTAGCCTAAAATCCTATGCAGATTTTCTTGGATGTAAGTTCCATTGATCTCAACAGGATTGGCTTCTGAATAAGTATGCTTAGGATCATATTGCATAGCTCAATCAATACAGACCCTCCAAGGGATGTCCCTGGTTTAGAGAAGCCTTCCAAGTTTCTGATTTGATCCCGGAATGTCCCACTTTTCCTTAGAATGTCCCTATTTTCATTGGAGAAATATTAGAGGCTATGGTGTTATCCGACTCCTGAGTTGTCTGAAGGCAATCCTGTATAGGGAAGCTTTTTTAAATGTTTTATTGTGCTTTTATATATGCTGGAAGCTGTGTGGGGTATTAATAGTTAAATTATAATTCTGGAATGGGACGTCCCTATTTTCATTGGAGAAATGTTGGAGGGTATATCAATGCCCCTCCCAAAATTCCATTCTCCTGTTGATGGTGAATTAACCTTAGCTACATCTATTAGTTATAGCTTTGGAATAAATGTTAGTCTTACTTGTCCACCTTCGTGGGATCTCGGTGCTTTAACCAGTCCGCAAAATTCTGCCAACGATCAGTAGTTTTCCATGGTTCTTTTCCCAGGAAGAAATCTGGGCATATGGTTCTGTATGGAATAGCAGACAGATGTTACCCATAACCTGTTCAGCCTTTTAAAAAAATATGTCATTTTAAGTCTGCGCATAGAGATTGCAATCTTTGCAAAAACTCCCTCCCTGTGTGCTGTGATTGGCGATAATGAAATCATTTTCATCGACACCACCTCAGATCATTGTGGCATCCAGCCAACATTCATCCAATGTACAGCAGTTAAGAATTCACATATTAAAGGCATTTATTTTCATGAAGTTGTTTAAACCTAGAGTGTTTGTGCTTCAAATTCTTATTCTAGATCATTACACAATTGGTGTGTGACTTGCACTTGCAACAGTTCCATATTCAGGAAAAGAAGAGGCAGTGTCACTGCTCAATGACACATTCCAGCAAGGCAAAAGGACTCAATGAAAAGACAGGGCAGAAAGTTTTTGGCCTAGGGAGGGTGTCTGGTCTAGGAAGTGTCCCAAGGGATGGGCAAAATAATAATAATACCCTAATCCTGTGTGCACTGTCTGTAGGCAGGTCCACTCTGAGGCCCAGAGAGGCCTGGGCCACTTCTACCTTTTGAGGCCCGTAGTCAAAATAATAATTCAAAAAATGACAACACAAAAACAAAATAAGGCACTGAAAAAGGAGTGGGTTGTATATATTATCATTTGATTTGTGGCATAAGAGCAGATACATTTTTATTAATACAGTGGAACCTCGGTTCCGTTCTGGAGCACTGTTCAAATTCCAAAACGTTTGACAGCTGAGATGCAATTGCCGGTCAGCAAACTCCTTTTTAGAAATGGAGAAATGCACCTCGGAAGCTGTGTTCGAAACCGAGGCGCGTTCGAAAACGGAAAAGCATTCACTTCCGGGTTGTCGGCATTCGGGTTCCGAATTGTTCGGCTTCCGAAGCGTGTGACAACCGAGGTTCCACTGTATGAACGGAAATTTTACATTCTTTAATATGACACCACACCATCTGTATCAATTAACAAATTTGCACTTCTAAGCTGAGAAGGTGTGTCACGTGTTGCTCCATTGCACATAAAAACAAGTTGTGAAACTTGCCGGATGCCAAAAAAAATGAGGGTCCTGTTGATAAGGCCCTCCTGAGTCACCCTTCGATTCATCTGTTGCTAAACCCTTCATATCTAGACTCTGCAGCTAACTCAGTGCTTTGCTATATGTTTAGCATGGATATTAGTAGTCTAGTAGTTATTGGGGGAAACATTCTCAGTGGGACCCCTTCACCCAGAAGAGCACATAAGCAGAGAGCTCCCTCACAGTATCTTTGAACTTTTTGCATACCCTGTACTAGGTGAAAACAGTGTTGTGGTGCTGTTTGAAGTGGACCTTTGCTGGTCAAGACTCCCAGCAAAGCCCAGCTTCACGTGAACTCACTTTCTCTGAGGAAGGGACAGGATTATGCAGCACTGCTATGAAAAGCCCGGCTGAACCCTGATGTAAACAAAAACCTGCTCTTTTCCTTATGGGGTATCCAAGAGCCCATATAGAGTCCTTACATAGGTTCCCTATTGGTAGGAGAAAATAACAGAGGCCAACCAGAGAATATTGAGAAGCAAAGCAGCTAGTAAGCCTGATCTTTATTGATCTGTTGCAACAGGGTCCTCACTCACCACATCGCAGGAGGGAGGTGGAACCCCGAACACTGGCGCACAAGGCCTTATATATATAGACATTTTAAATTCCCTGCCCTGGAGCTCAAGACCACCCCTCCATACATACATACATCACAGAAGGGGTGTAACCTAAGACCACCCCCCATATACATCATACCTACATCACAGAAAAGACGGTCTAAAACAGAAATTTGAATGTTGTTTTTCTCCTGTCACTGTTTATTTCCTGTCTGGCAGGTTACTTGATTGGATTGCCTGGGAAGCCTGGCTAGTCTTTTGTAATGATAAATACTTAGTTCCTGGGCCAGGTCACAGGCTCACACCCTATTCATATCTTAAATGTGCCCTTAAGACAGGATTTGTGAGGAAAGAGACAATGGGGAGGTTTCCCACTTTGACCTTGCAGAGAAAACATTTGCTCAGTTTAGGAATCAAAATGGTTTCAGGTCGGTCTTCCTGTGCTGATCGATGTACGTGCTTGGTTGGTACACTTATGAACATTACCATATATCAAGACCACAAAATTCCTATCTCAACCCATCAAATTCTTTATTTGTAAGCCATTTTATTTCCAGATCCACTGTGAACTTAAGATAAAACAATGCATTAAGTGCCCCCATTTCAGGTAATATTTCTTAAGGTACGTTTTTTAATGAGACTAATGCCTTTCAGGAAGACATTCAGACAAGAGGTGACGGATAACTTTTCTGTATGAAAATCACAAGTCAGGTCAAATTTCTGGCCTTGCAACCACAACGTAGAGATTGAGGAAGGTTAAAAAGAACCAATTGCTCACATGTATCCTTTAGCTGCGACGATATCAGCAACGTATCTGGTATCTGGGAATTCCCATCCATATATGTCGTGAATCACAATCACAGCTTTGTCCGTGTTGGAAGGAGGTTGGCAAACATATGCTTTGATGTTATCAACTTGCACATCTTGGCCACGCCCCGTGTAAGTGCTTCTTCTTCCAACATCATATTGGAAAGGTAAATCCTGACTAGTCATTACAGAAAACTGAAATGTAAACAAAATGTAATTAGTCAAATATAAACAAAAAGAAGCTATTGTTAAAAAAATGAAAATGACCCACACGGAGTAACAGAAATGAGCAAATCGGAACAAAAGCAATTGAAATAGCTCAACACAATAGATGCTTCAAGCGGTTCCCCCAAATTCAGCTGAAATTGCAACTTATACGGGCTTCTCCAGTCTAACTACCGCATTTACTCGAATGTAACGCACACCTTTTTTTGCCAAATTACTTCATAAAATTAGAGTGTGCATTAGATTTGATGACACATTTACATTCGCCAGCAAATACATTTTTGGTTTCAGTGTTTTGAAAATTGAGGTGCCCATTAGATTTGATGACGCGTTCAGTTCACGTAAATATGGTATTATTAATACAACAGGTGTCGTCAGTGCTTTTCTTTCTAGAAAAATAGGTTCCAGTACTCACCAGGAAGTTGTCACAGTAAGTGCCACACTTTTTAACAACAAAAAGAGGTGCTGGTACTGAGTACCATTGAGTACCTGCTGAGAGAGAAAAAACACTGGGTGTTTTCTCAAGCACATCTAATGCAACTAATCAAGGGCTTCATTAGATTGGAAAAAAAGAAGAAAGCACAGTATAGGAAACAGAAGTAAGTTCAGACCAAAGTGCCAAGGACAAATTTAAAGGGACACCTTGAATACTGTGCCAGCAGCAGCTCATGTAAAAGTAAAAAATGAGGAAGGGGGTTGTTTTTTTAAAGCCTCCTTCTTTCAGCATAGTTCTATACACACACCAATATTAAAACAAAGATTACTAGTAGTTGTAGTGATTGTGAAAATTGATGCAAGTAAGTTCCAGCGTCTTTGAAGCACACAAACTGGGAACAGACAGGATGAATAACAGAATAATAATTAATAATAATAATTTTTTATTTATGCCCCACCCTTCCTGGTTTAAAAACCAGGCTCAGGGCGGCTAACAGCAAATATAAAACATTGATTAAAATGCGATTTAAGAACAGCATAAAATACAACATAAAATGCAGCATCAATATCAATAAAATTCAAAAATTCAGGGGTCATTTTTTGGGGGTGGGGGAACCCAGTCAGTAGACATCAAATGATCACCAGGGCTAACTGGCCAAGTTGGTCCTACTAGGGCCAGCAAGGAGTCCAGGGAGGAATTTAAACGTGGGGTCCCAAGAAAGGGTTTCTTCATGGAAGAGGAAAGGGGAAAGGGAATAGAGGATCAGGCTAATTCAAATTGAAGGCCAGGTGGAATAGCTCTGTCTTACAGGCCCTGCGGAAGGAGATCAAGTCCTGCAGAAAACTGTAGTTGAAAATCGACATGCCAACCAGAGGGCATGTGGAGTGGGTGGCCAGAGGACAGGGTGCATCAAAGCAGCAATGCTTGAAAAAACATTGCACTTTAATAAGACTGAAAGGTGGGGTCCCACTTCAAAGGCAGATGAGTGCTATTAAGCAAATGATGAAAACTTGGTAATTGTCAATTCAGCTGCCTCCAGACAGCAGGCCTGATGTAAGAGACCTTAGTGAAAATGTTGTTGTAATCTGCGCTAATAGTAATTTGAACACTGAATACCTTGGAATTCATACAAAATGCTGACTAGGAATACGAGGCAAGGCATATATCTGCAATTAAGAGAGGCATATACTGGAAGCAGGCCTGTTCATACATCATTATTGATGGCTAGTTGCTACATTCTTGCAGTTAATTGTTTTTGCAATCGTAATAGTTGCCATTGGAAGCATCTTCTTCTTCTTCTTCTTCTTCTTGTTATTATTATTATTATTATTATTCAAATTATTTACCTGCAGGTCTTAGGGTGGTTCACAACATAAAAGCATAGCTGTCAATATTTCCCTTTTTTAAAGGGAAATTCCCTTATTCCAAATAGGATTCCTTGCAAGAAAAGGGAAAAGTTGACAGCTATGCATAAAAGCATAATGTAGAACCCTTGATAATCCCCCACTCTGCAACACATTTTAAAAAAGCATTGGATGTCAATCAGCCAAAGGTAAAGGTAAAGGGAACCCTGACCGTTAAGTCCAGTCGCGGACGACTCTGGGGTTGCGGCGCTCATCTCGCTTTACTGGCCGAGGGAGCCGGCGTTTGTCCGCAGACAGCTTCAGGGTCATGTGGCCAGCATGACTAAGCCGCATCTGGCGAACCAGAGCAGTGCACAGAAACGCCGTTTGCCTTCCCGCCGGAGCGGTACCTATTTATCTACTTGCACTTTGAGGTGCTTTCGAACTGCTAGGTTGGCAGGAGCAGGGACTGAGCAACGGGAGCTCACCCCGTCGCAGGGATTCGAACCGCCGACCTTCTGATCAGCAAGCCCTAGGCTCTGTGGTTTAGACCACAGTGCCACCCACATCCCCAATCAGCCAAAGGCATAGTTAAAGAGGAAAATTTTTGTCTGGCGCCTAAAGGTGTATAATGAAAGTATCAGGCGAACCTCCCTGGGGAGAGTATTCCACAGACGGGGAGCCACTGCAGAGAAGACCTGCATTCTCATGTTGCTATGCTATGGACCCCTCATGGAGGAGGCAAACAAAGAAGGACCTCAGAAGATGATATGATGGTCTGGGTAGGTTCACATGGAGAGAAGCATTCCTTGAGGTATTGCGATCCTAAACTGTTTATGGCTTTATAGATCAAAACCAGCACTTTGACTTGGGCCCAGAAACTAATTGGTAGCCAGTGCAGTCTGTGAACAAGAGCAATGTGAATAAGTGGAACTGGGCATCAATATGTTAACTAAGAAAATGAATCAGCAAAAATTGAGTAAGCAAAAATCATGCAGAAGATTGTCTTCTACCTGCCTTTGCTGGATTCATGTATTTGATGTACTTTCTAATGCTACAAATGGACATGGTAGATTCCTATGTGTACACATTCTGTGTACCGTATTTTTCGCTCCATAGGACGCACTTTTTTCCCTCCAAAAATTAAGGGGAAATGTGTGTCCATCCTATGGAGCGAATGCAGGCTCCTTGGCTTCAGCGATAGCAACGCGAAGCCTCCAAAGCGCAGAGGGAGCGCTCCCTCCGCGCTCCGGAGGCTACACGTTGCTTTCGCTGAAGCCTGGAGAGCGAGAGGGGTCGGTGCTCGGTCTCCAGGCTTCAGGGATAGTCACCTGAAGCCTTTGGAGTGCAGCGGGAACTCACGCTGCGCTCCAAAGGCTTCGGGTTCCTTTTGCTGAAGCCGGTAGAGCAAGACTATATAGGGAAGTTTTTTTAATGTTAAGTGTTTTATTATGTTTTTATATATGTTGGGAGCCACCCAGAGTGGCTGGAGCAACCCAATCAGATGGGTGGGGAGGCTCAGCCAGATGGGCAGGGTATAAATAATAAATTATTATTATTATTATTATTATTATTATTATTATTATTATTATTATTTAGGATGTTCCTGGTTTTCTCAGAGAAATGTTGGCGGGTGTGTTTATGCAGGATGGGGCTTACATTGGCACCCCAATATTTAATTCTAGTTGGCATCCCTGTGGCCTGGAAAGGCTCTTATATAATGGCAAGTCCCTGATTCATCAAAACAAGATTGCTGGTGCAATCATTTCCTCCACCATTTCCTCTTCCAGGATTTCCTCATTCTCACAGCCAACTAGCTTTGATGTGGTCTGCACTAAAGGCCAAGCAGCTGGCGAGTTCAACAATTTCAGCGGAATCCTGTTTAGCCAGTGGGGCATTTGCATGAATCTTGCGTTGCCACCCTCATGGCAACCCTCAGTGTAGATGGAACTGGAAGCACCAAGTGTTCCTCCTCATTATTCCCAGAATCTTCCATCAGCAATTATTTGCCAGCACTGTTTGTCCTTCCCACCTACATGTCATGCTGGAGAACAAGGGTGGCAAAGGTCTGTATTTTGGGGAGCGGCTCTGAACTGAAATTCAAAATGCCAGCATGAGGAAGAAGAAAATTCAGAACTGGGAAATTTATATGGACTTTTGTTGCTATGCTGTTTCTCGATACTTTTATCGCTGCTTGGTTTATTATTTTATGTGTGCTTTATTGGGCTCCTTCGGGGGAAAGGATGGGATGGAATTTGAATTAAGAATTGCAGCAGTAATAATTCCGAGCTGCCAGCTACTCATGCCTGGCACATTGTGCTGGTTTACAAGAGATGGGTGAAATAACTTAAGTCCAGTGCTAGAGGACAACTTTGATTTAGGACAAGATTGGCTTGCACCAGAAGGTCTTGTGCCATTCCGTAGTGTCATCTGACCTTCTGTATGTGTTTAGTCTTAGGGCAGAAGGTCAGGTGAATGCACAGAAGTCAGGCGTGGGTCCAACTGGTTGAGCTGATCCCCCTGCACATTTTTCTTCTCCCTGCCATGTCTACCAGCTCCACCTGGTATGCAGACTGAGATCCTATCTGCCCACAGACTGTCTCGCCAGAGTGGTGCATGCTCTAGTTATCTCCCGCTTGGACAACTGCAATGTGCTCTACGTGGGGCTACCTTTGAAAGTGACCCAGAAATTACAACTAATCCAGAATGCGGCAGCTAGACTGGTGACTGGGAGCGGCCGCTGGGACCATAAAACACTGGTCCTGAAAGACTTTCATTGGCTCCCAGTACATTTCTGAGCACAATTCAAAGTGTTGGTGTTAACCTTTAAAGCCCTAAACGGCCTCAGCCCAGAATACCTGAAGGAGCGTCTCTACCTCCATCGTTCAGCCCGGACAATGAGGTCCAGCTCTGAGGGCCTTCTGGTGATTCCCTCACTGCGAGGAGTGAGGTTACAGGGAACCAGACAGAGGGCCTTTTTGGTAGTGGTGCCCACCCTGTGGAACACCCTCCCATCAGATGTCAAGGAAATAAACAACTACTTGACTTTTAGAAAACACCTGAAGGCAGCCCTGTTTAGGGAAGTTTTTGATGTTTGATATTTTATTGTGTTTCAATTTTATTGTGTTTTCAATATTCTATTGGGAGCCACCCAGAGTGGCTGGGGAAACCCAGCTAGATGGGTGGGGTATAAATAATATTAATAATAATTATATTATTACCATATAAAATCTGAAAGGCCTTCAAATTTATCATAAATAAATTAACCAGAAAATAATAATACCCTAGTGAGGTTCACATATTGTGTTACTAAAAGCAATTTAATTAACTATAGTACACAGCATGCTTGTACAATAAAGCGACTGCACTTAAAGAAACATTTAAATTGTGGGTCATATGTATGAAGCAAGGGTGAAGAGAAAGAAAGATCTAAACCACCCAAGTAGACTCCTATAAAACTAAATTAGACTCAGAGGCCTTAGTGCATTTTCCCAAAAGGAATTAAAAGCACATCTGAGTAATACAGTAGCCTGCCAGGCTTTCCTCGGGAAGTCTATTCCATAGTCAGTGTCATCACTTAGAAAAGTTGTTAGCCAGTGAAAAATATTGAAAAGGGGAGTCTCTGCAATTAGGGCAGGGTACGAGAGGAGTTTGGAATATTCAAGAAATTTGGTTGGGAAAAGCCCAGTTCCTAATTAGTTCCATTGCACCCTGTCTCATTTCAGCTATTCACTGACACCAGGCTACAGATGAGCAGTTTTGGTTTCTCTCAATTTTCCCAATTCGTTCTCCACAATCTTATATCAGGAAGTCATATTGAAACTCAATCAGCATCTTCCAGCAAATCTCTCCCAATGTATGCAGTTTTGCCTAATATATTTATCATTTATTTCTAAACCGCTTTAATATTCCAATGCTTAATAACCAATGCTCAGCTTGTACTATATAAAAACAATATATACACATTTTTGCCAAATAGTTTCCTTGAATATAATGCATTTTTTTATGTTGACTAATATTTTATGTCCACTTTGCTGCAATATATGCATTTTTGTACACATTGCTTGGCCATAGAACTGCATGGCAAAATTCAGGAAAATGTGAATTTTGAAGGATGTCTGGGTTTCGGTTCTCATGTTGTTTTGGAAAGAGCAAATTAGGGAGCTTTGCTTTCAAGTAAACTGAACCAAATTCCTCCCCTGTCCCTACATCTGACATCATAACTTCACAGCGTATGCACATTAATGATTAAATCGAATTATCCCTGCATGGTGGACAAATATTTTCATGCCCATTAAAAGGGAAATGGGTCAAAGAGCAGCAGATGATAACAGCTGTGTGATCCATATTTGAATCAACCTAGCTTGGGGCTATTCCAGCCTTTCCTTAAGCTTTTTTTTGTATTTATTCGACTAGTCAAACTCTTTGCTGCCTCTTCCCTTTGTACTTCTATGCTTTTAGATGCTTTGAGTTCCCTCTAGTGGAAGAAAAAATGGGATAAAGGTATCTAGAACAAATAAGCACACAACCAGCGGGTATTTATACAGTGCTTTCAGGTATAAACATCCCCACAATTTGAATCAATTTCTTGTTGCTCTCTCCTGATTGACTCCAGCAAACAATCTGCTATCTTCTTTCCTTACAGTGCAAACTTATTTATGTGTCTTCTCCGCAGAAGTTTGTTTCACTGAGTACACTGCGGCTTCTCTCCATTAAATATTAATGGAATTGCAGCCTCAAACTGAAAAAGTCAGCTGTGTGAATTTCCTTTCCCCATTGATCACAACTCAATGATATTTTCATTTATGAGCATTATGACGTTCTTTTGCAGCGCGTTTTCAGAACGTTTTTTTATAGCTGTGTAGATCTAGCCTGTGTAGATCTAGCCTAGATCTAGTCATGCTGGCCACATGACCCGGAAGCTGTACGCTGGCTCCCTCGGCCAATAAAGTGAGATGAGCACCGCAACCCCAGAGTCGGCCACGACTGGACCTAATGGTCAGGGGTCCCTTTACCTTTACCTTTTTTAGATCTAGCCTTAGTATCCTTTAGCTGGGATACTATTAGCATTAATTTTTACATACAAAATCGCCTCTCACCCCCGCAACAGTCACTCTAAGAGACTGATAATGGGCTTTGTGTCTGCACACCCCATCCACACCCCTCCCTTTGTGCACCTGGCTTCAGCACTTATGTTATACAGTCACAGAATCATAGAGTTGCAGTGTTGAAAGGGCCATTTAGTCCAATACAGGAATCTTTTACCCAACATGGGGCCCCAACCCACCAGTGATGTAGCATGGGTTGCTGGAGCCCAGGGTGTGGAGGGCCATGCCGGGGGATGGGTATGCTGGCTTGCTTCCTTGCCGCAGTTCTGGCCTCAATGAGGGAGCCTGTCATGGGGGCACCTGATTACCCCCTCTGAATTCTGTGCCCAGGGCCAAGGCCCTCCTGCCACCCGCTATGCCTCTGAAACGCATGACTCTTATTAAGAGTCTCATGCTCGACCAACTGAGCAATCAGCCAGTTGTGAGCTATTAAGCCATATTTGCCTGTAATCTCCAAACTAATAAACTTGGAGGCAAAACCAGAAATGCTTGTGCTGACAGAGCAACCTGCTATGTGCCACGTTGAATTCCTCTGTGTGGTTCAGCAAACCACAGAACTGTTCTATTATGGTGCATGAGTGAAGCGAGCACAGGTCGCAATGTTCCCTCTTGGTCTAATAAATTATGATTCATTAGTCCGATATTGCTGCATTTGAATTGGGCCACAATTGCTTAGTCAAGGTCAAAATACACTGAGTGACCCTGGGCGATTTGCCACCTCCCACATTACCCTGTCTCACAGGCTTTATTGTGAGGGTGAAATTGAAGAGGGGCCTTGAGCACCCTGAAGAAAGGGAAGGGGAGAAAAATCTGTATAGTAACAGTAGCCACCCTGTGAATTTGGTAGCCTAGCAGATGTTTGAACATACATTTCTGAAACTCAAACATATTGAGATACTGTACAAAGGTAAAGGGACCCCTGACCGTTAGGCCCAGTCGTGACCGACTCTGGGGTTGCAGTGCTCATCTCACTTTATTGGCCGAGGGAGCCGGCGTACAGCTTCAAGGTCATGTGACCAGCATGACTAAGCCGCTTCTGGTGGACCAGAGCAGCACACGGAAACGCCGTTTACCTTCCCGCCGGAGCGGTACCTATTGATCTACTTGCACTTAGACGTGCTTTCGAACTGCTACGTTGGCAGGAGCAGGGACTGAGCAACAGGATCTCACCCCGTCGCGGGGATTCGAACCGCCGACCTTCTGATCGGCAAGTCCTAGGCTCTGTGGTTTAACCCACAGCACCACCTACGTCCCTCGTTCAGATACTGTACACCCTGGCAATTTATTTTACATGTACTTGGGATAATTGCAGATGGGCTTAATTTGCTGATGGGTTGTTGTTTTCTTATTTATCAAATTCCCTCTGGAAAGGGTAAATCCAGATTAAAATCCAGATACAGGTATTTTGGTGTGTACATGAGGATCACCATTTGCACAATAAACATCTATCTGAAAGCATGCCCTATCTTGAGTCCCTCTCTTGATATTTGCACAGATATCCTGCTAATTTCAGTAGCAAATCTGCTATGATTTGGTGGCAGCAATTAAAAAACGATGTTCTCCATAAAAAACAGATAGGACTTGAGTAACACTAGCTGAACATTGTCTTAAGCACTTCAAATAATATTAGTCATAATAATCATTCCTTTATTTCTTTTTATAGAATACAGTATAGAACTCTTTGTGGGAGGACTCAAAAATAAAAAAGGATTCTTTTCGTTTCCTACTACGTAATATATAAAATCTAGCATCTTAATCACTTGCAAAATATGTTCCAGTTATTTACGTAAGAAAACATTATCATTTATATAGCTCTTCCGGGTGTTCAGAGCACATACATTATTTTGTAAAAACAATAGCAACCCTGTACAGTCAATCATTATTGTTATCCCCTGACCGCAAGTGGGCTGGGTGGGTGTTAGACTAAGAGAGAGTGGTCTGCTACGGTCATGTAATGAGTTTGAAGCAGAGGTAAGATCTGAAGCCAAGAGTTCCTGATGGGTAGCTTACACTCAAAGCCACTAAAATACACCATCATTATTTGTAACACCTGTCACTGCTTGAATCTCCATTTCTCCCCCCTTTGCTCCACAGTTTTATAGAACTGTAGCTGTCCTAACCTCAGGATAGGGTAGGAGGCATTATTGCTCTACTTGAACATACCTGGATTGGAGGGGTTGTGATCTAAACCCAACGAAGATTCCTTTGGCGATGAGGAGAAACTTGCAGGTTGTCGGCTGATGTAAGAAAATAAAAAATGCAGCACCAGTAACAGTTCTATAGCTGCTGCTCAGATTCCATTCCAGTGCTGTGTTCCTTTCAGATGTTATGGCAGATATGAAGTTGGGAGAAGAAGGTGGAGGCTGCTTTGAAGACAAATGCCTAATCCAGAAAGACAGGAAAGGGGAAGGGACGTGGATTCAAAGAGACAGGCTTCTCTTGTTCCCCAAGGCTGATTTTTAGACTTGCTTTCTTTGGTGTTTTTTTTGGAAGAGGTGGGTGCTGCTAAGGAGAACGCACTATGCAATTTCCTCGCAGCCAGCTGTCTAGGTTTCTGTTTAAGCTAAAAAAGGACAACCCCCTGGCAAGATCTCTGGCTCTGAACATATAATTTAGATTTCTTCATGTATATTTGCTGCTTCTTCCTGTGGCTACTGTAGAAGAAACTTAGTACTGTATGTGGCAAAAGTGTAGGGAGAGAGATGCCCAGTTCTAAGGCTTTTTGCAGGAAGGGGGGGGGGTGGCTCTAGGAAAGGGATGTGCTATGTGTCCACAATATTCCCTGCTCCAAATTCGAGGGTCAGGATTTTACAGTTGTGGGACACTGCTGTAGCCCTAGCCACATGTTCAGTCACGCAAAGTTGGTGCTACTTAGGCACATACTGTCTCGAGTCAGCTTTAGGCTTCTGTTGTTCTGTGGGTGTGACAAGTCTCCAGCTGGCTACAGTTGACCCTGGATATGTGGTTAGCATGTCTTTCATAGGGATAGGGGATAATATTTATTAGTTCACACTTAACAGTGAGCTGACCTAATTCACGCATTCTGTTTTTTTAAAAAAATAATTTTTATTAACCGGCCAATCAAATCAAATCAAATCACATCACATAAATTCCGAATCACAAAGCCGAATTTTAAATTTTGTTGGGCGGACCCATATTTCAAGATCCGAAGGGGGATTCTGATCATCTTCTTGCTACTGCGTTAATATCCAAATCAGTCCAAATCAGTCCAAACAGAGTTCATAATTCTATCCAGTCTTATCTTGCTGTTTCCACATCACATCTTGTTCATATATTTTCTCTTTTTTCTTTATGATCTCTTCTGATAGTCTCCTTAAGCCGATAAACACCAATAATAATCCTGTGTGAATTTTTCCGTTCTTCCAATCCTCAAATTGAGATGGTTTCCATATATCATCGCCTTCATAGATAACATCGCTCTTTCCATCATTAATCTCGCAAAACTGTCACTCTTAAGTCCCTCTGAGGACTTTCACCCACAATATAAAAACAGCTCTATTTCTCTATTTCTGTTCCCAGACTCAAGACCTCCGACAGAACTTCCCAATATGGCGACGGCATTTTTAACTGTGTCATTCCAAAGCTCTTATACATTCCACGCTCTTAATTCACGCATTCTGAAGCAATAGGCAAACTGAAAAACAACCACTCTTTGACATTTGCACCTCTCTGAATATTGCAGAGAATGTACACAGCCAAATAATGTCTGCAAAAAATGCACATACTAGGATAAAGTGTGCACACAACTAAAATAGCACACAGAAGTGCGTCGAAGGAGCGAAAATTGCTTGTTGACAGACTGTGTACTAGGCTAAAATCACATGCAATCATGCGTATGTTCAGATAAATATGTACTGAAGTGCTGCTGAATTTTCGTGAGGATGTGTTAATTGATCAAGCAATCATTCTTCAGAGTGGCCTCCAAACTAGCCAAGTTTATAATCTGGAAAAATATATTAATGTTGCAAATCTATGTACGTCTACTCAGAAGTGAGTCCCACTGAGTTAAGTGATGCTTAGTCCTAGGTGAGTGGATAAAGGATTGCAACCTGAAGGAACCCTGCAACCAACAAACCTCCAAGGTCAATTCTGTACAGAGATGTACCTTTAATACCAATTTAGTTGTATTTATTTCAGTGTGCTTCTGTTCACCATGGGCCTAATCTTACAGTCAAGATGCTTCTGTGTCTGTTATTGGACTGTACTTCTTCTTACTACAGGGGATTACTAGTATTGTGCATACTGATACATTTAAAAATTTCATTCCCTCCCTCCCAGGGAAGCCAGAAATTGTGCCGTGCCACAATAGATGATACATCCAGTCACTCTGGTAATCTTGCAGTAAACCTCTTTCAAATATAGCATAATACGTTCAATTTTAATCTCCTTTCCTACAGAATGGAAAATCTACTAGGTCTGTACCTTGACTCCTTTTAAGAAAAGTTAACTTTTAAATAAAAAGGTCAATGTGAAACTGATAAGTTTATTTCTGTTTGGTTTGATTTTGCCACCTATGTCAACATTAAAGAATACAGTTGATTTTCGCCAGGGCTTTATTTTTTTTTAGCCAGAACTCACTGGAACTAAGTTCTGGCACTTCTCAGGTAGGCGCCATTGCCATTAAAAGAGAACAAGGGAGGCGTTCATGGTGAGTTCTGGCACCTTTTTCTAGAAAAATAGCATTTTTTGCCCAAAACAGATATGACAGGTTCCTATCCAAAGGGATTTAAGAATCTAAAACAGATCTAAAATAGACACGAGTAAACAACAGAGGAAGGGATTATTCAGCCGCATAAGCCAGGGGTCAGCAAAGTTTTTGAGCAGGCGGTGGAGGTCCATGGACCGGTTAAATGACCCCCATTGGCCACTTCCGGCCCATGGGCCTTAGGTTGCCTATGTCTGGTATAAGCTCTGTAAAAGTAGCTCTCCAATTCTGGTCTTAGCATGGTGCAACTGAAGTGTTTCTGTGTGTCACTTATGGTGTAATACTCCTACTGAACCATTGAAAAGACAATAGGATTTGCTGGAAGCCCTGCTATGCTACCCAAGGCCGTGATGGTCATCACAAACCTTCAGGGTGGCTTAAGTGGTATGATTAAGTGCCACATCACAGGTATGCCTAAATGATGAAAAATGACCTCTGGTGATTTAGCCAGTGGTGCTAAATAAATGTGAAACAGTAGACGTGTTAATGTGGAAGGCCTTTTCCTGGTTTATGGATCTGGCAATACTGAACAGTGATAACTCTTTACTTGCTTCCCAATGTCTAGTTTACCTGCTCCCAGTGTCTACATTTAGAATGTAAGAATCTCCAGTTGCCTGCCTTTTGCAAAAGAATTCTGCGGGTTTTTTTCCAGTTGTTGTTGTTGTTTAGTCGTTTAGTCGTGTCCGACTCTTCGTGACCCCATGGACCAGAGCACGCCAGGCACCTCTGTCCTCCACTGCCTCCCGCAGTTTGGTCAAACTCATGCTGGTAACCTCGAAAACACTATCCAACCATCTCATCCTCTGTCGTCCCCTTCTCCTTGTGCCCTCCATCTTTCCCAACATCAGGGTCTTTTCCAGGGGGTCTTCTCTTCTCATGAGGTGGCCAAAGTACTGGAGCCTCAGCTTCACGATCTGTCCTTCCAGTGAGCACTCAGGGCTGATTTCCTTAAGAATGGATACGTTTGATCTTCTTGCAGTCCATGGGACTCTCAAGAGTCTCCTCCAGCACCATAATTCAAAAGCATCAATTCTTCAGCGATCAGCCTTCTTTATGGTCCAGCTCTCACTTCCATACATCACTACTGGGAAAACCATAGCTTTAACTATACGGACCTTTTTTCCAGTATTAAAAGGAAAAAAAGGAAATACTATTATTTTGTTACAATTTCCTTCTATTTAGGTGAGATAAGGTTGACATGCTTCTTTCTAATGTACTAGGTTAACTCTAATAAAATATGTGTTTAGTCATCTCTTCTTTAGAGGAAGGAAGGCCATTTGGGAATATCAGAAAATGGGTGTAGCCAACCATTATAAATTTTAATTAGGTGCCACTGTGATTACTACTTAGCTATGAGGCAATGGTGTAATTATACCTGCTTGTTACTCTGTGCTCTTTTTCTGGGATGTTTTGAAGTATTAAAATCATTATTGTGTTGCAGTGAAGACAATACTTCCAGCAGTGAAGCATTTGACATCAGCTGATCTGCCCTGCGATGCCTGCTATTACGCATCAGCCAAGCACTTCAAAGATAAAGTTGCTTGTCTCTGTGGAGATGTGATGCCATAGTTGAAATGGGTCCATTTTATCTAGTCTCCTGCCACCTCCACCTACCCTGCCACATTCACCGCTGGCATAGTGGTGTATCTGCAGTGAGTGTGACATTTAGCTTAGAATCAGGCCTGCAAAAAAGTCTACCAAAGTTACTAATCCACCTGCCAGCAGGTGTTTACGCTAGCCATTTGCAGCCTAAGAAAAAAGAAAGTTCCAGCTCCGCTCTGCTGAGCGAAGTCAATTTGTACCATAACTTGGGGGGGGGGGGGGTTGAAGTGCCTGCAATCTCCTCTCCCAAAGCCTGCACACTCATGTGAACGTGGCCACTATGTTACTTGTGCATGACAAATGTGATAAAATGGGTAAAATGTAAAATAATCAATGGACAACTGATACCATAGCTTTATTTCAATTATGAAATATGGGAGTTGGAAAAATAATTCCATTAAAAAGTTAATTGTTAGCTGCCTTTGTTCTTTGCTGCCTGCAGAATTCAATTCCCAACACCAGACTGCCCCATTTCTGCTGTGGTTGTAGAGACTGATACAGGAGAGACATGTTTTGCTGCAGCTGGGGCTGAGGAAGGCGTCAGGCTCGGATGACACAGGCGTGCCGTGGCATTTCTTCTTTCTGCGCCCACACTACCCTAAATCTGGCACTGCCTGCAGCAGAAACAATGCAGCCAAAAATCTTCAGTAAATAATAATAATAATAATAATAATAAAAATTCAAGCTTCAGTTGAGATTCCTGCATTGCTGGGGGTTGGACTAGATGACCTCTTGGGGTACCCTTCCAACTATACAATTTTATCAGTCTTGGCTAGGGCATATGACTATCTACACGGTTCAAACAGGAGAAGACAACATTCCCCCCACCTTCCCCGGAAGCTGAGGGGGGCGTGGCCTAGCCGTGCCTTCTCTAGCAACCCACCGCTCTGTGATCCTTAACCCCTTCCTTCACTACCTAGCCAAGACAGGCTTGGCTGCGGTTATTGTACGCCGCGCTCCCCAACGACGCACGCGCGGCCTTTACGCCGCGCTTGTGACGCGCCGCGCCGCGCTCGGGGAGAACTCTTCTCCTGTGACGCTCCCCTGGCGAGGAGGCCGCTGAGGGGACGGGCTGTGACGCGAAGAAACCTCCAGGGGGAGCCCGCGGCAAGGCCTCAGCGGGCCCTGGCTACCGGGAGCCCGCTGGGCCCGTTCCTTCTCTCTTCCTCTCTATCGCTCTCTCCCTCCGCCCCCACGTTCTCCGGCTTGCGTCACGCTCCGCCTGCGTCACCCGGACAAGATGGAGACCGCCGAGGAAGGTAACGGCCTGGAGCCTCGGGCGGCTTGTGTGAGGGGGGCGGGGGGGGGGGCGAGCGGAGGGGCGGGGAGGAGCCCGGGCCGTCGGCCTGAGGGTCGCGGGTGGGGGTGGGAAATAGCCTGGCCTGCGCCGGGGAGGCGTCCCGTGGGGGTTCTGCGCGCCTCACCTGAGCTTCCCTCCCTTGGCCCGCCGGAGCGCCTCAGGTGCCGCTTCGGGGACGGTTGGCGTCGCGGGGGGGGGGGGGGCTCTCTGTGTCTATATATATATATTTGGTGTGGAGGTGTGTTGTTGTCGGTCGCTGTGTGATTTGTGTGTTTCGGTGGTGTGCATGGCAATTGTGTGTAGTCGTGGTTGGCAAAACCTTACAACTGAACATCGGGGTGCCGCTGGTTGTGGGTTGTTGGTTTTTTTTGGGGGGGGGGAGGGAGGCATGTTGTTGCTCTGGGGGGGCGTGGGAGCTTAGCACGCGAGGGGCGAGCAGATGCGGCACGGGGGTGTTTTGTGTGTGCTTATTGACAGATGTGTGTTGTTGTTGGAGGAGGGGGGGATGCTGGTTCGGGATTCTCAAAAAAGACCCAACCCATCAGAAACGGAACGCCCTGTGTGTATGTGAGAGTGTGAAAGGTGGTTGTGATTGTTGACATTTGTATGCCTACCTCCCGTCTGCAGATCTCGGGGCCCTTCACAGCGCAAAAACATAATATTAGAAACAACCAACCAACCAACCACAAAATACATAAAAACAAGAACAAAAAAGACCCAATAAACACCCCATCAGAAACGGAACGCTCTGTGTGTGTGTGTGTTGTGTTGTGTTGTGTTGTGTTGTGTTGAAGTGTGTGTGTGTGTGTATGTGTATGGAAGGTGGTTGTGATTGTTGACATTTGTATCCCCCCCCCCCCCCCCGTCTGCAGATCTCGGGTCACTTCACAGCGCAAAAATATAATATTAAAAAAACCAACCAACCACAAAATACATAAAAACAAGAACAAATCAATACCTCCTTGTCCTGCAGCCCCTCCTTGGTAGGGAGGGAAAGGCAATGTCCAATAGGGTTGGATTGAACTAGGTGTCAGTCCTCTGGGATAGCTCAGTCGATAGATTTTGAGACTCTTAATCTCAGGGGCAAGTAGATCGCTGCATTGCAGGGGTTGGACTAGATGACCCTCATGATCCCTTCTGACTCTACAGTTCCCTGATTCTATGACTGGGGTGATGTGTGTGAGCTGGCTACACTCCCCTCCCCTTCCCCCATGGTAGTGTGGATCTTAGGTAACCTTTCAGAGAGGTGAGGCTACAGTTGTAGGCAGCTGCAGTGAGCTTTGACAGCTGCTTGGTTTTTGTTTTCTTTTTCCACTGCAAAGTAGGGCATGTTTTTTTACAGCTCACCCTCCAAAAGCTGCTGGGTGGGACATGTTCCAAAATAGTAGGGGCATAGCTGTCAACTTTTCCCTTTTCTTGCGAGGTATTGTATTCGGAATAAGGGAATTTCCCTTAAGAAAGGGGAAAAGTTGACAGCTATGAGTAGGTGTGCTAAGCATTTTCTTGTAGGAAATGGTAACATGGTCCTGGGGTACCTTAGAAGACTAAATGGCATTAGGTTTTATAAGTACTGTAGGAGCCTACTGCATCAGAAAGTTTGTGCCACAGTAATTCCTTTACTGCTACAGCTATAGGCTTTTCGTAAACTTTTTTTCTTTCACTTCGTAATGGGAAATAAGAGGCATAACTGTGTTGAAAACATGGCGTTATTTCCCATCTTCTGTTTCAAAATATGATTCGGAAAATGTAGTGGATTCACCTGGTGAGATGTTTGTTGCTTACTTTTAATAATGTTTGCACTCCTGGGTAAATTGTGCATCTTTGCATTGTTCAGCTTGTCGTGATAGAAAAATGATAGTCTCACCATAAAACTTTTCTTTTTTCCTATTGATTTCTCTTCTCCCTTTCCTCCTGCTAAACTAGTTCTGAATTAAAAATGTCATATGCTATACCTGCTTATGTAAAAAGCTTAACAGTCACAAGGGTAATTGGAAGAGAAATGCTTATTTAGGTAAAAGTTAGACAAGTGGCACACATCCTCTAAAAAAACAACTTTCTAATCCATATCCATGTCACCACCCAAAAGTGATCAAGAAATTAAGAACATTTTATGGTGTCACAGAAACATGTTTTGCTCAGATGAGATTTCCTTTAATTAAAAAAAAAGAGTACTGAAGTTGTATATGTTTTTAAATACAATTCATTCTGTGTAAAATACATCAACATTTGCTCATAAGCCAATTGAGTAGTTCCTGATTTAGAAGATATTAAATTGGATTGCTGGCAAGTGAGCTTTTTGGGGACATGTATCCCCAGAACTTCTTAACTTGCTGTATCATTGCTTTGATAATTTATTCTTAATGTCTGATTTATTTTTGGGCTTAGGAGGGGTTATGCTTACCTTGAGGTTGATATTAAGAAGAGACTGGAATGAAGCGTAAATGAATTGGTAGTGTTGGCACCTATGATGTTTAGGTTCCTAACCCCATTTGAAAATGTAAGCTGCTACAACAGCCCTCCAGGAGCCGCAGTGCTAAAATTGGACACCCAAAAATCTTGACAGATAAAGTTGTTGTCTGTTTAAAAATATTTTATTGTTTTTAAATTTATGTAACAACAACAATAATAAAAACAGCATAATCAAAGTCCTCTTAAAAAGCTTGAACACTGCAGTCTTCTGATGATTCTGCAAGTATGTGCCAGGAGTTCATCCTAACATTGTAAAGATTATAACCCAAATGAATCTGAGAGATTGTGTCCCAGTTATTGGTCATTATGACCTAACTTCATTTAATTGCTGAGGTGCTGAGAAGGGTAGAAGAAACTGCAAAGTCAGTGTTTAACATTGCAGCATAGTGAAGACAAGAATGGACAAAAAGGAGTGTGACGACTTGAAAACTTAGCTGAAGGCCTAATCTGCACTTTCACAGTTTCGCTGGACAAGTAGGAAGTCACGTATGCCGAACCCTTTCTTCAACAAGGTTTGGCCAGATTGTTTTCCTTGCTGTTTCACTAACTGAATGGGGGCCCACAGGATGAGACTCTAATATCACTCTACTATAATATTAAAAACAGAGGCCTAATAAGCTGACTCGTATATAAAACCCAAATATGTAGATTTTGGATCTCTGCAACTTGGTCTGACAAATCACCACCTTGAAACGGGTTCAGCTGTTAAAAGAACTCAGTGTACACTTTACTGATTGATAGACTGGACCTAGAGAGCTTGTCACTGGCCTTGGAGAATGAAGGAGATAAAATGGAACCTGATTTACTCCATGTGCAGTGGAATTGTCCCTGTAATTATTGTGCGTCCTTGTGCTTGTAAGAATTCAAATCTTAATAATTTTCCATCTTAAATCTTATTTCTTAACTCTGCAGGAACATTGTAGCCTATAATAATTTTTAAGTTTAAGAGTTGCTGTATAGGCTAGCAGTTATTTTGGACACATTTCATCCAGCTGTTACCAGGTTTGGAATAAGCCAGGATATTAAACCATTTTTTGTTTTTACATCCTGGCTTGTTTCAGACCTGGTTACCGTACTTCCTCAGTTCAGATGGAATGGGACTATATGGTTAATTGAGACATTTATTCGTTTAACTGCAACTCAAGCAAAGCAGCTATGTGTGTGGGGGAAAGGCCCGTGCATATCTTGGCTTAGTAAACTCAGTCATGATAGTCCATTCTTAGCATATGTTAGCTACAATTGCTTCACTTCATGCCCCTTTCAAAAACGTTTAAATGTATATTCAGTTGTATTTTCTGACTAGGATTACTAGGTTAGAATTGTTCTTGTGTATTTGAGCAATATTAGTTAAATAACTATTTTAACCTGTACGTTAACCCAGAGCCATAAAATTAACATTTCCCCCATTAAATGTATTAAATTTTAATTTTAAAAACATTCAATTAACCCCTCCCACCACAGTGTTAAAGGATGTATTAGAGCAGGGGTAGTTAATTGTTTTTGCCCACCTTCACATTTGTTTATCTGCCTGGAGGGGTTACAGTGGTGCCCCGCAAGACGAATGCCTCGCAAGATGGAAAACCCGCTAGACGAAAGTGTTTTCCGTTTTTCAATGCGCTTCGCAGGACGAATTTGCTATGGGCTTGCTTCGCAAGACGAAAATGTCTTGCGATTCTTGTGATTTTTTTCCGCTCCCCACCCCCTTTTTCTAAGGCGCCAAGCTACTAATAGCCTTTTAGCAGCTAATCCGCTAATCCCTTAAGCCTTTAATAGCCGCTAATAGCCGCTAAACCGCTAATAGCGCTAATCCTCTAATAGGGTTGCTTCGCAAGACGAAAAAACCGCTAGACGAAGAGACTCACGGAACGGATTCTTTTCGTCTTGCGAGGCACCACTGTATATGCCACCCACTTTTTCACAAATCCTGTCTCATACATTCACATACTTGGGACACACAACTCTCTTCTTCAGTACAGATCAGCCAAAAAGTGGCTTATCATCCCATGTCTGGTGACCATGAGGTTGAGATTCTCAACCTCATTAGGGTGCTGTGTTTAAACCTTTCTGCCTACTTCATTTTTTTCATGTTCCCTACTGCTGCCAAAATTGGTGAGCTGTTAGGGTTCAGAAAAATTTGCCTGGGGAACTGTATTAGGTCTTCTGGTTTCCCACTCCTGTACTGAGGAGTAACATGGACCTTTATCAGAGAGCATTGTGAGATTTTCATGCTCCAAGAAACCTGTAAGATACCACAAACACAAACCTTGTTTCAAAGAACAATTTGTTACTTCTGGAAAAGAGAGTGGTGACTGTTATATTCGCTGCTTCTCTTAGATTCACAGTCCAGTATATTCTAACAGATGACAGAGACTGATTTCTCTTGTTTTGGATTCCATGTAGGACATTTGTAAATGTTTTATAGCTACTGTTGATGTTTTCACTACCAAATGGACATATTCTCTCCCCTCTCCCAAACATTGGAAGCCTTTAGGGGAATGTATTTTAATTCTTATGCAATATTTTAATATAGTTTTAGATAATTCAGAAGGTACGTCTTAGAAGGAACATGTTGTGTGTTCATGTGCTCCCTCACATGCCAAGCTTAATTAAACTGCTGTTGCTTTGATGTCCAAACCTGGTTACTGTGGTTTGAATGCCTCCTACAAAGCCAGGATTGTGTACCAGGATCTGGCTTGCAAATCAGTCTCAGAATGTATCTGGGGTACTATGTCATTTTGTTTCTTTGGCTGAATTGCAGCTGGGGGATGTAGGCAAGGTGCTTGGAGTGTGGCCGACTACCTGTTTATGCAACCCTTGCTCTTTCTGGCTTACAACACAGGAGTTAAGGGAGGAATGGCCTCTTGGATTTGGGAGATGATTAAGGCCTTGTTTCACAAGGGAATTGTCCACGCTTCCTTGAAGGAGGTATTTGCAAGATCACACTCCATTAACCTGAAGATAGTGCCAAATTTGACCAGTTGCAAATCTTACGTTTTTTGCAAGATGCTTAAGTGGTTGGTGACTGTACCAGGCATTTTTGTACAATACTAATTATCGAGATCTATTTCAGTCTGGGAATTTTCTGTGATTTTGGAATCCCTCTACATTAAAAAGCATGGTGGAAGAGACAGGTTTTCTACAGTTGCCTGAAGATAAACAACACTGCTTTATTGTTACTGTTTTATCTTTTTTTGTAAAATGCTTTGAGGGTTTTTTTACACTCAAGCAGTGTATGCATTTAATGACATAAATAAATAATAAACTGGTGCCAGCAGAACCTCCAGGAGGAGTGTACCCAAGAACCAGGGTGCTATTACTGAGGTGGTCCTTCAGTAGGTCATGGAGCACCAAACTTCCTTTGAAGTTGGAGCTACCAGCAAGGCTTCCCCATTAGATTTCAGATTACAGGCAGACTGATATGGGGAACAGCTTCCCTCAGACTGGCCATCACCTACTTGGGAGGCGAATCAAACACTACAAGAATATCTTATCTAGATTCATTTTCATTTTATTAGCTCTCATTAGCAACAGATAGAGAGGAGAAACAAAGTTGGGTGTCATCAGCATACTGTTAACACTGCGCTCCAAATCTCCCTATGACCTTACACAGTAGTTTCATGAAAGGAAGGAGGTCCAACCATCCATGCCTTTCTCACAAATGAGTATAGCTGTAAGACAGCAGAGGTTTAGGACCAGTTTTCCTTCTCCTAAATGAGCTATTTTCCCTGGTTGATGAGCCCCATCTGCCCCTCGTTTCCCTCTACAGCGTGTGCTGTAACTGCCTTCTTGACTGTTGGACCCGCTATTGGTCTCATGCGCTCAATCTGCTGTAGCCTGCCTTCACATGCAGGGGAAGCCCCTAACTCACTGAGGGTTTGAGACAGTCAAAGCCATATCCTGGGGGTGTAGCTGCTGTCTCATGCTGACAGCCTCTAGGAGCCACAGGTGAGAGCTGAGTACAAGATGGGCAAACTACCGCAGAAGGAGAATGAAGTCTGTCCCCCCCCCCGAAGTACAACCCCTCCCCTGCACTCCATGCATCCCACTCTTATCAGTACTCCTAAATCCACTTTTCCTTGTAAGGGGACAAAAAGTTGGCATATGTGGGGTAAGGAAACCTTGTAGGTAATCTGGTCCCAAGTTATTAAGGGCTTTGTATACCTCATACATCTTGAACTTGTCCTGGTAACATATCAACAGCCAGTGCATAGGTGTTACGTTTCTAACCTCTGTCGGAAATCATGCTGCATCCAGAGTAGGCAATTGATCGGTTTCTCAGTTGTAGGAGCTACTCACTCACAGTGCTTCTGTCTTGCCAGGCTTCAAGCTCAGCTTATTTTCCCTCATCCATTTCACCACTGTATCCAGGCAATGGCCTCTCCTGAGTAAGATTTTATGGAGAAACAGAGCTAAGTATCATTAGCATACTGATGACCCCTCACTGTGAAACTTCTAACATCCGCTCCCTGCAGCTTCATGTAGATATTAAATATCACTGGAGATAGTCGCCTCCAGGAGGCTGAAAGGCACTTGCCCCGATTGGATCCACTACAATACATTGCCCCCAGTTCCCAATCCCTGAAGCTGTTCCAGAAGGATACCATGGTCAGTGGTATCAAAAGCCAATGAGGGATCAAGAAACAGGAGTAAAGTTGCGCTCACCCGTCCTAACCCTCTGCAAAGGTCATCCATCAGAGTGACCAAGGCTGACTCAATTCCATGGCCAGACCTGTACCCAGATTGAAAAGGATCTAAATAATCTGGGTCTTCCAAGAATGCTTCCACCACACCCCTCTCCACCATATTCCCCTAAAAGGGGACATTAGCAACTGGTTGATAGTTCCAATCCAAAGGTCCAGAGGCAGTTTCTTTAGGAGTGGTCACATCAGTGCCTTTTTCAGTGCGGCTTAATAAGCCAGGAGGAACAGGATTTGATGGGGCACGTGGTTAGATGCATGGCTGCCGCCACCATGATCACATGAGCTGATTGCCTAAGGTGAAACTGATCCCACAAAACATTCTTAATACTGACACTGGGTACTTCATCTGGAGCTGCAACAGGTGCAGAGTGAAGATCACTCCAAAGACAAGTGACTTTATCCTCAAAGTGTGTTGTCAGTTGGTCACAGCGGGTCTTTGAGTGCTCCAGAGGGTTGTGTTGGACCAATGGCCATCTGAGAGAGACCCATAGTTGTCATGGAGGCCATGTTGTCTCAAGTTGGCCCGACAACAGCCTCTGCGTGACTATTGAAGTCACCCAGGATTATTGTTTTAGGGTCCTCCAACAATACCCCAGAGACTACCTTGGCAAGCTGGATCAGGGATACCATTAGGCAACAGGGTGGTTAGTAGCCCAGCAGAACCCCTGATCTGTCTCTCTGGCCCAATACCAGGTGCAGACCCTAGATGGGTGGGGTATAAATATAATAATAAATGATGATGATGTCAAGAGGCTTCCTGATCAAGGATATGGTATTCTTATAGACAATAGCAACATTCCAATCCTAGTCTAGCCTGGTACAGTACTGAAAATCCAATTGGTCACAGCTGAGTAAAGTCAGGCTCACTTTGCATTTCTGTACTGGGATTGAGGCAAGGCCAGGGAGTCATGCAGTAAACAAGAAGAAGCAGAAGTGAAACCAGAAACAATAACACTGGAAAGAAAAGACTGCAACTGTTTTCATGCTTTGCCATACAACAAAGCAGACATGGCTGCTGCAAATGAGTAGCTGCCTTTTTTTAAAAAAAAAAGTATGAGTCTTATACAATGCGTACTGGCCTGGATTGTATAAACGCTCTATTAAATTCTGAATTAATGAACAAGTTAAACTGGTTAGACTAACCTTTTCACTTGTGTCACTGTTTAGGAAAATACATGAAATGCCTACAGGCAACTAGATTTAATCCAGCCTTTCTGTCTTTCCCTTTTTCTTTTCTTGGTAATGTAAATTCCCTTGGTTTACATTACATAGCTTTTCCAGGGTGGATTATAGACCCTTTGGCTTTCTCCCCACATATATGTTCAGAACGTGAATAGGAAAGATACATGGGTAAAGTGCCCTTTTAGAGTTATAGTATGTATGAGAGTGTTGTGTGGAACTGAGAGTGTCCTGGCTTTCCTGGAGAGCTGCCACATGGTGTGATGCCAGCAAATAGGTCAACCTTTCTGTTAGTGCATTCATTTGGTAGTTCACAACATTATCAAGTTCTGAACCGTTGCTTCTAGTTTTTCAATTTCTTGCCAGGTAAAGCAGTGATAGTGATGTCTATCCTTCCACTCTCATGTAGATCTTTTCCATGCACATTATTTCATTTTTTGTCACAGCTGTTAAGCTATCATAGAGCTGTCATATAAAGGACACGTTTTCCTACGATTCTGCTGTGTTACACAAAGTGCTGTTCATGGTCAAGAATTGAAAACACTTAAATAATTATAGGTTTTCTTGTCGCCTATGGGGATGAGCTAAGGATATTTCATTTCTGTTAGCTACAAATTGTGACACCTGGACAAAGTTTGGTTAATCTTAGTTATGGTTTTCTGAAACAAGCCAACTTCAAAGCATTGTTCGTGAAGCTGGCTTGTTTCAACAAATGGTTGCTAAGATTGCATTTAAGGTTTGAATATAATGCTAAACCGCAGTTATTGTGAAACTGAAGTTTACGACCTTTGACATTTTGTGGGGAGCGTGTAAACCCAAGGCTCGCTTTGGCTTGTCTACCCTAATGCTAAACCATGGCTTAAGTTAGCATTATATATGAATGAAGCCTTGAAAATGGATATTGAGGCTGTATTCCATTGATGCCTGTTACAAATTAAACCCTGTTATTAGGGAAACTTGGATCTATACCAGTCTTTGCCAACATTAAGGAGGCTGCTGTATTTGGGAGTATTTTAATATTCTTCCTGTGTTAGCGTTAGATTGATAAGAGCCACAGCTGAATAGTAGAACACTTTCTTTACATGCGAAAGATTCAAGGTTCAGTCCCTGGCATTTTCAGGTAGGGCTGGGAATGAGCCCTGCTGGAAATGCTAGTGAGCATAGCTGCTAGTCAGCATAGAATGCTAAACAAGGTGGACCAGTGGTCTGACTCAGCAGAAGGCAGCTTCCTATGTTCTTGACTGAAGCCCCATGCAATGTGAATTGCTGCAGTGTTTTTTCAGATTATAGGAGAATGCCCAATGAAGCTTCTAGGCTTCAACTTTGGACTGGTCAATATAAGAGCCAGGAGTAGAACTTGCTATTGTTACTTCCTTTGTGGCTTGTTAGAACATCCTGCATTTGAAGGGTACACTTGCAAAATTGCTTGTTTAAGAACATCTTCCAAAAAGTATTTTTAATGCTCTTGTTTTAAATACAGTATTTCACCTATTTTTGTTATCTTAAAATAATAACAATGCACCAATGACAGATTCAGGGGATAAAAGCTGACACTTATTTATCTTCCTTTTTTTTTACGATTTAGGAAAAGTTGATACACCACGAAACTTAAAGAAGTATCTTATTATAATGGAAAGCATTTCTATTAGTTTTATTCTGTATTCTATTTGTGTTTAACAGACATATGCAGAGTATGTCGATCTGAAGGAACTCCTGAGAAACCTCTCTATCATCCGTGTGTATGCACTGGCAGTATTAAATTCATTCATCAAGAATGGTAAGTTTCAAAATATGTCAATGCCTATTCATATATGCTTACGGCATGAAATCGCTATGAACATTTTGGGAATCTGGCAGATAAATAATGCTCTGTGGTTCCCAATTGGTGGACCACGAACCCATAAGCATAGGTTTACATGTTAAGGAAGTATTGAGGTGTGGAGAAGAAAAACTGCATATATTATTTTTAATCCCTGTGTAATTAATGGGATTACACAAGAAGTATCTGAAACCCCTTTATAGAATTGCAAGATATTAAGGGTATATTGTTTTTTATTAGAAGGGTTAGATCTATGTATTAATAGTGTTTAGTGTTTTAAATGCTTGCTCCTTTTTGTCATTTCTGTGGTTGTATCCATAGCTGTTTGTGTGAGACTTTAACTTTCCTCATTGCTTCCCATGTGCCCTTAAAATCTCTTCTAAGTGTTGGGGGACCCTCTGGTGTAGAGTTAGGGGGACTTTCAAGGTGCTACAGGGATGAGAAGAGGAAGGTGAAGGGCCAACTGCAATAGTAGAAGACATGTAATGCGGTGTGAGCTTCTGCCCTGTAAATTTACTTTGTATGCAATCCAAGGAGATATATCAGTTTCTCCCTTGATGGCATAGTCCCTTGGATAATATAGGAAGCCTCTATAGAGGGTCCCTTCACATTTGAGAACAGAGAATTGTGGAGCAGAAGCCTGCTTCTAGAAAGGGGTTGCTGAAGAAAGCCTTGCACGTGTAGCACATGGTCCTTTGCCCTTTGCATTAGTCTTTTTTGATTTGAAAACTTACATGCTACCTTTCTGCTCTAGTTGGCATTTAAGAATGCCTTTCATAACTGTAGCCGAGTAGCTGTATTTGCGGTTTCTGGAGAGCAGTGCTCTTGAACTGTATGCCTATGCTCTTCAAACATGTTCACTATCAACAAAACAAGAGTATTTAAAGAAAGGCATTATCTCTGTTTTTCTGTCCCTCTGAATTTGAATTATTAATGTTTTTCTTAAAAGTATATTTTACTGATTATTTTACTGCATTTTCTTAATTTCTGACACTCAGAAAATAACTTGTAGATATTAAACTGTAGATACACTGTACTCATGTTTCTTTTTAATTGCAGCTTAGTTCAGTGGCTCAAACACAGCAGAAAAGAATACTGTGAATTATGTAAACATAGATTTGCTTTCACACCAAGTAAGTATATGGTGAGAGTTTGTGATGTGTTTAAACAAAGAATTTCTTTATGGTGGTTTTAGGCTACAGAGAGTCTTCATGGGAATTTGCAGGTTCACCAGCAGTGTGCTTGCCTCCAGTAAACTAAATATTATAGGCACTGCACTGTCTCTAAGCTGTGTATCTGAGATATGGCCAAGTCATAGTAACCCCTTCTGAAACAATGGTTTGGCTGGCTTGGTTGAAATCCAACAACAGCACTAGAAAATCCTTCATGTAAATAGCATCCCATATGATACCCCATTGTTTTCATTTTAAAATAACACCCATACTGCTAGTGAGCATTTTGGAGTTTATGGATGTGCCACCTGACACAGCAACACTTTCATAAGCAAGGCACATTGCAGATTGGATTTATCTAAATTGGTCTCTGTCATTATTTTGCTTTAAACCTATAATGATAGATGACCATGTAGTATTTTCAGTTCATTGTCATGGGAAATTTTGCAGGAATACTATGATGTTTCTCATAAAAACAATTCAGAGTGGTAGAAGTAAAATTGCAATCCTTTCTTTCTTTTCTTAGTTTATTCCCCAGATATGCCTTCTCGGCTTCCAATCCAAGACATATGTGCTGGACTGGTTACAAGTATTGGCACAGCAATACGATACTGGTTTCACTATACACTTGTGGCCTTTGCATGGTTAGGAGTTGTACCTCTTACAGCATGTAAGTATCTCATTTTGTGGACGTATAATATGCATATGGCTGAGCAGTACAAGAGGGAGGGGAAACGTTTTATTGTCAGGGAGCTCTCGGAACCATGGTTAACAGTAAGCTAGTTAAGGGGGAAAGTATTAGAAGCTCCAACCTTCATCATATCCAGTTCTTAATCACTGAATTTCAGAAAAAGCAGCTGTGAATGCTGTGTGCATAATTCTTCAAAGGTGATTGGAAAACACAAGCATCACTAGTGTTTGCACAGAGAACAATGCCTCACCTGGACCTTTTAAGCTGCCTTCTAAGGCACTTTGTGTAGGAGTTCACAGTAAATTTGCTTCTCTTCTAGTTTAGCCATGTTGGTATTATAGATGCTGACAGAATGGCAAGAGCTGGATTTCCTCTTGCCTGTGTTAAAATTCTTATACACTGCAGTCTTAGATGTTAATTGGCGAAAAGATGGTGAAGGTTATTCTCTGGCTTGCATGTGCCTTTTAATCCTCACAGCTTCTTCTACTGTGGTCTGTTTGCATGCATCTCTTAGAATCATAGAGTTGGAAGGGACCCCAATGGTCATCTAGTCCAACCCCTTGTGATGCAGGAATCTCAACTAAGCCATACATGACAGATGGCCACCCAACCTTTCCACTGTCGAATAGCTCTTACTCTCAGAAAGTTTTCCCTGATGTTTAGTCTGAATCGCTTTTCTTGTAACTTGAATCCATTGGTTCAAATCCTACCCTCCAGAGTAGGAAAAAAAAGCTTGCTCCATTTTCCATGTGGCAGCCCTTTAGATATGTTTAGATGGGAATCATATCTGTTCTCAGACTTACCCAACTCCCTCAACTGCTCCTCATAAGCCTTGGTTTCCAGATCCTTTATCATCTTGGTCACCCCCCTCTGACCACGTTCCAGCTTGTCAATATCCTTCTTAAAATGTGTTGCCCAGAACTGGACACAGTACTCCAGGTGTGGTATTTGCATATGTTCCCAGGTTCTACAAGAAACATCTGTAACAACTTTGTTAAAGTTAAGAATAGTTTGGGTAATTTGGATCGAATGTGATTCTGTTCCTTTGAAATCACACATAGATGCAAATGCTCACAGATTCTAAAATATTCACTGTTTAAGAACCTGATGCAAGGAAGTTTGGAGCTTCTGATGCCTTTCCCCTAAAAATTATCTTAACGTGTTACTTGAAATCAAGGTCTGAAGCAAATGGAACTTTTTCCAGACTTAAGAGATGAGGGATTGGTCTGCAAGAACACACTCCTCTCCACCCCAAACCTGGTTTGAATTCCCTCATCTTACTAGGCTTGTTACTGAAGCATTGTTAGCCTGTTAAAATGAACTTTAAAGGTAAAGGTAAAGGTACCCCTGCCCCTACGGGCCAGTCTTGACAGACTCTAGGGTTGTGCGCCCATCTCACTCAAGAGGCCGGGGGCCAGCGCTGTCCGGAGACACTTCCGGGTCACGTGGCCAGTGTGACGAAGCTGCTCTGGCGAGCCAGAGCTGCACACGGAAACGCCGTTTACCTTCCCGCTAGTAAGCGGTCCCTATTTATCTACTTGCCCCCAGGGGTGCTTTCGAACTGCTAGGTTGGCAGGCGCTGGGACCGAGCAACGGGAGCGCACCCCGCCGCGGGGATTTGAACCGCTGACCTTTCGATCGGCAAGCCCTAGGCGCTGAGGCTTTTACCCACAGCGCCACCCGCATCCCAAAATGAACTTTAGGATGCTTCTAACTCCCCCAAAGAACCCAGGTTTAATTGGCGGAAACTGCATTTTATTGTCAATTTTTACTCCTTTAGGCCGTATCTACAAGTGCTTGTTTACTGGCTCTGTGAGCTCACTACTGACACTGCCATTAGATATGCTGTCAACGTAAGTATTAGCTAAGACTATAGATATTTCTACACATTGTGTTCTAAACAGCTTGCTGTTTTTATCTTACAATGAAAGAGATAGGAGATAGAAAATTAAATAATGTAGCATTATTATTATTTATTCCTCTTTATGGTCCAGTCTGTGTGTTTTAATATACTGTAAGTGAACGAATTTAATAACTAGCCTGGCAATAGTGCTTCTGGGTAATTCAGTAATAGAGAAAGCGATCACTGTACAAAATAAATATTTTCCAGTTTTAGTATGAATAAAGTATGTTTTTGTATATAGCCTCTGCTTTAATCTATCTGTGTGAAAAGATACCACTTTTGTTTTGTGAAAATGTAAGTATTCACATGTAGGATCCCAGCCTAACTTGTCTTAAGATGAGACTGTCTGCTTCTCTGCCTGGCCAGTACAGCAGTTATTCAGCTTATGCTTGTAAAACACACTACATTATTATGTACTTTTAAAAATATTGTTTATTTTAATTGTTTGAGAGCCCGTAGCAGAAAGGCAACCTTTTAATTAAAAATAAATAGTATATTGGAATGGAATAGAAAATTCATGCAAAAATTTATAATGTAGAAATAAAATGAGATGTATTTATTTATCAGTGTATTAAATAATTGAGCTTAATGCAAAAATATACAGGGAAGCTATCTATGGCCTGTAATGATCCCCAGTGTTAATTCCCACCGCATCTCACCAACCTCTGATATCTTACTCAGTGCACTTTTCTGTTCAGCTCAAAACCTCCAGGACGTAATAAATAATAAAGTAAAAGAAAGTAAATATCTTACACTGCCTTATTTTAAATGCTTCATCACAAAATAAAGGATCAGATTAGTATCATCAGGTGAATGAAGATGCTGGAGAAACTTCTAAGTAATAATTTTGTGCAGATAGCAAGTAGCTTGAGATCAGCATGACACATTGAATAGATTTAAATTGAAATAACTAAAGGCTTCCTACTGGAGATCTTGACTTGTTCTTTTGTTCAAAATCAGGTAAATTTGGTACCATTAAGGAGGTCTTACTTAAGTGTGGGTGACTGATTGCAGAGTGAGTTGACAATGATGTTGCATTTGGAACATAACAGTTGTGATAATGGGTGTAAAGAATGTGTTGGTTGTCTCTTCAATAGAGAGAATTTACTGGCAGACTGTTTGCAAGGTTGTTTTGTGGTGACGTGCACACTCTGTGCATTTATCAGCCTTGTATGGTTACGTGAACAAATTGTCCACGGAGGAGCACCACAGTGGCTGGAACAAAATCAGCAGCAAGCCATCAATGGTGTTGGGCAACAGAATGAGGTAATATGTCCTTCAGTTTTTTGGTTGCAACTTTCAGCTTGAATTCCTCTCTATTGCACATTAGCTTGTTCTCTACTCTCCGCCCCCCCCCCCCAATATAGAATTGTCTAACACTAGGTAGATAAATACACATATCCTGTTGCATAATGCATTCTTCTGGCAGAAGTTCCATTGACTTGTGGATTGCACTTAGTACCAGCAACTTTCCTACTGCAGTGGTACCTCGGGTTAAAAACTTAATTTGTTCCAGAGGTCCATTCTTAACCGGAAACCGTTCTTAACCTGAGGTGCGCTTTCGCTAATGGGGCCTCCCGCTGTGCCACCGCTGCACGATTTCCGTCTCATCCTGGGGCAAAGTTAGCAACCCGAAGCAACTACTTCCGGGTTAGCGGAGTTTGTAACCTGAAGCGTTTGTAACCCGAGGTACCACTGTATAGTGTTTTGTTCTCTACCTTTATCAAATATCTTAAGAGTCTTTGAGTGGCAGCATTCAGATAGATCATTAAGCTGTGCAACACTGTTTGTGAAACTGACATAGCAGCTGTAATACCAGAAATATTTAGCGGGATACTTACAACAGGAGATAATGTGCCTTATTTCTACAAGAAAGATCCTAGCTTAGGAGGCTGATATTACAGAGGTGTCTGTAGAAAGTTGTGTAGTGTAGTCTCCACGGTTTTACTTCTAAAGGTGCATATGTTACAAGTTCTATTCCCTGTCCCTGTTTTCACAGTAAGGATATGAGAGCAAAGAGGGAACACGTTAAACTTGTTATAGCCTCAAAATCTGAGATCAACATCTAAAGTAGCATCTGGAAGCTAATCTAAAACATGGTTCTTCTCAATTATCACAGTGAAATGGGGTCCCTCCCCCTTCAGCCTGCATCATCTTTCTTTAAACACCCAGAATAATTTTCCTATTTGAGACTGTACCTGACCAGTCTTGATCAGATTGAAGAAACCGGCATCCTCTGAATTTTTGAGAATAGATTTATTCCAGTTGCTCCTCTTCACCTCTCAGTTTAAGATACTGTTCCCCAGGGAAGTCACTCAGGTACATCCTGAGAAATGGACTTTATTTGCTGTAGCTTATGTCTCATACAGGTATGGATTTGTGTATATCAGGGAGACCAAGCTGCAGATGTTTCTGACAAGCAGAAGATACCACAATGTGTTGATATTTTAATAAGCATCGTGCTCTGGGGCAAGATGCTTATTAAAGTCTTTACTAGATTCCTTGTAGCCATCTTTCTAGATAGGCTAAAGTTGGGCAAGAAGGAAATCATAATTTTTAATGGACATTAGTTTTCACTCCATGGCAGTAGAGACCTGCCACACACTCAACCATCTTTGTTTTATCTAACAATTTTCATGCACACGAAGCTGAGGCTTACACGCTTCATTAAAACATTTCTTTAAATTCTGAAGAGTTGTATCATTCTGGCCTTCTGTTATTATTATTATTTTTGCAAATCTATGATAAAAACAATTCAAATGACTTTTCTTAACACTCAAACGTGTTGCCTGACATTTCTAATGATGCAGGAACTCATCATAGTATAGCAGAACTCTTTAAATTGTGTGTTCCCCCCCCTTCTGTGCCAGGTTCAGGGTGTAGGAAATGGAGGTGCTGAAAATGCTGCAGTTGACCAGCCTGCAGACCAGCCAGCTGAGAATGCAGTTGTAGGTGAAAATCCAGAAATCCAGGAAGAACAACCAGACGAAGAAGAGGAAGACAATGAAGATGAAGAAGATGTTGTAGTAGAAGATGCTGCAGATGCCAACAATGGAGGGCAAGGTATATTACTTACTTTTTAACGACCATATTTGTACCCTGTTCCAGGATAATTGGGTTGTGTTTTGGCTATTTGATTTCATGACTTGCTTCCTGGAAATTTTCATAAGAATTTGTAAAACCTGCCACACATAAGTAAAAGAGCCAGTGTGGTGTAGTGGTTAAGAGCGGTAGTCTCATAATCTGGGGAACCGGGTTTGCGTCTCTGCTCCTCCACATGCAGCTGCTGGGTGACCTTGGGCCAGTCACACTTCTTTGAAGTCTCTCAGCCCCACTCACCTCACAGAGTGTTTGTTGTGGGGGAGGAAGGGAAAGGAGAATGTTAGCCGCTTTGAGACTCCTTAAAAGGGAGTGAAAGGCAGGATATCAAATCCAAACTCTTCTTCTTCTAAAACACAAACTTGGCCTTATGGTTTTTTATGTGAACCTTAAAAAACCAATCCATTGTAATTTGGTGAATTGTGGGAACAGTGCATCAGGTTTTCAGGGCGGTTGGTTACACTTAATCTACTACAAGCGACAAACTTGGCAACCATTTTATCTGAACATGCAGAACGTATTTTATTTTATTGTTAGAACACTTGTGTACCTTAAATTGGCCGTAAGAGGCCTGTCCAGTTATTCAGTGTTACTATCCTGGTTGAGCTTTACTTTTAGCTATTTTAAAATTTAATTATCTATTTAGATGATATGAACTGGAATGCTTTGGAGTGGGATCGAGCAGCGGAAGAGCTTACATGGGAGAGAGTGAGTAAGGACTTATATATTTTGGAAATGCTGTTTGCTTTGATTCATTCAGACATGGTACCCATAATGCCCATAATCTTGGAACCAGTTCAGGATTCTTTTCCGTACTTTGACCTTGGACAGATATCTCTGAACCACCATCCTCCACCGTGGCCTTTTCTCATAGCAGGAAACTATGGTTGTCAAATGATAGGATGATGGCTCCTTTTTAACAAGGAAAGCGTTTTCTGGGGTGGATGTGATTGAAATGGGTGAAAAGGGGGTGTTTGAGAGGAGAAATATATAGTGTGAAAAAGCTGCTTGTGAAGACAAATTGGGAAGTGGTGAACAATGACAAAATTGAGTGTCCCCTTCCCCCATGCTGCTTCTTTGATCCCAGTTACCTCTTGAAGTTACAAAAGGGGGAAAAAAGAGGTTTCAGAGGTGGCATGGCATGCTTTGTCAGAGTAAAATTCATTTTTCTTGCGTAACTAGGCAACTGTGATCCTAGTTCCTGTGTATCACTGCTTAATGCAGTTTCTTAAGGCACATGGCAGTCCTTGGAGAATATAGAAGAAATATTGTCAAGGTTATTGTGAGAGAGATTTCTAAGCTGGCAATCATGAATGATTTCTGTTGGACGTCTAGAAACTCATGTGAGCTTTCACACACACACACATTTGTGTGAGCTGTTATACCTACCACTTAACATTTTATTCTGTTGCACTGCAAAGAACATAAAAGTAACACATTTCCTATATGTGCTAAATTCTTTGAACTTGGGCCACAGTTTTAAGCTAGTTATATATTTAGGGAATCCCCTAAGCCACCAGCTGTTAGGCAGGTGAGTGCAGGTTCATGTAACATCTGACTGGCGGATCTTAAAGCTTATTCTTATATGAGTTGGACTCATTCTTCTTATCTGTTCTTTGCCACAGTATTGCCTGGCAACAGATCCAGCCTGACATTGTCAAGTTCGAAAAGCTGCTGCCTAATTGTCCCAGTTGGATGAACTGGCTAGATAGCCATGTAGTGAGGAATGGCATAAGGGCAGGGCTAAACAGACCATGCCAACCTGCTCTTCATTAAATCCTCTTTCCAAAAATGTGAAAAAGTGGAAGAGAGCCTAGGGGACTTTGTGGTTCTCTGCAACCTCTCCCATGTATTATAAAAAATGATGGGGGATAAAAGGTCCTTGAAGCTTCAGAGACTGTGGATCTTATGTGAATGTAGATGATTCTGGTTACTGACAGCAAAATCATCTCTTACTTCTAGATGCTTGGACTTGATGGATCCCTAGTTTTTTTAGTAAGTGAAGCTTTATTGCACTAAAACTCTGTAGTTGGATTGTGTCTCGCATCATCTGTTTGTCTTCTTGATCTATAATCTTCAGTATATTTTCTTACTATATCAGATACTTACAGTTTATTTTATTACTGAATCAGAAGAAGTAATAGCACCTTTATTCTTGTGTGACTATGCTAGGCATTTTTGAAAAAAATGTGCTTTATATTGTGTCTCTGTGGAAATTTGAACCTGCAATATCCTTTGTCCTGTTAGGAGGAAAACTGATACAAGTGGGCCAAAAATTATTATTAATTTTTATTTAAGAAAATCTTTAACATTTCATTACCTACAAATTAGTGGCAAAATGGGGCGATTGATGAGAACACAAGATAAGAAATTTAAGTTACGTCTCAAATACTTTGATATTGCAATTTCTGAAGTGTTCCCCTCTTTCTCTCTTAGGAACATGTATTCTGGGTGGTGTCATTAAACACACTGTTCATACTTGTCTTTGGTAAGTAACTGCATGTACAATTCTTTCAGGATAATTGCTGTGCATATGGGCCCAAATTAGAGTAGAGCTGGATTAGTTTTAAGCAACAGTTCTGTAATATTCTCAAGAGACGAAATTCTGATTTTCTTTGCATGCGTTTCCCAGTGTGCAATGTTTCCAGTAATCAAACTAAAAGTTTGGTTGCCTGTGAAAAGCATTAAAAAAGCACTTGAAATATTTCAAATTTCTTTTGTTTTAACATGTGTAAGTCTTTGTACACAATGGTATCGATTTGATATCACAGCCCTAACATCTTAGAATTGTTTTTTATTTTATTTACCAGAGGTTTATTTCTGTTCCCTCCCCTATCCCTTAGCTGCACAAGTGAAGCATGGAGTGCTTTTGTAGTGTTTTATAGATGGATTAGATAACGGTAGAAGATTATTTCAGTAGTGGCCTGCTGATTATGCCAGTCTGCCATCATTTTGTGACCGGTGGGGACCTCAGTAATTTCAGCCATCTTGTGGGCCCTAGGGGTAGAATGATGGAAAACTTTTTGTGTAGCTTTTGTGTAGCTGGCTGTACGGATAACACATAAAGATTTCTATCCTTTTGCTAGCTCATTAAAAATTATTTTAAGCCACACATTAGAGAATTGTTGAAAAGAGTAAACTCCATTAGTTGTTTTTTTTCTCCCTTCTCCCTCCTAGCGTTTTGTCCCTATCATATCGGTCACTTCTCTATTGTTGGGCTAGGCTTTGAAGAATATGTAAGTATATCATTTATTTATTTATTTATTTAAGCATTTATTTAAGCATTTATTTAAAACTCAGCATGCGGGAGACAAACTACATAGTTTGTCCCACAACATGACTTTTGCAGAAAGCACCAGCAGGGTTTTGCTGCTGCTGCTGTCATTGCCCACAAAAGCTCAGCAGGAAGGGATAGAAATCACCCCATGTTGAAAAGAGTAGTTTATCTCCCTCCCAATGAGACTTATACGGAAGGCAGCCACAGAAAGGTGCTTCCACTTTTGCAAAAGTCCAATCCAAAGCCTCTCTTACTCAAGTTCTCTGCATATACTATAGGACTTGGGAAAGAGGAAGAATTGGCGACAGCCACAAAGTATGGCTTAGCCAGTAAACCAGGCCACAATTTGTGGAACCGTATATGGAATATTAAATCCTTCTTCATGCGTGAACCTGTATTTTAAACCAAGCTTTATTTCTGAGACTTCTGATTCTATCTCGTTCACAGTAATATTGCCTGCCCCCCATTAACAGTGACCTTGTTATGTTGGTAATATGTGACTCCTTCATAGATAACAGTTAAAATTTGTGATTGATCCATGGTAGCTGGCTGGGGATGATGAGGTTGGAAGTGTAAAATAATGATGATAACTTGCAAGTATCAACACATTTTGGTAGTCACAAGTGGTACTGAAATATTTTATTCTACCCTATCAGTGTACTTGGTGCTTTACAAACCTTCGAAAGCAAAAACGACAGATTTTTACTCCAAGGAGTTCACAGTCTAAACATGTTTTGTTTTTTTTTAGGTTCAAGCATCTCACTTTGAAGGCCTAATCACGACAATAGTTGGCTATGTACTGCTGGCAGTATCACTAATAGTTTGTCATGTATCCTTTCATAAGTACTGACTGCACATGTTTTCAGTGTTTGATCTATGGATGGTCATTGTTAAGTACACAGGGTGGAATTCAGTGTTGCAATATGATGAACATTTTGTCTCCACAAGCATTTCAGCTTGCTAGATGGTACAATCCCTCGTGTGCTATTCTTTGGGTTCCCCCAGAGACAGTCTCAGGTGTGTGGGGAGGAGAGGGGAGAAAGCCCCACTGCATAATTCCTCATTCAGGGCCTACTGATGGGGCTGGGTAGGTGAATCACGACCTTTGCCTAAGAAACAATGATTTTATGGTCTTTATCTCTTTACGGGAGCAGTGTGGGCGCACCATTGGGAAACTCATAATTGCAAAGGCCTGGAAGCGATGCCTTATGAGGAACGGCTAAGGGAGCTGGGCATGTTTAGCCTGGAGAAGAGGAGGTTAAGGGGTGATATGATAGCCATGTTCAAATACATAAAAGGATGTCACATAGAGGAGGGAGAAAGGTTGTTTTCTGCTGCTCCAGAGAAGCGGACACGGAGGAATGGATCCAAACTACAAGAAAGAAGATTCCACCTAAACATTAGGAAGAACTTCCTGACAATAAGAGCTGTTCAACAGTGGAATTTGCTGCCAAGGAGTGTGGTGGAGTCTCCTTCTTTGGAGGTCTTTAAGCAGAGGCTTGACAACCATATGTCATGAGTGCTCTGATGGTGTTTCCTGCTTGGCAGGGGGTTGGACTCAATGGCCCTTGTGGTCTCTTCCAACTCTATGATTCTATGATATTAGGATCATGCTGTAGGATTGGAGCAACCTCATTCCTGTTGAGGCACAAATTCCTTCTACTCTTGCCCTGATTTCTTACATCAGTAGCAATGTTAACCACCGTCAAGCTTACTAGGGTTCCTTCTTAAGAAGGCTTTCGTACTCACTTCAAAACCTGATTCCAAGTTTTAGTTAAGAAGAAACTCTTGATAACTTTTATCATTAACAATGTTGGGGTTGATGTAAGAATTAAGAGCGGGTCTGGGCAAAGGAAGCATGCATTCCTGTGGTCATTTCAGATATCCCAACTGTAGTTAAGGGGTACCAAGTGTTGGGTCCACAGTGATCATATGTGTTTGTGAGGAATATCCTACGGCTTTTAAACACTGCTTAAATCTATATTTAAGTGAATACTTTCCCCTTCAACCAGTTTCTTATTTCCAGGCTCAGTACTCATTCCTATGAACTTCTTCTGCCCTCTGCTTCACAAACCAGTCTTTCACTTTCCTTGACCATATTTATACAGGGCTTGGCAGCACTTGTAAAATTTCAGAGATCACGTCGCTTGCTTGGAGTGTGCTATATAGTTGTCAAGGTATTCTAGCCTTAAAAAGCCGGTCTGTTTAATATAACAAATCAATATTCAGTAGTTGGTCCAAATAAAAAAAACCTGTCTTTCCCCCCTCTGCAGGTGTCATTGTTAGTGGTGGTAGAAATTGGTGTTTTCCCCCTCATCTGTGGCTGGTGGCTGGACATATGCTCTCTGGTAAGATTAGCATTTATTAGGAGACAGACATTTATCACTGCATTCTAAGGGGCAGTCAGGAGGAGGGTTGCTTATGTAGGTTGTGTCTGTTAAATAGAACCAGTAATGTAAAAAGAAGTTATGACTATTAAGAAATTATTGGACCCATCTTTTTACAGTGGAAGTGCTGTTCTGCTGGTGGAGAACAGAGGGTTAAAGGGTCCACTGCTGTCCTGCTAGTGATGGAGGCAAAAACCAGCTGTGTAAAGGGAGGTGGTGGGTCCACAGGATCCTAAGCCTCCTTGTTCTCCAGGCATAGTTCAAACAGGTTATTATGACTATTATGAGATTAAAGGAACAATCCTATGCTTCCCAGGAAGGACGCTGGAATCGAGGTAGTTACCGTATTTTTCGCTCTATAAGACGCACCAGACCATAAGACACACCTAGTTTTTAGAGGAGGAAAACGGGGGGCGGGGGGAATTCAGAATCCCAGAAGCCAGAACAGCAAGAGCGATTGCTGAGCAGCGAAAGCAGCGATCCCTCTTGCTGTTCTGGCTTTTGGGATAGCTGCGCAGCCTGCATTCGCTCCATAAGACGCACACACATTTCCCCTTACTTTTTAGGAGGGGAAAAGTGAGTCTTATAGAGCAAAAAATACGGTAATCCCCTCCAATTGCATTCAGTTTGGCAGAGGAGGATAGAAAATGGAATATAACAGCGGGGAATACATCCCCATCTCCTGGCCTGGCGTCATTGAACCTGCAAGACATAGGAAGTGGCAGTAGCCCTGTCACAGATTCTCCCATCTCCCCCTACCATCTCCATAAGGTTGCTGCACCTTAATCGTTAGCTAGTTTTGCGGCAAATGTGGTTGACCATCTCCAAAGACTACGAATCCTCCATCTCCAATGGCTTTCTTAGTGATTTTATACCAAAGGTGATTCATTTTAAAAGGCTACAGTTCTGTGCTGAAAACTGACCTATATAAGCTATGGAAAATCTTATAGAATATACTGCTGTCTGTTAAGATTTATTGTGCGAGGGCTGCATTATTTTTTCACCATTGCTAAATGCTGTCTACAAATATATATTTAGAACTTTGCTGTTATGTACAAATAAAAGATGACGCAATTTTACTAGTTGCTGAGAGTTAAAAAGAATTACTTCCCTGTTTTAACTTTTTCATAGGAAATGTTTGATGCTACTTTGAAGGATAGAGAATTGAGCTTTCAGTCAGCCCCCGGCACTACAATGTTCCTACACTGGCTAGTGGGAATGGTGTATGTCTTCTACTTTGCTTCCTTCATTCTCTTGCTGAGAGAGGTATGGTTTGACTGAAGTGTGATTTTCTAAAACCATATGTTGAAAGAATGTGGCTCTGGAATGGCTAATGTCATCCGCATTTCTATTTTTGTGTTCATCTCGGTTCACCAGCCTTTGCTGACAGGTAATAATTGATAGGGTGGGACAAGGTGTTGCCCTACAACTTGTACTGCCTTAATAAAGAGTGTCAGAATTGTATATGCTTGCTGTTCTGCAGTGGAACAAGAGCAGTCCCAACGGCTGCTGCTTGCAGATTCTATGTGTGAGCGAAAATTGCACAAATTGCTTGTAAGGGCAGGCAGCAGAGTTGGCTGCTGGGTGGGGAACTGCAGGGAACCATCTCTTGCTGAGCCATGGCTGGCTGTGTAAGAACATGCATCGTATAGCTGAAGGTGTAGGGGGTATTTCATGCAGACACTGCTTCTCGGAACTGAATGTGAGAACTGGGAACCCTCAAGGTCCCCCCCCCCCCATGCATAGAACCTCTGCACCTTGTGGTCCATGTGCCATTGGTTGAAGGACAGGAATGGGGGGGGGGGGAATTGACATGAACAGAGGGAGCATGAGAGCCATGTTCGACACAATTCAGCCGTGTAATTCTCTTGGACATAACTCAGCTGCTACCTCCTCAGGTAACAACTGGCTCAGTTGTTTTAAACCAGTTTGAGAGGAGGTAGGTAGTGTTTTGGTTAACATGCAGACCACATTGAACATAAATGAGGAGTCTTTAAGGTCTCTATAATGTTAATTTATTGGGGGAGAAATGTCAAAACTTGTAATCCTTCAAATATCAACCTGCTTATACTTATTTTTCTTTCAAATGTTAATATTCTCTTTTCAGGTACTGAGACCTGGCGTCCTCTGGTTTTTGAGGAACTTAAATGATCCAGACTTTAATCCAGTTCAAGAAATGATTCACCTGCCTATTTATAGACATCTCAGGAGGTTTATTTTATCAGTGGTAAAGTCATGTTTCCAGTTTCTCTTCAAAAAGTTGATATTTTTATAGCAACTAATGTTTTTCTATTCAGTTTCTGTTTAGAATTTAAATGTTTCTCTGTTTATTAGCAAACAAAATAACTAACTACATGCAAAGATACTGGGTTGTATTCAGTTCATGTTTACATAGAGTAGACACATTGAAATAGGCCTAAATCTTGGTAACTAATTTCAATTAATCCATTCTGAGTAAAAGTTAGTTGAATACAACCCATGGGGGCCAGAAGTCTCTTTTGCTTTCTATAAGTATTTGCTGGTAACTTACTGCTGAAATAAGTTTCACTTGTATCAATAAAATACAGAAGTATGATGATTCAGCAAGAACCAGCTTAGACTGTTCAGCAGTGCCAAGGAAAAGTAGATCATATTACAGGATAATAACGTAAATGTTACTTAAAAGCAAGTATGTGGGGCTTCTTGTGTGGAAAATGTCTATTCTTTAGGTCACTTAGATTACTAGGAAGCATACAATTGCACAGAATAATGTTTTGTTACAACAAGATATTATATTCTAAGCAGACATGGCACAAGACATTTTGGTTCTTGGGGCAAAATATCCAGTCCTTTTCAGCTTGCTGCCCTAAAAATTGATGCTGGGAGAAGGGTCAGAAATAAATCCAGTGGCTTCAGTTTTGTAGATTGTCTAAAATTTAGTGTGTACATATCCCAGGCAGAAGTGACAACCCAGCCTAAATAGTAAACATTCTTGATTCATTTTCCAATAATTGTGTATCCAGATTTTGACATAAATAGGTTTTTCCCTTTGATAACCCACATCTACAGGTAAATTATCCAAGTACCAATGCATACATTATATTTAGCCGGTTCTTTTTCTCTTTGGCATCTCATATTAGTAGCAGGCCCATAATGTAACTTGTGAGCCAGAAAATTCAAAAATGTAGTTTCAGGTTGTTGCAATGGAGCTCTGATTTATTGATTCATAGATTATGTTGCTTAGGTGTGTGAACAACTTGTGCAAACTGAAAAGAAAAGAAGAAAAACCAAACAGTTTTTTGATGCAGAGAGTTATCAAAACCATAGTTTGCAAGATTAGAAACAATCAGTTAACTAGTATGCTCCCTCTTCTCCTAGCTTCCATGTCTTGTGCTAACCATGGTTTACCATGGCATTCAGAAATTAAGACATACTAAGCTAGAGTATGGCTTACTGTGAATGTGTTACTGGGCTGGCTCTCAGACAGGAGCTCTTGCTTAGGCTTTTTAGGTCATCTTGGGGCAACAGTTAAGCCAAGGGATTGTGGTTAAGGTCTCTCCTTCCTAAGCACCATCTGTGGCCAAGATTTGTTCTATGGTTACAGGTTTTGGATAAGGAGGAAAGGCCTTAACCATCATGCCAGGTTTGGACAACACACTAAGCCAAACCTTTGCTTAACTGTTACCTAAAAACCTCACGGAGGAACAATCCAGTTTTGATCTGCTCCTCAGGAACCAGCACATTCACTCTGCTATGGTTTGGCCTAGCACGATGTGCAAATGTGGCCTATGGCTAGTTATCACTTGTTCACAGCAAGAATTGGAAATCATAGCTTAAAAATGGTTGCTGAGTCTTACTGTTAAGTTCAGTGCTGACCAGATTGTTCTGATTTCAGTGTCATGGCAAATTATGATTAGCAGCAGATAGGAACAGAAAATGCACAGAGCAGAGGAGGAAGTGCACAACCCCATAACGTGTTCATGATTGTCTAGTCCATGAATTTTGCTAGTGTATAAATAGACTTTAAGGCTGTAACACAGAGTCTATTCCTTGTTGCAGATTGTCTTCGGGTCGATCGTCTTGCTCATGCTTTGGCTTCCTATACGAATTATTAAATATCTGCTGCCTCATTTTCTTCCATATAATGTAATGCTCTACAGGTAATTTATTTTTGGAATATTTTCTGTCTTCCATAGTGATCTTTAACTGCAAATGCATATGTGCATATTTTAAACAAACCATTGGCTGTGTTTGTTCAGTAAACTTTGTTCCAGTATACCAACTATACAATGATCTTGTTCAGGCATAATGCTAAACCTTGGTTTTTCATTACATGAATGGTTCTTAGGTTTGTGAGCTTTCTTTCCACTCCTCCGGCATGGACATAACTAGCCACTGTTTGTTATGTCTGAATCAGGACAAACTGTTATTAGTCTTAATTGTTTACAATCCGTAGTTTACAATCCGTAGTTTACAATCCGTAGTTTACAATCCTAGCTTGTTTTCTAAATTACCATTAGGATTAACCATAGTTTTGACTTTGGACATAATGATGAACCAGATGAAAACAGGTGATAGCTTCTGATCTCCTAATGGCCAGATCAGTGGTGGTAGAAGAGAATTTGGAGAGCTCAAGGCTTCTGCATGTAACAGCAAACCATAGTTCAGTATTGCTTTCAAACCAGGCAAAAATCCTAGCTATAAAACAGGTGGATGACCTTTTTTCTGTTGAGGGCATGCATTCAGATGGTGGTTTTTATGGTGTTTCATGTTTCAGTTTTCACTATGGCCACGTCAAATTAGAATTTCCAGTCCTACTCAGAAGTAAACCTTACTTGGTTTGTTGGGGTTACTCTCAATAAGTATGCAGATGATTTTAAAAATACAATAGCTACTGTTTTGGAAAGCAAGTAATGCCCTTCTGACGTCAGTGTGCTACCCCACCACCTTTCCCTCCAAGTAATAAAACCAGGGGAAACCATCAATTTATTTTTATTCAAATAAAATACTGTCCTTTACCATTTCCCTGAAACTAGTAAAGGGAAAAGACAAGGGGGAAATGAGGAAACAAACAGGAAGAAAGGAACTCTAATGGGATGGAAGAATTGGGCAACTTTGTGGGTTGCTGGGGCTGCACAAAATGGGGTTGGGGACCAACTTGAGGAAAAGGTAGGATATAAACAAATAGTGGCCCTAGGCTCCAGATTGTTTAATGCCTTACAAAATACCAGTTTTATATGTATGTAATGGGTATCTGTTCATGACATCTTTGCTTTATTTATTTCCCAGTGATGCTCCTGTGAGTGAACTTTCCCTAGAACTACTTTTGCTTCAGGTGGTGCTTCCAGCTTTGCTTGAACAAGGACACACAAGGCAGTGGTTGAAGGGTCTTGTACGAGCATGGACTGTTACTGCCGGGTACTTACTGTAAGTGTAGAGAACCCATAAGGCACAAATAACCCACATGCCTTTAATGTTTTTTGTTGACTAGACAATATAAACGGAATGTTTAGATACTGCAGAATAAGTGTTCATAGCAAAAATTCAGAAGTTTGTAATGATGACCTTTTAAAAAGCTACTCTGTATAAGTGTACCAATGGAAATTTATCTGTTTGATGGTTATGCAAGAGGGGAAATAGTTTAGTTAATTAAAAACCATAATTATTTTGTTTTTTGCGTTCTCTACTCTTACCTATAACGCCTCAAATGGCCTGGGCGCAGCTTCCGATGTGATCACCCCAGGTATAAGAGGCTAAGCTCTTCTAGGTGTCTTGCTCTTCGGAAGTCCATTTTTGGGGGTGCTCAATAATGTCAATTATAAATCTCACTTCCATGGAACTTCATGACACTTTGAGGGACCTATTTTTCTCAGGCAGGGAAGGGGGAAGCAATATAAAAAAATTCATAAATATATATCAAAAGTCTGATATATGATAAAATAAGGCTTTTATCTGGTTTCTGCAATCTGTGAGGGTAGGAATGACTAGTAATTTATGTTCATAGGATGCTTGATGTCAGAGCTTGGTGTGAAAGCTAACCAACTGCTGAAGAAACTTAGCATGCACACATACAGATGAGAGGGAAAACAATCATCTGATCCTAAAATTTGCTGAATCTTAATTATTTTATGTGAATGGCCTATGGCCCAAACATTAATGAAGTACTACTACTACTACTACTACTACTACTACTAATTATTTTAAGACTTCATTCCATCGGGCTTAAGCAGAGGAAGAACAGGACTATTTTATCTTTGGCTCTTTTATTCCTTCTTTCACCATCTATCGATGGCTATCCCATCAGGCTACCAGTACAGTTTCCCTCCCTGCTGTAAGATCTGTACAGTAGACCCTCGGGTTACGTTACTCTCAAGTAACGTAAACTTTGGGTTGCGAAAACGGCAAACCCAGAAGTATTTTTCCAGGTTTTGCTTCTCGCACATGCACAGAAGCAGTGCTTCTGGATACGGATTTTTCAGGGTGCGCATGGACCCCTGGAACGAATTAAGTTTGTATCCAGAGGGTCCACTGTACCTTAAAGAACTGGTGCTTGAGTTTGTTTTCCTTCTGACCTCCCCATCGCTTTTACCTTTTGTTTCTGTATTTTTTACCTTTTATATTGTAAGCCTGAGGGCGGGAACTCCTTTGTTTCTTCCTGTGTCATTACAGTGGTACCTCTGGTTGCGGACAGGATCCGTTCCAGAGCTCCGGTAGGATCCTGAGGTTTCCGCAACCGGAGGTGCCTGTTCTGTGCATGGCTCGATAGACTGCTGCTGCGCATGTGCATGCGGCGAAACCCGGAAATAAACTTCCGGGTTTGCTGTGTGCGTATCCCGAAGGATATATAACAAGAGGGGCACGTAAGTAGAGGTATTATCGTGCTTTTAATCACCATACCTATACATTCATTAAATACTAGTAGGAACATTTATGGTAGCCAAGATCGTTCGCAATTTTTTTTTTAAAAAATGTTTTTTCAGGGATCTGCATTCTTACTTACTTGGAGACCAGGAAGAGAATGAAAACAATGCAAACCAACAGCCTAATAACCAACCTGCTCGCAATAATAATGCCATTCCAGTTGTGGGAGAAGGTCTTCATGCAGCCCACCAAGCCATACTACAACAAGGAGGACCTGTTGGCTTTCAACCTTACCGTCGGCCTTTAAAATTTCCACTCAGGGTGAGTTGTTCTAACTGTCCATTTAAAGCAGAGATGGCTGACCTCTGGCCCTCTAGATCAGAGCTTTCCAAACTGTGTGTCATGACATGTTAGTGTGTCGGCTGCAGTGTGTAGGTGTAGCTTGCCAATGCTTCTGAGGCTGGAAAGGGGTTAGTTTAACCTCCGGTTTGCAAGTACAGTGGTGCCTCGCAAGACGAAAAGGATCCGTTCCGTGAGTCTCTTCGTCTAGCGGTTTTTTCGTCTTGCGAAGCAAGCCCATTAGCGGATTAGCGCTATTAGCGGTATAGCGGCGATTAGCGGCTATTAAAGGCTTAAGGGATTAGCGGATTAGCTGCTAAAAGGCTATTAGCAGCTTAGTGCCTTAGAAAAAGGGGGTGGGGAGCGGAAAAAACCCCCAGGAATCGCAAGACATTTTCGCCTTGCGAAGCAAGCCCATAGCAAATTTGTCCTGCGAAGCACCTCCAAAACGGAAAACCCTTTCGTCTAGCGGGTTTTCCGTCTTGCGAGGCATTCATCTTGCGGGGCACCACTGTAAAACTGAATTACAGTGGTACCTCGGGTTAAGTACTTAATTCGTTCTGGAGATCCGTACTTAACCTGAAACTGTTCTTAACCTGAAGCACCACTTTAGCTAATGGGGCCTCCCGCTGCTGCCGTGCTGCCAGAGGACGGTTTCTGTTCTCATCCTGAAGCAAACTTCTTAACCTAAAGCACTATTTCTGGGTTAGCTGAGTCTGTAACCTGAAGCGTATGTAACCCGAGGTACCACTGTACTGTGTCACGAAATGATGCACATCTCAAAAGTGTGTCACCAGCGCGAAACGTTTGGAAAGCTCTGCTCTAGATGTTGGACTCAACAGCCATCGGTCCCAGCTCACATGGTCGGTACTTAGGCATGATGGGAGTTGTAGTCTAGCAACATCAGATGTTGGGGCAGGTTAGCCAACCCTTCATTAATACAGTGGTACCTCGAGTTAGAAACGCCTCAGCTTACAAACGCTTCAGGTTACAAACTCCACTAACCTGGAAGAGTTACCTCGGGTTGAGAACTTTGCCCCAGGATGAGAACGGAAATCGTGTGCTAGCGGTGCAGCGGCAGCAAGAGGCTCCATTAGCAAAAGCACACCTCTAGTTAAGAACAGTTTTCAGGTTAAGAACGGACCTCCGGGACAAATTAAGTTCGTAACTAGAGATACCACTGTACGTGCTTTAGTTCACTGGTATCTAGTTAAATAATTCTCCCTTTCTTTTCAATATCTGGAACAAGTAATTCTAAAGGCAGTATTTTTGTGAGTGTTCAGTATCTTGTTCCCTTCATTTGCCCATTCGATTCTTACAGAAAGGAATGGCTTCCCACCACTCTGGGGCTTATTGGCATCACATAAAGGAACAAAGATAAAAGGAATGTGTGACTTTTATTTCAGGAAGTATATTATGGAAGCAGTCTGAAAACAAAATGTGTAATTGTAGGTATTGGGTGTGATCCTTCACTGTGTGTGGCTGTCAGACCCAGTTGCAGAGGAAGCCACTTTATGTTCAGTTAGCCTTGAGGTCCGCCTCTCCAGGTTGAATGTATATGTGGAGGTCTAAAATTCTGTATCTCATGGAGAGAAAGCTAACATGATTCTCTGAAGACTACATACAGTAGTTTTCGAGTAAAAAAATAAATGCTTAAGATCTGGGCATTAGGAGAACCAGAAATGTTAATTACTTAATTCAGTCACAGAGCCTGTTGCTTTGTCAAAATGCTTTCAGTGACTTCTAGGCACACAGGGTATTTCATGAATATATTTTCTACTTTTGACTGCAGGCTCTCATACAATTGGAATAAAATTGCTAAATTTTAAGGTGTCTTCCAAATGTCCTTTTTATTGCTTTTTTTCTTTGTAAATAGATTTTACAATTTTTCCACTTCATTTTTGTGTTTTTCAGATATTTTTGTTAATCATTTTCATGTGTATAACACTACTGATAGCAAGTCTTATCTGCCTAACGTTACCAGGTATGTATTTCACAGTAGCAAGTTGCTGCTGCTTATTAACATGTCCTTGTTTATTTAATTTTAAATTGCTTGAATGGAAAAATAAAATAGGAAAATGTAATGCAGAAAACAGTGTTGTGTGGACTTTGAATATGCTGATCTTTTTTCATAAATCAACATCTAGACCAGGGTTATTTCAGTAAAAATGAAGGTAAATGGTCATTTTGGCATCTTTCATATTTACATTTGACTGTTACGATGTGTGCTTACTAAAATACCATGTTGACGCCTTAAAGCTTTTAGAAATTGCTTCAACTTGCTGACTTCATGTAATGTGAATTTGATTTTTTATTGGGCCAGCTAGTTAATTTAAAGCTACAGTCCTAGGTATATTTACTTGGAAGTAAGTCCCATTTAACATGGGCAGATTTAAAATCCAAGTAAATATATGTAAGATTGGGCTTCCTGACCACCCAGTGCCTTAAATCTTGTAGCACAGCTGAAAAATTAAATAGAAGATAAAACTCTTTCACTTGCCATGAGCCTGTAGCCCAGGGGTGGGGAAAATTTTTGGACAACCAAGCCAAATTTTTAGCTCCCAACCCAGCACGTAGTACAACTTTGACAGTTTGCTGGACCTGCCCACCTGTCAAAGTTGACTGGTTGGCAAGAGATCTGCTTCACCAACATGCTCCCCACAGGGAATGTGGTGGTGAAGCAGCACCAAGCAGGATTGAAATGAGCAGGATTTCCCCCCTCCAAACAGCTGATGAGTAAGGGTTAAATCCTGCTGCTTTTGGCTGCATGTGACAGTTCCCCATCGGAAACTTGGGGGGGGGGCACAACCAATGCATAATGGAACTCTACCCATCTATTGACCTCACCACCCTTCAGAGTGACATTAGCTGATTGACAGGTGGGTGTAGTTTGAGTGAAATGGCCTTGTGGCCCAAGATTGGCCCCCGACCTCTGCTCTAACCATAGGTGGTTTAATCAAAATATCTGTACATGCAGATACTGGGGATAGGGCTATTCAGCATGGCCCTGCCATTTACTCCTATATACAGCTTTCACAGGGGCTAATAATACCTTAAGGGGGCTAAACTTGTGTCGCTACTTTGTCTGGAAATCTCACATTTTTATCCTGACGTTCCTATAAAGAGTTTGTAGTGGCATACATGGTACTCCTCTCTGCCCCCCCCCCCCCTTCCAACTTTTTCACAACAACTCTCTGAAAGAGGCTGTAGGCTGAGACACCGTGACTAGCCCTAGGCCACACAGTAAGCTTTGTGGCTGGTCAGGAATTTGAACCCAGATCTCCTGATGCAAGCACCAAATAACCACCGTCCACATCTCTTTTCTAAAGAAAAATGAATTCAGGCACTATTCGTTTGGTACACATCATTTTAACAGTTATCATTGTCTTTGGGTGAACTTAAAGCAGGGATTGTTTTTGACCTGACTTCTGTTAGCTCCTGAAAAGTGGGGCAAATGCTTTGCGGATTTTAGTGAACTTGGTTTTTCTTTGTGCAAGGTGGTTAATAAATTTAATACTGGGGTTAAAACAAAATTGGATCTATTCAAATTAGTGTCTGGGATGTAATCAGCTTGTGAAAACGTAATGTAACTTTTTACTTTACTTTCTTTGAACAAGTAGTTCCCATTCAATATTACGAATTGCTTTTTAAACTGTCCTCTGTTCAAAAGCGGTTGTCATCCACCACTGGGGGCTGCAATTGAGTGCGAGAAAACTCTGAAGCTACTTTGCTTATGAGTTCCCTGGGCCCATATCATTTTATGGCTGTCTGGCAGTGTGTGTTTCTTTTAAATATTCATTAATGTTTCTGGTTTTAGTATTCGCTGGCCGTTGGCTGATGTCCTTTTGGACAGGGACCGCCAAAATCCATGAACTGTACACAGCTGCTTGTGGGCTCTATGTTTGCTGGCTTACCATTCGGGCGGTGACGGTGCTTGTTGCTTGGATGCCGCAGGGCCGCCAAGTGATTTTTCAGAAAGTTAAGGAATGGTCCCTCATGGTAAGTCATCTGAAAAAATGCATTTTTTAAAAGTTTCGGGAAGCACTTAATTGAGGTGGAGGGAGTGTTTGTCTAACTATTCAAGAAGCAACGGTGACAAATATGTTTCCTCCACTATGGGCCTTCTCTAGAAAGAGGAAATCAAAGAAATAATTATTTGTAGCATTTCCCCCCCCCCCCCAAACTGCCATAGACTTCATGGCCTTCAGTTATTCACCAGATCTGGGCAACCAAGGCTGGAGGGTAATGAATGACCAGAGCCACTCTTTAATTTATCGAAGGAGAGAGCCTAGGTCTCTCAAACCTGCCTTTGAACTCTTGTCCTCTGAGCATAAGCTAGAGTGGAGAATTTGGCAAAGAGTATTAGTGCTGAACGAAGGGACGCGGATGGCGCTGTGGGTAAAAGCCTCAGCGCCTAGGACTTGCCAATCGAAAGGTTGGCGGTTCGAATCCCCGCGGCGGGGTGCGCTCCCGTTGTTCGGTCCCAGTGCCTGCCAACCTAGCAGTTTGAAAGCACTCCCGGGTGCAAGTAGATAAATAGGGACCGCTTACTAGCGGGAAGGTAAACGGTGTTTCCGTGTGTGGCTCTGGCTCGCCAGAGCAGCAATGTCACGCTGGCCACGTGACCCGGAAGTGTCTCCGGACAGCACTGGCCCCCGGCCTCTTAAGTGAGATGGGCGCACAACCCTAGAGTCTGTCAAGACTGGCCCGTACGGGCAGAGGTACTTTTACCTTTATTAGTGCTGAACCTCACTCAGCACACGGTAGCACAAACGTCCTTACTTTGCCTTCACTTTGGGGGAGAGTTGTAGCATTGACAACTGACCCCGGGTATGAACCCTAGTGAGCTCTCATTCATATGTGCCAGCTGAAGGAAAGTAGACTTCCTTAGCTTCATTACTCTCTTCGCTTTCTCTGATATATTTTGTCAGAGGCAGCTGCCTTAGAAATTACTGCTCCAGAGGGGACCCACTAAATCTTTTCTAAATCTGGTTCTGTGTATTTGTTTCTCTTTGCACACCGTTTTATAGTGATGTTGTGTAAGTACAGGCACACGGTTTTGAAGTGTCACTAAATTAAGTTTTCTCTCTCTTTTTTTTACTTTTTAGATAATGAAGACATTAATAGTTGCTATATTGCTGGCAGGTGTAGTTCCACTTTTGCTTGGACTTTTGTTTGAGCTGGTTATTGTTGCTCCTTTGAGAGTTCCCCTGGACCAGACACCGCTATTCTACCCATGGCAGGTTAGCTCTGTACTTTTTGTTTTGAGTGCTGTTGTAGAAATTAGGCTTCTCAGCTCCGCCAGGGAAAAAGGCAGGGAAATGAATGAATGAATAAAACTTCAATAGTTCCAACTGTTGTCTTTTGCAGGAAATTAAACTAATGAATGTGGCCTTAGAACTGTGAGCTTCATTGTAACTGAAAGCAAACTGAAAGCGAACATAGGGCTAATTTTATATATTCCCTGCTTTTTCGCAAAAAAAAGTATTTAAGGTGATATACATAAAATCAAGCGACATTCATATTTGTAACTTAACTCTAAATATGCGTGATGAAAATAACACACGTTCATTTCATATATGTCCCTGCATCTATTTTCCTCCCCTTCCTTTATATTAGCAAATTCCCTACATTAGCAAATTATAGGCAACAGTTTTGGGTGTGTATGTAAGAGCCTGCCCACTTTTACTCTACAATCACTGTGCATATTGACGATGGTATAGAAATAATAATCATTTTCGTTTTGACTTAGGACTGGGCTCTTGGTGTTCTGCATGCCAAAATAATTGCTGCCATAACTCTGATGGGCCCTCAGTGGTGGCTGAAAACTGTTATTGAACAGGTAAGAACTGCTTCTTTGGTGCAAGGGAGGCAAACAAAACATACAGACCATTAAATTGCCCATACTAGGGAACCTGTGGCCTTTCAGAGCTTGTTGGTCTGCAACTTGCACCGTCCCTGACATTTTGGCTATGTTGGCTGTGGCTGATGGGAATTGGAGTCTAATAACATCTGGAGGACTCTAGGTCCCTTATCCCTGGTTTATTCTGTTTACTTCTTCCTTAAATGTAAAGGTAAGGTACCCCTGCCCGTACGGGCCAGTCTTGACAGACTCTAGGGTTGTGCGCCCATCTCACTCAAGAGGCCGGGGGCCTGCGCTGTCCGGAGACACTTCCGGGTCATGTGGCAGAGGCAGCACCTAACACATACTCTGTTTCCAGGTGTCCCCACTCCCCCAATTTTGGGTTTCTATCTGTGTTGAGCTTTTCGTTTAATTACTGTATATTTTTATTTCTATATATTGGGAGAAAAAATGATCTTGATTATTAGGACATCAATAATGGGTTGTGTCCAACCAGGTTGTCCCATTTGCACAGAGGTTTCTGCCTGCGCAACAAAACCTCTCCCTCTCCTTCCCAAATCTGCTTCCCGGGCAGCCATCCTTCATGCATCTTGACTGTGGTCTTATTTTTTCAGGTTTATGCAAATGGAATAAGGAATATTGACTTACACTTTATAATACGGAAGCTTGCAGCGCCTGTTATCTCAGTTCTGTTGCTTTCTCTTTGTGTACCTTACATCATAGCTTCTGGTATTGTACCTTTACTAGGTAAGTGCAGATGGGCATACAGATTTCATTGTGTGGGTCCCAGCTTAAGATACGAATCGGGGGGAATGTTTTGTTAGAATGTCATATGAGTGTTCTGTCAAGCATGTCTATTCGGTAGCTGTACTTCATTTACCACATTCTGTATCTTGCCCAAAGGTTCAAGAAGTATTTTGTTTGCTAGCTTCAGTGAAAACATGTTACATCATTTGGAGAGTTACATAGTTTTGGCCCGCACATAGATCCTGAAGCTGTTTAGCAGCTGGTAGGCTTTAGCGGAAATTTAGAGATTCCCAGCTTTTGTTTCTAGGTCATTAAAAATGAAATAGAAGTATGTACTAAATTTGAAGGTGGTGGCTAAAATATCACCCTAAAAAGAATCATTTCAGGTAAACAAAGATAGCCTATTAAATATGTGAATATTTATACAGAAGAAATTGTACAAAATACACAAACGACAATCAGATGGGGAGTAGGGCTACTACCACGAAATAGCTAGTATTTTAGAGTTCCGTGACAATGCAATATTGGGCAGCCCTACTTAGAAGGGACGCAGGTGGCGCTGTGGGTTAAACCACAGAGCCTAGGACTTGCCGATCAGAAGGTCAACCTGCCAACCTAGCAGTTCGAAAGCACCTCAGAGTGCAAGTAGATAAATAGGTACTTCTCCGGCGGGAAGGTAAACGGCGTTTCCGTGCGCTGCTCTGGTTTGCCAGAAGCGGCTTAGTCCTGCTGGCCACATGACCTGGAAGCGGTACGCCGGCTCCCTCGGCCAATAAAGCGAGATGAGCGCCGCAACCCCAGAGTCGGTCACAACTGGACCTAATGGTCAGGGGTCCCTTTACCTTTACCTTACTTAGTAGAAAGACCTAATGAGTGGGATTCACCAAACCAGCAGCGTTGGTGGAAGCTCTGCACATGGGCTTCCGCTTGTGCAACTGGGCTCCTTTCCACCTCACCCTGTGCATTTCTGAAATTGGCTTGGGGTGGTGGTGTCAGGAGAACCCCTGAACCACACATGAGGGGAGGAGAAGGGAGATTGTTCCATCTGGCAAGCTGAAATGCTTGGGCAGATGGAAGAATTGGAAGAGTGTGATGTTGAATTCCACCCACTGTCATTTGTCACCTTGGAAGTACCATATTTTTCCATCTATAAGATGCCCCCATGTATAAGACCTCTATTTTTTGAGCCCCAAATTAAGAAAGAAATATTTTAAACATTGCATATATAAGACGACCCACAATTTTAAACTTAAAAAATTTGGTGGAAACACAGAAAAATATGGCATATCTAGGATATAATGAGCTTAAAGGTAAAGGGACCCCTGACCATTAAGTCCAGTCGTGGCCGACTCTGGGGTTGCGGTGCTCATCTCGCTTTACTGGCCGAGGGAGCCGGCATACAGCTTCCGGGTCATGTGGCCAGCACGACTAAGCCGCTTCTGGCGAACCAGAGCAGCACACAGAAACGCCATTTACCTTAATAATAATAATAATAATAATAATTTATTATTTGTACCCCGCCCATCTGGCTGGGTTTCCCCAGCCACTCTGGGCGGCTTCCATAGAAACAAAAAATACAGTAAAATATTACAGATTAAAAACTTCCCTGAACAGGGCTGCCTGAACCTTCCCGCTGGAGCAGTACCTATTTATCTACTTGCACTTTGACATGCTTTCAAACTGCTAGGTTGGCAGGAGCAGGGACCGAGCAACGGGAGCTCACCCCGTTGCGGGGATTCGAACCGCGACCTTCTGATCGGCAAATCCTAGGCTCTGTGGTTTAACACACAGCGCCACCCGCATCCCATGCATAATGAGCTTACAATCACTCAAATAAAAACATGGCTGCAGCATTCAAGATTGAATTATTGTTTCAGAATTATTTGTATTTCGAATCCTCCATTTCAGAGCTGTTCAGGTGAATCATACAACTAAATTACAAATACTAGTTGGAAGACAGCGTTTGCAGTGTGGCTGTAGTCAGTGGCTTCTCCTTGTAGATAAGCAATGTGTCCTTCCCCAGAAAACACTGCATTACATACTTGGTTCTGTATGTGGCAATAACTTTCTAGGGCGCAGTGGAGAATGACTTATTGAGCAACAACAAATGTGTTCATGTTCTGAGCTTCCATTATAAAATATGGTTGTTCCTACAGAATATGTGGGGTGTGTGACACAGTAATAAACCAAACATGAAACTGGATATTAAACAGGCCAAAATTTTATTAGCTCCAGCTTCTATGAATTCAACTTTGCAAAGACAGGAATGTTCTGATACTCTGGCAGCCTATTTGCTGACAAAAATCTGAATACCAGTAAGCAGAAGAGGTTTCAGGAAAAAATCTTCTCTGTTCACATAAACCAGCAGCCACTGAACACCCAAAGCACAGAGACATGCCTTGCAACATATGGTAGTATCTCTTTGTGGGATGAAAGGCAAGAATCAAGAGGTTGATATTAGTAGAGTTTTGCTTGTTGGTTGCTCCTGTTCCAATATTTGAAATGCAAAGCCTTTATTTTAACTTTTAGCTCATTTGCTCTTGTTAACTTTCTTGCAGGTGTCACTCCTGAAATGCAAAACCTAGTGCAACGTCGAATTTATCCTTTTCTGCTCATGGTGGTGGTTTTGATGGGGATCTTATCTTTCCAGGTCCGTCAGTTCAAGCGCCTTTATGAACACATTAAAAATGACAAGTGAGTACCTATATTAGTAAAGTTCATCAGTTTTGGGGCTGTAATACTAGTATGCTAAAGTTTTAGGAAGCTAGAAGTGATGGATAGATTTTGGAGCATTGTGAAAGTGATATTTTAAACCTTTTCTGAAGCATCTGGGATGAACAGTGAGGTGACAGATTACTGGATCAGATTTACTGTGCTTTGAGACTAAATAGAGATGATAATGTCACTGCCGCTGGAAACGCTGAAAGCTTTTCTTGAAAACCAGAAATTCTGTGAAGCGATTCGTGTTGGTATGCCGTTGCCTGCCTCCTCCCATTGCCTGGCCATTTGGAATTTGCAAAGGGGTGTTCAGAATAAAAATATTTGTAACTTTCTGTACTTTGAATGTCCATTCCTTTTATATAAGCTTTAAAAATGCATTCTATATTTTTACATACTACTATACATATCGGGATCTTAATGACTGCAAGCAAATTTTCCATCAGCGAAGTATTTTAAATAAAATACTTCCCCATTTACTCTGCCCACTATTTTTTTTTTTAACAGCATGGTGTGTTTGTTTGTTTTTTAAATCATAGGTACCTTGTTGGGCAGCGACTTGTGAATTACGAAAGGAAAACTGGAAAACAAGGGACACCAGCCCCACCCCCTCAGTCTTCACAAGAATAGAAACGCTCACATGGAATTACTTGATCTTCCCTTGCCTTTGTGTCCTTTTTCATTGACTGGTCTTCATTCTTTGGGTGTCTTTCCCAACAATCCTCTCAGCTGGGTTTTTATCTTTTAATTTTGGCTTACTTTTTTCATGGCGTTCAGAAAGCAGTCAAGGCTGTGCACCTTTTACCTGCAACTTCTGAAGTTATCAGCGCTGAGATCTGTAAATGTGTAAATAGCAATACCCTAATACCCTGAATTAAAAAATGAATGTTCATTGTACATCTTTAAAAGAATATTAATTTATTAAATCTAGTTGCCACTTTGTTTTGGACTGCTGTTCTGTTGACATATGTGCCACAAAGCAATACTGCAAGAGGCAAGACACTTTTTTAAAAAAAGAAGAAGAAAGAAAACAGTTGCATTTTTATGGCGGCTCTGGCCATTTCCCAAATGTAATTTTTGCAAAGCTGGGGGCTCATCAATATAAAAACAAAATGACCATGACAGTCAGCAGTGAAGTGGCTGTGGCAAGAACACATAAGCTTCATTTTTTTTATCATTTTATATAACATCAAAGCTGATGTAAATTTTCTATTGCCTGATTATCTTTTTCCATGTGTAAGTTTATAATATTGTACAGTAACTGGGAAATCAAGATGAATTTTTCTCCTTCAAGCAGTTTTGGCATTGCTTGTTTGGCTGGAAGGCATTAATTCCTTGGCACTGAAAGACAGAATTTTAATGAATTTCTAAGCACTTAAATCAAAGTTCATTAGAGCTAAGTGGCAGGAATACTTAAATCTGCTAATTGAGAGGTTTGTGGAAGAATGCATTTCCAATGCATAAGCCAATATTTCCTTTTTACATCTTTGAAGCTATACAGTTTAAATGCTTACAAGGATTTATTTACTCTCTAGAGAATAGTGCAGAAGGTTATCTGACAAGTTTATTCAAGAGCACAGAGAACATAAAGGCTGGAACATGCTATGAAAGACCTTCCTTTTTTCTTGAGTGGCCTGAAACCTTCTTACAACCAAAGTTGCAATTTGTACTATGGACTTTATACCATATCATATTAAAAATGAACATCTGTAATTCTAGAAATGGTTAGCATTAATTTTGCATGGCAGTAATGCTAGAGGTTTTGGGGGGAAATTATTAGATTCTATGGGAGAAAACCTTTATAGTATTAACAGCAGCAGAAAGAGAACCAAAAATAAAATAAAGAGCTGATCTTTACAGTGATAGCGCTAAGGAAGAGGCCCCCCCAATCAAGTTCACCAATTCTCATATTTTTATACGTGTACTTATTTTCTGCAGGTAGACATGCATTTTTAATGTAAATAGTTCTGAGACAGAGAAATGGAACTATGCCGAAGCTTTAAGTACAGTTCAGTTGTGTGCTTAAAACACACAACATCCTATTCAAAAACAGTGAGAAATTGATTTAGGTTTATTGTATTGAGAAACATTAATGCTATGCAGTTGTGTGGCCACTCAGGACTGTGTCCTTGAACATCATGTATATTTAATTATGTGTACTGAATAGATTACCAAGGAATTTGTCTACTGTCTTCAGGATATGTCTTTGTGCTTGAAAAAAAAAAGCAGAAATATGTCGAGAGCTGTTCTGGTTCCATGTTTGGGGGGCAGAGGTGGTGGTTGGAGTCAAGATTTCTGACAATCTACGCTCATGCCCAGTAGAATAGTAGAATTGTGTAATAGAAGTGGAACTGGACTAACCAATTGGACTATCTAACAAGAGGTCCATCTTTGGTATTTTGCAGCATTACCTCATTTTAGACATTCTGGGCTATAAAATGTGTTGATACACTTGAGGTTTATTTCTAAATAAATATTTCACAAAATTCCAAATAAAAAGAGCATAGTAATGAGAGATGGCCAAAAACACTTCTAATTCACTGTACAAAGATCTTAATTTTGAGTCTTTTGTGCCTGATCCTCTGGGACATGCAAATATTACACATTTCAATATTTATAATGGTGTACTTTTCTGTACAGAAGCATATTTTACCCCCCAATACTGCATTTTCTGGTAATACATGTGTTTGGTTGCACAATTATCTGTCATTGATGGTCTTTGTTTTTGTTTTTAATATCCAAGCAGTCTTACCACTGGGATATTGCCAGCGATGCTGTGCTTTTTCCTGTAGCATTTTGCAGAAATGCAGTATCTTGTAATTTTTGTTTTTATCCCGGACAACCTGATCTGCAAAGATTATTAAAGTTTATTAAGAAAAAGCCTTGACACTTGCTATCTTATTGCAGCACAAAGCAGAGCTGTGTGTATTCTGTTCTAAAGGGAGTGGAGCGGGTAGAACTAAAGGCTGCCAATATGAAACTGGATTCTGTTTACTTGTATCAATTACACAAATTAAGTGCCCTTACTCCAAGTTTATATATTGTGCTTCTATTAGTAATGGGAAAGGAAGTATGTGGGGTGCTTCATACTCGCGATCCATATCTCACCACCCATTTCCTATATGTTTCGCTGTTGCCTCCAAGGACTAGAAACGTACTTTAAAATGAAAAAGAAGAAAAGCCCAAGTTTGCAAGCCCAAGAATACTTGCCAAAGGAAGGTGATATTTGCAGGGGGGTTTTATATAACCATAAACAATGGCATGGGATTGACATCAGTAAATCAAAATATAAGGTAATACTGTAGGAACAAAACAGTGTTCAGATTAAGCTGTTCAGCTACATACATATATTACAAGTGCTAGTAGGATGGTAACTTTTTGTGGTGCCACGAGAACATTATTCAGTACCTGGTGCATGGAGTGTCTGAGCGAGTTCTTCCAGTCTTCAAGGCTGTAGAGATTAGTTTTGAGACACACTGCATTCTGACTGAATACAGGTCTCTTCTGTGCAAGTAGCCGTCCCCATTAGTTTCAGTGGAGACACCTGCCTATGTCTCCCTTTCTCTGCTTGGAGTTTTTCCATTCTTTGAAGCAAAGGATCCTTGTGGATGGATGAGTTTTGTGAGCACCTCAAAGAATTCCATACCTAAAAGCGACAGCTGAAAGGCAAACCAGGATTTACGAGGTGCGGAAACTTATGTGCCCTGTCATAGGCTTGCTCCAGTAATCTCTCCTTAGCCACCCAACTCTGGCACCGTTTTGGGATCCTTAAAAGTGTGAATCTCTTGTTACAAGTCACTGCTGTGGACACCATGAATGTGAAGATTACACACATCAAAGTACAATGTTCAGTTCCAATAATAATTGGAATAATGATTATTCTGCATTGCAGGAGGTTGGATTAGAATAGATGATCCTCAGGGTCCCTTCCAACTCAACAGTTCTATGATCCTATAATATGCTTTACTTTTTAAAACAAAAAGCTGGCCCTTCTTAAAGATCAAAGCAGTACTGAAAATGGGAACAATTGCTTGAATCTCTGTCTTGCTTCCAAAGAATGGGGAGAGCGCTGATTGATGCTTTTGAAATCGCCCCAATGCACCCCATTTTTTTTGAAACAAGCCATTTTCGAGAATATATAATATACTACATTATTTAATTTTATAATGAATGATTTTAGAGTGTGTGCAGTACTTTTGTACTGTTTTATTGTTGTTAGCCGCCCTGAGCCCGGCTTCGGCTGGGGAGGGCGGGATATAAATTAAAATTTTTATTATTATTATTATTATTATTATTATTATTATTATTAAAAATATGCTATATTTAATTTATTTATATTATGTATACCCCGCCTTTTTTCTCTGACAAGACTTGAGGCGTCTTCTATGCACAAAACCCCCCAAAAAAGGACCCACCTTGGTAGTTGAGCAACATAAACGCACCTTCCCTTCCCTTCCCACTGCGCCTGCGTCCCCAACGTCCCCGCCCACAGAACGTCGAATAAACAGAGACTGCAGTTCCGGCCCGAAGCTCGAAGGCTTTTTCTATCCCAGCTCCCACAGCGAAACACCTGAGGGGTTTCCACCATAGAGTTTTTCCCCCTTCTCCCCCGCCCTTTTCGCGTCCTCGCGGAACGCGTCTTTTCAAGTGTGGCTCTAGGCGTTCCGCCGAACATCCATTCCCCCACCCACCCACACGCGCTTCTCTATGGTTCTCGCGGTTGCTACGAGACGGCGAGGCGCGAGCGCGCTGCCATAGCAACTCAACGGTAGCGGCGGCGGCGGGCCGCCTCGTCCCTTTCGAGAAAGAGCGCGAGGGAGGGCGAGCGGTTTAAAAGCCCCGACGAGGTAAATGGCCTCCGCTTCTGCTGCTTCTCCTCGAGTTGCCGGGCGGCGTTTCAATCCCCACACATATATCCATTTGTGATAAGTCATTGTGGTATTAATCCTGGCGTCTCTTTTCCCAAACTCTGAGGGCACAGTTTGTTGGTGTGTGGGTATATGTGTGTGGGTGTATATATATATATATATGTGTGTGTGTGTGTGTGTGTGTGTGTATATATATGCACGGAAGTAGCCAGGGGGGCAGTGACCCTTCTCCAAATCAAATACAGTGGTACCTCAGGTTACATACGCTTCAGGTTACAGACTCCGCTAACCCAGAAATAGTGCTTCAGGTTAAGAACTTTGCTTCAGGATGAGAACAGAAATCGGGCTCCGGCGGCGCGGCAGCAGCAGGAGGCCCCATTAGCTACAGTGGTGCTTCAGGTTAAGATCAGTTTCAGGTTAAGTACGGACCTTCGGAACAAATTACGTACTTAACCTGAGGTACCACTGTAAATCAATAGAAATCCTTAACTAACTGAGGTTCTGCCCGCCCCCAACATAAATCCTGGCTACGCCCATGTGCAGAATCTCTTGCACGGCCAGGATTAATCCTGTGCGATCACAGCCCTCCCCCCCCCTCTTTGCGTACGGTGGACAGTTGCACACGGGTGAGCTCCTTTTGCCACTTTTTTGTTGTTGAAAGCAGTATATGTTAGATGCAGAGAACAGTCCTAACCTACACACATACATTCTCGTTTTTAAAAGCCTGCTGGATGTGTGAACAGATATATTTTTTTCATGTACAAGAAGGGACGTTTTCAGGATCAGCTGTCCACTTTAGGCTCCTGTAGTTGACACTCACTGTCGTGACCAACTCTGGGGTTGCGGCGCTCATCTCACTTTATTGGCCAAGGGAGCTGGCGTACAGTTTCTGGGTCATGTGGCCAGCATCACTAAGCCGCTTCTGGCAAACCAGAGCCGTTTACCTTCCCACTGGAGCGGTACCTATTTATCTACTTGCACTTTGACATGCTTTCGAACTCCTAGGTTGGCAGGAGCAGGGACTGAGCAACGGGAGCTCACCCTGTCACGGGGATTCGAACCACTGACCTTCTGATTGGCAAGTCCTAGGCTCTGTGGTTTAACCCACAGCGCCACTCGCATCCCTCCAGTATCTTTGCTTGAAAGTAATTCCCAGTGAATTCAGTACTATTTATTCCTAAGAGATGATGGCAACAAGCCTAACACCTCATTGAACTCAGTGGGATTTACTTCCAAGTAGGTAGGCACGTGATTGAGTTTTATATGTAGGATTGCAGCCCTTTAAGACAAGCATCTACTTGATTAGCTATGCTTCTTGACCTTTGGTGACTTTTGGTCCCTTTTTGTGTTAGTATTGATGCTGCAATATACAAATTTTGCGCTGAGAACAAATCTGAAGGAAATGCTCTGGAAAGGGAAATTGTTACGTATGTGTGGGGAAATTTGACCAGGGAGGGAGGATCAACAAACAGCGATGCTGCCATGTTCAAGAAGATCAGGCGGTGTGGCAAGGCCAGTACATGTCTTTTGAGTTATCCAGGTAAATCTTCATTATCCAAAGTAAGACAGCTTGAAATAGCTTCACAGAATTGTATAGTTGGAAGGGGTCCTGAGGGTCATCTGTTTAGGAATAATGTTCTTTTTAGTTCTCTTAGCTTTCTGGTTTTGGACCTAGTACAACCATGCCTGTTCCAGATGTTATGTTCTGTGCGCAGCAGATCCATGTTCCTCCTGAACTGCCAGATATTATGAAACAATTTACCAAGGCTGCTATCAGGACCCAACCGCGTGATGTACTTCAGTGGTCTTATGCGTGAGTAGAAAACTGAAACTAATGGCCCCGATCCAGAAGTCTTCACATAACAATCACTATTGGATGGCATATCTGTGGGAGTGGCCAACTGGCAGCACAGGCAAAGCCCCCTTGCACAACTTCCAAAGTGCCCAACAGCCAACTGGTTATCAGGAGCTTCTGAAGCTTTCTGCAGGATTATACTTTGTCAGTCTTGCTTGGTCCAGGTGCATAAGAACATTTCCTGCAGAGAACTCTCACTCACCTGAACCCAGTGCTAATCAGAACTGACCTCCCCATGCATTGCCCAATGCAAGGGGAGGTCAGCCCAGCTTGATGCAGGTGTGCTGGGGAACTCTTGTGTGTACAGAAACCTGCTCAGTTTAGCAGGTTATGAGCCAATTTGGCAGGTTTGGCTCATGAGTGTTACTGTCTCGCTTAGACAAAATGATAATTAAAAACAGTGAGTTGAAAAAAAAGACGGTTCCTGAGGATGGAGAAATGGCAGTCCACTCAAATCAAATTGGCATTCTTGAGCATTTTGGCCGAAACAACATTAATGCATTGGTGTGCAATGACAGCTGAACAACCTCTAAGAATGAGAAAAAAATGTTTCCCAATGGGTAGCAGAATTGTGGCAGAGAGAGATACTTACCGGTAGTTGTTTTACCATTAGTAGTTTTCCACCTGCAAGGCCTCATCCCATGTGATTTTAAATCCACATTTCCCTGCATTACGGGAGGAAAAGTCTCCCTACTCCCTTCCACCCTAACAGGAAATGGCTTTTTCTCACTGAAAGGGCCTATTGAGCCACTGTTATACCCATTTGACCTTTAAATTCATGTACTGATTTTGAATATTTATTTATTTGACCTGAACCATATTTTTGCATTTGTGCTATCATAGGTATTTCTATGCTTTGTCAAATGGAGAGCCTCTTCCTGTGAAGGACCGTCTTGAAAGGCCAGTAGCCACACAGAAAAATGACACTGGTCTGACTCCAGGACTCCTTAAAATTTTGCATAAACAGGTAAAAGTTTTTGCAAAATGTGTCCTCAGTATTCCTATGAAACATCTTTAGAATTTTTTTAAAAAACAGCTGGCAACCTAGGGAAAACACTGTATAGATTTTAAAATGATTTAAACATCTAAAATGAATGTTCTTTAGAGGTAACTTAACTTTTCATGCTGTTTTCTTATGGTTTATTTATGATGTACATGTGTTTTTAAAGCTCTCTGAAAAGGAAACTGTGGAAATATCGGACCTTCAGAGAAAGTGGAAAAACTTGTGCTTGCCAATGGAACAGCTCCGCAACCTTCTTCGACTGGACAATTTTGCAGAAGGAGTGGAATGGATGAAGTTCTTTGCCCTTGCATGTAGTGCTCTTGGTGGGGTATGTAGGCCTGTCAAACATAATGTGTACCTGTTTGCAGTGTTTAGAATTTTGAAAGATCAAGATTCCTATATTTATGTTCTCTCTCTCTCTCTCTCTCTCTCTCTCTGGATTTTGAGACATGCCTTAGCTCACAGTTTTTCAACTTTTAAATTTTGTAAATCTGCTTTTCAAAATTTGGAAACAGTTTCACATTCATCATTCATTACAGAGGTGACATGTTTCTTCCTTAACAGTATCATTTATTTGGTTCCTAATATTCACCAAGAGCAACTTATCTGAAATTTTCAGTTTAAGTAGAAGTTAAGAGAACATGTCATAGCAGAAATTAGGAGTAATATGTACCTGAATTGCAGATTCATTCCATGGTGCCATTCAATTATGCCTGTTTAGTTGTACTGGATGGCATTCTTTTTTTTTAAAATGTTATACTGAGTTTCTTTTTTGGCTTATAAACAGATTACCTATCACATTTTAGGATTACACCTTTTAGGAGTGCTTCAGATTTTATGAATGCATTAATCAGAAAACATGTAGAAAAAAGCATGTGAATCCTAGTAGATTGTTACAGCCTGGTGATGGCACATGCTTCTGTGCAGTTTCCTTCACATCTCTGTGTAATTAGCCATGACTTCCTGGCAGATGCAATAAATTAGAAACATGCAGCATCATCACACATGATAATTTCTACACAATTTCCATACTTTTTGCTAATATATCATTGGTGTTTGATGTGCCTCTTGCAGTGGCTATGCACAGATCACTCTGTACTTTCATCGCTTCACTTTATTGTAGCGCATGACTGCTAACGTAGGCTTGTCTTTTATCTTTTTCAGTCCTTACTCAGTTCTATGAAACATGCCTGTGAAATTCTTACAAATGATCCAGAAGGTGGAGCAGCCCGCATTCCATATGACACTTTTGCATTTATCTATAGCTACTTGGCTAGCTTAGATGAGGAGATAACGGAGGAATCTACTGAGAAATTCCTCAAGGCTCTTAAAGAACAAGTGTAAGTATTAATTGGATGTCTGAATGTAATACAATCCAGATTTGGCTTGGAACTTGTTTTTAGTCAAGCAGGCTCTTTTTATTTGTTCTTCTGAAGCTATGGTTTTCACGAGCAGATTAACATATTATTTTTTCACCAGTTTTGAAGGAGAATTGCTCTTTGAAGTTTCCCCTGTAGCTGCTTCTTGCAGCTTCTTACAATGTAGTTTGTACAGTTGAGTTGAGAATTTGGTTACCGAAAGAAAAATTAAAACAGCAATAAAAAGTTTTAAAAATATTAATAATATTTGCTTGTTTTAAAATGAGAATTAAATTAGAGTGGAAAATACTAATCTGCACTGAGGCTTATGCTAACCATGGTTACCTTTAATCCTAGCTTGCAAACCAGTTTCAAATTCTGTTTAAAGTCAGTTACGGTTAGGCTTGCTGCAAACGTAATTCTACTCAGTACTTTAGGCTGAAAAATGAAAGGATAAGCCGATTAATATGGCAGTCAAGAGGAGAAAACAAGCCTTCATCCTGATCTTTTAACCATGGTTAAGAGATTAGGAAACTGGCTGCAGTCAGATCTAACAGTAAGCAGTGGTTCAGTGTAATGAAAATGTGCCTAGCCTCCCCCATACTTGTGTATGTTCCCTGCACCCTATCCACTCCTTCAGCATGGCGATAATTAGGACACTGGAAGCTTAGGTTCATAGAAAGATGGGTCCTACTGGGCCATCTAGTATTGTCTATACTGATTGGCTTTGGCTCTCAAACACTTCAGGCAGGGAGTCTTTCCCTCCTTAGGTATGCCAGGAATTGAACCTGGAGCCTTCTAACACAAAGCAGAAGCTTGAGTTGCTGCCCTTCTCCAGCCCTCCTGCTTCCCTTTTAGATTAACCATAGCGTAGCACGTGGTCCAAACTCTTGTGTGGTTAATTTTAACTATGGTTAGTGAAAACAAGCCAGCTTCACAAACTATGGCTTGAAGTTGGCTCATTTCCCCTAGCTGTAGTTCAGATTAACCAGTTTGTCTGGATTTGGATGACATGGCAAGCCGCACACAGTTAATCTAAAATAGTGGAAGTTTCTAAACTCATGTCAGAGAAAATTGAGTCCATGTGTCAGCCCAGGGGCAGGCCGTTACATTTGCAATGGGTCAAGATGTTAGACTATTACATCTATGCAGTATTGTGGTATCTAGCATATAATTATGGGGATGGCCATGCTTAGAGAAATATATTCAAACTACTTTTCACCTCCAAATACACACTTTCTTTTAGTAAAGGCTGGATATGATACGACCTTAACAGTTCACTACACTATAACCCACCTTATTAATAGGGTAATATTAATATATTATTTTGGCTGTTATATTATAATGGTGGTATCCTAGCTTATGGATGATGTACACGATTTAAACAAGAAGGTACATACATATAGAGATTTGGGATCTAGCTTGTGGAATAGAAATATCCCTGAAAATATTACCGTGAGTTCCTCTTATTTTATGCAAATGTTTTCATGTTAGAATTGCATCCAAATGGGATGAGAGGCAGTACCACAGAATGAATGTAAACTGAAATTAAGTTTCTTTGGGCATTAATAATGAAAAGTAATACGTTTTCTTGTAATTTAGGTCACGCAAGGAAGATATGGTTGGAGTTGCAGATTTCCGTCCGCTAAAGAAACCTTAAATCAGGACTTAATGTGGAATAACATAACATTATCTGACATAAAGTACAGATTTTTAAAGTTAATAATATGCTACCTGTAGTAGTGTCCTTTATGTTCATGAAATTGTGAAGGAGTCTCAAAGCGGCTAACATTCTCCTTTCCCTTCCTCCCCCACAACAAACACTCTGTGAGGTGAGTGGGGCTGAGAGACTTCAGAGAAGTGTGACTAGCCCAAGGTCACCCAGCAGCTGCATGTGGAGGAGCGGGGAAGAGAACCCAGCTCACCAGTTTACGAGTCTATTGCTCTTAACCACTACACTACACTGGCTGTCTTCAGATGTCTTCTAAACGTCATGTTTATTCCTTTGACATCACCAGCTCAATATATATTCAACTTTGAACTTGCACAAGGCTGTCTTGAGTCAGCTGATTCAGACCTTCACTCTCATAAAGAAATGGATTAATTGCTTTAGAGTGCAGGTGATTTACTTTAGGGGAAATAAGATGACATGTTTCCTGTTTTTGTAGGATCAGCAAGTTAGTAATTAATAATCTTGAAAAGATGCTGACTTGGTTAATGATCACATCTGCAAGATACTTAAGCCTTGTTTACTTCCCAAGTATTTCAACATGCTAGCCCCAATCCAGCATTATTGGCATGATGCCCTTCATGTTATATTGAAGCAGGTCTAGGTGGGAAGAGGAGAGTATTTGTTTTACAAAAGAGGGACATGTTTGTGTCTCCCACTGCTTATGAAAGAGGAAACGTGTAGTAAGATTATATGTGGCACTCCTGGAAACATTAGCATCCAAAGAGACATAAAAAGACATTCATAGAATGGTGGAGCAGGAGTAGCAGAGCTGATTCCCCCCCAAACTGCTATTAATCTTAGTAAAAGGGTGCTCTGTGAACAAGCCCCTAAGGGCCTCTGGCCTCATGTACTCTAGTCTCCCTCCCTTCTTCACAACTTCCAGGATCATCATGGGATTTGTGTGCAAGTGCAAGCCAGTTTGCTGGTTTTCTCAAATTGCAAACTCTAGTTTGCTACAGGTAAGACGTCTGTGAATGTTGTCAATTTTGTTTTTTTCATTTTTCAAATCTTAATCAGTTCTTCACATTTCTGCTCAGCCCCTCCTGTGGTTGCCCATCCAGCTACCCTCTGCTGCCACAGGGCAATCTGACAGACTGCTTCATCAAATTTAAGAAACTACCATCTGTCTTGGAAGGAAGAAGTGGCTCTCAAATGTTCCTGCAAATATACTTGATTTAATACGTGCAAGTTTTATGTTTTGAGTCCTGCAAGAATTTACATTCTTCCAAGCTACTCAGAACTCACCTGAATGTAGTAGTAGTTGTTATTTGGTAATATGAACATTCTTAACTCTGCAGGGCTGTTGCCATCTTTTAATAATCCTGTATCTGTAAAATAATTTCCAGATGGGACTTTGGACCTTTCTGACCATCATCTAAAAACAAAGATGATATATATATATATATATATATATATATATATGCTTTCGTAGATTTTCACGGGTACAGGAATGCAGGTTTTGGTGTCCTCGGGTGTCTTCCCGTGTAAAAGTTGGGGTGTCTAGGCGACGTTTCCCTCTCCACAGATAAATTACAGACCCTCTCCACAGATAAATTACAGACACCATCCAGTAGCCAAACCAGGGTGGCACCTCCGGATGCTGCACCCCCCTGCAATCCCTACACAGATCTGGCTGACACAGGCCACAAAACCACAGCTCGCCCCTATACACGAAGCCAAGCCAGAGCACAACCAAGTGCAGTACAGCCATCTTCTCAGAAAAACTCTTCACAAAGTTCAAGAGTTCAAGACACGAAGGCTTTAGCAACTAATCCACACCTAATGACCCACCTAAGTGGGATTCAGGAAATCACTCAAGAAATCACTCAAGATATCCCTCAAGTAATTAAGGAACAAAAGAAGAAAAGGCACACTAGCCTGGGAACCTCCTCTCTGCCCAGAACATTGGAGGCTATACACCACACCTCCTCAACAGTATTTATAGGAACTCAAACACTGAGATCCTGCTCTGTTCCAGTAACAAGAAGCCGAAAGCACCAGCCTGAAGATGACGAGTGAGACCTCGTCGAAACGTCGCCTAGACACCCCAACTTTTACACGGGAAGACACCCGAGGACACCAAAACCTGCATATATATATATATATATATATGCATGCTGTGTGAAAAATAGCATTGGCTAAGATCAGCATAGGGCCACAGTTTATACTGCCATTACATCAGGGTAAGTGTTCACAGGTGGGGACTTGTAGCACAATGCTACAACTTCTTAGCAATGGAACCATCATAGGTGACTAGATAACTGCATAATTGCTATGTCCAATGGCTGTAATTCAGCCCAGAGCAGCCAAGTCCCAATAACTGTAATGTGACTTAAAACATGCAAACATAGGCTTCCACCTTTTTGCTAGCTTTACATAGTCTTTAATCAAAGGGTGTCATCATGCACAAAGCAATATGTGGACTGGGGAAAAGGGTGGAGTAACTCAAGATAGGAGGGAGGGGATGAGGATGCCTCAGGAAGAGTACCAAATCATTTCATATGTTTTGTGATTTTCAAATATCACACAGTACAGCTGTAACAATTTTCTCCAGACCTTAGTTGACTTTTGCTGCCAAATCTGCAAAGCGATCACTCATTGTCTGTCAGCTGGGATCTTGACCTCTGTTTCTTTGTTTCTGCAAGGATACATCATAAATTGCAATATTTGTGTTAGGTCACAGATGTAACATGGTTTTGTGGACATTCAAGTGGTAAGGAGGAATAAGCCCATGAAGCATGCAAATGATCAAAACAAACGAGTGTTCCAAACCAGAGAGTCATGAAGAACATAAGATTTATTTAGACCAAGGCAATTTAGGCTACAAGCCTAATTCCACTTACCATTGATTGGATAGAACTTAGACATGGTTAAATTTTTGCTGTTAAACTATGACCCAACCATGTTTTCAAACATAAACTAATTAATTTGGAGTTCAGCCAATTATCTATTTTGGTGGATTTTTTTTTTTAACAAGTCTGCTTACTAACCAATTCCTATGAATGGGAAATGATCCGGCCAGGTTAGATCCTTATCTCCCCAGCCCCAACCCCCACCATGTGAAGTGTGACAAGTTGTGGGGTTTTTTACAACATTTGAAACTGGTGCATGGTCTCGAGGTTTCGGTAGGTGCACAACATATAATTTAGGGCTTCATAAAAGCTGCACCTACTGAAATTCCCACACAACAGCAGTAGAGGAGACAAATTCTCCTTTGCATATGCAGGGGGTAGTGAACCTTTAAAGCCAGGTGGGCCAGATTGTTGTTTATCCCCACCCCTGTGGGCCAACTCTGATAGGTGGGCTCACCTGTCAGTCACAAGTCATCTGGATGTCAGGCTTTTGGCAAAGCATCTAGCATAGAGCTGCCAAAGCCACTTTCTGCAGGAATCATCAGTGTGATTGACTTCCCCATTGATTCAGCTGCATCTCTACTTCTCTCACAGCTGGCATCACATATGACATCATGATGGCAGACTTGGCCTGTGGATCAGAGGTAGGAATGGACAGGTATGCCAGCTTGGGTTTATCCTTATCTCATTTTTCCAGTCTTCAGTTCTCCACATTTCTTCATCTGTTTATGATTATATCTATACAGTGGTACCTCCGGTTGCGGATGGGATCTGTTCCAGAGCTCTGGTCGGATCCCGAGGTTTCTGCAATTGGAGGGACTGCTTCTGCACATGCGCACACAACGGTAGACCGCTTCTGCACATGTGCGCATGGCAAACCCCGGAAAAATATTTCTGGGTTTGCCGCGTTCGCATCCTGAAGGATACGCAACCGGAGGTGTGGGTATTCAGAGTTACCACTGTATGTCTCTCTCTAAATGTATTACCAGTAAAATATTTTGAATTTCTCCTAATATACACATTTCTGTATGCAATTTCCCCTAATATAACTGTTCGAATGCTATTTTTATGCATACATGCGCAGTTTACCTTAGTATATGCATTTTTGCACATACTGTATTATTGTTAGAATTCCTGCTCCATGATTGCAGTCATGGGATTGTTGTATGTTTTCAGTCCACAGAGTGGGAAGTGATGGAGACAGGATGTTTGTGTTACTGTGTTGCGTGAGGTGGGACTATTATCTTTTGTTCTTTCTCTTTGCTGCTTGATGCTAGAGAGAGAGGGAGCCAGTGCTCCGTGTGTGTTTATATGTAAATAAAGTAGATTAGCCAAAATGCTGAGTTGCTGAGTTCTGTTACGCAAGCTGCGAAGACTCTGCGGATCCCTAAGTGTGCCAATGTCTGTTGGCATCGGTCGCTTTGATGTTCGGGCAGAAGAAAGCTTTTGAAGCTCCCGAACGATCAACCAGGAGGGAGAGAACATGCCAGTTGGGTATGTGTCTCAACCAGGATCCTACTTAAGTGTAGGACAAGCTCCTGACAATTACTTGGCTGGAAAATTACATTGCAAAATTTGGAGAAGTGAGAATTTCAAAGGATGATTGTATTCCAATTAACATATGTTCACCTTTAATGCAAACTGAATCAAATTTTGCCCTGCTGAATCTCTTATGCCTAAGGAGGGTGGGGAACTTGTAGCACTTTTGATGTTAGACGGCAATTCCCATCATGCCTGACTGCTGGCTATGCTGACTGAGGCTGCTAAGAGTTGGAGGTAATTAGCATCTGAAGGACCATAGGTTCCCCCTCCCTGCTATAAAAAAGTGAAGGTGAATGGATGCCCCAATGATGATAAACCTCTTGGCAGGAAACCTGGATTTCCAAGTCACACAGCAAAGGAAATGGGCATTTTTTCTCGGGGGTCCCTGTACCAGCAGCAATGCTTAGTAGGTACAGCCTCACTTCTCTTTGCTCTGGATGGATAATTTTGTGAAGTGATACCATTTTTTGCTCCTGGCAAATCAACGTCCTAGTTCCTGAGTTTCATGCAATAACAGAGTGAAAACTAGTTCATATAGTCTCAAAAGGTTTCAAATAAATTAATCAGCAGCCACCATAACTCAATCAAGGTAGTTGCTATTTTTTTAGCAGGTAGCAAAGTCTTGAGATAACTGTGGCTTCCCCTGTAGACCCGCGAGACAGAATAAGCTAGACGTTCTGCTGGCAGGATGAGGTACTGCAGGTGACTCCAGAATATTTGCAACTTCACATCACTACAATTTTCCAGCACAGCCAGGATAACAAATTATCAGCTTGTCAAAGATGTAAGAAGCTATGGTGTTAGGTCAGTGGCATTTTCTGTGTGGCTACTGGGATTTGAGTCTTTAAAGGAAGAGTCTTTACAGAGTAGCCAAATAGCTAAGGTACACCAATGCAGGTTTGCCCACTCTCTGATTTTCATTTTCTTTAGACATTAAAAATCAAAGGCATACAAAGATATCCTGAAAAGTCAAATATTAATGTTTTCTTTCAGACTTCTGAGGCAGATAACATTATCTTCGCTAAGCAAGTGTGCATGCATAATTTTCGTGCATAATTTTATGGGAAAAAATGCATTTTGTTATATTACATTCAACTAAAAAACAAAACAAGTGAGAGTCAGAAAGTACATTTTTTAAAAAATAAACAATGCTATCTGATTTACATTTATTTAGTTTAAACTGCACTTAGCTACCAGCATTCATACACGCCCGTAGGGATAAATAAGTGTTTGTCAAGGCCAGGGAATCCGGAGGTGAAAAAAGAAAGACAATGCTCAGAATACCTTACATAGTTTCCTAGTTTTCACTCTCAGTGTTAATGTTTAAAGGTAAAGGTACCCCTGCCCTTACGGGCCAGTTGTGTCCGACTCTAGGGTTGTGCGCCCATCTCACTCAAAGAGGCCGGGGGCCAGCGCTGTCCGGAGACACTTCCGGTTCACGTGGCCAACGTGACGAAGCTGCTCTGGCGAGCCAGCACCAGCGCAGCACACGGAAACGCCGTTTACCTCCCTGCTATAAACCGATACCTATTTATCTACTTGCACTTAAGGGTGCTTTCGAACTGCTAGGTGGTGGGCAGGAGCAGGGACCGAAAGACGGGAGCTCACCCCGCCGCGGGGATTCGAACCGCCGACCATACGATCGGCAAGTCCTAGGCACTGAGGTTTTACCCACAGCGCCACCCGTGTCCCTGTTAATGTTTAGGTGACTATTAAAAGCAGTCCTGCTCACACTTGAAGGCTGCTATCCTATACATACTTACCTGGAAGTAAGTCTGATTGAACATAGTGTTACAAAGGTTGCATGCCATGTCCAATCTCTCCTGAGATTCGAGGCGTCTTACCCAGGGTCATGTTTCTGTAAGCAATCAAGATGTGGCGGAGACTGTCGTGACTTTATGATACAGTTTATTTTTCACATATTTGCACCAGAAGCTTTCAATGGAGGGAGTGCAGCATTTATAACATTCACATCTCAATAGGGGCTTGTTCACCCAGTAGTACAGCACTAGATACCCAAGGCATCTCAAATGCCATCTTCGTGGCTTTGTCCTAGCCCGACAAGATGTATCTGATCTTCAGGTGGAGTTCTGCCTCCTTCCTCCTCCTTCCCAGAAAACCCTTTGCAAAACAACTCCTCCCCTTCTGTCTGCTTCCTCCCTCCCCCCATTCCCCCATTCCCATTAAAAGGTGACAATTTTTCCTGTAGCCTATATCATTGCTCAGCGTATTTTTGGCAACCTCTATTGGCAAAGACCCAATGATTTATCTGTGATGGACCATCCACACCTCATCCCAGGTGAGGCTCTGGCCTGGAAAGGAAGCTTAATTTGTATTTTCCCCACTGACCTGGGATCTTGACTGTGGTTTTCTTCTGGAGTGACTTGCCAGGGTGGGGCTAGGGAGCACAATGTTGCAGTGGTTCTTGTGTCATCAGAATGCTAATGATCTCCAACTCTGACTTTCTTGTCAATTAGTTTTTAGGGAGGCAACGTAGGTCCTGAACTCTTGTCTGTCAGTGATTGACTAGATGTGAACTAACAAGATAAAAGTAATCCAGATAAGACAGAAGTGCTTTAGGTCAGTAGGAAAGCTGATCTCGGATTAGGTGTACAATCTGTTCTGGACAGGGTTGCTCTCCTCTTGAAGGATCCAGTTCACATGTTGGGAATGGGCCTAGGTCTAGTCTTGTTAATGGATGATCCATTGACCACTGTAGCCAGGAGTATATTTGCTCAGCTTCTGCTAATGCACCAGCTGCCTACTTTTGCTGGAGATGACAGAGCTGGCTACTACCGGGCAGACTGGATTAGTACCACACAGTACCTCTGAAAAGTATTCATAAACTTCAAGTACTTTGAAATACTCCAATTAGGATGGCAATGAGGGCTGGTTTTTCAGAGTACAATATTCCAATATTATACTCCCAAGATTGGCTTCTGGTCCATTTCTGGGCTTAATTCAAAATGATGGTCACAACGAGCACAAAGGAAGGATGGTAACTCAGTGGTAGAGCATCTGTGTTGTATACAGAAGGTCCCAAGTTCAATTTCCCAGCATCTCCAGGTGTCCTGAAGCACATTCCCAGCTGGGAGTGTCCTGTCTGAAACTTTGGAAAGTCATGGCCATTTAGTGTGGGCAATACAGAGCTACATGGGCCATTGTTCTGAGTCAGTGTAAGGCAGCTTCCTGTGTCCCTAACCTTTGAATCTCTAAATGGGACACGGTTGGTAGGTATATGGGGCAGGGTCTTCTTGGCTATAGCATTAAGACTGGGGGCAGGGGGTGGGGAGTTAGTGAACCAGGTCTGCTTTTAATTGATAGAAAAGCAGTAACTAATTATAGAATGATCTAACTAGAAAGCAGGTAAAGATAATCCACTCTAGCTCCTAAATTAAGCAAGAACACACTATGTTGAGTTAAAGTATACCCAACCAATATATTTGTACTTGTCAGATTAATCTGTTAAGGATAATTAGCTCAATCATGTCAAATTCCCAACGTTTCACCATTTTTTAGTCCCATCTATAAGTGAGAACAATCTGTTTGTTGTTTATACATATGTGTGTGTGTGTGTATGTATGTATGTATATGTATGCATAGTGTTGACCCTTCTGCCGGAAAAGTAATTAAGTATTATACTTGTTTCAGGATTAATTCCTCATGAGGCTGTTTCTGTTCTTGTTTAATTTTATTACGGTAGCCAATACGAAACATATGAAGGACGTCTCGCTATTTCAGCATAATGTTTTCAGTCTCGTAATTTCCCAGATGGGGATGTAGCAGATGTAGGTGAAGGCAGTTGGCGGATGGACAGACTCGACCACGTCTGGAAATGGTACACCCACACCTGACAGGGGATTTGTTTCCTCAAAGCAGTGATCTGCATAAGGACTCCTGCTGGCAGCCATCCAGGTGTAGATAAGGTTCCAAATGCTGAAGAGGCGGAGAACCTGCTGTAAAAATGACACAGCTCAGCAGGACATTCTGCACAATTCCCAGTTAAATCAATAGGAACTCCATGAGAATATTGTACATTTTTTTGCCATCCGTCTGCTCGAGACAATGGAGTGCGCCTCTACGAGTGAAGTCAAACTGCTGCATTAGCAGCACCAAAATGACCTCCCCAGGATGCAAGCCTGAGCAGTGTATATGGAAGTCGTGGGCTGCCCAGACAATAAGACCCTCTTCCCAGAATACGTTTGGCGCCAGCTTGGATTTGTGTAGGGTTTACACTCTGGATTTGTGTAGGGTTTTGAAATATACTCAGAGTTGTAAAGTGATTTCAGCTCACAGTGGTGAGGAGGAATGAATGAAAGTCCCCTCAAAGTATCTGCTTTATATACATTATTTACACAATGGGCTGCACATGATTGGCTAATTCTGGAATTCTACTGTAAGCCAATCAGGTTGTGGATTCACTTATATCTGGAGCATGATTGGGTGGTTCCTGCCAACCAATCATACTGCTGCATTGTTCTAGGACCAATCAGACTGCTGCATTCTGAATCCTATTGTTCTAGGACCAATCAGACTGCTGCAGTTTGGATCCTATTCAACTCAGTACATAACACCTTATTCCTTAGCCTTTACTTCTCCTGAAGATATGCCGCAAGACACTAGAGGTTTGGGATGAGTTTTCCTTCTCCTAGACAGGCTACCTTCCCAGGTGGGTGAGTCCCATCTGCGCCTCACTTCCTCTACAGCCCATGCAGAAACCATCTTCTTGACTGTTGGACCCATTATTGGTGTCAGATGCTCAATCCACTGGAGCTTGTCTTTGTATGCAGGGGAAGTCCCTAACACACTGGGGGTTTGAGACCCATCAGCTGCAAAAAACAAAGGCTCACCTCGAAATCAGTGTATCTTACTTCCAGGTAACTATGTGATTTGGCTTTTATTTTATTGTTTAGATATTTTACTTGTCCCGGCTAGAAAATATGAAAACTACACAAAGTATACATATTTTGTATACTCTAAACAAAAAATTATATTTCTGGTTTAGGGGTTTTTGTGACTGTGAATTGGCAGTATAGCAACAAAATCTGTTCCAGGAACAAAATGGGTTTCACAACCTTTGGAACTTCAGGGATTCTGTTCAGGTATGGTTGAGGTTTGCCTGGGTTGGCTGCCTGTATCATGGATATAGCAGAATGTGTGTGGTACTGTACCGTAATTTAATTAATTCAATATTTGCAAAGCACATTTTACCTCTCCAATCATATTTTTAAAATAACATTTTAAAGACAAAACCATGTAAGTGTACAGTTATCAAATCAGCTTTGATGCCCAGTAGTTTGCATTCTAACTTTGATGGAAATTAAGGTTGGGTTTTTGAAAATTGCCTTTGCTACACCTGTTGTTGACAGTATCCCCTTGTCCCGCCATTAACTATTCAGGCCAATTTTACAAAGCAAAAACAGTTTGTAGAAGCAGCTGGATATTCATGAAATAAACATATTTTGCAGTAATTATTTTAATTAATGTTAAACTTTTCTTACTACTGAGTCTTTTGGTGTTATCCGACACCCCTTGAAGTTCTGTGGTGGAGTGCATTCAAGATTGCCTCTCTAGGGCACAGTCTCACCATATTGTCTTGGAATGAGACAAAGGTTTTCTTATGCTCTAGGGTTTATTTTTAAAACACTCTCCTGCTTGCAGAAATAATGAACTCAGACAGCTCCATCTGCATTGGATATATTATCAGTAAAATTCTGTCTCATTATAAAATTGGGCAAGAGCATAACTGGTGCAACATCCCAGAGGCAGAGATTCTCAATAACTCACGCTGTCTCCATTCTAGGTCTGGGTCCTTGGCCAGCTAAGGGGGAAAGGAGAATATTTCCTTCAATAAATGTTCCACCTTCTTATGTTCTTACTCCTGGTCCTGCTTCTGCTCTTTCCATTTTTGTGGGATGGAGTACTTGGAGGACATATACCATACCATACAATACCATACCTATAAAGGTCCTTGGGATGTTGATTACAGTATACAATCTATATTGAGTCTATACCTGAAGGAACATCTCCACCCCCATCGTCCAGCCCAGACACTGAGGTCCAGCTCCGAGGGCCTTCTGGAGGTTCCCTCACTGCGAGAAGTGAAGCTACAGAGAACGATGCAGAGGGCTTTCTTGGTAGTGGCACCTGCCCTGTGGAATGCCCTCAGATGTCAAGAAAATAAACAACTATCTTACTTTTAGAAGACATCTGAAGGCAGCCCTGTTTAGGGAAGTTTTTAATGTTTGACGGTTTTTTATAATTAATATTCTGTTGGGAGCCGCCCAGAGTAGCTGGTGAAACCCAGCCAGATGGGTGAGGTATAAATTATTATTATTATTATTATTATTATTATTATTATTATTATTATTATTATTATTATTGTATAGTTGGAAGGATCTCAAAAGAACAACAACGGCAACAACACCAAAACCAATCTGTATGAAAGGGTCGCATTATTAACACTGCCCGGCACCTTACATTTTATATTACATCGGAAAGAGGGGGGCTTTCTCAGTTGCCACCTGCAATTCTGGTTCCTCTACTCACTGCTCCACTTTGAAATATGGTTCATAGCCTTAAAGCCTTTTTTCTGTATTAATTCCTGCCTGTTTTGCATTTTCTGGATATTTTATACTATGTTTAGTGGGTAAGAGGGACTAGGCCTCACAATTATGAGTGTAGTGGTCTGAAGGAGATGGCAGTAAAAGGTTAGGCTCTTCCGGGGAGCAAAGGTTAAGAATGTAAGAGAATTTCCCTTTCCAATTCTTCTCCCAACCTATGGTGACTTCCCTCCTAGCCTACTGTTGAATGCCTGGTCAGTAAATGGACCTTGGCCAACCAGGGCTTGATCTTGAATTAGAATGCTGATCTGTGTGATGGAGACCCTTGGATCAAGTAGGAGCAGTTCACTTTGTGTGCCTGCTCACTTGTTGAGATCTTTGGAGGGGGCACTGTTATGTATCCTACCATTAGGCTGGTGGGTATGTGAGACTAGACTTTCTCCATGGTGACTTTAGAATTACATTCCTTAGGAAACACATTTGATTTATTCATTCTCCTCTTTGTGGCAGATGTTAAGCCTTTTACGATACAGTGGTACCTCGGGTTACATACGCTTCAGGTTACAGACTCCGCTAACCCAGAATTAGTACCTCGGGTTAAGAACTTTGCTTCAGGGTGAGAACAGAAATCGCGCGGCGGCACGACAGCAGCAGGAGGCCTCATTAGCTAAAGTGGTGCTTCAGGTTAAGAACAGTTTCAGGTTAAGAACGGACCTTCAGAATGAATTAAGTACGTAACCAGAGGTACCCCTGTAACCGAGCCTGTTGCTGCTGACCTCTTGGTGTTGTGCATTTTCAGTCTTTTTAAAATCTGTGCTGGTAGCAGTATATTAAAATACAACATATATTCATTTGCAATGATTTGTATTTTACTATGCAATCTGTGTTTTAATTTTTGTTAGCCGCTTCAGAGACCTTTGCCTAAAAAGTATAGAAATAAACTATGACATGAAATAATATGTGAAAATGTGGGGGAAAGACACTGACCATTTAGCTTTTTCACTCAGTTTCTCATTTTCCAAACATTTAACAGCTCCCATTTCCTATGAGACATAAATTATTTGAATTCTTGACTAGTCTCATTTATGGTTACATTTAGCACACCTGCTGATCATGGCAGTTGCTAATTATTATCACTATGTAATTTTTGTTGCTAAGTGGCTCATAGGTTTTTCCAAGACTTTCTCTACCTTGGCTTTTCTGTTCTGCCCACCAGTCAGAGTTATCACTTCTTCTTTTTTTAAAAAAAGGAAAAACTGCTCCTGCTCCTGTGGTTTTAACTGCAAGCCCCTATACAAAAATTCACCAAACAACCGAGTTTTTTCAGGTATCCTTCTACTTATCTCCATTCCATACCTTTTAAAGCTTTACTTACATGTGAACATTTTAAGGAAAGAAGCATTATCTAATCCCTGCGGCTTAAATTGAAAGAGCTCCTAGTAGTGTGGGAGGAAGAGGTTTACCATTTCCTGCTGATTCTCCCCACCACCCTTCAGTTACAGCCTGTGTCATGCTGTTCAGGAGGGTATACCAACCCAGGGAACAGATTTCAGCAGGCGTAAAGAGTTGAAGCAGGAAAGGGAGCAGCAAAAGTTCTTTGCATGAGCGGAATTCCTCTTGCTGTTCTTTGGATAGTAGTGTGTGCTGGGCTGTTGTTAAAGCATGTGAGCAGAAAAAATGCCAGTCCTCCTACCAGTTAAAATAATGCTGTTGGACTAATCCAGCAAAGGGTTTTCTAAAATGCCTGGAAAGTGTTTTCCCCCCCTGAAATCAACTGGCAATGCTTCATCTGCTAAGGCTTAGCCTAACTATGTCCATTGTTCTTGGAGTATTTGATTAAAGATACACCTGCGACTACAACCCTGAGAGTAAGCCCCAATGCCTTAAATGGGACTCACTTCTAAGTAGACACATAGAGGATTATTCGGTGTGTCAATGAAGATTCACCCAAATGCTCTTCATATATATTTTATACTAGCAACCTCATACCTATCATTGCTTGGGCACTCGATAAGAAACCACAAAATCAGTGAAGTTTTGAAATAAGTGGTTAAAATTCAGATTTGGAAGATTCACTTCGCCATCTTAATTCAAGATGAAAGCACAGAGGCTCTCTTAAAGCGGCAAAGCAACCTTTGAACCAGCTTCTCTCTTCCTTTAAAGGCGGAGGGAGCTTGGTGGAAATGGTGCTTAAAGGCAGTCTCTGTGCTGTGCTTCCATTGGAAGCATGGAGACTGACTTACAGTGGCAAAGCATTCTTTGAAGCAACTTCTTTCCTAGCCTCCACCCCAAGGGAAGAGGCTATTTCAAACAGCACCTTGCTCTGCTTCTCCTTTAAGCAGGTAGGCAGTAGCATTGGCGCCACCCCATTACCTGCTGAAAGGAGAAGACAAATGACTTTAATCTCTGCTCATCAGCTGAAAAGTGGAGATTAGATCCTGCTGCCTGGCAGCAAGATCCGGTTCCCTGCTGGGAACACTGCCAACTCATGATTAAACCCTGACCATCAGCTGACAGCAGTGACACCAGCTGGTGGGTGGGTAGGCGTGGGGCTTTTTTGGGGGGTGGAATAGCCTGGTGGACCAAAGTGGAACCCCTGGTTGGTTAAGTTGGCCCGTGGGCCAAAGATTCACCACCCCTGCAGTTAGAATTTATATGATCCCGTTTTAAAATAGCCACATTAGTTACCTGTTTGTTTCTAGGACCTATTTGAGGTGCTCACATTAGTGTCTAAAAGTCCTGAATGACAGGTTCCAAACAGGTGAAAGGCTGTCTCCATCTTGACCAATACTCTTGGGTGTTAAGATATGCACAGGGGGTTCTATTGGCAGTTCTGAGACACCCTCAGAAGTGTGGGGCATGGCGGTCCAGAAGAGGGCTTTATCTGTGGAATTCCCTCTCCACAGAGGCGCTTCACTGTACAGCTTTCAGTATATGCTGAAGACATACTTCTCTACCCTGGACTTTGACATCCAAGGTATATTGTTTTCTGGGACCCCCCTCTTTTGCTGAATGAACAGCATCTGAAAGTGATCACTATGTAATAATCCACAAATAGTGCAAATCTCTCTGTTGCAGTTTGTGTAAGAAGTGTGTGATTGTTGTGAACAGCTGAGCTGTGCCACAATATATTACCCAAGGCCCAGAGCTCAAACAACACTCCCACAACAATATTTAATATCAATGCTGTTGTAACCTTACTGAACCCAAGGGAACATACTGTTTTATGTATACAATAAAAAAATTAGATTGTTACTCTGAAAGCACAGTTCACTTCTTTTAAGTAATGTTCAGTGCATGGTACAAAAGATATGCTTTATAAATTATAAATAGCAAATATAAACAAAGGAAGAAAGAAGTAGGCATTTTGCAGGCACATTATACCTTTTAAGACTATTAGCAACAGCTAAAATAAACTGCTTGCAGTTCATGAAATTTCTGCTGGATCCTGCTTCTTGCCTGCCAATAATATTAATGTCAAAACATCCAAGCATTCTTATAAAATACAGTCTTTTAAATGTTTGATCATCAAGAATGTTTGCAGAGCTTGTTATTAAATGGGATCTTTGATGATAGGAATATTATTTGTAAGAGATCATGTAGGCATGAGTAATATTGGGTTCATTTAACTATTACAGTATATTAGTGTCTTCCTTGACAGCATTTATAGAGTTCCAAGCACCCTCCCATTTAATTACCAGTCAAGGCCAGTTCTATTTAGGTGGAGAGAGAGAACCAGAAGAGCAGCTTTCAGACTAATAATAGCAGATCAGCATTTTGCCACAGTTATATTCACCTCTGCTTGCTCATTTCAGAAGCTCCAGAAACCATGGAACACTATTATGCTATACTTTCTATAGAAACAGGAGATGGAAAGTCCTGGTTAAAGGAACCATGTAGTCTGACAAGCCATACTGAAGAGATGTTATTATCTTTGCTATTTCACAGAGGATGGAATGAATCCAGAACTAAGTGAATGGCAGAAGTAGTAACTTACATCTGTTCTGTGTACCCCAACGTATTAGCTACCTTACAAGGGAAACAACTACTGTATTATATAATTTCCATGGTCCTCCCTGACTGCTCACCCTAAAGCTTTTACCACTGGCATAAATAGATAGGTCTAGTTACAAATGTTGACTTTCAAAAGTACTGTTGTATTTGTGTTTTTTAATTCACCGGATGCACACCTTAATTAATAGTACAGAAGGGAGTGAGGCCATCTGGGCAATGGGTTGTGTCAAAGATGAAGTGGAATTTCATAATGCCAGTGGATACGGTAATTTAAGAGGTGTAGTAATTAGTTGCACACGGAGTTCCCTGAACAGGCAATTGATACATCTAAAGTCTAAGAGGGCAGAACTGAGGCTAAGGATCCCCTACTGGTGGAGCCATTGCACAAAGCACATTGCTCTTTGCATTCTTCCAAGTTTTATTGAAAATCAATACACATTGCGAATCCCATCCATTTTAATGAAATCTGTATGGGAGAAGTTCCTGGTGAATTGTGCCCGTATCATTAAGGATAATGAAAAAAGCTATCTAAGCTTCACTGAATGCAGGAGTAATTAGACTTCCAAATTTATTTAATGATGCTTGGCATCACACTGCAAGAAGAACATGTGCATCCTGGAACATGGAAATCCCTTCAGTGAAGGAACTGATGCTGCCTGAGGCTTTGTTGTTCCTTCATCATCTATACTTCAAACTTAGGAGTGCAGATAAAACACCATGAGAATGATAAAACATAACAAATATATTTCTTTAGAATGTAAACAGGCTTCCAAAAAACTCACCTGCTAACTGCTTTTTTTTGGCACACCCTGACTATAATGCTAAAACAAATTTCCATTGATGGCAGATCTTAATATAAACTAGTTAATCTCAACCTGAAGCATATGAATCACAATAAAGGCAGCACCTTGGAGCACATGCAGAGTGATTTTCACTTCTGAGTAATCACAGCCACATGACACATATCTGGGATTAGTGAACGATTTTCAAGTTAAATGTTTTGAATTCTATGTCAAGATTCAGCTCAAGCACATCCCACACAACAAATTAAGCACATCTAAAAGGCTACTTAGATCTAGCGGTGGCACCAGGGAGAAAACTCTTTTCTTCTCCTGCCACAATCTTCCAACACCACTATCAAATGCTCATATCTAGATCAACCAATGTGTATGGTCCTAAATAAAAATGGAAAGCACAACATGGGAAGTTGTCTTTTACCAGGTCTCACTCCATGTCACAAAAAGCAGGACGTAGGGTATGCTTTCAAAATAACTTTTGAGATTGCCTATATTGTTTCAAGAAACACTGTTACGATGAAAACAGTAATTAAAGCAAACAGGGTATCTGGATACAACATTTCACTGTCAAGTGAGGAGAAACTGGCAAGTGTTTACTGTTTAAGGCAACACACATTTGCTGCTTTTCTTTTAGATTATTTCCCCTCTTCCTTGGCTTCTCCTTTGTATTTTTTGCTATACTGTATTTACCATATTTTACCTTTTCTTCAATTTATCCCTTGCGCCCTCTCCAATGAATTTCCCTTGATAACTTTGTTAGAGCACACATAAATGACAGATTCAAACTAGTTTAAAATTGGTTTACTGTTACAGCTTCTTCCAAAGAACCATGGGAACTGTGGTTGAGTGCAACACTGGGACTCTTTTGATACAGAACAATCCTTTGGTGTTTCCTTAGTTTCCGTTGTGTTTAATGGGGTTAGGTATAGCCGACATAATGCATTTCCATGTTTTGGGACTATAACTCCCATCATCCCTGACCAATGACCATGTTGGCAGGGGCTGATGGGAGCTGTAATCCAACAGCAGTATAGCGTACACCACATTGCTTACACCTTGTTTCCAGGCAAGGCAAGCTTGAGGATAATAAGTATAAACTGACCATGTCACGGAAGTACTGATCACACCAATAAATGATGGGTCATATTTTGCAGTAGCTCTGGCAAGTTGCTTGCAGAGAAGGAATTGTTACTTGCCCTGAACAAGTTGTGCAAATAATTACCGTATTTGCAAGGATGATCTAAACTTACGCTGGAAATCCAAATGTATATGTCTTCCTTACAGCTTTTTAATGTGGTTATGAAAATACTAAAATTCTTGAATTTTAAATACCTGCTCCCTTTCCCTTCACTCACAAGCACAAGCAGCAGCAGCAGCAGCAGCAGCAGCAGGGAAAACAAGAAGGATTGAATCTATGTCAATTTGCAGAAAAACTTGCAAGAAAAAAAAGGTCCACTGGCAACAGACAAGCATCCAATAGAGAGTTCTAAATATAGATCACTCAAAGACAAGATGAATGGAACAGATCACAGGCATTTAAAACTATAATCCTATTAAATAGCTATGCTTGAAACTGCTACCTTGCAACCCTACAAAGGTCTTTACTCTGACGTATTTATTACACTGGTCCCTTTGAGAAAAGCCACCCAACTTCTGTGATTGTTGTTGTTCTTGGTATTACTTTAAAAAATGCCACAGAACCACTGCCTCCTTGGCGTTAACTCAATTGACTATTATCTCTGTATTGACTAGCTCGTGCGACTATTTCAAGGGATTTACTACATTCAAACGTGGAATAGGAGATTCCAAGAAAGCAGGTTCCGTGTGATTACTTTTCAAACGCATCTTTCACTCTTAAAATATACCACTAAAACGTGTATAAAATGTACTTGTCTCTTCATACAATGGATTTGTACTTTTCCCCGCAGCGATGTTAACTCACAGCTCCGCGCCGCAAAAGTTATGGGTTCCCGAATAGTTGTATTCAGCAACTGTAACAACTCCATTTATGTTTTAATTTACTCTTCCCCACCCCGATTTTTCACACCCGCCGCCCAGAAAGTATGGGGACATCTGACGACGAGCCTGAGGAAACTTGGAGGTGGGGTCGTGTAAAACATTAGCGAAGCCATACATGCCTGCAAAACTACTGAACTAAGAAAAGGAGAAGAAGCCCGGCAGGAGATAAAGTTGAAGGTACTCAGGGAATTCAAATTACTCACCTGTCAATAGCAATTTTCTTCGCTGGTGCATAAAACCCCAACATGGACAGCTGCATGTAAATCGCTTTGCAAATGTGTCCCTGATGTCAACATGCTAAGCTGGAGCCTCAATCTTCTGGTGATCGGATTAAGAGTCACTGCCAGGAGTTTTCTAAACGTGTCGGTCGCTCTGTCTCTTCCCGCAGTCTTCCCCGGACCATATTTGGAACAAGATCTATCGCCGGAAATATTGCTTATTGTTGTGGTTTTTCTCCAGCACCGCCCCCCTCCCTCGTTTTCGCGACAAGGGCTTACGAAAGAGTGGCTGGCCTTCTGAAAAGCAGCCGGCGGCGCGGAGAAATTTTGCTTTAGCTCATCCGACCGTTACAATAAAATTTCTGGAAATCGGATGGTCCCCGAGGGGAGGCTCTCAGTTCAGCTGCTCCCAGTTTTGCCGCGTGCGAACAAACTTCGGTATCGCTTTCTGGCGGGAAAAAAAGCACCCTCCTGGTTGCAAAAGTCACCCTTTTGGTAAAAGCGAGGAGCTTTGGAAACCTTTTCGGAGTATTGTGATCGGTTGAAACAGGATAGCGTGAGAAGTGCTGCTTTTGGTTTTTTGCTGGAGATCAGCGAGCGCCTTGCCCAGAAAAGCAAGAGGAAAAGAAAGTTTGTTGCATTCTCGTTCGCCTCGTTGGAAAGGAACGAGCCTGGGTTTTCCCGCTTTGCAACAGCGTCAGGAGCGACCGCTCGTGTTTTCCCCAAACTTTCCACCGCCGTGTCACCCACGCGCATCAGCAAGCTGCGGCGGGAAAGGAGGTGGGGTGAGACGCTGCTCGGTCCCCCTTGGCAAGAAATGCCTTGTCATCCCAACGGCTAGGATAGCCTGGAGTCGCCAATGCCTGGTTTTTCTTTTTAACCTGACAAAAATGCGGGAAGAAAGCCCCAACTCTTTGCGCTTGGCCCAATAGAAGTCGAGGTAGGGCAGAAGGATGAGTGCAGTAGTATTTTTTGCATCTGAAGTGTGAGCAAGGTCTCTTGAGCTAAGAGGGCGGGGGAGTGTGATCCTCAGTGGATCCCTTCTTGATCTTGTCGCTCTGGTGCGAGTTAAGTAGATTTGGGACCGAGAGACCTACTTTCTCGTGTGCACCTGAAGAGGGGCTGTGTTGCATGTCAGGGCATCGCAGGCCTCTTTCTTCCCCCAAAATACTTGCACTGGGTTTTGTGTTTTAGTACAAAAAAAAAAAAAAGTGGCGTCCCTGTACAGAGGGAGCTCCACGGAGTGTGAGGATGTTGTCTTTGGGGCCAAGTTTTTTTCTCTAGAGAGCTCAGCATTTGTGGCTTGTTCTCAGTATGCTCTTGCTCTCACTGTGAAAAGATACCTATCCATATTCTGCAAAGAATCATAAAAAGATTTGGATACTAGAGAGCTCAGCTTTGCCCCACGCTGCGCACACACGCATCCCCTTTATTTTGGAAAAGGGAGGTGGCATTTCCCTCTCAAGACAGGGGTGCCTGTTGCAGCTCTTTATGTCGCAGGTCCCCGGCCCCTCTTCTTCCCTCCCTGGTCATCCCGCCGGGCCTTGCACGTCTGAACACGGATGCATGCGTGCAGGAGACCTGGCGGCGACCTTTTGCTCCCAAAGGTAAAAGCTCCCGAGGGAAATAAAGTCCAAACACCTCCCTCCGTGAAGGGAGGCGACGATGGTGCTCCTGTCTGGAGACGGCAAAGCGGCCGGGGAGGGCCGGAGTCCCGCCGCGGCAAAGCACCTGCCCGTACCGCCCTCGGAGCCTGCCGGGCCGGGAGCCGCGGCGCCTGAGGGGAGCGTCGTCGTCAGCTCCAGCCCAACTGCCGGGGCGGAGAGGTCGCGAAGGGGCAGCGAAGGCGATGGCGGCGGCGCTGAGGGAGGAAGCGACGAGGACGACGCCGGCGGCGACTACGAGGAGTACGAGGACTTCTCGGACCTCCCGGACACGCGCAGCATCGCTTCGGACGACTCCTTCTACCCGCCGCGGGCGGACGGCGACAGCGACGACGACGGCGACGACTGGTCTCTGGGAGAGTCGGACTCGTCGACGGGAAGCCCCGAGGCGCTCAGCCTCTTCCGAGCTTGCTGCACCAACAACGCCGTGGCCTTGAGAGCGATCATCCGGCAGGGGCCCGAGGAGAAGGAGGCCAAGGAGACCGACCGCAACAAGAGGGTGAGCACCGGGGTGCCGGGGTTGGGGGAAGCGCCTCACGCGACGCGCGCCAGGAAAAAGGCGGGAAAGTAGGCCTTAAAGTGCTCCCTCAGCTCTCGCGTCAGTTCGCCTCAGGCAGCCCACTTGTCCCTGTGTCTTCTTCTTCTTCTTCTTCTATTATTATTATTATTATTATTATTATTATTATTATTATTATTATTATTATTATTTACTCCTCCTCCTCCATTTCTGAGCTTAGGCCACACCAGTGCTCCAGGCGTTGTGTATGCCCGCAGCCTGTTTGTCGGGGGGGGGGGGGGGGAAAGGAACCATCGCCGTCGCCTGCTGCCCTTACTCGCAGTCACTCCGGTGTAAATCAAGCATATGGGGCCACTTGGCCTGGGCCTCCTATTCCAAAAGGGCCCTCGGTCAGCATATTCACAATTATTTATATACTTACTTATTTATAAGACTTCAGTCAGTGGCGTAGCGTGGGGGGTGCAGGGGGGCCCGGCCGCACCGGGCGCAACATCTGGGGGGTTGGGTCAGGGGGCGCAAATCCACGGGTTAGGGGGCGCAAATCTACGGGTTAGGGGGCGCAAATTACTTGCCTTACCCCGGGTGCTGACAACCCACGCTACGCCACTGATTTCAGTTATCCCCAGGGTAAAAAAAAAAGGGGGGGCACATTACAGTGGTACCTTGGGTTACATACGCTTCAGGTTACACACTCCGCTAACCCAGAAATAGTGCTTCAGGTTAAGAACTTTGCTTCAGGGTGAGAACAGAAATTGTGCTCCAGCAGCGCGGCGGCAGCAGGAGGCCCCATTAGCTAAAGTGGTGCTTCAGCTTAAGAACAGTTTCAGGTTAAGAACGGACCTCTGGAACGAATTAAGTACTTAACCCCGAGGTACCACTGTATCTACCTGGCCGGGGCCTCTGCTTGGCTCTGCAAGGCCCTGCTTCTGGGCCCCTATCTTGTAGCCAACCCATGGTTCAAAATCAAACTGTAGTTTAGGCAGGCCTGCCTTTGGCCTTTTATAATGTGCCCCTGTCACAGAGGTGCAGATCACAAGTAAAAGCCGCAACTGGCAAGGCCTAGCCTTCCTTTGTCCTCTTAGCAGCCTGAGTCCCAAGTCCCAAGGCTCTCTCCCAAGGACAGCCCATTTCTTTCAGCTGCCTCGTCTCCTTGGTGGCTATTTCCTTTCCCTCCCTCAACATAGCTTACTCAAGTGTGAGCAAGGTCAAGATTTTGCTGCAAACCGCTCTGATGTTTTTTCTCCCCTTAAAAAAATACAAAGCAGTATGGAAAGGAAGTGAAGAATAACATTTTTTTCCACCGTCCTGTTTCTCTTTTCTCCCAGTTTACTTATTCTCTGCACCCGTTTTTCAACCTTTAGTCTCTCTGTCCCTTATATTCTCTGAACACTAGGACCTCTTCCTAATCCTTAGCTCCTCTATGAGGCTGTAATCCCAGACAAATGGACAGCTTTCCCTTACTTGCAAAGCTACTGTATACTATTTATTTCCCTGAGCAAGTTCTGTCTATGCCATTCCACCAGCTCAGCCAGTCCCTTTCAGAAGTTTTACCACCACACGGTCAATACAGTATAGATGGGGTAAGTAGAAAACACCACGAGGTGATCTTTTAAAAAATCTTAAACAGTTTCACGGATTCAGTATACATTGCTTTACTTTTTACATGTTATGATTATCATGAAAAGGCTTTTGCGGACAGCTTCCACCGAGGCTGTAATAATGTCTAGTATCAGTCCCTGATTTGTATATCCTCACCCCAAAGGCCATCAATAAAGGGTGTTACACCTACATCATATTTTGCCAAATTTTGTCAAATACCTTGCACTTTTTTCTTGTAACTTTATTTACCCACTTCCCTGCCTTGGATGTTTGACATTCTGTATGGACAGCTCCTGGTGCTGGGGCTTGAAATGCAGTGGGATACCAGGATCTGCAGGATCTGATTTCTTTCTGCAGGGCCTGTAAGACAGAATTGTTCCGCCTGGCCTTTGGCTTGGAATCAACTTGATCCCCTCCCCCCTTTCCTTTTTCCTTTCTCTTTTCTCTTTCTGTGATGGAACTCCTATTTGGGGACTTCCCTGGCTTTTTTCTGGCCCACGTAGGACCAGTCTGGATAGTTGGCCTTGGTGAAGACTTGTCATTTTCATCCCCCCAAAAGTTTTTGATTTGAGTTCCTACTGAAATGAGGCTGCATTTTTAATGTTTTAATGTCGTATTTGAATCTTGTTTTCAAGTTGTATTTCAATCAATTATTTTTATACCTGGTGTCAGCCGCCCTGAGCCCGGTCTTGGCTGGGGAGCCACTTTTAGACAGACGTATCATCATCTCAGTTCTTTTCAGGTGGAAAATAGTTGGGCCTAATCTCCCACTTCCTTTTTACCCTACTATGACACGTCCCACTTCCTTCAAAACTATCTCACTTTTTCCTCCCGCTTTGAAACAACTTTCAAAAACATCCCATATCCCACCGGTATTTTCTCTTGCTTTGAAAATATCCCTCTTTCTTCAGAAACGTTGTTCTTCTCTTTCTTTTTCCCACTTTGGGCACTGCATGTGTTTCTATGCAGATACTATTTTCCATTGCTGGTGATGCTGTTCGGATGATGAAGTAGCAAGTAAACAGAAGTAAAAGGGATAATTTCCAGTAATCTCCACGTGTTAAACATAATATGTAGATTGGTCCTTACAATCTAGGAGATGCTTTAATAATTGAAACAACTGATATTTATCACATAAATGGATTCCCTGTTTTGATAAAGTTTGGCCTGAATACACCTGCTGTTTTACACTAACAGCTAGCTAAGAAGTGCAGTTTGACTTGCTAGTGGTGATCATGCTTCTAAGATAATGAAGTGAACACCTTGATTCTCTAGCCTTTTGTGGTCAATCTTATGTGCCATCAGTAATGAAATGTTTCTCAAATATTTCCCACATAAAATTGATAAGGTACTATTATCCTCTAATCTGTAGTGGCTTTAGCACACAAAAAAATTATTAGGCAAACTGGGCCACAGTAGATTAAGATACCATGCTTCACACCTAGTTGAACAGGTAAAGGTGTATGTATGTGTGCACGTGCAGCAGAGATTTCACACCTTTTAGACTAGTCTTTAATCCTCTACCCTGGATGGTGAGTATACTATAGAGGGATGTGTTCATGGGTATATAATACATGTTATAGTATCCCTGTCTATTCGTTTCCTATACACTCATCAAGGATTACCGTATGTTGACAAAGGGAGAGAATGCAACTACAAAAGTCCCCAGCCACCCCCAGTCCTTATAATCATTTATTACAAGACTTTCCACACCACCATTACTGCCAAGGAAATTTTTGTTCTACTGTATTGATATCTGTACCACATGTCCTCAGATACTCACTCCATCTCCACTCGCAGCCTATGCATTAAAATAACTTTAGGTGTTGTGCTCTATTCATGCAGAAGTCCTATCAGAGACTCCTGACAGCACTTTCTAAGTGGTCCTATAATATGTATTCTTGTAGTAGCAGCCAGTGGAGCTGCACTGCTCTCCCACCTTCCCAATCCCACATATCTATGCCTCATATCAAGAGGGGGAGAGGCAAGGCAGTGGTTTGATGGGGTCCGGGGCCAGGAGCAGATCTAATCCAATATTCCTGTGCTGCACTTGCGCCAAGCTCCTGCTACCTTGCTCCTCTGTCTCTTGGTAGGTGATAGCAACACACACCATTGGAAAAATAGGACTGCAGGCTTTGTTACAGCTATGAGTACAAATTTTAATATATGAACTATTGCAGGACTTCTCAAACTTTTTGTCCCCAGAGCCCAGCTGAGATAGCTAAAAATTACTGAGGCCCACCAGTCACAAAAGGGTGGTGCAGGGACAGTCAGTCTCAAGATGAGGCAGTTTGACATACTCAGCTTGCATTTAAAGACATAATTTTCTACTGATGTCTAATTCGTCTTTAGAAATTGCTAAATTCTTTGCTACAGCATTTTCCTAGTGTCAAGGAGTACCATAGCTCAGGCTTCCACAACTTAAACACAGACATTTGCTGTGGAGGTATTGTGACTCAACCTTCCCTTTCCTGGCAGAATTTACTGATCTAGAAGCTTTAAGGAGAAAATATTTTCTTTTATATTTTTCCCTTCCTGCTCTCATATGTCCCCCAACCATTTTTACTCATCTCCAATAATATATTCTCCCATTCTCCTTTCACACTCAGGTTGTACTTTATTCCATTCTCCCCACAACCAGCCAGTTTCTTTCAGCCTTCCTCCCTGATACTTTAAATTCACATCTTCCTTCTATAACAGCTTTCCTTTCTTATCCTCCTTTTCCATTCTCTGTTTGATAAATATGATTATATTAACCTTTTGTCTCATTTTTTCACCTCCTCTGGCCTTTTCCTCTCAGAAGAAGGAGACCCTGAACAAATCTGTTTCTTGGCCACCTTTACTCTGGTCAAGGAGTCACTAGTGCTGGCACTGGTCCAGCCAAAAGACTGGCAAGACTAGGGAGTGGGGAAGGCAGGCAAGGAGGCCATGGGCAGGCTGTGATAAAGAGGACCACCTCAAAGTCACCCAAGGCCCTTTTGAGAGACACAGAACTATGACATATGTATATCATGAACATGGACGTATTATTGTTTTGTTTCAAATGCTGTAAACTACTCTGTTTTGGAAAAGGCAGTATAAAAATCTTGAACATATACAAGTACCTAAATATTATGGGTACAGTCCAGCCAGAGATTTCTGTGCCATTGATTTTATTGGGAGAATCAACTGTGTGCTTAACTGTCTTATCATTGAAATTAGTTGTACCCAAAATTGCTTACACTAGAATGGGATGTGTCATATATGTGCATTCATGCATTTTGTGGGTACAGATGCTAGTTCATGCATAGAGGTAAGCATATACTTACGTGTATATTCTATTGCTAATTTAAAATAACAATGTCAGAAGGCTATTAAGATGACTGGGTAAATTTAATAATTCATAAATAATTTAAATTTAAAAACTCTAATATTGCATCAACATTTTTAATACAAGAGAAAATTAGTGCTGAAATATAGTTTTGCTTTTATACTCAGTACTTGTTTGTAGTTTTCCCCTGATACTGGGGTCATTCATTTGAGCCTTTAATTTTTCCTATAGTAAAGGTAAAGGTACCCCTGCCCGTACGGGCCAGTCTTGACAGACTCTAGGGTTGTGCGCTCATCTCACTCTAGAGGCCGGGAGCCAGCGCTGTCCGCAGACACTTCCGGGTCACGTGGCCAGCGTGACAAGCTGCATCTGGCGAGCCAGCGCAGCACACGGAACGCCATTTACCTTCCTGCTGGTAAGCTGCTAGGTTGGCAGGTGCTGGGACCGAATGACGGGAGCGCACCCCGCCGCAGGGATTCGAACCGCCGACCCTGCGATCGGCAAGTCCTAGGCGCTGAGGTTTTACCCACAGTGCCACCCACGTCCCATTTTTCCCATAGTAAATGGGAATAATTCACTTTTTGAAGGGTGATGCTGTATGTTCTGTATTAAAACACACAGAGTTGTTGCTAGGCTTTTTTTTAACATGAATGCTGAATTCTGAAGTTGCTTCAGCAGCTGGGTGCTAAACATAAGCCTATGAAGCAATACACTAGAGAGGAGCACAGAAATATCAGAATCTCATAGGTATACATTATTTTGCTCACTAACCAAGCAAACAAGAACCTATTGCAACCCATTATAAGCACACATCAAACAACAAACTTGTCATAGAAATGAGAGTTCATTCCAGCTATTGAACAAAACTGTTGATGAAACAGGGTAGGATTTTCAAAAGGAATTAAATCTTTTGGAGAGCTTCAAAAATAAAGACCCTGGAATAAACAGAGAAAAGCTGTGTTGCATGCAACACTGATCTCTTTTTTTTGTATGTTCCATCTGTACTGTTTGAGGTACTCCACACTGAATTATATAATCAAGACTATGTCTCATCTGCAATTCTATACTTGGGGAAATTGTCCTCGGCTACTAAAACATGATCTAAAATAAGTAGGATTTAATTGCTGGTAAATTGATTATAGCACTCATACTAAAAATAAATTCTTAATAGAGTGTAAATAGAGACTGTATTCTTAAGGATTTAGTTAAATTGACCAACATGCCCCTTTTGGGATTTTTTTTTTTTTAATTCATGTGGGCAAAGTCCAATAATATTGAAGAAGTATTCAGTATTGTAGTAGACCAAGGATTGAAGTGCCTCGTAAAAATACACCCTAGAGGGCTAATTCACACAGTGATGTACATTACATAGCCTACTGTTATACTTACCCTACTTCTCTGAGCAGTGAGAGAGGTTTCCTGGGTGTGGCAGTTATGTAGGCTTGGTTTCCTTTGTATAGTAGTCATTTGAGTCTTTTGGCCTTTAATGATATTTGAATTTATTTGCAAAAATATAAATTGAACACAGTTGGAGACAAATAGCTAAAACATTACAGCACCAAAATCTGTTGCCATATATCAGATCTCCAGAGAGTCAGCCGATACCCCAAAATGTTTATGTAGCTGACAAAAACCCAAGGCAGTACTCCCTCCCTTTCTCTGTCACTCTACAATTCAAAAATAGCAAATTAAGTAGGTAGGGGAAATATGCCTTTCTATCCCACTTAGAAATTTTTGGGAAGCAACCAGCTAGCAATCTCCCTAGCAAAATATGTACCTGAAAACATGTCACCAAATACTGGGAATTTTCAGCATCTTCAAAGCATCTTATCTAGACCTCAGATTTTACAACCCCATCATCTAGTATGCCCAGTACTAGTGGTGATTAAACTCCCCTTGGCTTGATTTCTCTCATTGGGTTCAGCAAAGCAAACTATTACTCCCAAAACGGAAATTAGCTTGTTCTTCCCTGAGCCCAGTTCTGAAATTCAGATCCCATCGTGCTTCTGTGATGCAATCAGTGAGAGCCTCACTTTATTAAACCCTAGGTATCCTGAGAGATCCTGCCCTGCCACATCTTAACTTCCCACTAGACCAATTATGGTGAAGAAGCCATTCTGTGGCGCCTCCCTCCTTTCCTTGGACCTTGAACTCTGCATAAAGTGTGTATCAGGTAATTTACAGGGAACTCCATTGTCCATGTTACAGAAACACCCTTTAAATCTATGTTTACTGGTATACCTGGCACCTGACTGCTGTTGCAGTTACATAGGCACCAGATAAGATGATAGGTCCACAGTGATACCTCCTTGCTGTTGCTGAGAAGAGAAGTAATGCTGGAACAGAGTTCAGGGGCTCACAGGGGATTGGCGGATTTATGGGGTATGAAGTCCCTAACAAGCTCTGTTGGTCCAAATTTTGGAATTGGGCTTGTGAAAAAAACAAGCTATTCCCCAGTTTTGGAGATAATACCTCAATTTGCCAGGCCGAGTTCTGAACTGCATGAAAATTTCTATGCAAAGGTTTAGATGATTAAACAAATAACTTTTCTTAGAAAAAGAATGCATTTACACAAGGATATTCATCTCCCAATAAGTGCAAATTTAAATGAATGAAATCTGAAATAGCTCTCAAAGATCAAATACCACAGACAGAATTTCCCCATTACCCCAAGGACCTTTCAAATGGTGGCAGGACACACTGTACAGTGGTCATCATCAAGCATTGATTGATAAAACATCAATATGTGTTTTCCCCCTCTACTAGACTAAAAATTTACATAAGCAATATTTTATACCATCCCAGGTGTAGAGATATGTCATAAAGTACCCAAATGTGGAGGGGCGCTGGGTGGCACCGTGGGTTAAACCACAGAGCCTAGGACTTGCCGATCAGAAGGTTGCCGGTTCGAATCCCCGCGAGCTCCCGTTGCTCGGTCCCTGCTCCTGCCAACCTAGCAGTTCGAAAGCATGTTAAAGTGCAAGTAGATAAATAGGTACCGCTCCGGCAGGAAGGTAAATGGCGTTTCCGTGCGCTGCTCTGGTTCGCCAGAAGCGGCTTAGTCATGCTGGCCACATGACCCGGAAGCTGTACGCCGGCTCCCTCGGCCAATAAAGCGAGAGGAGCGCCGCAACCCCAGAGTCAGTCACGACTGGACCTAATGGTCAGGGGTCCCTTTACCTTTATCCAAATGTGGATAGGAACTAGACTAGTTTTTTTTCCATTTATGTTGTCTCCCAAGCAAGAAGTGAGAATTATATTCTATAGTTGGATTATCTAGGCTCATAATAGTTTATTCTGAGGTTCTCTCCACTTCACCTAGAGCTTTTTATCTGCATTACCCTTGGGAAATTTTGCTGTCTTGTTTCACATGTCACACTTTTTTTGACTGGCATTAACTTGATCCAGCAGAACACATTGTTTAAAAAGTAGCTAGCTCTTGTGCTCACTGTCATAGCTGACCTATTTTTGTAAAATATAATGGAAACAACTGTGTACAGTAACTTAATTCAGGAATCCCTCCCTCTCCCCCCGAAAAAATATTCAATATGTGACCCACTGTTAATGTAGACTTTGCATTTAAATTGGCATACTCTTTTAAAGACCAAACAGTTAAGAGATTTTTGCAACTTTCACTCCACGTCATAATAAAGAATAATTAAGAACCATATGAAGATTAGAGCTGCATATTTTGTGTTGTCACATCTGGGTGCAAATTAGTAATTATATCAATTGTTAAAACCACAATGTGGAAAGATTCATTTTTTCAAGTTATTTTGTTTTTTCTCATGGGAAACAATTCAAAACTACTCTGTGAAAATCAGACTTATTCAGTTTTCTTTGCAAATTCCCACCATTTCTAAGTTCTTTGAAGTTCAGATGCATTTTGTGGGGAAGAGCCAAAATGTATTCAATCATATTATGTGTTGCAGATGAACCTTCATTGTGGCATACTAGATTTTTTGTTTATGTACCATACAATGCCTCCTATTTAATTATACCCATGACTGAAGTCTCTGAGGTCTCCATGTGAATGAAAAGCTGAAAGCCGTGTATGATGATAGGTATCTATAGGGATGTAGGATTTATGTGAGTAGAATTGTGTTTAAATAAGTAGGAGTTCTGACTGCATTTGTACTGCAGAATTCGGCTTCTAAAATTTTGGATTGCTGCAGGATTGCAATAAACACCTTGTGAATCAGTTAGGCTGCACATCCTTTTTTTAAGTAGTTGGTGGAGGACACTGAAATTAGTGTTTAAAAGAGTAAAATAAAAGAGTGTTTTAAAAAAATGTATGAAAATAAATCCTGACAGAATCCTCAGCAATATAAAATGCATAGTTTAGTACTTAATAGCCTGGTCCTCTACATCTGCTATCAGTGCTATCAGTGTTTTTTGCCACTGGAAATGAAGCAGCATCCTATGCTTAGTTCATAGTACTTAAGAGAAAAATACAAGAATTTGTAAACATTTCCACTTTGGGTAATTGTGTCAGTCATGCTGTTATAGCAAGAGTAGTCAGTGTTGGGTCCCCATGATATTACTTAGATAAATAAAACAAGCACAGGGTACAGTGGTGCCTCACAAGACGAAAAGAATCCGTTCCGCGAGTCTCTTCGTCTTGCGGTTTTTTCGTCTTGCGAAGTAAGCCCATTAGCGGATTAGCGCTATTAGCAGTTTAAGGGCTATTAACGGCTATTAAAGGCTTAAGGGATTAGCGGATTAGCTGCTAAAAGGCTATTAGCAGCTTAGCGCTTTAGAAAAAGGGGTTGGGGAGCGAAAAAACCCCTCAAGAATCGCAAGACATTTTCGTCTTGCGAAGCAAGCCGATAGAGAAATTCGTCCTGCGAAGCACCTCTGAAAACGGAAAACCTTTTCGTCTTGCGGGTTTTCCTTCTTGCGAGGCATTCGTCTTGCGGGGCACCACTGTATTAGGTCTACTATGTACATAGGTTTTAATATGTCTTTCTGTGCAAAATTATAGCATTTTCCTTCTTAGTGTAGGAGTAGCCAAAGTATGGCAGCTTCCAGGCAAAAAATGTCATGTCAAAACAGTCTTTGCTTTGCTGCTTCCCCCGCTAAATGCTGGAATCAAGAAAACATGGGACGAATAATTGGCAGAATCACTGTCTGTGGGAATTGAAGGCTTGGCAGTACAGTAATGAGAAACTGCAGCAGCACATTTACTACCTAGGGATTGCTAAGGGAGGGAGAACTGGGATGGAGGACTGGGATGGCTATGAGCAGAGGGAAGGAGCTATGCAAAGGGAGATACAGTGGCAGATGCTGTGGGGGTATGGAAATGGTTGAGGTAGATGCTGTAGCAACAGAGCCTGTGGTTTTCACCTTAATAATACTTTAGCCTTAGGAGAACCTTTGTCTGTTACTGTTGAGTTAGTCATAACACTCAGAATTAACATATCCATATATGTGAGTGTTGGGATCACCTGCTAAAATTATTATTTAAGTCTTGGGCAATATATTTGGCACCATAAGGAACAGTCCTGTTTTATGTTTAAAACATCATTCCCAAAGTCCAGTGGACTGCTTTTCCTTACAGTAGCTCCCGACAGTTCGGCAAACATATTTTTGTGTACATCTGACACAGATGTATCTCAGATGTATCATTGAAAAGATACTGATATGGGAGTTAAAAATCATGCAATTAAAAAACTATTAATGACTTATTTTTACTATTCTGACTGCCCACGTACACAATGGACAAATACCCAAGAGGAAGAAAATTGTGGTTTTTTTTAAATTGAATGGAGAGTTCACAGAGATAGAGAACCTTTTGCACATTTATGCATGTTGTTCCATTACTGAGCCACAATTCTGGCCTTGCCTACTCAGTGAGTGGCACTATTTAAAATAAACATTTCAGTAAATTTTGCTTAAACCATATCTTAAAGTGGGAGCTCTGTCCATTAGTAATATCATTCACAGGAGAATAATCAGAACAATGTAAGATAATATAGTAATTTGGACATTCATACCTCTTTAAGAAATACATACAGCAGATTACCAAGATCTGAAACTAAGCATGCAATTTTATAGCAAAATTGTGATGTTGCATGTGTACTTTATGATTTGAAAAAGCAGTGTTAAGAGATGCAAAAACATTTCAATATTTACATTTTTTTTGTAACCCTTAACAGTTTTATATTGTATTTTGGAGTGTTTTATTTTGACTGCTATTGAGATGACAATACTACCATTATGCAAAAAAGGATTGGATAAGTATGGTGTTTTCAAACAGAATGTTTATATAAATATAACTAAATATAGAGATTTGTGAAGAAATTATAATTTGTTTCTGTACCACTGGCAAATAAATAGACCACAGGCAATAATTCAGGGCCAGTGATGAACTTAAATTGAACAAAAAGGGGACAAAAATTCTCAGTTTAAACTGTACAAAATTAATTGCAGCAATTCTTATACACAACACTGGGTTTAATAAATACTTCTGTACACTAACTTCTCCAGTGTTATCAGCTTTGGATCTATTCCCCATCAAAAAAGTGGAGCTCTTGGATCTATTCCCCATCAAAAAAGTGGCAACCATCTGCTGGGTGAGATGCATACTTGTATATATCTTTTAAGCTTTGTTTACTAAATATAAATCAAATAAACATGCAAAATCATATCTCCGTTGATTTTAGGGCAATGGATTGTAACCCCTGTGTAAGTGAGGAGACACTTGTATATGTGTTCTTAGAAGTAAGACCCACCCTAAGTAAATTAAAAAATGTTACACATTAATACCTGATTTTGAATACTGGAATTCAATTTTATTTATAAATTAACATAAATCAATGTCTTTTGATGAACTGTAATCTTGCTGGTATGATCAGTTTTGCTGATTAGCTACAAAGTGGATGAAATAAAGTCGTAATTTAGGCAGCCCATACTAGAAAAAATATTATTCCTTTTCATGTTCATATTAGAAACACTGATGACTTTCATAAAAGCATTAAAGTGTTTTCTGGAAAATACATGAAACAAAGTGAGTGCATTCAAATTAACTCTGAAAACTGATTTTAAAAGGATTCAAGAGGACTGTCATACACACTTTGCCTTCTCCATCAAAGTAGTTATTGAAGAGATGGGTTAGTTTAGAGTCTCGGTAACGGACCATCTTATTGGTTTGATTCTCCCACAGAGCTTCAATACAGGTCCTCAGCATCATCATTGTTGTTGTTGTTGTTTAGTCGTTTAGTCGTGTCCGACTCTTCGTGACCCCATGGACCAGAGCATGCCAGCATCATTATCATTAGGCACTGATTAAGTATCAGCATCATTAGGGACTGATTAATATTCCGTGCTTCCTGTTGTCTGTTCCCTTCCGCTTTGGTTCTGTTTGTTTTCCCACTCCATACTAAGTCAACCAAATATAACTGGCTCAAGGTTATCAGCTCTCTATCCTGTTGAACATTATCCCCACTTGTATCAAGTGGCACCTGTGGGCCAGTTTGATCAGGAACATACTATGGAAATGGCTGGATTCACAATTGAGTGTTTGCAATGTGCCTCTTCTTTTGGCCTCTCCAGAAGACTTCAAAAGCTTCCTCCGTGGATTTGACTCCCACCTCCGTGCATCCTGCAATGTACATATTGTGGTTCTGATCCTTGTGGAAAATTTTGGACTGGGGAAGTTTTGGTTTGATGGGGTCAAAGGGGCCTTCATCCAAAAGGTCATAGATGTAGTTGTTATAGATCTCAATGTTGGAGACAAACACACTGTAACATTATCTTCATCAACTTCTTCTACTTTGCAGTTGTCTTAGACATTGATCATATCAGTTATTTCAGGGTCAATTTGCCACCAGTTGCTAGATGGAGTTTTTGGAGTCTGAAAAGCTTCTAGTTTCTGACGTTCAAGTAAAGCATCAACATCACACTGCACCTCAAGCCCATTCTTATCATCCAGCTTGAACACATATTGTTTGGCCTGCAGCGATCCTATGCTGTTGAAGATCATGTCTAAGCAGCAAGGAAGCAGGCCACTGCCACCAGGAGAACCAGTCATGGTGTGAGTTTTCCCACTCCCAGTGACACCGTATGTAAAAGGGAGACCATTTCCCCCATGAATGAGATCATCCACTAGAGGTTTAGCAACGCCAAACACATGTCTCTGAGACCCGCCAACATTAAAAACCTCTTTGAATGAATATTGAACCTCCTTATACGTACTCCCCATTGCAGAAAATTCTGTATGCATCTGGTGGTTGAACCTTGACTGTTGTGGTATTGATCACTTTTATGCAGCATTCTTGGTCTGGCACACTGACTGGGCACAGCCGGCAGTATACCCTAACAGGGTCCGTCAAAGTTTTCCTGGATCCATTTTTCTGCCCAGGCTTCCTTGAGGTTTTGGTTTTCGCGGCCTCCTTCATCCCGCCAAGGCCGCCCCACTCGTCCTTCCTTTTCTCCCTCTTGCTGTCCTCTTGGTGAAGGTTTGGTTTGAAGGTTCCCTCCCTACTCTGGCTTTCCTGAGATAGTATAAATCTTTCAGATCATGTGTGTGATTCAAGAGGAGTTGTTTTTAAAGTAGTTGATGCACAACAATATAGCAGCCTGAGTCAAGATGCTAATACTGTCAAAGTGAAAGAAGTGCAGGAAAGGATATTCCCACCTTGAGTTGTGAGCTGGCTTTAGCATGAAGATCCTGGCTTCTATCGAGCCCAGGTTCCTCATTACATCTTAACTGGGGAGCTAATGTCAAGTCAACAAACCAGGAAAATGAAACAGGATCATATTCAGATTTATGAAACTTTAAACAATCATCCAAACTAGACTTCTGGGTTTGTTTTTTTTAATTTTACCCTCATGTGCTGGTAACACCTCCCCTCCCTCAATAAGTGGGTCTGCACAGGTGTAACTAAAGCTTGATTTTGGACTGTGTTCTGTCTGCGAAAATCTCATACTTAATCCTCTGTAATCTAAATCTTTGCTAAAAATAGATTTTGGAGGAATAGAGTAGTGGTTGCTTCTACATGCAGTTGACAGGAAATGACATTATCTGCTAAGATGGCTGATATGGTGATTAGTTTTAGCATTAGCATATGTTTAAAGGGTTCCTTCCAAAATTTGTATGAGAATATACAGTTTGGCAGAAACTCTTAGGCTACAAAAATAAGTCGCGTTTCTTAGGGAAAGTGACATCACATACAACAAAATTTATGTGCAAGGACATGTTCACTTTTGCTTCTAACAGGTATGTTACAAAAGGCCTATTTTAACAGAAAGCGTCTGCTGAAGGTGAAGCGGGATGTTTTTTGGCCAGGTGCAACTAGGTGGTTTATACTCCTTTAACCAATCTCAGCAGATTCAAGGCCAGCAGGAAAAGCTGTCATGGAAACTTCACTTGCAGCTGTAGGCTATTTGCCTTTTTTTAATTATTATTTATCATTTTATTTGTATGCTGCCCTTCCATAGTTAAACCCACGCACAAGGTGGTTTACAAAATGAACAAAATTGCATAATTACAAACATAACAAAAAGTCATCATAAAAACAAATAAAACATCAAAATGATTTCCACATTCATGATAAGATCTAAAATAAAGATACAAAGAATAATTTAAATAACAGCAACAATGCCCTCCTCCCAACCAAACCCTCTAAACAGTTCCCCACTTTAATGGATTTTAGAAGCAAATGCAAAGCCTTAAAAAAGCTAAATTGTGTGATATAATATTTAGTGACCTGGCTGCTCTTTAGTGATGTGGATTTTATAGAAAAAAAATGAACTGGAACATTTTCTCAGGGGAAAACTGCATATTAGACTGATTTGCCTATGGAAATTTGTATCAGATTTTTTTTTCCCAGTGGAAAATTTTGTGATGTCCTAGGGAATGATCTAATTTACCATGTTTATTTAGTAAATTAAACTAAGGATGTACTCCATGTTAATTTATTGTTCCAATACAGCTCAAATGTCAGTTAACCTATTGTGCTAGCAGAAACCAGCACAAAGGCTTCTGCAAGTGCAATGGGGCTTTCCTCCCATGTGCCCCTGCGCTTCCTTCAAATCTGCTCTGCTTCTTTGAAATATCTTTTTAAAAATGTAAATTTGGAAGGGAGGGTTCTGTATCCAGAAGCAGGCTTCCAAACATGGATTCTATCTCTGCACTGAGAATCATGCACACATATGTAGGGAGAGCATTGGGTGTGCACTGCATGACAGTAACACATTCACAGGCAAATAGTCCACAATGGCTATACTTTGCATGACAGCCATAGGCAATGTACTTGGAAATACTTGTAGCTGGAAAGCACAAGAGGGGAGAGTGCTCTTATGCTCAGGACCTGCTTTCAGGCTTCCCATGTGCATCTGGTTGACCACTGTGAGATTAGGATGTGGGACTATATTGCCCACTGACCTAATCCAGCAGGGCTATTCTTACGTTCATATTAATTTCTCAGCAAAGAGAAACCATAGTGCTTAGCTAAGCTATCATAAATTACTGTCATAAATAGTACCTAATGTGCACGGTGGATTAAATGTCCCCTATCAATTAAATGTATATAGTTGCATTCCTGAGAGTTACAGTAATCAGCAAATATATTCTTAGTGCTTAGTGCAAGTAGAAGTAGTTGTATAGAACCGTTTCAGGGATGAAACTAAAATGTTACAGAACTTCCATTATAATACAGCTCTTCCCTTCTGGGACCTATTTCTGTCTCCTGCCTTTGCTTACATGAGATAAGTGGAACAGAGCAGTGGATTATCCGATACCTTCTTCTAAATGCATCTGAGGGAAGGAAGATAATTATTTAGAAAGTAACAGCATCACAGCAAGATATTACTGCTCCACATTTCAGGCATAATCTATGGGGAATGGTATTTTGTGCAGCTCCCATTTATTTTAGAAGTGTTTGCGCAAGAGAATTTCCCCATGATTGTGCCCTTCATCTCATTTAGCAATTTGCTTAGGGCTATGAGTTCACAGTGGGACGCGTGGCACTGTGGGTTAAACCACTGAGCCTCTTGGGCTTGCTGATCAGAAGGTCAGTGGTTCAAATCCCTGTGACAGGGTGAGCTCCCGTTGCTCGGTCCCTGTTCCTGCCAACCTAGCAGTTTGAAAGCACACCAGTACAAGTAGATAAATAGGTGGGAAGGTAAACGGCGTTTCCGTGCACTGCTCTGGTTCGTCAGAAGTGGTTTGGTCATGTTGGCCACATAACCCGGAAGCTGTACGCTGGCTCCCTTGGCCAGTAAAGCGAGATGAGCGCCGCAACCCCAGAGTCATCTGTGACTGGACCTAATTGTCAGGGGTGCCTTTACCTTTATGAGTTAACAAGTAGCCTCTGTATTTTAGCCTCAACTCTCTGAGGCTACACCTATTTTTACAGGGCTCTTCTGAGGATTTTATCAAAATATAGGACATGTAGTGCTAGTACTATATAATCATTATCATAATAATCACTAGCTCTCAAGAAATTAGCAAAAATTGTCTAGTCATGAGGAAATGCTGCTAACCAACCCCAGAATCAAACACATGGTTCAACCAGCTTTGGTGGAATTGCAGTCTCTCATCCCCACATTTCTATTGCAGCCCTGATTTTGTGAATATCTAAATGTAGAAGCTCTTTAGTTATGTGACTTTCTCTCTTTCTTAGGAAGCCTAAACACAGAATTATTCAGAAAAAGTGTAAAAAGGCGGTGGCGGGGGGGACACGGGACCAGTTACACTTTCATGAGCTAGACACTTATAGATCTGCCTCCTAGCACTGCTTTATCCTATCCTTGATTGGGTGCTTTGTTTTCTGCACATTTTGTTGCATTGTTTTATTGAATAGTTTCCACAGTTATTTTATTAATTTAATCTTACACACTTATATATTTGTTAGCTGCTTCCATGGAGTAGGAAATCTACATTTTAAATGTTAGAAGTAAATTAGAAATAATAATAATCAATGCATTCTGATTTGTTCACTTGGTTCCACTGCTAAGTGTTTAGTTTACATTAATGCCCTCATGTAAAATAATAAAATGTGAAATAAGATTTGGAGTTCAAAGTGCTTGAGCTTGCTTCCCTTTAACCACCACCTTATTTTTTATTTATAGACTGGCCTTATTGTTGCCTGTTACCAAGGGTTTGTGGATATTGTAATAGCCTTAGCACAATGCCCTCACATTGATGTAAACTGGCAGGACAATGAAGGAAACACAGCTCTAATTACAGCGGCCCAGGCAGGTAAGGAGGTTTGGTCCTCATTTCATTTTTTTTGTCCAACAGTTCATTATTGTAAATGCTTATTTATTGTGATTGTATTGAGCAAACAAATGCCAGGTTTCCCCCCCAACGTGAGTCTTTAGGCTAGCCCAGCAAGTATTGCTGCTCTGTCCTCTTCCGTACATTTCAGAGAAGCTTGTCCCTTTTAATGCAGCCCAGCACTATAATTAGTGACACTATTATTAATTTAATGCACACCAGGCTCTGCTTACTAGATTAAATCTTCTGGAAGTGATTAATACTTTTCATGGGGAGAAGATGATGTACTCTCTATTACTTCTATTACTGTATACCATTAAAGCTACCATATTAGTGAAAAAAAGTGTCCACTTTTATTTCTGACCAAGTAGTAATAATATTACAAATGGAGCTACAACAAAGTGTTGCAGTGTATCCATCCTCCTAATACTCTTGTTAAGGAAGTTATTCCATTAAAGAAGGGTATTCAACTTTGTTTTCTGTCTCTCTTTTCTTGGTTTTCTATTTTATTTTCTAACCCCAAGCAGTTCTCTGAACCCTGTTCATACTTTTTCCATTGCTGTGCTGACAAAAAAAGAATTTGAAATTGGCATTCAGACAAATATACAGAAGAGTCTAAGGCAACTGTGTTGCTGCAGCCTTAGAAAAAGAAGAAGTAATGAGAGCATGGCAACACTTGGGCTGCAGATAAGCCTATCAGTGAAAACGTTGGATGAGCACAAAAGGGTGCCTAGCATAGCTTCCCTGCTCTGAATCCTCTTTCTCTCCAGCCCCCCAAGATCATGTTATGTCCTGCATACAAAAGCTTTCCTATTCAATTCAGTGACAGAGTGCAACAAATATTAGGTTGAGCACAGATGCTTTAAAATATTATTTTGCAATAAAAACCAGGAATGTAATCATGCCCAATTCATCATACTGTGCAATACAGAATTGGCAAAAGAATGAAGCATGAAGCTTTGAAATGATAAATTCTGGGAAAATTCATTTTAGTTATATTATTTAAGAGTTGCTTAGAATTATAAACTAAATATAGTTTGTGCTAAAATTATTAAATTAATGACAACAGATTCTAATTATTGACAACCTATAGACAGTGTAATGAAAAATGTGTCATGTTGAATTTAATAAATATTTGGTGAAATGCAAGCATGGCAGTTACAGTACTTCCCTCTTGGGAATCACTGAATGCTGTTGTAAAAAAATATTAGAGCTGATACAGAATAATGATTCATAATTATTTTCTGGAATCCCATTACCAGAACATGTGTGTTTTAACTAAGCTGTATTCATTTTTAAAAATGAAATGAAAAACTCTTACCTTATCTGATAATTGTTTTGTTTCATTTTAAATGCACCGTGTGGCTATAATTTTTTACTACAAAAGTATTTGTGTGTTTTCACAGCTGCCTTGATAGAAAACCAATGCCTGATACGGCTTTTTAACAAGAGTTAGGTGGTCTCAGATATTGTATAACCTGCTTTGGGTTGTGTCCACCCAGGATATGTATCTGTCCTGTTAACGGATTAGATTTAAGGCTGCTCTTTTCTGACCTTTATATTTAATTATAATGAGCTCAGTATTAATCCAGAGTGTTGACATTGGCTTGATACTGTCTGCCAGTACCTGATACTGCTCCCTAAAGAAAATGAGGCTAAGTAGACCACAGGATATGTAAGAAGTTTCCTATAATTGTATGGAGTTATTTTCCTCTTTTCTAAAGCTGAATGACATTGGCCTTGATCACATATCACTGAGGAAGCTGGGGCTAGGTCTGCATGCATGATCCAGTCCACCAAGCTTTCCAGAGTCACCTGCCAGCCCCAAACCCAATTTACTAGGATTGTTCCTGGGGGGGGGGGCACCCACCAAAGCACGGAGAGTCAAGCAAAGACTGTGGTAGTGTGGTAATCCTTCCTAAGTGGCTAGCCAGCCCCCAATTCAATTAACCACCAGTAAATTTGGGGCAAAACTAAACAAACAAATCAAAGCCCCTCAACCAGACAGAGTTCCATCCCACCCTGTGGTAACAGCCCTAACTCCTGTGTGGATCCAGAAATGGCTACATATTACACACAGTCCTCCACAGCCATTGTCCCTGAACGTGCTCCAAGCATGACTGGTGAGAAGGAGAATGTTCATGGACTTGCTAAGACATGTCGGTGCCACCTTGGAGGAAGGTTGGGTTTTTTTGTTTTTTAAGAACTTCCTGCCTTTTCAGGGTTGTTGCTGGGGAAGGTTGGTGCTGCTTCTTGCCAGGCGTGGCTGTCTCTGGTTTGCAGAAGAACAAAAGCAAAAAGGATGCTTTCCGTCTGCTTAATATTTGGGGTGAAGTGATTGTTGTGGCTAATCAGTGGTGAGAGGATCTGGAAAGGGACCCCCGAGAGAAAAGGCAGTGAGAGTGTGTGTAAAAGACAGGAAATGGAGAGACAGGCAAAGAGTGGAGAGAAAGAGAAGTGGAGATTGGTGTGTGTTACAGATGTTTCTCTGTAAGGGAACGGAAGTCTGCAAAGAAGGGACTGGGACTGGGTTCTCGAGAAGCCATGCCCACTTTAGAAATGTGGCCTCTGACAGCTTTCCATTCAGGTAAGATTGCCCTTGGCTGAAAAAAGCTTTCCCATCCCTGCAGTCAGCCACAGTTGAGAGTTCTCACCAACTTTGTTGTTTGGTTCTAGAAACAAACTATGATTCCTAGCTTAACTGGGGATCATAGTTTGTTTTGTTCAAATTAGCAATGACCAGGAAGCCAAGAACATCCCTTGGCTTCATATTGTGGTTCGTTTCTCCCATGTGGGAAAGTGGGAAACATTGGCGCATTCACAGTAAACCTTTTTTTCAGTCATGATCTTGTTGCACTGTAGAGTTTACTACTGGCAGAATTGGAGCTATGTTTTCACAATTGCCAAAGTCCTATTATTAATTAATAGACATATATTTCAAACAGCCTTATAAAGAATTTATGCATTTTAATTAAAGTTGCATTTATTTATAGATTTTTAAGAGCGGATTCTTTTTCAACATACCACTTTAAAATTTGAGGGTGGCCTGTCATTTCTTCTATTCCATTTCCATATCAAATTGATTGCTTTCCCCCTCTACCAGAATCCTAACATTGCTATTTTCTGTTGACTTCATTCTGCATCTCTGGTCTTAATACCACTGTTAAACTGTCTTGAAAACAGCACACAGTTACACATCCCTAGCACACATAATTTCAGACTTACTGTTACCACCTGAAATTATAACTTAAAAAAGAAGAAGCTCCTGAACAGGCACCTAGAACACATTTGAATCCAATATTGATGAAAGGAACACTTCAGCTGAGTCCACGTCCAGATCTGGCCTCCTACTTTTTCTCTGTTAACCAGCTACGGTTGCATAGGAGAGCCATCCCTCTATCCTATAGTTACTGTGCTCAATTCTCTCTTGCCCTTTTTCCAGTTTAAGCTTTTTCATGGAGTATTAACATTCTGAATTAATTGTGCATTGTATTGGCAATCTTTTCCCCCAGCACAGATAGCTTATGTTAAAAGAGTTCATACAAGTAGAAATTCTTATTAGCATCTTGCATTTCTCCTGCTGCTTCAACTGTGAGCATATATAAAGATTATGTTTTCTATAAGAGCTTTTAAATGGAGTTAACTGATTGCCATTAACTTGAATTAGCAACTGCACCTGAAACTGCAAGTCTGAATAGTGCAACCATTTGTGTCTGAATTCAGACTAAAGAACAAATCTTTTTTTTAAAAAAGGTTACCAGGGCTGTATTCAAAGTAGTGTTAAGCAGGTTGTTTTGTCAGTGCAAGGATTTATCCTTGTGCAACAGGAAAAAAAACCTCTTCCTCTGGGCCCCCAAATTTGTTCTGGGTGTTTCCCAAACCCTCTGGAACAGCTTTGGGTATGGCATGGGGTAGGCATGAGGGGTGGAGAAAAGGAGGGAAATCCTATTGCACTAGTTCTAATCCTATTTCTAGCACAGCTGTTTAGCTCAATACCGCCCAAAGTGAAATATTGAGCTGAAGGACTGAGACTGCATATGAACAACATTTTATTTTAGAATCAGTGAGAGTCTGAGTACTTCCTTTTTCTTTGTAGTCCACACACAATCTAGATCTAGTGCATATTTTTGCTCCTGAAAAGTGCATTTTGAAAAACTGGTTGGTTCATTCCAAAATAAAAATTCATTGCAGATTGATTCTGCATTTCCCCACAGTGTGTCCATTTGAAAACAGATGAAGGTGGTTCCAGCAATGGGGGAGTGTATCCACAGCTTCCCTTCTTCATTCACTCATGGCATATGCAGGGAGGAGAAGCCATTGATAACCTAAATAATGGAGGTTTTTCAAATGGTTGTCTGATAACCACACCCACCCACCCTTTTGGATGGCAGGATTTAGAGTCAATCAAGATTGAAAGCAGCATGCTGAGGATGAGCACGAACAATTCCAGAGTGACAAAAAGTATGCTTTGGTACTACAAAGGGATTGGTGTGTACACAGCCTGAGCCTTATGTCCTTAGTGCACATGTATGAATTGCACCGCGGTGGCCAAAATGGTGGCCTTCAGATGTTGGACTACGGCTTCTGTAATCCCTGGCCAATGGCCATGTTGACTGGGACTGGTGGGAGCCGGGAGCCCAAAAACATCTGGAGGGCACGGTGATGTAAACCCCCAAATTCTAATGTTGAAGCATGTACTATGAAAATGCTGCTACTAACTTTTACTCAGTATTACTCAAAAATAGTGAGGCCTTTTCTGTTAGTTAGAGATTCTATTTCTAACAATTCTGTAAGGGCCGCCACCCATTTTGCAGGTGGCAAAGTAAGGCTGAGAGTCTGTAGAGGCATGATTTTTCAAATTATTTGGCATGATTTTTCTTTTATTACCATGAGGAAATTAGCACAGGTCTCAGGTCAGGTAAACAGAAGCTTAAGGAGTTAGGGGCACGTTCAGAATGTCAGCAATACTGGGCACCTCAGTAATGAAATAGTTTTAATGCAGTTGTGAACAATTATTATCAGAAGCCCTTTACCTGAGAAATAGGAGGGAAAAGATACATTGAAAGGAAAATCTAGATTCATTTTATAGAAATGAAGTTGTTTTCCACGGATTGCAGTAGGACTTTGCACTTAATGCAGCCCTTTGAAAGGATATTATTTGTAAGGATCAGGTGCCTGGTTTCTGCAGGAACATTTTGGCTGCTTTTCCGTTTCTAGTGACTCATTGGTGCTCAGAGAGCACCAGTGATATAAATTAGTAATGATGGAAAAGCAGTTTCCAAAGTGGTTGTTTGAATCTGCTCTACGGGGTTTTGTGGAGTTGGGCATGCCTATTTCTTGATTTTTGTACTTTAAATTACCTAGAAAGTCTAGGAGTGTTCTGAAGTTATGTAGGCCTAAGAGGGTTTGGGGTTGGGTGATCAGACAACAGTAAGGATCTCCAGCTGAGCCCATTGCTGATCAATTCAAAAGGACATGAGCACATGATAAGGACGGGAAAATATCAGAAGTTCAAATCAGAAACGTCCCTAAGAACAAGCAAGTAGAGACACTCCAAATGAATGCCTGACATTTTCACTTCTTTCATAATTTTGCATTATTGTACCCTGTCGCTATCTAGGTAGAAGGACTCTAAAAAAGGGCTCCAGTTAGGAAAGAGGCAACCAAAGAGCACAGCTGTCCATAAAATACCTGAGTGTCATTAAAGCTGCTTAAATAGATAAACATGCAGCTCTCCTCCTTCTAGAATATGTAGATTTGTTTGGGTGCCATGAAGCCACTGATCATTAAAACTGTACCAGATGTTCTGCTATGGATTTTGTTTAATTGCTTGTATGAAACTTCTTCATAAACATTCTTGGATAAATTTAACTGACTGACATGTATTGCAGAATATTTAACCGGACTGCAAAATAAGATGAGGGAACTTTTTTTATACAGCTTACAGTAATTAAGTTGTTGTTGTTGCAGCTGGCTGACAGACTACATTATTACACAAACCATCAACCCATCATACAACAAATGACAAGTGGGGGGAAATGTTCTGAATGAGCAATAATGGCACTAGATGTTTGTCTTGTTCTGTCAGTCCAATTACAAGGGCTTGATGGTTTAATTGGTCTTCAGACTGTTAGCTCCCTAGCGTCTATAATTTTAGCCTGTGATAGATTTTTACCACTCTACATATTTCAGTGATACTGGCAAAGCAGGCAGACCTTCTGCGCGAGATTATGCCTGATATGGTCTGATAAAAGCATTTCTAAGAATATATATACTGTGTCTATTTATTTACTTACTTAGTCATTTTAGTTCATAATCTGTCCTGTTGCTAGTTCAGGATAGGAGAAGCTTAATGACCAGAGTTTTACAGCAGAGTTGGGAAACTGAACCCTCCTACGGCTGGCAAGGCAACAACAGATCTTTAAACTATTATTTCCACTTACCATAGACTCTCACAAATTACCATTAATGTAATCATATTTATAACTCTCAAGCATTCTATGTAGGCCTGCCACTGGTGATTATTTGGAAATTGCCTGTGATGGCAATGAGTGGCTAGGAGGAAACTGGATTCATTATCCAGTGTTTCAATTAGCTTCCTATAGCTTTCCAGGCATAACTCAAAAGCACTGCTTTAATCTACTTGGCACTAAATTGTATGAACATTACACCCTAGAACCCACCTTCTGCCATGATTAGCTTAAATTATCCTTCCGAGCAGGGATAGGGAATATGGATAGACCAAATCAACTTTCCATTAAATTTTGGTTAATATACTGCAAACAAAATTTTGCATAGCTTTCATTTCTAAGGAAAAGAAGTAACTGATCTGTATGTGTATTTGCCAACCATTCAGAGAGACATATTCAGGGAGCACCAGTGACTGTGTGGGAAGGAGAGGGTGAAACCCATTTTGTTAACTTCCTTATTTTAGGATTGAACCAAGCCATAGCATTTTATAGTTCTCAGTAGTGGCGCCTGCCCTGTGGAACGCCCTCCCATCAGATGTCAAGGCAATAAGCAACTATCTTACTTTTAAAAGACATCTGAAGGCAACCTTGTTTAGGGAAGTTTTTAATGTTTAATGCTGTATTGTGTTTTTAATATTCAGTTGGGAGCCGCCCAGAGTGGCTAGGGAAACACAGCCAGATGGGCAAGGTATAAATAATAAATTTGATGATGATGATGATAGCTTAGTGGTTATTTGACTCTGAGGAGTGCGTGTGATCTGTCCTGAAGCTTCAGAATATGAGAGTTAAAATAAAACAAGTAGAATTCACAGTGGTTTGAAAATAATACACTTTTGTATTGATATTTTTTATTCTTTTTTTGTAGGACATATTACTATTACACAGTATTTATTAAACTATTATCCTGGCCTTGATATTGAGAAAAGGAATGTCTTTGGATTTACTGCACTCATGAAGTCTGCAATGCAAGGCCGAAGTGAATGCATCAGAGCTTTAATGTTGGCAGGTATAGAAAAATCCTATGCTTCATTATTCTCATTCCCTTGAACTACTGTAAAGACTACTTGTAAATGAAGGACTGCAGTTCTTGATATTTACTCTCTTGGCAGCCCTGCCTGCTCTAATTACAGATTGGACAAAGGAAGAGAGAGGGAGAGAGAAATGCAAAACCATTGTTGCTTATTGTTGCTTTCCACCACTGAATTTTCTACAAATGGATCTCATTAAGTAAACTAAATTCATTAATTTATTTATAAACATGAATATTCTACCATATTTTGCAAAAGCAGTACCAAACACAATCTAGGGCAGCTGAAATTTCCTTTCAGTGCCTGCAGGGTTTACATACTCACGTTTAAATGGAAGGCATAACCCAGTGAACTTGTACTAACCCTTGCATAGTGCAGAACTTTCATAAAACACAATAGGAAAAGCAGACAAAGCAGCTGAATTAAAAGCAGAGAGTAACAATTGGAACACTAAAATTATATTAAAAGCACCCTGAAATAGAAAAAAAGAAAAGTCTTCAGTAATCAGCTGAAGCTTAAAAGAGAAGAGCCCTGGCATGTCTCTACAGAGAAGGCATTTCACAGTTGTGGTTCCACCACTAAAAAAGACTGTCTTGAGTGCCCATCTTCTGATGTTACATAAGGATGGAGCAGAGCCTCTGAAGTTGACTTTAACTGGCAGCAGGCTCGCTTGCTTATTTTTTTAAAATTTCTATATCACTCTTCCAACTGGGGGCTGAGGGGGGCACACAACATAATTAAGACAGTGTTACTAAATATCTGCAATAACAATAAAAAACTAAAAACACACCTCTTGAAAATTTACAATTTTTATTCACAGGGTTATTTCAATAGCTCATGGAGACCAGAGTGTTTTTTGTGTATTTCAGGTTATCAGGAAACGGGTTAATAGCAAAGTGATGTGGAGATGGGCTATTACTTCTGCTCATTTTAGGGAAGCTGTCAGGATGGCAGCTACTGGCCAGACATTATATTTAGATATAATTCATGGATTAAGGACTGCTCAGCAATTGCAAGAAATAATGGAGCTTGTAGAGTGCTAAAGAGGATGAAACATGGATTTATTGCCAAAAGGCTCAGGAGAAACAGAGCTAAGCTATTGCGGCCTTATTTTGAGAGAGTATCCCTAAGCCAGGGCAAACCATAGTGATTACTCATTGCTTTTAGCAAATATTACAGAACAGGAATTCACACGAGATACAAATATGTTCTTCTATTCAAATACCTGAAGGCTCCTATTTGTTAAATATGGTTTAACATATGGTAAAATGGTAAGATACACAGTTTCAACCCATCTAAAGGCAATTGCACAAATATTCTCAGCTGCAAATTTCTCCTATGCTAGTTAGGTTGCTGTGGACTCCCGCAGTTGTTTGAAATATTTGTAAAACTAGAGCCTAACCCCACTTTTCTTGGGAGTCAGCCCCATTCATTCAATAAGATTTACTTCTGAGTAGGCTATTACGTGACCAATTTACTCATACTGAAATGAGTCAAAAAATGAAGCTATGAAACATCTACGTTATTATTGCCTTTTTAAAAAAGAAGGGCCCAAAAGTTCCTATAAACTTGGAGTTTTTCTGATGTTTTTGCTGGAAACCTCAGCTCAGATACTTCAAGCATATTTCATTTGCAGATAATATTGCAATATGTGTAGCGGTATTAATTTAATGGAATATTAATATTCCAAACTGACTGGGATGTTCAGGTTACTTATTCTGAAAAAAACCCTGTTTGTAATATTAGATTTCTCTCTGGAAAATCAGGTCTAAGTGGAGATGGACACGTTTCTTACAAGCTGATTTTCAGGCTCAATGTAATTCAGAATGATTGATAGAATGCCATGACACTTGGAAGGAGGACTTGAATATTCATGTGTGACCCAGGTAGCAAAGTACCTAACCTCATTTATGTTCATGTGGGATTAGTTTTAAAGAAGTCACTGCAATACTTCAGTAGTGTTTAAAGCAAATATTGTATCCCAAATAGATTTCCTGAGAAAGAACATACAGCAAAAATTTGACAAGCTATTAGAGAAGACTTATTTGTGGTCACTGTACAGACAATCTTCAGTATTTTCTATCTACAGCTTTACTGGTAGAATTTCCCCATTTAGGCAGAGAGGATGCTGGAGTCAAGAGCTGAGAATACCATATTCCGTTCTTTTCTTTTCTTAGCCCTACGACAACAATAACAGAAAACATTATCTGAGCTCTGTATTGTTTCTACAATTCATTCCATTAGTATTATTTATTACTTGATTCAATCTTTGTGTTCCGTGGGATAAATGCTCATATTATCTTCAGAGTCTCTTTCAGTGATGGTACCAGCACACACTCCAAGGTATGCTCCAGTCACCCATCTGTGTGATTGGAGAGAGATCAAACAGGAAAGACAAGTTGCTTACCAGTAAATTGCGTTATTTGATTGGTCATCTGTGCAGTCACAGCTCATGTAGTTTCTTCAATGCTGGTGCCGTCAGTTCGTTGAAATCATCATGGCAAGGCTGAAGGAACTTAACAGGAGGCATCTGCCTCACCTGTTTCAGGCCAGCCCTTCTCCCTGAAAGGAGGGGACAGGAATACTAACCCCCTGACTAACATATTATAAACTCCTGAAAATGTTTTACACTCAAGTGTGACTGCACAGATGGCCACCATTACAGGTAAACAGCCTAATTTTGGGGCACTTGATCCTGAAATACAATCTTAAGAACAGCTGGGAATGTACACACATGGAGCAGCAAAACTTCAATGCCTAGAGCAGGAAAAGCAGTCAACTACTTTGCGTTTGCCTGAGATAAAACAGCAGAAAATTACATGAGGAGGAATACATAATGCCATTTTTTGTTGTTAAATAAATATAAAAGAAAAACACAGCCAACATTTTTTTTATTTAGCAGAATATTAGAGTAGTGTGCCTTAATATTTGCCAGTATAAGGGCTAGAGATAAGGAGGGGTCAGCGAACCATATCTTCCTATCACCTTTCCTCCTTTTCCTGTCTGGCATTGGATGGTTTCAGATATACCTTTCACTGACTCTTATTCTGGTCAGATGTAATCTCAAATTAACCTCTTAACCATTCATGAGATTAGCCTAAATCCACAGATTTGGGTTTCTGGCTGTGCCATCTGGTGTGCTGGAATTGTCAGCAAACACTATTCACATCTCTTCCATTTGTCCTTTCAATAGCTTTTGTTTGTTTTTTACTGGTACTTTTTTGTTGGCTGTTTAGTATGTATAATTTTGCTTTCATCTGCAAAATGAAAGATCCATTGTAGACCTAACATTCCGAGTTTCCTGGCCATTCCCCCTTCCAGTCCGTTTTTGGAGCTGACTGTGGTGCGCAGTTTATATGGCAGGCAGGGTGGGGGGGAGAAAGAGGAGCATATGAACAAGACACGCTTAGATACCATTCTTTTTCTGAACTGCAGTCCTTCCATTTATTGTATATCTATCTGTTGCAAACCCTACACCTGTAATTTGCTACATTTAGAGATACTCTGCTTTCAAATGCAAGTGCAAATGTAATATAAAATGATTTAAAACTGAATTTGTGTGGACAAATGTGACCACAGCCAAATTTCATCTGGCCCTCTGGGGTGGGTTTGATGTTATGTCAATCGCAGTTCCTTTGCAATAAGATCATCACAGAGGGAAACACTTCTCAGCAGACTTGTGTTCCTTGCAAATATAGAAATAATAATAATCATCCATGCATTTCGCAATAGCATGCATGCAGTTTTGGGGATGTAACTGCATTTTGAAGTTTGAGGTTTTAAATAGCTGTATGGTTTTAAATAGCTGTATGTGAAATTTTGCTGTTCAGCTATGCATTGACACTATTTGCATTCTTCCAGGATTACGGAGTTCCTTTTGCCTTTTACAGAGACAGAACAGATTAAAATGTAGTCTGCAATATAATTTAACAAATGTTGAAAACAAATGTTGAAAAATAAAAGGCTGAAGAAAAGTAAAGGAGAAACTTGAGTGGAGATACGCTTATTTAATTATGGTATAGTCGTACCTTGGTTCTTGAACGCTTTGTGACTCGAACACCACAAACCCAGAAATGAGTGTTCTGGTTTGCGAACGTTTTTTGGAAGCCAAACGTCTGACGTGGCTTCCAATGGAGTGCAGGAAGCTGCTGCAGCCTATCGGAAGCTGCGCCTTGGTTTTCAAAAGTCAAATGGACTTCTGGAATGGATTCCATTTGAGACCAAGGTACGACTATCTGTATCTACAGGAAATAGCTTGGATCTGGCTGTGCCCACTAATATGGGGCCACAAACAGTTTTATGCAGAGTAATGTGGCCCTTAGTCTACAAAAGGTTACCACCCCTGCCATGGGCAAAAGGTTACCACCCCTGCCATGGGCAAAATAAGATAAATGGAAATTTAAGTTTAATGTGAGAAGCGTGTGTATGGTAGAATCATGTTTTCCTAGGAATAAAACCTAGAAAAACCATTCATTCCCAATACACACTTCCACAACATTCTTTACTGGCGATTTGAATTAAACAAATATTTAAAATACCTTAGAGATTATCACAAAACTGCACTTCATTAAGACTTTTGAGATTGATACAGTGTTTTTTAAAACTCCAACTCAATGAGACAATGAAATGCAAGGTCAGGCAGCACTTATTACTTGTGTTGTGACGATGACACATGTTAAACATCACTCTAATTTCTGACGGTGTAGCTATGGGGACATAACAATATCTGCTGGCTCTCACTACAGTTCTGTACTGAGCAGTAAATATCTAAATAATTTGTGTAGCTAAAAAACCAAAGTAAAATTGGGTTGTTTTATCAAAATATTAACTGACAGTCAAAATAAGAGTTGTCAAGCAGCTAAGGTTTCAGAGTTTCCTAACGCAATATCTTACAAAATTCAGGGTATGCTTAGCTTTACCTATATAATGTGGTCAGCTGCACTTTTAAAAAACCCCAATAATTAAAAAAAACAACTAACTCTCTCTCTCTCTCCTTTGAGGGGCAAACATTTATGCCACAGACCCAGGCCGTGGATTCACATCTCAGGAATGGGCATGTTTCACAGGAAGAATAGAATCTGCCTATCTTATGCAAAGACTTATGGACAAGCCATGTGCTGAGCAATTTTGTGACCACTATGAGCTAGAATGGCCAAAGTTGAAAGAACTTCTTGCCAAGGCTGCAGAGCCAAAGACCTGTTTGCAAAAGATCTCGGAAGGCGTGAGGTCAATAATAGCTTCCAGAGGTTTCAAAGGCCCTGAAGACGATGGTGTCCTTGATCACATGGTTCGGGTGACGACAAGTCTAAGGAGCTCTTTTGTTGCCGTAGCTTGTAGGACCGTGTGCCCTGGAAGTCCGCCTGGCCTAGGGAAACGCAGGCCTGCTGTACAAGAGATCTTTAGGAAACAAAGAGCCAAGGAAATCAAATCTATGGATAGCAAAGACCATTTTAACAGCTATGAGAAGCTGTTTCAGAACTCCAGAGTTATGTTAGTCTCCAAAAAGAAGGAAAGGCGAGCCAGCCTCCAGCCTTTCAGTCTAAATGTACCTCAGGTTAGCATTGTGGTTCCAAGGAAATCAAGCTTGCTGCCACTACACTTGCTGAGAAGGAGCAGTGTGCGCCCAGGATTTGTCATCCCCAAAGTCCGAATCAACAAGGCACCTCCCCCTACTTTCCAGCCAGAGAAAGTCAGGCGAAAAAGCAGTGCTGCTGATGGGGCTTACCTGCAGATTCCTAAGTGGAGGTATAAAGAGCTGAAGGAAGAAAGGAAGAAGGCAGAGGAAGAAGAAAAGAAAAAAGCAGAAGCAGCTCAGAAACAGAAGCAAGGGTCTCCCGTGAAAAGCAAGACTTGAACTGAGGCTGAGACTCATGATAGCACTACCAAGATCAATAGAAAAGTCAAGTTGCTATATTGGGGCCAGCTGAATGACACAATTTAAAGGAGAAGAAATCATCTAGAGAGCAACTGATATGGTAAAGTGTATATACGTCAAGAAATGTAAGGAAAGATTTAGAGAATCTGTGAACAGGTTTAAAATATGGAAAAGGTAGTTTTCTTGGGGTGGAAAACAGATGTCCCACAGAAGGGGTAATGGGATTAAGCTCCAAGAAGGGAGAGTTAGTCTGGATATCAGACATTTTTCTATACATAAAAGAGTATTAAGCTACAGAGTATCTTGCAAGGGAAACTAATATTAAAAATAGATTTCATAAGCACTGGCTTGAGGATAAGTGAAAAGACAAGTCTACGGATTTTGTACAAGTGTATTATGATCTCCCCATCCCCCACACTAAAGTAAAGGGCTTTAGCTTGATGCTTGCTTTTAAGAAAATATGGACATTGTAATGAAATTTCAAAAAACAAAAAACCAAACATTTAAAAGATGCAAAAATCTCAGGGCATTTTGTAGAAAAACAACTTTATGAATAAAATGTTTGTAAAGCATTTCTTCTGAAAGTTACGTTAATGGAAACAAAATGGTATGAAATTATATATTTTGTATTGAATGAGATTTTACTGTTTATTTATAAAAAATGTAAAAACTACTACGAATTGGGTTAATTTCACAAAATGCAACATTTCTGAGGATCCTCCCCAGTTATTTATCAGGATAATGCTCAACTTTAGGTTCTCCCACTTCTGTATTCTGAAACAGATCTGCAGCAAAATTAGCAACGTGATGTGCTCCCTGTTCAGGATTCTAGCTGTCACGTTCCTCAGCCACACCATTTTTATTAATTTTTTTAACTCTCAACAGCCAGTCAGCATGCTGTGGCCACTGAACATTTGAGCATCTTTTGAATCCCTCCTGACTTCTTCCTAAATATGTTTTCTTCTTCTGCAGACCCCTATACCTGCTGTTACATTCCCAGCTTGCGTGTGGGCAGTGCCATTTTTGCTTTATAAGAAGCTGCACTCATTTCCTGAACATCAGAAATAGAGGGAATGGTGCTTCTCCCAAGAAGCTCAAGGCATTTTTAGTACATGCAAAAATTCTATTGAACACCACCATTGAACTTAAAGTGCAAACATAACCATTCTCAGAAATAAACCCCACTGAGTTCAATGAATTTATTGCTGGCAGGGTAGAGATTTGATTCAGTTCTCATTTAAAGCCAAATTTATCAAAACAAGAACTGGAATACAGCAATCCTTTGAAATTCCCATGTATCTGAATCTGCAATGCAGTTTTCCAAGCAGTGCTTACAAAAATGCATGTACTGGTATATAATTTAGGCAAAAGTGTACATAAAAAACATTAAAATGAGAAAGGATTTGCATGAGGGTTTTTTTTATGCAGACTGTTGCAGAAATGTGGAGAACTGAATCTAAGATTTGAAAAATGAGAAACAGAATACCAAACTGAGAGACCGTTCCAGCACTACTTCCTGGTCTATATGGAACAGGAGCTTTAGCTAACCATGCATGCTTCTAGTATGGAAGACCATCAACCAAATGAATGCATATACATTTTTGTCCATTTTTTAATCAGTTCTCTGCAAAACTAAATTGCTGATATGTATTAAGTTCTGTTATTACTAAAATTTATGGCATCCTAAAAAGATGTCGGTAATATTTTCAAATGATGCTCTCCCCTTTTTTTGTAATTAGTGGGCAAGCTTTTACATGCCCATGGCAAAATTGCCTATATGCATCTTTCTCTTATGCTCCAACAGAGATGATATATTTTTTCTTCACAGCCAACACATTATATTTACATATCAAATCAGTCAGTTTCTTTAAAAAAATCAATTCTTACAAGCAAGTACATGAATTTGCACTTTATCATCTAAAGGACTGAAATGCACTATCACTCTCAGGGATGAATTTAAACAGTAATGTTCAAAGGGTGTAACCCATTTGTATGTGTATATGTTATATTTTCAATTATGTTAAACAATAAATTCTGTTTAAATTATGGCATGCCTTACTTCAGTTTGGTTTGGGAACTGCATGATCTTACGATCAGCTTCTAACCCCATGAAATTGCCCCGCCCAACTCCTACCTTTGCACATTCGACTAGGTCAGCTTCAACTTCAGCCACCTTTATGGCCAATTGCTCCATTAGTGGAGATTTGTAGGGCAGCCGCTTGGTTGTCTCCCTCCACTTTCATAAGACATTATTAGTTAGATCAAATGTTTTCAGCTGAAGCGGCTTTTAGCCGCACGGTATTACTTCAGGTCTTGTAATCAGTACGCCAGCAGTGTGGACTCACTCAGTTGTTGGAAAGTGCTGCGGTATGTCCCAATCCTCTGGCCTTCCCTAAGATAGTCTGATTTCTATTTTTTAGAGGGGGTTCTGTCTCTTCTGTTTTTTAATTGGTTTATGAGCTGGGAGAGAGGCAGGCTAATATTCCATTTTCAGGTGCTTCGGTGTATGGTTTAGGGAAGTTTTTAATGTTTAATGCTGTTTTGTTTTTAAGATTTGGTTGGGAGCTGCCCAGATGGGCGGGGTGTAAATGATATGTTGTTGTTGTTGTTGTTGTTGTTATGCTTATGCTGTTTGGCGAGTCCAGAAAAACTGAGCAAGTGCCTGCCTTCCAAAAGTCTTTGCTCCTGCCTGCAGTCATGTGAGAGGACTCACCCAGTCTACTGTCCCCAGCATCCCACTCTTAAATCTACACTTCAGGTAAGCCAATCGTTCTTTGCAAAACTGTTAAGATGCATGAAGAGAGAGAGATTCTTACTGAAAACTTCAGGCAGAGATTATAAAACTTAGGCATTCTATTGATATCAAAGAGATCTTTATGTGCTTGCTCTCCAGTTGAAAGCCATAGTACCCAAAAGCAAATGAACTGAAGAGCTCTGCCAGATGATGTCAGAGGCCCATCTAGTCTTTAGCATCTTATTTTTACAGTGGCCAACCTGATACCTATGGGAAGCCCTTAAGCGGGAATTGAGTACAACAGCACCCCCACCTGCGATTCCCAGTAACTGGTATTCACAGGCATATGTTACCTCTGACAGTGGAGGCAGGACATAGCCATCATGGCTGGCAGCTACTGAATGTCTGACCCTCCATGAATTTGTCCATCCACATTGGTTGCCATCACTGCATCTTGGGGTAGCAAACACAAGGAACTAGTTTCCCCCCTGTCCAGTGTTTTCCTATCAGCTTAATAGAGCTTTAGCTGTATTGTGCCCAAGAGATACATGGAGCTCAGCTAGCATTGATGTACGTGTGTGTTTTTACAGTGAAGTCAAACTTTGCTTTTCTGTTATTGCTTCCTGAGTTTCAGTCTTCACTGATTTATTAGCAGTGCTATGCTACTACACCTAAAGTCAATATTTGAACTCCCTTTATGAGAAAAGAACCCTAGAAGCTAGCAAGCAAGCAAGCAAGCAAAAAATACTGTATCGCACAACTGTATGTTTGGCCACTGTTGAAGGATTTTGACCTTTTTACTTTGAAAGTTGGTTGTGATCTTTGCACAAGACATTATGCAATCGTTTTGTATTATGTCTAGGTATATAGACATACACTCTAGTCCTGGATATACTCCTCTGTTTCAAACCCTTTGTAATACTGGGCTAACATTTTTCCTCTAGACTTTCCTAAAATGGAAGTCAATAGAAACCATTCCATTTGTTTTTTTGTTGCAGTGGCTTTAACTAGTTAATAGTTGTAGTGGTGTCTTATTTTCGAGTACAGTGATATAGTTATATCACCCAGAAGACAATACATAACAGAGGCCACTCAAGTTTCCTCAAACCCAAACCGGAGTCTAATTTTACATTTTACCAAAATAAAGAAATAAAATTCTGTTGTCCCCAATGCTTCTGTTCATCCTCCCAAATGTCTATTTAATTTACAGCTTCAAAACAGCACCCAACTATCTGAGCAATAAACTGAACACTGGGTTAATCACAGATTTAAAACAGAACCAACAATTAATTGCACCCCATTAGCTTGATTTTTTTTGCATAATTGTAGCCAGAACATTTTAGCTTTCTTAATTCTTTTCTACACCTATTAGCAACCACTGAGTGAAGATATGCCCGGTATGTATTCTGCACTAAAAATAAAGATAAATTCCTCCCCCACACCATTACACTCCCCAACCAACAAATGTCTGAAAATAGTTTTGTCACTTTCTTTTTTTGCAGAATTTATCATGCAATTTTTTACTCACTTTGTTTTTTAATATATAATTTAAAAAATAGTATTCCAATATACCCCCAATAATAGCCAAATTATAACAATAACAATTTACTGATTTTGGTTTTACCAATCATAGTGAATGGCAAGGAGCAATACAAGGAGGTTGCATTGCCAACTACTGGAAATTTCCCCCCACTCACGTCTCTTCTGAATTTCACCTGGTGTGGTCTTAGCAGAAAGGACTGCTGCTTGCACAAGTCCAGGCATTGGTGTGTGTTTCGGGGGGGACGGGACCTCCTGGACCAGAACAAGATATGGCTTGGAGGGCTGCAAGAGGAAAGGAGGATGAGTGAAAATTGGGTGTCCCAACTTGCACAACCAGAAGCGCTTTCCACTAAAGCAAAGCCACCATTGGATATGACCCTTGAAAAGCAAAGAAAACTTACCTTATGGAGGAGATATGATGACTCAGGCCAAACTAACTCTAGCTGTTCCCTGCTTTGCTAAATGCCAACAAAATGGAGAATCAGGTATTTCCCTCATAACCAACAGAACCTTATATAATACTCTAACAAATTGCCTGTGTGCATTTTGGTGCCTCTGAGTTAATGACAAATATGCTCAAATTGTATGTCTTTAAATCCAGAAGCTTTTACCTGTTTTACCTGTTACTCATCTTCCTCGAGCTTTTATACTAGTGGTGCCCTCACTATAGAACTGTCTTCCCAGCAAAGCCTTGCAAGGCCAGTTCTGTTAGGGTGGCTAAACAATGCTTTCTTCTCTCCTGCCCCCAAAGATAAATTATAATTTATGCTCAAACTGAATTTTAAATTGCTTTCCTGTTTGCCATTTCTCTAATCTTCATAGTTTGTTTTAATGCTATTCTTATTCGTCTTTGTTGTAATCTGCCGTCAGGTTCATAGTTTAGTTGGAAAGTTAGAAATTAAGGTTGTAGCCAACTAAGTCCTAAATCCATTGAAATTAATGGACCTAAGTTAGTCATGCCCATTAAATTTAATGGAGTTACTTGGAGTAGATCTAACATTGGATAGAATATTATATGTATCTCACCCAATGGCAGGAAACAGGATTCCCCCTGTGTGATTCAGTCACAGATGCAGCCTCTTGATGGTGAGATGAAGGCCAAGGCACCTGTCCTATTCAGTTTTCTTTCCTAGTACAACTAACCTAATTAAGTTGCCACCAGTCAAACAGCTGTAATGCAATCTTGCAAGCAGATAATTACTTTGGCAAAATCTGGAACCACTGCCAGCACCTGGACTCCTGCTCAGAACTTCCCATTATAAATTTTAAATTGGTGCACTGTGCAAAAAGTTGTTCCATTTTGTTGAACTTTTCCTGCGTCTTCTAACAGCAGCACAAGACACAGAAATTAAACATAACAGGAGTTTCCCCTAGCATAGAGTGGCGGAAATATTTTTTCAGTCTAGTTTTATAAAACTGGAAGCCACTTCTTGTGTGATCGATAGCATCTTCAGTGTGTTCTGTTTGTCCTGTACATATTTTCTTTTTTGGTGGGGCCGGGGAGTTTACCTTGGAGATTAATAAGAATTAACTAGCTCAGAAAAAGACGTTAAGCGTTGTTGGATACTAGTAGCAGCTGCACAGTGCTGGTGTCTTGTTTCAGCTATTCATCCATTATGCCAGCCTCCCCCAATCTAGCCAGAGTTGATGGGAATGGTTCTCAAAAGCATCTGAAGGTCACTAGGTTGATTAAAGCTCCATTATGCACAGGAGCACATACAAAAGCAGCCCATTCTGTGTTGTAGCATATGTGTGTGTGTGTGTTTTTCTGCTGCATCGGGGGTCCAAAAAAATCCAAGAGTTTTAATAACACACTAGAAATTCACCTAGTACCATAGTGCAGTACATTTCCAACATATACAGAATAGCAAAAGGAGATGCTGTGCTTTTAATAAATGTTCCCCTAATGAGCTCAACTGAAGAGTTTATTTAAGGATGTTGTTTTTGTTCCAGATTCTTCCAGGTGTCACATTTGTCACATCAGTTGCAGGCTAATGTCCTCTCTGCTTGATAAACCATCACTTGTGGGTGTCATCATGCCAGTTGATCATAGTATCATGAGCTCATGGTGAGGCAGCTCTGGTTAATTTCCACCCCACAGAAAAAGCAACAGTGATTTAAAATGCAGTTATTCATCGTGCTGAATTTTTAAATGGACAAGGCTGCCACAAGGTATTCAATAAATATGGCTCCATTGAAAGCTAATCTAATGTTGCACCTGCCAGATAAATAAGTTGCCAGATCTTAAATTCAAAAGCAGTCGGCTTTCTTGCGCAATAGGATGCAAGGTTTAATGCTACATACTGCTCTCTTAAATTTTGCTAAAACTGAACGGATTCCCCAAGATGTAGTATTAGACTTTTGGTCAAAAACCACTCCCATGTATCCTTGAATTCAACTCCAGTGATGTTTGTAATAGCAGTCAACCGTGACAACCAAGCAAGCAAACTATACTTCCTCCAAGTAAGATTTGGCTAACAATTTTACTTCCAAAACGCGATCCCAAATCTGATTGTATCCAACTAAGTTATACAGATGGCAACCATTTTGTGTGGTGGTTCCATTCCCAGCCCCCGCACACATTGGCAGTGTATAAGCATGCCCCACCCCATTACACCCTGCCCACGTTCTGCCCTCTTCTGGGTCCAAAAGGACCTGTGGTCACCATCTGTACTCAGAATAGACCCATAGAAATTTATGGACTTAAGTTTGTTGTTTAGTCGTTTAGTCATGTCCGACTCTTCGTGACCCCATGGACCAGAGCATGTCAGGCACTCCTGTCTTCCACTGCCTCCCGCAGTTTGGTCAGACTCATGCTGGTAGCTTTGAGAACACTGCCCAACTTAAGTTAGTCATGCCTATTAATTTCAATCAGTCTACACCAGTGTTTCCCAAACGGGTCTCCAGCTGTTTTGGGACTACAACTCCCATCATCCCTAGCTAGCAGGACCAGTGGTCAGGGATGGTGGGAACTTGTAGTTCAAAAAGAGCTGGAGACAAAAAATAGGGAAACACTGGTCTACGCCGATTTAACATTGAATACAACTGTATTGCATTATCATGTTTTAAATAGAGGTAATAGGAGTTCAACATTATCCAAAGAATGTATTCAAAACAGTGACAGGAGGAGTGCTTATTCTTACCACCACCGCATGGATAATTAATGTAACGTTTTTACAATGCATTTTATGCCAGTAGTAAGGCTGTATAAAATTAGAAGAAGCCAAGTAGGTAAGTGGATAGGTTAGGATGTCCTTGGTAGTCTTTCAACATATTGTGCTTTCTTCTGTTACAGTTTAGTAATAATGAATCTCTTTTAGGCATTTATGAATGCAGGATATATTAATTTAATATTGGAGGTACCCTTCCCCCCTGTGCCACTAGTGAGAAACTTTTAAAGGCTGGTCATATACATTTGGCTTGATTGGTCACAGGTTTTACAGGTCTGAATGATTCATTACAGATACACTTGACAATTTTTAAAAAAAAAAAAATCACAGAACTTGGCATATTCCATATTTATCTATCACACGTTATTTGGTGATTGCCGTTTTGTGGATATTTGCAATATTTCATGTTGCCATGGTCACAGCACATAGGTCTCTATTCACCAGGCACAAGTAGATCCAATGACCCAAAGACAGTTATGAGCTGCAATTCTCCAGAAACTTTAATTCGGAGCTATTACTAAGAAAGAACAAGGTGCTGAATACAGTGAAAGAACACTACAGTCAGCAAACATAGCCTTGCCCCATTAGGAATAGATGTATCCACTGGTATATTGACCTTAGTCAAAGCAGCCTTCCATGGGCAGCCACAAACACCACCTCTGGCAGATAACATTACCTCTCTCGCAATGCTTTTCAAGTCATGTCAGTTTATCATCAAGTGTAGGGATGGAAACAAAACTGTCCAGGTATTAAGTTTCAGTGGGTCCAACAAATGAACAAGTGAACTCCAGATAGGACCTAGGTTGCAATGCTAAACATACTGAAATGGGAGCAAGCACCACTGGACCCAGTGAGACTTCTCATAAATCGAAGAGTTGCTCATGTTCTCTTGATGATGTGCATAAAGCCCAGTTTGATTTATATCCATAAAATACATCACATGTACAGTTATTGAGATGAGCAGACTTTCAGAGAGTAGATGGCTACATTGCACCTCATGACAATAACATTTAAATTAAATGCAAAACATTTTATTTAATATCTAGCATTCAGTTTTCATTTGTCACAAGGTAGTCATTTTAATGGCACTTCGAGAAAGAAGAATTTGCCTCATAAGCTACACACGCTGAAACTTGATTTCAAAAAAGGCAGAATTTTTTTCTGGAAACAAATTAGAACCAAGTCATTTAAAGCCAATAACACATTCGCCTTAGGTTTCACTTCTTATTGTTCACATGGCTTATTCTGGTCAAGTCAAGTATCTTTAGGACTTCAGCTGTTTTATGCACAGAAATCTGATAAGCATATACGTACATGAAATAAGTATAAGGACACCCTTTAACATTTATCCCTCTAGCATTCTATTTCCAGTGGGCAGCCTGATGATTTTGAGTGCTCACAAAGCACGGCATGAAAATGATAGCCTTTTCTCCACCACAAGAGAGATATTCCTCCTCCATACACCGAGTTCCAATTTAGTTATCATGGATAAGCACACGAGAAGCGCACTCCATGAATGTTTTCCTCAGCAGAGAGATTCTGCCACTGAAATGCCTCAAGGGTTTGAAAACATTTTTCACAGTTACATGTGAAAATAAACATGCAAACAAGAGAACCATTTAAATTGCAGCTATTTAGATACAGAGAGCAGCAAAGCAACTCCATCTAAAGAACTCTAGGCAGCATGTTGCTCCTATTCACCAACTATGCCCGTGTTGATGAATTGGTGTCTAGGTAGGTAGGTAGGTAGGTTCTATGGCACAGTGACATCTAGGCCATACTGCACCAAATTAGGCAGTTTCTACTCATTTTTCTTTCTGCTCAATCATGTATTCATAGAAGAACCAGGCAACCATGCCTTAAAATGGGTCAGCAAGGTTTCACCGGGCCGGTTCACTCGAGCAGAGACCCCTCGCATGTGCGCCTGCGATTTCCAGTGTCTGCACCTGCGGAGACGTGATTTCCGGTGTCTGCGCAGATGCGATTTCCAGCGCTGTGGAAGCGAGTCCTCGGCGGGGCCTCGCCGAGCGGGCGGCTTGGTTTGGGGGTGGCTCATGGGCCAGTTAAATGACCCCCACGGGCCGCATGTGGCCCATGGGCCTTAGGTTGCTGACCCCTGCCTTAAAATGTGAGAAAAGCATCTAGATTCACGTCTTGACCAAGACATAGAAAGGTCCAGATGTTGCAGACTAGGTTGCTGAATTCACACACAAGCTGGAGAGCAGTTATGGATTGACACCCTAGCAACACATGTTCAAGGGTCAGAGGAATGACCCAATGCAAGCAGCTATCATGTCCAATTTGTAGTTGGGGGAGTTTTTCCACGTGCAGTTCTTCTGTGACACTTTTGACTGTGAAGCAGATATTTCTTTGTGTTTGAAGAGTTTGCTGTTTGACCTAGTTTTCCTAGAGTTCTGTCATCAATTTAGGCATAACGATCCAGGGTAAAGAGGTTCCCTCTGTGCCCAATGGCAAGGTAGGCATCTTTAAACATTGAGGAAAACATTAGTATGCAGCCCTTTGTAAAGCTTTGACTTGTTTTACACACAGCGGCTGAAGAAACCAAACAGACCCCATTTCTGTTTCGTTTCAAAACCATGGCAGTCGTAAAATAATTACACATTTTTATTAAGCAGTATTTCAATGGGTTTTTATTATTATTAAACCTCTCTCCTCTTGCAGTTTTCTCATGTTATTCGTCATTAAAAATAAATGATTCTTCAAAGCCCAAGGGGAGTGGAAATCTTCCATGGTTGCCGGAAGAGAAATTGTAACAATGATTTATTAGCAGCCAACTTTTTCTGAAGTTATTAGAATGCATTGTAGTCTACAGGATTAAAAAGAAGAAGAAAAAAAAGAATGGTGTGGTTTCACCATTTAAAAAATAAAGTACCTATAAAAATGTAAATGAAATTTGGGTACAGCATTACAGAACCAAGTGATTCCGAAGTACAAGTTTTTTTGCATGACCAGGCCTAGCTTTCACCATAATGATTTTTACATCCCCCGCTCCCAAATCTAGCAGTGGATATCCTTATAGGCAGCTGATGGAGATCTTAAGGTGTGCAATGCAACACTCATCTTGTTCCCTAACGAGTGTAATGGATCTAACAGATATATATGAGAATACACACCACCATCTTGAGACCACTTGCCACACGCTAGAGCTAATTTATTCTGCTTGCTGTGAGGAAATAAAAGGACAAGTCATTGTCCACCAGTACTTCACATGTTACTGCATTAATATAACATAGATGTTAAATTGCCACTGTAGGATTATTCAAGTTTGTATATGGCGGGGTCCTTCCTGGACTGCAGGCACTTCAGATTGCAGGCAGAGCATTCAAACATGTGATTCACCCGGATCCTACAATTTGAAGCTGTATATTTAGGAATGGCTGTGCTGTCATGTGTTACTCCTGCAGGCTTAAAATCTGTTTCAAGTTTCTGTACTTTCTGACCATGTAGAAAGTGTAGCAATAGGTAGACCATCCAATCTTGCCATTTTATTTGGATTCTTGCCTCTTATTGCTCTGTTGTTGTTTTTTGGGGGGGCGGAATGTAGACTTTGGGCCAACCAGTTGGCTCATCTTTGGCTAGGCTGCGACATAAATCTCCTAAAGACCCACACTTTGCAAGAGAGGTCTACCCATCTGAGAAATTTCTGGTCCTTTTCATATCCTAGACTAAAATAAAAATAATTGCGCCGGCCCTCCCTCAAACATGTTTGAGAAAAAGAAGAAGAAAATAATAAAAATAATTGCAAGGATGCCCTAAAAGTCTTACTCATACATTGAAAACCTCTCACCAGAAGAGGGCAAGCAAAAAGTAATACACCTCTTCCCCTCCCAATCTAATGCATTCCAGTAGTGCCAAAATCCAGAAATGAAAAAGTTTAAAATAATTATTCAAAGCTCTAGGTTTTCCCAATCCCGTTACATTTCTATGACCATATTTTTTTTTATTGGCAGTACACAGGGACATGGTTTTTTTTCAGCTGAGTTGTAGGACTGAAGACTCTTCCCTCCCCACCCCCTCCCCTTTTTAACCATTTAAACCATAGGCAATTAAGGCAAAAGCATGAGATACCACTTTCAAAAGATCTGGTAGCACAAATCTCTTAATCATTCCATCCGTAAACACTATGGCTGGATCCTGGGACAGGAGCTTCATTTGCGAGGTTGGTGGATGTGTTGGTTGACATGTTGTGCGGGAGGATGCTTTTCCACAGAGGGATGCGGTTTCTGATGAGCCACCTGGGCTGCAGCTGGAGGGAAGTCTTTATCACCCTGATTAAAAAAACAAACACATCAGAATGAAAAGGAAAAGGAAAAGGAAAAGAGAGAACACCTGTCTCATCTGCAAGTTGTGTGTGTGTGTGTGTGTGTTTGCTCCAGCCTGACATGCCAGAATGTCAGATTTTCTTACAAAGTGTTTCTTGGGGCTACAGAATATGAGCTTGTGGTTCATATAAGCTTGCCTATTTCACAATATAAACATTTTCCTGTTGTTGAAATGACCATGGTGTATACAAACTGCAGCTGACCAGATCAGTTAAAATAAGCTGCTCTACAGGAATCTAGGAAATTGGCTTAAAATGCAGGTTTTGCACATTTTACTACTTATGAAACAAATGGCTGCATAACTTGGCAAGCCGATGTGTGTGAATTTGCAATATTACAACGAGAGCTTCCTGGTAGCTGTATCACTGCTGCCCACCAAGTGTGGGAAGACGGTGGCAAAGTCTCCCCATGGTATCCATTTTGTGACTGGTGCCCATAATCTTTCTCTAAATTCAAAATGTACATGCTGGTCCAAAATGGTATGAATAAGGCCATACAGTGGTGCCCCGCAAGACGAATGCCTCGCAAGACGAAAAACCTGCAAGACGAAAGGGTTTTCCGTTTTCAGAGGTGCTTCGCAAGACGAATTTCCCTATGGGCTTGCTTCGCAAGACGAAAACGTCTTGCAAGTTTGTTTCCTGTTTCTTAAAACAGCTAATACCCAGAGTGCATTGCTTGAAGAGGTGCAGTTGCGACTTGACTTCGAGGAGCAACTCATAGCACGAGGTGTGGTAGCCTTTTTTTTGCGATTTCTGAAGACTTCTGTGATTTTTTGAAGATTTTCCAGAACTTCTTTTGCAGCCATTTGGTAAGTTAAACTTTTAAAAACTTTTTTTGGGTTTTTGGATTTTGGGTTGGGGTGTTAGGAATTGAAGGACTTGGTGTTGGGGAAGGGTCTGCAAGAATCTGGAAGCTTGTGGGGTTTTTTTCCTGATTTGTGGGGTTTTTTTCCTGACTGCCTTTTTTTTAAAAAAAAATTGTCTGGCTTTGGATTTCTGAGTGGAGGGTGGCTGGGGGGGGGGTTCAGGGAATTGTTGAGAAGGGGTTTGCAAGAATCTGGAAGCTTGTGGGGGGGGGGGGTTCTGATTTTTTCTGACTTGCTGTGACCATTGGGGCAAACTGCATTTTTTGGAAAAAAAATCAGGCTTTGGATTTCTGAGTGGAGGGTGGCTGGGGGGTTCAGGGAATTGTTGAGAAGGGGTTTGCAAGAATCTGGAAGCTTGTGGGGGGGGGGTTCTGATTTTTTATGACTTGCTGTGACCATTGGGGCAACCTGCCTTTTTTGAAAAAAAAATTCAGGCTTTGGATTTCTGTGTGCAGGGTGTCTGGGGGTGGTTCAGGGAGTTGTTGAGAAGGGGTTTGCAGGACTCTGGAAGCTTTTGCAGGTTTTTCTGCATTTTTCTGACTTGCTGTGACCATTGGGGCAAACTGCCTTTTTTGAAAAAAAATTGTCTGGCTTTGGATTTCTGAGTGCAGGGTGGCTGGGGGGTGGTTCAGGGAATTGTTTTCTGGGAGGTTTGGTGCTTTTTTGGCTTTGTTCCGACTTTTTTTGACCATAGGAACGCATTAATTGATTTTCAATGCATTCCTATGGGAAACCATGCTTCACAAGACGAAAAATTCGCCAGACGAAAAAACTCACAGAACGAATTAATTTCGTCTTGCGAGGCACCACTGTATTCTGCACTATAAAGTGCATAGCAACTAGCCCTTTTCTGACACACAAATACACACACACACACACGTTAAATGATGCACTTTTCCATACCCTTCCCTTTTTGGGTTTTGTCTATTAGACTGTGCGCCTGTGGTCAGGAGCTGTCTTATCTTTCAATCTTTGTATGGCACTTAATATATTAGGGACGTGTGAATGATGACATAAATTAAAGGGGAGACATCAGATCAAAACCAAAAGGAAGTTGAAATTCACAAGAAGCTGGCAAAGCTTCCCTTGATTTTAAAACAGTTGAAAATTAACAAAGATAGAAACTCACCCTTGCAATGACTCCAGAAATGAACACAGTTGGTTTAGGTGGACTGGAAAATTAAAAGAGGAATATTCAACTATATAACTGAACAGTGCCATTTGATACAGCCAGAGGGCAAAAAGCCACAACAGATAATTCCAAAGACTTTATTACTCAAGACTTTATAATCAATTCAAACAAACACAGCAAGAGACACTCTTGGAAAATAACATTCTCATAGCAATCTCCATAAATTATCTATTCAGCCCATCCTTGCTGTACTAGTTAACGTACCAGAGGTGCAAACATGGCGGAGTTTCGAAGATTTATTCTTAGATGTTCCAGATTCAAAATTAAATAAAATAAAAATGGAACCCCAAATAAGCAATATGACAAGGCAGCAACAGGTCCTTCAGTCTACATTCTCTGGGGTTCAAGTCATCCTCTCCTTTTCTTTGATTGGTACAATGGGTGGTGGAGAGCTTGTAAGAGGTCTGTGGAAGGAGTGGGTGGGGCGAAGGAACTAGGATTACATTATCATCTGCTTTAGTGGGAGTTTAAAATGTGCTGTGCCCAGAACACAAAGTGGCAATCCAGCTTCTGGTGGGTCAAGTTTTAGTAGTAAACATCAATCTACAAATGGCTGACATTGAATCTGCTCCCCCCAAGGGATAGCCCCATTGATCCTCTGTGACCAATTCCAGTCAGGCTGGCAGACTGCAGTCCTGAACACCCTCCAAAAACTGGGTTTTGCCCCTCAGGCCCTTCTAAGTCTGGGCTTGGGCCAGGCAAAAGCTATGGTCAGGCAAAGAATAGTAGACACCGAGAGACAACAGGACTGTGCAAGATGCCCCGACTATAAAATTGGAGAAATTGAGAGATATATAGCCGCACCGGCAGCATATCTCTTCTTTCTCGTATCTAGAAATGCAAGAAGGGCCTTCACACTCGCCAGAAGCTCGGCTCTTCCCTCGCCGGTCCTGGATGGAGCCTTTAGAAAAGTTCCCTATGCTCAGAGACTTTGCACCTGTCCATTGGGAGAGATAGGAAGCCCAGAAAACTTGTTCTTTAGATGTCCCTTTTATGAAGAGGCACATCATTGATCCCCTACTGGTGAGGCTTGCCAACCTCCCGCAAAAGCAAAAAATTGACCTTTTGCTGTTACGCAAAGATCAGAAGATGACCTGGATGGTCGCCAGATTTTGTGTACAAATCTGTAGGCGCAGATCATCGCCCAACTCAAAATAGTCCGGCATGAAAATCCCCAAACTCAGTTCCATGGGTGACTCTGAGTCAACTCCCTGGGATAGTTTATTGTTGTACATTGTTTCTAAATTTATTGTTGCACATTGTTTTATTTGTCTGTTTTAACCATATTTGCACATCAGTTTCTAATGTTGTGAGTGCCCTTCAGAGGCTTCAAGAATTTTATTTTATTTTATAAAGGTAAAGGTAAAGGTACCCCTGCCCGTACGGGCCAGTCTTGACAGACTCTAGGGTTGTGCGCCCATCTCACTCAAGAGGCCGGGGGCCAGCGCTGTCCGAAGACACTTCCGGGTCACGTGGCCAGCGTGACATCGCTGCTCTGGCGAGCCAGAGCCGCACATGGAAACGCCATTTACCTTCCCGCTAGTAAGCAGTCCCTATTTATCTACTTGCACCCGGGAGTGCTTTCGAACTGCTAGGTTGGCAGGCGCTGGGACCGAACGACGGGAGCGCACCCCGCCGCGGGGATTCGAACCGCCGACCTTTCGATCGACAAGCCCTAGGCGCTGAGGCTTTTACCCACAGCGCCACCCGCGTCCCCTATTTTATTTTATAGTAGTAAACATAAGGCAAAAAATATAAAATCAGCCTTTAAGGCTAACACTACAGCATCAAAATCCAGGAAACCTAGCTATGACATTTCTGGGGAGGATGTTTGATTTACAAACTTTTCAAATTTGTGTTAAGCGCTTAAACACACATGACAGTAAGAAAAAACGAATAGCAAACAACGTGTTAATAAAACATGAAATCTAGTTTCTGCACAGTATTTGCTTGCCATGACATTTTCTGAAAGGCTTCATAATGGCAAATCTGAATTTGAATGATTTCCTCACATATTCTCCCTATGACCTTTCAATTTTCACTGTTCTCCGTCGAACCATGAAATTTTGGAGCAGCATTTTTTTGAGAAGCACTTGCAGCCACCAGATTTATCCACCGGCGTTGCTCAAAGAAGATGTTTGTAATGAAGCCCCTTGGGTCAAAGACGTATGGGCTGGTTCTCTCTCTGAGACAACTTAGGAGACTTCCACGTGAAAGCCGTTTCAATCTAAGGGCAACCTCTCAGGAAAAGGAGGCAAAAAACCGCACCAAGAGCACATGATTCTACCTCAAGTTGCCTCAGCTGGAAAAAACAAAGCTGGAAAAAGCCATCTCTGACAACCAACTAGTGCCCTCCTTTGTGGTCATGAAGGTGTTTTTGAGTCAGTGGATGCCTCCGCTAATGGAAGAGGACAAGTGACTTTTCCGAATCCCTTTGCTGCCTCAAAAAATCAGCTCCAGAGAGTGGAGAAACCTCCACATCAGAGTGGAAGTTGGCAAGAGGAGCTTGCAGACAGAACGGCAGATTGACCAAAATAAATAAATAAATCACCTGCCCTTCTATTAGTGGTAAAGGTAAAGGGACCCCTTCCGTTAGGTCCAGTCGTGACCGACTCTGGGGTTGCGGTGCTCATCTCGCTTTATTGGCCGAGGGAGCCGGCATACAGCTTCCGGGTCATGTGGCCAGCATGACTAAGCCGCTTCTGGCGAACCAGAGCAGCGCACGGAAACGCCGCTTACCTTACCGCCGGAGTGGTACCTATTGATCTACTTGCACTTTGACGTGCTTTCGAACTGCTAGGTGGGAAGGAGCACGGACTGACCAACGGGAGCTCACCCCGTCGCGGGGATTCGAACCGCTGACCTTCTGATCGGTAAGTCCTAGGCTCTGTGATTTAACCCACAGCGCCACCCGCATCCCTTTTATTAGTGGAGACACTGCTAAATCAAAAGCTCTACCATAAGTGCAAGGTCACCAATTGGATTCCACTTCCTGATATAATTTACTTCCCATGTGTCAGAGCCAGGCTGGGGCCATGACTTAGTGGACCTGCATACAGGCCTGGAATGTGTGTCTCCAAGCAAGTGTCTGAGATGAGTGACTGGAAGTGAAGGCTAGATGACGCTTGCTTGCTCTGTTCAATATTTTTTTTTGGGGGGGGGGGGGACGACACACAGGTGACTAGTATTTATACCAGGCCTAGTCTTTCCAGAGCCTTCATATTACCATCCAATTATAGGGGCCAATATTGCACATCTGTATTTCCTGAAGAAATCAGAGTCTGATTTCTGGTGCAAGACACCAATTCCCTGATTTCATGATATTTACAGCATCCTGACATCAGCAATGCTGCCATCTCTCCACAAATAGCTGCTAAAAATAGAAAGGGATAGAGAAATCCTGACAGCAGACTCCCCTCCTCCTTCTCCAATCCTCCAGAGAAATGGAAGGGAGGAGGAAACAGGGTTTCATTCTTTCAATTGCTTTGCATTCTGCTGGCGTTTCACGCATAGTGTAACCTACATTTCTAGTATTTTGTAAGCTATAAATGGCTGCTTTGAGGATATATTTAATCTGATGAAAACCAGTTTGACAGATGTTGTTTTGAAGATACAGCATACCATACCTTTCTCTCTAGGCTTTCGTAAATAAATTTTAAAAAGGACTGCCTCCTTTAATGTAGGGAACACTTGTTTTTAACAAATGCATTTAGCGAATATAAATAGATGCAATTTAAAAATAATAATGAAAACGAAGAAGTGCCACTATAAAACCTGAACTTTCAGAGAGAATAGTCTCATTTCAAAACATCATAACATATGGGAAGAAATCCAACACCTGCTTATGATGAAATGTTTGAAGCACTCGGTGCTTCTATTAAGAAATGCACCTGCTGCACATCAATATCTTCAAGGAGTTCATTTATTCTTAATCCTATAATATGGAATTCTAATATTTCATGATACTAAAGCTTAAACAAGGCAGATATTGACATTGCGGAGAACTCACACAGAAGACTGATTAGTTGAAAAGGCCACTAAACCAGTGAAATGAGATATGAGGAATACTAAAAAGTGTTTTTGCCTTCATCGTGTAAGATTTGAGGTCTTTAGTTTCATTATTATTCATTATTATTGTTACAGCGCTTCCATCTCACTTTATGAAGTACTCACACACCACTCTGAAGTCTATTCAAAGTAATTCACATACATCATTGCAGTAATCTTTACAGCAACTATACGGTAAAGGTACCCCTGACAATTATGTCCAGTCGCGACCGGCTCTGGGGTTGCAGCGCTCATCTCGCTTTATTGGCCGAGGGAGCTGGCGTTTGTCCGCTTCCGCAGACAGTTTTTCCAGGTCATGTGGCCAGCATGACTAAGCCACTTCTGGTGAAACCAGAGCAGCGCACGGAAACACCGTTTACCTTCCCGCTGGAGCGGTAACTATTTATCTACTTGTACTGGTATGCTTTCAAACTGCTAGGTTGGCAGGAGCTGGGACCGAACAACGGGAGCTGACTCCGTCGCGGGGATTTGAAGCGCCGACCTTTTGATCGGCGAGCCCAAGAGGCACAGTGGTTTAACCCACAGCGCCACTCGCGTCCCCAACTATACAGTAGGCCAGTATTATGTGCTTCTATATTCTCTCTCTATGAGGCATTGTTATTTGGATGTGGAATGGGGTGTCTGGCAATGCTATGTCCCAAAATAAGTAAGAGTGTGGGTTTGCAGATCTCCATGGAATTCAGGGAAGGACAGAATAGTTAATTATTATTATTTTTTAAATAGTATGTGCAAATTACTTAGGGAAATAACCCATTGCTCATACCTTTGTGGAAAACAGATAGTGGCTCAGATAAAACTTTAAGTGTAAAAATACTTTTAAAAAGAGAGAGTTCAAAAAGCACAGGGGAACTGTCAACTATTTTTTTAAAAAAATATGGATTTCCCTTGACCTGAGGGAATGTAATAAAAACCACCTAGTTGCTTTGATAAATCTGTAAGCAGGCACCAATCCTGTAGGGTCCAAAGGGAGACTCTAGCAGGGGGTTTCTTCAGCTTTTTTCTGCTCAACCTTCATTCTATTGTTTTCAATATTTCACCTGATCGACATGACTTTTCTAACGCGTGGTCCTGAAGGTAAAACAGGTTTGAAATGCTTTGTTGCCACTTCCTGATAATTTGCTTCTCACATATCAAATTCTTCGCTAGCAGATCGGCACAGAATCAAAGAATTCCAAAACACTTCGCAAGAGGGAGGGGTTTTTTTTGCCTGGCGAGGCTGAAAATGTGCAAGGATTTCCACAAGATGGCACTGCTGAGCCTCCGAACTTCGCAGAGAGGCAAACAAGCAAACTTAAAAAGACAAGCTGATCCTTTCTTCCTCTTAATTTTAGAACACAAGAGTTGCAAATAACGTAATTCTTTGCAATGGGGGGAGGACAATGCACACTCGTACATACGTTTAATTCATAAAGATCTCGATTGGAGAGTTCAATGAATCTCCTCCAAGGAGCTCATGGTGATACACACAAGATTTCTCATCTTAAATTCAGAACAGCCCTGAGAAGTAGGCTGGACCAAAGTCCCATTTATAGGTTCAAAGCACAGTTATGGACATAGAAGCATAGAAGGACAGCAGAACTAACAATGCCACCGAGCAGAAAGTTATGAAAGGAGGATTTTTCATGCAAGGTTTCTGACTGCAGGGAGAAGTCTATGTGGGTTTGCCACAACGTCGTCCCCCAAAAAAATTCCCATCAGTATTTCCAGCTCAATGTGGAAATGCAGGGATACTGGGGCAGGGCCACCAGTTGCAGCCCAATACCCCTTCTGCATTTCATGGTCACACATGGCCTTTGAATGAAGGAACAGAGCTTCTGAGACTGGGTGAGTGGGCATTGGAATACAGTGGACCCTTCGGTTATGTTACCTTTGGGTAAGGTTGTGAAAAAAGCAGATGATGCTGAGGAAGCTGAGGATAATGATGATGATGATCAGAGTTCGGATTCCAGCTCAGTGAGTGGCGCTGCTGCTGACAGCGACAGTGATGACACAGCAGACTACAAGAGCGCAAAGGCCTCAGTCAGACCATCTGATGCGTCTGACAATGAACTGGAAGAACCACTGTTCACCATTGGTCACTTTTCTCCTAAGAAGGAGGAGATGAGTCCAGATGCGTCAAGTACGCAGGTCTGAAAGGGCGACCAAAGGCAGACCTCCAAAGAGATTTGCTGATGAGTTTGCTAAGATGGCAGCTGCTGTTCTTAGAAGCTCAGAAAAGGTGTGGGAACCTTCAAGCTTCAATGAGGTTCAGGAGTTAACCTCTAAAGATGCTGAGCCTTGGCTAAATGCCATGAAGGCTGAAGTTGATTCCTTGAATAGGAACCAAACTTGGGAACTGGTATCGGTAGTCCCAGGAATGAGACTGGTTGGCAGCAAATGGGTCTTCAAGGCCAAGACAGACCAGAATGGCAACTTCCGGGTTGCAAACGTCGCAAACTGCATGTATGCAGAAGCGGTGCCTCATGTTGCGGACTTACTGGGGTACATAAGGAGCCCTGGAACGAATTAAGTTCGTATCAGGAGGGTCCACTGTAATTCTTTTTTTTTTCTAGTACAAGTCCAACACTCCATGCATTATATTGCACAAGCTTTTATATTCACACAAATAAAGACGTAGCTATACAGAAACAGTCTCTCAAAAATAACTATTTACAAACTGATTTTATAAAACTTCTTAGAGTTAAGTCTTTATGTGCTTTGCTCTAACTTAAAAAAAAATCAGTCATATGGAAATGAGTCATTGATCCATTTTTCTCAAGCCCACCTCTTAATTCGGATCCTGCGAGGACAATAACCAGACAGAATTTCTAGGTGTCAAGTAGCGATGGATTTTCCTTTTGTCCAGGGGGCACCAACCATTTTGGGCACACATCTCGAATCCTGCAAAAGTGCTATTGGTGCCAGTCACAAAATGGCTATACTGAGATGTGTGGCACAACACAAAATGGCTGTCTCATTTAAATGAGAAGAATAATAGGACCAAAAAATGCTCTGGGCATCAACTGCCCTAGCAATAAGCGGGGAAAGCACCAATATCAACCACAACTACTCACAAAGGGAAACTCTGGCATCAAATGAATTGTGGGTGTGGCTTTGGGATGGGCATTCAACATAGGATAAACTGAGCACACAGGATCTGAGCAGGAAAACCTAGCAGTCTCTGATGAATTGTAGATTTCCTGCATGATGGAAAAGTTAGTGGTAAACTGGCACCCATGGGTGCCATGTTGGAAATCTCTACTTTAGTCCCTCCTGTACTCCCATCTGACTGCTGTCACTGCAGATGGTGACAGCAGCCACGAAATTATACGACGCCTGCTTCTTGGGAGAAAAGCAATGACAAACCCAGGCAGCATCTTAAAAAGCAGAGTCATCACCTTGCCAACAAAGGTCCGTATAGCTAAAGCTATGGTTTTCCCAGTAGTGATGTATGGAAGTGAGAGCTGGACCATAAAGAAGGCTGATTGCCGAAGAATTGATGCTTTTGAATTATGGTGCTGGAGGAGACTCTTGAGAGTCCCATGGACTGCAAGAAGATCAAACCTATCCATTCTTAAGGAAATCAGCCCTGAGTGCTCACTGGAAGGACAGATCCTGAAGCTGAGACTCCAATACTTTGGCCACCTCATGAGAAGAGAAGACCCCCTGGTAAAGACCCTGATGTTGGGAAAGATGGAGGGCACAAGGAGAAGGGGACGACAGAGGACGAGATGGTTGGACAGTGTTCTCGAAGCTACCAATATGAGTTTGACCAAACTGCGGGAGGCAGCGGAAGACAGGAGTGCCTGGCGTGCTCTGGTCCATGGGGTCACGAAGAGTCGGACACGACTAAACGACAACAATGTACTCCCATCACCACAGTTTGATGGAAGGTAGCACACAGAGACAACATACTGCAATCTCTCCAATCACTGGTCCTTGTCCTGGGCCAGTGGAGGGCAAAAGGGAGTGTGAGTGGTGGAGGATGGAAATGACACTAATTCTGTCCTTTACTGACTTTCCCAGCAAGACTACTGTAATGCATTATACATGGGGCTGCCCTTGAAGACCGCTCAAAAGCTTCAATTAGTGTAGAACCTGTCTTTTAGAATACTAGCTGCTTCTACAAAGTGGGGCCCAATTTTGAAAGAACTGCACAGACTTCCCATTTGCTTCCAAGCCTAATTTAAGGTCCTGCTACTTTTGTTTATTTGGTCTTTATTTCCACGGAGTTCAAGAGTCAGTAAGAACAAATATGCATGGCTAAACTACCTCTGAGAAACTGGTTCTGAGGACCATGTCGTGAAGTGTTTTCAGATATGTATGTGAGAAACTAGTGAGTATACTCCTACGCTTAAAAAAAAAGAGAGATAATTTTTCAATGTTCAAGAGAAGCAAAATATGTTGGGTGCAAGGTCCCCGAGCTTCTAATAATTGTGGATTGATTCCACTTGCTTCTGGCTTTAAGTGATACAGACTACACAAATGCCCAAATCTTGCTGAAGCCTCCAAGAAGTTCTTCCTCTGTTCCAGCTCTCTCTCATTCATGATTTTATCTGCACAAGCAGAAGGAAGCAAATGCCCTCCTAAGAATTGAGCTGTTCTGTGGGCAACGGCTGAAAGAAAACAGCGGGAGTGAGAAAAATGTTTACAATTCCATGTCCCAAAGGGCCACTGTTTTTTGTTTGCTTTAAGTCACGTTAACTACCAGACCGCAATCCATCGCTGGGACAGTGCTTCTAAGAAGACAGGCTCAGGCACTAGCTCTTAAAAACAGTAATTCATTTCTGCCAGATCAAAAGATTTGTGTTTACAAGGCATTTGTGAGGCACTATCTAAAGCTATAGGCTATCTCTCCTTTGCAAGAGGGTTTATTTATGAGGCATGTTAAGTTTCTTGATCGCAACTATATACCTACTGGTAATGCCCCCTATTAATATTATGCTAGCTATGTGTGTGCTTTGTGGGTATTGAATTTTTTCTTCCATGCACAGTTCTTTTGCCAGTGTACAACTTCCCCCTATCAATGATTATTTACAACAACGGCTTTTCACATGCATGTAATTTTCCTGTGAAGAAGACAGAGGCAGGGATATAAGGCGTACTGCTTTAATTTTCAAATGAGGCATTACCTGCAAATGAAGGGCACTGTCAGGGCCAGACTATGGGTGGCTACACCCGAATCTAGGCTCTGCCTCTCAAGATCAGTCAGTGAAGGTAGAAAAAGCTGTGGTCTCAATTGCTACAAGCAGCTGGTATTGCTCCACAAACTAGATAAAGGTAGAATGCCATGCCCCTAATACCTATAAAAAACCCCAGCCAGTTTGGGGGATTCTTGCTGTCTCCCACTTGCAGTGTTCGTTGCCAGTAGAGAGATGAAACTGTGAAGGACCAAAGAAGTGCTTTCTTCTTCTAGGCATTGTGCCATTTGATGACCTTTCTCCATTTTTCACACTTTAAACAGTTTCCCTCTAACCCCAAACCAGATTTAATCTATACTGCGTTTCTACAACAACCCCTTTTGCTTCTATACCCAAGCGTATATGTGCACGACTATAACCAAAAGCAATACACACATACATGAAAACCTGGTGCCCCTTCCCAGATGTTTTGGACTACATGAGCCCCTGGCAGCACAACTATGACGGCCGCCACTGATTGTAGTCCAAAAGCAGCTGGAATTCCATTGCCTGGAGAAGCCACACTAGAACATGGGAAGAACCTTCTGGAGCTAAACAAAGGCTAACCTAGTCCAGCATCCCGTTTGGTACAGCATCCAACCAGATGCCTCCAGGAAGGCCACAAACAAGACGCCTGGTATCATTTAGAAGCACATCAGTGAGATTCTATCAGTGGTGGCCAAACTTGGCCCTCCAGCTGTTTTGGGACTACAATTCCCATCACCCCTAACCACTGGTCCTGTTATGTGATGGGACTTGTAGTCCCAAAACAGCTGGAGGGCCGAGTTTGGCCACCACTGGATTACATCCAAAACATTACAGAATTACCTAGTTAAAATAATGAAGCGCGGAAAATGGATTTCAGTTTTTTAGACCGAAGGCAGAAGTCTTTGGGGTGGGGGGAAAGAGTACCTTGGTCTTAATTTCATTCACAGGGTGGGGGTGGGGGGAAATCAGACACGCCATCTGCCACATTACGCAGATTACATGAAGATTAGTGTTGCTCAAAAACACACACTTGCAGCTCCTGTTTCCAAAGCAGCATGCCGTTTGGCATTACATAAATGGCTGACAGCAGCAATAATCTGCAGAGAGCCATCCAACCAGCTGAGTGGCATCTTAGCTTAACGTCTTACTGCCACCAAGTTATGTAAATGTGTCCATTATTTTAATTCTAGAATGTGTCTGAGCAAAGCAAGCATGCAGTGCTCCTACTTTCTCAATGCACTCCAGTGGGCTCTGTTAGCATGAATGGAATATGGGGGTGGGGTGGGAAGAAGGAGAATGACTGTCAATACCTTGCCTCCATGCTTTGGAACAATTTTTAAGGGCATGCCAGTAAAAGGTAAAGGACCCCTGGATGGTTAAGTCCAGTCAAAGGCAACTATGAGGTTGCAGCGCTCATCTCACTTTCAGGCCGAGGGAGCCGGCGTTGGTCCACAGACAGCTTTCCGAGTAATGTGGCCAGCATGACTCAAACGTTTCTGGCGCAACGGAACACCGTGACGGAAACCAGAGCTCACGGAAACGCCGTTTACCTTCCCGCTGCAGTGGTACCTATTTATCTACTTGCACTGGTGTGCTTTCAAACTGCTAGATTGGCAGGAGCTGGGACAGAGCAACGGGAGCTCACCCGTCACGGGGATTCGAACAGCTGACCTTCTGATCGGCAAGCCCAAGAGGCCCAGCGGTTTAGACCACAGCGCCATCTGCGTCCAGTAAACACCTGTTTCATGGAATTAATCAACCTGCCACCCTGAGATCTTCACATGAAGGGTGGTATGCAAATTTAATAATATCAATAATATAAAATATTGATCCTTTCTGGTTACATACTAATTATTGTGGAGTCCTCTTATAATCAAACATCACTTCAATTGTGTGCAGTCAAAGAGTGGAGGAAACCCATCAGTAAATCTCAACTGTTGGTATAAAAGGATTGTTAAGTGACCAAAAACCTAGGTTAAGCTAAGAAGAGTACTGAGGCTGGTTGATAACAGGGAAAGCCTAAATAATTCTCCCAGAGAGCATGAGAAAAGCAGTGTGAACTTATATATATATCCTATTAACACATCGCTGAGGTTTTTTGTTCAGGTTGTAGGCTGGCCTCTAACTTCTTTAGAGTAGACTTAGAGGGTCAAAATACTATTTCTCCCATGTCTGGTTTTGAAAGGGAATCTACCCTCTTCCTAACGGAAACATTATCCTAACAATTGTGGATTTTCTCATAATCCATCATAATGTCTAACCTTATGTTGAACTCTACTAAGCTTTTTAGCCTCAAAGGAATCTTGTCAAAAACAAGCTTCACTTGCTTGTATATTGTGTGCCCAAAATACACTATTTTATCAGTATGATTTCGGCTTAATAGGCATGTCTGTGAAGAGTGAACAAGTATACAGTGGTACCTCGGAAGTTGAACGGAATCCCTTCCGGAAGTCTGTTCAACTTCCAAAACATTCAGAAACCAAGGCACGGCTTCTGATTGGCTGCAGGACTGGGCGGGTGGGGAGGAAGACTCCTGCCTAAAACCTTGGAGAGGAGAGGCACTGCCAACCGGTGCAAATAATGAGGCAATGGGCTGGCTTGGTTTAAGTCGACTTACTTGCCTTGTAGGAGGCAGATTTTTCATTTATGTGCCAGTATCCGCCACTGCCGTCACCCCAACAACATGCAAGAGAAAGCCCAGGAACGACGACCGACTGCAAATTGGCAGTGGCAGCCAGGCAATTGTCTACCTAGCCAGGACTTAATCCAGGTTGATGCCTGAAATCCTATTCTTATTAGCAGCAATTATATTTTTTCATTTCAAAGCCAATATCACTGTGCTACCCTGTCAGTTTTCATCTTATCCTGGACAGAGCCTCAGAGCATTCCATGACTGTGAAAGAGGCAATTTTAATTATGTTGGTTTGGAAGATAACAATACCTTACAGAGCTGACCCCTACTTATCTGGGCTTGAACCAATTCTTTTGAACTTCTGCTTTGATCAAAGGAAGAAACCTCACTGCCCTTTTAAGGTTCATTGATGGAAGTCTCATATGACCAGAACTTTAGATGAAATTCTAACAGCGCTATAATTTTTTTTTTTTAATCTAGCAGTGCAAGTCTTACCGACTTTTGCAGGGTGCCCTGGCAAACCATTTTAAGGAAGCGCCTGCTTTCAGTCTTCAATATTATCAAGCCTCTGGTTTGCAGTCTGAAGGGAAAATCCGCTTCTTGAGTTATCTGGCAAAACCTTTGTCCCACGAACCACTGCGCTTTGATGTGCTGGTATGCTACTTACAAGGACAACATTTTAATTCTTACATGTAAGGGTCATTTAAACTTGTGAGACCCATTTGCATTCTGAAGTGGCATATAGAGCCTAATCACAGTTACCTTTAAAGTCGGCACTGATGCTATCTGAACTGCATGGGATGGATGTTAACTAACCACAGTAAGGTGCGATAGCAGAAATTCGCATTCCAAAACAGAGAGGACAGAGGCACACAATTTTGCAGGTAAGCCATCACCAGTGTTTCATTTACATCAGCAATTAAAGCTTCTTCCCCCAGCACCTCCCCGTCCTACCCTTTTAAAAGGATTATACAAAAGTAATAGGGATGTGGGTGGCGCTGTGGGTTAACCCACAGAGCCTAGGACTTGCCGATCAGAAGGTCGGCGGTTTGAATCCCCGTGATGGGGTGAGCTCCCGTTGCTCGGTCCCTGCTCCTGCCAACCTAGCAGTTCGAAAGACCGTCAAAGTGCAAGTAGATAAATAGGAAGGTAAATGGCATTTCTGTGCACTGCTCTGGTTCTCCAGAAGCGGCTTAGTCATGCTGGCCACATGACCTGAAAGCTGTATGCCGGCTCCCTCGGCCAATAAAGTGAGATGAGCGCCGCAACCCCAGAGTCAGTCACGACTGGATCTAATGATCAGGGGTCCCTTTACCTTTACCTTACAAAAGTAATGCCTCCTCTTTTAGTTGAGCAGCCATAATTTTCCCAACACTGCACATTCAAAGCACAATATTTCAAGTTCAATTTAAATACTGAATCACACCTGACCTAATAGCTTATACAGAGTGACGGAATTACATTTGTCGGTTGCCCATTACCATTGTAACTCAAGTATTCAAAGAAGTAAAACAGTAATTAATATACTGATGGGGGAAGTGCAAAGCATGCACATTTCACAGGATATATTGATTTTAGTTAGATGAGAAGCGATTATCTAGCTTGAAAACATTTATCAGGTTCCCTTTAAATTAAGAAACTAAACAACAAGACGATCTCATAGTTTTGGTTTGTGGAGTATTTAGAGATTGCTGGAAATTTACAGGTGTGTATGGACAACACATTGAAGAACTCTTAAATCCAGCCATCATTCCTTCTACCACTTCCAAATCTTCATTCAGGTGTGTTTCAGAAGACAACGTGCAAAGGGTAAGTAAAACGTACATAAAGGAAGAAGCGAAGGCAATTTTGTTTAATATGCTAGAAGATAATAAATGATGATCAACCTTACTACAAAAATAATACAAAGCTAAAAACTCCAGTCTAGGAGAGCTCAGTTACTCAGCTGATTGGTGGTTTCTTGACAGACCTTCAGACTAAAACTTTTTCACTCTATATAACATTCACAGGCCATTCTGGAAGAATCTGAAACCAGTAGATTAAACTGGAACCACTGAGTAATGGCCATTTGCTAATACTTTAGCAAGTCCATTCCAAGCCACTCTATGTGTACGTCAGCTGTGTCTTTCCTACACATCACATAAAACCCTAACTCCTCCCCCTTAACCCCTTTTCATGTTTCTCTCAGATAGATCGTAAGTTGTTCAGAAAAGGACTGTGTAATTTCTGAATAGCATACTGTTAGTATCCCTCAAAAGGTAGCATATTTTAAATGAAAACAATGTATGAAACTTTCATTTTAATCCGGTTCTGCAAGAGAACATTACAAAAATGGGAGGGCAATGTGCTAAAGGTCTTTTTCCAGAGCATGCAATGCTGAATGCTGAACTTAGCAGCTATAGATCAGAGCCTTACCAAACAAATACAGTAGTACCTCGGGTTACAGACGCTTCAGGTTACAGACTCCGCTAACCCAGAAACAGTACCTCGGGTTAAGAACTTTGCTTCAGGATGAGAACAGAAATCGCGCGGCGGCGGCGGGAGGCCCCATTAGCTAAAGTGGTACCTCAGGTTAAGAACAGTTTCAGGTTAAGAACAGACCGCCAGAACAAATTAAGTTCTTAACCTGAGGTACCACTGTATCTTGGTAACAAGGTATGTGCAAGTCAAGCAATACTTACCCAATGTCAACTGAATATGCCCCCCCCCCTTGTGTGGTCAAGTAAAGCTGCACTGGAGACCAGAAGGAGTTTTAATTTTGGAGCCTTTCAGACAGCTGGCGATAAGGTAGATGTAAGAAAGAGCATGCAAACCAGAACAGTGTTCTAACAAGACTGTGAAGTTCTGAACTTGCTTCTTTAATTGAATGGCCCCTGGTATCCCAAGTAGCAGAGCAATTTTACTGACCCAACAGCATACCAAAAGTGAGTGATGTTTCGTGTATGTGTGTGTTTTAAAAGGAGCATGAGTCAAGAGGGCATGAGATCATGCATTTAAGGGATTTGTCTCATTAAAGGAGGCTGCACAATCTGTTTTTTCTCACTGCGCAAGAAAGATAAGAAAAAGATACTACCCTGGGTATAAAACATACACTGGGTAGCTGAAAAGCTTGCAGTAAATTTGTGAGAGATCTGTATTCTTACAGAAATGTGCTTCTAAACAAACAAACACTGAACTGTGACTTGAAGGACTAAGTATGTCAAGATTGTTTGGGGGGGGGTATTGTTTTGTTGTTTTAACTATTTGTGTTTTTACCTTGTATTTTATCCTGCGACTCGCCCTGATGAAGGGCAGTATACAAATCTAAATAAAATGAAATAATAAAGTAAAATAAATAAGGGAAATATTAAGGGCAGAAACATGTCCACCCTTTTCATTTATTAAAGCTGCTGCTATAAATTAGGATGCAGTCTTTATGCCCAGTTGTACACAGTTGAGTAAACTGGGCATAATCAGATGGAAACTGGATAAGCACCTCTGAACGCAAATGGAATCTGCACATGTGCTATTGTTCTGTTGTATAATTTCAACTGAGCCAATCGTGTGAAAATGCGTGCAACCACCTGCCTTATTTCAGGTGGCATGGGGCTTTGGGAGTAAACAAGCCAGGATAAAACCGTGACTTCAGATCCTGCCTTCTTGGGAAGCCACCGCTTGAACCAAGCAGTTCCCAGAATTCAGATTCTACACGGGACTGTTACATTGACAAGTTCACCAATTAAATATCACTTTGGCCCGGGTTTCAGAAAAAAAGCAGATGAAATGGTAAACCTTTTTTGACTATGCCACTTCAGACTGCAGCTGGGGAATGCCATAAATACAGTGGTGCCCCGCAAGACGAATGCCTCGCAAGACGGAAAACCCGCAAGACGAAAGGGTTTTCCGTTTGCAGAGGCGCTTTGCAAGACGAATTTCCCTATGGGCTTGCTTCGCAAGACGAAAAATGACGAAAATTTTCAGGGTTTTTTTTTGCTCCCAAACCCCTTATTTTGAATCGCTAAGCTGCTAAAAGCATTTTAGCAGCAAAACCGCTAATCCCCCACCCCTTAAAAAGCCGTTTTTAGCCCTTAAAATGTCAGTAGTGCTAATAGCGCTACTCCGTCAATGGGCTTCCTTCGCAAGACGAAAAAACCGCAAGACGAAAAGACCCGCGGAACGGATTCTTTTCGTCTTGTGAGGCACCACTGTAAATGCTCGTTCATAGGAAAAATTCTCTCCGTGCAGAAAAATGGATGTCGGGGCCTCCTCCTCAAAATGCAAAATAGGGGATTTTTATTTTTATTTATTTTGTATGGGGGCTCGTTCAACCATGCGACTCCCCACCGGCAATCTGAAGTGATATACAATCAAGTAACAGGTTTATCAATGCATCTGTTATTTGTGAGAACTAGGCAGTTGTATAAAACATAATCATGTTGACTGAGCACAATGTGGTAAAGACGCCATGCTATTACAGTGAAGCAGAACAGACAAGCTTGCTTTAGCAACAGCAAAAACGAGCGCTTTTAAATGTATGATTGAATGCAGATATGATTTCATATCAGGTTTTCAAAGCATAGCCTGAATACCTTGTTGTCAAGCTTCAACAATGTAAGATTAGGGTATCAGGGCCTACTTTTAATCAAGAATGCCTTGAAAACCTGCTGCAGTGCAGGACATCAAATTAAAAAGCTTTGAGGGCGAAACCTGTTCTTTGCTCAAGGTGGCATTTAGAAAGAGAAAAAGAGGAGTATCCTGGGTCATTTCAGTATCAGTTTAAACTATTCAAGAGGTAAAAGGACTTGAATTTAACCCAAAATAAATATTTAGGGAAAGGTAAAGGGACCCCCTGACCATTAGATCCAGTTGTGGACTCTGGGGTTGCGGCGCTCATCTCGCTTTACTGGCCGAGGGAGCCGGCGTACAGCTTCCAGGTCATGTGGCCAGCATGACTAAGCCGCTTCTGGCGAACCAGAGCAGCGCACGGAAACACCGTTTACTTTCCCGCCGGAGCGGTACCTATTTATCTACTTGCACTTTGATGTGCTTTCGAACTCCTAGGTTGGCAGGAGCAGGGACCGAGCAACGGGAGCTCACCCTGTCACGGGGATTCGAACCGCTGACCTTCTGATTGGCAAGTCCTAGGCTCTGTGGTTTAACCCACAGCGCCACCCGCGTCCCCAATAAATATTTACTCCGGTTAAAAACCCTTTTTTGCCCTGTCCACTGGAAGCAAGATCAAAAGTCAGGGGCAAATATCTCCCTTTGTAAACATCTGCATATCCAATATGGTGGTGGAAGCCTGTAATTTAGGAGCTATGGGCAGAAGCATGGCACAGTGGTGTCCTTCCTTAAATACAGTAGCACTCACAAGGAATATGGACTGGGTGACAAATCTGAAAAATGCACTGACCTTCAAAGCTCTCTGTCACTGTTGGGGGTGGTTAGGCAAGGGAGCTGCAGAGAGGTCATTTTGAAAGCTACCAACAAACAGATCAAGAGAACAACTGGAACAACTTGTTCTACATCCCCTTTAGTTGCTGGGAGCATTCTGTTCACCTTGAATATTTGTAGTACTTATCAACCTGCCTTGGGGCAGGAGGACAGAGAGAGAGAACAGGTGTGTTTGCAATAGTTAGAATTTAATTTCTGCCACACAACAGTAACCTTTTCAGATCTAGACCTTGCCTTGAATGTCAAGCTCCAAGATGAACGCCACTTTTTATTTTTTTAAACACATCTGTTTTTGTACCCCTCACTTCCCCTCTTCTTTTTAAACCAAATTAAAAACAAAACGATGCCACTAGCGAGAGCAGTCGACTTGTGGGTCATGACCCAACCACGCTGAAGATCCAATGGTGTAAACTGCTGGAGTAAGGGCATGCCAGATTCAGACCATGCTTTTGTGTGTGTTTTTAATACCGTGGTACCTCGGGTTACATACGCTTCAGGTTACAGACGCTTCAGGTTACAGAATCCGCTAACCCAGAAATATTATCTCGGGTTAAGAACTTTGCTACAGGATGAGAACAGAAATCGTGCTCCAGCGGCGCAGTGGCAGCAGGAGGCCCCATTAGCTAAAGTGGTGCTTCAGGTTAAGAACAGTTTCAGGTTAAGAACAGACGTCCAGAACAAATTAAGTTCTTAACCCGAGGTACCACTGTACTGCAAGACCAAACAATGGGGTCGAAGGCCTTGAAACCGATCTAGAGTAAAAATACGAACAAAAGAAAGAAATACTGAAAGAGAACTAGATGGGATAGCAGCAGATGACGCCTTTAAACTTGGATCTACTGTAAAGCAAGAGATGGAGGACCTTTTTTAAAAGACACAGGGAGAAAGCTGGACAGCTTGTATTCCAAGATATAGAGATTCATAACCAACTTTTACAATGGTTATTAGCTTAAATTTTGTTATTTAAAAAAACAAAAAAAAACAGACTGGAACAATGAAAAAATGCTAGGGAGGTTGCTTGCATTTTAAAAAAAAATTCTCTTACCCTCTTTCCGTACAAAATCAAATATTTAACTCTAGAACTTGAAGGTCTCTGGACTATTAAAACCATTTTCACTAATCACCCTCATGACCTACCCCCCCCCCTCTCTCACACACACAGAGTTCATGTTCCTCAGAGACCCAGTGTGGTATAGTGCTAGACTCAAGTTCAGGAGACTGGGATAAAAATCCCTGCTCAGCTATGAAGCTCACTTGTTCATTTTTAGACGGTTTTTCTCTCTCTCTCACACACACACAAACACGAACCCCATTCAAGTATTAATATCACTGATAATAATTCATTTGTACTCTGAAGCTTAACAGTTGACTATGGTAGTGGGACGCAGGTGGCACTGTGGTCTAAACCACAGAGCCTAGGACTTTGCTGATCAGAAGGTCAGCAGTTCGAATCCCTGCAACGGGGTGAACTCCCATTGTTCGGTACCAGCTCCTGCCCACCTAGCAGTTTGAAAGCACGTGCAAGTAGATAAATAGGTACTGCTGTGGCGGGAAGGTAAACGCTGTTTCTACTCGCCAGAAACGGCTTAGAAATGCTGGCCACAGCTGTCTGCGGACAAACGCCGGCTCCCTCGGCCTACAGAGCAAGATGAGAGTGCAACCCCAGAGTCGTCCACGACTGGACCTAATGGTCAGGTGCACCTTTACCTTTATGGTAGCAATAGGGTTCCTTTCTTCCTCCTCTGTTCTCCTTTTTATCAACATTCTTGCCCAACCCTAGCCCTTGCATGATGGAGAATGTAAAAGAAAAGTCTGTGCAGTTGGAAAGTTCATAGAAAACATTCCACCCAGTGGAATGGCCATATTAGCCTGCTCCTGCAACAAGTGCTGTGTTCAGGAATTTGCCAGCACCTGCAATGCCTCCAATGTCCCCCAGCACATAGGCTGCCCTTTAGAGGATAATGTGATCAGCACACAGGTCCGTAAAAGGTTCCAAGCATGTACAGTAGAACATGCCTAGAAACTCTCCCCGTGATCGGAACCCTGATTAGACAAGGGCTGCCAACTGCAGCGAGTCTTCTAGGAGCACTCCAAAGTGTTTTCTAGGCGCCCTGAAGTCAACATGGTTAAGTACTCTCTAAAGACCTGTGTACTAATCTCATGGAGGTCTAAAGGACAACTGGCACACCCACTGTGGGTGGCGCTTCCATGCCAGCTCCTGTCCTGTCCTCGTTTACAATGTCACGTGTCTGGGCAAACACTTGAACAGAGCCAAGGAGCTTTGCACCGTCGTAAACACTAACAAATTTATTCCTGAATAAGCTTTCATGGATCAGAGTCTACTTTCTCAGTTCCAAATGGTAGCTGAACCAATGGTTATGGAAGACTCATTTCAATCAACTGAAGCAGGATATTTCACAGCCAAATAAACTATGGGATTTTCAAACACCGCAGCCTGAATTGATCTCAGAGTCGAGCGTTCCCCCATCGCCAATCTTTTGTCATGTTTATCTTTTTGTTTGTGCAAACTAGCAAGCCTACTGGTTCCGTGCTTTCATTTTTATACCTCATTTGCCTCAAAACGATCATAGTCCTTATCCTAGCCAATTATCTAAAGCCGGTTTTGACTTTGAAATATAGAAGATAAACTATAGCAGCAATAAATGCACAAGCAAGAACCACAGTTTTGGATAATAGCACCACTGAGGAGAGGAAGCTCCCTTTCTAGCTCAGATCAAATAAATGCAAACAATCTTGTTTGTGAAAGAAAGAAAGAAAGAAAGAAAGAAAGAAAGAAAAGAAAAGAAAAGAAAATGCCTTTTGAGGCCACCCTTATTTCTTTGCTAAAGTAATTACTGCCTATATTTCTTGGGGCGCACAAGCAAAGGCTAATAAAGGCTTTAATAATTAAACAGAAATGCTGCCTGTTTGTCCTTCAAGTGTATCTGTTGCGTTAACTTTCTAGATTTTGACAGACAAGTCGGAATGTAATTCTACGCCTGCCTCACGCAAGCAACTCCAGAGGCCCAACAGTTATGATCATTTCAGTCTAAATAGCTCAGAATATTCCACCCCCCATGTCACCACTTGTGACAACAAATGATCTTGCAAAATGATCTATTGTCCTCTCAGGAATTCCTAATCTAAGGTTTTAATTAAAGTTCTTCATCTTAATAAATATGACACGGCCAAGCAACAGCCAGCGTACATACGACTGCCAATCAAAACCAGGATCTGGCGCTGAATGAATAAACAAAGTGAGAAGAAGCAAGGCAACTGCACAAAACCAGCTCTTAAAATAATTGCATAAATGTTTCATTTTTTATCAGAAACACGGAGGCTGAAAACCTGTAATATTTATTTAGGGATTTTATATACTGGGCCAAGTTCAAAGTCAATAAACAAACTAAGATGAGACTCCATTATGAGTTTTTCAATCACGCTAACTTACATTCAGGATTTATTCGCTCACCATTTGTTAAGTTCAACACAATTCTTCTGCCATCCACAGTGCAGAGTGCGAATGCAGCAGAGGAGTGTGATTAACACTATCTTCAGTCTGCCTTGTCCCTACGATCAAATGTTCACCACAGTGGTAACTACGTGTCTGTCTGGGGTGTAGAACTTCAGACTACAAGTTGGGGCTCATATAACAGAACATGAGTTCCTATTAAAAAAGGATCCTGCACATAGACAGTGGAGAAGGGTAGGTTAGAATGTCTACGTCAGTCCATTTATGTGTTGAATCCCTGTCAGGGGAAATGGCTTGGTGTAAATAAATATACTACTAATAATAACTGAGTACAGTCGTATATTGGATCTTGAACGCCTTGTGAGTTGAATGTTTTGGCTCCCGGACGCCGCAAACCCGGAAGTGAGCGTTCCGGTTTGTGAACGTTCTTTGGAACCCAAATGTCCGACGGGGCTTCCGATTGGCTGCAGGAGCTACGCTTTGGTTTCCAAACATTTGGGAAGTCGAACGGACTTCCAGAATGAATTCTGTTCAACTTCCGAGGTGTGATTGTACAGAATGCATAGCCCAAACCACGAGAAGCCTACTGCTCAATGTCAAGGGAGAAAGCTCCTACGAATCAAGCCTAAATGTACAACCCCATACATATCTTGAGCCCCGCAAATAGACACAAACTGGGCCAAGAGGGGAAGGTTAGGTGCCTTTGTGGGGAGACACTTCCACTAAGTATATATACCCTAATCTTTGCCAACCTGGTGCCTTCCAGATGTTTTGGACTACAACTCAGTTCCAGCTAAGAAGTGAGAGAACAGGGCTAGACCACATCTTGATTCAACACTCTCCATGAATTATTTTGAAGCCAACATATTAACCTTTGTTGCTCTGCCAACAATTCAGTTGTTATCTTTGGCTGGTTATCTTCCGGCTCCCCACTTTAATTAGCTGGGAACTTACCTATTGGCTAAGAACCTAATACAAACAATTCTCTAAAGGTTATTCCCACAAGACTACCCTAGTAAGATTCCTTTTTGCAAACACTTACAATTCCTTAAAACATCATGGTTTCACCCGAAGTAAACGGTGGGTGTGTACAATGTTCAGAGAGAGGAGAAAATCCCTGTTGTGTGATTTATTTGTTTTTTGGCAACTGGAAAAAAGAATCTGTTTGAAATGTTAGTCATGACTAAGGCTGTGATCCCAAACGTATTTACTAGGGTCTACTGTCCCAACAAGTTGGACGCGGGTGGCGCTGTGGGTAAAACCTCAGCGCCTAGGACTTGCCGATCGCATGGTCGGCGGTTCGAATCCCCGCGGCGGGGTGCGCTCCCGTCGTTCGGTCCCAGCGCCTGCCAACCTAGCAGTTTGAAAGCACCCCCGGGTGCAAGTAGATAAATAGGGACCGCTTACTAGCGGGAAGGTAAACGGCGTTCCGTGTGCTGCGCTGGCTCGCCAGATGCAGCTTGTCACACTGGCCACGTGACCCGGAAGTGTCTGTGGACAGCGCTGGCTCCCGGCCTATAGAGTGAGATGAGCGCACAACCCTAGAGTCTGGCAAGACTGGCCTGTACGGGCAGGGGTACCTTTACCCTTACTGTCCCAACAAATACAATGGGACTTATTTCTGAGTAGCCATTTGCAGTATTGCACTGCATGCAGAGTCCGACTGAGTTCAATAGAACTTAACAGCAGCTAACTTGATCTGGATCCAACCCTTCGTGCAATAGCCACCCCAGTCTCTGGCTGCAGCCATAAGAAGATTTCAAGAAATATACAACACTTGTGCCTTCGCATTGCATGCAAAAGATTCCAGGATTAATCCCAAGCTTCTGCCAGTAAGTGCAGATCAGGAATGGGGAACATATGGTTCTCCCTATATTGCTGGACTTTCAACTATTAGAAACATACAGTATAGACATTCCGCTTGCACCCTCTCCTTGGCTTGATGTTGCGGGGGAAAGAACCATCAATCTTTGTTCAAAATTTATTACTAGCTTGTATCCCTTGCTCCTGATTGGGTTTCTGTATTTCAAAGGACCTGAAATGAAGAGAAAACGATACCATTCCCTTTTAACTGCAAAGTAGGGGGTTGCTCTGCAATTTCAGGCACACCTGGACATTATTGGCTTCCTGGCTTCCTGCCAGTCTGGCTTTCCACTTGGATATGGACTGTGCTTTTGGCTTTGTTTAATGATCTTTGCCTAGAGGTCGATGTGAGAAATTGTACCCTACTGGCTTATTACATCTTCATTCTTCGCTTTATGCTGTTATCCATGAGGCGCTGTTGATTCAAGGGCAGAACACAGACGGACCTCGTGGGAGCACAAACCTACCTGGAACAGCCTGACCAGTAAACGGACGACCGGTGCATAGTCCTAAATAATTGTACACTTACAGCGTTTTTCCTCCAAAGCGCTCCAAGTGTTTCACATTGTGAACAGTGGGAGATTCAAGACAGGTAAAAGGAAATGCTTCTTAACACACAGTTAAGCGTATAGTTAGAAATGGGATTTGTACCATAATAAGTGGTGAGAACCACCGATTTAAAGATGGCTTTAACGGGGGATAAGACAATGCGTGGCCAATAAGTCTACAAATGGCTACTAGTCATGATGGCTATATATTTCCTCCAAGATCAGAGGCACCTTGCCTCTGAACACCAGACACTGGCGATTAACAGCAGTAAAGGCTGCTGTGCTCACAGACTTGGGAGGGACCCCATGGGCTATCTAGTCCAACCCCCTGCAATGCAGGAATATGCTCCCATACGGGGATCAAACCTGTCACCTTGGCGTTATCAGCACTACGCTCTAACCCAGGCATAGGCAAATTCGGGCCCTCCAGATGTTTGGGACTACAATTCCCATCATCCCTGACCACTGGTCCTGTTAGCTAGGGATGATGGGAATTGTAGTCCCAAACATCTGGAGGGCTGGAGTTTGCCTATGCCTGCTCTAACCAACTGAGCTATTGCCAAAGTAGTCATGATCAAAGAAATCCGGTTGGCGCTGCGCTAAATGGATCTTTGATTTAGCCTAGCACAGCAGTGTTACGTTCTCCTTAAGTATTCGGGTAAAATAATATTCATGGACCTTGAGTACTTATTTTATATGCATTTAAATGTGTACTTTCTGTATTGATTTCCCCCCTCTGTTATCCACTGGGCAAATGTCAGTTGATAAAAAAGGTCAGCCTCTTGGCCAAGCTTACTAAATGCAAGCTATATAAGCACTGCATCATATTAAGGACACCACATGCCTCCGTGGTACCTCTGAATGCAATTATGCTAGGGATGAACGGCAGAGGGGGGAGGAGTGTAGTTTTCATGCCCCATCCAAGTTTTTCATGCAGGCATCTGGAAGCCCACTGTAAGAGTGCTGGAACAGATCAGATCAGAATCATAGAATCATAGAGTTGGAAGAGACCACAAGGGCCATCGAGTCCAACCCCCTGCCAAGCAGGAAACACCATCAGAGCACTCCTGACATATGGTTGTCAAGCCTCTGCTTAAAGACCTCCAAAGAAGGAGACTCCACCACACTCCTTGGCAGCAAATTCCACTGTCGAACAGCTCTTACTGTCAGGAAGTTCTTCCTAATGTTTAGGTGGAATCTTCTTTCTTGTAGTTTGGCAAGAACTTTAATTTGCATCAGCCACTAGCCATGGCAATAAAATAAAATAAAATGTACTGAAGATAAGAGGTAAAAACTTAACTATACAAAATACATTTTGGACCTTTACATCAATAATCAAATAATAGATCTTATTCTAATTGCCCCTGCCAAATGTTTTGCAGTTTAGGCTGGGAGTGCTGGATTACAGTTGAAAAACAGAAGGCAGTTAACATGGGGTGGGGTGTCTTTTTAAAAAGTCAACCTTCGAATAATCGTTTAAATGTAAAACTTTAGATTTTAAATATCTTAGGATATAGCACACACATTATTAGCACGTTTTCGAAATCAGACGTTTCTTTTTATAAATCATATTCCCACCCACCCCATGCCTATCTGACCATCAGCAATATGGTTCTATGTAGCAAAACATGAAAAAAAACAAGTAAATAAAGTCCATTTTAATTTCTACTGAGTAAGTAGCAGCGGAACGCAGGAAAAGACCTGCGGCCAAGCAGATGCGTGTGAGAAGTGAGACTCTCTGCTTGTGCAGTTATTCCATGCTCAGAATCTGGAGGAAATCACCAGAGGTTTATAAGCTGCTACTGGTCCCATTCATTCCGTTCCTGAACATTTTCCACTAAAGCCTATTTCAATAAGCCCCTGAATAGCTCTGTGCTCATACAAAAAATGTTTAACTACCTACAGCCCTTTCCCTACATATCTGCAACCCCACCTCAATCTTCAATAGACCACCTGGCTTGGCTGGCCCAAAGGTAAAAAGAAGTGGCAGCCAAAACAGGTTTTAAAAAGAAACAGGCAAACACACACCTGCCCCCACCAAAGCAGGAATTCTATTTTTCCAACTCTTTTCAGTTCTTACTGAATTCTCTACCTTGCATCCACCTTAGATGTCATTGAAAACTGTCATGCAATCACTTGGATTAGCATAAATAAATGTGGATTGTTGAGTGTGTGTTATTATATTTAGGGAGCCATTCTATGAACAAGAACCTTGCGTAAAGGGAACCAGAGTAATTTCAGCTAGTATAAAGTTTCACCAGATCCAGTCTAAGTCCCCAGCCTTACCCCCCGCTCTGGTCCTGCTCCCAGATCACCCCTTTTGGGGGACTCACACCACCCTCAGCTCAGCTAGCTGAGCCCCAGCTGAGCAAGTTCCACGGCTGCATCTTTGGCCGAGACGGAGATCTGTTGCATTTTGGCAGATCTTGCCATAGGGCTGCCTCCGTGTTCACCCAAGCTGTCCAATTCCCCACAACTGTGCTTTGCTGGAAAAAGAGTAATCGCCTTGCTCATTTATAGTAATACACATGATGGAAAGGCCTTCACCTGGTGCCAGGAGTTTCCCAGTCCTCCTGCTCCTTCTCTTTCTCCTCTTTGGTTTCTACGACATGTGGATGTTTCTGCACGATTCTCATTCCACCAGCTTTGACTGCAACAAAAATAAAGGGGCCTGTCAGATATGCTGCATGATGGCAGGCAAACACATTAAAGCCACATGAAACATTAGAAATTAGTACTGCATCATCAGAATTCGCCCATGAGCATTTCTGATGGTCCAAATGGACCAAATATTGTGATGACCTCTATACAAATGCTGTTTTTCGTTCTACATAATTGTGAGAATGAAACACAGAAGTGATACATTATTTTCATTGTACTGCCTGAGAGGAACAGAAAATAAAAACAGCAGTGATTTTCATTTCCTATAACTCATATTCCAACAGCAGGAGCTTCGAGCTAACTGCTCCTTATAGGTAACTTCAATCTCCCTCAACCTTTTAGTTGCACGGCTGAGGCCAGTACCAAGCCTGTTATAAAGACCACCAAAATAAAGGCTTTCTTTTACAGCCATCTCACTTTATTTCTGCAGTTTCTGAAAACTGTATCTAGACTTTTAAGCCATACTCAGCTTCACTCCTACTGAGTCAAACTGCTACAATGCATTTAACAGATGAGCACAAACCAGTTTAGGGAAAATCAAATTCTTAAAGCTGTTTTCACAGGGACAGTGCATCCAAAACAAATCAAGACACTTGAAAACCCTTGCTGGAAACATAGCCTGTGAACTGTATTTTGGCTGCCGATAATGTTGTCTGGATTTGGGATGAAAAACTCCCAATCTTTTTAACTCCAGTGATTAATTTCCCAATCCAATCACTTGCAGTTGGTGGCAGTGCGGGATGTGGGATAAATTAAAGGTAAAGGGACCCCTGGACAGTTAAGTCCAGTCGCGGACGACTCTGGGGTTGCAGTGCTCATATCGCTTTACTGGCTGAGGGAGCCGGCGTACAACGTCCGGATCATGTGGCCAGCATGACTAAGCCACTTCTGGCGAACCAGAGCAGCGCATGGAAATGCTGTTTACCTTCGCGCCGGAGCGGTACTTATTTGTCTACTTGTACTGTGACGTGCTTTTGAACTGCTAGGTTGGCAGGAGCTGGGACCAAGCAACGGGAGCTCAACCCGTAATGGGGATTCGAACCGCCAACCTTCTGATCGGCAAGCCCTAGGCTCTGTGGTTTAAAAGAGTAGTCAACACTAAACCACAATGCAGGTACATAGCTGAAAAGCACTTGTGTGAATTACATTACACGGGACATTTTCCCGTTGGAAATCAGTGAGATATCCCTCAATATAGATCCCTAAACCCATTCATCATTCTGAATAACAATAGCATTTTCCCCAAAGATCCAGATTCCCTTCAACAACAATTCCCAGAACTACAGTATTTTTTTAAAGGGTGTGTGTGTATTGTTTTGCAGATCATCCAGAAATGTACCTCCTATCTAGAATCATAGAATCATAGAGTTGGAAGAGACCACAAGGGCCATCGAGTCCAACCCCCTGCCAAGCAGGAAACACCATCAGAGCACTCCTGACATATGGTTGTCAAGCCTCTGCTTAAAAACCTCCAAAGAAGGAGACTCCACCACACTCCTTGGCAGCAAATTCCACTGTCGAACAGCTCTTACTGTCAGGAAGTTCTTCCTAATGTTTATGTGGAATCTTCTTTCTTATAGTGTGGATCCATTGCTCCGTGTCCGCTTCTCTGGAGCAGCAGAAAACAACCTTTCTCCCTCCTCTATGTGACATCCTTTTATATATTTGAACATGGCTATCATATCTAAGTGCATTTAGTTCCAGCATCATCGAAACTTTGTGCAATAGCACAAAGTCAATACAGGTGTAGATTTGGACCTACCCATGACTAATAATAATAATAATAATAATAATAATAATAATAATAATATAATATTTATCCCCCGCCCATCTGGCTGGGTTTCCCCAGCCATTCTGGCCGGTTTCCAACAAAATATTAGAAATACAATAAAACATCAAACATTAAAAACTTCCCTAAACAAGGCTGCCTTCAGACGTCTTCTAAAAGTCAGAAAGATGTTTATTTCCTTGACATCTGATGGGAGGGCATTCCACAAGGTAGGCGCCACTTGACCTAGACTTGGTCGAGCCACTCTTAGCCCTGACTTCTCTCGACATTTAAATAATAGCGGCCTATTTCATAAGGTGGAGATCTATATATCCACCTGGTTTTCTAACACAGAACTTGTCTGTGTGAAGACTTCCAAATCTTCCATCTTCTTTTTGAAAGTGCTTAGCTGGAGCCCAATATTTTGTTTACTAGGCCTGTAAAAACATCTCCATCTTTCGGACTGTACTGTTGCACATGAACTATCTTTAGGCTGATTGCCTACACCTTACATGTTTTTCTACAGCAGATGGACTTGTGCTTGTTCGTCTATAGGGACTTGTGATTGTAATAAGTGCCTATTAACACAACACATTAATGGGCCCCTCTTCCTCTCTAGGGTTGATGGGTAATTTCTGTCCAGGTGACTTCTCTTGTTGTTTTCCTCTCTGCACATGAACACCGCAATCCATTGCACAATTATGAGCACTCAAATCTCACTGAAACCCATGGAGCTTGAGTCCACATAACAATGTGCTAGATTCAGCCTAAAAACACTGTGCAGGATTGCCAGAAGCAGGGGAAAGCCAAGAAGCCACTTTGGGGCAGTTCTGGAGAAAGTGAAGAAGTGGGAGCACACACACCGGCCCTTAAAAAAGCAGTATGCTCACAGCTGATTAACTAGGGGCCACCCATTTTCAGAGACAATTTCTGAACAATTAACTGTGCAAAGATCTGCAGGGAGGGCGAAATAGGAGGGGGCAAAGTAGTGCCACACACGAATTTTTCAACATTTCCCTCCAGTGTAATTTAGCCAGTGTTCCTGAAAAAAGAACATGGCAGGGGCAAGGGGAAGGGAAATTGGCTGGATCCTAAGCTTGCTCAACACAGTCATATGACCTGGCAACCCAGCGTAAGTTAAGATAGCAAGAAGGGTGGTGTAACTCAAACACTACTTTAAAGGCTTGTTTTTCCTAGGCTTAGGCCAGCTCAACCACCAGTAGCCTCGCAGCTGAATGGAGTCTGGTTCTAGTATAACTTTGTGCCGGCTTAATTTGCACCGGCTTGCTTTATGCCTGTTTCTTGCGGATACAATTGATCTCTCAATGTAGGGTTCAGCTCCTCAACACCACCAACACTTATCAGCTGTTTACCTAAGCAACAGCTGGTCCTCTCTCAAACTACAGAGCTCAAGTCAAACATGCCCCTTCTACAGCTTGCAATAATTTTTTACTTTTCCTTCTTCATTGCCTTCAGTTTACATGGTTCTTTATATATAGTAGAAAGGGGGGGGGGGGATACTTAGAAAACAATTAGAAAAATAAAAGTATTCTTCACTTCCAGGAAATTAAAAAGGACTGTAAGGAGAAATGTCCTGGATCATTGGTTCCAACTGGGGGTCTGTGGACCCCAGGAGATCTGTGGCACCATTCACGTAACAAAAACTACCATAGGGATAGGGAAAATTTCAAAAGTAGGGAGTCCAAGGCTTGGCTTTTGACAAACAGGGGGTCTGCAGTACTTAACTAACTGGGAACCACTGTTCTAGATCTCTCACCTTCCTCTTATAATAATGAAATTTCCCTTACTTTCAGCATAGGACTTTCAAGATTAAGGCATCATGAAACAGTGGGGTCATACAGGTCAAGAACAGACTGGGAAGGTTAAAGGTTGAAGTAAGAGAAGTACTGTCTGCAAGTGAGCAATATAATCCAGGAAGATGAAAGGGAAGTTAAATGAAGAGACACTAAAAAATGCAGTTCTTGTTTTCCCTTTGGTGATTTCTGAAATCCACAGGGTTTACAAGCACAACAGCTTCAAGACAGCTCCATGTTCAGAATACTGTATTGCACAATGTTGCTTAGACTTTGCTCTGAACAACAAATGTTGAAGTTAGACAAATGAATAAATCAGAATGTGGACAGAAAGCCATTACATTCCTGTTGCTCAGGGTGGAGGGGAATGTTTTTAATCTTTTTCTACTGAAATTTTTGCTTCAGGAGTTTTTATTTTATTTTTGAAAATCCAACAATAATTTATGAAAAGCACGGCAGTAATTAAATCAGCAGCAAGAACTTTCTGCGCTTTCATGGAAAGATTAACACAAAATAAGAAACTTGCTTACTTTTTTGACATTTTGTTTTAACCTCTACTTTTAGGACATGGCAAATTCTTTGGACAGTCACTTTGGGGATTTTTTTGAAGTTTTATTATTATTTTTATACTGTTTTATTTAACAGTAGCTTCAAATATTGCTATTGCACAGAATGTAACTAAAGTGTGTCTAGGACTGCAGCCAACCTGAGAATAAGCACTATTAAACTCATTGAAAAAAGCTTATACAATCTGGCTGCAATAGTACACAGTAACTCTCTGTACTGTATTATGGCATCCACACACACTTTGCAATGTTCCTCTGTGCTATGGTGTCTATAAACTAGACTCCTATGAGGATCCATCCGGTGACCTCCAAGTGGCTTTTCACAAGACACTTGCGGGATCTGTTTTCTTGCATACGTTGGCATGGCGTCCTCAAGTGGAAAGCGGGGAATGGACAAAGTCCTACTTTGCAGAAGTTTCAACACGCATAGGCCATACAAAACTTTTGTTGCTTTAAGAGAGGCGGAAGGAAGCACGTATTAACAGCGCAGCACCTTCTGTGCACCCCGATCCTCAGCATGTTGACTAGACAGTAATGTTGCAATCCTGTTTACCCGGAAGAAAGCCCCGCAGCTTCAACGGGGCTCACTCTTTGGTAAGCACACTTTGGGCTGCAGCCGCCCCCGTCACCTCAATGAAAGTGGGCTTGCTTCTTGTGCTCAGAAAAACAACAACAACCCCAACTCTGCTCCATGGGGCTTGCTCCCAAGTAAACGTGCACAGGATTTGCAGCTTTAAAAAGAATCGGGCACCCGCCTCCTTCCCTGATGCGCACACAAAACATGTCCACACACCCCACACCCCGGCCCACTCTCCATTTAGGACGACATGCAAATATTGTGTATGTGTGTGTGTGTGGGGGGGTGATTTTTAATTTTAAAAAACTTACCAGCTTCCCCCTCCTCCCCTAATCACCCCTCCCAACAACAAACTCCCGTTTGGCCAAGCCAAGATCTGGAGAGGTGGAAAGAGAGAAGGAAAGAGAGAGAGATGGGGGGAAGGTCAGCAGTACCAGCAGGAGGGTGTCCAGCCCGGGTCTCTGTTTTGACTTTAGGCGGCGAAGACATGCTCGCTCGGAAGCTGCTGCTGCTGCTTGCTGCAAATCAAGAGTCTGCCCCAAAAGCTCAAGCGCAAAGCGGCTCCTCCGGCAGCGTCCTCAGTTGCCAACGTGGCCTCTGGCTGCGCACGGATCTGTCGTCAGAGCGCGCGGCGAAGCGGGAGGAGGAGGAGAGAGAAAGGGACGCGCGGAAAGAGGAGGACGGCTGCTCCTTCCTCTTCCTGCGAGCAAGGAAGGCGAGAGAGGCGCGTGCGGGCAGCTGCCTCTTCCATTCTCTCTCCACCCCCTTTTTTTTTTTGGCTAGGGGATCTATTGCTTTGTGTTTGTTTATTCAGCTCACGCAATGTATACATTGCAAAAAAGAAGAAGAGCGGTTTGCAAAAAGGGGGAAATCTAGGGTGGAATTGCAACATAGATGTGTAGGGTTGTTGGAAAGGGACCCCCGCCCCGAGGACATCTAGCCGAACCCCCTGCAATGCAAAAAGTTAAAATGCTAAACCAGGTTAGAAATGATGCGTCCCATCTGTCTCCAGAGCCTATGGAGGAGTTGCACCTTCAGGGGCTTAAGTTGGAAAATTGCAGCCCCCCTCCCCCCCCCGTGGCTGTAGAGAAATCCAATACGGGAGATGTTAAGTTGTGGGCGAACATATCAGACGACACAGCGTTTCTTCCAAAGCAGCCTTTTATTTGTAAGCTGGAACAGAACTGAACTGAGGAGCTCAGTCAGAGCTCCACTAGAATGCAACAGTAACCATTTTCTGTAACTAGCCAATCACCAAACGTTCAAGAAGGACACTGACAACCTGGAACGTGTCCAAAGGAGGGCAACCAAAATGGTCAAAGGCCTGGAAACGATGCCTTATGAGGAACGGCTAAGGGAGCTGGGCATGTTTAGCCTGGAGAAGAGGAGGTTAAGGGGTGATATGATAGCCATGTTCAAATATATAAAAGGATGTCACATAGAGGAGGGAGAAAGGTTGTTTTCTGCTGCTCCAGAGAAGCGGACACGGAGCAATGGATCCAAACTACAAGAAAGAAGATTCCACCTAAACATTAGGAAGAACTTCCTGACAGTAAGAGCTGTTCGGCAGTGGAATTTGCTGCCAAGGAGTGTGGTGGAGGCTCCTTCTTTGGAGGTCTTTAAGCAGAGGCTTGACAACCATATGTCAGGAGTGCTCTGATGGTGTTTCCTGCTTGGCAGGGGGTTGGACTCGATGGCCCTTGTGGTCTCTTTCAACTCTATGATTCTATGATTCTATGTCACTTTCGATCCTTCATTTGCATACAAACTATCCAATCACTGAACGTCACTTTCGATCCTTCATTTGCATAACTATCTACAGTATCCCCCTGCTGGCCCAGGGTGAGAACTTCATTACATAACAGGAGAGACATGCTTTGTTGCAACTGGGGCAGATGAAGGTGTCTGGTTGTGCCGATGCAGGTGTGCCATTTCATCTGCACCCCTCCCAGCGTTCATTCCTTCTCTGGTCACAGCTGTGGATACACAACCTGACTGATGGTTTCCATGTGCTGTACAGTGGTACCTCGGGTTAAGTACTTAATTTGTTCCGGAGGTCCGTTCTGAACCTAAAACTGTTCTTAATGTGAAGCACCACTTTAGCTAATGGGGCCTCCTGCTGCCGCTGCACCGCTGCCACACGATTTCTGTTCTCATTCTGAAGCAGAGTTCTTAACCCGAGGTACTATTTCTGGGTTAGCGGAGTCTGTAACCTGAAGAGTATGTAACCTGAGGTACCACTGTAGTTGTCTAGAAAGGGATTCCCCTAAAGTGGAGTTAAGGTAGGCAACCTTCGTGTCTTGTTTGCAGACACCTTTGTAATGCACAGTTAGTCTGCCTGGTGCCTGAAGCCAGCTCCCTGTAAAGCACATCTTTAGGGATCAGGCACCTTCCATTCTGTGGGCATGACCAATCCAGTGTAGATGCCCTCTGTCCTGCCATGTAATGCCCTAAATCTTCCTGATGCAGCGCATGTGGAAGGCGTTGAGGCGTCGGTCCTGGCAAGTGTAAGCTGCCCACAACTCATTGCTATTGATTAAAGGTAAAGGGACCCCTGACCATTAGGTCCAGTCGTGACCGACTCTGGGGTTGCAGCGCTCATCTCGTTTTATTGGCCAAAGGAGCCGGTGTACAGCTTCTGGGTCATGTGGCCAGCAGGCCTAAGCCGCTTCTGGCGAACCAGAGCAGTGCACGGAAACGCTGTTTACCTTCCCACTGGAGCGGTACCTATTTATCTACTTGCACTTTGACGTGCTTTTGAACTGCTACGTTGGCAGGAGCAGGGACCGAGCAACGGGAGCTCACCCCGTCGCGGGGATTCGACCCGCCGACCGTCTGATCGGCAAGCCCTAGGGTCTGTGGTTTAACCCACAGCGCCACCCGCGTCCCATTACTACTGATACAGTTGTCCTAAAAACAGAATTCGCAGAATGGTAGAGTTGGAAGGGGCCTCAAGAGCCATCTAGTCCAACCCCTGCAATGCAGGAATCTCAGCTAAAGCATCCATGGCAGATGGCCACCCAACCTCTGCTAAAAAACCTCCAAGGAAGGATGGTCCACGACCTCCCAGGGGAGAGTGTTCCACTGTTGAACAGCTCTTACTGCCAGAAAGTTTTTCTGTATGTTTAGTCGGAATCTCCTTTCTTGTAACTTGAATCCATTGTTTCATTCTGGAGCAGGAGAAAACAAGCTTGCTCCATTTTTGATGTGACAGCTGTTTAGATATTTGAAGGTGGCTGTCATATTTCCTCACAGTCTGCTCTTCTCTAGGCTAAACATACACAGCAGCTTACAGTCGGTGCTTAAAAGAGTACAATGGTAAAGGTAAAGTAAAGGTAAAGGTACCCCTGCCCGTACGGGCCAGTCTTGACAGACTCTAGGGTTGTGCGCCCATCTCACTCAAAGAGGCCGGGGGCCAGCGCTGTCCGAAGACACTTCCGGGTCACGTGGCCAGCGTGACATCGCTGCTCTGGCGAGCCAGAGCCGCACACGGAAACGCCGTTTACCTTCCTGCTAGTAAGCGGTCCCTATTTATCTACTTGCACCCGAGAGTGCTTTCGAACTGCTAGGTTGGCAGGCGCTGGGACCGAACAGCGGGAGCGCACCCCGCCGCGGGGATTCGAACCGCCGACCTTTCGATCGGCAAGCCCTAGGCGCTGAGGCTTTAACCCACAGCGCCACCTGCATCCCTTGCGGGTGGTACCTCAGGTTAAGTACTTAATTCGTTCTGGAGGTCCGTACTTAACCTGCAACTGTTATTAACATGAAGCACCACTTTAGCTAATGGGGCCTCCTGCTGCCGCCGCGCCGCCGGAGCACGATGTCTGTTCTTATCCTGAAGCAAAGTTCTTAACCTGAAGCACAGTTTCTGTGTTAGCGTAGTCTGTAACCTGAAGCGTATGTAACCTGAAGTGTATGTAACCTGAGGTACCACTGTACTGGGAAGGTGCCTGCTCAATAGGCAGGGCAGTAAAATGTTTAGGAAATGAGCAGCATGCTCTTTAAAAAGCAGGGTTGGGAAGGCTGTGGAAGACAAGCCTTTTGGCCAACGTGGCTTAACAGCTACTGTTGGCTAGCTAGAGCCTCCATGTACAGGGGCACTGTACCAGCGTACCCCTGGTTCACACAGAATTAACAGCAATAATAAAAAACACAATTGAATTCACTCCAGAACTTTTTTTATTTTAACAATGTCCCAAGGTACAAATAAAGGGTTAGCATCTAAAGAACTTACCACCTTGCTGTTGATTGCAGCAGGGCTGTCTATCATCCAACTTAGGAAAGTTTTGATAACTATACAATTGAGGCACAAAATGTATGGAACATTGCAATTTAAGTGGGGGGGGGATACATTTAGTTTAAAATTCATTCAAGGAAAGGCAGAACCTTTGGATTTTTGTGCAGTGTGGTGGGATTTTAAACAATATGCTAATAACAGTAATTTGTGAATTGATTCCAGAAGTAAATAAGAATGTTTGGCTAGCGTGAGAATATAAGATGATGTCGTCCTGTTTGTGGATAGGCTATATTCCACTGTCTTTATACTTTTAACTTTGCTTTTAGCATTTGTACTCCTGCGGATTATGGCATAACACCAGTTTATTAATACCGTAGCAGACCTACACGAAAAATAATAACATTTTTAGAAAAGTAGTGAAAATGTGAAATGACATATTATTCTTGATACTGTAAAACACACACCCCTTCCATACCCATTGTTTATACAAGTTATGTTGGTTGAATTTGTATTTTGCTATACTGAAAACTAATTTAAAAAAATGGGGGGAGGAACTGTTGGAAAGGACCTTTATAAATAAGTGTTTTAAAAACAAAATAAGTACATTTTGCAGTTACCTTTGCACCCCCAATTTTTATCTTGCAAAGCCTTTGCTTTGATTTCTAAACGCAAATAGACATTGGCATTATTTCTTCATTTGTAGTATTTCCAGCACCTAATTTGAAGGAGGATTTCATGCCTTTCATAACTGCAGAGCCAAGAGTTATTTAGCAAGGTCTCCTAGCACTGAACCGTTGCGAAAGGTGCTAAAAAGGCTGGTGGTGAGGTTTTGCTAGGTGTTTTTTGTTTTTGCAGATTGTAAACTCCTGTCACCAAGGAGCCATAGTTGCAAACTGCCTTGAGTTTGCTACCAGAAACTCGGTCTGTTTTTTCGATAGCGGTAATTGGGCTAAAGATACAACCAACAAATATGTCACGGTAACCTGGACTCTGACAACGATTGCACAAGTTTAGAAAAGCAAATGGTATGACAGCACCTAAGCACATGCTGCTGTAAAGTTAGTCAGTTAAAGGGGTTACCGTATTTTTCGCCCCATAGGACGCACTGCCCTGTAGAACGCACCAAGCTTCCCCCGACCCCAGCCCCAGCTAGGGCCGTGCAAGCCCCTGGGAGCATGCAGGGAGGGGTGACGGTATGGTGCCCAGCCCCATTCTCTCCCCAATATTGTTTTCACTTACTGGCTTTTGCTGGAATCCGGAAGTCAGTTCTGTCCCCAGGCGGGGGCACAGATAGTCGTAACCAATGCCTAAATAACCACTCACATTATGTATTTTAATAAAGTTGTGGCCAAAATTATGCCAAAAACCGTAAACAAAAATTCTATGTGAATTGTGATTTATTTAGGGGGTGGCTTGGGGACCTCGATAAGGGATGTGGGTGGTGCTGTGGGTTAAACCACAGAGCCTAGGACTTGCCGATCAGAAGGTCAGCGGTTCGAATCCCTGCGATGGGGTGAGCTCCCGTTGCTTGGTCCCTGCTCCTGCCAACCTAGCAGTTCGAAAGCACGTCAAAGTACAAGTAGATAAATAGGTACCGCTCCTGCGGGAAGGTAAACGGCGTTTCCGTGCGCTGTTCTGGTTCGCCAGAAGCAGCTTCGTCATGCTGGCCATGTGACCCTGAAGCTGTACGCCGGTTCCATCGGCCAATAAAGCAGGATGAGCGCCGCAACCCCAGAATCGGCCAGGCGTCCCTTTACCTTTACTGGGGACCTCGACACGCAAAGAAACGTTTCACAAGTCAGCCAGGCAAGCAAGAATTTAGGTCTGGCCAAGAGAGGAAACTTGGGATGGGTGTAATTCCAGAGGCCAAACACAGCTGTCCACGCCTAAGATTTTGCACCTCTGTTACTGACAGATACTTCACTAAGTAGTTTTGGTTGCATGCAGAGTATGGTATTTCTGATCTCTTTTCTTTCTGTGATCTTTGGATGAAGAGCGTCACACGGATGCAGTTAAACAAACAAACAAACAAACAAACTGTACGCTGTAGGTCCCTGGCCATACAGCTTGTCTACGCAGGGCTCAGGCTGGAGCTATATCATAAATATCTGTGTAGCTCTGGGGAGGAAAGCATTTTGGGAAGGGCTGAATTAGAGCAGCCAGATTATTGGGCTGGAAAGTGTTAAAACAATCCTTTCTCTGAAGGGCCCTGGGTGAGGGGTTCACTCTTCTGCGTGTTAAATAAGGGTAAAGATACAATCGTAGGGTTGCTATACGCTCGGAATGCTATATCCACATTCATCAGCATCATCTAAATGTCTGGGAAAATCTGGACGTATAGCAGGCAATTTTGCTGATGTTAAAACAGCTCGAAAACGGCATTTTTTGAACTTTGGCCAAAACAAAAGAAAGCTCAACAACTTTTCCATCTTGATTTTCACTGTTTGAAATATTGTATTTACTTTCTCTGTTCCGCTCTTCTTCTTAATTTTCTTCCCTTACTTATTCTTGCTTTTTCCTTTCTAGATTATTTTGGCTTTTATTGTATGTTGAAAACGTTTAATAAAGATTGATTATTTTATTAAAAAAACCCAACCCTTTCTCTTTCCCCACCCTCAGTCCTCTGCTCATCCTGACCCCCCCAAAAAAAACTAATTTTAAACATGAGAAAATGTGGTGAAGATTAGGAATTGCAGAATTAGAAAAATAGAAAAAAATATGGCTGATTTATAACTCTATGAGTGTGATACAGCACATTGCCTCAAAAACTGCATCTGAAGGCCCAACAAAAGGAGCTGGTGCTATATTGAGCTTTCCATATTCCCAGTCCCTGTCGGAGGCTTTGATTCCCTGTTTATCTATCTTAGATGTAGTCTGCTGGGTACTTGCTGTTGCATGAGCTTTACCTTCAGGTCTTTGGTAGATGATTTAAGATTTCTGTTAACTTTGTTCCATACTTTATCAATCACAAGGTTCAGGGCTTTTGCTCCGTGCATTTTTCTCCCAAAGAATATGAACCGGTAGTAGGCTATAAATAATGCATTGTGAAGGCCTTGCATTCTGTCTCCGCTAAGTCTGTGTGTAATATAACCTCATCTTTTTCATGTAGGGAGCTCGGTGAAGTATATAGATGGCTAGGCTGCAGCAGGCAGTATTAAAACGGGCTGCGTTTATTTTAAAAGAGAAATTATTTATTTAGGGAGATAGAAATGTATTTTTCGACTCGTTTTTAAGTACCAGATAATCTCTAATTATGACTGCTGTATTCTTAATCACCAGATGTCTGGTTTTTTCAGAATTGATAACCACTTCTTTTCCTGGGCACTCCCTACTTAGACAATAATGACAATTAATGCTGTTGGATTGGCAATTCATCATAGTTAAACACCTTGTGGGAGGCACATTCTTCTTCCAAATTAATGCACTCCCCCCCATTACTTTATAATTGGAACACTTTCCAATTTTACTGGGGATGAAAGGAAATTTTTTTTTAAAATGTGAGGAGTAAATCATTGGTTAAAGGTAAAAAGACCAGAAAAGTTGACACCAACCGATAGAAATAAGCTATCAAATGATTATGGGATGTTATTTAATACTCAGGTAGAAGAATATAAAACCTTTATCAAGAAATGGTAGAGAGACGATAAAGAAAAGTGCTTTTAGATGGATGCACAGTGGTGCTTGTGGGCCTGCAAAATGAATAAAATTGGTGAAAAGGAGATTGAATGTACTAAATTTGTACAAAACCAAAAAGTCCCCATGACAAGAACATGTCTTCCAAGGAGATGGAATATTTGTAAATATTTGTAAATAACGAAGAGATTTTGCAGCATGCACACATGTTGGAAGCATGGGAAGGCAATTAAATATTTGCGGATGGTAGTGAATATAAATTTTTTCAGTTTCTTATTTATTTATTTATTTATTTAAAGTTTTTTATTTATACAAGAAGAAAAACAAACAAACAAAAAACACAAATACCAAATTATACACAAATTACAAAAATAACCATAGACGCATGATATTCTTAGCAAACAATAAAACATCTATTGGTCTTAACACTAAAGACCTAATTTTTTCAGTTTCATATTATATTAGACTTTGAAATGTTTATTACATTTTGTCAAATATTGTGTTTCTTATTTTTATATCTTGCAGTGGTTAAAAGGGTGTTTTCTAAAACGGAAGAAAAGCAGTTGAAGACCGATAAGGCTAATAAGAAACATTTGGGAATTTGATGGCATTTCTGAGGAACCCACAATAAAGTGGCCCTGAGGAGAAGGAATCTAGGGATTCGGTATGGAAAAAAAGGTAAGAAAGGGGCAGAGGGCAAACTTGACATTGTGAATCATGTAAAGGTTGAGATGGAATAATGGCTTTTTGTTTTTGTTTTTGTTTTAAAAAAATCATTTTTGTTTTCATGTGTGAGTGAGGTGGGTGGGTGTTTTGGATCAGCTTAGCCATATTGATTTGTATGCTGTTGGTGGATTATTGTCATTGTCCTGTTGGGCTGTGTATCAACACAAGCAACGCTGACACCAAACTCTACATACATTAAACATAATAGAAACACCGTCACCCGACCCCACCCCCATCCATCTTCCCTCTCTCCACCCCCCCTTTCTTTTTTTTTTCTTCTCCCCCTAATGCCTCAACAAATGAAATGGATTTGTAAATATGTTACATGGAAAAAAAAAACCAAGGCATTACACTTACTTCTGTAAAACAAGAAAATCCTTAATAAAATATCAAGATGGGGGAAAAAATCATTTTTATTTGATTTTACAGATAGAAATTTATAACAATAGCAAATACATATCCATGTATAGAGAATTCTCTGAATCTCAAGACTTCCCCCCATCCCCTCCATGGATCCTATTGTCAACATTTTCAACTGCATATTATTCCATACTCTATATTTTATATCCATCCATGTTATCCATAATCTAACAAAGATTATGATGGCAAAGAACATTACAAGTGACATTGAAATCCTGCTAATGTTTTCATCTGCTTACAGTGGTCAAAATAATGGCATTTTGTATCCAACAGTCGGAAAGTTATATGGAAGAAATATAATTCCATGTATTATTCTGAGTAGTCCCACTGAAATCAATGGAGTTGTCAATGCAAACTTCCAACTCCCATTCATTTCAGTGGGTCTGCTCTGAGCATGATTTAGTCAGGTAGAATCTTATATATACTATACAGCAGATGTATATTGCGTAGTTTTTCATAATATAGATCTCAGCTTGTAAGCAGGTTGATCTCAGATGGCCCTTCCAGGGTTTCCCCCCACTCCCCCCCCTTTTTTTTTTAAATCATCGATTTTTGGTGGCAGTGCATGCAGTCATGACCACAGAGGCACAGGCATGCTGAGTCACACTGAAATCAATGCGTTCAATGTGCTTATAGCTGGGCTTCAGATTACATTCTGTTTTTAACACAGAAAGGAACTCAGGAACCAGAGTTCCTGAGTTAAACAACACAATGTAGATTTTCAGGTGTTTTTTGTTTTTGTTTTACATCAAATTTGGTTGTGATTTCTGTATTTAGTAATGCAAGTGTGTTCTTTGTGGCCTTCCTTAAACAATGCTTTTTATATAAAAGCCACTAAAATCTTTATTGTGGTTGCTAGCAACATGGTCCTATGCATGTTTATTCAGAACTGAATCTAATTGTATTTGTTCGGTCTTGCAATACAGTGGTACCTCAGGTTAAGTACTTAATTCGTTCCAGAGGTCCGTACTTAACCTGAAACTGTTCTTAACCTGAAGCGCCACGTTAGCTAATGAGGCCTCCTCCTGCTGCCGCGCCGCCAGAACACGATTTCTGTTCTCATCCTGAAGCAAAGTTCTTAACCTGAAGCACTATTTCTGGGTTAGCGGAGTCTGTAACCTGAAGTGTATGTAACCTGAAGCATATGTAACCTGAGGTACCACTGTACTACAAATAATCAGAATCCTACCATTTATCAATTTCTGCGGTTTGGGGGGGGACCCCCTCAAATCTATAACCAGTGCTTTTTCTGAGAGTAGTCAAGAGTACCGGCACCTTTTTTTTTCTAGAAGAAAAGCACTGTCTATAACAATATATTTTTTCTGGCTTGCGGCAAAACTAGGGCTAATCTAAAAGTGGATTAGTGCTTTAGTCTGCACTCCAATCTCCAATTCCCTGTGGTAAGGGGAACTCCCTTTTGAGTAGACATGTATAAGAATGTGGCACTGCCTGTATTGTTTTTGGCTGAACGTAACAGGATTTTAGCAGAGACGCGGGTGGCGCTGTGGGTAAAACCTCAGCGCCTAGGACTTGCCGATTGCATGGTCGGCGGTTCGAATCCCCGTGGCGGGGTGCGCTCCCGTCGTTCGGTCCCAGTGCCTGCCAACCTAGCAGTTCGAAAGCACCCCCGGGTGCAAGTAGATAAATAGGGACCGCTTACCAGCGGGAAGCTAAACGGCGTTCCGTGTGCTGCGCTGGCTCGCCAGATGCAGCTTGTCATGCTGGCCACGTGACCCGGAAGTGTCTGCGGACAGCGCTGGCTCCCGGCCTATAGAGTGAGATGAGCGCACAACCCTAGAGTCTGTCAAGACTGGCCCGTACGGGCAGGGGTACCTTTACCTTTAACAGGATTTTATGTTTCTGCGGTTATGTACTGTAAACCTTGAGAAGGGGGTGGCCCATACACTTTCAAATAGCCGACTACGTTTCAAGTCCATCATCTCCTCCATGTTCCACTTCTCCCAGCGGAGGCTGTTAGGATTCCTTATGTGGGTGGCTGAGGTGTAAGGAAAGTTGTTTTTCTTGGACATATTGCAGCTTCCTGTAGCGAGACGTGAAATATTCTGACAGCACTGGGCTGGGCCAAGAGTCTAAAATGAGATAACACATGCTAGCTGACTAAAGAGACCTATAAAAAAATAATAAAAGCTTTTGTTTTGTTGCTGGTTTCGACAAGGAAAGCTGCCAAGCGTAGCATGTTGTAGAACCCCGGGGTGCTTTTCCATGTTAGCAGCTTCTATCCTATGCATATGGTGATAAGCACCAGTCTGCCCTTTTCAAGGCTTTTTCTCCTACGTACTGAGGCCATCTGAGATTAATACTGCTAGATACATTCAATATTGGTTTACTGGAATCCATGAGGATTTTGCCTGCTTTCCTATACATGTAGGGTTTACATGTCACAAAGATTGAAGTGATCTCCCGCTGCAAAGATTCCCACCCCCTCAATAATAATAAAAAAGGAAAAGCTGCTGGCAATCTTATTATACCTGTTGTTGATAATGCATATACAGTGGTACCTTGGGTTACATACGCTTGATGTTACATACGCTTCAGGTTACAGACTCCGCTAACCCAGAAATATTACCTCGGGTTAAGAACTTTGCTTCAGGATAAGAACAGAAATCGTTCAGCGGCGGCGCAGCGGCAGCAGGAGGCCCCATTAGCTAAAGTGGTGCTTCAGGTAAAGAACAGTTTCATGTAAAGAACAGACCTCCAGTTCTTAACCCGAGGTACCACTGTATGCAGACAGATAAGATAGCTATCTTTCCATATCATGAGATATATCATAAGATCTTTGTTTGGACAAGCATACATGTATTGCTAGGGAGCAAGTGGCGCTGTGGTCTAAACCACTGAGCCTCTTGGGCTTGCCAATCGGAAGGTTGGTGGTTGGAATCCCTGCGACAGGGTGAGCTCCTGTTGCTGTGTCCCAGCTTCTGTCAACCTAGCAGTTCAAAAGCACACCAATGCAAGTAGATAAATAGGTACCGCTGCGGCGGGAAGGTAAATGGCGTTTCCGTGTGCTCTGGTTTCCTTCACAGTGTCCCGTTGCACCAGAAGTGGTTTAGTCATGCTGGCCACAATACCTGGAAAGCTGTCTGTGGACAAACGCCGGCTCCCTCGACCTGAAAAGCGTGATGAGCGCCGCAACCCAATAGTCGCCTTTAACTGGACTTAACTGTCCAGGGGCCATTTACCTTTTACATGTATTGCTACTTATTTTATTTTATATTGCTGGAGCATTGCCTCCTCCTTTTAAATATATTACCTACACTTGATCCCCAAGATAAAGTATATCATGTTTAGCTGAATATAGTTTTATATAACTCTCTATTTGCCATGAAATGTTAAGATTTGTATTATATGCCCTGGGGTCTCCAATCCAGTTCAGCCAATGGCAGATTCACACCTTATCATTTCTGTACGCTATTCTACTTACTGTATTTGTGTTGACTGGTAACTGGATTTATAAACTGACTCCATTTTGTTTCAGGTGTTTGGAAATCAAAGAATTGTAGAGTTGGAAGGCACCCCCCAGGGGTGGTCTTGTCCAACCCCCCTGCAATGTAGGAAGCCTGCCAACAGCCATCCCTGGGTGGGCTCGAACCCCCAACCTTCTTGTGAACAGCCAGACACACCAACCCATTGTGTCACAGAAGGGCAAGCTCTCTGTGTGGTCCTGTATCTGTGATAACATTCAGGTTATCTTTCCATATCGCAGTCATGAACATGCATGCGTCCAATGAATCTAAAGTTGCTCTGATAAGCGAAAATTCTTAGAATAAAACCCTATAAAAATCTGCTTGATTTACTTTTGAAACGGGCAGAAGTGCAGGAAGTCCTCTTGACCTGTGAATCAGGCTGAGTGTTGAAAAGCATAATATTCTGGAAAAAAATGATGTGAGAATCCATGGATACAGAACACCTTAGTGGTACTTGTAGGAGATCATTATGTGGCTGACTGCAAGCTAATTGCATTTGTTCAGTGACTGAGAAAATGGGATACAGATGGGAAGTGAGCGGTAGGAAACACCCTACTGTTGGAGAGCAAAATAAAGCAACTGCTACAGGGTATAGCACGTTGTTGTCAAGGAAAAAAAGGTTGAAATTGCCTACCCCACGCATGCGCTTTTTTCTGCTTAAATAGCTCTTTTAATTAATTTTTAGCAATGTGTGGTTGTCACAAAACAAGCGTAGTAATGGCTGAGGGCAGCTAATAACGTACACTTCTTCAGTGGGAGTATAGCTGAAGTGATTGACAGCATTTCCTTCGAAGCAGTGCGATAAATATCAGTCTGTGAAAGCTGCTTTGAATTCACAAATACAAATAATCATATGAAGATGATGGCAACTCCTTTTTAAATTTTTTATTTCCAGAAAAATACATGGAGCGCATAAACTGTCACAGTGCGAGCCAGCCAGTGGTACAGCCTTTGCTTTGCTGATAGCCAATCTTGATGGGTCATGGCACTGCCTTTGTTTCTTAATGGCTTGTTTCCAGGTGACTCTCTGGTTAGGAGAAACCAGTTTAGCCTCCATTTGTACACTGCTAAATTCAGTGTCTGGCACCTTCTCTAAATCAAGGAAATATGAGTGCCTTGCCTCCACACACTCTGGCACCCAAAATCTGGCTGCAGTCTTCACACCAGTTACTGCCATTTAGTCCTAGACATCCTCTAGACATCCTGCCAACCTAGCAGTTCGAAAGCATGTCAAAGTGCAAGTAGATAAATAGGTACTGTTCCGGCGGGAAGGTAAATGGTGTTTCCATGCGCTGTTCTGGTTCGCCAGAAGTGGCTTAGTCACGCTGGCCACATGACCCGGAAGCTTCACGCTGGCTCCCTCAGCCAGTAAAGCGAGATGAGCACCGCAACCCCAGAGTCGGTCACGACTGGACCTAATGGTTGGGGTCCCTTTACCTTTATCCTCTAGAAAGCTAGAGAATTGGTGAAGGGAAAAGGAAAAGGGAAAAGACTCCTGGACGATAAAGTCCAGTCAAAGGCGACTATGGGGTTGCGGTGCTCATCTTGCTTTCAGGCCGAGGGAGCCAGTGTTTCTCCACAGAGCTTTCCGGGTCATTTGGCCAGCATGACTAAATCCCTTCTGGCGCAACGGGACGCCGTGACGGAAACCAGAGCTCACAGAAACGCCGTTTACCTTCCTGCTGCAGTGGTAACTATTTATCTACTTGTACTGGCGTGCTTTCAAACTTTACCTTTAGTGAATCAAACAGTGTGAAGACTGCTATCTTATGGATGCCATCTTATTGGCAATGTTTATAATGCCACCCAATATCCCATTGAGCTTGATATTTGCTTCAAAAGCAGTGTATTTTATGAACAAATAGCCGGATGGAGCTGGCGGAGGGGGGGGGGCACAAGCATCTGTGACGGCATGCACACACAGTGCGCTGAGATCATGTGGCCCCGGGTGGCCTGCGTGATTGGGGAAATTTCACATTGAAAAGGTTTAACCTACTTCTTCCATTGTGTAGCTATTATACGGACGGCCACGATCCAATTCAGGTGGAGCCCACAGCTGCTTTTTAAAAGAAACATACAGAGATCCCGGATGCAGTCATTGAATTCTAACGTCTTGGCTAGGCTTGCCCCTAATTATTTCTTCTTTGCCAAGCTGACAGCCATTTCCCAGATAGAGATGCATTGTGTAGCTTTGTAAAGGTGTGGGGGAATCATACCTACTAATGTATTGTAGTGAATAAAACTATAGGGGTTTCTGTTAGGAAAGGAGCCGAAAACCATTGTTGCAAACTTCTTGAGATTTCTGAAGGCTGCAGCTATCTCATTCAGAAGACAGTTATTCTTAACCTCCTCCTTGGTACTTTGTTGCAATTTCTGTGACTACCAACCTCACTCTTACAGCTATGACATACCTTAAAGTGCTCTGGCCTGATGCAATTTCACATTCTAGCAAAGTCCCTGATCTCAGGGTCTCTACCCCGCTTTCCCCATCTTCTCTGTTGTTTAGTGTGCAGTAGATGGTATGCTTCTTATACCTCCGTTAATTCTCCAATGACATTCTCCAAATCACTGCCTTCCCATAATTTCCCTTCCCTCAATCTGGACTTTCTCATATTAAGGATACTCCAAAAAAGTGAAGGGTAAGTGAAAATCTGGATTGAAGGGGGAAAGTGACTGAATCACAGGGGTGGGCAGAGTTAGGCCAAATGTCTGCTGAAACAGAGTCGTTATACAGCAGCAAAATGCCATTAGTGAGTGAGCTGGGCAGATCTCTTGGCACAGACGTCTTCACCCTGGGCACTCCCATGGGGAATGCAAAATGCACTCTTGACAGCAGAATGATGAGAAGGGCCCGCCCTCCCCAACCTGAGCAGATGGACAGGTTCATGTTGGAGGAGATAGTCTTCAGGTATCATCAGGACAAACTACTTAGGGCTTTAAAGGTGATCACCTTTGAACTGACCTTGGAAGTCACGAAAGCGGATCCAGCAACGGAGTCAACATTCTCCATCAAACTGCTCTGGCCACAGCAACCCTGACTGCAGCATTTTACAGCCATTATAGTTTCCAAACGCTTTTCATTTTTTTTAAAAAATATTTTTATTAAATTTTCAACAAAAATTTTAACATAATCGCTGCTGGTAAAAAAAAAATCAAAAAATTAATTCTCAATTACCCCCCCACCCAACATCCCTTTCTGGTTTATAACATATTCACTTTTCCTGCTTGTTATTTTATATCCCTTATGTAATAAAGTTAAAATTGTACATTGTTATATTCTTAATATTTTAACCTCATATTTATGTTTTCTGTTTATGTTCATTAATTGTAAGTGTTTTAGTGAAATCCTGAAAGTGAGTCCATTTCCTTACATTGTTTCTGTAGATATATCATAAAAGGTTCCCAATATTTTTTGAAGTCTCTGTTGGCCTTATCTTTAAGTCTTTCAGTCAGCTTTGCCATTTCGGCATATTCCATCTAGCCATTGTTCTTCCGTTGACATTTCATTGCTTTTCCACCTTTGAGCTAGTAAAATTCTAGCTGCTGTTGTAGCATACGTAAATAAATTCTTCTTGTCTTTTGGCAAATTTTGACCTAAAATGCCTAATAAGAAAGCTTCTGGTCTTTTAACAAAGGTTATCTTAAACATTCTTTTCATTTCATTATAAATCATATCCCAATAATTTTTAATTATTTTACAATTCCACCGCATGTGAAAAAATGTGCCTTCCCTTTCTTTACATTTCCAACACTTATTGGAGTGTTGTTTCCGAACATTTTTCAAAAGTAGTGTTACACAGAGCATGTTGCATTGGAATCCACTCAGAATGTAGCTAAAGGCATAGATGGGGAGCGTGCTGCCTTGCAGATGATGCTGGACTGCAGTTTTCATAATCCACTCTAATCAACTCTAACCACTCTGGTGTTTAGGGCTGGTGGGAGTCCATCAACATTTAGATGGCTACTTGTACCTCTCTCCTGGTCTGAGGGGACCAGCTTGCACCCACTTTTTATTTAACCACTCCCCTGTTTTGCTTAGTTACATGTTTTCTTGAAAGAAAATGGGATGAGCCAAGAGAAAACTCAGGACCTATGTATTTACTATTATACAGAGATTTGAATACAACAGACCTTGTCAACCTAAGCCCAACAGATGGCACTCTTTGCAGTAATTATCATGGTCTTGTATGTCTGGTCCCTGGCCTTAAAGAAGATTTCCCCCACAGCTTGTGTTAATATTTAAGTAGCATCTAAGTGACCCGGGCTGGTGATAGTGGCACATATTCACACAGCACATATTCACTCAGGAATCTAAAGCCAGTCCAACAATAGATGCACCACATAATATGTCTGCTGAACATGTACCTTGCAAAATGTCATGGCTGGGAAATTATGTCTTTAGGAAGAACTTCTAAATATGACCCTTCAGGTCTTCCACAAACTGGCAAGACTGTAAGAGACATGCCACACAAATGTGTCAAGAAACGTGTGATGGAGTGAACTGCAACCTTATCTTTAGTGCTCCCCCCCCCCACTTATTTTTGAAGGTGTTTGCCTCCGCAATCTATGTGTTAATGTTGCTATTTTAATTTTCCCATTCACAATGATTTTTGGATATCGTTGCCAATATCTTGTCACAGGTCACTTCCCATCTAGTCAACACCATTAAAGATGGCAGGATTTGCCAGCCTACGAGAAGTTCGTGGGCTTCGTTCCAAGCCTGTTTAGTCCTCTGCGGAGGCTGCCAGACAAGCAGCCAGTGAATATATTAGTAACTCTGATGGGAAATTGGCAGTGAGAAATCCTGTAGCCTCTTCCTCTCTCAATCCCCTATCTGTGCTTTTTGTCTAATACTCCATTAAAATGGCATCTGGTCGCCATTCGTTTTAACAACAGGTGCGATCTTTTAACTGGTTGAGGCAAAGTTTCCAAAACTGCTTCAGTGGCAAGAAATGGCCCAGATTTTGTTGCAAGCCATTAGATGCCCTCTTTGACATTTTCAAATCTGGGCTATAATGTCTTCACACTACTTGGAAAGTGGGGGTAGGGGGCGGAGAAGTGGTTCATTGTTCTTGGTTGTGCTTCTTTCCCACCTGGAGTCCTAATCCTCTGTTCGGAAAATTCTCATTTACTTGGTTGCTGAGGCAATGAATAGTGTCACAAACAAAGGATTAGGATGTCAAAAGAGGACTAAGCAGCAGGTGCAAAACTGAAATAAAGATTCCCTTTTCATCAGAATGCTTCTATTATTGAAAATGCATAGAACGTTTTAATGTACAGATGCAAGGTTGTTGCTTAAGATAAATGCTTTCCTCAAGGTTGGCTCGCAGGTTTGCACAACAGGCTATGCCCATGATAACTGCAAACATATGAGAGTACATGAGACTTTATAGATGTTGCCCAGCCATTGCAAGAGTTCCTGTGTTAAGGTGTCAAGTGATGTGGGTATTACTTTAGGTGCTCACCACAAACATTTTACTAGTGCCATGTGTAACTATTATACAGACTGTATACACCTGGAAGGCCATATTCACAAATACCAAGGGCTACAATAATTAACCCTGAAAGGTTTCAGACAGATAGCCTTTGCAGTCAACCCGCTAGAAATCCACCCAGCAGTTACCTTGTTCAACCCACATTTTACAGCTTCTCTGCAAGAATATCATGTGGGGCTTTTGTCAGAAGCCTTACTGAAATCAAGATACACTATGTCGACAGCATTCCTCTGATCTACCAAGCTTGTGACTCTATCAAAAAAAGAAAGAAAAAAGAAATGAGATTCGTTTGGTATGACTTGTTTTTGAGAAACCCAGTTCGCCTGTCTTCCCAAGTGATGTGTAAAATTTTTCGGAGACACCGTTGATGGAATCTTTTGAGGAATTGGAGATGGCATTTATAAGTGGTCCATGTTTCACAAGCATATAGTAAGGTTGGTAGTACAATAGCTTTGTAAACAAGCATTTTGGTTTCCTTGCGAATGTCCCGGTCCTCAAACACTCTGCACTTCAATTGGAAGAAAGCCGCACTCGCTCAGGTGATGCTGAATTTTGGCATCAACGTTGGCAACCACCAGAGGCTTTCTGTCATGATCCACTGGAATCGTTTGGAGCACAATGGAATGAAGATTGCAAGAAAATGTTTCATGAGATCATTCTGTGCTTAACATAGGCTCCAGCGTTAGCCTGTGCAGTTGCAATTAAGCCATTCATTCTCTACTTGGCACACAGATACCACCACTAGTGGACTGGGGGCAATGTTGTACCAAGAGATTGATGGGAAAAGGAGGTCTCACCATGAGCAAAGCCGGACACTACATACATAAATAACAATTTCCAGCACTGAAATGGGCCTTTATTGAGAAATTCCCAGGCAATTTGGAGAGACAACCAATTTAGAGAAACAATAAGCTCCTTACCTACGTCCATACATGGGCAAAGCTGGCCACAGTATTCATTATCCACACTTCAGTATTCATCGCCAGACTGGAAAGACTAGCATAGATGCAAAGGCATTATCTTGCCAACAGCATAATAAATAGTCCAGCATCCCTGCTGAAGGAGTGAACACACTATGTGGTGAGGATGGAGTGAAGCCAGGACCATCAATGGGATTTGCTGCTGAGAAACCAAGCATTCCATATGTTTTTATAATATTCTGTTTTTCTTGTTGTTAGATGACAATATGTCACGGAGAAGGTTGATCTAGCACTCTTTTCTCTTGACATCTCGCTTGCTTTGTACAGTGACCATTTATGCACAGCTAGCCTGACACAGTTCAATGGGATTCTGTGTTTATATTTTAAATATCTTTTATTTCTCTGTTTTCAAGTCTCGTTCCAAATTCATAAATACATTTCCCTATACATCAGACAAAAGCGAAACAAATATTCAATAAGAACATAAATTTATTAATTTTTTTAAACATCACAGGGCTCCTGACATGATTCACAAACAATATTTCTTGAAAACCAAGTTGGACTGCAGTCCTATATGCACTTACATCAGCATATGTCCAACTGAACCCAATGGGATTACTTCTGAGTAGGCAGCTATAGGCTTGCCCATCAGACTAGTAAAATACAGTAATTATTGGAAGGACTGGTGAAAAAGAAGAAGAGAGAATTTCTAAAGGTAAATAACCCCTGGACGGTTAAGTGCAGTCAAAAACGACTATGGGGTGTGGTGCTCATCGCTTTCAGGCCAAGGGAGCCGGCATTTGTCCACAGACAGCTTTCCGGGTCATGTGACTAAACCGCTTCTGGCACAGTGGGACACCATGACGGAAACCAGAGCACAAGGAAACGCTGTTTACCTTCCCGCCGCAACAGTACCTATTTATCTACTATTGCACTGGCGTGATTTTAAACTGCTAGGTTGGCAGGAGCTGGGACAGAGCAACGGGAGCTCACCCCATCGCAGGGATTTGAACCACCGACCTTCTGATTGGCATGCTCAAGAGGCTCAGTGGCTTAGACCATAGCACCCCTAATCCACCAATCCATCAGCGTATTGTACATTTTTACTTAGATGGGAGCCACAATGAATATCCTCGTCCTCATTCAATAGGTACAATTAAAAAATTTAAAACCAACATCACCCCAGTACTTTTGCTTTGTTCCAGAAAAACTGGCTCTTGTTAGTTACCCCACCACCCTGTGAAACATAACAGATTTGGAGGAAAAGAGGTATCATTTGGCAGCTTTAATTTATCCTATAGCCTTGCTACATCAATCTACCAGCTATTACAATTATTAAATAAATGTATTAACTTACAACATTTTAAAGGAGGAGGTGGTGGATCTTTAGAGAGATCTGCATGCACACTGCAGACAACCATCATCTCTCAGGTGGACTGCTTTAATGAGTACCTCTATCACAGACAGCGGAAGGCACATATTTGTATTCTCCAGAGAACCAGAAACTAGCTTCAGACACACAGCGGGACCTTTGATATTCCTTCCACCACTGCCAGGCAGAGCTCCTTTATACTGCATAGCAAGGCACTTCTGAAGCTTGAGAAGCATCTAAAATAGTTAGGGAAAATAGACAACATCAATTCCCAGAGGGCACATGCAAGCTCATGGGTATACTGAAAAGAGCTTCCCGGGTTGCAGCCATGATTGGAGGCTTTAGCTGTTAGAGCAGTTAAGGCTCCGGGTTAATTTTGCAAGAGTGCAGAGAATACTGACTCCGAGAGCCATGCAAATAACTCCCAGACAGATAATTATGATTCCACAATATATGATTAGCTTGTCCTGGTGCGCTGCCAAGATGGTTTTGATAACTTGCCCAAGAGCATACTGTGCATAGGAAGAAATCCACGGGAAACATAAGCAGATGAACGCCTTTATCTCAGTCTTCTGTTGTTGCTTGATGACAATGTCTGGGGCAAAACAAAGTGTTTGCGCTGAAATGATCTCAATTCAGATTTGGCAACATCAGCTTTGCATTTGCTTGGGACTTGAAAAAGCCGGTGTTAAATATATATGTAATACATGCATTTAAGCTTGTTCGGTTTGTCTGGGGAGAGAACAAGGTACAATATTTCTTTGCCAAATCGAGGCATTGGTAGGACAGACTAATTTGGAACCTCTGGTTATTAGAGTAGTGATGCCACAAAGAGTCGTATTCCACGGAAGAAGAGCTAATCTAACAAAGTGACATGAATCTGAAAAGAGGCCAAGAAACATACTTACTGAAGCACTCCAGAAAATATGCTACAACCTGAGGTGTTTCAAGTTTGATGGATCAGAGCAGTGCTAGTGTGGAGACCCTACAATTTTAAAAGCTCAAGAGGGCAACCACCTATGTGATGGGTGGATAATCTAAAACTAACAGCAGGGCTTATCTCTCCAGAGAATGCTGGAGGGAATTTGAAGAGGCATATATCCAGAGATGGGTGTGAGACACTGTAGAACAGGCTTCCTCAACCTCGGTCCTCCAGATGTTTTTGGCCTACAACTTACATGATCCCTAGCTAGCAGGACCAGTGGTCAGGGATGATGGGAATTGTAGTCTCAAAGCTCCCCCACAGAATTACTTTTTGGTTGACAATATGAGGTCCCAAGAGTAATTTAGTACTGAGGGTGTACTATCGGTCCCCTCTTACCGAAGTGCTCTGGGTGATCTTGAGTTGGAAAATGAAATCAGGGATTCATCCAAAGGCATTGTAGCAATAGGATTAGTTTGATTAGCTGCACATACACTGAATACTTGCTCTGGTCACAAGAAGCAGGCAACATTTATAGATACCCCAAATTGACTGTGTCCTAGAACCAACCAATCGGGAGGTGACCATGGACTTAACTCTGAGCAGCACCCAGGACCTAGTAATCATTGTTTAACTGCTTGGAAACAATGAACACAGTAATAATAAAAATTACGTTATATCTAGATGGCCTATTAACAAGCAAGTCCCATGCACATTGACTTTATTGCAGTTGTCATGTATTAATGAACTGGGCTTTCTAGAAAAGTAATACATCAGCTTGCTAAGTTCAAAGGAGGAATTTGTGTGTGCTTTTGAGCTTCAAATTGTTTGTATGTATGTGTGTCGTTTGTTGTTGTTGTTGTTGTTACAAAAGTGCATACAGCACCTCTCTTTTCCATTCATAGAATCCTTTCTACAGAACTGGCCCTATTGAATATTTTCCAAGACAATAATGCACACTCACACTGCAAAGCAGTGGCGTAGCGTGGGTTGTCAGCACCCGGGGCAAGGCAAGTAATTTGCGCCCCCCCCCCGCTGCACTGTCCCTCCCCCAGATAGTCCCTCGCTCTCTCTCCGCACCCCACCGCACGCCTGGCACCCTCCCCTCCACAGTGGGCGGCGACCTGGCGGCTCGGATCGGATTCGCACAGCCAGCACTGCAGTGAGAGAGAGTGAGTGAGCCAGGTAGGGGCAGAGAGCTGCGAGTGCGAGCGCGCGCCCCCCAGATGTTGCGCCCGGTGCGGCCGGCACCCCCTGCACCCCCACGCTACACCACTGCTGCAAAGTACTCATAAGCCACCTACTCTCAGCAGCCAGGAACATCATAACTAGACACTGGAGGGACCTGTCTATAACATTAGTGTCTCACGTCAAATATAACTGATCAGTTTACATGTTGTTATTATTGACATTTATTCCATCTGTAGGTGGAAGGGAGATCTGAATCAACAGAAGCGACTTGCAGGAGGAAAAACTTGTTTGAAACAGAACAGGCACCAGTATCTCTTACTCTGAATGGTGTGAGGAAAATCCTGCTGGCTGTAGAAGTAAAACCCATTAGTTGCTATCACACAGCACCACAGAACTTATTGTTCTTTTCGTCTACGCCTCCAGTGCTTAGGCAGAGTCTGCTCATCTCCAATCACGCTTCTTTGCCCCTTTGTGCTTTCATATGACTGGAGGCCAAAGACCCACAATGGCCTCTCTTTCTTTTCAGCAATCTTTTTATGGATGCATCGCAACAGACCTGTTGCTCTAAAAAGCAAGTTCTATATCAAATGCAAATGCCGCTAACCTAGCCTCCCTGCTTTCTTCTTCCTCGTCCCATGAGCCCCAAACACAGAGCAAAGCTACCGTATACAAAATTGATGGTTTGAGTACTTCGATGAGGTTGAGCCAATATGGCCTTTGCTTCCTTGCATCAAAGAGGCATGCATTCCCCACCTCCCTGCCTCTCTCTGTTCTTTATTTCTGTAAGAAACATCTGCCTTCTGTAGGTGAGGAATCATAACAGTGGTACAGTGGTAGTACACGTAGGGAAGAAATGTCAGATACAAAGCAAAGGAGAGTGGTTAGTTATTTACAATCACCATGTGGACATGAAGGCCCCCAGCTTCTTCCTGGTCCTTTTACTGCTATGCCGCACTGAGTGTGCCACTCAAGCTCATGGTAAAGTTCTCTCCTCTCTAAGAGCAAGCCAGTGAAGCTAGCCAGTGTGGTGTAGTGGTTAAGAGTGGTGGACTCGTAATCTGGTGAACCGGGTTCGATTCCCTGCTCCTCCACATGCAGTTGCTGGGTGACCTTGGGCTAGTCACACTTCTCTGGTTTCTCAGCCCCACTCACCTCACAGAGTGTTTGTTGTGGGGGAGGAAGGGAAAGGAGAATGTTAGCCACTTTGAGACTGCTCTGGGTAGTGATAAAGCGGGATATCAAATCCAAACTACTGCTCTACAAGCTGTAGCCATGAACTTACCTTGGCTCATCTGCTACCATCCACAGTCTAAAGTATGCCAAATTACTAGAGAGACCTAAAAATACATCAGTTTTACTTCTTCAAAACGGGGGCCTCTCCCAATAAAGTCCTATGCATGCCTATTCGGAAGTCTGCCCCAGTGAGTTCAGTGGATTTGCTCGCATGTAAGTGTATGGGACGCGGGTGGCGCTGTGGTCTAAACCACTGAGCCTAGGGTTTGCCGATCGGAAGGTCGGCGGTTCGAATCCCTGTAACGGGATAAGCTCCTGTTGCTCGGGCCCATCTGCCAACCTAGCAGTTCGAAAGCACCCCCAAAAGTGCAAGAAGATAAATAGGTACCGCTCCGGTGGGAAGGTAAACGGCATTTCTGTGCACTGCTCTGGTTTCGCCGGAAGCGGCTTAGTCCTGCTGGCCTCATGACCCGGAAAAAGCTGTCTGCGGACAAACGGCTCCCTCGGCCAATAAAGCGAGATGAGCGCCGCAACCCCAGATTTCATCTGCGACTATCAGGGGTCATTTACCTTTAAGTGTACAGAGGATTGCACCTTCGGTCTAAGTTGTGCAAATCTGTCAGCTTTGGTTTCTCCAGCTTCTCCTTTTTCCAATCTTAAGCTCAATTTTCCTCATTTCCACATCAGTTTGTAATTCAAACAAACAAACAAACAAACAAACAAACAACACCATCATGCATATTAATCTGCATTTTGGTGCAAATTTCTCTTAATATATGCAGCTTTGCCCAATAATACATATTTTGCAAGTATAATGTATTTTTCTACACTGTTTTCAAATGTACTTTTAAATGCACAATTTACCCTAGCATACAAATTTTTGTACACATTAATTGGCTGGAAAACTGCATTGCAGAATTCACAGACATACGAATTTTGAAGTACCACTGAGTTTTGATTCATGCATTGTTTCAAAAAGTGCTTTTAAATACAAACTGAACAAAATTTCTACCCTATCCCTACCTTGATGTTCTGCAAAAGGGTGTCATGATTTCTAGTCATTAGTCAAAAAAGAGGATTGTTTAACAAACAACTGACAACAAGTGTCAAATCACAAAAGCGTGAAAATGTTTAATATGCAATAAAATATCATTTCTCTCAGGCCATTTGGAGCAAAAAATTATCTTTTTGGGAGGTTGTGCTGAAATGGAAGATTTAAAAAGAATATAAATGATAAAAGCAATATAAATGTGATTAATTGAAGTCAAATCCTATGTAATGTTAAAATCTAATCTGGGTAAATGACTCTGTCTCTCTATATGTGTGTCTGTGTGTGTGTATGCACGGCCATCTGTAGAAAAAATAACATGTTATAATTTGCAAAATGCCATACCGTAATAATTGCCACCAGCAGTTACAACTATCCATTGTAGACATCTTGTATAAGAATAAATAGTATTATGCCATGGGGACCAAATGCCCTGATTTCATAAAACGAGATCTGCTCCAATACACTAAAATTTCCCTTTAATAGAACACTGCTACTTGGATCGATAAAACTTTCTTTGACACTCCAGAGGTTCAGACAAATCTAGGATAAAGTGATTTAAACTGGGTTTGAAGCCTGACTCACATTTGATGTTCTTTCTTCATAGGTTACGGGAGAAACTTACTCATGCCTCAGAGATCATTCCTATAATAACTCTCACTGCCTAGGTACTCTCTTGATGAATTCCTAGTTTCAAATCCAACCAATCTGAATAAAGAAGTCAGTTCCAGGTCATTCTCATATATACATCCTCTGGGAACTAGCGACTGAAATTTGAGAATCCTTACGTCTCTTTAAGGCATATTGAGAGATTGCTTACCTCTTATACATCCAGTAGATTGCTGCAGTCCAGTGGCGTAGCGTGGGTTGTCAGCACCCGGGACAAGGCAAGTAATTTGCGCCCCCTAACCCAGGGCAAGGCAAGTAATCCCCCCCCCGCTGCACTGTCCCTCCCCCAAATAGTCCCTCGCTCTCTCTCCGCACCGCACCACACCACACGCCTGGCACCCCCCCCCTCCACAGTGGGCGGCGACCCGGCGGCTTGGATCGGATTCGCACAGCCAGCACTGCAGTGAGAGAGAGTGAGTGAGCCAGGTAGGGGCAGAGAGCTGCGAGTGTGAGCACCCCCCCCCCCGATGTTGCTCCCGGTGTGGCCGGCCCCCCTGCACCCCCCACGCTACGCCACTGCTGCAGTCTGTGAGAAAGTTGCTAGACCCAAAAATTCCACAAGCCACAGTAACTTTTAGTGTGGCTGCCCCTGTTCTGTAGACTAGCATTCCTGTGGAGATGACAGGCATCCATTATCTGTACTTCCTAGAAACAGCTGAGGACATTTTTGTTCCAGCAGTCTAGCTGAATAGTTAGGTCTTTGCCCTGAGCATATGTTATGGTTTTAGTTTTGTTTTGAAGGCATCTGCTAGGTTTTGTGTATTTTTAAAGCTGCTTTTATTGGTATTGTGCCTTTAGACAATTGTATAGAAAGCAATTAATAAATTAATGGCGCTGACGACGATAATGAAGAGCTTATGATTTGCTGAATGGTTCTATCCACAACCTGAATGATAAATTCTTAGGCAACAAGGATTTTCCAAACGGTTCTTAAGTTCTTCTACTTTTAATTACTGATTTTACTCTGGCTGCAGATCACTTTCTTTAAGCTTCTCGCCCATTGGTCTTGCCCATTGCTGAAACAAAGCTTATTGCTGCTGCACCTGACAGCATTATAGGTAATGAAAATCCTCAAGTTCATAAGCCTTACTGTCTGCAGGGTTGCTGGAGAAATGCCTTCACAGGCACGACGTACCTGATAATACAGTGGTACCTCGGGTTACAGATGCTTCAGGTTACAGACGCTTCAGGTTACAGACTCTGCCAACCCAGAAATATTACCTCAGAAATATTACAAACTTTGCTTCAGGATGAGAACAGAAATTGAGCTCCGGCGGCAGTGGGAGGCCCCATTAGCTAAAGTGGTGCTTTAGGTTAAGAACAGTTTCAGGTTAAGAACAGACCTCTGGAACGAATTAAGTTCTTAACCCGAGGTACCACTGTATTCCAGAAGCCAAAGAAAAATGCTATTATCTGTTTTGACGACTGGCTGATGCGATGAGTGGTAATACTTGTCTCCTCAAAAATAGCTCTCAGGGCAAAATCCAGATGTTTCATCCCATTTAATGTGTCCTGTTTCCTTCCCCTTTTCTACTTCACAGCTATGGTGGGTGGGGGCACAGATCACAGTGGCATTAAAAGAGCTCTGCTGGATCAAGGCCGATCTAGTTGTGCATCTTATTGTCACAGCAGCCAAGGAGATGCCTGCGGAACTGAGCACCACAACACACTCCCCACTTGTGTTCCCTAGCAACTCGCATTCAGAGGACGAAAGTTTTTATTGGTGGCGGGGCAGCTTCCTTCCTGGGCTTAAGAGGAACTGAAGGGATGGTTTTATTTGGGACTGTGGTGGGAGGAAAGGGTTAACCCTGTTCCCATGCACCATACCTGTTATTGAGAAGAAGAAGAAACTTGACATGTTAAATGCAGACATTCAACCATCACTTCTGGTTTGGATCTCATCCTTCAATCGTAAACACATTCCCCAAGTGTCACTGAACTTGATGGGACTATAAAGTAAAGATACCTAGGATTACATAATTAGAGAGGATTTTCAACAGCAGCACCTCTTCAGGGGCACGTCTCTTGCGAGTGCTGTGGGAAGTATTAAATGCAACACACACACTGAGATGTGGCATGGAGCTATGTTGCTCTCAGAGGCCCTTCCTGCTTTTGAAAAGACAAATATTACTATGCATCAGCCAAGCTCTAAATTGGCAATAGCTTTTTCTCCGGGTTCTGAAATGTTACTAGCTACATGTCAGGGGTCTGCTTCTGAACCAAATTCCCAGGTGGGAGATAAATCCCTCCGCAAATTTTGAGTAGCATATAAAAACAGCATCTGAGGGTTGGCATTGAAAGTTGGTGCACGTATAGACCAGACAACAACCTGATGACTAGGAAATGGGAAAATTTCTACATCTCTCTCCCACTCTGGCTGCGTATACCCCATACACTGAAAGCACACTGAAAGCATGTTATTTCCCCCAGAGAATTCTGGGAACTGTAGCTTAACCCTCACAGAGCTACAGTGCACAGCACATTATAAATTACGGTTCCCAGGATTCTTGGGGGCAAGGGAGATAAAGTGCTTTCAGGGAGCTTTAAATACATGGTGTGTACACAGCCCCTCCCAATATCTCTATGAAACAATGGTTTGGATGAATTCCTCCCTCCCCCCATGGTTAAAGTACTTTGAAGATGTCTGGAAAGTTAAAACCTAGCATAGTCATAGACTTATATCCCAGCTTCATCTCTGAGATCGTCTGGAAGGGTGCTGTTAGTTGTCTCCTGTGTTGTTGTTGTTGTTGTTGTTGTTTAGTTGTGTCTGACTCTTCATGACCCCATGGGCCAGAGCACGCCAGGCACTCCTGTCTTCCACTGCCACCCACAGTTTGGTCAAACTCATGCTGGTAGCTTCAAGAACACTACCCAACCATCTCGTCCTCTGTCGTCCCCTTCTCCTTATGCCCTCCATCTTTCCCAACATCAGGGTCTTTTCCAGGGAGTCTTCTCTTCTCATGAGGTGGCCAAGTATTGGTGTCTCAGCTTCAGGATCTGTCCTTGCAGTGAGCACTCAGGGCTCATTTCCTTAAGAATGGATAGGTTGGATCTTCTTGCAGTCCATGGGACTCTCAAGAGTCTCCTCCAGCACCAGAATTCAAAAGCATCAATTCTGTGGCAATCAGACTTCTGTATGGTCCAGCTCTCACTTCTATGCATCGCTACTGGGAAAACCATAGCTTTAACTATACAGACTTTTGTTGGCAAGGTGATATCTCTGCTTTTTAAGATGCTGTCTAGGTCTCCTGTGTTACGGGGGCCCAAATGAGTCCGACACTCTTCCAGCAGAGATTTAGCAACTCCGCATTGGTGGTGGTGGGGTTTGCATTCTGAGGCACCATGCGTGTCGGCAGGATGCTTGTAAGCCCCCCCCCTGCACCCTTCTTGAGCCAAAACCAGCATGTGTGTCGGTGGTCATGCAGGCCTTGAATGTGCACAACTGGGGAGTTGCATGACAATTCACATGACAATAAAAATGGACATTAACATACACACACACACACACTCTCTACACACACACACACACACAGTGGTACCTCGGGTTACAAACACTTTGGGTTACAGACGCCGCTAACCCGGAAGTAGTACCTCGGGTTAAGAACTTTACCTCAAGATGAGAACAGAAATCGTGTGGCGGCAGTGGGAAGCCCCATTAGCTAAAGTGGTACCTCAGGTTAAGAACGGTTTTGGGTTAAGAACGGACCTCCGGGCCAAATTAAGTTTGTAACCAGAGGTACGACTGTATACAGTGTATACAGTGTATACAGTGTATACAGACTGTATACACTGTATACAGTGTATACAGTCGTACCTCTGCTTACGTATCCCTCTGGATATGTAAACTTTGGGTTGAGAATGCGGGAAACCTGGAAGTGTATAAATTGTGGAAAAACCACAATTTATATTATACAGTACAAGGAAGGAAACAAAAGCAAAAAGAAAGAAAGATGCTGGTAAATAGAATCATATTTCGAAGGGATTTGCCACCTATGTGACTGCTTGTTGTCATATATTTAATAATCCCCAAGTGGAGGTAAGATCAGGAGGCATGCAAGACTGATTCACAGATTAGACAGAGGTACGGAACACACAATAAAATAATTTCGGAAATTTCATTTTAGTGCTGAATCAGTCTGACGTGTCCATTATCAAGAAACGGGAAGCCAATTTTTAACTTCTTGTTGTTCAGTCTTTTTTGTGAACAATCCAATCACAGATGGTTCTTGGAATATTTTAAGCCAAATGTCTTCATGACTCACCGGGATAGATGCTTTTCCAAGGTACTTTACAAACAGATTTTATCTAGATTACAGCAGTGATTGGCAAAGCATTATACTGGTTGGATTTGGCTGGTAGATTATTTCGGCTCCCTCTGCTTGGAATCTCAGCGAAACGTCTTGATGAATAGCAGAGCTGGAGGCAATAGCAATAAAGAGCATAGTACATGAAAGAATAATGCCAAGGCAGTTTGATTAGATCTGCGATTTGCAGGATAGTTTTGGCAAAAGCACTGGAATCATAAAAATAAGAGGACCGCCGGCCTTTGGAATTTATACAATACGTGGCTGTGTTTCCTTTCATATTCGCCAGACAAATAACGATGCCTCTGATTTCATCTTGGGCAGATGTGCCCTTCCTTGCAAATTTGTCCTGCAGCTGTTCAGTAAAAGTAGATATCAGATGGGCATCTCTCTCTCCAACTTGAAACCTTGAGTCATATTAAGAGGTTCTTATAGTACTGCCAAAATCAGTTGGTGATGGACTCCTCTGTGAATTTGGTACAGTAAGGAATAGACTATAATGATGAATGTGTGAACCAATGTTCTCTGTGAACATAGGGAACATAAGAAGTCAGACCACTGGCCCATCTAGCTCTTAAAATGTCTCTCAATACGCAGGGCCAGGAAAAATGTCCACCTGATACATTGTGCTTGCAGCCAGAGTGGACAGTACTTGCTAGTAGAAAGGGTAATGGTCTGATTCAGTACAGGTATAAGGCATCTTTTTACCCAGTGTTTGGAGAGTACCTACTGAACAGGGGCAACCTCTGCTTTCATGGGATTTGTGTACATAATGGTGTCTTGATGGGTGCAGCTGGACTAGAGAAGAATACAGTGGTACCTCGCAAGACAAATGCCTCGCAAGACGAAAAACTCGCAAGACGAAAGAGTTTTTTGTTTTTTGAGTTGCTTCTCAAGACGAATTTCCCTATGGGCTTGCTTCACAAGACAAAAACGTCTTGCGCCTTTTTCAATGCATTCCTATGGGAAACCGTCAATGCATTTCCTATGGGAAACCGTGCTTCGCAAGACGAAAAATTCACAAGACGAAAAAACTCGCAGAACGAATTAATTTCGTCTTGCGAGGCACCACTGTATTCTAATTTTTCTCCATTGCCTTTATTTAAGCTGGAATTAGCAGCATTTAGCAGAGCCCTCAAAATACATGAAACTCCAGACACACCTATGTACAAAATACATAAAACATCACACACATTTGTTGAGCTCATTGGGGCTTGCTGCTGATTAAACTATAGAAAACAAGTATACTGCCTGTGCTGTTTCTTTACTGGCAATTATTTAAAATGGTCTGGGTTCTTTCCTTTTTCCTTTTTTCCTTTTTACATTCATGGTCTAGCCCAACTCAGCTTGCTACTGTAACTTTGCAGATGCATCAGATTCCACAGGTGGGAGGAGGTGGATTATACCACAAATGCTTAAATAAAAAAGAACAAACATGCATTTTCTCTTAGTCTATTCAAATTAATCCAATTGCATCCAACCAGGACTTTTCCCCCCAGCTGGAACTCGCTGGAACTCAGTTCTGGCATATCTCAGGTGGGCACCATTGCCATTATAAGAGAACAAGGGAGGTGTTCGTGGTGAGTTCCAGCGCCTCTTTTTCTAGAAAAACAGCACTGTATGCAACCATATTTTAACAACAACTTAGGTTGCCTTTTAGCTAGTTAGCTAAATTTTTTCAAGCCTCATTGATGTTGATGGGAAGGAGTTAAAGATTTGCTTAACAGTGAAACCATAAGCAACATATATATTTCTACCCAAAAATAAGCCCAAGTTCAGTAGGACTTTTCCCAGCCTAGCGTGTAGCCTTAAGTCTTTCATTGAAATCAAAGTTTTACTAAGAATAGACCTACGGAAATTAATAAGCTCTGAGTAGGACTAATGATGAATACAATCCCAAGTGTGTAATTCTGCCCTTTGGCTATTTTCTTATAGACAGGTATCTGCCAATCAACACAACAATTAAAAAGTATGACTGGTTATTTTGTGAGAGAAACCACGGCTTCCTTTCATTTAAGTTTTGTCTGCATTGGTATGGAGTTAGCTATATTGTCCTGGTGTCAAAACTGTGTAAGTTTACCATATATTTGGGAATAAGCGTACTATTGCATCTCAATAAGAAAATGGGGGGATGGCCATCAATTATTTTCTCTGACATGCAACTCTTAATTATTCTCCATGGCTTTTTATTTTGAAAAAGCTCATAGTTTCCTTCCTTTTGAGTTAGCTGGCTTCTTCTTGTTTTCTCTTCAGTAAGCTTACACTGTCAAAGTTCTGCACAGTATTTGCTCAGGTTTTCGCCCTCATGGAAGGATTTCCATCTTCATATTAGCAATAGGTTTTGTATATCTAATATGGAAGCTCCAATGTTTTCTTTGTACACCATCGGCTAAAACATTAGCTTTAATTTCTCCTTAGATCCTTAGTGGAGCTGATACCATGATATCATTCTTGGTTACTTCACTTCTTTTACAATGTGAGCAGCAGCTTGTGTGAGGAAAAACACCATAATCTAGATGCCTTTGGAAAATAAAAATGATTCCTTGCGGACGATGGATTTTCAATTTCGGCAATTGCGTTTACCTTCGTTCCATGCCCTTTTTTTGGTCTGGTCACGGTTAACCAGGGCTTTGAAAGCAAGAGGCTCAGCAGGTATTTTATGAAATCCAAACAGCAAATACTGGGGGCAGATATTTTTTATTTTAGAATGGCACCATCTGTTAAAACTTCAAAATGATACCTTTTTTTTTGGGGGGGGGAGTCTGAATGGCTTCATAAGGTGGGGTATTATATGTGCTGCCAAAAAATACCTGACCTAAAAAAGAGAGAAGGGCCTTTCTGGACAAATTAGATGGCACTGATATTCTTTTCTGATCTGCTTCAATTAAGAGAGGTACATCTGTTCTCTCTCTCTCTCTCTCTCTCTCTCTCTCTCACACACACACACACACACACACACACACACAAAGGTATATGCACGTTCAGCATTTCTAGCCTTCCCAAGTGCTGGGGTTGAGGAGGCTGGAAAGACATCTCTGCCTCCTCCTTAGATCAGAGCAGGCAGAGGGATTGTTATCACTCATTCTCGGCACTATGCACCACAGCGCTAAGACCAGAGATGAGAGTAAGAAGCAGCATTTCTCCCACTTCCACTCCAGTGCTGTGGTGGGGAGTGAGAGGAAAGGCTGCCATTTACTCCTAAAGAGTAAGCAGAAGGCTTATCACCAATCCTAGCACTCTCATGCTTAGTCCTAACAATTGGGATGAGAGATCCCTTGCCACCTTTTGCTCCCAAAGAGCAGGCAGAGGGGTTATCTTTGATTTTAGTGCTGTGGTGCTTAGTGTAAAGACTGGAGATAAGAAACCCCTCTGCCTGCACTTTAAGGATTATCTCCAACCTAATTACTAGATTCTAAAATTAGAACACAGTAGATGAACCAATTGAGCAATTATTCATGATAAGGTGGCTAATGGTAAAGGCCATATACTGTATTTTTCTGTGTATAAGACTGTGTTTTGTTTTTTTTAACAAAAAAATAGGTTTAAAATTGGGGCTCGACTTATACACAGGTAGTGCTGAGGGGTGTTTTCTTAATTTGGAGTCCCCCAGAATAGGGGGCATCTTATACATGGAGGCATCTTATATACGGAAAAGTGTGTGTGTGTGTGTGTGTGTATAATTACATGAGATTATTGGCAGGTAGGCAAGACTCCCCAGACAGGCCTGGTTCGCCAGCTTGAGGGACAGTGTGGGCCAGAGACTCCACACTGCAAAACTAAACTTGTACAATAAAGTTGACATAGCTCTGAATTTCTATCTAGGCTTAAACAGCTATTCTTCCTTACTTGTTGCAATTAAGATTTAAATATGCCTAATGTGGGTAAAAGCCTCAGCGCCTAGGGCTTGCCGATCGAAAGGTCGGCGGTTCGAATCCCTGCGGCGGGGTGCGCTCCCGTCATTCGGTCCCAGCGCCTGCCAACCTAGCAGTTCGAAAGCACCCCCGGGTGCAAGTAGATAAATAGGGACCGCTTTATAGCGGGAAGGTAAACGGCGTTTCCGTGTGCTGAGCTGGCTCGCCAGATGCAGCTTTGTCACGCTGGCCACGTGACCCGGAAGTGTCTCCGGACAACGCTGGCCCTTGGCCTCTTAAGTGAGATGGGCGCACAACCCTAGAGTCTGTCAAGACTGGCCCGTACGGGCAGGGGTACCTTTACCTTTAATGGAGGACCTTAAAACATTGCTGAGAATGTCCTTCCCAAGCTGTTTGCTTACCAGACAGAAACCTGAAATGGCAGCTTTGGAAAAAGGCGAGGGGAAATGCGCCTGGTGGGGTCATCGTTCGTGAGCTGAACATCCTCTATTTTTAAGCAGGTTCGTTCAGATATTAATTGAAGTGTTTCGTCTCAAGGTAAATTGATTTAGGCATGCAGCCATAGTGTGGAAGATGATGGATTTGTTGAGTGCAGGGAGTTGGCCAGAAATAAAGGTGCTCTTGAACAATAAGCCCATCCATGTTTAATCCTAACTTCATGAATTGGGATTTAAGAATAATGAAATGAGGAGTACTGTGAAGTAGAAAGCCGTTCAGCACAACCCTATGCATACATACTCAGAAGTAAGTCCCACTGAATTGTCGAGGGCTGATTTCTTTTCCTGTGATTAAAAGCCTTCTGTTTCGACTGCCAAACCTTTCAGGGGAGCATTTGCAACCGTCTGGCATCATTTTTGAGTCAATTGGAGAACGTCAGATTTTTGATGAAATTGTGACCCCGGGGCTTAGGGATTTTTTCAAAAAAATCTTTTTCTGCCGGTTAAGTTGTCGAGGGCTGATTTCTTTTCCTGTCATAAAAAGCCTTCTGTTTTGACCACCAAACCTTTCAGGGGAGCATTTGAAACCTTTTGGCACCATTTTTGAGTGAATCGCCGAAAGTCAGATTTTGCTGAAATTGTGACCCCGGGGCTTAGGGATTTTTTCAAAAAAATCTTCTTCTGCGGGTTATGTTGTCGAAGGCTGATTTCTTTTCCTCTGATAAAAAGGCTTCTGTTTTGACCGCAAAACCTTTCAGGAGAGCATTTGCAACCGTTTGGCACCATTTTTGACTCAATTGTAGAATGGCAGATTTTTGCTGAAATTGTGCCCACAGGGCTTATGGATTTTTTCAAAAAAATCTTTTTCTGCCGGTTAAGTTGTCGAGGGCTGATTTCTTTTCGTGTGCTAAAAATCCTTCTGTTTCGACCACCAAAGCTTTCAGGGGAGCATTTGCAACCGTTTTGCACCATTTTTGAGTGAATTGCCGAAAGTCAGATTTTTGATGAAATTGTGACCCCGGGGCTTAGGGATTTTTTCAAAAAAATCTTCTTCTGCGGGTTATGTTGTCGAAGGCTGATTTCTTTTCCTCTGATAAAAAGGCTTCTGTTTTGACCGCAAAACCTTTCAGGAGAGCATTTGCAACCGTCTGGCATCATTTTTGAGTCAATTGGAGAACGTCAGATTTTTGATGAAATTGTGACCCCGGGGCTTAGGGATTTTTTCAAAAAAATCTTTTTCTGCCGGTTAAGTTGTCGAGGGCTGATTTCTTTTCCTGTCATAAAAAGCCTTCTGTTTTGACCACCAAACCTTTCAGGGGAGCATTTGAAACCTTTTGGCACCATTTTTGAGTGAATCGCCGAAAGTCAGATTTTGCTGAAATTGTGACCCCGGGGCTTAGGGATTTTTTCAAAAAATCTTTTCCTGCCGCTTAAGTTGTCGAGGGCTGATTTCTTTTCCGGTGATAAAAAGCCTTCTGTTTCGACCGCTAAACATTTCAGGGGAGCATTTGAAACCGTTTGACGCCATTTTTGAGTGAATTGCCGAAAGTAAGATTTTTGGTGAAATTGTGACCCTGGGGCTTAGGGATTTTTTCAAAAAAATCTTTTTCTGCCGGTTAAGTTGTCGAGGGCTGATTTCTTTTCGTGTGCTAAAAATCCTTCTGTTTCGACCACCAAAGCTTTCAGGGGAGCATTTGCAACCGTTTTGCACCATTTTTGAGTGAATTGCCGAAAGTCAGATTTTTGATGAAATTGTGACCCCGGGGCTTAGGGATTTTTTCAAAAAAATCTTCTTCTGCGGGTTATGTTGTCGAAGGCTGATTTCTTTTCCTCTGATAAAAAGGCTTCTGTTTTGACCGCAAAACCTTTCAGGAGAGCATTTGCAACCGTTTGGCACCATTTTTGACTCAATTGTAGAATGGCAGATTTTTGCTGAAATTGTGCCCACAGGGCTTATGGATTTTTTCAAAAAAATCTTTTTCTGCCGGTTAAGTTGTCAAGGGCTGATTTCTTTTCCGGTGATAAACAGCCTTCTGTTTCGACCGCTAAACCTTTCAGGAGAGCATTTGCAACCGTTTGGCACCATTTTTGAGTCAATTGTGGAATGTCAGATTTTTGCTGAAATTGTGACCCCAGGGTTTATGGATTTTTTCAAAACAACCTCTTTCTGCTGGTTAAGATGTCAAGGGCTGATTTCTTGTCCTGTGGTAAAAAGCCTTCTGTTTCGACCACCAAACCCTTCAGGAGAGCATTTGCAAACGTTTGGCAACATTCTTGAGGCAATTGCCGAAAGTCAGATTTTTGGTGAAATTGTGACCCCGGGGCTTAGGGATTTTTTCAAAAAATCTTTTCCTGCTGCTTAAGTTGTTGAGGGCTGATTTCTTTTCCGGTGATAAAAATCCTTCTGTTTCGACCGCTAAACATTTCAGGGGAGCATTTGAAACCGTTTGGCACCATTTTTGAATGAATTGCCGAAAGATTTTTAGTGAAATTGTGACCCTGGGGCTTAGGGATTTTTTCAAAAAATCTTTTTCTGCCGGTTAAGTTGTCAAGGGCTGATTTCTTTTCCGGTGATAAACAGCCTTGTGTTTCAACCGCCAAAGCTCTCAGGGGAGCATTTGCAACCGTTTGGCACCATTTTTGAGTCAATTACCGAAAGTTTGATTTTTGCTGATATTGTGACCCCGGGGCTTAAGAATTTTTTCAAAAAAATATTTTTCTGCCAGTTAGGTTGTCGAGGGCTGGTTTCTTTTTCTGTCATAAAAAGCCTTCTGTTTCGACCGCCAAACCTTTCAGGGTAGCATTTGCAACCGTTTGGCACCATTTTTGAGTCAATTGCTGAAAGTTAGATTTTTGCTGAAATTGTGACCCCGGGGCTTAGGGATTTTTTCAAAAAATCTTTTTCTGCCGGTTAAGTTGTCGAGGGCTGATTTCTTTTCCAGTGATAAGAAGCCTTCTGCTTCGACTGCTAAACCTTTCAGGGGAGCATTTGCAACCGTTTGGCACCATTTTTAGGTCAATTGCAGAACGCCAGAGTTTTGATGAAATTGTGACCCCGGGATTTTTTCAAAAAATCTTTTCCTGCCGATTAAGTTGTCGAGGGCTGATTTCTTTTCCTGTGATAAAAAGCCTTCTGTTTCGAGCGCCAAACCTTTCAGGAGAGCATTTACAACCTTTTGGCACCATTTTTGAGTGAATTGCCGAAAGTCAGATTTTTGATGAAATTGTGACCCCGGGGCTTAGGGATTTTTTCAAAAAATCTTTTTCTGCCGGTTAAGGTGTCGAGGGCTGATTTCTTTTCCAGTGATAAAAAGCCTTCTTTTTCGACCGCCAAACCTTTCAGGAGAGCATTTGCAACCGTTTCGCACCATTTTTGAGTCATTTGGAGAACTTCAGATTTTTGCTGAAATTGTGACCCCGGGGCTTAGGGATTTTTTCAAAAAAATCTTTTTCTACCGGTTAAGTTGTCGAGGGCTGATTTCTTTTCCTGTGATAAAAAGCCTTCTGTTTCGACCACCAAACCTTTCAGGGGAGCATTTGAAACCTTTTGGCACCATTTTTGAGTGAATTGCCGAAAGTCAGATTTTTGCTGAAATTGTGACCCCGGGGCTTAGGGATTTTTTCAAAAAATCTTTTTCTGCCGGTTAAGTTGACAAGGGTTGATTTCTTTTCCGGTGATAAAAAGCCTTCTGTTTCGACCGCTAAACATTTCAGGGGAGCATTTGAAACCGTTTGGCACCATTTTTGAGTCAATTTTAGAACGTCAGAATTTTGATGAAATTGTGACCCCGGGGCTTAGGGATTTTTTGGAAAAAATCTTTTCCTGCCGCTTAAGTTGTCGAGGGCTGATTTCTTTTCCGGTGATAAAAAGCCTTCTGTTTCGACCGCTAAACATTTCAGGGGAGCATTTGCAACCGTTTTGCACCATTTTTGAGTGAATTGCCGAAAGTCAGATTTTTGATGAAATTGTGACCCCGGGGCTTAGGGATTTTTTCAAAAAAATCTTCTTCTGCGGGTTATGTTGTCGAAGGCTGATTTCTTTTCCTCTGATAAAAAGGCTTCTGTTTTGACCGCAAAACCTTTCAGGAGAGCATTTGCAACCGTTTGGCACCATTTTTGACTCAATTGTAGAATGGCAGATTTTTGCTGATATTGTGCCCACAGGGCTTATGGATTTTTTCAAAAAAATCTTTTTCTGCCGGTTAAGTTGTCAAGGGCTGATTTCTTTTCCGGTGATAAACAGCCTTCTGTTTCGACCGCTAAACCTTTCAGGAGAGCATTTGCAACCGTTTGGCACCATTTTTGAGTCAATTGTGGAATGTCAGATTTTTGCTGAAATTGTGACCCCAGGGTTTATGGATTTTTTCAAAACAACCTTTTTCTGCTGGTTAAGATGTCAAGGGCTGATTTCTTGTCCTGTGGTAAAAAGCCTTCTGTTTCGACCACCAAACCCTTCAGGAGAGCATTTGCAAACGTTTGGCAACATTCTTGAGGCAATTGCCGAAAGTCAGATTTTTGGTGAAATTGTGACCCCGGGGCTTAGGGATTTTTTCAAAAAATCGTTTCCTGCTGCTTAAGTTGTTGAGGGCTGATTTCTTTTCCGGTGATAAAAATCCTTCTGTTTCGACCGCTAAACATTTCAGGGGAGCATTTGAAACCGTTTGGCACCATTTTTGAATGAATTGCCGAAAGATTTTTAGTGAAATTGTGACCCTGGGGCTTAGGGATTTTTTCAAAAAATCTTTTTCTGCCGGTTAAGTTGTCAAGGGCTGATTTCTTTTCCGGTGATAAACAGCCTTGTGTTTCAACCGCCAAAGCTCTCAGGGGAGCATTTGCAACCGTTTGGCACCATTTTTGAGTCAATTACCGAAAGTTTGATTTTTGCTGATATTGTGACCCCGGGGCTTAAGAATTTTTTCAAAAAAATATTTTTCTGCCAGTTAGGTTGTCGAGGGCTGGTTTCTTTTTCTGTCATAAAAAGCCTTCTGTTTCGACCGCCAAACCTTTCAGGGTAGCATTTGCAACCGTTTGGCACCATTTTTGAGTCAATTGCTGAAAGTTAGATTTTTGCTGAAATTGTGACCCCGGGGCTTAGGGATTTTTTCAAAAAATCTTTTTCTGCCGGTTAAGTTGTCGAGGGCTGATTTCTTTTCCAGTGATAAGAAGCCTTCTGCTTCGACTGCTAAACCTTTCAGGGGAGCATTTGCAACCGTTTGGCACCATTTTTAGGTCAATTGCAGAACGCCAGAGTTTTGATGAAATTGTGACCCCGGGATTTTTTCAAAAAATCTTTTCCTGCCGATTAAGTTGTCGAGGACTGATTTCTTTTCCTGTGATAAAAAGCCTTCTGTTTCGAGCGCCAAACCTTTCAGGAGAGCATTTACAACCTTTTGGCACCATTTTTGAGTGAATTGCCGAAAGTCAGATTTTTGATGAAATTGTGACCCCGGGGCTTAGGGATTTTTTCAAAAAATCTTTTTCTGCCGGTTAAGGTGTCGAGGGCTGATTTCTTTTCCAGTGATAAAAAGCCTTCTTTTTCGACCGCCAAACCTTTCAGGAGAGCATTTGCAACCGTTTCGCACCATTTTTGAGTCATTTGGAGAACTTCAGATTTTTGCTGAAATTGTGACCCCGGGGCTTAGGGATTTTTTCAAAAAAAATCTTTTTCTACCGGTTAAGTTGTCGAGGGCTGATTTCTTTTCCTGTGATAAAAAGCCTTCTGTTTCGACCACCAAACCTTTCAGGGGAGCATTTGAAACCTTTTGGCACCATTTTTGAGTGAATTGCCGAAAGTCAGATTTTTGCTGAAATTGTGACCCCGGGGCTTAGGGATTTTTTCAAAAAATCTTTTTCTGCCGGTTAAGTTGACAAGGGTTGATTTCTTTTCCGGTGATAAAAAGCCTTCTGTTTCGACCGCTAAACATTTCAGGGGAGCATTTGAAACCGTTTGGCACCATTTTTGAGTCAATTTTAGAACGTCAGAATTTTGATGAAATTGTGACCCCGGGGCTTAGGGATTTTTTGGAAAAAATCTTTTTCTGCCGGTTAAGTTGTCGAGGGCTGATTTCTTTTCCTCTGATAAAAAGGCTTCTGTTTTGACCCCCAAACCTTTCAGGGGAGCATTTGAAACCGTTTGGCACCATTTTTGAGTCAATTGCTGAAAGTTAGATTTTTGCTGAAATTGTGACCCCGGGGCTTAGGGATTTTTTCAAAAAATCTTTTTCTGCCGGTTAAGTTGTCGAGGGCTGATTTCTTTTCCAGTGATAAGAAGCCTTCTGCTTCGACTGCTAAACCTTTCAGGGGAGCATTTGCAACCGTTTGGCACCATTTTTAGGTCAATTGCAGAACGCCAGAGTTTTGATGAAATTGTGACCCCGGGATTTTTTCAAAAAATCTTTTCCTGCCGATTAAGTTCTCGAGGGCTGATTTCTTTTCCTGTGATAAAAAGCCTTCTGTTCGAGTGCCAAACCTTTCAGGAGAGCATTTAAAACCGTTTGGCACCATTTTTGAGTCAATTGGAAAACGCCAGGTTTTTGATGAAATTGTGACCCCGGGGCTTAGGGATTTTTTCAAAAAATCTTTTGCTGCCGGTTAAGGTGTCGAGGGCTGATTTCTTTTCCTGTGATAAAAAGCCTTCTGTTTCGACCACCAAACCTTTCAGGGGAGCATTTGCAACCGTTTGGCACCATTTTTGAGTGAATTGCCGAAAGTCAGATTTTTTCTGAAATTGTGACCCCGGGGCTTAGGGATTTTTTCAAAAAATCTTTTTCTGCCGGTTAAGTTGTCGAGGGCTGATTTCTTTTCCAGTGATAAAAAGCCTTCTTTTTCGACCGCCAAACCTTTCAGGAGAGCATTTGCAACCGTTTCGCACCATTTTTGAGTCATTTGGAGAACTTCAGATTTTTGCTGAAATTGTGACCCCGGGGCTTAGGGATTTTTTCAAAAAAATCTTTTTCTACCGGTTAAGTTGTCGAGGGCTGATTTCTTTTCCTGTGATAAAAAGCCTTCTGTTTCGACCACCAAACCTTTCAGGGGAGCATTTGAAACCTTTTGGCACCATTTTTGAGTGAATTGCCGAAAGTCAGATTTTTGCTGAAATTGTGACCCCGGGGCTTAGGGATTTTTTCAAAAAATCTTTTTCTGCCGGTTAAGTTGTCGAGGGCTGATTTCTTTTCCTGTGATAAAAAGCCTTCTGTTTCGACCACCAAACCTTTCAGGGGAGCATTTGCAACCGTTTGGCACCATTTTTGAGTCAATTGAAGAACTTGAGATTTTTCATGAAATTGTGACCCCGGGGCTTAGGGATTTTTTCAAAAAATCTTTTTATGCCGGTTAAGTTGTCGAGGGCTGATTTCTTTTCCTGTGATAAAAAGCCTTCTGTTTCGACCACCAAACCTTTCAGGGGAGCAGTTGCAACCGTTTGGCAGCATTTTTGAGTCAATTGGAGAACTTCAGATTTTTTATGAAATTGTGACCCCGGGGCTTAGGGATTTTTTCAAAAAATCTTTTTCTGCCGGTTAAGTTGACGAGGGCAGATTTCTTTTCTAGTGATAAAAAGCCTTCTGTTTCAACCGCTAAACCTTTCAGGGGAGCATTTGAAACCTTTTGGCACCATTTTTGAGTCAATTGGAGAACTTCACATTTTTAAATAAATTGTGACCCCGGGGCTTAGGGATTTTTTCAAAAAATCTTTTTCTGCCGGTTAAGTTGTCGAGGGCTGATTTCTTTTCCTGTGATAAAAAGCCTTCTGTTTCGACCACCAAACCTTTCAGGGGAGCAGTTGCAACCGTTTGGCAGCATTTTTGAGTGAATTGCCGAAAGTCAGATTTTTGATGAAATTGTGACCCCGGGGCTTAGGGATTTTTTCAAAAAATCTTTTTCTGCCGGTTAAGTTGTCGAGGGCTGATTTTTTTTCCAGTGATGAAAAGCCTTCTGTTTCGACCGCTAAACCTTTCAGGGGAGCATTGGAAACCTTTTGGCAGCATTTTTGAGTCAATTGGAGCACTTCAGATTTTTGATGAAATTGTGACCCCGGGGCTTAGGGATTTTTTCAAAAAATCTTTTTATGCCGGTTAAGTTGTCGAGGGCTGATTTCTTTTTCTGTCATAAAAAGCCTTCTGTTTCGACCACCAAACCTTTCAGGGGAGCAGTTGCAACCGTTTGGCAGCATTTTTGAGTCAATTGGAGAACTTCAGATTTTTGCTGAAATTGTGACCCCGGGGCTTAGGGATTTTTTCAAAAAATCTTTTTCTGCCGGTTAATTTGTCGAGGGCTGATTTTTTTTCCAGTGATGAAAAGCCTTCTGTTTCGACCGCTAAACCTTTCAGGGGAGCATTGGAAACCTTTTGGCAGCATTTTTGAGTCAATTGGAGAACTTCAGATTTTTGATGAAATTGTGACCCCGGGACTTAGGGATTTTTTCAAAAAATCTTTTTCTGCCGGTTAAGTTGTCGAAGGCTGATTTGTTTTCCTGTGATAAAAAGCCTTCTGTTTCGACCACCAAACCTTTCAGGGGAGCATTTGAAACCTTTTGTCACCATTTTTGAGTGAATTGCCGAAAGTCAGATTTTTTCTGAAATTGTGACCCCGGGGCTTAGGGATTTTTTCAAAAAATCTTTTTCTGCCGGTTAAGTTGTCGAGGGCTGATTTCTTTTCCAGTGGTAAAAAGCCTTCTTTTTCGACCGCCAAACCTTTCAGGAGAGCATTTGCAACCGTTTCGCACCATTTTTGAGTCATTTGGAGAACTTCAGATTTTTGCTGAAATTGTGACCCCGGGGCTTAGGGATTTTTTCAAAAAAATCTTTTTCTGCCGGTTAAGTTGTCGAGGGCTGATTTCTTTTCCTGTGATAAAAAGCCTTCTGTTTCGACCACCAAACCTTTCAGGGGAGCATTTGAAACCTTTTGGCACCATTTTTGAGTGAATTGCCGAAAGTCAGATTTTTGCTGAAATTGTGACCCCGGGGCTTAGGGATTTTTTCAAAAAATCTTTTTCTGCCGGTTAAGTTGTCGAGGGCTGATTTCTTTTCCTGTGATAAAAAGCCTTCTGTTTCGACCACCAAACCTTTCAGGGGAGCATTTGAAACCGTTTGGCAGCATTTTTGAGTCAATTGAAGAACTTCAGATTTTTTATGAAATTGTGACCCCGGGGCTTAGGGATTTTTTCAAAAAATCTTTTTATGCCGGTTAAGTTGTCGAGGGCTGATTTCTTTTCCTGTGATAAAAAGCCTTCTGTTTCGACCACCAAACCTTTCAGGGGAGCAGTTGCAACCGTTTGGCAGCATTTTTGAGTCAATTGGAGAACTTCAGATTTTTGATGAAATTGTGACCCCGGGGCTTAGGGATTTTTTCAAAAAATCTTTTTCTGCCAGTTAAGTTGACGAGGGCAGATTTCTTTTCTAGTGATAAAAAGCCTTCTGTTTCAACCGCTAAACCTTTCAGGGGAGCATTTGAAACCTTTTGGCACCATTTTTGAGTGAATTGCCGAAAGTCAGATTTTTGCTGAAATTCTGACCCCGGGGCTTAGGGATTTTTTCAAAAAATCTTTTTCTGCCGGTTAAGTTGTCGAGGGCTGATTTCTTTTCCTGTGATAAAAAGCCTTCTGTTTTGACCACCAAACCTTTCAGGGGAGCAGTTGCAACCGTTTGGCAGCATTTTTGAGTCAATTGGAGAACTTCAGATTTTTGATGAAATTGTGACCCCGGGGCTTAGGGATTTTTTCAAAAAATCTTTTTCTGCCGGTTAAGTTGTCGAGGGCTGATTTCTTTTCCTGTGATAAAAAGCCTTCTGTTTCGAGCGCCAAACCTTTCAGGAGAGCATTTACAACCTTTTGGCACCATTTTTGAGTGAATTGCCGAAAGTCAGATTTTTGATGAAATTGTGACCCCGGGGCTTAGGGATTTTTTCAAAAAATCTTTTTCTGCCGGTTAAGGTGTCGAGGGCTGATTTCTTTTCCAGTGATAAAAAGCCTTCTTTTTCGACCGCCAAACCTTTCAGGAGAGCATTTGCAACCGTTTCGCACCATTTTTGAGTCATTTGGAGAACTTCAGATTTTTGCTGAAATTGTGACCCCGGGGCTTAGGGATTTTTTCAAAAAAAATCTTTTTCTACCGGTTAAGTTGTCGAGGGCTGATTTCTTTTCCTGTGATAAAAAGCCTTCTGTTTCGACCACCAAACCTTTCAGGGGAGCATTTGAAACCTTTTGGCACCATTTTTGAGTGAATTGCCGAAAGTCAGATTTTTGCTGAAATTGTGACCCCGGGGCTTAGGGATTTTTTCAAAAAATCTTTTTCTGCCGGTTAAGTTGACAAGGGTTGATTTCTTTTCCGGTGATAAAAAGCCTTCTGTTTCGACCGCTAAACATTTCAGGGGAGCATTTGAAACCGTTTGGCACCATTTTTGAGTCAATTTTAGAACGTCAGAATTTTGATGAAATTGTGACCCCGGGGCTTAGGGATTTTTTGGAAAAAATCTTTTTCTGCCGGTTAAGTTGTCGAGGGCTGATTTCTTTTCCTCTGATAAAAAGGCTTCTGTTTTGACCCCCAAACCTTTCAGGGGAGCATTTGAAACCGTTTGGCACCATTTTTGAGTCAATTGCTGAAAGTTAGATTTTTGCTGAAATTGTGACCCCGGGGCTTAGGGATTTTTTCAAAAAATCTTTTTCTGCCGGTTAAGTTGTCGAGGGCTGATTTCTTTTCCAGTGATAAGAAGCCTTCTGCTTCGACTGCTAAACCTTTCAGGGGAGCATTTGCAACCGTTTGGCACCATTTTTAGGTCAATTGCAGAACGCCAGAGTTTTGATGAAATTGTGACCCCGGGATTTTTTCAAAAAATCTTTTCCTGCCGATTAAGTTCTCGAGGGCTGATTTCTTTTCCTGTGATAAAAAGCCTTCTGTTCGAGTGCCAAACCTTTCAGGAGAGCATTTAAAACCGTTTGGCACCATTTTTGAGTCAATTGGAAAACGCCAGGTTTTTGATGAAATTGTGACCCCGGGGCTTAGGGATTTTTTCAAAAAATCTTTTGCTGCCGGTTAAGGTGTCGAGGGCTGATTTCTTTTCCTGTGATAAAAAGCCTTCTGTTTCGACCACCAAACCTTTCAGGGGAGCATTTGCAACCGTTTGGCACCATTTTTGAGTGAATTGCCGAAAGTCAGATTTTTTCTGAAATTGTGACCCCGGGGCTTAGGGATTTTTTCAAAAAATCTTTTTCTGCCGGTTAAGTTGTCGAGGGCTGATTTCTTTTCCAGTGATAAAAAGCCTTCTTTTTCGACCACCAAACCTTTCAGGAGAGCATTTGCAACCGTTTCGCACCATTTTTGAGTCATTTGGAGAACTTCAGATTTTTGCTGAAATTGTGACCCCGGGGCTTAGGGATTTTTTCAAAAAAATCTTTTTCTACCGGTTAAGTTGTCGAGGGCTGATTTCTTTTCCTGTGATAAAAAGCCTTCTGTTTCGACCACCAAACCTTTCAGGGGAGCATTTGAAACCTTTTGGCACCATTTTTGAGTGAATTGCCGAAAGTCAGATTTTTGATGAAATTGTGACCCCGGGGCTTAGGGATTTTTTCAAAAAATCTTTTTCTGCCGGTTAAGTTGTCGAGGGCTGATTTTTTTTCCAGTGATGAAAAGCCTTCTGTTTCGACCGCTAAACCTTTCAGGGGAGCATTGGAAACCTTTTGGCAGCATTTTTGAGTCAATTGGAGCACTTCAGATTTTTGATGAAATTGTGACCCCGGGGCTTAGGGATTTTTTCAAAAAATCTTTTTATGCCGGTTAAGTTGTCGAGGGCTGATTTCTTTTCCTGTGATAAAAAGCCTTCTGTTTCGACCACCAAACCTTTCAGGGGAGCAGTTGCAACCGTTTGGCAGCATTTTTGAGTCAATTGGAGAACTTCAGATTTTTGCTGAAATTGTGACCCCGGGGCTTAGGGATTTTTTCAAAAAATCTTTTTCTGCCGGTTAAGTTGTCGAGGGCTGATTTTTTTTCCAGTGATGAAAAGCCTTCTGTTTCGACCGCTAAACCTTTCAGGGGAGCATTGGAAACCTTTTGGCAGCATTTTTGAGTCAATTGGAGAACTTCAGATTTTTGATGAAATTGTGACCCCGGGACTTAGGGATTTTTTCAAAAAATCTTTTTCTGCCGGTTAAGTTGTCGAAGGCTGATTTGTTTTCCTGTGATAAAAAGCCTTCTGTTTCGACCACCAAACCTTTCAGGGGAGCATTTGAAACCTTTTGTCACCATTTTTGAGTGAATTGCCGAAAGTCAGATTTTTTCTGAAATTGTGACCCCGGGGCTTAGGGATTTTTTCAAAAAATCTTTTTCTGCCGGTTAAGTTGTCGAGGGCTGATTTCTTTTCCAGTGGTAAAAAGCCTTCTTTTTCGACCGCCAAACCTTTCAGGAGAGCATTTGCAACCGTTTTGCACCATTTTTGAGTCATTTGGAGAACTTCAGATTTTTGCTGAAATTGTGACCCCGGGGCTTAGGGATTTTTTCAAAAAAATCTTTTTCTGCCGGTTAAGTTGTCGAGGGCTGATTTCTTTTCCTGTGATAAAAAGCCTTCTGTTTCGACCACCAAACCTTTCAGGGGAGCATTTGAAACCTTTTGGCACCATTTTTGAGTGAATTGCCGAAAGTCAGATTTTTGCTGAAATTGTGACCCCGGGGCTTAGGGATTTTTTCAAAAAATCTTTTTCTGCCGGTTAAGTTGTCGAGGGCTGATTTCTTTTCCTGTGATAAAAAGCCTTCTGTTTCGACCACCAAACCTTTCAGGGGAGCATTTGAAACCGTTTGGCAGCATTTTTGAGTCAATTGAAGAACTTCAGATTTTTTATGAAATTGTGACCCCGGGGCTTAGGGATTTTTTCAAAAAATCTTTTTATGCCGGTTAAGTTGTCGAGGGCTGATTTCTTTTCCTGTGATAAAAAGCCTTCTGTTTCGACCACCAAACCTTTCAGGGGAGCAGTTGCAACCGTTTGGCAGCATTTTTGAGTCAATTGGAGAACTTCAGATTTTTGATGAAATTGTGACCCCGGGGCTTAGGGATTTTTTCAAAAAATCTTTTTCTGCCAGTTAAGTTGACGAGGGCAGATTTCTTTTCTAGTGATAAAAAGCCTTCTGTTTCAACCGCTAAACCTTTCAGGGGAGCATTTGAAACCTTTTGGCACCATTTTTGAGTGAATTGCCGAAAGTCAGATTTTTGCTGAAATTCTGACCCCGGGGCTTAGGGATTTTTTCAAAAAATCTTTTTCTGCCGGTTAAGTTGTCGAGGGCTGATTTCTTTTCCTGTGATAAAAAGCCTTCTGTTTTGACCACCAAACCTTTCAGGGGAGCAGTTGCAACCGTTTGGCAGCATTTTTGAGTCAATTGGAGAACTTCAGATTTTTGATGAAATTGTGACCCCGGGGCTTAGGGATTTTTTCAAAAAATCTTTTTCTGCCGGTTAAGTTGTCGAGGGCTGATTTCTTTTCCTGTGATAAAAAGCCTTCTGTTTCGACCACCAAACCTTTCAGGGAAGCAGTTGCAACCGTTTGGCAGCATTTTTGAGTCAATTGGAGAACTTCAGATTTTTGATGAAATTGTGACCCCGGGGCTTAGGGATTTTTTCAAAAAATCTTTTTCTGCCGGTTAAGTTGTCGAGGGCTGATTTTTTTTCCAGTGATAAAAAGCCTTCTGTTTCGACCACCAAACCTTTCAGGGGAGCATTTGAAACCTTTTGGCACCATTTTTGAGTGAATTGCCGAAAGTCAGATTTTTGCTGAAATTGTGACCCCGGGGCTTAGGGATTTTTTCAAAAAATCTTTTTCTGCCGGTTAAGTTGTCGAGGGCTGATTCCTTTTCCAGTGATAAAAAGCCTTCTGTTTCGACCACCAAACCTTTCAGGGGAGCATTTGAAACCTTTTGGCACCATTTTTGAGTGAATTGCCGAAAGTCAGATTTTTGCTGAAATTGTGACCCCGGGGTTAGGGATTTTTTCAAAAAATCTTTTTCTGCCGGTTAAGTTGTCGAGGGCTGATTTCTTTTCCTGTGATAAAAAGCCTTCTGTTTCGACCACCAAACCTTTCAGGGGAGCATTTGAAACCTTTTGGCAGCATTTTTGAGTGAATTGCCGAAAGTCAGATTTTTGCTGAAATTGTGACCCCGGGGCTTAGGGATTTTTTCAAAAAATCTTTTTCTGCCGGTTAAGTTGTCGAGGGCTGATTTCTTTTCCTGTGATAAAAAGCCTTCTGTTTCGACCACCAAACCTTTCAGGGGAGCAGTTGCAACCGTTTGGCAGCATTTTTGAGTCAATTGGAGAACTTCACATTTTTTATGAAATTGTGACCCCGGGGCTTAGGGATTTTTTCAAAAAATCTTTTTCTGCCGGTTAAGTTGTCGAGGGCTGATTTGTTTTCCTGTGATAAAAAGCCTTCTGTTTCGACCACCAAACCTTTCAGGGGAGCATTTGAAACCTTTTGGCACCATTTTTGAGTGAATTGCCGAAAGTCAGATTTTTGGTGAAATTGTGACCCCGGGGCTTAGGGATTTTTTAAAAAGATCTTTTTCTGCCGGTTAGGTTGTCGAGGGCTGATTTCTTTTCCTGTGATAAAAAGCCTTCTGTTTCGACCACCAAACCTTTCAGGGGAGCATTTGAAACCTTTTGGCACCATTTTTGAATGAATTGCCGAAAGTCAGATTTTTGCTGAAATTGTGACCCCGGGGCTTAGGGATTTTTTCAAAAAATCTTTTTCTGCCGGTTAAGTTGTCGAGGGCTGATTTCTTTTCCTGTGATAAAAAGCCTTCTGTTTCGACCACCAAACCTTTCAGGGGAGCATTTGAAACCGTTTGGCAGCATTTTTGAGTCAATTGCCGAAAGTCAGATTTTTGCTGAAATTGTGACCCCGGGGCTTAGGGATTTTTTCAAAAAATCTTTTTCTGCCGGTTAAGTTGTCGAGGGCTGATTTCTTTTCCTGTGATAAAAAGCCTTCTGTTTCGACCACCAAACCTTTCAGGGGAGCAGTTGCAACCGTTTGGCAGCATTTTTGAGTCAATTGCCGAAAGTCAGATTTTTGCTGAAATTGTGACCCCGGGGCTTAGGGATTTTTTCAAAAAATCTTTTTCTGCCGGTTAAGTTGTCGAGGGCTGATTTCTATTCCTGTGATAAAAAGCCTTCTGTTTCGACCACCAAAACTTTCAGGGGAGCAGTTGCAACCGTTTGGCAGCATTTTTGAGTCTATTGGAGAACTTCAGATTTTTGATGAAATTGTGACCCCGGGGCTTAGGGATTTTTTCAAAAAATCTTTTTCTGCCGGTTAAGTTGTCGAGGGCTGATTTCTTTTCCAGTGATAAAAAGCCTTCTGTTTCAGCCGCTAAAACTTTCAGGGGAGCATTTGAAACCTTTTGGCACCATTTTTGAGTGAATTGCCGAAAGTCAGATTTTTGCTGAAATTGTGACCCGGGGCTTAGGGATTTTTTCAAAAAATCTTTTTCTGCCGGTTAAGTTGTCGAGGGCTGATTTCTTTTCCTGTGATAAAAAGCCTTCTGTTTCGACCACCAAACCTTTCAGGGGAGCATTTGAAACCTTTTGGCAGCATTTTTGAGTGAATTGCCGAAAGTCAGATTTTTGCTGAAATTGTGACCCCGGGGCTTAGGGATTTTTTCAAAAAATCTTTTTCTGCCGGTTAAGTTGTCGAGGGCTGATTTCTTTACCTTTGATAAAAAGCCTTCTGTTTCGACCGCCAAACCTTTCAGGGGAGCATTGGAAACCTTTTGGCACCATTTTTGAGTGAATTGCCGAAAGTCAGATTTTTGCTGAAATTGTGACCCCGGGGCTTAGGGATTTTTTCGAAAAATCTTTTTCTGCCGGTTAAGTTGTCGAGGGCTGATTTCTTTTCCTGTGATAAAAAGCCTTCTGTTTCGACCACCAAACCTTTCAGGGGAGCAGTTGCAACCGTTTGGCAGCATTTTTGATTCAATTGGAGAACTTCAGATTTTTGATGAAATTGTGACCCCGGGGCTTAGGGATTTTTTAAAAAAGTCTTTTTTTGCCGGTTAAGTTGTCGAGGGCTGATTTCTTTTCCAGTGATAAAAAGCCTTCTGTTTCAGCCGCTAAACCTTTCAGGGGAGCATTTGAAACCTTTTGGCACCATTTTTGAGTGAATTGCCGAAAGTCAGATTTTTGCTGAAATTGTGACCCCGGGGCTTAGGGATTTTTTCAAAAAATCTTTTTCTGCCGGTTAAGTTGTCGAGGGCTGATTTCTTTTCCTGTGATAAAAAGCCTTCTGTTTCGACCACCAAACCTTTCAGGGGAGCATTTGAAACCTTTTGGCAGCATTTTTGAGTGAATTGCCGAAAGTCAGATTTTTGCTGAAATTGTGACCCCGGGGCTTAGGGATTTTTTCAAAAAATCTTTTTCTGCCGGTTAAGTTGTCTAGGGCTGATTTCTTTTCCAGTGATAAAAAGCCTTCTGTTTCGACCGCCAAACCTTTCAGGGGAGCATTGGAAACCTTTTGGCACCATTTTTGAGTGAATTGCCGAAAGTCAGATTTTTGCTGAAATTGTGACCCCGGGGCTTAGGGATTTTTTCGAAAAATCTTTTTCTGCCGGTTAAGTTGTCGAGGGCTGATTTCTTTTCCTGTGATAAAAAGCCTTCTGTTTCGACCACCAAACCTTTCAGGGGAGCAGTTGCAACCGTTTGGCAGCATTTTTGATTCAATTGGAGAACTTCAGATTTTTGATGAAATTGTGACCCCGGGGCTTAGGGATTTTTTAAAAAAGTCTTTTTTTGCCGGTTAAGTTGTCGAGGGCTGATTTCTTTTCCAGTGATAAAAAGCCTTCTGTTTCAGCCGCTAAACCTTTCAGGGGAGCATTTGAAACCTTTTGGCACCATTTTTGAGTGAATTGCCGAAAGTCAGATTTTTGCTGAAATTGTGACCCCGGGGCTTAGGGATTTTTTCAAAAAATCTTTTTCTGCCGGTTAAGTTGTCGAGGGCTGATTTCTTTTCCTGTGATAAAAAGCCTTCTGTTTCGACCACCAAACCTTTCAGGGGAGCATTTGAAACCTTTTGGCAGCATTTTTGAGTGAATTGCCGAAAGTCAGATTTTTGCTGAAATTGTGACCCCGGGGCTTAGGGATTTTTTCGAAAAATCTTTTTCTGCCGGTTAAGTTGTCGAGGGCTGATTTCTTTTCCTGTGATAAAAAGCCTTCTGTTTCGACCACCAAACCTTTCAGGGGAGCAGTTGCAACCGTTTGGCAGCATTTTTGATTCAATTGGAGAACTTCAGATTTTTGATGAAATTGTGACCCCGGGGCTTAGGGATTTTTAAAAAAAATCTTTTTTTGCCGGTGAAGTTGTTGAAGGCTGATTTCTTTTCCTGTGATAAAAAGCCTTCTGTTTCGACCACCAAACCTTTCAGGGGAGCATTTGAAACCTTTTGGCACCATTTTTGAATGAATTGCCGAAAGTCAGATTTTTGCTGAAATTGTGACCCCGGGGCTTAGGGATTTTTTCAAAAAATCTTTTTCTGCCGGTTAAGTTGTCGAGGGCTGATTTCTTTTCCTGTGATAAAAAGCCTTCTGTTTCGACCACCAAACCTTTCAGGGGAGCATTTGAAACCGTTTGGCACCATTTTTGAGTGAATTGCCGAAAGTCAGATTTTTGCTGAAATTGTGACCCCGGGGCTTAGGGATTTTTTCAAAATATCTTTTTCTGCCGGTTAAGTTGTTGAGGGCTGATTTCTTTTCCTGTGATAAAAAGCCTTCTGTTTCGACCACCAAACCTTTCAGGGGAGCAGTTGCAACCGTTTGGCAGCATTTTTGAGTCAATTGGAGAACTTCACATTTTTGATGAAATTGTGACCCCGGGGCTTAGGGATTTTTTCAAAAAATCTTTTTCTGCCGGTTAAGTTGTCGAGGGCTGATTTCTTTTCCAGTGATAAAAAGCCTTCTGTTTCGACCACCAAACCTTTCAGGGCAGCATTTGAAAGCTTTTGGCACCATTTTTGAGTGAATTGCCGAAAGTCAGATTTTTGATGAAGTTGTGACCCCGGGGTTAGGGATTTTTTCAAAAAATCTTTTTCTGCCGGTTAAGTTGTCGAGGGCTGATTTCTTTTCCTGTGATAAAAAGCCTTCTGTTTCGACCACCAAACCTTTCAGGGGAGCATTTGAAACCTTTTGCCACCATTTTTGAATGAATTGCCGAAAGTCAGATTTTTGCTGAAATTGTGACCCCGGGGCTTAGGGATTTTTTCAAAAAATCTTTTTCTGCCGGTTAAGTTGTCGAGGGCTGATTTTTTTCCCTGTGATAAAAAGCCTTCTGTTTCGACCGCCAAACCTTTCAGGGGAGCAGTTGCAACCGTTTGGCAGCATTTTTGAGTCAATTGGAGAACTTCACATTTTTTATGAAATTGTGACCCCGGGGCTTAGGGATTTTTTCAAAAAATCTTTTTCTGCCGGTTAAGTTGTCGAGGGCTGATTTGTTTTCCTGTGATAAAAAGCCTTCTGTTTCGACCACCAAACCTTTCAGGGGAGCATTTGAGACCTTTTGGCAGCATTTTTGAGTGAATTGCCGAAAGTCAGATTTTTGCTGAAATTGTGACCCCGGGGCTTAGGGATTTTTTCAAAAAATCTTTTTCTGCCGGTTAAGTTGTCGAGGGCTGATTTCTTTTCCTGTGATAAAAAGCCTTCTGTTTCGACCACCAAACCTTTCAGGGAAGCAGTTGCAACCGTTTGGCAGCATTTTTGAGTCAATTGGAGAACTTCAGATTTTTGCTGAAATTGTGACCCCGGGGCTTAGGGATTTTTTCAAAAAATCTTTTTCTGCCGGTTAAGTTGTCGAGGGCTGATTTCTTTTCCTGTGATAAAAAGCCTTCTGTTTCGACCACCAAACCTTTCAGGGGAGCATTTGAAACCTTTTGGCACCATTTTTGAGTGAATTGCCGAAAGTCAGATTTTTGCTGAAATTGTGACCCCGGGGCTTAGGGATGTTTTCAAAAAATCTTTTTCTGCCGGTTAAGTTGTCGAGGGCTGATTTCTTTTCCTGTGATAAAAAGCCTTCTGTTTCGACCACCAAACCTTTCAGGGGAGCATTTGAAACCTTTTGGCACCATTTTTGAGTGAATTGCCGAAAGTCAGATTTTTGCTGAAATTGTCCCCCCGGGGCTTAGGGATTTTTTAAAAAGATCTTTTTCTGCCGGTTAGGTTGTCGAGGGCTGATTTCTTTTCCTGTGATAAAAAGCCTTCTGTTTCGACCACCAAACCTTTCAGGGGAGCATTTGAAACCTTTTGGCACCATTTTTGAATGAATTGCCGAAAGTCAGATTTTTGCTGAAATTGTGACCCCGGGGCTTAGGGATTTTTTCAAAAAATCTTTTTCTGCCGGTTAAGTTGTCGAGGGCTGATTTCTTTTCCAGTGATAAAAAGCCTTCTGTTTCGACCACCAAACCTTTCAGGGGAGCATTTGAAACCGTTTGGCAGCATTTTTGAGTCAATTGCCGAAAGTCAGATTTTTGCTGAAATTGTGACCCCGGGGCTTAGGGATTTTTTAAAAAAATCTTTTTCTGCCGGTTAAGTTGTCGAGGGCTGATTTCTATTCCTGTGATAAAAAGCCTTCTGTTTCGACCACCAAAACTTTCAGGGGAGCAGTTGCAACCGTTTGGCAGCATTTTTGAGTCTATTGGAGAACTTCAGATTTTTGATGAAATTGTGACCCCGGGGCTTAGGGATTTTTTCAAAAAATCTTTTTCTGCCGGTTAAGTTGTCGAGGGCTGATTTCTTTTCCAGTGATAAAAAGCCTTCTGTTTCAGCCGCTAAACCTTTCAGGGGAGCATTTGAAACCTTTTGGCACCATTTTTGAGTGAATTGCCGAAAGTCAGATTTTTGCTGAAATTGTGACCCCGGGGCTTAGGGATTTTTTCAAAAAATCTTTTTCTGCCGGTTAAGTTGTCGAGGGCTGATTTCTTTTCCTGTGATAAAAAGCCTTCTGTTTCGACCACCAAACCTTTCAGGGGAGCAGTTGCAACCGTTTGGCAGCATTTTTGATTCAATTGGAGAACTTCAGATTTTTGATGAAATTGTGACCCCGGGGCTTAGGGATTTTTTCAAAAAATCTTTTTCTGCCGGTTAAGTTGTCGAGGGCTGATTTCTTTTCCAGTGATAAAAAGCCTTCTGTTTCGACCACCAAACCTTTCAGGGGAGCAGTTGCAACCAGTTGGCAGCATTTTTGAGTCAATTGGAGAACTTCAGATTTTTGATGAAATTGTGACCCCGGGGCTTAGGGATTTTTTCAAAAAATCTTTTTCTGCCGGTTAAGTTGTCGAGGGCTGATTTCTTTTCCTGTGATAAAAAGCCTTCTGTTTCGACCACCAAACCTTTCAGGGGAGCAGTTGCAACCTTTTGGCACCATTTTTGAGTGAATTGCCGAAAGTCAGATTTTTGCTGAAATTGTGACCTCGGGGCTTAGGGATTTTTTCAAAAAATCTTTTTCTGCCGGTTAAGTTGTCGAGGGCTGATTTTTTTCCCCTGTGATAAAAAGCCTTCTGTTTCGACCACCAAACCTTTCAGGGGAGCAGTTGCAACCGTTTGGCAGCATTTTTGAGTCAATTGGAGAACTTCACATTTAGGGATTTCTTCAAAAAATCTTTTTCTGCCGGTTAAGTTGTCGAGGGCTGATTTCTTTTCCAGTGATAAAAAGTCTTCTGTTTCGACCACCAAACCTTTGAGGGGAGCATTTGAAACCTTTTGGCACCATTTTTGAGTGAATTGCCGAAAGTCAGATTTTTGCTGAAATTGTGACCCCGGGGTTAGGGATTTTTTCAAAAAATCTTTTTCTGCCGGTTAAGTTGTCGAGGGCTGATTTCTTTTCCTGTGATAAAAAGCCTTCTGTTTCGACCACCAAACCTTTCAGGGGAGCATTTGAAACCTTTTGGCACCATTTTTGAATGAATTGCCGAAAGTCAGATTTTTGCTGAAATTGTGACCCCGGGGCTTAGGGATTTTTTCAAAAAATCTTTTTCTGCCGGTTAAGTTGTCTAGGGCTGATTTCTTTTCCAGTGATAAAAAGCCTTCTGTTTCGACCGCCAAACCTTTCAGGGGAGCATTGGAAACCTTTTGGCACCATTTTTGAGTGAATTGCCGAAAGTCAGATTTTTGCTGAAATTGTGACCCCGGGGTTAGGGATTTTTTCAAAAAATCTTTTTCTGCCGGTTAAGTTGTCGAGGGCTGATTTGTTTTCCTGTGATAAAAAGCCTTCTGTTTCGACCACCAAACCTTTCAGGGGAGGAGTTGCAACCGTTTGGCAGCATTTTTGAGTCAATTGGAGAACTTCAGATTTTTGATGAAATTGTGACCCCGGGGCTTAGGGATTTTTTAAAAAAATCTTTTTCTGCCGGTTAAGTTGTCTAGGGCTGATTTCTTTTCCAGTGATAAAAAGCCTTCTGTTTCGACCGCCAAACCTTTCAGGGGAGCATTGGAAACCTTTTGGCCCCATTTTTGAGTGAATTGCCGAAAGTCAGATTTTTGCTGAAATTGTGACCTCGGGGCTTAGGGATTTTTTCGAAAAATCTTTTTCTGCCGGTTAAGTTGTCGAGGGCTGATTTCTTTTCCTGTGATAAAAAGCCTTCTGTTTCGACCACCAAACCTTTCAGGGGAGCAGTTGCAACCGTTTGGCAGCATTTTTGATTCAATTGGAGAACTTCAGATTTTTGATAAAATTGTGACCCCGGGGCTTAGGGATTTTTTAAAAAAATCTTTTTTTGCCGGTTAAGTTGTCGAAGGCTGATTTCTTTTCCTGTGATAAAAAGCCTTCTGTTTCGACCACCAAACCTTTCAGGTGAGCAGTTGCAACCTTTTGGCACCATTTTTGAGTGAATTGCCGAAAGTCAGATTTTTGCTGAAATTGTGACCTCGGGGCTTAGGGATTTTTTCAAAAAATCTTTTTCTGCCGGTTAAGTTGTCGAGGGCTGATTTTTTTTTCCTGTGATAAAAAGCCTTCTGTTTCGACCACCAAACCTTTCAGGGGAGCAGTTGCAACCGTTTGGCAGCATTTTTGAGTCAATTGGAGAACTTCACATTTTTTATGAAATTGTGACCCGGGGCTTAGGGATTTCTTCAAAAAATCTTTTTCTGCCGGTTAAGTTGTCGAGGGCTGATTTCTTTTCCAGTGATAAAAAGTCTTCTGTTTCGACCACCAAACCTTTGAGGGGAGCATTTGAAACCTTTTGGCACCATTTTTGAGTGAATTGCCGAAAGTCAGATTTTTGCTGAAATTGTGACCCCGGGGTTAGGGATTTTTTCAAAAAATCTTTTTCTGCCGGTTAAGTTGTCGAGGGCTGATTTCTTTTCCTGTGATAAAAAGCCTTCTGTTTCGACCACCAAACCTTTCAGGGGAGCATTTGAAACCTTTTGGCACCATTTTTGAATGAATTGCCGAAAGTCAGATTTTTGCTGAAATTGTGACCCCGGGGCTTAGGGATTTTTTCAAAAAATCTTTTTCTGCCGGTTAAGTTGTCGAAGGCTGATTTCTTTTCCTGTGATAAAAAGCCTTCTGTTTCGACCACCAAACCTTTCAGGTGAGCATTTGAAACCTTTTGGCACCATTTTTGAATGAATTGCCGAAAGTCAGATTTTTGCTGAAATTGTGACCCCGGGGCTTAGGGATTTTTTCAAAAAATCTTTTTCTGCCGGTTAAGTTGTCGAGGGCTGATTTCTTTTCCTGTGATAAAAAGCCTTCTGTTTCGACCACCAAACCTTTCAGGGGAGCAGTTGCAACCGTTTGGCAGCATTTTTGAGTCAATTGGAGAACTTCAGATTTTTGATGAAATTGTGACCCCGGGGCTTAGGGATTTTTTCAAAAAATCTTTTTCTGCCGGTTAAGTTGTCGAGGGCTGATTTCTTTTCCTGTGATAAAAAGCATTCTGTTTCGACCACCAAACCTTTCAGGGGAGGAGTTGCAACCGTTTGGCAGCATTTTTGAGTCAATTGGAGAACTTCAGATTTTTGATGAAATTGTGAC